>NC_057861.1:444037329-445382329 GCF_019393635.1 Dromiciops gliroides | reverse complement strand
TATTTGGGGTTTTCTTGGCAAAGCTACTAGATTGGTTTGCCATTTCCTTCTCCAGCTCATTGTATAGATGTGAAAATTTAGGCAAAGAGGATTATGTAACTTGCTAAAGGTCACACAGTCTGTAAGTGCCTGAGGCCATATTTGAACTCAAGTCTTCCTACATTCACACCCGGAACTCTATTCACCATGCCACCTAGCTGGCCATTGAAGTTTATACATTTCCATTAATAGAATATAATCTCTTTGAGGACATAATTTTTTTTTCCATTTTTATCTTTTTATCTACATCACTTAGTATATTGCCTACCACCTAGTAAGGGCTTAATAAATAATTGTGGAATGAATGGAATAAAAAGTCACAAACTTTTCCACCTATGTCTAAAATATATCTGGTGAAACATTGCATCAGACATGTGATTAACATAAAGAGTTAAGGATACCACATGCCTTTCCCAATTTTGTCAATGTAGATATTTTGAATGTTTTTTAAATGCTCACAAATAAAACTAAACTTATGCACTATTATTCTGGGATAAGTAATGAAGATAATGAATACTGTGATAATAAATTGTATTTTCCTCCATCTGTTTAATGTGCTACTTAGATATCTGATTCAGTAGCCTACAGTGAAGAAAATAATGTAGTAAAGTATTATATATGCATTTTTTAATCACTGGGGTTAGATAAATTCTATTTCTGTTTCATTTTCATATATTACATGTATTTTATAATCATCTCAGAAATCCTGGAAATTTCATTCTAGTTCATTGTTTTCCCATGCCATCTGCCTTAGTGGAATACTAGAAATATTCTGTGCAATAAGCAGTTCCAGTTGGCAAGATATCTAGAAAATATAACTGCATTTAAACACTTGGCATCCTTAGTTTGTACTCCAAAATGTCTGTATACTGTTACATTTAACTGATATAATACTAGTGAACAATGAAGATAACCAAAATTTTTAGAGCTATACTATAACCTTATCTGAAAAAAAATATTCCACAAAAAAGGCCATTCTATGTGAATAAATGATAGCACATCCTAAAATCACTTATGTTAAAGGCTCATTTATCCAGAATACTACTGAAATATGAGAAGTCAAGAAAAAGAGATCACTAAGCAAGCTAAAAAACAGAGTTAAGTACTCTAAAGCTCATGCACTGTGGTCTCAGAGGAGTACATGCATCACTACTTGTCCATTTGCTTTTGCTTCATATAATATTCTGACAAATTAGGTTATCTGATTTCCTGGACCACAGTATATTAGAAGCAACAAATTATCAGGGACATTAGTAGCAGTGAGCACATGGAAAGAACCTCAAAGGCTGTCCAATCCAACCCTCTAATTTTATAGAAAAGGAAAGGTAAACTCATAGTGTTAAAAGGCTTTTAAACACTCTCCCTGTGACTCTAAGAATCTGTGGCATGCACAGCAGCCACGCCCTGAAAAATCATCTTGGCAGATGGACTTAACCAGATTGAGGGTAATTGATAGGCTTCAAACCTATTGTGGAGTTGGGGGATGTCTGCTCCAAGCATATGAAGTTTTCCCCCTGGGGAATAGACACATGAGGACAATTTGTTTCCATGGCCATGGAGGCTGCTGAAGTAGGTGCTGTGGATTGTTTAAATCTTGGTCAGACAGCATCAAAGAGGCCAAGCCATCCTGGCCCATCCCCAGTCATCTTGACTTCTGTCTTGCTACTTGACTTTGATGACTCAGGAAAAGCAAGTGAGGCTGATGGACCTTGTGCAACATAACCTCACTTAAATCCAATTCACTTGCATTTTAAGATACCACCCTTGATTTCCTTAGTGCTCTTTGGAAACAAAGGACAAACAACAGCAGCAATACCAATAACAACACATATTGTTTCATTTGATCTTTATAACAGACTTGTATAGTAGTGAGAGAGGTGTCAGAAGAAATACACGTATAATGTAAAAATTCATCCAGACTGGAGCAAGATTCACACACGAATAAAGCTGTCATACACTCTAGTAGCTTCTATACATGGTAGTAAATATGATAAAACATTTGGTGTTCATAGTAACGACTTTAATCAATCAGCTAACATTTATTAAACATTCACTATATGTTAGAGAGTGTGTTAAGTGACTTGCCCCGTGGTCACATAGCTAGTAAGAGTTTGAGTCAGGATTTGAACTCATGTCTTTCAGAATCCAAGTCCAGACCTCTATCTAGTATGTCACCTAGTGGTCAAATCTCCATATTATAAATATAAGCATTAAAATATTCTTGAGAATAAATTTTACTTACTAAACACTGACCATCCTTATAAACAAAATTGCTGCCCATAATTAACCAGACATAAATTCAACAAAGATAACTATGTTAAACCAATACTTAGTTGAAATGACACAGAATTTAGGTAGGTTAGAGTTCTAACTACATGTTAGAATGTTAAGGATCTCTTAACCTCAGGACTCATGTAAGACTTGTGAGTTGTCATATAATGATGTGGGCAGAACCTGGGGAATGGGTTTTGTAATAATTCTACTTATCTCAATGGGTGATAAAGGTGAGATGAGAGAAAATAAATGCTAGTTAATTGAAAAAAGTCTTTTTAACATATGGAGCAAAAATTGGGCCTTGGCACAAAAATGCAGTTCAGGAACCAGAGGTATCGTTGGAATTCCAAAGAATGATTATTACATTAGGCCTTTTAAGTGGGAAAACAAGGGTATGGCCTGAAAGGATTAGTCTCTTCTCCTAAATTCCTTTTGGTGGGGCCATTATAAAAAGTATATTTTGTGGGGATGATTACAAAACCATCACTGATGAGTTCAAAGCTAAAGCCTTGTTGATATGTGTGTGAGAGTGTGTGTGTGTGTCTGTTCATGTATTTTACCCATTACACTGATTTGCTGAAATTTCTCATGGTAGACAGTAGTAATAGCTTATATTTATATCATGCTTAAAGGTTTGCAAAGTGCTTTATACATAGTATTCCTTTACATAATAATTTGAGACAATAAACTACTATTATATAAAAGATGGATACACCAAAATGGAACAAATGACCAAAAAAAAAATAATAATCTGGAAGAAACTAAGCTAAATGGTTACTGAAAAAAAATGAGGTCTTCCATTAAAAATATAAGGGGCATACTTTCCTTTCATTAAAACTCATTATGTGGGGCAGCTAGATGGCGCAGTGGATAGAGCACCAGCCCTGGAGTCAGGAGTACCTGAGTTCAAATCCAGCCTCAGAAACTTAACACTTACTAGCTGTGTGACCCTGGGCAAGTCACTTAACCCCAATTGCCTCACTAAAAAAAAAACAAAAAACAAAACAAAAAAAAAAACTCATTATGTTCTCCAGGAGATAATGTATGTCTGTTGTGATGTTTAAAATCTAAATGTGTGGTCACCTTAAATTAGAAACTTTAACACAAGTCTTTGGGCATTAAGAATTTATTAAAGCATACCAGGTATTCACGTGGAGTTGAGAAAGTTAAGAAGAGGCCTGTCTAACCTAGAGTTCCAGCCCAGTCAGGTTCTTCCTCAAATCCTCAGCCACAGCCCTGCTTCAATCACCAACTCCCTTAAACTGAGTGTGGAAGCTATTTATAGGTCTGGAGTAGAGGCGGTCCTTTCACACTGCTTCAAGCTGATTGTTAGGTGTCCTCCAAATCCACTGGTACACTGGACTTGAAGATGGTCTCAAGTTAAGTTCAAAGTCTTTAGCTTCTGATCACAATACCTCTTTAAGGGCCAGCCAGGTATGGTTACAATCTAGTTAACTTGCAGTAGGCTAATCAGCAGTCAATCACTCTAACTTAATTCAATCAGTTTAGATTAATCTCTAGCTGAGGCCTTTGAGTATCTGCCAAATCCCATTATTTTTCTCACATATGAAAATCAATTAAATGGATCAAAACTATTCTATCAACAATTTTGGAAAGCCACTGCTATAAAAGACTCAGAATCTGGAACTTCTAGGAGTTGCTTGTAATCGTTTATAGTTTTCCCAGACCCTTTTCCTGTATAAACAATATAAAGTATCCCAACCATAGAAATCTTAGGACACCTTAAGGAACCTACAGATTTGAGACTAGTCAGCATGCTTTCTATTATTTACAAATGATTTAACAAATTAAACAAATATTTATTCCAAGCATACTACCAATACAGGTTGTGTGAATTACTGGGGAGATAAAAAGATGATGAAGTCCCTACCCCTTAAAGCACTTACACACTGGGTGGGGGTGGGTAACTGCACACAAATAACTCATATATGTTATAAAATGATTAAGTGAATAGAAGTCAAACAGTGACTGCAGAGACTCAAGAAGAATGGACTCTAGTTAGAGATGCAGAATTGTCACTTTACCTCTTTTGACAGGGCATATGTTGCCTTTATTTGATTATTTTTTCAAAAGACGTGATTTACATAGATCTACCCACATTTTTTCCTTCCAATTATTTTTTCCAGTTTTCATTTATTTTATTTTTTTCCAGTTACATGCAAAGGTAGTTTTCATCATTCATTTTCATAAGATGTAGAGTTCCAATTTTTGCTCCCTCCCTTCCTTTCTGTCCCCTTCCACAAGACAGCAACCAATCTGATATAGATTATATGTACAATCCACAAGTACTCTTTTTTTTATTCTGTGTGCAATTAATATAACTTCTTTCTCTGGGAGTGAATAGTATGCTTCATCATTAGACCTTTGGGATTTTCTTGAATCATTGCATTGCTGAGACAATTGCTCATAGAATAACATTGCTGTCACTGTGAACAATGTCCTACGGTTCTTCTCACTTCACTATACATCAATTCATAGGAATCTTTCCAGGTTTTTCTGAAATCAACCTGCTTGTCATTTCTTATAGCACAATAATATTCCATTACAATCACATACCACAGCTTCTTCTGTCATTCCTCAATTGATGACATTCCTTTGATTTTCAATCCTTAGCCACCACAAAGAGTTGCTATAAATATTTTTGTATACTTTTTCCCCTTTTCTCTTTTTCATAATTACTATTGTTAACTGTTTCCCTCCATCCTATTCCCTTTCCTATGATATTTACTCTATTATCTATCTTCTTTCACCCTTTCCCTCTTCAAAGGCGATTTACTTCCGACTTCCCACTCCCCGAATCTGTCCTCCCTTCTTTTGCCCCACCTTTTGCTCCCATTTATGACCAGTGATACATATTTTCAAAGTGCTTGGCTAAGATCAGGAAGAAGAAAACAATGCAAAATTAAGTGACCTATACAGGGTCACTTTGATTTTGTGTTTATTAAAGCATCATTCTCTAATCCACTGAGCAAACCAGATGCAAAGAAAGCAATACATAGAAAGCAAAGAAAATGTGAGCAAAAATATGCCCTTTGTTGTGGGCTTTTCCATATAGTGAGTCTCAAAGTGAATAGTGCTAGGATTACACATAATTTAATTGATAATGGCAACTTAATAAATAATTGTTGAAAATGTTCCATCATTAGTGCAGACAGTAATTAATTTGAAGAGATGCTTCTTGGAAAGAGTACAATAGAAAGAATTCTGACAAAAGTGCTTGCCTGAGAATCCTGGCTGTGCCACCTACCTAGTGCTCCCATTAACTAACCACTGGAGCTTTTACTCTATTTCTTTTTTAGTAAAATAGAGGTAGTCATATTTTTATTTCCTACCCTCTTGGTATTAATGTAAGGATTAAATGTGTCAATGTTTAGCAAACTTTAAAGTAAAAGATAAACATCAGCTATTAGTATTACACTTACTATGAATGATCTCATCTGTAAATTGTGAAACACTAGACCAATTGAGCCTTATGTGGTAAGCAAGGAGAGGATTATCATTCCAATTTTACAGATGCAGAAACAGAGGTGAAGTGACTTCCCATGATCACACAACTACTAAATATTTTTGGACATCAAGCCATAGAATTATAGGATAGTAGAATTGGAGTCGGGAGTGGACCTCAGAAGTTGTCATGGCCAATATCTCCCTTTTCTAGATGGGGAAGCTAAGGCTCTGAGAGGCTGTGTCTTAACTAAGGTGACATGAGTCCCATAATTCCATGTTCAGTGTTTTTCCCAGGGCAATATAGTGAGATTCAAACCCACATCTCTTGACTTCAAATCCAGAACTCTGTTTACTATGCCACACTGACTCTCACAGAGAGCACTAAAAATAAAAATAATTGAAATTATAGACTAAAATACATCAAACACATTATAGCTAACTATAATGACTATTGTACCCATATAGCTAAATACAACATTTCCCTGGGGGTTTTGTACAATTCATTTGTTGGTGTTTATTAGTTCTTCATTATAAACTATGAAGTACCACAATTAGCCTAGAGAAATTCTGCATAAATTACACTGATAAATTAAAAAAGAACATGAGATGAAAAACATGTTTGAAGCATAAAGAGGGGAGAAAACCTTAGAAATATTACAATGGAAATTTTCAAGTGGAAGTATAATAGTATCTTTTAAGTGCAAAGCTTTAGTGAAAAGGCTAACAAGTCTGCAAGCCGTATTGTAGTGGGAAAAAGTACTGGGACCCAAATTTGCAGCATTAAGGGAAGCAGCAGCTCTTGCTTAAGTAGAATTTAAATGAAAATATCACAGAATATTTTAAATATTATATCCCATATCCCTTAGCAACAATAAAGCTAAGAGAAACAAAGATCATAAAAACACTTAAATCACATTTTCTTCATACACACAGAGAGGTATGTATATGTATATATGTATCTATCTATAATCAGCTAGGTGGCACAGTAGATAGAGTGCCAGGCCTAGAGTCAGGAAGATTCCTCTTGAATTTGAAATATGGCTTCAGACACTAACAGTGTGACCCTGGGCATATCACTTAACCCTGTTTGTGAATTAGACAAGCAAATGGCAAAACACTCCAGTATGTTTACCAAGAAAACTCCAAATGGAATCATGAAGAATCATACACTACTGGAAAAAAATGAACATGTATATGTATGTGTGTGTATACATATATATACATATATATACACACACATGTATAACTATATGTATATGTATACATATATACAGATATTATATATATATATATATATATTCAAGGTAAATGTCTATCTATCATCTATTTATATTTACCTAGAGTAGGAAATATTGTACGATCATCACATATCATATTTGCAAGATGGATTCATTTTGACCCACAAGGATCATTTAGATGTTTTTAAATTTTTAAATAACATTTTGAGAAGTTAGTATTAATGCTTAGAATGAAATCTGCTTCTTGTTTTGTTTTGTTTTGTTTCATTTTCTGCATATTTTGAAGACAAGACAAGTCTTATTGCAAAAAAGATCTAAGGTTGATATTGAGAAGATTTTTCTGATGAGGCTGCATAGTTAGATATGCATTACAAAGCAGAGAACTGAGAAAAACCAGGAAATATTTAGATAACATTTAAGTTAACTAAATAATGGAGGAAAAATTGGGGGGTATTTTTTTAATATAGAACATAACACTATATTTTTCATTATCAGTAGCGGACCCTGAAACAAGTGATCCAAAACAGAACAAGACTGTTGGAATAACTCTAGATTTTTTTGGTTTATTTTGCATATATTTTTACATGTAGTCCTATAAGGATTCAGAGCAATGGGATGATTCAGATTTTTTTCCTACATGAACAAATAGGAAAGAATTATAGCTATATAGTTCAGGTAAATGATGCCTGAATGATTTGTGCAAAGATGATTTAGAAGCAAGAGCCGTATCTATAAACAGTCCCTCAGGATTGTGCTAGGCACTGGGGATGGAGAATTGAAAATTACGTAGACCTTGCCCACAAGGAACCTTCAGTGTATTGGGAACTTATAGATTGATCTGTTAACAATTAACAGAAAATTTGAAAAAGCCCCAAGAAAATCAGTTTGAAGTATGAAATCATAGCTTTGGTTATTTTTTTTCTCATTTTCTGATAAAATCATGGAGTATAATTCTACATACCTAGCAAAGACAGACCATCTGTACATCATAAGAACCAATTGTTCTCATCCATGTGGAAAGAAAAATCATCACTAAATTATGAGCTAACACATTTTTGTGAAACCTCCTTGTCTCTTAGTCATCTCAGAGACCAGTAGCAAATTGTACCTCCATCTATATAATTTAGGAAAATCTTTGAGGTAAACACAGCTTTGCTCATAGTGTGTAGTGTTATGTTTCAATGACTTTAATGCATCTGCCTGATTAAACATTTAATGAAACTTCCTGGGAAGCCAACATATTCACTTTTCTCTCAGCAGAACTTGGCTTTTATATCCCTAGGAATATATCAGCTTTTCCTCCTCTTATTTGTGTTATCTAATTGAACCATTCTACGATTATGGCCATGTAAGTCTGGTAGCTATATCTGGGAGCACTCTCCTTAGATGGTATCCAAGTTTGCTACAGTGCCCATTCAAATTCTTATCTGTCTGCAGGTTCCATAGGGACAATTCATAAAGACAAGAGCAAAGGGATACAATAGAAATTTATAAAATCATGCAGTTTGATGGATAGTTTGTGCCCACAAACCTTTCACAAATCCTACTATGTTATAAATAAGGGGCAACCTTTGAAGCCTTGGAGAAGTAATTTTAGGAAGAATACAAGCAAATGTTACCTTCAATCAGAGGTTCTTACCTTGGAGTCTCTGAAGTTAAATGAAAACAAAACAATACTGTATTTCATTTATAACCCTGTAGGTTTTTTTTTTAATTTTGTGCATTTAAAGATAGCGTTCTAAAGTCTGCAGACTTTGTGAATGCCCTTCTTAGAATAATATTCTTTAAATTCTTAAAATATGCTAGACAGACAAAAAAGTTCCATGATATACGCAAAAAGGTTAAAAATCTGTGCTTTATATAGTGGAAAGTAAACTTCTGAAATGTTCCACACAACAAAACCTGAAGCATGTGGCATTCATTCTATATATTTGAGAGGTAACATGGAAGAATGTCAGACTTGGAATCAGGAGAGGCTTGATGTTCAACTGCACTGGTGCCATTTGGAATTTAAGTGGCCATAAAAATGCTACCAAGTCTTTCTGAAGTTCAGTTTGTACATATGTGAATTAGGAGACACTAATACTGGTTCAGTAGAGTCAGAAAGATGGCTTCCTGAGTTCAACTCTGGCTTCAGACACTTACTAGCTAGCTGTATTACTCTGGGCAAGTCATTTAACATTGTTTGCCTCAGTTTCCTCATCCATAAAATGAGCTGGAGAAGGAAATAGTAAACTACTCAGTATCTTTGCCAAGAAATCCCCAAATGGGCCATGAAGAATCAGACGTGACTGAAATATGAATGAATAACAGCAACAAATACCGGTTCTGAAACCTTATGTGCTAATAAACATCAGCTATAAATGTAATTGTGTCAGTGTGGTCAGTCATGCCATTCTGAAACCAAGTCTAAGTACCATTGCCTTTAATATAATACTGAGTTAGATGAATCATGGCATTAACCCAGGATAAAAATTCTTAAACTCACAAGAAGTACAACCACCAGGGTCCCAGGATGGAGCCTAGTGCTTCTTATGGTATAGCAAAACATTTGGAATATAAGTCACTATAAATACTTGTTGACCATTTGACTCTGCTATGCTTTCCACGTGTATAAAAAGGATTGTAAAACAGTTAATATATATAGTGGGGTAAAATGAAGTAACCACAAGCAGAAAAAGCAGAAAGAATATTTTAAGAATAAATGAAACAACAATGTGAGAATTCTTTATTACAGTGAAATGGAAATGGCTAATAGTTTTACTTGACCCAAGAGTGGTGGGAAAGGGGTGATGTGATGGTTTTTTGTTTGTGTGGCAATTAGGGTTAAGTGACTGGCCCAGGGTCACACAGCTAGAAAGTGTCAAGTATCTGAGGCCAGATTTGAACTCAGGTCCTACTGAATCCCGGGCCAGTGCTTTATCCACTGTACCACTGTGCCACCTAGCTGCCCACTGTGATGTTTTTTAAAACAACAGCATCAGGTCAATCACAACTGTGATGAAATAATGGGATTTAGGAGATATTCAAGGACACACCTGGAGATTAATCTAGACTGATTGAATCAAGTGAGAGTGATTGACTGCTGATTAGCCTACTTCAAGTTAACTGGATTGCAATCACACCTGGCTAGCCCTTAAGAAGGTATTGTTCTCAGAAGCTAGACTATGTACTCAACTTGAGAACACCTTCAAAACTAATGGATTTGGATGATGCCAACCAATCAGCTTGAAGCAGTGTGTAAGGACTGCCTCTCTTCCCGACCAGATAAAAAGCTTCTATAATCAGCTTGCTGGAGAGTTCCCGATTAAAGCAGGCTTGTGGAGGAGGACTTGAGGAAGAACCCAACCAGGCTGGAACTCTAAGCTAGATAGACCTTTTCTTAACTTTCTGAACTCCATGTTAATACCTGTATGCTTTAATAAATGTTTATTGCCCAAAGACTGGTGCCGAAGCTTCTAATTTTAGGCGATCACACAATATAGATTTTAAACATCACACAACTCAGAAAGTGTCTTAGAACCTGGTTCTTCATATATCAGTTGTAACTAAGCATCACATAATAATTTATATATGTGTATTGCCAAGAATCTGAAACCCATAGAACTGCAGGTTTTGTTTTCTTCACTGCTGTCCATTAAAGATTAAGCACACAGAAGAGAAAAATTAAATTAGGAAGCGAACAGCTGACTAAAAAGGTGGGACCTGAGAATGGGATTTTGATTTTATAATTACAGCAATATAGGGTTGACTGATTATGGGCCAGAAAGTATATCTAACAAAGGCTAGTCAGAATGTACTTGTCATAGCTTATAAATCTAATGAAAAGAGCCAAAGAATAGGACAGGAAGAAGAGTGCTTATGAATTTCTCCTGTTAGATACCATAGAAAGTAGAGACAAAGAATGAAGAATAATAGCTGAACTATCAATAGATTCAAAGGAAATAAAACCTTAGGGAGGGGGACAAAAGTAGTAAAACATGTGGCCTGGAAAATTTATACATAAATGTCTATGCTGAAAATTTAGACAAGAGAAACTGTAAATCTAATTAAGGGAGAGTTGCTACAATAAAAACACATCATTGGAACATGGGTCTGAATGGGTATGTCTTTAATTCATTTCAACAAACATATTAAGTACCTACTATGTGGCAGGCATTATGCTAAGTTCTGGGGATACTAATGAGGAAGTCAGTCCTTTTCCTCAAAGATTTTACAATCAAATGGAGAAATAAAACAGAGCAATGATGAAAAACTTCAAAATAGAAAAAAACAACAGCACCAAAAACAAAAGAAATAGTATGCTTCATTCAGCATCTGTACTCCGCAGTTCTTTTTTTTTTTCTTAGATTTGGAGATCCTCTTCCATCACAAGTTCCCTGGAACTCTTTTGTGCCATTGCATTGGTGAGAAGTGAGGTCAAATTTAAATTCAGATCTTCCTGAGTCCAGGCCTAGTACTCTATCCACTGAGTCACCTATCTGCTTTTATTCACCAGCTGCACAATTTTCAGGGTCCCTTGGTCAGCAGCATCCCCTTTGTCCCATGTGACTTGTAATCTTATCTTTTCCACTATCTTTTCCCCCTTGAACTAATAAAACAAGTGAATATACACAGGACTGGCAATGGCCTGCTATGTCCACATTAGAATTATAGACTGGCAAATTAATTCAAGAATTCATTCACTCAACAAGAATTTACCAAATGCATAATATTGTATCCCAGGTACTATATTAAGCTCTGTGGATATAAAGGCAAAAAAATGAAACCATCTCTGAGCTTAGGAAGTTGATATTTTACTAAAAGAAATAAAAAAGGATAGGTACTCAAAGGTACTCAGAAAATTGGATATACAATATATGCAAAGCTGACCCAAAGTAACTTCCTTTAAGAGGATATTAGTAACCTGGGGAAACAGAAGAGGCTTCCTTCCTATAGGAAGTGTCACAAGCTGAGTTTTGAAGAAATCTACAGGTACTAAGGATTTGGAAGTGGGGAGGTTCATGTGCAACAGAATTCTATATAATTAATCAGTAATAGGAAAGTTATCAGGAGGCTGCTTGATGGCTCAGTAGAAAGAGCACTTGGTCTCGAGTCAGGAAGACTCGAGTTCAAATCTGTCCTCAGACACTTACTAGTTGTGTGAACCTGGGAAAGTCACTTAACCTCTGTTTACTTTAATCCATTGGAGAAGGAAATGGCAAACCACTCCAGTATCTTTGTCAAGAAAACCCCATAGACAGTATTTGTGTAATATGGTCCGAAGGGTCACATGACTGAATGACTTAATAATAGGGGATATCACAACATTCCATACAGTAGTCCAAAATACAAATCTCATCTTATACATAACATATGCCATAACATAAGACAATTTCATACTATATTCAAATGCATAATTCACATTCAGAAACATATGCATAATCATTAACAAGAATATTAAAAAGTATAGTGTAATAAGAAAAATGTATTGCACAGAAAAAAACATAGGTTATATACAATGTATATCATCATATGTTGTGATCATAAACAAAAGCACATTTCATGTATTTCAGCGATAGATGTTGTCTGGATATATGGGCATCCTACTGTATGTTAGCTGTCACTGGTCAAATATTTCTAGAACTTCTATAGTGACTTCCTGAGTCTGTGCATGGTACATCATGGTAGCCCTTTTTCCAGGCTTTGTGGGTATCCTTTTATTTTTTTTGTCCTTTTTTTAAAAAAGGGGTGCCTCTTAGTAAACCCTCTTCACCTTCCTTGTTTGATTAGAGGGCCCCCCCAAGCAATAAATTCCCCCTTTTGTCCTTGAGGAGACAACATATAGTGCCCTCTATTTCAAATCTGAATCCCATTGTATGAGCGATTGTCTACCTTCAAGGATATATGAGCAACAATTAGGCAAACTCTTCTTAAAACCCATTTGGGGGCAGCTAGGTGGCGCAGTGGATAAAGCACCGGCCCTGGATTCAGGAGTACCTGAGTTCAAATCTGGCCTCAGACACGACACTTACTAGCTGTGTGACCCTGGGCAAGTCACTTAACCCCCATTGCCCCGCAAAAAAACAACAACAACAAAAAACCCCATTTGGCCCATACCTCCATCACTATTCCTTTTGTTCCACACTGAATTCTATTAATTCCCTTTTGTGCAATAAATGGTTGATTATCCTATACAAGTTCTTGGGGGAGGTTAGAGGCAATCTCCTCATGATAAAACAAGGATGTTTTTTTCTTTTCCCATGATGAAGCTCAGATTCCCAGCCTTTAAGCATTATTGCCTCTAATAAAGCCATTCTTAAATATTTTTACAGCAAGGGTTTTAGTAATGCACAAAGTCTCCTGGGATTTTCTAAAATACATCAAATAGTTACCTGGAGGCAGGCAATGTATCAAATTCTATACTGGAATTTACTCACCTCCTCTTCCCCTTGCCTCCATCACTAGTTTTTAAGGTCATGGAATAAATTCAAGTAAATGTGGATTTATCTGGAGCCTACGTAGCTCTCTCTCACTTTTCTAGTCCATTCAAAATGACCAGCTGTCTGTTTTAAAATGGAGCTACATATTTTATTATATGTGGGTTAGCAAGAGAAGGCTCTATAGCCTTGCATATATATAGATAGATAGATAGATAGATAGATAGATAGATAGATAGATAGATAGATAGATAGATAGATAGATAGATAGATAGATATAGATATATATACAAACACACACACACACACACACACAAACACCACTACCACCACCAGGGATATTATCAGACTTGTGGCCTTGGAACTAAAGTCATTTCTTGCCAAGACCTCAGTCACTGAAGCCCTTAATCACTTTAACCCCTTTGGCATTGAAACAGATTTTAAATATGCAACATGTAAAGTGACCTTCTGATAAATAGTGTAAAAGCAGAAAATCCTTTTTCCACTTAATTTGTAATCTAGAGAATCAAGAATTCCCTAAACATTTAATTTCAGTAATTCCCCCCCCCCATTGATTTATTTTGTAAATCCTTATTTTTTGCATATCATATTTTAGAAAAGCAAGACATGGCTTTGGACCTGGATTGGGTAAGACATAACCATGAACATATGAAAAGAAAATAGTTTCATAAAGCCTTAGTTGTCATAACTACTAACAGTCTATTTGTATTTAAAATTACTGTATTTCTGATCATTTTATTTTCCCTTCTGATAGCTGGCTACTTTGGTTGAAAATCATAGATATGATTTTAGATAAGTAATTTTGTCTGAAACTCAATGAGTTTAGTTACTCACCCAGCAGGAGTAGGACTTAAAGAAAAAGACTGAAATGGACTCCCTGAGAGTTTTCTCATTCCATCTGTTTTCAAGCCATTCCATTTTAGATGTTTTTTTTTCCTAGTTGAATTTCAAATGCCCATTTTGTGTTCTTCAAAAATAGCGTGGACTTCTGAAATGCCATTCAAAAACAATAGGATATAATGGAGAGTTTTCATAATTGCTTAATTGACACTATTAATTAGACAGATTTGTTTTAAAAATGAGTTAATTTTGTTGTCTACATTAAGGTAATTGCTGAATCTTTGTCTTAATTTTTTTGCCTGTTTAGAAACAGCCTTTAAAAAGATATAATGTATTCTTATAAGTAAAATCCCTCTTTATCAGAGAGGAGATGGAGTAAGAGGAGGAGAGAAAAGGGGGAGGAGAGAGGGAGGCAAGGAAAGGAAGAAGGGATAAAGGGAATGGGAGGAATAATATAGAGAGATAGAGACATAAGAAGGATGGAGAAGAAAAAGAAGAGAGGGGGAGAGGAAAAAAAGGAAGAGTAGAAAAGAGGGGAGAGATGGCAAGGAAATCAAATAGTATTGATTACTTTGACATTTTTTAGTTTGATAAGATTAAAACGCCTTTCTTTAAGAAAAGCTAGTCCCATCAATTAAACTGGACTATCACAGATAGTCTCTTAAATCTAGGTTACCTATAGATTTAGTGAATAGATGTATTGAGAAGACTTTTTCATTTAATTGCAGATAATTTAGAATAAGACATAATAAGGTAATTTTAGGATTACTCTTTTTAAAGGCTAAATTTTCATTTCTAGTTTCTAGCAGAAAAGAGATCTGACCAAAACTTAGGTTCCCTTTTCTGGCAGAAGGTGGGACTTGACCAATGGCTAAATTCCTCTTTCTGGATTCTGGAGAAAGGTTAGCCAGAGGCTAATTTCCTTTTCCCAGCCTTAGTGGATTGTGTATAGAATCCTCTAAGGAAGATGGGGGTGATCCCTAACTACTAACCACAAGTTCCTCTTTCCCAATACATTTTCTGACTACAAAAGGCACCACCTGTAAGGAAAGGACTTCTGAATAGGATTAAGAAAGCCTTGGAGAAGCTAACTAATTAGGAGATCTGCCTTGTCCAATTGAACTAGATTCAAAATGAGGTTCTCACTTTTTATTCCTCTTTCCTGTTATAAAAAAATTAACTCTGTATATCACTCCTTGTCTCTGATATCTTAGGAGTCAAGTGACCTAATTTGATATGCAAATGTTAGCTTTGCAAATTAAATCATAGGTGGCTCCATGACTTTGTTCTCAGTTTCCTTTTATTTCAAATCATTAATTTTAACAGGCAAGAGAAAGGACAGTAGGCAGAGGGGAGAAAGTGGTGAGAGAAAGAGAGCAACTGATAGAGAAAGAAATAAATAGGGAAACAGACAGAGACAGAGAGATAGGAAGACAGATTGAGATATTTAATATAAACATGTAGGTACATCAAAGGTTATTGGTACAGAAGTTCCTGTTGTTCTTTCGACATTTTGTAAACCTCTCAATTATAGCAACACTAACTCAGAATACAAAAAAAATCTGCTTTTTTTTGTCTGGAGATAAATCCATTATAAAAGTATGTGCAGTAAATAAACTAAGTTTAAAGAGAATAGGTAACTCCTGAGTGTAAGTTATGGCTGTCCTACAGACAGTATAAAGCATTGGAAGGGGAAGGAAAAGAAAGCATACATTCTCAGGTTCTAAATAGTGAAAGTCACTAGGGAATACTAAAATGTAATCAGGCAGATCATTCCTTAAGTGGGTCAGTGAGCTAGACAGGTAGACAAGGCTTCAGCTGTTCATGATTATAAGTTCAGCATAGCAGCACCCTTCACTTGCAATTGGCAGGCAGATGGTGATAGTGTCTGCCCAAATCACAAGGTCCCCTTACTCTCATGGAAGCCTCAGCATTCCCAGGGTTCTGCTCACCAGTCCCATGGGCTTCTACCTTCTATGTCCACTCACTTTATCTCTTCATCTAGGAAAATTAAAATTCTCATTATTCCTCTTAATGGAAAAGGGCATCATATGCAAATAGAAGCTTACCTATAGAAATTCTTTTAAAAATACTTCAAATATTTATTTTCTTTAAATTGAGTTCTGAATTATTTTCCTCCATGGTCCTTCCCTACCCACTGAGAAGGGAATCAACTTGATCAAACGTGTGAAATCAAATAAAACATATTTCTGTATTAACCACATGGCAAAAAAAGCAAGAAAAATAAAAGTGAAAAAATGATTTTTTCAGTCTGCACTAAGACTTCATCAGTTCTTTCTCTGGAGGAGGAGATCTTTTTTTTTTTTTAATCAAAAGTCATTAGAAATTGTCTTGGGTCATTATGTTGATAAGAATAGCTGTCTTTCACAGTGGATCATAGTTATAATATTGCAGTTACTATGTACAATAGTATCCTAGTTTGCTCATTTCTTCATTTCTTTTTGTATCAATTTTTATAAAACTTCCCAAGTGTTTTTGAAACCATTCTGCTTGTCATTTCTTGTAGTACAATAGAATCATATACCAAAACTTGTTCAGTTATTTCCCAATTTATGAGTATCACTTCAATGTCTAATTCTTTCCTACCATGAAAAGAGCTGCTATAAATATTTGTCCCAAAGACATCAAAGAAAAAGAACAGAACATATATATATATATATATATATATATATATATATATATATATATATATATATATATATATATTTGTCCCAAAGACATCAAAGAAAAAGAACAGAACATATATATATATATATATATATATATTTGTCCCAAAGACATCAAAGAAAAAGAACAGAACACACACACACACACACACACACACACACACACACACACACACACACACACATATATATATATATATATGTTCTGTTCTTTTTCTTTGTTGTCTTTGGGATACAGACCTGGTATTGGCATTGCTAGGTTAAAGGGTATGCACAGTTTTATATCCCTTTGGGAATAGTCTCAAATTAGTCTTCAAAATGGTTGGATCATTTCACAGCTCCACCAATACTGTATCAGTGTCTCAATTTTCCTCCATCCTTTCCAACATTTGTCATTTTCCTTTTCTGTCAGAGTTGTTTTAATTTGAATTTCTCTAATCAGTAGTGATTTAAAGCATTTTCCCCCAAATGACTAAAGGCACTTTTGATTTCTTCATCTGAAAACTGCTTGTTCATATCAATTGGGGAATGGCTTTTTATTTTTACAAATTTGACTTGGTTCTCTATATATTTGAGAAATTAGGTCTTTATTAGAGAAACTTGCTCTAAAAATCACTGTGCCCCCAGTTATCTGTTTTTCTTCTGATCTTGGCTACATTGGTTGTATTTGTGCAAAGCCTTTTAAATTTAATGTCTTCAAAATTATCTATTTTACTTCCCATGATCATCTCTAGTTCTTATTGACCATAAATTCTTCCTTTGTCTATAGATGACTGGCAAAAATGTCCATGCTCCTCTAATTTGCTTAAATAGCATCCTTTATTTCCAAATAATATAACAATTTTGTCCTTAGTATATGTTTTGAGATGTTAGTCCACATCTAATTTCTGCTAAAATGTTTTCTAGTCTTCAAAACAATTTTTTCAAACAGTGAATTCTTGAGCCCAAAGCTTGGATCTTTTTCTTTATCAAACATTAGATTACTATGTTCATTTGCTGTGTATTGTTTACCTTATCTATTCCACTGATCTACTTTCCTTCACATTTTCTTTGCTGATTCTCTTGATACCCTTAAACATTTGTCCACTATAGAGGTTCCCGAATCACATTTTTATATATTAAAACTTCCTGGCTATTTTTATATACATAGAAAAGGAAAACTTGATACTTAAAAAAGAATAAGGATAACAATAATGATAAATATTTATATAGCACCTTAAGCTTTCAAAGCACTATCTAAATATGTGCACATGCATATATGCATATATATATATATATATATATATATATACATAACCTCATAAAAATGTATGCAGTACTACTTAAAACAAACATCTTAGTAAAGTAGTTTATAAGATGTCCAAAAAAGTCCTAATCAGGTAGTAAATCAAGGTGATAGAAATTACCCTGAGTTCTCAAAATCTATAGTAGTGAATTATTATTTCATAAAAGTTTCCAGAGTAATCACTTGCAATTTTGGTAGCCCCTGTCATCTCGTAAAATCGTGTCTGGTGCAAGTAACTATGAACATAAATATGTCCCCACATCAACTGTGTATTATGGTGTTGGAAGGGAAAACATACCAGTTGAGTGGGAAAGAACTTTGGGATACCACCAGATTGCTGAGAGGTCGGTCAGGTGTGAGAAAGGTAAAGAAGAAAAGAGACTCCAGGATGAAAGGGAAAGAGATTCCAGGACACTGTGAAACTGCTGTTGAGGAGACCACTGTCCAGAGAGGATAGAGGGTTGAGAGCTCACATGGTTTACACTTTTTAAAACCCATAAGATGTCAGTATGTTGGCACTAAGCCCCAGATGTCCAAACCTAGTTATGCCTCTGGCTTCTGTCATGCTGGAACAGTTCCTGGCTTCTGGTCATCAGTCTGGCTAGAGCAGAGGCTTCTTTTATAGAGTGAATCCTTCTGTAATAGTACTCCATTAGACTAAAAAAATATATATGATACCACACCTCCCCAACAGTCCTATATGGGCCCTTTCAACTTCTATAGTCACAGTAGTAGACTTGTGGAAGAAGATTTAAAATGGACTTAGAATCACACAGTTTTTAGAACTTTAATAAGCATTTCCTTAACTTTTGACATGAACATAAAATGAAAGATTAGACATTACTGTAGGAACTGAATCTTATTCTATCTTGATATTCTAATTATAAAGGAAAAAAGAAGGAAAAAAATTGCAACTAAATGGAAATATAGCTCCCAAGTTCTCCCCAGTAAGGTAAATAAAGGCATGGGTAGAGCTGCTTTTATCATGGGTTCAACTTAAAGTTTAATGAATATGATTATTATTCAAAATACTAAAATAGGTCCATGATCTTATCAATTTGTTTATTATCTCCAAATAAAATGCATCCTAGCTCATATGTGACTTTCTATCCTGAAAGTCTTTTGTCCATGTATTCCCATCATTTTTTTCATGGTGGAGGGTAACGAGGGTGTGGTACTTTTGGCTTTCTTCTAAGATTGTATGGTTACTCTTAGAGCACGTGGGTCATTCATCTCTTGAGAGTTCTTACCACACTACCAGCTCTCCCTTTTCACTTGTACATGACACTCATGACAGATGGCAGATATACTTCTCCATGTTCTGTTTCTCACCTGGTATTTCTGATCAAAGAGTCAGCAAAGAAGATTGTCTCTGTTATTCAGTCTTTTAAAATATCTTGAGTAGTTTTGATATATGGATTGGAAATACTTTCTGGGAAAAGAACCTTTAAGGCTACTTAATCAAATGCCTTTTTGTAATCCACAAAAAGAAGTACACTGGAATCTTGTATTATTTATATTTTTCATCCAATTGTGTTATAATAAAGATATCATAAACCATAAGATACTGCTTCCAAAGGTCTGCCTGTTCCACTTAGTGTCATGAGTTGCTATGATCAAATAATTTATCATCAAATATTCTACCTAATGGTGAATGTCTGCATATATGTATCATATATGAAGAACTGAACCACAGCTCAGAAGTTTTCTCTTCCTACCCCTTTCTTTTAGAAATGAAGAAACAGATATAGAGAAGTTAAGTAACTTCCTTAAAGTCATAAGTACAGAAAGCTTCAGAAGAAGAATTTGAATCCAGGCATATAATCCTAGATCTAGAGCTAGAGATGCCAGCTAGTCAAATATTCTCCTTTCTTATTCTACATATATTGATTTTGATATGGAAACATTTGTAAATTCAGTTAAGGAAAATTATATTTTTCATAAGATCATAGAATTAAAGTTGAAAGTCTTTAAAGGCCACACAATCAAAACCATTCATTTTACAGAGGGTAAAATTGAGGCTAAGAGAGATTGAATGACTTTACTAAAGTTACAAAGGTAGCTTATATCAAGGACAGGGTTTGAACACAGATTCTCTGACTCTAGAGTCACTATTTTTTTTAACCTACCATGTAGTATTCAATAAATTTACTACTTGGAAAGCAGACTGACTCTGTTGTGATCTAAAAACCATCTGTCATCTATAAACATTAACTTAACCACTGGTATTCTATATGCCCAATGCTGTGGTTGAAATATTTCTAGAAGAAATTAATAATTTCAATCATTACAGTCTCCCTATAAATTAAACCAGAAGAAAAAAGAGACTGAAGCTAAATGGAAATATGTCTCACAAGTTTTCCCCAGAGAAGCAAATAAAGAAATTTCTTTTATCATGTATCCATGATTGAAGTTTATTAGCAAAATTGATTCATGAAATGGCAAAAAATAGTGAAGAGAAAATCTAGTTTACAAAAAAGTTAACAGAGTTAAGTCAGATCATTTACAAGAGCAGTTAAGAATTAAACTAGAAAGGGGCAGCTAGGTGGCACAGTGGATAGAGCACTGGCCCTGGAGTCAGGAGTACCTGAGTTCAAATCTGGCCTCAGACACTTAACACTTACTGGCTGTGTGACCCTGGGCAAGTCACTTAACCCCAATTGCCTCACTTTAAAAAAAAAGAATTAAACTAGAAGGACATCACAGAAACAAAAATTGAAATTATTTACTAAGACAGTTATGATGAATTCGTTGTCCATATTTATGTTTATTTTTTATTGCTTGCAGCACCATAACCATGCCTTGCTTTTCTAAAATAAGGAGGCATAGAGGCTAGGAGCAATGATTGGCTGAAGCCCCAGGGTTGTGGACCTGTGTCAGTCATTGGTCTTTATCTTTCCAGGTTCAGCTATAGGGAAGCTTAACCCTAATTAGAGTCAATAAACTCCTCCTCAATTCTCACATTCACTGGTTAATTGCTTCTACTCTAGCTACTTCAGGAATAATTTATATTGTTTGCTCTTAAACACAAAAAGGGGGTTTAAGCAAAAGGTTTAGGATGGATGAGTTATTTCCAAACAGAAGAAATAATCATAAAAGAATCAGAGTATATATTAACAGAATGATTTATATAGGATTTAGTCTCCAGTGCCAACTTCTCACTCAATGCCAGCCTATTCATGATGCTCATCAGGTACTCTTTCCTTGATGCTTTTCTGGTGCCAGAGTAGAAGAAGCTATCTGTCATTACTTTAGACCTTTCTTTGCTCAGAAGGTAGATATTAGGTTAGGAAAACACAAAAGAGAAGGAAAGTCAGCCAGGGACCTTAATACAAGCTCAGCTATTTGAGTCCATGCTCAACATGGAGAACCAGTCTAAACCATCATTATATCAGGGTAGAGATATCAGCACTGAAAATTGTACAAGGGATATCTGCAAAGAGATGAATAACTAGAAAAGTCAGTGGGTCAGTCATTACATAAGTCCTCATGTGTGCTCCTTTGTTGGTGATGCTATGTCAAAGTACCTAGAAGAAGGCCACCAGAAAATGTTGGATGGAATACATGTGGGGGAATTATGGGAGGACATGGACTAGAATCATAATATATGCAGACATGGATAGGTTTCTATCTGCCTCATCTGATGGAGTATACATATTTTTGATATCACAAATGAATCAAATTATTTTTTAAAAGTTTGCAGAACAGAACTTGAGAGGTAAACAATCCTATACATTGCTTCTTCTCATATTTGTTGTAACTGATTATCAATCTGTTCTATCACTAATGAACTGCTTTGGGGTATTTTCAAAATAGGTGATAGTAAGACATGAGAGATAGTATTCCATAACAGAAAGAGTGCAGGACTTTAGAGGTAGGAGGACCTGGGTTAGAATCCCATAAAGACCTGGAAGAGACAAGAGGCTTCATTTGATAAAATCACTTTGTTTTATAGATGAGGAAACTAAAGTTTTTAAAGTTCATTGACTTTAAGGTCACTCCAAACTGGTAGCAGTGTCAAGACTCAAATCTAGGCTTCAAATCACAATTCATTGTTGTTTTGTTGTTGTTGTTGTTTACTAAAGTGTTTGATTAAAAATAATTCACACTAAATTCACACCAAAAAATCACATCTTACTTTAAGGGGAAAAAAAACCCCAGATTTGTAAATGACATTTTAATTGTTTTGCTGCTGTTTCTTGCTGGAGAACAATGGATTTCTTTAGTGATAAGGAACATTTTTTTGGTTATAGTTTACAAAATCAAGAGAATTTCTACTACTTTGTACTTAATTTAAAATTATTTAGAGCCCATATCATAAGGTGAAGTGTGGCTGAAATATTCATTTGCAAGCAATGATCCTTCTGAGAGAAAAATTCATTTTGACATTGTTTTCTTTCAATCTGGATCTGTAATTTCATCAAATGACAACTGTAACCTCTCACCTACAGACACCAATAGTAGGTCAATTGATTTCCCCAAATTAGTGTGTCACTTGAACCCAGATCTTCCTTACAAAAAAAGGGTCCATTTAGTCATATTTCCTGTCTTATATTTGTACGATAGATAAATTTCTTCATGGATATCTGATATTACAATCAATTTAATCACATTGATCATTTCTGTATCTAGACATGTCACCATGCTACTTCATAATCTTCCTTTTGGAACACATCTGGAAGAACACTGATGTAAACTTTCCTCATTGGCCTTTAATAACTTAGTATAGGCTTTGTATTATTTTGTTTTGGTTCCTGTCTCTTGTCATCTGTTGCTCCTTGCTTTCCTCTTTACTCTCAGTCCTGATGAGGAAGCAAACAAGCCCAGAGGCAGAGCCGTCAAGCCTCTAAGGAAAGGAAACAAAAGAAAAAAATCAGTTGCTGTTTAAGTCTGTCTCCCTGGAAGGTGCAAGCTATCAATTATGGTGAGTCCATCTTGCAGTTCTGGCAGTAGCAGAAGAAAAAAAAATTCTTGAGATTTGCAGACGTTTCTATTCCTTACTGCCTCTCTTAAAGAGATATCACTCCTTTGCTATCAGTGTAAGAACACCATTGTTGAATTTTAGAGCCAAAAGGAGCCCTAAAGATAATGTGGTCAAACTCTCACCTGTTCCAGATGAGGAAACAGTGATTTATAAATGTTAAGTGCCTTACTTTAGGTCACATAGCTATTTAGTATTGAGCTGGGATTAGAACATAGGTCTCCTGGTACCTAAACCATCACTCTTTCAACAAGACCATACTTTCTCTTTGCAGTTCCACTATTTTCAGCACCTATAATAAAGATGTCTAGAAAGAGGTCAGTAAGCACAAAATATTGCTACAAGTAGAAGAGTTATTCTAAGCTGCTATGATTTAACGTTTTTTGCTGTTGTTAAAAAGCCCTGAGTGTTCTTCTAGCAAAATGAGACCTCTCCTGCAACCCGAATATAGAGGTTCATAACATATGGAAACTTAGAAGACCTTAAGATAAAGTACTTCCCATACTTTTCAGAAGAAAATGATTTGGATCAAATGATTTGAACAAGCATCTGGTATTCATGATTCATAAAGATAACTAAATCTTATACTTTTACTTATTTATGTATGTATACTTACAAATCCTGGATGAGTAGTTAAAGGATATGAATTTAGATTTCTTAAAAGAAAAAAAAAGCAAACAACCATTTGAAACATTATTCCAAATCATTAATATGAAAAAGTCCAAATCAGGACTTTTACCTCACATATAGAAAATTGTAAAGGTAACAAAAGACAGAAATAATCATTGTTGAAGGTTCTACTAATTACCTTGAAAATCAAATATAAACTCCTTTATTTAAAGCCATTCACAACCTAAGTCAAATCTTATCCATTCTGGGCTTAGAGGCATTTTATGATCTAACCAAACTGATATATTTTGCTGTTCCTTCTACACAACAATCCATCTGCTTCCTGTTCCTGTGCTTTTGTACAAGTTGTCCTCCATACCTGTAATGTTACCAATACTTAGTATCCCTAGTTTCCTGAAAAGATTCTCTTAAGCACTTTGAGGCCTCTCCTGAGCCATCCAGTAGCTAGTGAATTCTTCTCCCTAAATTACCACCTAGCATTGCTTGCAGAACCATCTGCCTCTGTGCTTATTACTCATTAGCTTCTGATCAGAAAGGGAAAGAATTAGGGAAAAAGACTTACAGACTTTTCTGCCTCTGCTAAATGGGACCTTCTATTACTCTTCTCTTTCAACCCCTGCTTATCATTTTTTATTATCTGTCTATTGATTGGGACAAGAGTGTGTGTGTGTGTGTGTGTGTGTGTGTGTGTGTGTGTATGCACAGGCATGGGCATTTGCTTGTGCACAGGGTTGTGGGGAGGAGGGTGGTCAAAAGCACAGCTTCAGAGGTCCCAGGCCTTTTCTCTCTTTGGGAGTAACAGTTTGTGAAGACAAATAATAGAAATGAAAGACAAGGGTGGCTAGGTGGCACAGTGGATAAAACACTGGCCCTGGATTCAGGAGGACCTGAGTTCAAATTTGACCTCAGACATTTGGCAACTTGAAACTTACTAGCTGTGTGACTATGGGAAAGTCACTTAACCTTCACTGCCCTAAAAAAAAAAGAAGAAGAAGAAAAAGAAAAGAAATTTAAGACAGATTCATGGTCTGAGAGAACAGACAGACAGAAGACCTCATGTTTTTTCTCAATTTTGTCTTAAATTAGAAGTTTAATTGTGAACAATAAAAGATGAACAGCTCTAAAAAATCTGCCTCTGTGATTTCTTCTTGACTGCAAACAATATACACACATATCTACATATATATAAATATATAGATATAGATATGTATATACACACATATATATATGTACATGTATGTATACATTTATATATATATTTGATTAAATTCTCTTCAGTCACCCTCTCCTTTCCCCACTCTCTTCCTCCCCCCACACACCCCAAAATTCTTAGCACAGTTGGGCACAATTTATAGTTATATCCTGAAAAACAGTGGGAAATGAAATCTAAATAAATCAAACTTACCAACAATAAAACACAGTGATAGAGCCATGTAAAAGGAATAAAAAGCTCCAGGAAAAGGGAGCGGAATGTCTATCTGAACTGACAGAGGAGAATAAAAAAAGGACAATAGGGCCAGCTGGGTAGTGTGGTAGATACATTTTTGAGACAGGAGTCAGGCAGACCTCAAAATCCTAGTCACTCAATTTCCTCATCTGTAAAATAAGACATCTAATAACACCCATGTCCCACGTTTGGAAAGAATATGATTGTAATTGAGTTACAAAAGTTGATTTGCATGTAGCTATTAGGCAGTGTACAAGATACTGTGTTTGGATTTAGAGGAATACAAATAAAGAGATAAAGAAAACACTACATAAAAACCTGTGTAGTGTCCATTATAGGATTAGAGCAATGGTTCTCAGACATTTTAGTTTTGTTGTTGTGGATCAGTCATTTTAATTATATATATTTTTGTTGGTGGTGTTGTTTTGTTTTGTATTTTTTTTTGGCAAAGATACTAGAATAGTCTTCCATTTCCTTCTCCAGCTAATTTTACAAATAAGGAAACTGAGGGTCACATGGGTAGTAAGTGTCTTTGGCCAGATTTGGACTCAGGAAGATGACTGTGACTCCAGGCCTAGCACTCTATCCACTATGCCACCTCGATGGCCTATTTTGGTATCAGGATCCCTTTATACTACTAAAATTATTAAGACGCCCCACTCAAGGGCTTTTGTTTATGGCATTTTTATCATTATTTAGAATATTGTACATTAAATATCTTCATATTACTATTTTGAAAAGTTTTATCCCAGTAGACTCCCCACCTTTTCACCTGTCACACAGGAGGTCCTTCATAAATGTTTATTGATCTATTGATTGTGTCTCAGGGACCACTTGGAGCTCTCAAACACCACTTGAAGAACAGCTGGATTAAAGAAACATATTAGATTGGGAGAGAATATAGAGACTATTGAGCCCAATCCATTTCATTTACAGACAAATAAACTGAGGCTGAGAAAGGTTAAATGAGTTGTGTTGTGCCATACAGTCAGTAAGTGTCTGAAGAAGGATTTAAAACCAGGCATTTCTCAGTCCCATCCCTTTCCAATATTCAACCTTTGCTGCAGTAGGAAATATTATTTAGTCACAAGTAGGATTAATGAAAAATAATTTGTATGACTCTAATTTGCTGACACTGGAAGCATGTGTCAGTAAGTATGATGAAATGAAGCAATAAGAAGCAAAGGTGAGTCTCAAAGAAGCAGAGCTGTCAGGGTTTGAGGCCTTTGGACTTTTCCCTCTTGGGTCTAGTTGTGGGTACCCCTGAAAGCAACGTGTGTTTCCTGGGCTGGCTACCATGTAGTTATGCTGTATCTTTCTCTCTGTCGTTGATCTCTTAGTAATCAAATCCTAGTGGTTGTATTGCTGAATGAAAGGATAAACATGGTTTAGTGACGTTGAGAATGGAGTTTCAAATTGTTTTCTGGAAAGCTTTGACCAATTGATAGTTCCATTAACCATGCATCTGCTTGTCTTTCCACAGCCCCTCTTACAATTGCCATTCATGATTTCATATCCATCCTCTTATGTGTCCTTGTTTCTAACTTCTGTGTATGTCTTTTAAAAATCTAATTTGTTTGGTGAGTTTCCACATAATTCCTTTTATATTCTATGTATCCATATCATTTTCATTATATTCTTTCCACAAATTTTCCTTCTTTTCAGATTTTTGTTCTGTCTTTAAAATTTTATTCTTGAAAGGCTATAATTCTCAGCCTGAATTATTCTGTAGAATTTTTGTCCATGCGATCCTAAAGATCTTTCCTTTCAACTTCTTAAAATGCTTTCACAAAATCTAAGGTGCATCTTAGACCTATTTCAGGCTTGCCTGCCTTCCTTCCTTCCTTCCTTCCTTCCTTCCTTCCTTCCTTCCTTCCTTCCTTCCTTCCTTCCTTCCTTCCTCTACAATATATTGTAAGGTGAAATGGTCACTTTCCCTCTCATGTTCTCATAACTCCCAAAATGTTTATTTAAATAGCACCCATTGCTAACCCATTCATTCAAATTGTATCCAAAATAGGATCAACAGAGGGCAGCTAGGTGGTGCAGTGAATAAAGCACTGGTGCTGGACTCAGTAGGACCTGACTTCAAATCTGGCCTCAGACACTTGACAGTTACTAGCTGTGTGACCCTGGGCAAGTCACTTAACCCTCATTGCCACTTTAATCCTCATTGCCACACACAAAACAAACATACAAAAAAATAGGATCAACAGGATCTCTCCTTGTTGTTCCATCTACTATCTGAAGAATAAAAGTATCATTAAGGTGAGTCATAAAATTATAACATAGCTTTCATCATGGAAGGGAAAGTGAAAAGTGATAGGAAAAGAAGTACGAGAAGGGGAAGATGGAGGAAGTGGAGAGGGATGGGAGAAATAGAGAGTGAGTTAGCTTTGACATGTGACCAGATAATTGAAACTCTCTTCCACTACCACTATACTATGTTTTCGTGATAGGCTTATTACCAGTTTCTTATATTCCTTAATTGTTTCTGCTTTCTTTCAAAGTGGTCTGAAGTATACTCCAATAGCAAAATTGCTTCTGATTCTGCCTATGAAGATGTTCACCCAAAATCTCTTCACCATGTTTCCTTATTTTGTTTCCTAGATCTTACCATATGATTGTATATATTTTATATATACATCCCCCTCTGCATATTTTTTAAAACAAATTTGGTAACCACTACTAGGTCTGTGTCCTAAAGAGATCATAGAAAAGGGAAAAGGACCCATATGTACAAAAAATATTTATAGCAGTTCTCTTTTTGGTGACAAAGAATTGGAAATCAGGACAATGTCCATCAATTGGAGAATGGCTGAACAAGTTGTGGTATATGAATATAATGGAATATCATTGTGCTGGAAGAAATTATGAGCAGGAAGATTTCAGAAAAACATGGAAATCTACTTAAGTAGATTGATGCTGAGTGAAGTGAGCAGAACCAGGAGACCATTGTACGTACACAATAACAGCAACATTGTGTGATGATCAACTGTGATAGATTTGGCTCTTCTCAGCAGTGAAATGATTCAAGAATATTCCAAAGAACTCATGATTCAAAATGTTCTCCACATCCAGAAAAAAGAACTGTGGATTCTGAATGCAGATTGAACAATTTTGTTAGTACATTTTTTTGTTTTTGTTTTTTCTCTGTCTTTTTTGAGGTTTTTCCCTTGTGTTTTGATTCTTCTTTCACAACATGACTAATGCAGAAATGTGTTTAATCTGATTGTAGATATATAATCTATATCAGATTGCTTTCTATCTTGGGGAGGGGGGAAAGAAGGGAGGGAGGGAGAAAAATTTGTAACTAAAAATCTTATGAAAACAAATGTTGAAAACTAGCTTTACCTGTAACTGGAAAATAATAAAACATTTTAATGATAAAATATTTTGTAAAATATTATTTAAAAATTTGGCTATTTCTTTGCATAAGGTATACCTTCCCAGAGCCATATTCCAAGTATAAATATCTTTCCACCTGCTTTCAGTTTATATATATATATATATATATATGAATTATATACACAAATTCATGCTAAAATTTAGTTCATTTTGTTGCTAAGTTTAAGTAGATCTACTCAGCCTATAGGGGTTGCTTTCTCCATCTGTGGAAGTAGTAACCCCACCAACAAAATTACAGGATTTTTTAAAGTACTGAATTAAGTTTTATTGATTCCAAACTTTAAAAAAAAAGTTGTCTAATTCCTGATTTATGTTATAATAGCTAACTTAGTTTACTACAACCCTCAAAAATAAGATCTAAGATTAAAGATTACATTTTAATGGTCCTTGGGTGTTAATCTCTTATAAGAGAACACTTAGACCCAACCTATTGATTTTTTTGTTCTTTTGTTTGTTTGTTTGCTTAGGCAATTGGTGATTGGGGTTAAGTGACTTGCCCAGGGTCACAAAGCTAGTAAGTGTCAAGTGTCTGAGGTTAGATTCGAACACCGGTCCTCCTGAATCCTGGGCTAATGCTTTATCCACTGAGCCACCCACCTAACTCCTCCTGTTTCTTTTTCCAACCTATTTCTTAATGGCCTAAACTTAGACATGGAAAACAGGAATTTAATAATTCTGATGGTAGTTTCTCTGAGTAACATTGCTGCAGTTTTTTTTTTCTAAGTTGCTCTCATGAGTACAGATAGAATAATATTGTCTTTATTCAAATGCAGAGATACTATTATTAAAGTACATAAAGTTTGAAATTAGCTATATATTCAGAGCCATATGCTATTTTAATGACTTTCATCCCTCTGTTGATTATTTCTAATTTACCCTGTCTATACCATGTTTGAAAACAGGTGTTTGTATGGTGCCTCCCCCATTAGACTGAGAGCTCTCTGAGAGCAGAGATTGTCTTTTGTTTGTATTCTTAACAATTAACACAGTGACTGGAAAATAATAGATGCTTAATCCATTTCTTCACTAGCAAATGCATCCCTTTCTTCCTCCTCTCTGCTAGGTAAAAGGTGAGGTGCAAATGAACCCAAATTCCAAAGTACTGTTTCAGAAATCATTCCAAAGGTATTGCGTTCATTTTATGTATATCATACTTCTGCATTTACCAAACGTACAATCCATAGAGGAGTTCAATAAATTACTTTGGTATCAAAAGAATCTCAATCATTCACCTGGAAGCAGCCCTAAAGAAGCAGATGGTAAAGGCAAAGAGGATGAAATATACTACAGAGAGATAGTAAAAGGAGTTTTGTATGTTTTCCCTACACCACCCACACCATAGAGACTGCATAATTTCATAGTAGGATTTTGTGAAATGTGTGAGTTTCTGTAGTCATCAGGCAAAAAGGTTTTCTTTTTCCATAGTAATTACGTTTTTTTTCTTTTTTAAAGCTTTTAAACCGAATTGATTTTTACATTCCTAAGACTCCCCAGACCCCTCTTAGAAGATCTTGTTCTTAGTTAGTGTCTGTTGTAAAACTGCATTTCTCTCCCTTTTTAAAAAATCCATTTCTAAATTTTCATTACTTCCTTATAAACAATTAAATCACAAAGTAAGCAAAGCCAATTCAATGGTGACTGAACAGCCACTGCTACAAAACAGGATTAAAAATTGAAAATGAGCACAGTTAGCTTTACCAGCTAATTTACTTAGGTATCACCCTAAGGCATCAACACCATTTATCACTATCACTGCAGCCTGCCATGTCTGTACCATCACCAGCAGCTTGTACAAAGGAAATTAAGAACTTTTTAAGTTCTTCGTTTCCTGTAAAGAAAACAAATATTCAATATTGTATTTACACGAATCCTTTGTGGCCAGCCTCAATGTCACCATTAGCCTAAAATTGTACAAATAAGAGATATGCAGTAAGAAACTGTGTTGGGCCTGGAATTGTATAAATTTTGTGTGGCTTTCTCTTTGCAAGAGTTCCTGAAAGTAAAGAGGCCATGCTCCTCCAATATCTACAAATGGTATCTGACCTTTCTACCATAACCATCTATTTGATGGACTCATATTAAATGTTAAAAATGCTATGTGCTCAATTAAAAAAAAAGTTTTACCAGATTTTTATATGGCACTGCCCATATTAATTAGCATCAATAAAGTAAAATTTAACATGATCTCATGGTTATGATTTTTTTATTAACTCAAGAGAAATTAAGCATACATTTTAAAATTCATTTAACTATAACTATAGAATTGTAAAATCATAAAATGTTATAACTGGAAGGAATTGTAGAGATTACCTAGTACACCTCAAACATTACAGAAATGAAAGAACCAAGGTATCAAGGTCTTCAGGTCACACAGGTAGTTGTGGCAGAGATAAAAACTAGAATACTTTATTGGTGTTTTCACTGCACCAATTTGGATTTGAGAAAACAAGTACAATAAAACCTTGAAGATTCAGAGTGATCAAATTATTCTGGATTGCTGTTTTCCAGATTGCTGAACTTTAAACTACTAAGTTCCTGAAACTTTATCAAAGTGAATATCTTTCTAAAATGTTATTTTTTGAGGGCAGCTATGTGGCACAGTGGATAAAGTACCAGCCCTGGATTCAGGAGGACCTGAGTAAGAGAGCCTCCACTTCGTGAGGGCATTGCAAGTTAGAGGGTTACCTAGCACCAAATCAGAGGCTTTTTCTACCAAAAGGGCTGTGGCCGCCACTGCTCTAAGGCAAGGTGGCGCTCCGGCTGCTACAGGGTCCAGCTGAGTTGAATAGTAGGCTATAGGGCATTGGTTAGGCCCCAGTGATTGAGTCAGAACTCCAGAAGCCACCCAACTTTGTTCATGAACAAAGAGAATGAAAGGCTTACTATAATCTGGTAGTCCTAGGGCAGGTGCTGATAAGAAGGCCCGTTTTAATTCTTTTATGGCTGAGAGATGCTGGGGATCCAACTGTAAACTGTCTGGGACAGAACTTTTTGTTAGAGCTATGAAAGGTTTAGTAATTTCACCAAAAGAGGGTATCCATTGTCTATAGTACCCAGCTGCTCCCAGAATGGCTTTTAATTGCTTCTTAGTAGAGGGGGCAGAAAGTTGTTGAATGGCCTGGACTTGCTTAGAAGAGACAGAGTGAGTTCCAGCAGCCAGAATAAATCCTAAATATTCCACCTGGGGCAAACAACATTGTACCTTTGACTTGGACACTTTGTGCCCTCTCTTGTGCAGCTCTAGTAGTAAGTGACGGCTATCTTCTTGACAAATTTCAGCTTTAGGGGAGGCTAAAAGTAAGTCATCAACATATTGTACTAGTGTGGAGCCTTTAAAGGTAATGGAGGCCAGATCCTGCTGTAAAATTTGGGAAAATAATGTGGGACTGTCTACAAATCCCTGTGGGAGTCTAGTCCAGGTCCACTGTCTATTTTTCCAGGTAAAAGCAAATAAATATTGAAAGTCCTCATGTCCTGGTATGGAGAAAAAGGCAGAGCAGAGGTCTACCACTGTGAAGCATGTAGATTCACAGGGAATGGAAGAAATTATGGTAGAAAGGGAAGCCACTATAGCATGTCTAGGGATAACATAATTATTAATTGCTCTAAGATCTTGCACAAAACGATAAACAGGTTTACCATCTGGCCCAGGCTTGGGTTTTTTAACTGGCAAAATGTGAGTATTGCATGGAGAGTGATGACATGGAATAATAATACCCTGGCTTTTCAAAGCCTCAATTATAGGGGTTATCCCTTCTATTGCTTCCCTAGACAATGGATACTGTGGAATGGAGGGGGATGGTCCCCCTTTAACTTTAAAGGTAACAGGCATGGCAGACTTAAGGAGCCCCACCTCATTAGGGGATGAGGCCCATAAAGACTCAGGAATGTCAGAGGGGATTTTGGATACCTCCCCTGCTGTTCCTTGAGCTTCTGTAAGTAAAATTGGTAATAAATGAACAGTATCCTCTGGCAATTGTAGGGAGACAGCCCCATCTGGAGCACAAGATATGGTTGCTCTAAGCTTGCAAAGGAGATCACAACCTAATAAATTTACAGGGGCATCAGGCATGAGTAAGAACGAATATTCCACTGTTAAGGGCCCCATAGATACCATGTGAGGATTCAATTTTGCCACTCTCTGGCTCTTTCCTGAGACTCCTACTACATTCAAAAATCCTACAGGTCTACACCCAGCATCTGGTTTGCTTACTAATACTGATTTAGAAGATCCCATGTCTAGCAAACAGTCATAATACGTGTCCCCTACTTTGAGGGTCACATGAGGTTCATTACTCTGGGGAGGTGAATGGACTGGCACAAGTGCATTAAAAAAATCCGGATTTGGGAATATGTTGCTTTCATTATCTATGTTCCATTCCTCCCCTTCCTCTTGTCAATACTGTGCCCCCCTTTGAGGGAGTCCACGGTTACCCTGATTCTGGTTCTGTCCTTCTGTTCCTCCCTGATAGGGTCTACGGTTATTCTGATACTGTCTCTTTGTATCCCCCTGAAAAGATTTATATCCATTTTGATTCTGCCTGTAATAAGGCCAAAAATTCTCCAGTTGTTTCCTTTCTGATAAAAGTTTCCAAAATTATTTCGATTTCCCCCAAAGAATTCCTCAAGGCTCTCGGTCATTGTCCTCTTAAGGTCTTGTTTTCTAGTTCTACATTCCCACAAGAAGTGTCCTTGTTTTTTGCAGTACTCGCAAAATTTAGGGGGTTGATAACGATTTTCAATTTTCCAGTTTCTCTGCCCTGTTGTTTCCTGTACTGGAGCTAAAATGTCCTGTCTGTTCCTTTCTTCTCTCTCATTTCCTTCGTAAATATATGTTGCTATTTCTTTAAGTCTGTCAGGACTCAAACTATTCCACCCAGGGCATTGCTTTTTAAAATATTTCTGAATTTCTGGTAAGGACTCGTTTACAAAATGAGAGCAGATAATATGGGCGTCTCTACTGTCTAATGGGTCTAGTCTAGCATATTGCCTGGCATACTTACACAGCCTGTCATAAAATCTATTAGGTCTCTCATCAGGTCCCTGAACTGTATCTATAAATTTTTGCCAGTTATCAGTCTTTCTAATACAGGATTCCATTGCCTTCAGCAATGTTTCCCTTGTATATCAACATATCAAAATGCTTAGGGTTATTGGTTTCCCAGTCAGGGTCTTGAATAGGCCACCCAATATCAACCTTTCCCGTGGCTTCCAGGCTGTTTGCTGCAGCTACTATATCTGCTCTTTCTCCTGGGGACAATATTGTTTCCATAAGGTCAGTAACATCATTCCAAGTGGGCTGATATGCTCTAAAAATTGCTCTAAACTGCCTGATAACTGCTGTGGGATCTTCATCAAATTTAGGATTGCTTTGTCCCCATAAAGCCAAATCCTTGGGTATAAAAGGTGTGTATTGTCTGAGCTTATGTATAGTACCATTTTGACCATGGGCGAGGATCTCTTGAAGGGGAAAAATTTTTGCTTTCTCTGTCTCCTCTACAGGGGAATCATTTCTTTCTTTCTTTATTTGTTTGTTTGGCATGGAGGAAGTAGAGGGCGAGGGAATAAGAGTTGGGTCATTTGGAATTTCAGTCTGAACAGCCTTGGATTGAGTTGTATTATTGGGCATTTCGGTTTGGGAGGCCATGTCTTTCTGCCAGTTTATTGTTTCAGTTTGGGAGGCAGACTCAGATGTAAACTGGGGCCTGGATTTTCTTCATCTTATATTTTTTGTATGATAATTTTCGCTTGCTCTGGCCCAGATTTTCCAATAATGTAAATGTTCAGGTGGACATCTACTTAGGGTTCTTTGCAAATGCCTCAATGTTTGGGGATCAAATGACCCATATTTGGGCCATTCTTCCTGTAATTCCTCCTGCCACACAAAACACAGTCTGATAAGCTCTCCTCTGCTCATGGTTCTATTTAGTCTAAGTTTTCCCTCATTCCAATCCATAAGTAGCTTTCCCAATGGGGAATCCCAGGGAATCATCTTTATTCTAATATTATCTAGGGCATGCCAAATTCTCCATACCACAACACAAAGCCCCACAAAACCAAAAAGAGTAATAAAAATATATTCAAATTCGAACTGGCCAACATCTCTGATTAGTGAAGGTAAAGCTAGAAAAGGGGTACTTAGGATGTTTAAAAGATCCATTTGAAATTTAAAACAGCCTATACTTGGTAGTTCTTTCCAATTTAAGGGGACAGGGGAGGGGAAATCTTACCCAATCAGAAGATCAGAAGATGAATGTTCGGTTTTCCTCTTCGTGGTCAGCCAAACTGTGTAATTTAAGATTCTAATCTGTTCCCCCAGTTTTGGGGGAAACTGACAGAAATCACTGATAAAACAAGTTTAGGTTTTTAAGGGTTTATTGGAAAATAGAAAGAAAAAGATTGAGAACAGAATTCCAACAGCCTGGCATTCCTATCTTTCCTCAAATTTCCTGTGAAGTCCTCTGCCGCCACCACCATCCAGTCAGGAACCCCAAAAGCCCCAGAACTCTCTGTACAGGCTCCCTTTCCTCCTTCCTGTCTCCTCCCAGACCATAGGAGGCTCCTCAAGTTGATTGGCTGGTAGCCTTGATAGACAGCACCCATGAGCAAACCTCATTTCCTGACGCCAAGGAAAAGCCACAATGCCTCTGAGGCATTTTCCTCATGGTGGAGCTTTCCCACAGCAAGTCTCCAGAAGGTGGCATCATTCCAATCATTACAACATGATGAAGAACAAGACTAAATGTATAACAATCATGAGAGTGATCTTAAATTAATGAAAAGTTTATAAGATTAGCTGACTTTTATTTGATTGTGCTTTTTTCCAAAAAAGAAAGAGAGAACTTCCATTATCTTGGGGACATAATTTTAACATGCTTGTCTTTTCAAACAGTATTTTCCCAGTACCTTCCATCACTTTCTACAAAAATACACATCTTATTCTTCACCACTGCATATTCATGTAATGTATTAAAACTACTCAGAAATGTTCAGTTTCTTTATTACAATTATAGTAGACATTTAACACCTCCTTGTCATCTTGCATCCATTCTTCTATTTTCTGACAAGTATCATGATGTCAAGGATAAATAACAGCCCTCAGGAAGTAATGATGTTCAGTCAGGAAGGTCTTAGATGAAGTCCTTCTCTGACACATATAGCCTGTATGACCCTGTCAGTTACTTAATTCTCAGTGACTTTAGACAACTCTAAAGTTAAAAAATTCAGAACAAATGCAAATTTGCATTGATAGGGAGTTTCCTCCTCAGATTCTAAAGAAATTACATGCTCAGGCCAAGAAAACAACCAACCAAACAGAGGTACTGGGGACAGCATTTACAAAGAACTTTGGAAGAAATTGAAAGCTTGAAGTGATATAATTTTAAAAGTACTGAGGGAGTTTTAAAAAATATTGAATATATGGAATGATTGGGGAAAATACTTGATGGTATTATTACCAAAAAAGTGATAAAGTACTTCTTATACATGTTGATTATTTACTTTATTCTCTCTTTACCATTTTTGGGGGGGTAATGAGGGTTATGTGACTTGCCCAAGGTCAAACAGCTAGCAAGTGTCAAGTGTCTGAGGCTGGATTTGAACTCAAGTCCTCCTGAATCCAGGGCCAGTGCTTTATCCACTGTGCCATCTAGCTGCCCCTTTCTTTACCATTCTTTTTTTTTTTAATGTATGAGGTATTTTATTTTTCCATTACATGTAAAGATAGTTCTCAACTTTTGTTTATACATGCTTTACAATTTCAGATTTTTCTCCCTCCCACCCCTCCCTCCCCCCTCCCCTGTTGTCTAGCCTTGATGAAAATGGGGAAAAAAAAGCTTTTTAAATTATTTTCTATAATAGTTCATATCTTCGGTTTCACAATTTACTGAAAATTATAGAAAACAGAAAAGATCCCTCTTTGTTGTTTGTTGATTAGAGAAACTATTGCCTCAGGAGAAAAAAATTATAGTGTTCAAGGTTTCCTTGCCAAAAAATTATATTTTCATGGATATGTTCAGATAAAGAAAAACTCCTTAATAGCATTAATAACAGAAATAATGGTTTCATAATCTTTTAGTTATCCATATCCATTCCCATACATCTATACCTATACATAGATATAGATAAATAGATAGATGACAAATGGACCCGCCATTAAAAGAAACAATGTCTTACTCAGAGTTTAAACAGAAGAGAAATCCCCTCTAGCTGATGACAATTTCTAGTTGCTTCTGTTTGTTGATGGTATTGTGCTCATTCTATCAAATTCCAGAATACTACTAATCCTCCAGAATGAGATTTATATCCACCCAAAAGAGATAAGCTGAATAATTCAAGTAGTAGGGAGGGGAAGGAGACAAATGGATGCTGGAAGAAAATTATTCAAATTATGACATACAATTTTATTAGTAGATCATTTACTTAAGGCATCATTCAGTGAGCCAGCATTTATTAATAATCAATTATATTCCGGGTATTTTGTTAGCTCAAGTCAACTAAGCCAATTAGCTTTAAGCACTTACTGTATTTCAGTTACTGTGCTAAGCATTAAGAATAAAATTAAGGGGAAAAACAGATAAATAATCCTTGTTCTCAAGAAGCTCATAATCTAATGGGAAAGACAATGTGAAAACAACTATACAAAAGCAAAATATATATGATAGCAATTGTCTCATAATGAAGATAATAAGATTGAGGACTTAAAAGTCTTCTTTCAGAAGGTAGGACTTTACTTGAGAATTGAAAGAAGTCAGAGAAGCTAGTAGGAAGAGATAAGAGGGTACTAGGTGTTGCTGACAGAAAGCAAAAGAGAAATTTTCAAGGAAATATTGTAATGGGGAAAATGAATACATACATGCCTATAATGTACATAAATATTACACATTTACATGCATACATACATGTCTATGTTGCACCCACTCTGGGCTGAATTTTATAATTTTCATTCATTTTGGAGGGACCATCACTACTGCATTCTTCAGGGTTCTAAGTGTATTCTAGTGGGGTTGGGATATTTTTAATACTATCATTCCTGACCCCGAATGAGTATACTGTCCAAAATCAATTAATCACTTAATAAATTAACATCAATTAGTTTCAATAAAGGAATATATACTGAGAAAGTTTAGCAAATACTGAAGCATAACAACATCTCCCAAAAATGCCTGGGGTAAATTTGCTCACAACTATGTACAAAATCCAGGGGGAAATAAACTTAAACTTAGAGAATACATGGGGCAAGGGGTTAACTTTTGCATCCTGTGTGGAGGGAAGTCCTTTTCACCCTGAAGTCATCCAAAAATTTCCCATTCTCTCTCTCTCTCTCTCCCTCATTAGAAGAAATTATGATTCTTTCAGTCATTTCCAATATATTTAATGTGTTTTCACCTACTTTACACTTTTATTCAATCCAGGTCAAGACTTTCTCCAGACACATTAATAGAGGTGAGGTGATTAAGTTATTGTTTCAGTAGAGGTCACCAGGTACTGTCCATACCCTGGACTGGTTTTTTGACTCTACAACTCAATGAAAGAGATTCTCACCTGTTGAAGGCATCAGGGCATAGTACATCTTGTTAGTTATATTAATTTGGGTTGGGCTAATTGATTCATTCCTTCAGTGGGGATTCTAGATGACCCCATCCTACTATTTTTCATAAGTATATGCAGTATTTATAAAAAATTAATACAATAGAGTTCTGGAAAATAGGATTTTATTAGCTAAATGGAATAAAAAATGACTACTGACTTCCCTGGCTTATTTAATTGGTAACTAAAACCACACCTTCTATAGGAAGCCTTTCCTAACCCCTTTAAATTCTAATTCTTTCCCTTTCTTTTATCCTATACATCCTATATAACTTGCTTAGCATATATTTGTTTGCATGCTATCTTCCCCATTAGACTATGATCACTTTGAGGACAGAGACTATCTTTTGACTCATTTTATATCCCAAGTGCTTAATATAGTGCTCAATAAATGTTTATTGAATGACTTATGGATTGTACAAAATGGCATTTGAGCTGACTTTTGGAGGAAAGTTAAATATATAAAGAGACACAGGTAAAGAGGGAATGCATTCCAAGCATGTGGGGTATGGATAGTCAATAAAAAGGTTAGAGATAGGATATGGATTGCTCTGTTATAAGGCAACAGGAAGGCCAATATGTCTAGAGCACAGAACATGGAATAAAATAATACCAATCATGTCACCCCACAATCTCTGACCCTAAGTGCAATGGAGAGAGGATTGATTTATCTGAGACTATTGTTTGTTATCAATGAAGTGTTGTATGTATGAAATGCTGCAAAAGATACATGGGTAACATAATCAGACAAGGTGGGCTATTCATGTTGTGACTATAGGAAGTATGAGATTAGGAGTTCAAATTCTGCATTAGCATCAATGGAATATTAAATATCTAATGGAAAACCACAAAAAACATTATCTAGTATCTGTAGAGCCTTATGTGATGTTCCTTTTCCTGATTCCTAAGAACTTCATGTTTACTCCTTGCCATCTTTCTCATCAAGAAAGACATCATTAAGGTCATTAGATGCCAATGTGTTTTCCAACATTTTTTTTTAATGAAAAGAGGATCTGTGGAGAGCCAAGATGCCGGAGGAAAGACAGTGACTTGCCCAAGATCTCCCCTCCAAATACCTTCAAATAATGCCATAAGACAATTCCTGGAGCAACAGAACCAACAAAAGGACAGTGTGAAATAATTTTCCAGCCAAAGACAACTTAGAAGATTGGCAGGAAAGGTCTGTTGTACTGGGGTAATAGTACAATGCAGCCCAGCACAGGCCATACCAGCACACACTCAGCCTCCCCAAAACAGGTATGAGCCTCAGGAGATTCTGAATAAGCAGCAGGAGCAGCAACTGCTTCAGGAACTCTTAGACCAGAGATTGAAAGGGGATCAAACAACTAGCCAGAGGGTAATTACAGGGGTCTCTTTGCTAGCTCTTTGGCAGGACTCTGTTGTTTTGCCCATACTCCTAAGCAGGTCTGTCTTGTGTGGCAGTCCCAGGCTAGGGAGAAGGACAGACACATCAGAGCTTGCAGCCACAATGGAGCAGAATTCTGTTCATAGTTCCAGGGCAGAAAAGCAGCACTGTGGTGGCTTGAAGACTAGAGCACAGGCCAAAGAGTAGTAAACAGAAATCCTCTTAAATCATACAACTTTTGAAGAACTAAAAATTTACAAGTTCCTAGAAGTATCTCTGAAAACAGCTGCACAACCCTTGTGAATCTTGGGACACTCCACCCTCCACCCTGGAAGCAGTTCCCCTCTTTAACAAAGAGTTAAAAGTCAGGAAATAGGCTGGGGAAATGAGCAAACAGAAAAATATTCTGATCATATAAAGTTTCTATGGTAACAAGGAAGATCAAAATACACCCTCAGAAGAAGATAACAAAGTCAGAGTTCCTACATCCAAAGCTTCCAAGAAAAATATGAATTGGTCTCAGGCCATAGAAGCACTCAAAAATGACTTTAAAAATAAAGTAAGTGAGGTAGATGAAAAATGGAAAGAAAAATGAGAATTCTTCAAGAAAATCAAGAAAAAAAGTCAACAGCTTGATAAAGCAGACAAAAAATATACTGAAGAAAATAACGCTTTAAAAAACAGACTAGGCCAAATGATAAAGAGGTACAAAAAGACAATGAGGGAAAGAGTTCCTTGAAATGCTAAATTGAAAAGGAGTTACAGAAGGTCTTTGAAGAAAATAGCTCCTTAAAAATTAGGATTGAGCAAATGTAAGCTAATGACTTTATGAAAATCAAGAAAAAATAAAGCAAAACTAAATGAATGAAAAAAAATAGAAGGTAATGTCAAATATCTCATTAAAGAAAACAACTGACCTGGACAACAGATCCAGGAGATATAATGAGAAAATTATTGGACTACCTGAAAGCCATGATCAAAACAAAAAGGAGCCTAGGCATCATCTTCCAAGAAATTATCAGGGAAATCCTGAAATTCTAGAGCCAGAAGGTAAAAGAGAAATTGAAAGAATTCACTGATCATCTCCTGAAAGAGATCCAAAATGAAAATTCCCAGGAATATTATAGCCGAATTACATAGCTCCCACTTCAAGGATAAAATAATGCAAACAGACAGAAAGAAAAAAATTCAAGTATTGTGGAGCCACAGTAAGGATAAAAAAAAAATCTAGCAGCTTCCACATTAAAGGAACTTAGGTCTTAGAAAATGATATTCCAGAGAGGAAAGGATTGGGGATTACATCCAAGAATCACCTACCCAGCCAAAATAAGAATAATTCTGCAGGGAAAAAATGGGAATTCAGTGAAAGAGAGAAATTCCAGGCATTCCTTTTTGTTGGTTTCTTTCTTTGTGGAGTGTTTTGTGTTTGTTTTTTTGTAGGGTGATGAGGGTTAAATGACTTTGAACAGGGTCACACAGCTAGTAAGTGTTAAGTGTCTGAGTCCAGATTTGAACTCTTATCATCCTGAATGCATAATCCAGGCTTTATCTACTGCACCAATAGCTGTCCCCTCAGGCATTTGTGTGTGTGTGTGTGTGTGTGTGTGGCTATGGGGGGTTAAGTGACTTGCCCAGGGTCACACAGCAAGTAAAGTGTCAAGGGTCTGAGGCCAGATTTGAACTCTGGTACTCCTGAATCCAGGGCCTTTACTTTATCCACTGCACCACCTAGCTGCGCCCCTCCCTCAGGTATTTTTGATAAAAACATCTGAGCTGAATAGAAAATGTGACTTTCAGAAACAAGCCTCTAGAGTAGCATAAAAAGGCAAACAGGAAAAGTAAATCATAAGGGATATTAAAAGATTACACTCTTTATATTCCTACATGGGAAGATGATACTTCTAACTCATGAGAACTTTCTCATTATTAGGGCAGCTGAATGAAGCATATTTAGACAGAGGCCACAGGTATGAGTTAAATATGAAGGGATGATATCTTTGAAACATAAAATGAAGGGGAGCCACTAGGTGCTGCAGTGGATAAAGCACCAGCCCTGGATTCAGGAGGACCTGAGTTCAAATTTGACCTCAGACACTCAACACACATTAGCTGTGTGACCCTGGGCAAGTCACTTAACCCTTATTGCCCTGCAAAAGAAACAAAAACAATAAACAAAAAACAATAAATAAATTAAAATTTAAAAAATAAATAATTAAAAATATAATTATGTGGTGAGGGAGGAATGCACTGGGAGAAAGGGAAAGGGAGAGGTGTAATGGGTTAAAGTAGCTCACATAAAAGAAGCAAGAAAAACCTTATACAGTGGAAGGAAAGATGGGGGACATGCTGGGGAGGGAGTGAACCTTTCCCTCAGCAAAATTGACTCAAAGACAGAATAACACACACACTAAATTCGGTATAGAAATCTATCTTACCGTGCTGGAATATAGGAGGGTGTACGTGTGATAGGAGGGATAGCAGAATGGGGGAGGGAACAGTCAGAAACAAAACACTTTTGAAGAGGGACAGGGTGAAAGGAATTAGAGAATGGATTAAATATTATGGGGAGGGAATAGGATGGAGGGAAGTACAATTAGCAATAGTAACTGTGAAAAATTTTTGAAGCAAGTTTTTCTGATAAAGGCCTCGTTTCTCAAACATATAGTGAACTGAGTCAAATTTATTAAAATGAGAGTCATTCCCAACTGATAAATGATCAAAAGATATGAACAATTCTCAGATGAAGTAATCAAAACTGGCTACTGTCATATGAAAAAAAAAATGCTCTGACTCACTATTGATTAGAAAGTTTCAAGTCAAAACAATTCTAATTTTTTTTTGTTTTGTTTTTGTGGCCAGTAAATGAACTTTACACTCATCAGAATAGGCTGAAAGACCTTAATCTCATCACAGTTGGCTCAAAGAGGGATCAACATATACACCCAATTGGGTGGAGTAATCTATTTAAACTGGGCAGTAAATGAACCTAACACTCAGCAGAATTGTCTTAAAGACCTAAATCTCATCAGAATTGGTTCAAAGAGGGAATAACATACACACTCAGTTGGGTGGAGTAATCTATCTAACCCTTCAGGAAAATAGGAGGAGAAAGTGGATAAGGAGTGGGGTCAAAAGAAGGGAGGACAGATTAGGGGAGGGAGCATCCAGAAGCAAATCCCTTTTGAGGAGGGATAGGGTGAAAGAAGATATTTAATGGAGTAGAAATCATGAGGAAGGGAATAGGATGGAGGGAAACCATGAACAATAGTAATTGTGAAAAAGAGAAAAGGGAAAAATATGTACAGAACTATTTATAGCAACTCTTTATGGTGTCTAAGAATTGTAAATCAAAGGAATGTCCATCAATTAGTGATTGACAGAACAAGCTGTGCTATATGTTTCTAACAGGAATATTAATATTATTGTGCTATAATAAATTATAAGCAGGATGATTTCAGAAAAACCAGGAAAGACTCATATGAACTGATGTCTAATAAAGTGAGCAGAACCAGGAGGACATTATGCACAGTGACAGCATTAGTGTTCTATGAGCAATTGTGAATGACTTAATTACTCTTAGGAAATCAATGATCCAAGAAAATCCCAAAGGGCTAATGATGAAACATACTATCCACCACCAGAGAAAGAACTGATATTGATTGAACACAGACTAAAAAACAAAAGAGTACTTGTGTATTGTACACAGATAACCCATATCAGATTGGTTGCTGTCTGGTGGCGGGGAGAGGAAAGGTAGGGAGGGAGAAAAATTTAGAACTCTAAATCTTATAAAAATCAATGGTGAAAACTATCTTTACATGTATTTGGAAAAAAAGATATTTCTAATGGGGCCAAACATCAGATAAAAACAAAGAAACACTGGACCTTAGATTATAGCTTAATCGAGGGACTAGAATCAGAATGAATTGATACTCATGGAATTTTATTGATCTTAGTTTTCCTGTATATGGCAAGGAATTCTGACTGATTATGGAGCAATCTAGTTTACCATGAAACCAAGTGAGGGGACTCATCAAGTGACCTTAGAAAGGGACATAACCACCACCACACCTCAGTGTCCCTCTGTCCTTTCATATGGACTCTCTTTTGCTTCAACAGTACTATTGGTTTTTTGTTGTTCAGTTGCTCAGTCATGTCCAACTTTTTGTTATCCCATGGACCCAGCCCTTCTATACTCTATTATCTCTCAAAGTCTGTCAATGTTCATGTTTGTTGTTTCCAGTATACTATCTATCCATCTCATCCTTTCCCATACCCATTTCCTTTTGCTTTCAATCTTTTTCAACATGATGGTCTTTTCTAGTGAGTTCTGTCTTCTCATTATTTGGCCAAAGTATTTAAGCTTCAGCTTCAATATTTGTCTTGTTGGCAAACAATCTGAATTATTATTTTTTAAATATTGACTGATTTAATCTCCTTCATGTTCAAAGGACTCTCAAATGTCTTCTCAATGCCAAAATTTTAAAATGACATTCATATTTCTTTATAGTCCAACTCTCACAGCCATACAATGCTACTGGAAAAACTTTGGCTTTAATTGCATGAAACTTTATTGGCAAGGTAATATCTCAGATTTTTAATAAGCTGTCCAGATTTGCCATAACTTTCCTTCCAAGAAGAAAGCATCTCTTAATTTCATGACTGCAGTCCCCATCTGTAGTAATCTTTGAGCCGAAGAATATAAAACCTGGCACTGCTTCCATTTCTTCTCCCTTTATTTGTTTATAACTGCTTCTTTTGCTCCCCAGGTCCAAGTTTCACTACTTCTTTTAGTTGTAGGGAGGGGGATCTACAGAATCTCAGGATTAATTTAGAATTTAGAAGATATCTAAGTCTTCAACTCATACATACACAGTAATCCCCTCTGTTACATGTATGACAAATGGTCATCCATCTTTTTTTGGAATGTTTTATTAATGTAAAAATAAAATAAAATGAAATGAAATAAAGCATTGATTATAGGATGGGGATAGTGATTGATCATATCAAAACAGGTACTTAGAAGAAAAAAGAATAAATACAAGTATAGTTATTAAAGCTAGATTTGTAGGCCAAAGAAATGGGTCAAAAAAATCTAACTCTGCCTCTTTGTAACTATGATTTCAGTCAAATCACAATTTCTCTGGGCTTCATTTTCCATATCTCTTTAAATGATAGGGTTAAAGTAGAGGTTCAACTTATCTCCAATCTATAATGCTGTTACCTGCAGTGAGGGAGAAACCACAACCCCCATTCTCTCCTGATGTAGATACACATATTAAGAATGGATCTGTGATCTCATCACAGTAGGTACTTTCTCCACATTGAGCATCACAAACCACTAAAGTCTTATAATTTTGCCCAACACTTATTCAAATTTTTGCATACATCTTCCAAAAATGCATCAGTTCAACATGAATTAGGCCTTTCTATTATATAGATTTTATTATTTTTTATAGTGAATCACATTTGATCCCTTGATTTTACTATATTCTATTCAAGAATCATTCACTAAGCAACTATTATATACTGGGCCCTATGCTAGGTGCCAACCAGAGATAAAAAGACAAAAATTAAATGTGTCCTTATCCTAAAATAGATTACATCTTTCATTTTCTTTGATATTTTAGGAAATTTGTTACACAGTTCATACTTGGTGATGTTCTGCAGCCAACTTATATCCACAATACATCTCTCTATTGTCCCTGGGATTTTGGGGGGACAGGTTGGGCATTAGCAATTTAGATTCCTGGGGTATAATGATTTTTCATTACTTTGAGCTGGATGACATCACAAGAAGAATAATCTAATACATCAAGCATCTATGATTTTGTTGGTAGAGTATGAACACAGAATGTAAGTTGTGTGTAGATAAATTTCAGACATCCTGATGTTATGAAACTTCATCCACAATCATATAGCTAATAAGTGTCTGATGCAAGACTTCCTCCCACAGCTTTATGACTGAAGTTCACATTGCCTCTCTAGTAGAAAGCTACTACTTCTTCTTTTTCTTTTTGATGGGAGAATGTGGGTTAAGTGACTTGCCCAGGGTCACACAGCTAGTAAGTGTCAAGTGTCTGAGGCCAGATTTGAAATCAGGTCCTAGTGAATCCAGGGCCGGTGCTTTATCCACTGTGCCACCTAGCTGCCCCGAAAGCTACTACTTCTTAAAAGTTGTGTCTTCCTGAAAAGAAGCTTAAGATCACTTAAATCCAGCCTGTCGTCTTCCTCCTATGCAAATTTAGGCCTATATCACTGCCCATTTATAGTTTCTGTCATATGTGAATTAATGACTAACTCAATGCATTTTCCTTCCTCAGAGGGATAAATGCCATAGAAAGTGTGATAGAAAACCATAGTCATATAGAATACTTAAAAGTCCTGTTCCTTTGCATAATTATCCCTGAAGCATAAACTATGAAAGGGTCTATTAAGATAGAAAGGCTTCAAGTACTTTCCAAACAAAAAACTATTTTTACTGTCCAAGGATCAGCATATATAATTAAAGAGGCCCATTGACAGTAGGAGACCCCCTGAGTGATGGATTATTTGGAAATGGTAAACTAAAAGAAAGAAAATTTAAAATGAAGGCAGATAGTAAGAAATATCTGACAGGCTTAACCTAGATATAAATATAATTGGTATATTAGTACATATATGAGTATGTATGTATGTATATATGTGCATGTGCAAGTATATATATATGTGTGTGTGTATACATGTGCATAGACAGTATAGTTATATATATTCATATCTATACATAAATACATATATGTACATACATACACACATGTACACCAATTTCAAAATCCCAAGACCTAAAAGATCAAATATGTATACGCAAAAGAATCTATGATGATACATGTCTGAATACTAATTAGGGGCGTGTATGTGTGTGTGTGTGTGTGTGTGTGTGTGTGTGTTCCAGCATTCTGTGATCTTAAGTCCTTTTACCTCTCTGGGCCTCACTTCATCTAGAATAAAGATATTACCTAGGTGCTCTTTAAAGGCCCTGTAAATGTTGCTCTTTGTTTCCAGATTGTCAGGGACTTTGGACCTCCCTTATGATTTTTGCATGTCACATCCATTCTTCTGGGTATGAGAGTTTGAACTTGGGGGTTATAATTTATTCTTCTTCCTAGTGCAGAAGTTAAAGACCAGAAAGAGAAAGTTAGGCTCACAGTCATATAGGTATTAAGTAGCAGGAATAGGATTCACATATGTGTGTATGTATGTATATGTAGGCATGTATATACACACACCACACAGAAAGAGTATATACACATACACATAGTGCACATACACATCATACACAAACATATAATGCAATATATATAATATATATAACACATACATATACATACACATATATTTGTATATGTATATATATAAACCACATATACACATACCTACATACATTCACAAATTTGATTTAGGGCAGAATGTTTATTTGTGCATATATTTTCCATACATAAACAATACACCCAGCCAGAAATCTGGATATATAACATCATAGATTGTTTCTAGTCTGAATATTTGATCTTGAGCTTTGGTAATTAGTATGTATGTATATGTGTACACACACACACACACACACATATATATATGTATATGTATTTGATTATAAATAACCAAATAATGTGTTTATATTATTTTAGTTAAATCAAAATCTAATGTTTGTAAAATACTTTGAGATTCATTACTGAATATTTCCCTACTTTACGTAAAAAATATTATATTATCAGGAATAGAACAAGCTAAAATTTTGTGTTATATCTACATTAAAATATGTAGGTATAGTTCAGCCTCTAGAAATTTGAGAATCTATAAAGGGTAGAATTTATGAACATATTGCTTTTGGGATGATTTCATCAATGACATATTCTACTTGGTCTAACCTCAATTCTGATTCCTTATCTGGTAGGTAGGTAAGAGAAATACAAAATGTTAATACTTTCTCAGTAAGAAAATATCTCTGCACTAAAAATTTAATTCTAATCATCAAACTTTTATCACTGTTAATGTTTTTCCTCATAATGTCCTCAATTTAACAGAGTTGGGAAGGAGGGGGCTTGATTAATGATAATGGAATCCTTAGTTAGTGGGAGGAGGAATACTAGTAGATTGTAAATCCCTTGAGGGCAGAAATAGAATCTTATTTCATCTTTGCATTTCTTGAAATAATAATTGCAAGAAAAGAAAATGAAATATACCTTTCCATAAAGATGCAAGCAACTACAAGGACAGAATGCTGAAATCATTATTAAATGCAGATATTATGTCAATTGATGTTGTTCTTAATTTGTGTTGTTTTTCCTTAGCTTTTTTAAATGGAGTTTTAATAGGTATCTATTAAGGGGGAGGTGGTGATGATTACATCAGTCAGTCAATATATATATATTTTTTAAGTGTCTGCTATATGCCAAACTCATTGTTAAAATGCAGAGGATGGAAAAAGAGGCAAAAAAAAGTACCCTCCTTCCAGAAGCTCAGGATATAATCCATGAGACAATGAACATGCAAATATGTACAAACAACTTATACCCAGGAAAAATAGAACATAAATAAAAGGGGGAAAGCACTAGAAATAAGGTCAAATATTCAGAAATTGGTTGTGAAAAAGAAAACCAACAAAAACAATCCATGTTGGAAATTCATTCATTTATCCATTTGTTTATTGTTTTAAGAAAAGCTGTGGAGAAATAGGGAGAGTCCACAGAAAGGGAACTAGGGTAATGCCCTTTTTTCCATTAAGGAAAAGAAAATTTCTATCTCAGTACATAAAAACATGAATTAGTTTTTTATTTCTATCAGTACTCTAAAACAAGGTGTTAAACTCATTGTAAAATTTCTGAGTGGGTCTGACACCAGATTAAAATGTATTTAGGAAGTTTTTTAACAAAATTAAAAAAAATACATTTGGGGAATGGCTAAACAAACTGTGGTATATGATAGTGATAGAATATTATTGTGCTATAAGAAATGACAAGCAGGATGACTTCAGAAAGGCCTGGAAAAGCTTGTATGAACTGATGTTTAGTGAAATGAGCAGAACCAAGTGAACATTGTGGACAGAAACAGCAATATTGTTTGATGAAGAACTGTGAATGACTTGACTATTTTCAAAAATACAATAATCCAAGACAGTCCCAAAGGACTATTGATGAAACATACTATCCAGCTCCAAAGAAAGAACTGATATTGATGGAACAGACTGAAGCATGCTATTTTTGCTTTCTTTCATTTTTTTCTTTAAATCAAGTTTTCTTTGACAAAATTATAAATATGGCAATGTTTTACATAATCATATTTGCATAACCCATATCTGATTGGTGCCTCAGGGAGGGGGGAGGGTATAGAGGGAAAGGGATAAAAATTGGAACCCCAAGCTATAAATAAAATTCTTTATTAATATAAAAATACAATTGCCTAAACATAGAAGTATTAATTTTAAACATAGATAATGTTACTTTGTGATTTTTTAAATTCAATATGCTGACTGCAAGGATCCTTTTTTATTTGAGTTTGACTTCACTTCTCTAAAGCAGAGGTGTCAAACACATGTCCCTTTAACCAACCATATTAAGATGTAATTGTAAAATATCTAACCAAATTAATAAAAAATACAATTGAACATAAAAATGTTAATATTTGTTTTTCTAAATCAATATGCAGCCATTGGTGATATTTTTGTGTTCTTTAGTGGCCCATTTCTATTCAAGTTTGATAGCACTGCTCTATAATATGTTACTAAAAAAAGATTTTTTAAATGCTTAAAAATTGAAGCAATGGTCATTGAGAATTTATGGGTTTATGGAAAAATTATGTGAGAATCTTATTTGGCTTAGTTTTTTTATTTGTTTGTTTGTTTTTTGGTTATTTAATCAATACCTCTGTGTTTGTAGCACATTCATAGACAAAGTAAATTCTTAATTTCAGGAAGGCATTTGGAACTTTGCTTGTTATAGTATTGTTAAAAAGGACTAAGGAGGAGACCTGTGTTTAGAGCTGATGACCCCCAAGAGTAAAAGATGGCTAGAGATTCATCCTTCAAAGTCAGTCTGAAGCCTAAAGAGGAATTACTATGTCAGAGTATAGACCAAAGGCATCCTTGTATATTGGTCATTATGAAGCAATAGCACCTTACTACTAGGTGATTTGAGTTCAGCAGGTAGGTATGAGAATAGTGCTATCAAACTCAAAGAGAAAAACAAGTCCACTATAGATTCTAGTGGGTTACAGATTAACTTAGAAAACTATATGTACTCATTACTTATGTTTTATTGCATTTTTCTTTATTTGGTTAAATATTTTCCAATCATGTTTCAATCAGGTTAGGCATTAATATTGAGTACATTTTTGATACCTCTAGTAGGTAGAAGCTCAACACCTAGTAACAATAAGAGACAAGTTTACAGTTTGTGTGCTGAGACCCCAGACTAGGTTAGAAACTTGCAAAGCTTAGACCAAGAAAGCAACTATTAGACTTTACCTTGAATAAGGGCATGTTAGGCATGTTGAAGTCTTGCAGGTCCCCATTTAAGATATCCCTGATATGTGTGAAGAACCCTTATTCCTATTCAAATTACTCATGGGTCCCCTCATCTCTACATGAGAACTTTGATTCATATTTTTTGCTGAAGAAATTGAAGGCATTTGCCAATAATTTCTTCTTCTCCCCTGCTAATATCACAACATTCAGAAACTTTCTGCCATTACCTGTATCTTTCATACCTGTATCACATGAAGAGGTAGCTCTTCTCCTTGCCAGGCTAACCACAATACATTCACAAATGATCCTATTTCTTACCTTCTCAAGCAGTGTGTAACTTTTATTAACCTTGTTCTCTCACCAATTTTTATTCTTTCCTCATCTACTGGTTGCTTTTCTTCTGCCAGAAACATGCCCAGGTAGTTATGTGGTGCAGCCTTGCCTGAAGTCAGGAAAATTAATCTTGCTGAGTCCAAATCTGTCCTAAGCGATTCACGACCTGTGTAGCCCTGGGCAAGTCACTTAACCCCAATTGCCTTAAAGCTTCTGGGAGCATCTCCAGTCATACTGATAATGTCTTGCCACTGGATCCAGATGGCTCCTGAGGAGAAAGTGAGGCTGGTTACTTTGTATAGCCCTCCCTTAAATCCAATTCAGTGCAAGTCATAACATATTTCATGGGCCTCTTTTAAAATGAAAGACAAACAACAACAACCTTATACTTTATTACTCCCCCAACACTCCCAACAAACATACTCTACAATCCAGTGACACTGTTCTCACTTTTTCCTGTAAATGTCACTCAATTTCCTGACATTGGACATTTGTGCTGGATATCCATTATGCCTGATCTCTCCTCACCTCTATCTTCTGAATTCTCTGTCCTCCTTTAAGTGTTAGGTCTCAGCTAAAGTCCAACTATCTACAAAAAGCATTTCCTTAATTTTCTCTCTGAGAGGATCTCCAATTATTCATTTCCATTTATCTATATATAAAGCTATCTCATTTGTCCATAGAAATTTGAATTTGTCTCTTCAATTAGACTTTAGACTCCTTGAAAATTGACACTATTTTTGTTTTGTCTTTCATTTACTCATAGTTTAGCATATTTCCTGACATAAAATGGGCACTTCATAAATGCTTGTTGACTTCTCTCAATACTTAGAGAAAACAGGAGTAAGCCCTTTCCCCCCCAAAATTAAAAGATAAGACTAAGTATAGTGAGACATTCACTCCAGACATGTCAAACTTTCACTATAATGCAAAGCCTGAAATAATTAGGAAACAAAAATTTGCACCAAAAACAGCAAAAACTCAGAAGAGAATGACTCTGAAACATCTCTAAGAAAAGCCTCAAGAAAAAACACTGCTTGGACACAAGTTCAACTAGAATTCCTAAGAGAAATAAAACAAAAGTTTTTTTTTTTTTTAAATGAGTTAAAATGACTTTGTAAATGAGGTGATGGTACAAAAGGAAAGATTGAAAAATAAATAAGAATAACAAAAGAAATACTTGGAAGGATAACTCACGTTTTAGCATAAGATATTTAAAAAACACTTCTAGAACAGATTATTTGAAAATAAGGATAAACCAAATAGAATTTAATGACTCTAATACAAGAAATATGAGTAAAAGTCAAAGAAAAAAAGGAAAAATGGAATATATCTTATATAAACAACAACCAACCTGGAAAAAATTTCAAGGGGACATAATTTATGAATCATTGGACTTCCTGAAAACTATTACCAAAAGAGAAAGAAAGTAAGGAGAGAGAGGGGGGAGAGAGAGAGGGGGAGAAAGAGAGGGAGGGAGGGAGAGAGAGAGAGAGAGAGAGAGAGAGAGAGAGAGAGAGAGAGAGAGAGAGAGATTCTAAGTCACATTTCAAGGAATCATAAAACTACCCAGATCTCTTAGAAACATTGGGTAAAGTGAAAAATCTAAAGGGTTCGCTTCATTAAAAAAAGGAAAAGAAAAGAAAAACTCTTACAAATATCATAGCAAAACTCTTCAATTTGCATAAAGAAAAAAAAATAAGCCAGAAAGAAAGAATCCATGTATTGCAGAACCTCAATAAGAATATCACACAATTTACCAATAATACTATAAAAGAGCAGTGAACTTGAAATATTATATTTCAAAAGGCAAAGAATATAGGCTTACAACCAAGAATAATGTACTCATCAAGATTGAGTATAATCCTTGAGTGTCAAAACTGGACCTTTATTGAAATAGAGAATTTCTGTCTATTTCTAATGAAACAACCAAAGCTTAGTAAAAACTTTGAAATCTAAATTCAGGAGTTAAAAAAAAAGTCATTAAAAATGGCAAATACAAATGATCATAAAGACTTTAACAAGAATGTATATATTTGAATTCTAATAATGGGCAATGATAAAATGCATCTTATAAATTTATCATCCCATAATATCTAATAATATCAGGATCATTGAGGAAATCTAATGAGACAGATGACCTATGAGATTTTGTTGTTGTTTTGTGCTTTGATTATTTTAAATTAATTTAAAAAAAGGGAAAGGAGAAAGGAATATACTGGGGAGCAAGCAAAGTATGCAAGTAAAAATTCACTATTTCCAAAAATTTGCTAGAAAAAATTGGAACATAGCCTAGCAGAAATTAAGTATAGATAAATATCTCACCTGGAATACTAAAATAATCTCTAAATAGATACAAAACAGACATAAAGTGCACCATCATAAACAAATTAGACGTGAAAGAATGAAAGAAATTACATATTATCTCTCTTAAAGATCTATGTTTAGGGGAATATTCCATGACTAAAGTGAATATAGAAATGATAATAGATAATAAAATAAACAATTCTGATTATATAAAGCTTTTGTATAAACAAAATCTATTCAACAGTTTTAAAAAGAAGTCAGCAACTTGGAGAAAATCTGTACAATAAAAAAGGCATTGTAAAGACAGGAACCTTTGAAAGACTCAGGAACTCTGATGAAGACAATGACTAACCACAATTCCAGAGAACCCATGGTGACAAAACAGGTTACACACCTCCTGGAAGTAAGGTGATACATATTGACACATACCTTTGTGGAACCTGGCAAATATGGAAATTTGTTTTGTTTAAATATATTTGTATCTATCTTTTTTTTGGGGGGGGCAATGGGGGTTAAGTGACTTGTCCAACATCACACAGCTAGTGTCAAGTGTCTGAGGTTGGATTTGAACTCAGGTCCTTCTGAATCCAGGGCTGGTGCTTTATCCACTGTACCACCTAGCTGCCTCCTTATCTGTATCTATCTTACAAGGGTTTTGTTTTTCTTTTTTTCAAGGTTCAGGAAGGTGGGAAAAGAAATGTTTTTGTTCACTGAAAAACATAAGTTGAAAAGAAAAATGAAAAATAAAACAAACCATGAAATTGCAGGAAAAGAACTTTAATTTGAATGAAAGTTCTACTACTGTAACTTTGATTCATGCAATCAATGTTTCTGGGTCTCAGAATACTCATCAGGAAAATGAGAGAATTGTTCTAGATGCTCTCTAACATAACATTCTTTCCATTTTTTTCCTTTTTTTTTCATTCCTTCTATTTCTAAAAATAATGATCAAAGATGATTACTGATATCACTTCTAACTCTGGGTTTCTATGATTATGATGAATGTAATTGCAAGTGTAGGACTTACATTTCCCCCCTACCCCACCAAGTTTCTGGGGAATGTGGAGAATAAGGGTTTCAACTAATACTACTGATATACTTTCAAGACTGGGGCCTTCATGCCAGGGGTACGATTAACATAACAACTTTGGAAACATAGAAGAATTTGTTTTTATTTGGTAAATATACACACAACATATAATTAGCCACATATGTACACATTTATATATGGATATGGAGGTATTATGTAAACACAAAGTATATTAATGTACATGTATATATAGTTATGTATATGTACATATATACACTAAGTGTATTGATGTACATATGTATATATGTGTATATATATATATATATACACACACACACACACACGTACACATGAATATATGCATTTGTTTGTAATATAATGAAAACAGTTCATTGGCTACTCACAAGCAGATTTTCCAAAAGAATATTTATCTTAAAATTGTAAAATTATAAAGAGAATAAAGTGATTTTTTTCCTTTTCAAAGCTAAGGACTGTTCCCCTGTCCAACAGAATCCTTATCTTTCTTCAAGACTCAGATGAGGCACCACTTCCTTCCTGATTTCAAAGGTGCTGAAGTTTCTCCCTCCTCAAATAATCTTAGATTTTTTTTTCTCTCATTACTCCATACCTTGTGCCACTCTGCTTTAATAGACTGTTGTATCCTAGAAGACTGTAATTGCTTAGTTTTTTTCTATCTATCCTCAGGAACTCTCATGATTTCTAGCACTTCTCAGATATTTAATGTATGTTGATTTAAACTAAAATACCTAAAGTAGTTTTTTTCTAAAAAGGTGGAAATATGTAGAGTAATTAATATATGTAAGAGAATTTAATGAAGCCTTTTAAGAGTAATTTCTGGAAAAGTTGTTTATGCCTTAAGTATCATCCCTCTCCCCCTTTGCTCCCTTCTTTCAAATAATCATAGTGTTAAAGAAGAGGCTATAGTAAGTACTAATTAGTTTTATAAAGTTTAGATTTTTAAAATTAATTAGAAAAATATGCTTTAGTTTTTCAGAATAATTAAAGGCAACCAAATATCCAGTTTCTTTCACTCAAAGCAAATAATGTCAACTAGTGTTAAATACTGAAGTAGGCCCGAACCAATGAATCTCATCAAGATCATTTCTTTCACAAGTTCTTAATGGTAGCAATAAATTATTATCAATGTCAGTACCAGCAAATTGGATGCATTCCAAGAGGAGATATGGGTCATTCTTATTCAGGACAAGACTATGTCCCGAAAAGTAAAATATTTAGTTTTCCCTTTACATTAAACAATTTAGTTACAGAGAAAGAAGAATTTGGTTCCCTAAAATTAATTTCAAACACCTAAATTTGCCATTAAAATAAAAATAGCTGCACAAAATCACTGGTAAGTGTGATGACTTGCCACAGTTCTACTACTTTTCTTATGTTGTCACCCTATATGTCTAAATCATGCACCCATTTTGACTTTATCATGGCATGCAATATGAGATGTTGATCAATACCTAGTTTTTACCCCATTCTTTCCAGTGTTCCCAGCAGTTGTTGTGAAATAGTATGGTTTTATTTTGTTAAATATTTACCAATTTATTTTGATCTGGTTTGGGTCACACTTCCGGGCATTGTCAGCTATGTTTTGCTCTAGTGTCATGTGTATGACACATTTTCTTTAGACATCTCTCTAAGATAATAAGTTGCAGAGAAAGTGGTTGACCTGTGAATTAGTAGAGAGAGTTTTCTCACCCAGGAGTTCTTTTTGCCAATGGAATTACAGGCCCACTCCTTATACCTTTAAAAAAAAAATACCACCCTTTTCCCTTTCATTCCCCTACTGAGGGCACATACCTTTTTTTAGTTATTTTTCTTATAACAAAAAGTTCTCTATCAACACATATCTATAGCTATAGATAACTGTATGTATCTATAGCCATCTCTATATGTTGCCATTTTCCATCTATTTTAACTCTTTGGGTAATATGTTTAGTAGTTGTATTGCTACATCAAATAGTATACATAATTTAGTGATTTGGTGGGGCAAATATTTCCAAATTTACTTTCCATGATGATTGGAAAAAATCAGAACTCCACCAACTATCCAATAGAAATTGCAGTTACCATAGTGATTCCATTAATTACCATTTTCAACTTTTGTCTTCATTGCCAATCAGATGAATGTGTGGTAGTATGTGAGTGTTGCTTTAGTTTGGATTTTCCCCTGTTATTATTGATTTGTAGCATTTTTAAATATTGTTGTTGATAGATTATATTTCAGTATTTGAAAACATCTATTCATATCTTGACCATTTATCTATTGCTGAATGGATTTTATTCTTCCCCATTGATATCAATTCCTCACATATATTGGATAGTAGACCTTTATCAGAGAAATTTGTTACAAAGATTTTTTTTTCTCTCCACTTAACTGTTTCTCTTACTACCTTCATTTCTAAGAACTCACAAAGTTTTCCTTTAGCATATGTTGATATGGCAATTTTCTAGAAATTTCCAGGAATTGAAAGCAAGTTCATCATTAGTTTGAAGTACACATATAACTTGTTATTCATTCAGAAGTTCCCTATTTCATTTCCTTTGCCAGTGTTCTTGTATGGCAGTCCTTCAGGAAAATTTTGTCCACAATTTTTGCTACTTTGACGTTCTTTATAACTGACCAGAAGACCTGTAAGCTCTCCTTTCTTTGTCGGAAATGTTAGTAAACTGGTCATAGAAGAAATGTTTGACTGGAATTTATTGTTCCCTGGAGAAAATTTTGGAACCATTTAAACAAGCAACAACTGGGATGTTATTTTAGGCTGAAGACCACTAGATGAACAGATGACTCTATTTTCTTGAGACACAGGAGAAAGACATCTATGAAGAATTTAACAAGAATTATATCATTTGTACATCAATAAAACATGAAATCTATCAAAACAATTCCTTCAAGTAAGAAATATGTTGCTCAGTTGTTTCACTCATGTCTCACTCTTTATGATTCAATTTGGGGTTTTTCTTGACAAAGATATTGGAGTGATTTGCCATTTCCTTCTCTATCTCATTTCTTTGTAGAGATGAGGAAACTGAGCCAAACAGGACTAAATGATTTGTCCAGGATCACACAGCTAGTAAGTGTCTGAGGTCAAATTTGAATTCATGTATTTCTGACTCCAGGTGTGGTGCTTTATTCACAGTGCCACCTAGCTGCCAATAAGAACCTTAAATGTTCAGACACACAAGCATGAGATCTGTTAGCAGCACAGTTCTTAGTCACATAGATTGTCATTTAAAACTCTATCTCTATATTCTCTCTGAATTTTTTAAGCAACAAATTCATATCTACATGTATAAATGAAAACAAAATCTATTTTTGTATTTTTAGTGCTATGAGAGATCTATGCAATAGTCTAGGTTTAAAACAATAAAGTTCATGAGTTTTCAACAATAAAATTATTGTGATAAGCAACTTGTTACAAGTATTCATTATTGCACCCTCTCCCTTTTCAAGACCTATTGATTATTAATCAATACCTCTCTTAGGCTCTGTTAAACATTCCTGGATGAGGTCAACCAGCTTTCCAAGAAAGATATGACTTGAGTCTGGGTAAAGGAGGGGATTAGAGATATTTCTTTTCCTTTGGCTACTAGAAAATAAAGAAGAGGTGATAGAAATCATTCACACTTTCTGCTTCTCCATCTTCTACAAACAAAGCCTTAAGGAAAAAGGCAGATTGGAAACAACCCTCTCCACCAAAATTCCTAGAAGAGCTAAAGAAAGATAAAAAAGAGCAAAAAATATTAAAAAATCAAATAATAGAGGCATGAAAAGAAGAATTGTTACAGAAGAAGAAAGCCAGAGTGGAGGGTTTATAGTGCTGGAACTTTATTGTCATTGGAAATATGTTAAAGAGGGAATAACCTATACATTTAGGAGGGTATAAAAGTCTTCTAAATTTAGAAAGAATTAAGAGCGTGAGGAGATAGTATAAGGCAGGGGATTTTAGAAGGGTGGGTTGGTTAAGAATTAGGAGAGGGAGGGGATAAGGGGATAGAAATAAATTAGATGAATGATGAGGGATAGGGTAAATAGGGTGAGAAGGATAGTGAGGAAAAATAGGATGGAAGGAAATACATAACAGGTAATTATAACTTTGAATGTGCATGGTTAGCCGAATGAATTAAGAATTAATCCAACAATATGTTGCTTTCAGGAAACAATAAAAATGAGAGATATACATAGAATTAAAATAAAGGGCTGGAGTAGAATTTATCATGTAAAAAGAGCCGGGGTAATAATCGTGATCTCAAATAAAGTTAAAGTTTAAATGATTTAATTAAAATAGGGAAAATACTCTTTGTCACCAATATTATTCAATATTTTAAAATCATTCATCAACTATATAAAGAAATTAGTCAAATTTATAAAAAAAATAAACAACCTGTGACATTTAAAATTATATGTGGTAGACCTATTTCTGTCCCAAGTTTTAGGAAAACTTAGCTGGGGTTCCTAATATGGTGTGACTTATAAATTAGAGGCTTTGGCACAAGTTTGGGGCAGTAAGCATTTATTAAAGCATATTGAATATTAGTAAAGAGAGAAAATGGCTCAGAAAGTTCAGAAGGGCCTGTCTAGGAGACAGGAGAGCTAGAGCTCAACATGTCTGTCTCCTCCTCCAAGTCTCCTGCCAAGAGGACGTCTCTGAGCATCTTCTCTTTCTTCTGGTCCATAGGGGAGGAGGCCCTTCCACACTGCTCAAAGCTAATTGGCTAGCATCATTCAAATCTAATGGTTTACTGGGCTTGAGGGTGGTCCATGAGCAGAATGTTCTGAGCCAGAGTTCAGAGGACAGACCCTCTGAGGGGCAAGGCTTTCAAGTAGGTATGCTTTTAAGTTAGTTAACTTTAAGGGAGTTAATCAGTAAGGTCAATCTACCTTTCCTTTGAAATTCTCCTGACTCTGGGCTGGCCCCAAGAAAGGTCAGGCAAGGCTCTCAGAGATAGTCCCTTGAGTGGGGGCCTCTGGGAGTCTCAAAACCCCATTATTTTTTCACAATATAAATCATATGCCAAGGCATGGTCAAGGAATATGAACAGTTTTTTGATGAATAAATCAGAACTATATATAATCATATGACAAGTTAGCAAAAATGTATATCAGTAGGGTCATGGTTTGGGCAAGGCAGTATCTCCACTGTCTCACTTAATATTCTATCCCTGTTATCACCCTCCCCTTCTATTAGTCTTTTTACTTCTTACTTCCTTGTTGGGCAAGATATATTTCTATCCCCAAGTCAGTGTGAGTGTGTGTGTGTGTGTGTGTGTGTGTGTGTGTGTGTGTGTGTGTGTGTGTATTCTTCCCTGTTTGAACCAGTTGAGAAGAGTGTTAGGTATAAGTATTGATTGCCCCAACCCACATTTTTCTTTCCATTGGCAATACTTCTTGTATACATACTTTGTGTGAGATAACTTTCCCATTTTTACCATCTCCTTCTCCTTCTAGCAGTCCCCTTTTCACTCTTATAATCTTGTTTTGATATTAGCTTTAGATCATTATTGATTAGAGAAATACAGATTTAAACAACTGAGATGTCATCTTACACCAATCAGACTCGCTAAAATGATAGACACCCTTCAATTGGGGAATGGCTAAACATGCTGTGTATTTATGATCATGATGGAATACTTAGAATACTTCTGTGATATGAGAAATGATAATCTGGTTGATGTAGAAAAACAGGGAAAGACATGTTTATGAAGGAGAAAATATATAGAATAAATTTAAAGATTCACATAACTTCCTCTTTGTCTTTCAATTCTTTGTTATGTTCTCTGGAATATGGAGGAAGACCTTAGATCTCCCTCAAGATCTGAGATGCCCCTTCCTCCAGGACTTTATCTTTATAAGGTTGGATATCAGATTTATTACTTGGACACTCTAAAGCATTTGATGAGAGATAAGGTGAGAAAGGTTGAGAGGGAGAGAGGGAAAAAGGAAGAGAGAGACGGGGAAGGAGAGGAAGGTGGAGAGAGAGAGAGAGAGAGAGAGAGAGAGAGAGAGAGAGAGAGAGAGAGAGAGAGAGAGAGAGAGAGAGAGAATATGAATGGAGGGGAATACACAGTTACCAATCATAACTTTGAATGTAAATGGGATGAATCCATCTAAGAAAAGAAATAGATAGCAGAAGGGATTAGAAACCAGATTCTAAGGATGTGGTGTTTAGTAGAAACACACTTGAGAAATACACTAAGAGAGTAAAAATAAAGAACTGAATCAAAATCTATTATGTTTTAGGCAAAGTAAAAAAGACAGGAGTGGCAAACATTTCAGAAGAAAAAGAATTCCACTTAAATGTGATAATAAAGGAAATTGCATTTTGCTACAAAGGTATCATTGAAAATAAAGTTGTTAAAGAAAAAGCTGATGCGTTAGATGAGGAAATAGAAAGTAAATTATGCTAGTTGGGGACTTCAATTCACCCCTCTCAGATTTAGATAGATTTGCTGATGACATAAATAAGAAAGATGTTAAGGAGATGAATAGAATATTAGAAAAATTAGATATGATAGAACACTGCACAAAATTGAATGTGGATAGAAAAGTGTACACTTTTTTTCCCTCAACTATACATGGTACCTTCACAAAAAGTCACCATAAATTAGGTCATAAAAACAACATAAATAAATGCAGAAAAGTAGGAATATCAAATGCACCCGTTTGGGACCCTAATGAAATAAATGTTATCTTCAATAAATGGCCTTGGAAGCCTAGAATAAAATTAAATGGAAATTAAATAATCTCATCATAAAAAGAGTGAATCAAAGAACAAATCAAGAAACAATCAATAATTTCATTTAAATAATAACAATTATGAGACAATATACATTTTAATGCAGCCAAAGAAGAACTTAGGGGAAAATTAAATCTCCAAATGCATACATGAATCAAAGAAAGAACAGATCAATTAATTGGACATAAAACAACAAAAAAAGCAACCTAGAAATAGAACAAATTAAAAATCTCATAATAAAAATCATAAAAGAAGTTTTGAAAATCAAGAAAGATGAATAAAATTCAAAGTAAAAAATAATTCAACTGAATTAATAAATAAAGATAGAAAATAATTTTATGAAAACTATAAAATGATAGTCATTGGCTAATTTAAATAAAAAAGAAAGAGGAAAACCAAATTCCCAGTATCAAAAATGAACAAGATGAATGGATTGTCAATGAAAATGTAAAAAAAAAAAACTAAGTTATTTTGTCTAATAATATGGCAACAAAGCTGATAATATAAATGAAATGGATTAATACTTACAAATGCATAAATTGCTCAGATTGAAAAAAGAAATGGAATACAGAAATGGCTTAGGGAAATAAATTGAATAAGTCATAGATAAGTTCTCTAAGGAAAAAGAAATCCCTGGAACCAAATATATTTATCTGTGAATCCAACCAAACTTTTAAGGAAAGTTTTATTAATTCAAATAATATATAAACTATTTGGAAAAAGAGAGGAGCCCTACCAAATTCCTTCTATGACACAAATATAATTTTGATACATAAACCAGGGAGAGAAAAACCAGAGAAAGAAAACTATAGGATAATTTCCTTAATAAATATTGATGCAAAAACATTTAAAATAAAACAATATGAAGGAAACTCCAGCAAAATATCACAAAGATCATACAGGCTTGGTTCCATATTACAAAAAATAATCATAATCAACAATATCAATAACAACAAAAATCATTTGGTTGTATAAAAAGCTGCAGAAAAAGCTTTTGCCACAGAACAGTATTCATTCCTATTAAAAACACTTTTTAGTGTATAGGAACACATGGAGGTTTTTTTTTTTTTTTTTAGATAGGTAAGTATCTCAAACCAAGAGCAAAAATTATCTGTAATGGGGATGAACTAGAAGCCTTTCAAATAAGATCAGGAATGTAGCAAGGGAGTACATTATCACCAGTATTCAATATTTTTGTGGAAATGCTATAGATAGAGCAATGAAAAATAAAAAGGGAAATATAGGAATAAAAACAGGCAATGATGAAACAAAACTAATGCACTTCCTAGGAGTCAATTAGTCAAATCTATTTGTGACCATAAACAAATGAATTAATTCAGCTGGATCTCAGCTTCTTCATCCCCACCAGTGGCAAGCCAAATGCCATACACAGGGCATTCAAAGTTGAATAATAATATAGTGGGTTTTTTTTAAAGCAGCAATGCACCCTGAGTGAGATATGCAAGGTGCCATGTACCAAGCAAGTCAAACCACGACCACAACCACCACCTCACATCCTGATGGAGACAGCCCAAAACCTTGAACCTAAGAACTTTGGGAAAGCAATGCTTCTACCAAAATAACCTTAGTCATCATCCAGGAAAGCAGCCCTTATAGAGATGCAGTCTGATGACTGATCCTGCCAGCACTACAGACACAGCTACTGAAGACCTAGAAAAAAAACTCCTTGGCATCAATCTTTTGTTGACAAATATACTTCAACATCAGAAAATAATGGTTTTATCAGTTAAAATGGTATTAAAGAAGAAGCATTAGCATCTACTTTGCTGTTTCATTCTATAGAACATAGAACATTTCCACAAGACTTGTAGTGGAAATTGTCCATGTGTGTTATTTGCCCCATTGCTTTTCCACTTGCATCTCTAGTGCTTGGTACAGTACTTTGTAAATAGTGAGCACTTATTTATCCATTCACTTACTCATTCATCTCTAAGAAGAAAGTAATGAACTTGACCATCTATAAGGACACTTCTGGCTTTGGATGTCTATGACTATACTGTTCAACATGGTTCTTCCACATGATTGATTTAAATCTAGGAATCATTAAAATCTATATGTATGTGCAAAAATAAAAGGTCACAGAACATAGATCACTAGTTACTAATATTTCTTAGCTACTTTTTTTGTGCTAATAGTATGGGACAACATTTTACCATCCTTTTTGGTATTCTCTTTCAGTCACACTGAAAAATCAATCCTTCAACAGACCCAAATTATGCCATCATCAATACAGAACTCTTCTGAGTACATTTGGTCTAATCTTACTATTCTAATAATGGTGTTTATCCCTCACTTTTGGAGTAATTTATATTGTTTCTTCTTGTTTGTTCTTCATTATTGAAGAGGAATATGATAGATGTCATGACTTTCAATGAATTGGATTTAAATGAAGGAGGTTATGCAAGGTCACCAACCTCAGTCTTTCCTTCAGAGCCATTTAGGTCTAGTGGCTAGATATATATCAGGACAATTGGAGATAATTTAAGGCAATTTTAAGGCAATTGGGGTTAAGTGACTTACCCATGGTCACACAACTAGTAAGTGTCTGAGATGAGATTTGCATTTAGGTCTTCATTACTCCAAGGCCAGTGCTTTATCCACTGCACCGCCTAGCTGCAGTAACTTATATACCTTCAAGCAGAGCACTGAATATTGTGCCTGGGAAAAAATAAGTATAATAGATTTTAGATTCACTTTAGTAGTAATTGAAATTATAATTTGCAAGGTTAAGTTAGTACAGTATCAAAGAAGGATAAAAATAAAATAATTTTATGTCAGTTGAAATAATTTATATAAAAGCTTCAGAATTAAAAAAAAATCAGAGGTAACAACTGAAGAAGGTAAATATGGAAAATTCCTGGTTCTGTATATGGTCATAAGAAGTCCAATACAACAAAAATGCAATTTTAATCAAATGAGAACACAAAGCTTACATATCAGTGACATAATAAACAAGAGAACAGTTATGTCTAGGGGGTTGACTAAAACCCTAGAGTATCTGCATAGCTAAAAAGTGTTTGAAACAGAAAAGACTCAAAATTATTGATTCATATACTTCATATTGGTGTTACTGAGTTGTTTTTCAGTTATATCTGTTGCTTTGACCCCATTTGGGAATTTTTTTTTCTTTTTTTTTTTTTGTTAGTGAGGCAATTGGGGTTAAGTGACTTGCCCAGGGTCTCACAGCTAGTAAGCGTTAAGTGTCTGAGGCCATATTTGAACTCAGGTCCTCCTGACTCCAGGGCCAGTGCTCTATCCACTGTACCACCTAGCTGCCCCTTTTTTCTTTTCTTTTCTTTTCTTTTTTTTTGGGGGGGGTATTTCTTGGCAAAGATAATTCAATGTTTCACTAATTTTCTTTCCCAGCTCATTTAACAAAGGAGAAAATTAAGGTAAACAGGGTTAAGTGTCTTTCCCAAGGTTACACAGATAGTAAGTTTATAAAATGAGATTGGAAATCACGAAGATGAGTCTTCCTGATCCCAGGCATGGCACATTATACACTCTACCACCTAAGTACCCTAGATTCTTCATAATAGCTCATAAATAACTGTCAAAACACTTTAGGAGATTCTTTTCAATCATGGCCCTGATCCCACTTCTTCCTAACAGTGAATTTTCTGCACCTACTACCAGAAGAGAACACTTAGTGACTCCCTCAAATTATCTTGGAGTCAAAATAATTAAGCAAACTATGTATATAAAATTTATATAAAGGTTTTATATTTTATGTCACTAAGAAAAAATATAAATGCTTTGTAAGAAAACAGAATATTAGGTGAGGAGAAAAAAAGAATGAAAAAGAATCTCAGGTTATAAAGAAAAACTATGGAAAAACTTGGATTTGTTGAGTAAATTTAAGGGTTTAATATATGAATTTAGGACCAGGTTATTGCTACCCAGAATTTTAGAAGAGATATTTTTAGGAGCTAAGATTTAGGAATGAATATAAATTATGAAAAAGAATGATAGAAACTCTACAACACATCAATGTAGACTGTAAATATTTAGCATTTATGGAATACCTAGCAAGACATGACCTGGTGGTTAGAATTTTAAATCAGAAACTCACTATCTTTCCTCATTTGACAGAAGATAAATCCACTTACTACAAATAGAGACCTCAAAATAATATTAAGAACTCAACCAATAAACTGTACTTGAACCAAAGCATCATCAAAGAGCAAATCACTACATACAATTTCCAAGATATAACACTGATCTATAAAAACTTAAGAAAACCAGTTTAAATAGATATTGTCCTATCAAATACTCATAATTCCCAAGCTGGAAATAATGAAAAGTTTTTTAAATAAAAACCTTTTGGTTTGTAGAAGAAGGAAAAGCAAAATTATGAGAACAAAATGTGATAAATATCATTCCTATTATTCTATATGCTACTATAATTTTACTCAGGCCACTTTCAATGGTCTTGAAGAAAATTAAAAATCATGAGTACAAGATGGTGTAAATATCATTCCAACCATTTTGCTCTCTACTTTAATTATACCCAGGAATGCTTTCAGTTATCCTAAAGAAGATGAGCTTATATAATTTATAATACTTGATTCAGCTTTTCATTTATTTGCTTGACTAATTGTCAACATATCATTAAAAATAAAATAATCAAAGGATACTGACTTGTCCCAGGGGTGTTTCTACTTGTACTCCACCAAAGATGATGAAGAGAATGAAGTTATTGTAGTAGTAGTAATAATAATATTATCATCAATAATAATAATTGTAATAAAGCAATGAAGAATAACACATTTCCAAAGCAACTTAACAGAAACGCCTATGATATAAATGATACAAAGGATCTACCCTATAAGGAAATTATGGGAATAGTAACACACCTCAAAAAGGAGGAAGAAGATTGATAGATATTCTTAGAGTACATGATTAATAGGTCACAAACTTATAGGACAACTTTCAGAATGAAGAGGAATAACTTCATTGAACAATACCACAAGTATTTTACTTATAGATAAACCCTATGAAATAGTTAAGATCCAAGAGTGGAAACAAAAGACTACATAAACAATAATCATATGAATTCAACCAACGTATGTTTACAAAGAAACATCCAACAAGTTGCCAAGTCATGGGCATTTTTTTATGGATTTGGAGAACTTTATTATGACAATTCTGAAACATAGAGGGAATAGCCATCTAGACTTTGGATTTAGTGATCAATACAGCACATGTTATGCAATTGGCAGAAATTGTGTAACATTTCACTGTAGCATATAAAAATGTAAAACCTACTGACTAACTGGGAGGACATGAACTGGTGACTAGGATTATATATCAGAAGTTCTCTCCTTTCATAAACCAAGAGCAAACAAATTCCAGGATTATAAATACAGTTCTTAAAATATGTTTGAGAACACAAAAATACACTAACAGAAACAAAATATTTCATAGAAAAAATGCCTGGATATAATTGCTTAATAAATTAAAAAATAAGCTAAGTTTTAGGTTTAATAAGTTTAATAGGTATCCATTATATTCTAGCCACATGAAACAAAAAGCTTTTAAAATAAAGAGACCTTGAAGAACATAAAAATCATGTGGGAACAGGATAAAGAATATATCATACTTTTTCTATTGCCTGCTATGTTCATAGAATACTTTCAGAAAACCTATCAAATGACTAAAAAAAATAAACTTCTAGTTTTCTTCCATTAAAATTATTATGTTACTCAGTTGTAAAATGGTACGCAAATTATTAAATATAAAAGAATAATAACATGACACACTTTAAATATAGTGCCCTTAATTGTTAAGAATTCAATAATTAAAAAAAAAACAACATCCCATAACCAAATATTTTTTGCAGGGGGAGTTCCTGCCCATAATCATTTGAATATGACATGGATCTACAAAAAGGTTTAAAATATTGGATGTTCCAATAATAAGAAAAATTTAAATTTAAAAAATTCCAAACATATAAATGCTACAAACTTAAAAAACAAACCACCTTTGGAAATTTACTCAAATTTGCTTTTACATTTACTTAATTTTGAATAATTAATTTACACATTTCAATAAGATGTGGTCACCATGTCATTATGCATTACATATATTGTAATTTCTGGGTGGCACTTTCTCAAAGTGGTGAATAAGTAGGCAGAGGAGGAACACTTGCTTAGTTACCTTGGTCACCATATATATTTCCATTCATGTCAAAAATTTGGTATGCATCAAAATGCATCTCTGGATGATCTTAAGTTTATGATTACAAAAGTATTTCTTTCAGGCACTGAGCAGAAACAAATGAGAGTTTCTAACAAAGTTTAAACATTTTCTAAAGTGATTTCTAAATGGTGATCATATTAGAAGAGGTAGGGCAAACAGGTCAGAGAAAAGAAAGGGAATCAACTGAGGTCTCCCCAATTTCCTTTGAAACTACTTTAAATCATGCCTCAACATGATGGAGCAACTGAATGCACAAAAGGATGGGGTAAAACATTTTTTTAGCTCATGATAACTTAGGAGTTCAGATAAATTCTGTCTCACTGGGGCAAAAAGGGGAGCACAGCACAGTGCAAGTAGTATCCAGGAAAGGCAGAAGAAGGACCTTATCCCCAGAACATATCAGTAACACAGACCCTGCAGTCACAACTCAATAGGCCAGTAACACAGAGGGACAGTTGTGAGGCATCCAGGCCTGACACACTGGCCTAGTGTTCAGGTCCGACAGGACTGAAGGACTTGGTATAGTTGGGCAGATTACATGAGGAGACCCAAGTGCAGCAGGCAAGATGCCAGTTGCAGGGGCCCCAGTACAGAAAGCCAGGCATATTGGAATAAATAATATCATATTAATAAGTACAAAAGGTTTGTTACAGTTCAGGGAAAGAAAAGAAGGGGTGAGCATTGCTTGAACCTTACTTTCATTGAATTTGGTTCAAAGACAAAGGAACGTATATGCTTAGATGTAGAAATCTATCTTACCCTATAGGGAAATAGGTAGAGAAAAGGAAAGGGAAGACTGATAAAACAAGAGGGAAAATTGAGGGAGGTCGGTGGTCAGGAGCAAAACACTCATGAGTAGGGACAGAGTGAAGGAAGAGAGAGAGAAAATAAAAACAGGTTGGAAAAGGGATGGAAGAAAAATAGGATGAAAGGAAATCAATAATCCAACAGTGAATGGGAATGGGCTGAACTCACTCATAAAATGGAAGCAGATAGAAGAGTGAATAAAAACAAGAATCCTCCAAAGTGTAATTGTTTTGTTTTACAAATGACACATTTGAAGCATAGAGACACACAGTAAAAGACCTAACCACAATCTAACCACAAAATAAACAAGAAAAAAGCTAAGAAGGTGAATAAAATTTTAGAAAATTTAGATATGATAGACCTCTAGAAAAAATTGAATGGTGATAGAAAAGAATGTACCTTTTCCTCAGTAGCACATAGCACCTACACAAAATGTATGTATGGTTCAGGGCCTAAAAACTCATAATCAAATGGAGACAGGAAGAAATATAAGTGCATCTTATCAGATCATGATGCAATAAGATTATGTGTAATAAACAGTAATGAAAAGATAGTATAAAAATTAATTGGGGGCAGCTAGGTGGTACAGTGGATAGAGCACCGGCCCTGGATTCAGTAGGAACTGAGTTTAAATCTGGTCTCAGACACTTAACAATTAATAGCTGTGTGACCCTGGGCAAGTCACTTAACCCCAATTCCCATGCAAAAAAAAATTAATTGGAAATTACATTCAATCCTATAGAACACGTGGGCCAAAGAACAAATCATAGAATCAATAATTTCATCAAAGAGGACAACAATAAGACAACATACCAAAATCCATGGGATGCAGCCAAAGAACCACCTAAGGGGCAATTTTATATTTCTCAATGTTTACCAAATAAAACAAAAAGCAGTTCAATGAATTGGACATGCAACTTAAAAAGCTAGAAAAAGAACAAATTAAATACCAAATTGGAAACTAGGAGCATGTTTTATGAAAAATAATCATTGGGTAATTTGATTAAAAAAGAAAGAGGAAAATCCAATACCAGTATCAAAAATCAAAAGGTAAATTCACCACCAAGGAAGAGTAAGTTAAAGAAATAATTAGGTATTATTTTACCTAATTGTATGCCAATAAATCTGAAAATCAAAGCAAAATGAGTTAATATTTACAAAATTATAAACTGCTCAGATGAACAGAAAATGAAATAGAATACTTAAATAGCCCCATTTTGAAGAAAGAAATTGAACAAGTCATCATTAAACTCCCTTTAAAAAATCCTCAGGACCAGATGGATTCAGAAGTGAATTCTACCAAACATTTAAATAACAATCAACTCCAAAAGTATATAAACTATTTGGAAGAACAGTCAAAGAAAAAATCCTACCAAATTTCACAACATAAATTGACAAAAACATGGTGCTAAAACTTAAACAGGAAGAGCTAAAACAAAGAAATTTTTAAAAATTCCCTAATGAATAGTGATACAAAACAAAGTAAAATAAAATCAAGCAGATAATAGCAATATATCACCAGGATCATATACTATGACCAAGTGGGAATTATACCATGAATGAAGAGCTACTTTATATTAGGAAAACTATCAGCACAATTGACTATAGGAATAATGAACAGAAATAATATGATTTGGAAGGATTTCAGGCAAATTGCATTTCATGGGCACATGCCATCTAGAATCTGATTGGAAAAAAAATTCTCTAATTTCAAGGAGAAAAGTTTTATTTTGTTTTGTTTGTAATGAAATTAATAGAAATGAAAAGTGATAACACACAAATTTTGTCCACTGGTAAACTCCAAATCCAATCATGATAATGCAGATAATGTTCAAAGTAGTATATAAATGCCAGTTGTTTTTGATCTTGTTGCCTTTATCATTTTACTTATTATTATGTTATATTTCATACTTTTCACTTTGAGTGAGATTAGACTTATTCCAGGACTATTTTTATCTGAATTCAAAAAAGCAAAGTTATGATTGGTAACTGTGTACTCCCCTCCATTCATATTCTCTCTCTCTCTCTCTCTCTCTCTCTCTCTCTCTCTCTCTCTCTCTCTCTCTCTCTCTCTCCCTCCCTCCCCCTCCCTCCATCCCTCCCTCTTTTTTCACTATAATACATCAAAATGGTAAACTTTATATATGCAGAATCAAGGAAACTCAGTTGTACAGTAGATAGAGCACTGGATCTGGAGTTAAGATGATTTGAGTTCAAATCTGATCACTGACACTTACTAGTTGTGTGAACCTGGACAAGTCATTTACCCTATTTGCCTCAGTTTTCTTAACTGTAAAATACAGATCACAGCACTTACCCCACAGAGTTATTGTGAGGATGAAATTAAATAATATTAGTAAAGTGTTTAGTATAGTACTTGGTACAAAGTGGGCCCTATATAAATGCATATTCCATGCCTGTTCCTTCCCCTTAGCTCCTCAAGTCCCATCTTGTTACAACAAACACACAGAGGCACATAAATAGTCATATCTAATTCAATAATATAAAATTAAATAACATTTGCTAAACATCTACTTTATGCTAAGCACTGTACTCGCCACTGTAGATACAAATACAAAAATATAAAAATATTTTCCTTGATGTTTCATATTTTTATGAGCCTTGTTTTGTTTTTCAATTTGTGGAAGAGATGGGTGGGGAAAGAAGGTTCTTCCCAAGAATGAGAAGAGATCATAGACAAGCAACCCAGCTTGGAAAGTTACATGTTAAAATTTTTACATTCCTTAAAGAAAAACAAGCTATGTATAATATTCACAAAATCATAGGCAGTGCATTGCTTTTTCTACATTAAATATGAGAATGCTTATTTTATTTGGTATATATTAAGTTCAGAAGAAGAAGAAGAAAATAAGATGGAGAAAATGAAAAGGTATATCAATTGACTGCCCTGTGACTTCACTTACTCTCTTGGTTATTTTGCAGGTAAAAACATACTATTCCTAGTCATAATTTTCTTTTATTTTTTTCCTCTCCATAGAAGAATGTAAGCTCCTCAAGGTCAGGGTCTTCTCTATTTTATATTTATATAAAAACAAATAATGAACATTTAAAAAATACTTGTTCACTTACTCATTCAAAAATAACCAATCTGCCTTGGTTGAAGGAATTCCCCCATGCTATCCCAATAAAATCACAGATTTTCTCATCTCCCAATATAAAATTATTCGTGGTGGAGGGGGAGCAGGGAAATTGGTAAGAACTGGAAGGATGAAGAAAGTATTCATCTTTCAGATGGTAAGAGATCTAAACCTCAAAAAAAGGTAAGGATTCTAAATGTATGAAGTAATGCAGGAGTACTTTTCAAACAAGATCGAGAGCTTATACAAAGATTAGGAAGATGGAGGATTGAATGTGGTATATAGAGAACAGCAGGTTCGTTATTTTTGTCAGATCAAAGGATACCTGGAGAGGGTAGTCAGAAAGATTCATTGCAGAGCCAGAATACTAGAAACTCCAAAAACCAAAAGGAAAAAAAAAATGTATTTTATCCTTAAGACAACAGGGAGTTAATCATTGAAGCTTCTTCTGCAGGGGAGGAACATGATGAGAACGGCACTTTAGGAATAAGCATTTTTCATCTATGTGGAGAATCTATTGGAGAGGAGCGACCACTTAGGAAGCTATTACAGTAGTTCTAGAAAGATATAAGAGCCTGAAATGGGGTGGTAGTTAAGCGACAAAAGAGAAAGTGATGCAATGTAGGGGTAAAACAAATAACATTTGGCACTTGATAAGATATGGGGTTTAGTATATGGCATTTAAGAACTGGGGAGATCTGGAAGGGTAGTAGTTTCTGGAGAAGGGAAAGAGACACGATAAATTCATTTTAAAATAGTTTGATTCTGAGGTACCATCCAGGTGAAGATGTGGAACTGAAAGTTAGGGATGAAAATTAGAATTTGGGGGGAAAAGAGGGAATTGGGAAATATTACACCTAAGAGCTGATATTTCTATAGTACTCTAGGGATTTTAATCTACTTTTCCCAGAAAGATCCTATGGGATACTTAGAAAAGGATAAAACAGCAAGAAAATCCAGCACCACTATGTGCCAGTCACTGTACTAAGTTTTGGGGATTTAAAAAAAGAAGCAAAAGGCAGTTCCTTTCCTCAAGAAGCTTAAAATCTAGTGGAAAGAGACAACATGTAAATAATAAGCTATATACAGGAATGGCCAGGAGGACAGTGTCAGTGGAAGTCATATTGTGGAATCTGGAATATAAGAAGAATGTAAATGAAAGAGGGGTTTAGATTATGAAGGACTTTGAATGCCAAGTGAAGAATTTTGCATTTGATACTAGGTGCAATAGAGAGTCACTGGAGTTTATTGAGTAGGAAGGTGAAATGGTCAGATCTACACTTTAGGAAAATCACTTTAGTGACTGAATGGAGGATGAATCAGAATAGGGAGAAACTTGAGGCAGACTCACCGAGCAGGTTATTACAATAGTCCTTGGAGGAGGTGAGGTATCAGAATAGTAGCAGAATCAGAGGAGAGAAGAGGGACTATTCAAGAAATGTTGCATAGGTGAAATGAATAGGCCTTGGCAACAGATTGGGGAATGTGAAATAGTGAAGAGCTCTTTATAACTCCTAAGTTGTGAGCCTGAGGGACTTCAAGCATAATGTTTCCCTCTGTGGTAACAGGGAAGGTAGAGGAGGGAGGGTTTAGGGTAGCAGACAATGAATTCTATTTTGGACACATTGAGTTTAAGATTCTACTGGACATCTGATTTAAGTGTTTGAAAGGCAGTTGCAGATGTGAGATTGGAGGTCATCAAAGACTTTCAGGATGAAGGAAATGAAAGAAAGCAGATCCCCCTCAGTCTTCCTTAGGGGTTCACAGAATAGAATACAGCATGTTAAAACAAAGTATACAACTTCAAAAGGCATTGAACAGAGAATGGGAAGGGAAAATTTCTTCTGAGGATCTAATTCATAAAGGATAAAGAGAGATGTAGTGGGCTTCCTGAGTATTAACTTAATTGGGAAAATTCATGAGTCTTACGTGAAGTAATTCAAAACTAAAAATAAGAAGTTTATGTGACTTTGAGATAAGCAGAGAAATTCGATTTATTATGGAGATTGTACAAAAGTAGCCAAGAAATGGAAGAACTTGATGGTAGTCTTTTAGCAGTCTGTTATTAAAGAGCCTGTTCATTCCTTTTGCAAATCAAACAAAAGATAGGACACATTAAATTAAATTAATTTAATAGTTATATTAAATAGTTATCACCATACATTCATTACTGTGCAGCACATACAGTATATTCTATTAAAATTAGCAGGTACAGTTGGTATTATCATGTGAGAATATGAGTGTAAAATAGAATTCTAGCAAGGTAATATTGGGATTAACCATCTGCCATCTTTTGGGGGAAAGGGCAAAGAAAGACTATAGCTAGAATAGGGGACACCTAAATGGATGATATAGATGAACCATTTGAAGATAATTTGCAGTTAGGAAAGGTCATTTATATATACAGTAGAAGGTCACTAAGTTATCTTGTTAATATGTAAGAATTTTGGTGTTTGTTTTGTTTTTACACCACTGTGCAAGTATCAAGGGCATAAGGCAGAGCTAAAAAGCTTTGAGGGCCCAGAAAGAAAGGAGAAAAGAAAGAATTCAACAACAACTAAGTACAGAGATACAAGGATGTAACCTGAAGTTATGGAAGATAGCACTAGAGGTATCCTTCAGAAGAAAATAGGGCAATAGCAAATGACATGAATTTCAAGTTTTAATAGGGGTAAGGAAACAAGATGAAAAATATCTATACCTAGAGGTGAACAAGATATATTGAAGGAAAACATCAGGGATGTGATCAATCTTATGTATCAGATAGTTTTGTCTGAGATCCATAGAGATCATCCAAAGGAATTAGAAACAAAGAACAAAAATATGAAGTTAACAAGCTGATTATATAGGGAATCCAAGTCTCAGAAAATGGTAATAAAATGAGATGGGAATTTAGTGAGAAAGTCTTAGATGAAAGTAAGAAGTAAAATTTTGAAAGCAAAAAGCAAAAAAAAAAAAAGACAAAGCTCAAAAGAAGATTTCAAAGCTTCTTATAAAGAACATTACACAAATATAGGAATAACATAGCTTAGAGTAGATTCATGTAAAATAAATAACACAAGAACACAGAAGACTAAATTTTTGCTGTGTGGGGGACTGGGGGAGAAGAACAGTATACCCTTATTGTGCTAGAAAAAAACAGAATAGAAAGAGGGAAATATATTGCTGACGAATGTCCTGGGTTTGGGGGCCTTCTAGCTAGTCAATCTGGAGGAAAGCCATATGGGTGTAGAATTTACTTTAAAATGTATGTTCAGGGGTGGCTAGGTGGCACAGTAGATAAAGCACCGGCCCTGGAGTCAGGAGCACCTGAGTTCAAATCTGGCCTCAGACACTTAACACTTACTAGCTGTGTGACCCTGGGCAAGTCACTTAACCCCAATTGCCTCACTAAAAAAAAATGTATGTTCAAAAAGAATAATGAACATGAATAAGATTATAAAATATATGAGTTTATGTGTCCCTCGAAAGACATGGAAAGGAAAAATATTTAATAGTATGAGATCATTTCTATATGTTGTTTTAAATGTTTCATAGATCTTTAATTAAATAGAACTAGGTGGCCCAGTGGGTAGATTGCTGGACCGCAGTTCAGATCTGGCTGCAGATACCTACCTCAGTCAATAAACATTCATTAAGTAATAAACAATAAACATTTATTAAGCATCAAAATTTATTAAGTTCCAAGGAACTGTGCTAAACACTACAGATACAAAGAAAGGTCTAAGATAATCCATCCCCGTCCTTGAGTAACTAACTGAGGAGACAACATGTTAAAAAATAGGTACAAACAAGCACATGCAGGATAAATAGGAACTAATCAACAGAAGGAAAGAAGCAAAATTAAGAGGGATTGAGAAAGGCTTGCTGTAGAAAATGGAATTTGTGTGAGACTTGAAGAAAGCCAAGAGATGTAGATGAAGAGCAAAGAACATTCTAGGAATGAAGAATAACCAGAGAACATTCTCAAAGATAAGAGATGGTATGTTATAGGGGTGTAGCAAGGAGACCAACATCATTAAAAGCATGAGGGGAGGTGTAAGGTGTATGAAGACTGGAAATGTGGGGTTTGCATGTTGTGAAGGGCTTTCATTGCTCAATAGAGAATTTTGTATTAGATCCTGAAGGTGATAGGGAGCCATGGGTGTTTTTTGAGTAAGGGGACAGAGGGTGATAACAGATTTGCACTTTAGGAAAATAATTTTTATGGTTGAATGGAGGATGGATTGGAGTGAGGAGAAACTTGTAGCAGGCATACCCACAAGCAGGGTATTGCAATAGCACAAAGGAGATAATATTTGTAAGGAGCTTAATATGATACCTAATGCATAGTAGGCATTTAATAAACATTTATTTAATTCTTTAATTCTTGAAAAACTCTTTATATGTAATCCAATTTGTTCCTTAGACAGCTGTTTGTGAGATAGGTGCTATCTTAATTTTATAAATAGAGAATCTGAGGCACAGGGATGTTATATGACTTGCTCATGTTCATATAACTATTAGGAGTCTGATGTAGGACTCAAATTCAGGTCTTTTCCATGTGATAGTAGCAATAGCAATAATAATAAGTTGGCATTTATGCAGTGCTTTAACATTACTGACATTATTTTCTTTATCATGACAATAACTTTGGGAGGCAAATTTTATCATCATCCCCATTTCATTCATAAGGAAACTGTGGTTGAATAATTATGTGGTTTACCTAAGGTCAAACAGCTAATCATGTGAAATCTTTAGTATAACTATTACTTCTTTATGATGGTCAATAATGCCAATTTTGATTCTAGGTCCATCTATTCATATCCCTTGTAGAATTGGGTTTTTTTAAGTATTATTTAGTGATCTTCAGGCATTTCTTCAGGAAGTGCATTTCTCCAGAATTTTTTGAAAACAAGTCAGATTACTTGTCAAAAAATTAGGGTTCTCTACCCACTCTAATCTTCCTCCAAATATTTTCCTTTTTGGACATATCCTTTCTTTTGCCTGTGCTTATGTCTCCTAAGCCTTGCTACCCTAGGCAGTATCTAGAAGAGAAAATGCAAACACATAGGAGAATGATTGCTATAATACCAGAATAAGATTCTATATTTGATTTATAAATAGAGCACATAGGGTTTTCTCTAAGGATTATCATAGGACTTTTACTGAATTAAATACAATATCTATACAACATCATCTAGGATATTTTCTAAACACATGAAACTAATATGCTATTTTATAATATCTTACAATAGACCCTTGAGTCATCTCTTACTATGATTTCATTTTCAAATGCTGACAACAATGAGAAAGTCTTATCCATGTGTCTAAATATGAAGCTAAATGTTGTGGTTTTTAACACATGTCCAATGTTCTTATTAAAAAAAAATAAAATTGAACTTGGAGCAAAATGGGGAACATACAACAACAACAACAACCTCTTACACTGTGCAAATAAACAGAAGTAGAGAAATTGAATGTTTTCATTTCTTCCTAAAATTTTTTATTTGGCCTTAAAAATTGGAATATATTAAAAATATCTTTTTCTGTTTAGGTACACTTACCACATTTAAAAAAAATAAAGCTTTTCTCACCAAAATAGTGCTCACAGCATCAACACATTTGTTATGTGGTAAGAGTTAGAGGTAATTTGTTATATGTAATAATAATGCAATAATTTGTTAGAGGCAATAGTGATTTAATATTTATATTGGCAGCCAATAGGGTATATTTTAAATATGCAACAAGTCTTAAAATAAAAGAAATTGTAAAAGCTAAAGATTGTGTATCAGAGCAGAGAATTCCAAAGAAATGCTTAAAATTTTAATAGCTATTCTGAAAAAGTAATAACCTGAAGAGAACTATGCATTGTTACTAAATTAGTATTAAGTCATCCACTTGACACCATAAACTGTTAGCTATATAGAAAAAGAATTCCTTCCAAGGCACATGGATCTAGGATCCAGCTTACAGTCTAGGGAATATTTTTTTTTTTTTACTTTTTCAAAGCATTTGGAGAACTACAAAGTTTCATGCCCCCCAAGGCAGTAACAGTCCTGGGGGACTCAAGTGACAACTTGGTGATGAGGCCAAAGGACACGTGTCACCAAGTCATGCAATCCAGATAAGAAAGTCTGACAGTAATGTTTTTAATGTTCTTTTGAGTCAGTGACTGATGTAACAGGAGCTGACAGCATATGTCAAATTCTTGAGCCTATCTCTTTAGTTGCTCAACTCTAAAATGCTAGTTGACTTGTAGTAATTTTATGATAACCCAGAAGGGGACAACATCATAGGTTTTCTGATATGGTATTTTCATTTTTAAAATCACTGCTAAAGTCACACTCTTAGGACAACGGAAAGTGACCTCCCTCCTGCCGAATGCACATCCCAGCACACCCCCCAAACAGCATCCTTGGTACAATACTGAAATGTGTGAAGTGAAGTTACATTTCAAACAAATGTAACAGCTAAAGTGAGTTACAATTACATGTTCAGTTACCTTGGTTTAAAGCACTAAATACTTTCTTCCACCTATTCCCTGTTTCCACAGGCCACTTCCACAGCTCCCATTTCTCTCCCTCCTAGGCTCTAAATCAATGCACTTACTCTTTAACTTCTCTAGGGACCTGCAGAAATCAGGTCACTTTTTTGTGGTCTAAAGAGCATATCCACTCCTTTCTTCTCCAGCCCCTCAATACATGTGTTGGCCTTAACTTGAAACTATGCTCCTGTCAGAAATTTGAACCATTGACTTGATGAGTGTCTGCTGAACTAAGTTCAGAGAATTAGTTCTAGTTTTCTCTTGCTTCTCATCATTTCACCTGATGTTCAGGAATCTTGAGATGAACATGAGGTCTGGTTCAATGAACTAGCTCTCTTTTTCTTCTTTGTCCTATCCTTGTGCTCCAGTGCATAAAAAAGAATTTCTATAAGTACATTTTCTCCAATCAAACATTACAGATTCCCTAAAGTTCTATTTTCCAAATAGGACCTCTATTTTTCCCCACAACTGAATGCACCAGTATCATGGTGTCATCAGCTCACATGGATTAGTTTGGAGAAACATTTATAATATACATATATGATGCAAACATACATGCAAGCACACAATACTAACCTATGGAGGGAGACATGTGGTATTGTATTGTTGTTGTAGTGTCAATGTAGTTTATGTGTATCTCCATGGATTTGCCTAAATTTGGATCACATGGTGGCAAGAACAGATATCTCTAGTCTCCTGCCCCACTCATCTCCAAGTGAGACTGATTTCTACCAGTAGGACAAGGAGCTTGCGGTCAGAGGTTGGTCACTCCACTCTCTTCAGAAAAATATACAAAGGGGCTAGAATTATATCCAGTTCCTCACTCAAATATTGTTCATCTAGAGGAAGTAATTTTTAGGTACAAGCTTAAATCTTACTTGCTATTCATCTTTTTCAGGAAGTAGGGCACCAAGCTAGATATCAAACTTTGATTCCCTTCCCCACTAGCTGACAATTCCACAATAACCACTAAGTAAATAACAAATAAACATTCATCGAAACAGATAGCAAACAAGAAATCATAGAAAATTTACATGTGAGACTATATAGAAGACTTTATGCAGAGTGAATAAATGATCCTTCTTTTTGAGCAAGAAAAGTCAGATAAAAAAAATGAGAGAGAGACAGAGAGAGACAGAGAGAGAGAGAGAGGAAGAGAGACAGAAAGAATGAGACAGGGAGACAGACAGAGACTGAGGCAAAGGCAGAGACAAAACAGAGAGAAAGAGACAATTCTTTGAAATCTCTAGTGTAGAAAGCTGGAAATAGGTGCATGTTTGAAGCTGTTAATTCCTCTTCCCTGAGTCTTTCTCCTTTAAGGACCTGAAGAAAGGTTCAAATGGTACATCATCTCTTGAAGCTAAAAGTTAGAAGACTAGGATCTCTCTTCCCTCCATCTCTCATCAGTTCTACCCCTCACAGAAACATAGAGCATGGAGTCGTAAATTTACATACATGAGGAGAAAATCCCATGTAATTGGCCCTTTGAGCTAAGGGTTAGTTTAGAATAGAATCCTAATGTTAGCATAATACTAGAATAATTTAATAGTAAATGATGCATTGATATTTAATTGCACTCACTTTCTCTCATCTGAGGTTATCCCTGAAGCCATGATTACTTCTTAGGATACCAAAGATTTTGACATGATATCATCTAAAACATTCTCTGTTTTGAATTTATTCATTACGACAGTCTGAAATAAGTACCCAAGAAGAAACATGTCCTAATTAACAAGCTTTAAAGACAAAAAGAGTAATGCTCAAGTACTGGCTCTGATACACAAAGGTTTTGTGAAATTCACATAATCTTAAACAACTTTAAGACTATAAATTCCAGAGAAGATGCTGATCTGCATTGGTGGAGGGAGTTTCCTTACCCAGGAGTTACCTTTAACAATGAAAATCATAAGTCCTATCCCTATCATGATTACTAATGTGTGTTTGTGAGTATGTGGGATATCTTCAATCTCCATTCTAGAATTTTCATTAGAAAGCTTGATTGAACTTAATCAGAAACTGCTTTCTATATGGTTATTGTCCTTTGGGCTCAAAGAGGACCAAAATGTCATCACTACATTGGAGTCAAAGTACTGTAGATGATGAGACCAACATAGCTTGGAAAGCCCTGCCAGAAGTCAGGCACATATAGTCCTTATGAGCTTTTGGAATGGAGATGTCTCTAAATTTGTGCATTTCATGTTTCTTATGAGCTATGGAAATGTTGCTTTGTGTGTCTGATCTGAACAAGGTGAGGGTTATAATGTTTATCTGTGTATGTGGGTGGAGGAGGAGGAGTGACTCAAGGGAGCTCTGATCAATTAAATCTCTATTTGAAAGAAATTACAACGTGTCAGACTTTGAATGGGTATATTTCTTTCAGAATTGATATGGCTACATTTACTACTCAAAGTCTGAAAGGCCTTTTTGCCTTATATCCTCAAAAACTGCAAATATGTCATGAAACCCCGTAATTTTATGAATTGAGTTGAAAGCCTAAATTGATCAGGGGCTCCTTGATAAATACCCTTAAGCTGTGTGCCCCCAAGCAAGTTGCTTAACTTTTTAGTGCTCCCAATGACAACTAAGACTGTTAATTAGAGCAAATGACAATCTACATTGAAAAGGTGATCATCACCTCAATATAATGATGAAATTACAAGACTGGACAAAAACCAAAACTACTCTCAGATATTTTTTTCTGTCTCTTCCCCCTGTAATTTTGTTTCTTTCTGCCTCTTCTTTTTTCTCTCTCTCACTCTGCTTCCCTTCCTCTGTCTTTCTTTCTATCTTCCCAGGCTCCACTTCCTAAAATGAGAATTATAACTGAGATACTAAGCATATTTCTGATCCACATTAAAGATAAAAGAACATTGAAGGCAAAATATGAAGTTGTGAGTTTATTCACACAAAAGGAAAAGAGGGCATTTTGATGTCTTCAGATAAAAGTTAAAGATGGTCAAATGACCTTGATGTTCTAATTTATTTAACTTGATAACTTATTCAAAATAATAAAACATTGTCAGTCTCATTTAAGCGAGCTTTAATGCTTCATATTTTATAACCAAAGTAAAGTTTGAATAGATTTATGTTCTTTTACTAGAAAAACTATAAAAATATATCATGTTCAGAAAAGAATTTCATTAGTCATGAAAATGATTTAAATCCAATTTATAAACAAATACTTAAATTCATTGTAACCATTTAGAAACTGAGATACAACTTGACCTTTCAGAACAATTTCTTTACATCCCATTAAAATATCCTTGGCTTTGGTTCCAAAATCTTCTGGAGTTGCATTTTTTAAAAATTGAGAAGTTGTCTTTACCCGAAAGAATAGATGTGGGATTGATATTTTAAGCACTGTGAAAGAACCTTGAGAACCAATGTCAATATTAAGATATTTGAACATCTGATTAATATTGATTAGATTCAATAACTGTTATAATCATTGTTTTCTCATGGAATGATATGACAATTATATTTTATATTGTAATTATTGGGTACTTTGGTGATTAAAAGCAAACTTAAATATACTTGGCAATAATTATAATCCTAAAATGAATAATTATTATGAATGTAGCTAGATTTAATTTATATAGTGCCTTATGGTTGGCAAAGCCTTTTCCAAATATTATATAATTTTATCCTCATGGCAACTTGCAGAAGTAGGTACTTTCAATACCCTCATTTTACAGATGAGGAAACTGAACCAGATTCAGTTAAATGATTTGTTTGGGGTCATGCTGCTAGTAAGTGTTTGAGTTCCTATTTGAAATCTAAGGTGCCTTGGTATATCTATGAATCTGAACTTTATAACTTCATATAGGATTATTATATGTATATTTATTTATTTTTCTGACATTTCAAAACCAAACCTAATTAATGATATTGATCACTTACTTCATAGTTGCAATATTCTTTTAATTTCTAATATAATACACAAGTGTGCACAATAATTCATTAAATAGTTGCTCATAATTTATGTTGTTTTCCAAACACTTTTGTTGTTGATGATCTGAAATTTCACAATTTATTTTGCACTTTTCCAATGTATGATTATTTGCCCCGAGTATCTGGTAAATGTACCATTATTTCTGAAACTATCCCTATGAAGTAGATGTGGATACTTCTAGAAACTGCCAAGAAGTTATCAGTTTTCTTAGGAAGTAAATCTACAGAGAAGGGTCCCCATATAACACTTTAAAAATTACTTCTGGGGGGCAGCTAGGTTGCACAATGGATAGAGCACCGGCCCTGGAGTCAGGAGTACCTGAGTTCAAATCCGGCCTCAGACACTTAACACTTACTAGCTGTGTGACCCTGGGCAAGTCACTTAACCCCACTTGCCTCACAAAAAAAAAAAAAAAAGACTTGCGGGCTCCATGACCAAGTTAATATTGAAGTGGGGTTGTAAAAATCTGTTATCTGAGAAGGCTTATTTTGTTGCCGTGGGAGAGAAAAGTTTCTAATGATCACTTATTTTTTTTTAATTTTTTTTTTTTGCGGGGCAATGGGGGTTAAGTGACTTGCCCAGGGTCACACAGCTAGTAAGTGTCAAGTGTCTGAGGCTGGATTTGAACTCAGGTCTTCCTGAGTCCAGGGTCAGTGCTTTATCCACTTCACCACCTAGCTGCCCCCTCTAATGATCACTTATTAAAGACTTTGAGAGAATGAAGATTCATAGAAGTCTAAAGTTTCAAGTCTGATCAGCAGAGAGGTGAGAAAAAACAATTATGAGATGAGAAGTGAATGGGAGTGCAATTTCTACATAAGTTTTTTCAGAAAGCAACTGACTATAGGTTCTGTTTCTTTTAGAGTTTTGGCAGAATGAATTAGTTGTGGAAAAACATACCTGAGGAAGCCAAGAGACACTGAGCCACTAATACTGAGGGGCTTGTAAGAATTATACAAACCAGACTGATTCCATTTTGTAAAAATAGACTAAATTTTGAGACAAGATCCATTTTTCTATCAATTCTGCCTGTTTCTTTATAATGGGAATTTAGTGACATCGTATTTCACATCGGGGAAAGTCCACCTGTTTGCTCTTTGTCCTCACAACTCCCCAAACTCACTCAACCTCCTCTCTACTTGACAAGTCCCCAGTCATTACTCTAATTCGAAATGGGATTACTTAATCTTTTATCCTGATTTATATACTGTTGATTGTTTTCTATGAATGGATAAGAAATCTGTTTCCCTGTATTTGGGATCCAGTGCCAAGAAGAGGCCTGATCCGGATTTGTTATGCAATGGGAATACTTATTTGTCACTGCTGTTCATTCATTCAGTTGTGTCTGATTCTTTGTAATGCCACTGACTATAGCAGACTTAGCTTTCTATCCTCCACTATCTCCTGAAATCAGTCGAAGCACATGTTTGTTGCTTCCATGTCATTATCTCTCCATCTCATCTTCTGCCATCCTCTTCTCCTTTTGCCTTCAGTCTTTCCCAATATCAGGGTCATTTCAATGAGTCCTGTTTTCTCACTATGTGATGAAAGTATTTAAGCTTCAGCTTCAATATTTGTCCTTTTCAATGTGTCATTGGAATTAATTTCTTTAAGTATTGACTGATTTGATCTCCTTGCTATCTAAGGGACTCTCCAAAGTATTCTCCTGCAGCACAGTTTAAAAGTATCAATTATGCAGCACTCAGATTTCCTTACAATTCAAATTCCATAGCCATACATTATTACTGGGGGAAAACCACAGCTTTGACTATCTGGATATTTGTTGGCAAGGTGGCTTTTTAGTATGCTATCTTTTTCCATAGATTTCCTTCCAACAACCAAGTGTCTTTTAATTTCATGACTGCAGTCACCTTCTACAGTGCTCTTGGAACCAATAATATAAAATCATATCTGAAATAATATAAAATTATTTTCCTTCTGTTTGCAAAGAAGTGATGGGATCAGTTTCCATGGTCTTAGTTGTTTTTTTTTTTTTTTTAATGTTCAGCTGCAAGCCAGCTTTTACACTTTTGTCTTGCACCTTTTTTAAGAGTCTTCTTAATTCTTTACTTTCTGCCAGCAGAGTGGCATTGTCTGCTTATCCGAGATGGTTCATGTTTCTCCAGGCAATCTTATTTCAGGCTTTTATTGTACAACCTGGCATTTCACGTTATATATTCTGCATTTATGTTAAATAAATAAGGAGACAATATATAGTCATATTGTACTTCTTTCCCAATCTTTAACCAATCAGTTGTTCTCTGGTTCTGATGGTTGTTTTTTGGCCTGCATACAGATTCCTCAGGAGACAAAGATGATCTGGTATACCTGTCTCTTTGAGGATCTGCACATTTTTTTGTGATCCACAAAGTCAATGGCCTTAGTGTAGATTTTTTTTGGAACTCCCTTGCTTTCCCCATAATCCAGGAAATGTTGATAATCTCTAGTTCCTCTGCCTCTTTAGAAATCAGCCTGCATTTCTTTTATTTTTTTATATTTAATATGAGCATTTTAAATCAATGAATCCAACAAGTCCTTATTAAATGTCTGGTTTTTTATCAGAGACTGAGGATACAAAAGGCAAGCATTTTCAAATATAAACATATCTAAAATAAATATGAACACTATCAGCTGGAGTAATCAGGCAAAACTGATGCAAAAGGTAGCAAAGGCTGAGTCAAAAACCAATCTGGGTATTCTAAAAGTTATATATGAGTCTTAGAAAATTTGTTTTGTTTCAACATGCATTTCAAATTTTGGAAATCATACACCATGTTTACCATATTCCTTTTTTGTTACTCTTTGAATCACATACATCTTGAATTCTCACTTTTATAAATTATATTAAATAAGCAATTGTTTTTTCTACAAAAGTTACATAAAAGGATTAAATTTCTTTATTAACCTGCCTCAAGAGACAGCATAGCACTCTAATTAGAGGATAGGTCATGAAAGACTTGGGTTCAAGTATCTGAACATCTGAAGGTATGTGATATGTGATAATAGTTAAGTCACTCCAGTTCTTTTTGTCTCAGGAAAATAATTAAGCTGAAACATTTCTGAGGAGGTACTTGTCTACATTGTTCTTTTCATACTAAGAGTTCCCCAAAGAGGTAGAGTTACAGGTCTGGACCAACTCATCTCTCCAAAAAAACTGACTCATAGTAGGAATAATCTAGATACCCTTAAGATGACACAGAGAATCAATGATATGGGGGGAAGCTAGGTGGGTCAGTGGATGGAGCACCAGCCCTGGATTCAGGAGGACCTACGTTCAATTCTAGCCTCAGACACTTGACACTTACTAGCTGTGTGTCCCAGGATAAGTCACTTAACCCTCATTGCCCAGGGAAGGAAGGAAGGAAGGAAGGAAGGAAGGAAGGAAGGAAGGAAGGAAGGAAGGAAGGAAGGAAGGAAGGAAGGAAGGAAGGAAGGAAGGAAGGAAGGAAGGAAGGAAGGAAGGAAGGAAGGAAGGAAGGAAGGAAGGAAGGGAGAATCAATGACAGACAGCCGGCATTTCTGGTCATCCTTAATTCACTTATTGCTGAAGCCAACCTTATAGAAATGTAAATGTAACATTGCTGGCATGTGAAATGAATGCAGTTGTTCAGTAAATCGAACATTCTTTATCATTGCTCTTCTTTAGGATTGGGATATAAACCGATCTTTATCCAATAGAGTGGCCACTGTTGAGGGTTTTTCTTTTTTTCCCCAAAAAATTTCTGGCATACTGAATGCAACACTTTAACAGCATCATCTTTTAGGACTTTAAGCAACTCAGCTGGATTTTTGTAACTTCCACTAGCCTTGTTGTTAACAATGCTTCCTGTGGCTTGATCTTTTAATATCCCTCATGAAGTCTTTTTCCTGTTTACCTTTTTATGCTTCTCCAGGGTCTTGTATTTGAAAGTCAAATTTTCTATTCAGTCCAGCTCTTTTTATCACAAATGCTTGAAAGACCTCTTTCTCACTGAAATCCCATTTTTGCCTCTGAAAGTTTATACTCAGTTTTGCTGGGTACATGATTTTTGGCTGAAGTCCCAGTTCCTTTGCCCTCTGAAATATCATATTCCATGCCCTTCGGTCCTTTAATTTAGAAGATGCTAGATTTTTCTTTATCCTTATTGGAGCTCCACAGTATTTGAATTCCTTTTTTCTAGCTGCTTGCAGTAGTATTTTGTCCTTCATCTGGGACTTCTGGAATTTGGCTATAATATTCCTGGAGGTTATCCTTTTGGGATCTCTTTCAGGAGGTGATTGGTGGATTCTTTCAATTTCTATTTTAGCTTCTGCTTCTGGAATATCAAGGCAATTTTCCCTCACAATCTCTGGGAGGATGGGGTCTAAGCTTTTGTTTTGGTCATGGTTTTCAGGTAGTCCAATGATTTGCAAATGATCTCTCCTAGATTTATTTTCTAGGTCAGCTGTTTTTCCAAGGAGATATTTCACATTGCCCTCTATTTTTTCATTCAATTGGATTTGCTTTACTGTGCCTTGCTTTCTCATAAGGTCACTAACTTCCATTTGTTCAATCCTAATTCTTAGGCAGTTATTTTCATCAGACAATTTTTTAATCTCCTTTTCCATTTGGCTTTTCAAACTGTTGACTTTTTTCTCATGACTCTCCTGCATTGCTCTCATTTCCCTTTCCATTATTTCCTCCTTTTCTCTACATCTTCTTTCTATTTCTCCTACTTTCTCTTCAAAGTCCCTTTTGAGAGCTTCCATGGCCTGAGACCAGTTCATTTTGTTCTTAGAAGCTTTGGATGTTGGAGCTTTGACCCCGTTATTATCTTCTTCTTCTTCTGAGGTTGTATTGTGGTCTACCTTACCACCAATGAAGTTTTAGTTTTTGAGGGTCTTCTGCTTTCTCTGCCTACTTACTCATCCTGGCTTACTATTTCTTGACTTTTAACTCCTTCTTAAAGTGTGGCTCTGCTTCTAGGACACACTGTTCAAGGTACAGTGTGGCCTGGGGAATGGTTGGGGTTCATCTCAGCTTGCCTGGCCTCGCTTTCATTTTATTTTAAACTCCTGGGGGTGCTGCTTCTTGGCTCCACTCCTGTTCTCAGCTTCAGAGGGTACCAGGTGTTTTGGGTTGAGGGGGGGCAGGTTTTAATCTCACCTGGCCTGTTCTCAGGTTCAGAGATAACCTCAGGCCTATTAGTAAGCAACCAACCAGCAAAGCTTTCTGTGGTATGGTTCTCAGCTTCTGATGAGACTGCTCCCCTGCTCCCCTCCCTGACCTGGGCCTCCTGCCACTCAGGATTTCTTCCTGATTTCCTGCTGGGGTGGGACGGTCCAATCCTTCCCCCCAGTCCACTGGTACCCCTGCACTTATGCCCCTGGGCCAGCCGTTTAACCTGACCGTGCACTTGGTTCCAGAAGATGCCAGTGCTGCAACCAATTCAGAAGCACTGGGGCAAATTCCTTGGTCAGGTGTCTGGTGAGTTGGCCCAACTGAGGGGTTAGGTTTTATTCATGGCCCAGCATGGCCCCCTGAAATCTATCTATAGCTAGAGAAAACTCTCACCCCGTATTTTTGTATATTTTTCTGCCCTGATGTTTATTTTATTGCTATTTTGGGGGCAATTGTATCAGGAGCCCTGTGCATTTAATGTCTTTCCTCCACCATCTTGGCTCCACCCCTCCAAGGGGGAAGGAATTGGGGAGGGAGTGAACCTTAATATCATCAAAATTGGCTCAAAGAAGGACTAACATACATCCTCAAGTAGGTATAGTAATATATTTTTGCCCTGAGGGGAAGGGGGGAGGGAAAAAAGGAGAGGGGGGAAGAAGGGAAGGAGGAAAGGGCAGATTGGGGGAGAACAGTAATAAGCAAAACACTTTCAAGGAAGATGAAGATGTTTTGCATTACTGCACGAGGATGACATATTGAATGGCTTGATCTTATTGGGAGGATTGAGGAGGGAGGGAGGAAGACAAATTTAGAACGCAGAATTAGCTCAGGGACCCTGGTCTCATTGGAGTGGGCTCATGGAGGTAATAGCTTTAATACCCAATTGGGAGGAGCAATCTATTTAATCCTGCAGGAAAATAGGAGGGGAAGAGGATAAGGAAGGAAGGGTGAAAAAAGGGAGTGCAGAGTGAGTGAGAGGATAGTCAGAAGTAAAACCCTTCTGAGGAGGAATAGGTAAAAAGAAGATAGAGTAAATGTCATGGGAAGCGAGTGGGATGGATTATAATAGCAAATCATATGGTACCTACTTTGCTGGGCTTTTATGAAGAAAATTCGCTGTCAAGCTTAAGGTACTATATACAGGTTATGATGAACAGGATACTATCAGAAAAACCTGGAAAGACCTACATGAACTGAAGCAGAGTGAAATTTACTGTATACAAAATAACAGCAATAGTGGGGGATGATCTGCTGGGAAGCATGTGGTTATTTTCAGCAAGGCAATGATACATTATAACCCTGAATGACTTATGAAGATTGCAGACCATCTGCAGAGAAAGAACTGATAGTATCTGAAAACAGATAGAAACACATTAAAATGTTTTTTTTCTTTTCTTCTATGACAATTCCTTAATCTGAAGTTTTTTTTTTTTACTGTTTTCTCTCACAACTAGCAAATATGGGAATTCTCCCATGACTACTCATGTATAACTTATTTTGAATTGCTTGAGTTCTTGTGGGTGGGGGGTGCAAATGGAGGGGGGGAAGAGAAGTTAGAACACAAAGTTTTTTAAAAATTGATGTTAAAATTTTGTTTTTACATATATATTGGAAAATAAAATTCTATTCAAATGGAAAAAAATAGAAATAAAATTTAAAATTAAAAAAAGAAATGAAATAAACAGATGGATTTCAGAAAAACTTGGACTTACATGAATTGATGCTGAGTGAAATGAGCAGAACCAAGAGAACATTGTAAAAACTATCAACAACATTGTGTGCTGATCAACTGTGATGGACAACTCTTCTCAGCAATAAATAATGCCAAAGGATTCATGATGGAAAATGCTCTCTGCATTCAGAAAAATAACTATGGCTTATGAATGCAGATTGAAGCATACTGTTTTCACATTTGTTGTTGCTTTTTTGTTGTTATTTATTCTTTCTTATGTTTTTTCCCTTTTGTTCTGCTTCTTTTCTTACAATATGACTAATGTGAAAATATGTTCAACATGATTGTAATGTCTAACATAAACAACAACAAAAACAACAATGCTTCCTGTGTCCCATTTGACCTCATTTTCTTCCAGGATGTCTGGTTCGAGATCAATAACCACACCATCATGGCTATAGACGATGTTAATAACTTTCTTGTATACTTCTTGCCATCTCTTCTTGTCTTCTACTTCTCTTAAGTTCCTACCATTTATTTCCTTCATCACACCCATTTTTGCATTAAATTTTCTTTTGATAAATTTAATTTTCTTGTAGAGATGTCTTTCCTATTATATCGACATACATTGCCTACTAAATTTAAAAGCACAGGAACTTGAAATTTTCTTTCACAATATAACTCAACTACTTTCAACTTGCCACTAGTGACAACCATATTTCAAAACAGGGATTCCTTTTTTTTTCTTCCTCAAAGTGACCTCCTTGTATGATCATGAGGATCATACAATGTCAATCAAATATTAAAGAGCTTGTCCATGGCAACTCTTGAAAAAAAGATTCCTCACTATTTCATGGATATAGGGTCCATAAATATGGATAATCTGCCTTGGCCTGGCCTTAGAACCCAATACTCAACATTCAAAATGGAATAAACTCTTTTATCATTCACTACAATGATGCAAATTCTATAATCTGTTTCTCTGTTGTTCTTCTCACACTCATGATAAATACACCCAAGAATTGGATATTATCTCCCTTCCCAAACATGCTTGACCACTAGACTCAAGAGAACATTCTGACAATTATTTCAAGGATAAAATTAACAATTGATGGCATCACTATAAGTGTTCCTCTCCTGCAGATTATTTGGATCATTCAATTAGAATAAATTCAACAACATGCCAATGACTTGGCAGACATAAAAATAAATAAATAAATGAATGAATGAATGAGTGAATAAATAAATAAATAAAAGGAGAGATGGCCCCTTCCCTACAGGAAGGAAACTGACTAAAGAAACTTGAGTTAAGAAATTTAAACCAGGAACAATTTTAATGGCATCTTTTTTCTTTATTGCTATTTGCTACCCTCAACTCTAGAAATTTACAGGGGAAAAAAAATTTAACTGATCTCAACCCAATGCCATGACAGCAGATCTTCATTCCTATGTGATGAATACTGAATATGAAAGATCAGAGGATTGAGCCAAACTCTTAATCTCCTTTTTTCTCTCTCATTAACCCTTCAATTCATTTAAAAGCAATGATCCCAAATAATAGATCTGGGAACAGAGGAAAGACATAATACCTTGTTTTTCCAATGATTCTTGTCCTGGTTTTGTTGCTGTCATCATACAAACTGGGACCACACATTGAGACTCATTGAGGCTAAGTCAACAGGTGACATGGGGATTGAAAGTATACAGTCCAGATAAGAATATTTCTCATATGTAGACACACTAAGAGTGAAGCTATAGACTCAGCATAGCCATTCATGAGAGACAAATTTAGTTTTTTTTTTAATATCAGTAACCACTATCTAAAAATTAGATCTAAAAATTGAATGACCTTCCAGTAGAAGTGACAGACTATTTATCATTTTAGTTCTTCAAGCTGAGGTTTTTATATAATATCATTATATGTTATATAATGGGCTTGATAGTTGCTGAGACCGTTTCCAACTCTGAAATTCTATTGTCTTGGTTTACAAGGAATATACATTTTAGAATAAGACTAGATCTGAATATAGATCCTATCTCCAACTCTCACTAGCTATTTGACATTGGACAAGCTATTTAAACCTTCTGAGTTTCAGTTTTCTCAACAAAGTTTTTATTTAGTCAACCAACATTTATCACTTTCCTTTTATGGAGTAGGTACCATGCTGAGCACTAGGGATACAATAAAAAGGCAGAAATGAATAAAAAACCCATCACCTATACTTAAAGAGTTCACCGTCTATAGGGTGAGATAATATGTGTTGTTTAAAATTCTAAATGTGGGATTTAAACTGTCCCCCCCCACAGTTTTGGGGGGGAAACTGTCTAAAATCACTGATAAATTCACGAAGGGTAAACTTTTAAGGATTTATTAAAAGATATAAGATAGTAAAGACTGAATAAAGATTGAAAACGGATTTCTCATAGCATGGAAATTCTAGTCTTCCTAAACTCCCATGTGAAGTCCTGCCACCACACAGATCTCTCCAGTCAAAAAGCAAGAAGTTCCCTGCAAGCATTCACTTCCTCCTTCATGTCCTCCTCCCAGAAATGGGAGGTTCTTCAAGATGATTGGCTAGCATCATTCAAATTCATTGGTTCACTGGACCTGAAGGTGGTCTCAATGTAAAGCTCAAAGTTTTTAGCTACTGAGAACAATACCCTGTTAAGTACCCTCCTAAGTACCAGCCAGATGTGCTTACAATATAGTTAACTGGAAGTAAGCTCTCACCCAATTCAATCAGTTTAGATCAATCTCCAGGTGGGCCCCTGAGTATGTGCTAAATCCCCTCATCTTGACACATTTTCCCCTTTGTTTCTTCGAGGAACAGGGTGTTCCTCAATGAAACATAACCTATGCTAACAAACAATATGTAAATAACAATATAGTAAAAGGAAAAAGGAGAAATTTTGTCCAGAGGGGTGGTCCCTCATGAACTGATGCTTTGACACTGACTTCAGAAATATATATATATATATATATATATATATGTGTGTGTGTGTGTGTGTGTGTGTGTGTGTGTGTGTGTGTGTGAATAGTATTATAGTATTATATATATGTATATATGTGTGTGTGTGTGTGTGTGTGTGTGTATATATATATATATATATATATATAATACACATTTGAAACAGGAAGAAAGACTCTGCATGCAGCAGAATCTATGATGCTTCAGCTGAGCCAAAAACATTTAAAAATATAAAAAATAAAATTAAAAAATAAAACTAAAACAAAACAAACAGGGTAGCAGTTATGGTCTCAGACAAAGTCAAATAAAAAAAGAACAAATTAATAGATAAAGAAAAAAACTATATCTTGCTGAAAAGTATCAGAGACAATGAATCAATACTAAACATATGTGCACCAAATATATACAGCATCTACATTTTTGAAGAAGTTGAATGAGTTATAGAAGGAAATAGAAAATAAAACGATACCAGTTAGTGATCACAACTTTCATTTCTGAGAATTAGCTAAATCTAAACAAAGAATAAACAAGAAAGATGTTCAGGAAAGTTAGATATAATAGAACTATGGTGAAAACTGAATGAGAATGGAAAAGAATGTACCTTTTTCTTAGCAGTATCTGCCCCCAAAATATTGACCATATATTAGAACATAAAAACTTCACAAACAAAGGGAGAAAAGCAGAAGTGGTAAATGTATCCTTTTCAGATCATAATGTAATCAGTACTATATTCAATAATGGACAATGGAGGCAGAGCCAAGATGTCAGAGAGAAGCCAGTGAGTTGCCTGAGCTCTCCTTTGGTTCCCTCAAAAAGAATATTAAATCAAGCCTGTGGACAAATTCTCAAACTACAGAATGTGCAAAGAGACAGAGAGACACTGTTCTCCAACCAGAGATAATTTAGAAGACTTCGGGAAAGGTTGGTCTCACTCTGGCAAAAGGGAGGTACAGTGTACCACACCACAGTGTGGCATGGCGGGGGAGGGTCTGGGAAAGTTAGCAGGAAGTTGTAGGTCACAGCTGAGCAACTGAGGCCCCTGGATCCTGGCTCAACAAGCTGGTGGCACAGCAGGACAGTGGTAAAAACCACCTGCACCAGCCAAGAGGGCAGGTTGCCAACTAGAGGGCCACGCACAGGACAGGCACAACCAGGCTTAGCCATCCCATTGTATACCCAGGGCAGTGAGAAATCCAGAAGCCATAGAGAGACCTCAGTGTAGAAAGCCAGTCACACAGTCCTTATACCCCAGCACAAGAAGCTTGAAACAGGGACCCTGGTGCCCCCAGAGCAAACCTCAACTTAATAATAATAAACTTCAATATGAGTAAGAAACAAAAAAGAGCTCTTACCATTGAGAGCTTCTGTATCAATAGGAACTAGGCAAACACAAACTCATATGAGAACAATACTCTCAAATTGCCTACATGTGAAGCCTCAAGAAGGAAGATGAATTGGTCTCAAGAACAAAAAGCCTTCTTGCAAGAGGTCAAAAAAGGTTTTAAAAACCAATTGAGATAGGTAGAAGAAATAATGAGGAGAGAGCTCAAAAAGGATTTTTGAAATCAGTTGAGAGAGGTAGAAGAAAAAATGGGGAGAGGAATGAAAGCAACACAAAAAAATTATGAAAAAAGAATCAGCAGCTTGGGAAAGGAAGCACAAAAGTGACTGAAGAAAATAATTCCTTAAAAAATTAATTTGGCCAAATGGGGAAAAAATGCATAATCTCACTGAAGAAAACAATGCCTTAAAATTAAAATTGGACAGTTGAACCATGAGACACCAGGAATCAATCAAGCAGAATCAAAAGAATGAAAAAAATAGAATAAAGTATGAAATACCTCATTGGAAAGACCACTAGCCTAAAAAGCAGATCCAGGAGAGACAATTTGAGGATCATTGGACTGCCTGAAAGCCATGATCAGAAAAAGACACTATATTCCAGGAAATTATTAAGGAGAATCAGAGGATAAAATCATCATTGAAAGAATCCACTGATCACCTCCTGAAAGAGACCCCAAAAGGAAAACTCCAAGGAATATCATTGCCAAATTCCAGAATTATGAGGAGGAGAAAATCCTCCATGCAGCCAGAAAGAAGCAACTTAAATATCATGGAGCCACAATCAGGTTTGCTCATGACTTGGCAACTTCAACATTAAAGGATCAAAAGGCTTGGAATATGATATTCAGGAAGGCAAAGGAGCTTGGATTGCAGCCAAGAATTTATTACCCATCAAAACTTACAGGGGAAAAGATGGACATTCAGTGAAATTGGGGACTTTCAAGGTTTCCTGATGAAAAGACCAGAATTGAATAGAAAATTTGATCTTAACATACAAGACTCAAAAGAAGTTTAAAAAGGTAAATATAGGGAAAAAAGATACTCAATAAGGTTAAACTGTTTACATACCTCTATTCTAAGAGGTGCAAAACGCCTATTAGAATAGAGGGAAATAAGGGAGGGGGGAACATTGTTTCAACTTTATTCCCACTAGATTTAATTCTAGGAGGGAATAACATACATTCATTAGGATAAAGAATCTTAGCATATTCTTTAGGGAAGTAAAAGGGAAAGTGGGAAAGGGGGGCTAATAGAAGTAGGGAAGAAAAGGGTAAAGAAAAGGGAGGAGGGCCGGTAAAAGGGAGGGCACATTGGGGGAGGCAGGGGTAAGAAGCAAAACATTGGTGAGGAGAAATAGGGTGAAGGAAGGGGGGAAATGTACAAAGGCGGTAAATAGAATGGAGGGGAATAGACAGTAATAATAACTGTGAATGTGAATAGGATGAACTCTGCCAAACATGGAAGCAAATAGCAGAGTGGATTAAAAACCCAGGATCCTACAATATACTGTTTACAAGAAACACATATGAAGCAGAAAGATACACACGGAGTAAAGGTAAAAGGTTGGAGCAGAATATATTATGCTTCAGCTAAAGTAAAAAAAGCAGGGGTAGAAATCCTTATCTAGGAAAAAGCACAGGCAAAAATAGATCTAATTAAAAGATATGAGGAAGGAAACTACGCCTTGCTAAAAGGTACTATAAATAATGAAGTAAGATCAATACTAAACATGTGTACACCAAGTGGTATAGCATCCAAATTCTTAGAGGAGAAATTAAATGAGTTATAAGAGGAAATAGATGGTAAAACTATAGTAGGGGATCTGAATCTTACCCTCTCAGAATTAGATAAATCTAGCTACAATATAAATAAGAAGGAATTTAAAGAGGTGAATAGAATGTTAGAAAAGTTAGACATGATAGATGTGTGGAGAAAATTGAATGGGGAGAGAAAGGAATATACCTTTTTCCCTCCAGTACATGGCACATATTCAAAAATTGGACATATATTAGGGTACAAAAAAGGGCAAAAAAGTAAATGCATCCTTCTCAGATCATGATGCAATAAAATTTACATGTAATAAAGAGCCATGGAAAGGTAGATTGGAAAATAAATAATTTCATTCTAAAGAATGAATGGGTCAAACAACAAATCATAATAATTTTATCCAAGAGAATGACAATAATGAGACAAAATAACAAAATCTATGGGATGCAGCCAAAGCAGTGTTTAGGGGAAATTTTATATCTCTAGCTGCTTATATCAATAAAAAAAAGAGAAAGAAGAGATAAATGAATTTGGCATGAAAATTAAAAAAGCTAGAGAAAGAACAAATTAAAAGTCCCCAATTAAATACTAAATTAGAAATCTTAAAAATTAAAGAGAAAAATAAAATTGAAAGCAAGAAAACTACAGATTTAATCAATATAACTAAGAGCTGGTTTTATGAAAAAAAATAAAGAATAAAAAAAAATTGGGGGCAGCTAGGTGGCACAGTGGATAGAGCACTGGCCCTGGAGTCAGGAGTACCTGAATTCAAATCTGGCCTCAGACACGTAACACTTACTAGCTGTGTGACTCTGGGCAAGTCACTTAACCCCAATTGCCTCACTAAAAAAAAATATATATATATATATATATATATATATATATATATATATATATATATGTATATGTATAAACAATTAAAGTCATTGGTTAATTTGATTTAAAAAAAAGAAAGAAGAAAACCAAATTACTAGTATCAATAATTAAAGGGGTGATTTTACCACTAATGAAGTGGAAATTAAAACAATAATTATGTACTATTTTGCCCAACTGTATGCCAATAAATTTTACAATCTCAATGAAATGGAGAAATGTTTACAAAAATAATAATTGCACAGGTCATTTGAAGAGGAAATAAAATCCTTAAATAAGTGCATATTCAAAAAAGCAATTGAGCAAGCCATTAATGAACTCCCTGAGAAAAAATCTCCAGGACCAGATGGGTTTACAAGTGAATTCTACCAAACATCTAAAGAACAATTAATTCCAATATTATACAAATTATTTGGAAAAATAGGTGAAGAAGGAGTTCTGACAAATTTGTTTTATGACACAAATATGGTGGAGCAAAAACAGAGAATGAAAATTATAGACCAATTTCCCTAATGAATATTGATGCAAAAATCTTAAGATATTAGCCAGGAGATTACAGCAAGTGATCACCATGATAATATACTATGACCCAGGTGGGATTTATACCAGGAATGCAGGGCTGGTTTAACATTAGGAAAACTATTAACATAATCAACCACATCAATAAGAAAACTAACCAAAATCATATGATTATCTCAATAGATACAGAGAAAGTTTTTGACAAAATACAGCACTCATTCCTAATAAAAACAATAGAGAGCTTAGGAATAGGAGCAGTTTCTACCTAAAATCATCAGCAAGTAATATATGGAATGGAGATAAGTTAGAGGCCTTCCCAATAAGATCAGGGGTGAAACAGATCCCTGTCCATTATCATATCTATTATTTAATATTGTACTAGAAATGTTAGCTTTAGCAATCAGAGAAGAAAAAGGAATAAAATGAATTAGAATAGATGATATGATGGTATACTTAGAGAATCCTAGAAAATCAACTCAAAAATTACTTGAAACAATTAACAACTTTAGCAAAGTAGCAGGATATAAAATAAATCCACATAAATCACCAGCATTTCTATACATGACCAACAAAGTCCAGCAGCAAGAGATAGATAAGAGAAATTCCATTTAAAACAATGGTAGACGGAAGAGCCAAGATGGCGGAGGAGAGGCTGTGACTCCCACAACCTCCAGATAAACCTGTCCATTCATGCCCAAATAATGCGGTAAAAAATCAAAACCTAGAACAGCCTAATGCACATAAGAACAGAGTGGGACTATTTCTCCACAAAACAGGGCAATTCTGATCACCTACTGATCAGGCTGAACAGCTCAGAACACAGTCTGGACCCAGCCAGGGATACTGCTTCCAATGCATGTCAGAGTCTTCAGCACCAGCAGCTTCTGAGGCTCTGATCACGGACTGGTGAGGGGGTTTGGTGGTAGGCCAGGGTGAAGTGGAGGCAGGATCTACTGGAGTTGGGGCAAAGAGCCCTGGGTCTGAACCAGTGAGCTGAATTGAGTGGTGGTGGCCCAGTGGGGGAGGGGTGAAAGCACAGCAAGCTTCTGACCATAGAGAATCAGAGTTCAATCAGGCTTCTGTTTCTGGGTCAAAGAGAAAGCGGCTGTGATTACTCACAAGCCTATTCAGTTTTCTTCAGAAATCTATCATATCTAACTTTTCTCACATTCTATTCACCTCTTTAACTTCTTTCTTATTTATTTTGTGGCTATATTTATCTAATTTTGATAGTATAGTTTTGCTGTCTATTTCCTCTTGTGACTCATTCAACTTCTCCTCTAAAAATTTTGATGCTATGCCACTTGGGGCATTCATGTTTAGTACTTTATATCAATACTAATATTTTAATACTAATAATTTAATATCTATAGTGCATTTTAGCAAGGTGTAGTTTCCTTATATCTTTTAATTAGATCTATTTTTGCCTTTGCTGTGTCTGAGAAAAGGATTGCTACCCCTGCATTTTTTACTTTGCCTGGAGCATATTTTGCTCCAACCTTTTACCTTTGCTCTGTGTGTAACTCACTGCTTCAAATATTTTTTCTTGTAAACATCATATTGTAGGATTCTGGTTTTTAATCCATTCTGCTATTCACTTCCATTTTATGGCAGAGTTCATCCCATTCACATTCACAGTTATTATTACTAGCTGTCTGTTTCCTTCAATTATATTTACCCCCTTTGTACTTTTCGCTCTTTCTTTCACCCTATTCCTCCTCACCAATGTTTTCTTCTTACACCTGCCTCCCCCAATGTGCCCTTCTTTGCTTCTATAGTAATAGGTTTTTTGCAACCCACTCCACCTCCTCTGTCTTCTTCTCCTCATAAGCTCCCTTTATAGCCCCTTAATTTACTTTATATCATAATTTCTATTGAAACCCTCTGTGTATAATCCTTCTGTTCTCAAGCGTTATAAGTATTATTTTCCCATGTAGGAATGTTGTAACGATTGGAATGATGCCACCTGCTGGAAACTTACTGTAGAAAAGCTCCGCCATGAAAGGAAGGTCTTTGAGGGCAAGGCCATGCGTCTTTTCTTTGGCATCAGGAAGTGACATTTACTGGTGGGAGGAGGAAGGGGGAGCCGGGTGCTCTGACCCTTGCTTTTTCCTGAGGACACTCGTGGAGAAGGGAGCTAGAAATGCACTCTCCCTTTAATAGATAGGAATCTAGACCTTTCTCTCTCTCTTTACCAAATTCTTATTCTCCTTAATAAATGCTTAAAAGCCTAACTCTTGCTAAAGCTTATAATTTATTGTGACCACTCATTAGATATTTTAGACAGACTAGCTAGAATTTTAGTCCTTAACAATGTAAACAGTTTAAACTTATTGAATAACTTTTTCCTCCCTGTTTATCTTTTTAAACTTCTCTTGAGTTTTATATGTTTTATATGTTAAGATCAAATTTTCTATTCAGTTTTGGTCTTTTCATCAGAAAACCTTGAAAGCCCCCTATTTCACTGAACGTCCATCTTTTTCCCTGAAGGAGAATGGTAAGTTTTGCTGGGTAATAGATTCTTGGCTGCAAAATCATATTACAGGACTTGCGATCCTTTAATCAGGATCCTTTAGTCAGCAATCCTGACATTTAATAATCCATGATATTTAAATTTCTTCTTTCTGGCTGCTTGAAGTATTTTCTACTTTAAATGATAATTCTGAAATTTGGATACAATATTCCTTGGAGTTTTTCTTTTGATCTGTGGATTCTTTCAATGACAGTTTTATCTTCTGATTCTATAATATCAGTGCAATTTCCTGGAATATGGACTCTTTTTTATGATCATGTCTTTCCTGAATCTGTTTTCCAGGTCAGTTGTCTTTCCAATTTATTTATTTCACATTTAATTCTATTTTTTTCATTCTATTGATTCTGTTTGACTAAATCCTGGTATCTCATCTTCCAACTGTCCAATTCGATTTTTTAAGGCTTTGTTTTCTTCAGTCAGATTATGCACCTCCTTTTCCATTTGACCAAATTAATTTTTTAAGGAATTGTTTTCTTCATTCAATCTTTGTGATTCCTTTTGCAATCTGCTGATTCTTTGTGCTTCCTTTTCCAAGCCTCTTATTCTGTTTTCATAATTTTCTTGTGTTGATTTCATTTCTGTCCCCATTTTTTCTTCTACTTCTCTCAATTGATTTTTTTAAAGACTTTTTTTTTTTTTTGGCGGGGCAATGGGGGTTAAGTGACTTGCCCAGGGTCACACAGCTAGTATGTGTCAAGTGTCTGAGGCCGAATTTGAACTCAGGCTTTACCCAGTGTGCCACCTAGCTGCCCCTCAATTGATTTTTTAAATCCTTTTTAAGCTCTTCCAAGAAGGCTTTTTTGTCTTGAGACATCTTCCCTCTTGAGGCTTCACATATAGGCAATTTTCCTCATATTGTCCTCATCTGAGTTTGGGTTTGTTCTCTTCCCTGTTGACACAGAAGCTCTCAATGGTAAGAGCTCTTTTTTGTTTCTTATTCATATTGTAGCTTATTATTATTTTTTTTAAGTTGTGGTCCACTCCTTGGGCACCAGGGTCACTGTTTCAAGCTTCGTGTACTGGGAGATAGGGGCTTATTCACTGGCTTCTATGGCTTGTGGATTTCTCAGTGCCCTGGGCTTGCTCCCTGTGCTTGCTTCCATGGCGCTGGGATGGCCAGGCCTGGTCACACCTGTCTTCTGCGCGGCCCTCTAGCTGTCAGCCTGCCCTCTCAGCAGGTGCTGATGGATCTCACTAATAGCATGCTGCATTACTAGCCTGCCAAGCCAAGATCAACTGTGGTAGGTCCTAGACCCTCTCCATGCTGCATTGCAGCAGCACTCCCCCCTGCCAGAGTGAGACTGACCTTTCCTGAAGTCTTTCAAATTATTCTGCCCCCTCCTTGCTGACATACTAACAATTATTAAAATTATCTACTACTTTTTATGGTCTTTCAGATCCAGCTTTGTGGAACAGGATGGGAAGGAAAAAGCTTGAGCTGAAACTCAAACTGCAAGGTAAGATACATGCGATTTACATTCCATTACAAGCTATTAGCCTTATACAAGCCATATATGCCATATACCCTCCAAATACATGCCATGTACACACCATGTGCATGCTATCTTCACCACATGACTGACTAACTTCACCCCACTACCGACTTCAGAAAATACTACTATTTTGGGGTCTTTCACACCCACCTCTGTCAAGCAGGATGGGAAGGAGGAAGCTTGAACTCAAAATCATACATGCCCTTTACATGGCATCATATGTCACATGCTAAGACATGCATGCACACGAGTCATGCCAAGTCACATCGAGACACGTGACATGGCCAGACACGAGACACGGCTAGACAAGCCACACGGCGAGACATGCAACAAGGTGAGACATGAGGCATGGCACAAGGCAAGACACGTGATGCCACACGGCGAGACATAGGACATGGCGAGACATAGGACACGGCAAGACACGTGACATGGCACACACTGAGATATGCAACACGGTGAGACACATGACACGGCAAGACATGCAACACGGCACATGCCGAGACAGGACATGCTGAGACACGCGGCATGGCAAGACAAGTGTCACAACCAGACATGTGACATGGAGAGACATGCGACATGGAGAGACACGTGACATGGCCAGACATGTGGCACAGCACACACCAAGACATGTGACATGGTGAGACACAAGACACGAGACATGGCACACACTGAGAAACGCAACACGGCGAGAAACATGACATGCCGAGACATGTGACACGCCATTTGCCGAGACACCATTTACATGCTATTGATATTCCATTTCTATATTGCACGTGTTTTCAGACTTCTTCAGTGTTTTGCTGACTTTTCTTTCCCTCTTCTAAAAAAGTTTTGTACTGGTGCCCAAATATATTGGCTCTGCCTCTCCTTTACATCCATCATTGTCATGGAGAGGTAAAACCTGCTGCATGGCCAACAACTTGTTTTCCATATTGATCTGTCCAGGCCAACTACTCCTCATGGGGATGTGGCAGTTACTGGTTATAAGTCACTGAGGAGCTATGGCTCTTGTACTGGACTGCAGAGCCACATTGTGGCCTGTGGCTTTTCAAGGCACTGATCCATAGTCTTCTGCGACTGGTGGAGGCCTACTATTTATACCAGTTGGCTTTCTGGGAGGGTTGGGGAAGGGATAACTTTCCAGTTATCCTGTAAGAAACATGAACTATCTATATCAAAATAACAAGAACAGAGTGCTGTTTCCCAGTTCTCACTTTGCAAATTTTCTTTTCTAATATCCCTGAATAACAACTGGCCCCACCACTGCAGTTTAGAATTTTGCCCCCCCCCCCAAAAAAAAAGCCAGCAGGCTTTTGCTCTTGAAGGACTGTGGCAGTCTGTTGTAGCCAGGGAAATTTCCATCTGCAGTGCCCTAGAAACCCAAAGTGGTTGGGTATTGTTTTGAGTTTGTGTTGTGTCCTTGGGTCTGCCAGTTCAGCCTCTCTACAAGTAGTGTGGAGGTGGGGGTAGGGAAGGGTGCTGAATGATCTCAGCATTGGCTTTATTTTGTTTACTTTGTTTTCATTTCTATTATCTATCTCTTCTATCTATATCATCTATAGCATGACTTTCCCAGGGTCACACAGCTAGTCATGTGTCTGAGGCCAGATTTGAACTTCCGAATCCAGGGCTGGTGCCTTATCCGCTGTGCCACCTAGTTGCCCCCATTTTGTTTACCTTCTTTTGGATTACTGTTCTCTATCATGGAGACAGCTGACGTTGTCTTTTTAGAAACTTTCAATGTAAGATGTTTTCAGAGTTCTATCTATTACCTAACTGCAATTTGAGATTACCCAGAAAAGCATGACATGACAAAAGTTAACTTTTTGAAAAATGTCCCTATTTCCTGATACTGAGGATCATAAAATATTGAGATAGGCTAAGTGGCCATAAGAAGCCATCCTGAGATTAAAAATTTCTGGACAATTCAGAGCTCTCTTCACGTTTAGCAATCATTTGGTAGCTCAGTGTTTTGAGAATCTAATGCAATAATATTAAGGTACTTAGCATGGAACATAATAAGGTACTTGATAAGGCCTTCCTTCATCATGTTATTTATCTTGATTTCTCCTTGCCTTCCAAATTTAGATTTGGGGAACTGGGGTCAATCAACTAATGCTATGTGGCTTGAGCTATTATTGGACTCTCATGTCCTTGAGATTGGGACAGCATTTGGAGCCATAGACTTACTTTGTTCTTGTCATTTCTTTACTAGCAAGTGCAGCATTTGATCCAGACCTCAAAAAGAAGGCTGTTGAAAGACAATCTGTTACAGATTGGAAGGATTCCTGTTCAGATTAATAATAATTAATAATGGCTATTGTGCTATTATTTCTGCACCACTAACCACCCCCACATCTTTCAGAATCCTTCCTTCAAAGGCTAGTACAGGGACAACTTCCTCCAAGAACCCTGCTCTGACTTTCCCAGCTGAAAAATGATCCTTTCTTCCTCCTCACGTTTTCCTAGAGCAGATTGTACTGTTCTCTGTTTGGTTCCCATCACATTCTATCTTGTACTATTTTTATTTGTGTATTTACTATATATATATATATATATATATATATATATATATATATATATATATATATTATATATATTTATATATATAAACATATATATTATGTTGATAATTTTCTTAATTATTGATATGTTAGCTGAACTTTGAGAAAACTAAGGATTATAAGAAGTACAGGTGAGAAAGGGAGCGCTTTCCAATGTAATAATATAATATATATTGTTCTGCTAAAAATTTCTTCCTTATAAGTGACCTAAAGAGCATTTCACTACCATGTGACTGTGACATTCATTTCTCTTTCCTAATTCAGAATTTTAGTTAGTCTATAAGGTGAGGTTATAGGATTGAGATGGAGATCAGAGATTCTCAGGTCTTTATAATAAAAGTAGGTATATTTCCAAGTTAGAGAAGCTTCTCTCAGTTGGGAACTTTGGAGAACTTCGTTAACTTCGGGCCATTGGAATGAATCATAAGTGGTCTTTCAGTGTCTAAAGGACTTCTTTAAACTGTTCTTAAAACTTGTCTTTTGTTGTTCTGTTGTTTCAGTCATGTCTGACTCTTTGTGATCCCATTTGGGGTTTTCTTGGCAAAAAGATACTGGAGTGGTTTTACATTTCCATCTCTAGCTCATTTTACAGATGAGGAAACTGAGGCAAGCAGGGTTAAGTGACTTGCCCAGCTAGAGTGATTTGAACTAGGGAAGATGCATCATCCTGACTCCAGACTTGGCACTCTTTCCACTGTGCCATCTTGTTGCCTCAAAACTTATCCATCGACATTCAAACTAGAAAGTTATATTTCATTAAAAACTCCCATTTTCTGCTAAATCTTTTAAGTGGAAAGAGTGCTAGAATTGGAATCAGAGGACCTAGTTTAAAATCCTGACTTTGCCACCTGTGTGACTTTGGGATAGTCACAATCTTTCTGGATATCAGTTTCTTCAACTGTAAGATGAATAGAGGAAATAGTGGGCATTAAATAAAGAAATAGAGGGGGCAGCTAGGTGGCGCAGGGGACAGAGCACTGGCCCTGGAGTCAGGAGTCTTAGAGGTTGAATACCACTCATATATACACAATGACTGATGATTTCTTTTGAAGCCCTCTACTTGTATATGTTCTTGTTCTTGTAAAGTCATTTATCAGTCATGTCCAACTCTGTTTGACCCCATTTGGGGATTTCATGGCAGAGAAACTAGAGTGGTTTGCCATTTCCTTCTCCATCTCATTTTGCAGAAGAACTGAGGCAAACGGGGTTAAGTGACTTGTCCAGTGTCACACAGCTAGTGTCTGAGGCCAGATTTGTACTGATGAAGTTGAGTCTTCCTGACTTCAGACCTGTCACTCTATCCACTGTGAATTCATGCCAGTGAATCCTGGCCTCATTATGTGCACAAAGTATTTAAAGCTTCAGCATTTCACCTTCCAGGGAATAGCCTGAATTAATTTAAGTATTAATTGATTTGACCTCCTTGCTGTCCAAGGGACTCTCAGAGGGGTCCTCCAGCACCACAGTCCAAAAGCTTAAGTTTAATCTCAGCTTTCCTTATAGTCCAACTCTTATACATTGCTCCTGGAAGCTATGGCTATAGCTTTGACCATTCAAACCTTTGTCAGCAGGGAGGTCTCTGCTTTTTACTATGCTGTTCAGATTTATCATAGCAAACATCTTTTAATTTCCTTTAATTATCTTTTGATGTAAGAGGCTAAAAGGGGTTAACAGTTAACCTAAGACCTGAGTTAAATAAAAGGGTTTATAGAGAAACTAAAGACCTGAGTCCCTATCAACCAACACTATCAACAGAAGCCTAAGGAGACCATTGACCATTAATAGTCATTAATATTCCTAGATGACAGGAAACAGTAATTGTACCTGGAAACCAGATCTTAACGTAAAATAAAGTAAACAGACAGGCCCTCTGGGTGTGAAAAGTTTAAGCATGAAGAAAGACTAAATATGTCCTTAGGTTCATCTTATGATGTTTAAACTCCAAAAATACACCCCTAGGGGAAAAGGTACCCACCTTGGAGGACATCTTAGGCCCCCAAGGAAGTCCAAAATAGGATATGAACCTCCCACAAGGAGGAGAGTAAGATAAGAGAGAGAGAGAGAGAGAGAGAGAGAGAGAGAGAGAGAGAGAGAGAGAGAGAGAGAGAGAGAGAGGCATATATCTCCTTTGGGTGCTTTTCCCTATGGCCACTAGTCTTGTAATTCTTTGGGATACCTCCTGATCAATTTGATCATTTAAACCCAACCCTCACTACACTTTGAGCCCAAGAATATTTAATCTGACACTGCTTCCATTTCTTATCCCTCTGTTTGTCAGGTCACCACCTTCTACCAGTTGTGAAGATCTTAGTTTTGTTTTGTTTTGAATGTTAAGCTTCAAACCAGCTTTTACACTCTTTTTCAGCCTCATCAAAGAGACTTCTTAATTCCTCATCACTTTCTGCCATCAGAGTGATATCCTCTGTCTGTATCTCCGAGATTTTTTGAGATTTCTCCCAGCAGCCTTAATTCCAGCTTTTGATTCATCCAACCTAGCATTTTCTCATGAGGTACTCTGCATGTAAGTTGAATAAGGTGACAATATACAGCCACAGTGATGTTGAGCACAGAAATGAGACTGATAAAGGAGGGACAAAGTTTATATATGTGTGACCAATTCGTGTTGAGCACCTTACTCCCCTTCCACTGGAAGTTTCTACATAAGGAACACCTGGCATATCATCCCTCTGGGTTCTCAGCTGCCCTTGGAAATGCTCTTTACTAATCCCAAGAAGACCATGGTGATCATCTTCTATGGGTGAGTACAATTTGAAGGATACCACTTCTAAAAAGGAGGGCAAAAGTGAGGAAAGGTGAGAAGGGAGGGCCAGAACTTATCTGAGGAAAGCTGCTGGATGATAGGCAGTGACTGGCAATGAAAACAGTCAAATGCGTGGATATATATATATATATATATATATATATATATATATATATATATATATATATATATATATATATATATATATATATATATATATATATATATATATGATTATGGATATGATTATAGCATTTACTTCACAGAGTTGTGAGGATCAAATGACATAATCTATTTAAAGTATTTTGCAAGTGTCTGTGAGGCTGGACTTGAACTCAGGTCCTCCTGAATCCAGGGCCCATATATATCATCTCAGGATGACAAAGCAGAATAACACCAATCCAAACAAACAAACAAACAAACAAACAAAACACCATTCCTGGCAATAACAAATGTATAAAGGAGCTGCAGAAACCAATCTGGTTAAGAAACGGAAGTGAAGAGCAACTTAGGAGACACATGGGGCATTTAAAAATGCAAAAGAATTGTGCCCAAGACAGGAAAATAATCAGGAACAGGGGAAAAGACTCAGAGCAGAAAGAAATAAAGAACAAAAACTGCAAGAGCTGTCTCAATAAGGAGCTTTCAAATCACTGTATACAATATAGATTAAATACAGTGTCCTCACCAGAGGGATTTTCAAGGGCTTATTGCTGGAGACAAAGAAAGATTGAAGGTGGTAGGAAATGTGTACTTTGCATTTGTTTTTTTTTTTTTTTGAAGAGAGAAGGGGATTAAGATCTACTCAAGGGGCAGCTAGGTGGCACAGTGCATAGAGGACCGGCCCTGGATTCAGGAGGACCTGAGTTCAAATCCATACTCAGACACTTGATACTTACTTAGCTGTGTGACCCTGGGCAAATCACTTAACTTTCTTCCTAAACCATCATAAGAATTTGAATGTCCTTTGGAGGAGGGTGTCTCTCTTTGACCTCATTCTCAGCATGCAACCTTTGTTGTTTGTTTGTTTGTTTATCAGACCAAGTAAAAAGTTCCATCTTTATTTTGCCAGTCTAATTGACTAGCCAAAAGACACCTCTTCTTTTAAAAATGAGAACACACATTTATTAAGTGTCTCATATATGCTAGACAGTCTGCTAAGAATTTTACAAATATTATCTCATTTGATCCTCACAACAAGCCTAGGAGGTAGGTGTTATTACTATTTACATTTTAAAGGTGAGGCAACTGAGATGGAGAAAGGTTAAATGACTTGCCCAGGGTCACAGAGATAGTAGGTTTGTAAGGCAGATTTGAATTCAGGTCTTTCTGATTCCAAGCTTAACTGTCTATTCACTGTGCCTCCTAGCTGCCCTGCTTTTAGTAATCATCCTCTATTACCTTCCATCTTCCTGAGTATCTATTTTTTACTATTTTATTTATTTATAATAACTATTTTTTTGAAGTTTTGAGTGCTAAATTTTATCCCTCCTTCCCTCCCTCCCCTTCTCATTCCCTGAGGTGGTAAGTAATCAAATATGGGTTTTACATGTGCAATTATGTAACATTTTAGTCATTTTGTATAAGTGGATAGAGCATCGGCCCTGGAGTAAGGAGGACCTAAGTTCAAATCCAGCCTCAGACACTTTAGTCTATGTTCAATCAATATCAGTTCTTTCTTTGAAAATGGATAGTACATTTCATCAATAGTCCTTTGGGATTGCCTTGGATCATTGTGTTCCGGAGAATAGTTAAGTCATTCACAATTCTTCATCAAACAATATCCCTGTCACTGTGCACAATGTTTTCCTGGTTCTGCTCACTTCAGTATACATCAGTTTATATGTCTTTCCAGGCCTTTGTGGAGTCATCCTGTTTGTCATTTCTTATACCACAATAATATTTCATCACAATCACATACCATAGTTTGTTTATCCATTCTCTGACTGATGGGTATTCCTTTAATTTCTAATTCTTAGCCACCACAAAAAGAGTTGCTAGTAGTATTTTTGTACAAATAGGACTTTTTCTCTTTTTGGGGATGTCTTTGGGATATAAACCTAGAAGTGCTATTGCTGTATCAGAGGGTATGCACAGTTTTATAACCGTTTGAGCATAGTTCCAAACTATTCTCCAGAATGTTTGGATCTTTTCAGAACTCCACCAATAGTGTATTAGCATCCCATATAGTAATTTTAAAGATATATGTTTTACACTGAGAAAAATACTATTCTGGACTTCATATTGAGATAGATTATATATCCTATAATATCACCCAATTCAATTCAGTCAACAATTTTTAAGTGCATACTGAATGCAAGTTATTGTGCTATGTATCTTGGGATACAGAGATGAAAAGAAATAAGCCCTTCCCTCAAAGAACTTCTCTCTCTCTCTCTGTCCAAAGATATAGATAGATAGGTAGATAGATAGAAAGAATATATAATATAATATATTAATATATTACAATATTATAATATAACATATATTATACATATTAATTAATAATGTAATGTAATAAATAATGTAAGGGGCTAAAATTCTAGCTAGTCTGTCTAAAATATCTAATGAGTGGTCACCAATAATTTACAAGCTTTAGCAAGAGTTAGACTTTTAAGCATTTATTAAGGAGAATAAGAATTTGGTGAAGAGAGAGAAAGAGGCCTAGATGACTACATCTATCTATCTCAAGGAGTGCTCATTTTAGCTCCACTCTCCACGAGAATCCTCACGGAAAAAAAGTGAGCCACAGCTCCTTCATCCCACAAACCTCCTGTGAAACTGGGAACATTCCATCCACTGGCATACACATCTCCAAGCTAATTGGCTGGTAGTCTTGATTGACAGTACCCATGAGCAAACGTCACTCCCTGATGCCAAGGATCGTGATGCTTCTGTTACATCAATACATCAATAGCCTACTTATTGGGTTACCATCAAAAAAACAGTAAAGAGATAAGATAGGCCCAAATTTCTATGATACTATAAAGCTTGGTTTAAAAAAAAAGCTGCATAGAGGCGAATTGCCATTAATCCTTTTCATTGCTGTATGTAACATTCTAAGTGATACATAAACTCACTCTGACTCTCCCTGATTGTTTTCAATCTTACCTTTTCAATTTCTGTCCTAAGTCCACTGAGTAGGGATTGGCCATATACAATGTTTTAAGTTTAAATCTCAGGACCCAAGAAAAAACTTTTCAAAAGGGTTGCTCTTTACCTTACTTTTAATTCTTGGAGGCATAAACTTGTAAGGTTAACTTAGCATCATTATTAATTATTATTATTAATTATTAATTCCTTCCAGGGCAGGGTAGAATAGCTTAGCTTGGAGCAATTTCTGAAAAAAAGTTAATTTGTTACAGGTGTAGTAGTGTTGCAAACAGATGATAGGGAGTAGCCAAGAACCAGGGACAGGTCTGGAACAGCTATTGAAATACTCCCCTCTTTCACATCTATTGCTCCCCAAGTGGAAGACTAAAGAAGAGATTAAGATACAATTAGAATTCCTCTAAAACAAGGAGCAATGTAGAGATGAAATATAGAAGGAAGTAGTAGTGTGAGAAGGGGACACAGGATAAAGTAGGCTATGTTTTCCCACTTATATTGCATAAAAAAGAGAAGTTTCCCAGGTGCAGGGATTTCACCATGCGAAAAGGTCTTGATGAAGCTCAATTGCACTGTGATTGTAGTCTAACTGGGTCCGAAAGGAAGCCCCCCCACACACACACACACCTAGATGGCTTTGTGTTATGAATGAGGGTGTGTGTGTTTTTTTAATCATCACTACCATAACCTAGGCCCTACCATATTGTTCAAATTAACCTCTATATTCCCTGCTTTCTTAAATATCAGGCAGGGGGAGAGGAAGAGAAAGGTGATATTCACATGAAAATAAGGTTCAATTGTTAATGTCTTCATAAAGATGTTACTAATCAAAGGGGTGTGTGTGTGTGGGGGGGAAGGGTAGGGGAGAGGGAAGGATTAAGTGACCTAAATAGTAGAGCCTCAGGTGATAGGTTTTAACATTAAATGACTGAGGGTGGATAAGGGCAGCTGATAGACATTTGTGGATGGGATAAGACCCAGCTTCTCAGATTTTTCTCACTGTTCAAGGTCTGTTCCATTCCCCTTCTACCCTTGGAATGGCTGTATTTTTGAAGATTTAGGAATCAACGCTAGGGGATCTAACTACTTGATAGAGGTCTAGTAAGAAGGCTCGGGACCCAGCTACAGTGCTTGTAATACTCAGCTTGGTCTAACTTGTGGTAGCTAGGCCAGGCTCATCTCAGGTTGATTTGGAAGCCAAGAAGAAATCATCTGAGGTGGGTTTGGGGGCCTTCTCTGGGCCCATTCAGGTACGTGGAGAGACCAGAAAAGGACCATCTCAGGCAAGTTTGATGGCCTATTCTCAGTCATTTAGGGTCCCAGCCTAGGCCTACGCCATTTCAGTCAGGTTTAGGGACTTGGACTAGGCCAACAAAGGCAAACTTGAGGCCCTACCTGGAACACCAGGGGCAAGCTCCAGGGTTATCTCTCATATATCTTGAGCAGATCCCAGAAAAGGCTCAGGAGTCAGTGCTGAGCTAGTTATGGGGGCCAAGATTTCCTTTCCTTTAAGTACTGTACTTTAAGTACAGCTTCAGTCAAAAGAATCACTGGGACGGTCCAGAGTGGGTCATCTGTGGAACAAGGAATGGGAGAGAGCCAAAGGGGCTCCCAAGCTAGTTCTCCTCCCCAGGAGCCACCCCCAAATAATGAGAAGCAGAGAGGGTTCCTTTTCCCTCTCAAGGTGGTGGAAATTCCAATCAAGATGTCACAGGTCAAGCAATTTTTTCAAAGAAAGAAGGGTAAGGAACCTAAGCCTGGACCCCCCAAGAAAGACTAGCAGCAGTGTCGGCATCTTCAGAGTTTGACAAAGTCTGGGGACTGAGAACCCACCTCCTAGGAGCCTTCGAATGTTTAGCAACTGAGCAATTATTGTCAGGACAACTCCAAAGTCCAGCTATCGAGGTGTGAAGGGGAGAAGCACAGCCCTTCCTGTTCACATTTCCTATATGAAGACATTCTGAATCAAGGTGCCAGAGTGAACATGATGTTGAGCACAGAAATGAGACTGATAAAGGAGGCACAAAGTTTATGTGTGTGTGACCAGTTCTTGATGGGCAGCAATTGCCCAGGTTACCACACCTTGCTTCCCTTCCACTGGCAGTTTCTACATAAGGAAAACACCTCCTGACATAGCATCCCTGACATAGCAGTTCTCAGCTGCACTTGGAAATGTTCTTTACTTATCCCAAGAAGACCATGGTGATCCTCTTCTGTGGGTGAGTACAATTCGAAGGACACCACTTCTAAAAAGGAGGGCACAAGTGAAGAAAGGTGGGAAGGGAGGGCCAGAACTTCTCAGAGGAAAGCTGCTGGATGATTTGCAAATAGTTTGCAGTGGAAAAGGTACATAAAGTTGGGGAGAGTCAGTCTGAACTCCTGTTCAGATCCTGTGTGGCCTTGGGCAGTCACTTAACCTCTTATCTTTGGTTTCCCCATTTAGGAAATGATATGATTATAGCATTTACTTCACAGAGTTGTGAAGATCAAATGAGATAATCTACACCTTAAAACCCATCTGAATTTATGATTATTATCTATAGGCCTAATTTTGTCAGTGATTAGCTTTGTGACCTTGAGCAAGTGCTTTCTTTGGACCTTAGTTTCCTCATCTGGAGTGCCTTAAGAGCCACTTTGGGGGGGGGGGCAGGGGCAATGAGGACTAAGTAACTTGCCCAGGTTACACAGCTAGTAAGTGTCAAGTGTCTGAGGCCAGCTTTGAATTCAGGTCCTCCTGAAACCAGGGCCAGTGCTTTATCCACTGTGCCACTGCCCCCCCCCCCAATTAACAATGGCTTCTTTGGAGTATAAACTCAGTATAAGTTCATAGAGCATGGACATTTTAGTAACTTTTTATAATTCCAAATTGCTTCCCAAGAGCCACTTTTAATATTCCATGATTCCAAACTTTTTCTATGAGTTCTGAGAAGGGAGTTGAAATGGACTGGAGGAAGGATTTGAAATGGGTCTTAAATGGGTCTTAAATCCCTTCTAAGAGTGTGTGTGTGTGTGGGGGGGAACTTTGGGGAAAATGGAAGCAGAGGCCTGGAGTTTAGACAGTTTGAAGTTTGTTGACTTAAACAAGAGATCCAGGTAAATGATGAATAGAAAGTAGAAGTAGCCACAGGGAAGTGGCACTAAGGAAATAATATTTTAGAAAAATTAAATTTCTAGGTTTAGGAAAGATGAAGGGAGACAGAGATGGGCGGCAGATAGGGAACCTTTAAGGGAGGAGTAAAAGATACCATTGAGATTTTGATTTTTGATTTTTTTTTTTGGGGGGAGGTGGTGGTGGTAAAGGGTTCCTGCCACAGATCCTTCATCCATCCAAAATATTTTTTCCTAAAGCACAGGACCAACCAGGTTACCCCTCCATTCAGTAAAAAATTGCTTCTCTCATCTTTTTCGTGGTTCTTTTCTTTTGGTATGCTTCTTTTATAACATGAGTAATATGGAAATGCTTTACATGATTATTAACCATCCTAGGGAGGGGGTGGCAAAAAAGGGAGGGAGATAATATGGGACTCAAAAATTTTAGATGAATGTTAAATAGTATATTTACATGTAACTGGAAAAATACTATTAAAATGTACTGCTATAAATATTTTGGAGTATATGGGGACCCCCTCCCCCATTAACATTGGCTTCTTTGGAAGCCATTTAGTTTGTAGAGCATGGACATTTTAGTAACTTTATATAATTCCAAATTGCTTTCAAAATTGCTATTTCATAGTATATTCTTCCACAATCCCTCCAACATTGTTGCTATTTTTGCCAATTTTGAGTGTGAGGTAAAATATCAGGCTTGTTTTGATTCGCATTTCTCTTGAAGTTTGATTTGGATCATTTTTTTCCCATGTTGTTGTGAATATTTGTAGCTCTTCTTTGAGAATTGCTATCCTTTGAGGAATGGCTATTAGTCTTACATATGTAGTAATAATAATAGTAATATTAATGTTGTCTCTGCAGAAGGTTTCAGGTTTTTTTTTCAGTATCTTATAATTTCCCCTGTCTCTTGTTTGGTTAAAAATACATCTACATAGCTGTGAGAATTATATGGTATATTTCTCTTCTAATTTTAATGATTTTAGAATGAATTGTGAATGTGGTGTTAAGGTTAATTTATGCCAGATTGTTTTTTAGTTTTTCCAGGAATTTTGCTAAGTAGGGAATTTATGTCTTCTATTTTTATTATTTTTGAATCTCCCTTGTCTTGTCTAGTCAATCCTATAGAAGTCCACCTTTGTGTCTTTATTATTTGTGGTGCCTGGACCACAAGTATATCTGCTCTCCTCCCTTTTTTTTTTTTTTTTGGTTTGAATATGATCAATTTTTTGAAAGTTCCATGTGGTACAGAGGAAAAAAGATAGAGTGCCATGTAGTTAGGGATGGATAGTGTCAGAGAGGGATGGGAGAAACTGTGAATCTTTCACCCTATAAAGATTGCTGACTTACTAACACTTATTTAAATTATATACTCCTATTTTTGGTCTTTCAGGTCCAGCACTACAGAGCAGGATGGGAAGGAAGAAGCTTGAACTCATCACACAAGGTAAGATACACGTCATTTACACAGCATTTACAAGCTATGTGCCATATATATATATATATGCATGCCATCACGCCACTACGGGAAACACGCCAGGACATGAAACACACCACATACCGAAACATAAATGAAGAGAAGATGTAAGGGTTAGAAATTTCTTTAAGACTTCGAACCACCTCCTTCATGAATCCAAAATGGTAAGGTTATTAATTCTGTATGGATAGGGATGGGAGCTGAATCTATAATTTCATTGATGTTAGACTCTCTGGGGTGAGCAGAGTACCTGTTATCAATGCAGGACTACTTGCCCAGAGCCATGTAGCTAATATGTTCAGAGGTTGGACTTAACTGAGGTAGGTGTACCGTCTACCGTGTACCATGTACTGCTTACTTCTAAAAATTCATTTCCTTAATATTGGAATAGTGCTCTTTACCCTTTTCCTCCTCCCTATCTGTTCTTCTCCCTTACCCCTTTGTCCCTCTCTTCTTCCCTCCCCCAGCCTTTCCTCTCCGCTTCACAAAATAAATAATCTGTACCCAAAGACCCCATTTCCCACCTTGGCAGTCTCTCAAAGGTCACTAATTAAATAATTGTGTCCAGATCCAGTGGCCTTTTTTCATTCCTCATCCTAATTTTACTTTTCACCACCTCTATCTTCTGGATACTTCCTCTTTTTGGCTCCCAAGACTTTGCTCCTACTTTCTAATTAACTACTTTTTTGTTTCCTGATCCTAAAATCTAGTTATTTCCCAGGTATTTTCTTGAAAATATTTCAGCTGCCTACCTATCCTAAATTTATATCTCCGGCCTTTTTTGGTTAAATTCTGATCTTTATCTTTGTGGGCATCTCCACCACTCATATCCAACACAAAGATTTCCCTTATATGCTTTTTTCATCACTGTTCACTTGTTTCCCATGTTTAAAAGTTTGGTGTTATTTTTAACTCTTTACTTCTCCCTCAGGGACGTTATGTGATGACTTTACTTTATATGGTGAATTAAGGTTTTCGAAGCACTTAACAAATATCTCATTTTACCCTCAGAACAACCCTGTGGGACATCTCCATTTTACAGATGGGGAAACTGAGGCGAGTGACTTGCCCAAGGTTACACTGCTGTTAAGTGTTTAGGGTTGGATTTGAACTCAAATGCTCTTTACTCCAGGTCAAATATTCTATTTATTTTGGCACCCCAATGCTTACAACATGCAGGCTAGGGCAGAAATAGGTTCCTGAGCATAACTCACTCTTCCCCCATCTCTTTAGCCATAACATATTTTTAATATTTAAATCAATATTTCATTTATTTAATTAATATTTAATATTTACACAGTATTTTAATAGTATTTTTTACAGCACACTGCTCCCTAGCCAAATGAATGGATGGTGGCATGAATGAGGTGGTATTTATATCAGAGGGACTAACTTTCAAATTTGGTCTTTTTTTTTTTTAATTGTCTGTGCCCTGGACAGAAAATAAATTTCCCAGCTCTTCATACCAATTTACAGTTGTATCTATACCACCTATATACCACCTCTAAATTGTAACACTTGTTTATACATCAGAGATTCAGAACTGCTACATACTGAGAGAGAAAAAAATGTTGTTTCCCAAGATAATCAGGGAAAAAGGAAAAGACCTGATGTGTTCTAAAATATTTATAGTAGCTTTATTTTTTATTTATTGTAATGGCAAGGAACTGGAAATTGAGCCCATAAGTTGTGGGGTGGCTAAGTTGTGGTATATGGTAGAGCTATAAGAAATGATGAGCTGGTTGATTTAAAAAACAAAACAAAACATGGGAAAACTTACCTGAAATAACAGAGAACCAGAACCAAGAAGAGAAACAGAACCAAGAGAACATTGTATGCAGTAACAGCAATACTGTTTGAAGAAAAGCTTTAAACATTATTATTATTTAACATTATTTTGAGTATCATACATACTCATATAAACCACAAAGGAAGATGCTATCCTCTTCCAGAGATGGAAGGATGCTTAGTATGGTGTAGGTGTACACCCATGTACGTGTAACAGTGTCCTTTCATGCAGGGTTTGGCATTTAAAATGTAACAAATTAAATTAAAAACTGTGTGACATACTGAAAGGAAGGTGCACTGTATGTAAATGTGTACAGAAATTCAACCTATTATTTATTTGAAATCTGCCTGTCAACAAATATTTATTGAGTGGCCACCAAATTGGTTCTGTGAGCTATGGGTGTTACAAAAGAATTATGAGGTAGGTAGTTGCCTTCAAAGAACATAGAGACTAGGTTGGAACATATGACTAAAATACTTGAAAAATTAGGCTTCATAAACTGTAAAATATTGACCATAGATGTAATAGGAATTTAGAGATGGGAGAGTGATTAGTCAAGTCTTGTGTATTTGAGGTAGAATTTAAGGTAGATAAGGAGGAAATTCTAGGTAGAAATTCTAGGTTCAAGGGGTACTGACGCCTGGTGTGTGTGTGTGTGTGTGTGTGTGTGTGTGTGTGTGTGTGTGTGTGTGTGTGTGTGTGTGTGTGTGTGTGTGTGTGTGTGTGTGTGTGAGAGTGAGAACAAGAGTAGCCCTGATAGACAGGTTACATCTCCTTAAGTGGTGGGAAGTAAGAAAAGCCAGGCAGAAGAGTTGTGACTTGCTGAAGCACTTAGTTCTGGTCTTCCATCTACAATTGAATTACTTTTTAAAACTCCTTTCCTTATTTGTAAAGAAGAAGTATAACTAGGAGGCAGCACAGGAAAAAGATGGCTTTGGATTTAGAGGACTTGCTTCTTTCTAACTGTGTCACTATAGGAAAGCCATTTAACCTGTAATATCTGGACTTCAGTTTCCTCTTCTGTAAAATGAGGGAGCTGGATTAGAAGTGTGGAGCACCTGGACCATAGAGAGGACACATCACAATCCACAATATTCCCCAGTGCAGTCTGAATCATTAAAATGTAATTGGAAAATATTTAACAAAATTAGTAAACTACAATAAAATATAGTTGTGTGACCTTGGGCAAGTCACTTAACCCTGTTTGTTTCAGTTTGTCCTGTCGAATGAGCTGGAGAAGGAAATGGCAAACCACTGCAGAGAAAAAGAAAAGTCCAAGTTGGGTCTGAACAACAATGTACTAACAACTGGGCAGATTGGGAAAAGTCTTAAGAGGCAACATTTACTCAAGCTTGGGCTTCTAATAGGTGTAGATAAGGCTTGGGGGCAAAGTTTTGGAGGTAGATGCAGGCCAAATTAGCTAGAATGTAATTTGTTGGACTGGGAGTAATAGGAAATCTGAAAAAAAAGAAGTTTGGAACTTCAGGGCTTTATTTATCAAATAGAATTTTATCCTTGAGACAAATGGGAAACACTGAAACTTCTTGAAGTTTGAATGACTTTAGGTTTGTGCTTTAGGAATGTCAGTTTAGCTATTCTGGGGAGGATGATAGATAAGGAACAGTTCCAAAGGTACCTGGTATATTCTTTGGTTGGGGCTCCAACCAAATGGAACACTGACTCATTAGAGATGTCATCAATCTCATTATCTTCTTTACCTTTAAAGGGTTGAATGAAGTCGCCCTGTTTTTCTTCATATATTCAGTGCTGAAAAATCATTATTAATAACCAATATCATGGGGAAATGCAGACCTCCCTCGCTCCCATTTTGTTCATACAATAATTTTGTCTTCACCTTTGTAATACTTAGAGATTTGGACTCACTGTCCTGCACCAGCTGAACCCAAAAGACTCTCAGTCCTTCATTTTAATGTAATCGACCTTCAATTACATGAACCAATTAGACTTGATTGCTCTTTAATTTTTATGCCAAAAGGCATAAAAATCTGAAGAAGTAGCCATGTGTCCTCTTTGGACAATGAGGTTAAGGAGCTGTTTTGGTCAATTTTTTGTTTGTTTTGGCGGGGCAAGGAGGGTTAAGTGACTTGCCCAGGGTCACACAGCTATTAAGTGTCAAGTGTCTGAGGCCAGATTTGAACTCGGGTCCTTATGAATCCTGGGCCGGTGCTTTATTCACTGGGACACCTAGCTGCCCACCCCCCCTCTCATTTTGATCAATTCTTTACTGGTAGTGATTGATAAAATTGATTATAATTTGCCTCAAATTGTGTCTCTCTATTATTTTACTTGATCCAGAAGAGAAGATACAAATGTGACCTCTCTGCAGCCTTTGACACTATTAGTGTCAATCATTCTCTTCTCCTTATTACTGTCTTCTCTTTAGGTTTTCATGACACTGATTCTTCCTTGTTTTCCTCCTACTTGTCTGACCCCTCCTCAGTCTCCCTTGCTGTTTCTTCATCATGTCCCCCAGACATGCCCTGAGCACTTTGACTCCCTATTATTTCACTTGGTGATTTCATTTGGTCACATAGATTCAATTATCTCTAGGCATATGGTTCCCAGAGTCATATAAGTGTCTTTCTTTTGATGTCTCAAACTATGCAAAACAAAGCTCATGCCCTTCACCCAAACCCTCCCTTCTTCCAAACTTTTCCATTACTGTTATGCATCAACATCCTCCCAGTTACCTAGGCTTGCAGCCTTGGGATCATCCTTGACTCCTCCCTCTCACTTATCCTCACATATTCATTATGTTGCTGAATTTAGTTTGTACTCTCATAATTAATCTCAACATGATTAGATCATCATGTATTGGTAAATGGTACTGGATTCGGAATCAGATTTGAAATTTGTTCCAGGCTACCTGTGTAGCCACTAAACTTCACTGGGGCTTAGTTTCCCCACTTATAAAATGAATGGATTACCGTAGATGGCTTCTGATGAGATGGGTAGGACTTGGGGTGATCTATGGCTATGAAAGTAAATTAATTAAGGAATGCATTAATTAGGCAAATAGCTTTCTTAGCACCATACTTTAACGTGGTCACTGTTAACAAAAGTCAGACTAAAAAGATGGGACATAGCCATCATTTCCTTTAAAGACAAATTATATGCTATGATTTTACTTCTGGGTGCCATTAAGTCAGGTTTAGACTAGAACTTGAATAATATAGTAGCCTATAAATGGACCAAGTATTAGTCCCAGTCTCCCTACCAACACCAACACCACTACTCCCTTTCTCTCTGGTACCTTAACATAGGCCTTTAATCTAGTTAACTTGTCTGTGCTTCTGATTTCACCATCTATAACTCGGGTCTTTGCATAATATGATCTCTATCCTCTTCTATGTAAAAGAGAGGGAAAAATACAAGCCTGACCTTTTTATATGTGATCTTATTGGGGGAGTGGGAGTGGAGAGAATGAATTATAAAAAAATGAAAAAACTAAGCAGAATCAGATTGGTAAATATACAATACCACTTGTATTTGAGTCAAAGGTAAACTCAAGGTACAGAAAACTACAGGAGTACATTTCACTAGAAACTCTAATCAATCTGGGGCTGAGTTTCTGCCAAAATAGCTTTTGTCTCATATAATGCTCACTATGTCCCATCTTGTAATGATATGGCTTAAAAGCCTCCTGAGGGTTTCTCAATCCACTTGGGGCATGAAGAAGAGCTGACTAATAAAATTACTATAAATTACTTCATGAATTTAAAGTGTAGAAAAGCTCTCTGACAATGAGCAACACTATGCCAACCTCTAAAAAGCTAATGGAAAGATGTCCACAGATTAAGTCTTGCTAAAGGGTATGGTTGCTCATCCCTCCCAGTCAGGCAAGCAAATCTATTAAAAATCCAGGCGAATATAGTATCTAATTTCTACTCTACAGCTTTATTCTAAACCATCTCTCCTATCTATTCTTCTAAAACCTCTACACATGAACATATGTACATGACAGAAAGCACACTATTTTCATTACTTTTATTTGGCTAAACATATGGAAACAATAATTCTATAGACATATGTACATCATATTAGGAAGCAATCCTATTTTAATGCAATTTTAAAAGAGCTTCTAAATAGATTCAAGCTATTAAAATTACTCAGTTCACCTGAAGCCTGCAAATAAAGCAGCTACATCTATAATTTATTTAGCAGACCTGTACAATTTAGTGAGGACCCTGACTTCAGAATTTAATGCTCAATGTACACAGGGATTAGGAGGAGAACTATCATTAACCCTAAATAGGATTTATAAAATCAAACTTCCTACCATACCAGAAGGTTACATACTTTACCCATTTTAATTTTCTTCTTGTTTGGAGAAAGCAGCTTTTTTTTGTTGTTGTAGTGGGGTGGAGGGGAGGGGGAGTTGGTAAGAGATTGTACATACAGAATGGAAGGAATAAGGGAGAGGAGATGATCCTTAAGATAAATCCTACTTTTAAATCCTGTGCCTATAAAAGAACTGGTGGTTAGTACAGACATGTACTCAGGGTTGTTTGCTAAGTACTTGCTAAATAATATGTTCATGACAATTTAATAAATAGGGAATGTTTTCTTTTCCCTTTGAATTCAGTGATGTCAAGAAGCTTATAGAAGGGAGTGGTAATAATTCAGTGATTTATTTTCACCCCACAGTACATCAATTGTGTTTTTGCTTTGGTACATTTATAAGTACAAAAGCAATTTAATCTTCCCTGTGTGGTAAAAAGTGAAAGCTTTTAACAAGTTGGTTAGGATAACTGAAAGACACAAGTTTTTGAAGGACCACTCGTTCGGGGAGGAGACCGTGACAAACTGCCTGTGTGTCTGCTAAGCACTCCACTTCCCGGGTTCGAGCTTAAAGGCAAGGAGAGAACAGAAGTTGGCGCTGTCTCTTTTTCTGCTCTCCTCGCCCGCTGGGTTGCTCTGCACACATGGACACTGACTCAGGTTCGACTCGGCCTGGTCCTCCATAATAGCACGTGCTTGACTCGGTTCTCAACCTCAGAGGTGGCCTTGGGTTTTTGGTGAGTTCTATACAGAATATAGACTAAGCTTAGATCTAAGACTACTTATTAGTATTTCTACTTTCCTATCTCTCTAATCAACATCACCTTGTTTTGTTGGCTAAGTAATTCCCAAACAATTAAAGCTCTAACTGAAGCTCAGAGGCTTCTTTCACTTACTGGTCTGGGAGATATAAGGGAAAGGTTAAAAGGGAGTTTAATGCTCTTGTATCTAATTTTAAATCTCACACCTGCCTCAAGATGACAATATCAATGGACCTTGCTCAGAGTCTGCTGCCAGTATATTTTAACATACATTGTGTCAGCCCCTTTGAGAGAACTGGTTTTCAGCAAAATGTAGGTTCAGGTTTTATGATAATAAATGGAACCCAAGGAGCCTGAGGAGATAAAGAAAAGGTTCAGAAATATACTTTGTCTCTCCTTTGGTGTCTGCCTTCACCCAACTCTCCCCTGTGGCTCTAAGAATCTGTAGCATGCACAGTGGCCACACTGGTAAACTGTCTTGGCAGATGGGCTAAACCCATCAGTGAGTCGGGGAATGTTTACCCTAAACATGTGAATATTTCCCCCAGTGTAATAGGCAGATGAGAACAATTCATTCCAATGACCATTAGGGCAGGTGAAGCACATGCTATGGAGTGCTTAGAGCTTGGTCATACATCAAAGATGCCTATGCCATCCACTTTAATTAATTTCTTTAATAAAGTATTCTTTTTTAAAATTATAAAAATATTTTATTATTTTCTAGTTACATGTAGTTTTAGACAATTGTTTTTATAAATAAATTATTCTTGATATATAGGCATGAAACTTCTGAAAAATCAACAAGCTTTTGTTTTCCATGTTTTCATTAAATAATATTATGTTTTTCTTTTTTATTAGTATTTTAATAAATTATTCATTGATGTCTTCTATACTTTTGTTACATCATTTAGGTTATCCCATGTATCTATTCCCTTTCCTCCTCCAGAAAGCCACCACATATAACATATAGTATTTTAAAATAAAAAATAAAAAATCAGCATTCCCAAACAATGGGGAAAAGGACATATATTCCTGTGAACCAGTGGAGGATCTCAAGTTTCTCTTCTGCCAACAGAAACCCTGGACTCAATCCTCCTCTCTTCTTTGTCCCTTAATTATTTTTATTTTTGACCCATCTGAGGTGTGTGTAGGGGTGTGTGTGTGTGTGTGTGTGTGTGTGTGTGTGTGTGTGTGTGTGTGTGTGTGTGTGTGTATAAATGTATATATATATTTATATATCAGAACCCTCTAAGCCCTTTCCCTCCTCATGAAAGGCATAAGGCAAAAAGGGAGTCTTGGGACAATTTCCTGTGGTGGATCTATAAAACTGCTTGCCATTCTTTTGGTGGCCTACCTAGAACATGAAGCAGTCCTAACTTATCTGACCTTAGCAATTAAAAAGATTTCTAAAGAAACTGCTTTGTGCCTTAAGAACCTCCAAGAGTCCATAGATTCTTTGGCCAATGTAGTAATGGACCATAGGATAGTCTTCTGTGTGGACCTATTTGTATTTGTAATACTGTTACTTCTTGAGTTGCTTCTAGGATTGAAGCCTTCATTGAAGCTACAGCAATGTCCTTGGGACCCTTGGACTGAATGAGCCCACCAGACTTTTCATTCTCTCTCTCTTTAATGGACAGGGAATCTTTACATCCTATTTTTTAGCCTAGAAGAAGCTACAGAAGATGAACCTTTGTCCCTTTCTCCCCAGAAATAAGAGAGGGAGGAATGGTGTAGGCGTTCAGTAGGACCCCAAGAAACCTAAAGGTCCCAACTCCCCAAGGAATTCTTAAAACCATCCCAAGGGAAAACCAGCTCTGTCTCCCACCTCAGGAATAAGGTGTGGCCAAGCATGACCCTGTTACACTGATATGGATGCTTCAAGATATGCATTATTATATTATATTAAAGATATATCAAAGATCCCCTCCCAGTTATCTTGTCCTTCCCTCCCCTTTGTTTTATAACCATAAAAAAGACCAGGTCTTCTCTTACTTCAGTAGGAAAGATTTTCCACAGTGATGTTGTCTCCTGGCTATATCTTCCTGTCCTAAAAAATCTTTTTATTAAAAAAAAATCAGCATCCCTAATTAATAAATTGAAAAAATTTAAAAATATGTAATGTTTAATATTTGTGTAACTCCTACCTCAATGAAAGTATGTTGGGGTTTTATATACTTGCACCTCTTGTGATAAAATAATGGAATTTGGCAGACACCCAGGAGCCCCACCTGATTGATTTAGTATTGTTTGAATTCGGTGAGAATGAGAAACTAAGTACAGACATGGCTGGCCCTGAGTGAGGTCATCAAGATACCACTCTCAACCAACTAGCTAGAAGGACCTCCCCTTTGGGGGAGGGAGAGAGGAAGTGCTCACTCATAGAAGAACTCTCTTTTTGGTGAGGAGGAACCAGCATGGTGGTAGATGGAGAACAGGGCAGGGGCCCCTCTTAGTTGTTAGGCCACTGCCTTGGTGGTGAGAGATTTCATGTGGGATGCTAGGAACAGAAATTGTTTTCTTTCGCTCTGGCTATATCTAATTAGATCTGAACTAGGATTTCCATGCTATAAGGAATCTGTTCTCAATCCCTCTCACTTCACCAACTTATTTTATATATATATATGTGTGTGTGTGTGTATATGTGTATATGTATATGTATATATATATATATATATGTGTGTATATGTATAAGTTTTATTTTATTTATTTATTTTTTTTGGTGAGACAATTGGGGTTAAGTGACTTGCCCAGGGTCACACAGCTAGTAAGTGTCTGAGGTCGGATTTGAACTCAAGTACTCCTGAATCCAGGGCCGGTGCTTATCCACTGCACCATCTAGCTTCCCCTATAATCTATACTTTAATAAATCTTTTAAAGCCTAAACTCTTGCGGAATTTCTAGTGATTTTAGCCAGGTTCCCCCAAGAGTGCTGGTGGGGGGGTGCAAATTAGAACCCACAATTTAGATTTTAAACAGCACGCTGTTCATTTAAGTCCTACTTCAATTTTATAACTATTTTATTTCATTTTGATTTGTATTAGTTCTTTCCATTTATGTTATAATTTATATACATATATAATTTTCTTGATTCTGTGTTTCACTATCATTTTATATAACTTTCCATGTTTTATATGCCTCATGTATAATTTTTATAACAGAATCATATTATTATATTCATGTGCCTTTATTAGTTTAGTCATTTATCAATCATTGGGCATTCGTTACCTTGTTTCCAATTTTAGCTATCATGAAAAATAATGTTATAAATAACATACATATACATAAAATAAATAAATATAAAATATAAGTATTTTTAATATGTGGAGATTTTTTTCATATTGATGATGATTGATTGATGATTCTTATTAATGGAGTCTCTGGTTCAGAAGGTATGGGGAATTTAGTCACTGTATTTGCATAATTCCAAATTCTTTCCAAAAAGGCTATACCATCTCAGCGCTGCACCAATAATATATTAGTGTGTCTATAATTCCTTCCTCATTTCCCTTTTCTGTAATTTGTGCCAATTTGTTCAGGGTGAGGTGAAACCTCTTCATTATTTTGATTTGTAGTTATTTGTATTATTTGTAATTATTTGTAATAATTTGTAATAATAATAAATGACTATTATTTGTAGTGATTTGAAGATTTCTTTCATGTGATTGTTAATATTTCACATTTCTTTTTTGGAGAACTTCATGTATTTTGGCCACTTATCTATTGAGGAATGGCTATTAGAGATAGATAACAAATAGATGAGATTTGTGTATATAGAAAGCTTTTCAGTTTCATGTAATATATTTACCTATTTTATCTTATGTAATTGCCTCTATATCTTATTTGTTTAAGAATAAATCTCGGGGCAGCTAGTTGGCACAGTGGATAGAGCACCGGCCCCTTTTGTCAGGAGTACCTGAGTTCAAATCCGGCCTCAGACACTTAACACACACTAGCTGTTTGACCCTGGGCAAGTCATTTAACCCCAATTGCCTCACTAAAAAAATAAAAATAAAAAAATAAATAAAAGAATACATGTCCTACCCATAGCTGTGAAAGGTATATAATATGTTTCTCTTCTATTATTGAAAAAGTATGATCTTTAATATTAATGAGCAGTATCCATTTAGAATATAATATAGAATATAGCATGATGTATTGGTCTAAATATAATTTCTGCCATACTGTTTTCCAGTTTTTCCCATCAGTTTTTATCAAATATTTTTCCAGTTATTTTGTGTTTTCCATTAAACATTGGATTATTGAGTCCTATTTTTTTAAATCAAATTAACAAATGGTTAATTTGTTGTTTTATTTTTATAAACCCACCTCCTAGTCTTATTTATGAGTTCAAATTTTAAAAATCAATTTTATTAATCTCTCCTTTGATTTTCAGGATTTCTATTTTGATATTTAGGATTTTTAACTTGTTCTTTTTCTACTTTTTTTTTAATTATGCCTAATATATTGATCTGTTCTTTCTCTTTTTGATTGATGTAACTAATTAGAGGTATAAAATCTTCCTTAAGTACTGAATTCTTTTTTTAATTCCTTCTTGTCTAGTCTGTTTCTGTGATCTCTTTTATTTTTAACCAGTACCAGGTAAAAAAAATTCCTATTAATTTTAATAAGTTTTATCATTCTTCTTACTTGAAGTCACATATTATAAACTTTATGCTGACTAGAATTTCTTTAGTCATTTTTATCATATGCAACATATACTGAAAAAGTTGCACTTCTCCTTGTGTTTTGGAAGTACAGAAGTGCCCTATTCTCTTATGCTCATCATGAGCACTGCATGGTGAAATGAATGTGTATTACATTAAATTATTATTCATTATGCCTTTGAGAACATATGAAATCAAGGCTACCATTGGCTTCATTTTTTTCCCTCCAAGGAGAGGTTGTGAATTGTCCTCTTATGTAATAATAACATTTTGATTTTTTCTATTTTATGGTGAGAATTTTTTTTTGTTTGTTTTTTGTTTTTGCGGGGCAATGGGGGTTAAGTGACTTGCCCAGGGTCACACAGCTAGTAAGTGTCAAGTGTCTGAGGCCGGATTTGAACTCGGGTACTCCTGAATCCAGGGCCGGTGCTTTATCCACTGCGCCACCTAGCCGCCCCTATGGTGAGAATTTTAATATTGATATGGTTCACTTCTTTCAGAATCATACCATTTTGTCACTGAACAATAAATATCCTACATTTATATTTTATTTAAAGAAATGTTTTATGCCATCAAAAAGATATGTACCACTTTATATTTTATAACCCTTTCTGCTTTTCTTTCACCAACACTGGAATAATAAATGAGGCTACCTAATACTAAGAGCCATTTTGAATTTTTGATCTTTATCGTGGACGACCACATCAAAGGAACTCATCACTTATTGGTCCTTGTAGTTTTAAGTTTTGTTAATGGAACTGTGGTGTCCAGATGGAGAATTTAAGATTTTCATTATAGTGAATCTTCAGTAATATGTTCCATTCTGAGCACTCTTCGGTTTTATTTGAATTACTATTTTTCCACTTAAAAAGCACTTGTTTTCTCTCGCTTAAAATCCTGTCACCACTGGTGGGGCGAGAGTAAAGAAAAATAATAACAAATATGTACAACTAAGTGTAACAAATTCTCAGAGTGACCATTTACAAGACATATGTATTCTCAGAAAAGATAAATTGGAACATTTCAAGACGGGGTGAAGTAGTCCAAAACAGGAAGGTAAGTAGTCCAGAGGCCATGCTCAATGATGTAAATACTCGAAGAAATTAAGCTCAGAAAAGAGAATTATGAGGGAAAATCATAATTACATTGACTATGAGGTGGAAGTGTTTTGATTTTCCTTTTTTAGTCCAGCACGGTCCAATTACAGTGAATAGAATTTGTACAGGGAGCAGATCTAGATTTTATACAAGGAATGAAAAATTAGATCTTTGAAACTCCAGTGGATGTGATCTTAACAAGAAAGGTCTTACCTCTAATGCCACTAATTTTAGCACATTCATGTGTTCATAAACAGTTCTCACATAAACAACCCACCCAATGTGTTGAAAGTCTTCCTGTGGGCTATGTTATTTGGAAGTTATTGGAGCCCTTGAGGTGTCCATCTGTCATCTTTTGTTCTTGACACATAGCTGCTTAACCTCATGTCACTTTGGTGACAATCTTTATGGTAATTCTGTATAATTTTTCAGTGATAATATGTTGGATCCCACTCATACCCAGAGTATGCCTTTCCATTATCCTTTGGCTGATCTACAACTGGAATCCTTCAGAACAATGATTATCTATGAAGGATTAATAAAGTACAGTAAAACTTTACAACAACCCCAACTTTACAACTTTCCCAAAGTAGAATAGATTGCCTCAGTAGCTGGTGGATTTCCAGTCTCTGTAATTCTTTTAAAAAGAGACGCTCTGTGACCTCTTAGTCAGAAATGAAAAGGTATTTGATTAAATGTCCTTCTTTTGATTTCCAACACTGAGATATTCCATCTCTATAATGTTGTTAGCAATATGCAATATTACTTTTGCTAACATGATGGTTCTAAGTTATTTTAATTTTAAACCATGCTACTATTTACAGCACTTAACCCCAAGATGCAAAAGGGAAGCTTTCCTTATTTATGTATTAATTTAATTTAACTTTTATTTAAGTTCATATCTCTCTGAAATGCTAAAGGTTAAATATCTGGGATAAGCTTCATTGGTAAAATTCTATTCATTCCTGAAGAAAATATTAGAATGTTTGAGTTGTGGATACATGAGAGATATTTAGTCAATTTTTCCCACCTTACACATAAGAAAGGAAGACAATAGCCAAGTGATTTGTGATTTGTCCAAGGTCTCATGGCTAATTAATAACAAATCCAGGACAAGAAATCAGGTGCCCTCATTAACAGTTGAGGCAGCATGCTGTCATGGACAGAGCACTGGTTTTAGAATCAGGTATTTTTAAGTATTAACTAGCTGTGTGAGGCTGGGGGGGGGGTGGGATCACATTCCTATCCCTCAATTTCTTCTATACCTGTACAAAAAAAAAAAAAGAGTGGAGTTGGAAGTCAATGTTTTCTAGGCTTCTAGCTCTGATCCTAGTTTCCTCTTTTTACAAAAGAGTTGATGATCACTATTATACACAACCCTAAGAAGGACACAAACAAACATGTACACACACACTCATACAAACTCACACTGGATTAATTGATTAATCTATAGATAGATTAAACTCATTTTAATAAGTATACATTAAGTGCAAAATATGTGTGGCAGAAACTGTGCTAGGCCACTTGAAAATACAAAGACAAACAATGAAAATAATCCCTTACTTCAAGTTGTTTACATCCTACTGAATAGATAGCTTTTGGCTGAAAAGAGAATGGTGTCATGCCCATGGAAGCCACTCAGTAAATCCTCGGTTAAATAAACCACCTGCAGGGAACTCTCATTCATTTTAGTCTGTTTATAATGCCATTTTCCTTCTCACACGTCAGTTTCTGAAAAGGTGTTTTGCTAGCACCTAATCTAGCCATTGTATTCTGTATCAGGGCAACCAGTTGGAACAGAGGATAGAGTACTAAGCCTGGAGTCAGGAAGGTTTACCTTTCTATGTTCAAATCCAGCCTCAGACACTTACTAGCTGTGTGACCCTGGGCAACTCACTTAATCCTGTCTACTTCAGTTTCCTCATCGGTAAAATGAGCTGGAGAAGGAAATGGTAAACCACTTATACATATTTGCAAAGAAAACCCCAAATGAGGTCACAAAGAGTCAGACACAACTGAACAACAACAAATTCTGTGTATAGTATTACTTAGCTAGTACATAGAGTTTCAATTATTCACCATTAAGTTTGCTTCCACAGGTACTGAACTAAGAAGCTACCATTTATCCTACACAAATCTGTGGTTTTATTATTAGGTTTCATGTATTAGTCTTGGTAATTAGCAAAATCAAATGGGTTTCCTTAGAGACCTGGGTTCAAGTCCGAGATCTAATCCGTTTAAGGTTCATACCACCTTAGACAAGTAACTTGTATAGAATTCAGTTTTCTCACCTGCCAAATGAGAGGGTAGGACTAGATGAATATAATTAGAACACTGTGTAATTAAAATATAAGTTCTGTGAGAGTAGACTATATTTTAAATTTATTCCACATCTACTTGTTGCCTTATAAATACTGATTGATTTGTTTTGTTTTTTTTTTCCTTTCCCTTAAAATAGCCCACAGAATTAGCTAGTATATTATTAATACACTTAGATTAAATGACTGGATCATAAGTTAATAATTTTAGAGTTGGAGGAGACATTAGAAATCTCCTACTCCAACAATCTTATTTTATAATTGAGGAAACGGAGGTCCCAAAGAAGGTAAATGATTTGTCCAAAGTCACCATAGTGAAATGGAAAGAGTTGAATTGAGGAAAAACCTCAGCTTGAATACTCACTTTACCAGCTCCGTGACTATGGGCAAATAGTTAAATTAAACATGTGAGTCTTAACTTTTCTCCTCCAGAAATAGAATATTGTATTATATGTTTATATTACCTCTGTCACAAGGATACTCTAAGGGTCAAATGAAATAATCTATGAAAATTATAAGGATTTTTTTGAGTGTATGTCATAAACCCCTTCCTTTAGTAATCTAATAAAGTCTAGAGATTCCTTTTTAGAAACACATGCTTTTAAATGCATAAAACAAGATGCAAAAGATTACAATGGAAATTAAATATATTGAAATCCATTTATCAAATATATATTTTTAAGAAGTTCACAAACTCTAGCTCAAGAAACCCTGTTTTAAGGTTCTCTAAAACTAGTGTGGTTACAGAATTGTCAGATATTCTATTCATTTATTATGCTGAACATTATAGGGATTGGTCCATTTCATCATTCTGCCACATTTGTGGTTTCTATTGCTGGGAGCATGCTTTTCTACAGATAGAGATCCTCCTTTAAATTGAATACTGAGTTGAAAAGAAAGGGGGAAAAATAAACACACACACACACACACACACATAGAAATAATATTTCTACACATAGAAGAACATAACAAGCTTATATATGAAACTGAGTCTCCATCTCATACTGCTTGATTTTTTTAAAAAGTATACAATAAATTCTACAACTCATTAAAAAAATAGAAAGGAGAAATGATGCCACAAATAGAATTAGAAAATAAGACTGTTCCCACTTTGAGGTGTATAGTGCATTATAGTGAAAGGAATGTAGAATTGATAAAAATTTAGGCTTTGCAAAGTGCTTTACAAACATTACAAAATTTCATCCTCCGAACAGTCCTTAGAAGCAGATGCTATTATCCCCATTTTACAAATGAGGAAACTGAGGATAATCTAGATTTTTTTAAAAGGGATTTACCTTAGGTCTTGTAGCTAGAAGTATCTAAGTCAAGATTTGAACTCAGGTCTTCAAGTCAGTGTCTTTTGAAAGTGATTTTTAATACTACATATCACCTGGTTGACATTTTTTGCTATTAAGATCATTCCACTCACTGACTCTAGGAAGGTCTCCCTCAATACATATACACACCAGGGGCATTTTAGGTAATCTCTGTCTTTAAAATTTCCTTCTCCACAGGGTATGTAGATTCTTGTCAGGAATATTAAGTAGCAACAATAGAAACTGGCTGGAAGGCAATTTATTTTGATAATTTACCCTTACCAAACTGTATTTTTCCAGAACAGTTAGGACTGAGACATCCATTTTTTATTAAAAAAGTGTTAAACATCAAAACTGATGATCCACCAAACTAAGTAGATGACATATTATTTTAGAATCACTTAAAAAAGTTTGGACATATCAAAAAACAATTCTAGTTCATGAGATGATTTATCTCCATATGTAATATGTGGCAAGTAGCTGAAGCAGTGGCTAGAACACTGAGTCTGGAGTAAGGAAGTCCTGAATGCAAATCTGACTTCAGATACTTCTATCTGTCTGGCCTAGGCAAGTCACTTAGCCTAGTCACTTAGCCATGAATGTATGGCTGCCTCAGATTCTTCATCTATAATTTAGAGATGATGATGATCATGATGATATCTGCTTTATAGGACTGTTGTGAGGATAAAATGAGATAATAATTGTAAAGCACTTACTATAGTGACTGGCATGTAATAAGTGATATATAAACATAAACTTTTATTAACTAGAATTTTTAATGTCTAAAAAGTAACATTGAGTCATAAAAATGTTTTCTTTTTTTAAAAAAAGATGAATGCCTGGGAGAGCTAGGTGGTGCAGTGTAGAAAGCACCAGCCCTGGATTCAGGAGGACTTGAGGTCAAATATTGCCTCAGAAACTTGACACTTACTAGCTGTTTGACTCTGGGCAAGTCACTTAAGCCTTATTGCCTTGCAAAAAAAAAAAAAAAGAATTTCTTTTAAGATTGTAAGAAATAATGGGTTTTGTCAACACCCAAAGGTCCTAAACCAGAGGAGATTCATTTAGATTGATTGAATTAAGTGAGACTGACTGAGAGTGATTGACTTTGCTTATTAACCCATTTAAAGTTAAAGCCACACCTGGCTGACTCTCAAGAGGGTATTGTTCTCAGAAGATGAGGACTTTGAACTCAACAATGAGACCACCCTCAAGTCCAGTGAACCAATGGATTTGGGTGATACTCACCAATCAGTTTGAAGCAGTGTTTAAGGACTGCGTCTTCCAGGGGTTGCAGGGAGTGCTGCTGCCTCTCTCAGTTGGCTGGTGGAATCTCGTGGTGGTCACAGAAGATTGGAAAGAAGAACCAGGTCAGACTGTTGGTGGATGAAGTAGGAGATGCTAGGTTAGATAGGCCTTCTCCTGGCTTTCTGAACTTAGGTGTTCCCTTTTTCACTAATAAATGCTTAATGTCAAACTTGGTGCTAAAGCTTCAAATTTATAAATTAATCCTAGCTAGTTTTCCCTACACTTGGGACAAAAAAATAGGCTTCCCTACATTTAGTTTTATTTGTCACAAGACTGAATGCAATTGTCAGCAAAAAGAGACCCCACTGTGTAACTTTTAGGTGAAGTTTACTTAAGACATTAGGAAATTTAAAGGCTTCTGTCCCTCAGTATACACACTAGCTTGAGGAAGAACTGATGCCTTGAGCATCGATATTTCATTTATACTAACTCACTTTACATGTATACTCCTACACAGCCTTATATATTAACTGAAAAATGTCATAATTTGAAAGATTCTAACTTTTTATGATATTTCCAATTTAGTATGTTTTTAACAGCCTTATGGCTCCAGTGGTCATACAAGGAAATAAAATAGAAAGATATCACTAACCTTTTAATGACAGCTTCATGAGAGGAGAAGGAGGACAGCTGGGGGTTATTTTCCTATATAAAAATCTCCCAGCATTGATTTAAAGGCATAGTTAGGAGCAACTTTTCAGTATGCTATATTTGTGTTTTATATGTAGCAGTGTACTTTAATTAGGCTTCATTCCTAAATTATTCCTGAAATATTTGAGGCTGTAAGAATTTTAGAAATAACTTCAATGCTTCTTTGTTGTTTTTCAATCATGTCTAACTCTTTATGACCCCATCTGGGGTTTTCTTGGTAAAGATGTTGGAGTGGTTTGACATTTCCTTCTCCAGCTCATTTTACAGATGTGGAAACTGAGGCAAACAGGGTTAAGTGCCTTTCCAAGGGTAAATGTCTGAGACCAGATTTGAACTCAGGAAGATGAGCTTCCCTGACTCCAGGCTCTATCCATGGCATTACATACTGTTCATTCTAGTTTAAAATTCAAATTGCCAGTCTCTTTTCATTATTCTTACACAGAGTTACAAAGAGAAAGATTGGTAAACCACAGGCTAGAACAGAGGAAAAAGAAACTTCAAAACCATGACTTTGAAGTCAGAGATCTGAATTCAAACCCTGCCTCTGGAACTTTTGAACTGTATGATCTTGGAGAAATAAATAAACATCCTTGTGCATCAGTTTATTCATCTGTAAAATGAGGAGATTCAACTGAATAGCCATTGAAGTCTCTTCCTGCTTTAAACCTATGATCTTTATTTATCTACATATGAACTTTTTAGCTTATAGAGACCATGGCTTAATCTTCAACATGTTTAAATACTTAGTGAAAGAGAATGTATATGCTAACCAATTATACCAGTTATACCAGTGATCTTCAAGCTTTGATTTCTTTTTCAGATTATGTAAGTCTTTGAAAATGTCATTAACTATCTTTGCCTTAAGAGAGTGGGAGAATATATATTAAATACGTATATGTGTGCATTTTAATAGATATTATATTACTTGTAACAATATAGAAGTATGGATTTAGGATGTGAGGATATATATGAATGTGGGTATATGGATATATACGTATGTTCATATGCATTTATATATACAAGATGTGTGACTGTCCTGAATCCTTATATTTTAACAATGTAAACATATCTTACACATGCACACACACATATATACATACATGGAGATATGTACCATATGTTTATATACAAATATGCTTTTGTGGAAGTCATAACCAAATATCCAAATTTAATCTTTTTTTCCACTAAGATGCAATTTTCCACACTCTCATTTGATTATATACATTGAAATGAAAAAGCATAAAAGAATACGGATACATTTCTCTATGAACAGACAGTTTGTTAAATTGTCTTTAGTAGGACTACTCTGGAAGCAGCCAGATTCAAGTCCATAACTTAAAAATCAAGAGCAAGATTTATTTACAATTGGGGATGGAGAGAAGAAATATTTAAATAACAAGACTGGGGAGACACCAGGGAGCCCAGGTACATAAAACATGCATTTGAAGAGAGCATGGTTACTGAGGCCAAACCTGATTTGCAATTTCTCTGGCTGTACTTAACAGAATCCATACCTCCTCTGCTCTCATTGGGGAACTGATTTCACAAGTTTTCTGTACTTCCTTTCTGTCTCCCCTGAAAACTTAGTATATTCAATACCCAGCATAATCAGCCACATTCCCCATTTAAAAATACAACCCTTAATCAACTTAAGCAGCAATTTTGAGTAAACTGTTTTCAGCTTACATGGATAAATAAATGCTCAAAGAGATGTTGTTGGGAATACACATACACATTTGTAATTTACTTGAATCCTCTGTCCTGCTTTAAGTATATTTTCAAACAACTACCATAAATAATATAATATTGCTGATGCTGAAATATTATATTTGCCTAAAATTACATTTGTGTTATGGTGTACTGACATGGTTGTAGAGAAATATTTTGACAATGTCTTTTTTTTTAACTTGATTATCAAGTAAGTATTACTTTTTAAGGATATGGCCTGAATTTTCAAAATATTCTAGTCAAGCATTACAGTTGAACTAGGCACTATTACTTGTTAGTTTTATTTTCTAAATCTTTCTCAAATAAGGAATTTTGTTGTTCAGTAGTTTCAGTGTGAGATTTAAAATTGGATATTAGATCATAAATCTCCCCTACTTAACCCTTCCCTTAATTTATCTCCCAGACTAGTAAATGGAAGAAGCTTCTGGTTTTCTAGATAGAGCCTTTATTGTATATAAGGTGTTGTTGATTAGAAGGATAGGAAAATAGAAATACAGTACAAATCGTCTTAAATCTAGGCTTAGTCTATATTCCTTATAAAAACTCACCAAACCGATTTAGGCCACCTTTGGAGTGAGTCAGACCGTCAGTCCCGCGCCGCCCGGAGTCCCGCCAAGCCGGCAAAAAAGGCTACTCCCGTCCTCTCCACCCCGGAAGTCAAAAAAACCCGGCAGGCAGTCTGACATGCGCAGCAGGCGGACTGTACCCGGCAGGCAGTCTGACATGCGCAGCAGGCGGACTGTACCCGGCAGGCAGTCTGACATGCGCAGCAGGCGGACTGTTCATCTCCTCCCCAAAAGGGTGGTCCTTGAAAAACTGGCGTCTTTCAGTTATCCTAGCCGACTGTTAAAAACTTTCATATTTTACCACATTTCCCCCCTTTGCTTCCTCAAGAAATGGAATGTTTCCTTGATGGAACAGTAAAAAGAATATAATAACTTCTGCTGACTAATAATATGCGAACAACAATACAGAAAAGGAAGAGAGGAAAGTTTTGTCCAGAGGGGCGATTTTTTGTCCTCATGAACCGACGCTTTGACATTGGTCTTGCAAAGGGAGGGCCTCTGCAGAGAATACATGTTACAGATGGTGTATAACAGAAAGGAGATAGTAAAAGCTAATAAAGCAAAACAGTTCATATAAAGTCTCTGAGTTCTCTTGTCTTCTTGAAGTGGTAAGATGTCATCAGGAGGAAACTGGATTCTGGTCTGGAAAACTGGATTCAGGACTCTGGTCTGGATTCTGGATTCTGGACTCTGGTCTGGAAAGCTGGATTTCTTCTTTAACTGTTTGAATTGCTGTATTTTTTTTTTTTTTACTAAACCTTAGCATAGCATTTTGCAATCAGTAACACTTTTTACCACCATGTGTCTGGATCAAAGTCAAATTTAGTATGTGTTCATGACACCTGAAAATGTTATGGAAAGGTTATCATACCATATCTCATGGTTCCGAGACAGCCAGTGATTGTGCTAGGCCACAGGTGAATTCAACTGAGTGAGATAAAAAGATAAGTAAGTTCAGTTAAATTAGGTTAAATTAGGAGGGAGAGAGGATGAATACTGGACTGTGCCTAGTAATTGTGCTCTACATAGTCACCATCATAAGCAAACCATGGACTTATGTATACCTGTCTCTCCTTTTGTTGCACATATATTCTCTCCAGGGCCTGCATCAGAGTTCACAGCAAGTTAGTCTCTGAAATGATAAGTTTCCATATTTCTGAAGTCTCATTAATTTCACCAAAGACAATATGATGGTAAAAATGTGTGCTATGCTGCATAACTGAGAATATATTAGTGATATATACAATAATTCCAAACCATACCCAGAGTATAATGACATATAAATAATAAACGAATGTAAATAGCTGATTATATTAGACATTGTTACATAATCTTCTTTTAGACATTATTACATAATCTTCTTTTAGCAATTAGACCACATCATCTTATACATGAATTCTCTAGTATAACAGTAGCAGATACTTAAAGTGGTGATTAATTCATCAAAAAGAAATAAGACTTCAATAAGCAAGATTCAATATTCAATAGCATATACTTAAAATGCCTTTGAAAAGTCACTTAGTTTACAAAATCGGGTTTTTAAAGAAAAGCAAAAGAAACAAAAGTAAAAAAAAAAAAACAAAGCAAAACCAAAAACCAAAAATAAAAGGCAAAAGATTCGCTAAGCACCCTTTTGTGCTCTTAAAGAATTTAAAGGTGTGGTGAATTCCAGGTCTTTTCAGTGCCTTTCAAAAGTCAAAACAAAACAAAAAGCAAAAAGGATAAAAAAAAAAAAATAGGTATAGGGTAGGGAAAAGGGTGGGAGAAATTGAGGTGGGCCAGAAAACTAGGCCATGTGCTTCAGTGCTTTTGCCTGTGGAAGGAAATGCTTGTTAAATTTTAAGGTATTTAAGCTGCTAGAGTTTGGGGTATGCCACATTGTTTTAACTGGTTCCCCAATTCTCTGCATGCCAAAGTGGCAGGGGTTTCTGAATTGTCATTGATCTTCCTAATGCTGTCATAATGTTCTTTATGGTAGAAAATGTGGAGTTCTCTAGCATCAGTTTTGTCTGTGCCACTGATTTTCAATAAAGGCTGATTTAATTGATGAACCACAACATTCAGCTGATGCTGCTTAGCAAATGCTACAATTGTATCATTTCCTCCCCACTTTCCAAATTTCTTTAATTCATCAACATATTCTTCAAAAGGGGAGTCATTTACTATAAAAGACTCAAACTCTTGTCTATGGTTAATCATATAAGAAGCAGCTTCTTGTCTGTGTCTGAGATGATTTCTACAGTGACCTTCTAGCTGGTCTGCTAAAGCCCTAAAAAGGCAATTTCCGTCTCCTGATACTTTACGAAGACTGAGTCCCAAAGCATTTAACTGATCAGTGGGATTATTAAATGGGAACTGCCTTTTTCCTCTGAACTCTCTTTGCTCTTTAACAGTTGCTATCTTTAGGGTTTTTACCTCTTTAGCGTCTACCTCAGGTCTATCTGAAATCTCTTCACCTATGAATGGTGCAGGCTTTATATGAGAGCAATGAATCCATGAGTCTTTTTCACCAATTTTAATGGCAGTAGGAGTTGTCAATAATACCTGAAAAGGTCCTTCCCAGGCAGGTTGAGTTCCACTGGTTTTCTGAAAATTCTTTACATATATTTTATCTCCTGGGTTGAAGTTATGCAATGAAAAGTCTAATGGTCCTGCCTGGACCACAGCTCCTGCCTCATGGAGTTCATGTAGCCTGGTCTGTAATTCCTGTATATAGGAAGCAACAGAAGTATCACCTCCCACCAGTGATGTATAAACTGGGGAAAAAGTTTTAGCTTGGATAGGAGGGTGACCAAAAAGCATTTCATAAGGAGATATATGAAGTTCTCCTCTTGGTCTACTTCGTAGATAGAATAATGCCAATGGTAGAACATCAGGCCATTTCAAATGGGTTTCAGTACATAATTTGCCAATCATACTCTTAAGCTCTTTATTCATACGTTCGACTTGGCCTGAACTTTGTGGATGGTAGGGCGTGTGGAATTTTGGAGTCACTCCCAAGAAAGAGTAGATTTGGGATAAAATCGAATCAGTGAAATGTGTGCCTTTGTCAGAATCGATGCGGGCTGGTGGGCCAAAACGAGGTACTATCTCTTTAAGAAGAATTTTGGCAACAAAGGCAGCTGTGGCTCGGGGGCTGGGAAAGGCCTCCACCCACCGAGTGAGCTGATCAACTATAACAAGGCAAAATTTATAATGTCCTGCTTTTGGCATAGTAATATAATCAATTTGTAAGTGCTCAAAAGGTGTATATGCTAGAGGACGCCCTCCATAAGCTTTGACCTTAAAAGCATACTGATTATAAGACTGACATGTGGAGCAGCCCGAGCAGATTCGAGATGCTGTATTAGTCACACCTGGTGCTATCCAGGTTCTCTTAATAGAGTCTACAATGCCTTGTGTACCAAAATGGCCTTTTCTGTGAACAGAGAGGCATACCTGGTGGTAGAATTTCCGGGGAAGAAATGGCTTACCTTCCGGAGACACCCAGATGCCATTGATCTGTTTCGCCTTAAATTTCTTTTTCCACTTTTCTACTTCAGAATCGTCATAGGTTAGGTTGGAAGGAATATCCTCAGAAGGTGAAAGGTTAAATACATGTTCAGGAGCTTCTAATGCAGCAAGCTTGGCTGCAGAATCGGCTCGTGCATTTCCCTTTGAAACAGGATCACTATTCCCTGTGTGGGCAGGGCAATGTACAACGGCTAGGGAAGAAGGCAGTTTTAGGGCATCTAAGAGGTCCTTGATAAGGTCCCCATTGGCAATAGCCTTGCCCGAGGATGTTAGAAAGCCTCGTTGACGCCAAATCATACCAATAAAGTGGCATATGCCAAAGCCATATTTCGAGTCAGTAAAAATGGTGGCACTCTTATCTTTAGCTATATTACAGGCCTGTGTAAGAGCCACAAGTTCAGCAGCCTGTGCACTAAAATGGGAAGGCAGAGAAGCTGCCCAGAGGGTGTCATAATCAGAAACTACAGCAGCTCCAGTAAAACGGGTTCCCTCTCTCATAAATGAGGAACCATCTGTATAGAGGACAAGATCAGGATTTTCTAAAGGTGTATCAAAAAGATCATCACGGGGTTTTTCAGCCATATCAACTAAAGAAGCACAGTCATGCAACGGTTCCCCCGAGAATGGTAAGTTAGGGAGTAGTGTTGCTGGATTAAGAACTGTGCAGCGTTTTAAAGTGATATTCTCATTACCTAACAGGGTTATTTCATACTTAGCCAGCCTTTGATCTGAAAAGGCTTGTGTCCTGTGACGTAGTAAGAGAGCCTCCACTTCGTGAGGGCATTGCACAGTTAGAGGGTTACCTAGGACCAAATCAGAGGCTTTTTCTACCAAAAGCGCTGTGGCCGCCACTGCTCTAAGGCAAGGTGGCGCTCCAGCCGCTACAGGGTCCAGCTGAATTGAATAGTAGGCTATAGGACGTTGATTAGGCCCCAGTGACTGAGTCAGGACTCCAGAAGCCACCCCCCTTTGTTCATGCACAAAGAGAGTGAAAGGCTTACTATAATCTGGCAGTCCTAGGGCAGGTGCTGATAACAAGGCCCGTTTTAATTCTTTTATGGCTGAGAGATGCTGGGGATCCAACTGTAAACTGTCTGGAACAGAACTTTTTGTAAGAGCTATGAGGGGTTTAGTAACTTCACCAAAAGAGGGTATCCATTGTCTACAGTACCCAGCTGCTCCCAGAATGGCTCTCAACTGCCTCTTAGTAGTGGGGGCAGAGAGTTGTTGAATGGCCTGGACTCTCTTAGAAGAGACAGAGCGAGTTCCAGCAGCCAAAATAAATCCTAAATATTCTACCTGGGGCAAACACCATTGTACCTTTGTCTTGGAAACCTTGTGTCCTCTCTTGTGCAGCTCCAGCAGTAAGTGACGGCTATCTTCCTGACAAATTTCAGCATTAGGAGAGGCCAAAAGTAAGTCATCAACATATTGTACTAGTATGGAGCCCTTAAAGGTAATAGAGGCCAGATCCTGCTGTAAAATTTGGGAAAATAATGTGGGACTGTCTACAAATCCCTGTGGGAGTCTAGTCCAGGTCCACTGTCTATTTTTCCAGGTAAAAGCAAATAAATATTGGAAGTCCTCATGTACTGGTATGGAGAAAAAGGCAGAGCAAAGGTCTACCACTGTGAAACATGTAGATTCATAGGGAATCGATGAAATTATCGTAGCCGGGTTTGGAACTATGGAATGTCTAGGAATAACATAATTATTAATCGCTCTAAGGTCTTGCACAAAACGATAAACAGGTTTACCATCTGGCCCAGGCTTGGGTTTTTTAACTGGCAAAATGGGAGTATTGCATGGAGAGTGATGACATGGAATAATAATACCCTGGCTTTTCAAAGCCTCAATTATAGGGGTGATCCCTTCTATTGCTTCCCTAGACAATGGATACTGTGGAATGGAGGGGGGTGGTCCCCCCTTAACTTTAAAGGTAACAGGCATGGCAGACTTAAGGAGCCCCACCTCATTAGGGGATGAGGCCCATAAAGACTCAGGAATGTCAGAGGGGATTTTGGATACCTCCCCTGCTGTTCCTTGAGCTTCTGTAAGTAAAATTGGTAATAAATGAACAGTATCCTCTGGCAATTGTAAGGAGACAGCCCCATCTGGAGCACAAGATATGGTTGCTCTAAGCTTGCAAAGGAGATCACGACCTAATAAATTTACAGGGGCATCAGGCATGAGTAAAAATGAATGTTCCACTGTTAAGGGCCCCATAGATACCATGCGAGGATTCAATTTTGCCACTCTCTGGCTCTTTCCTGAGACTCCCACTACATTCAAAAATCCTACAGGTCTACACCCAGCATCTGGTTTGCTTACTAATACTGATTTAGAGGCTCCTGTGTCTAGCAGACAATCATAATAAGTCTCCCCCACTTTTAAGGTGACATGTGGTTCATTACTCTGGGGAGGTGAATGGACTGGCACAAGTGCATTCAAAAAATCCGGATCTGGGAATATATGGCTTTCATTATCTATGTTCCATTCCTCCCCAAGACACCATCATTCCTGTGTCCTCTTCTGAGGGGGGTCTTGGTTACCATTATTCTGGTACTGCCTTTCTGTATTCCTCCAAAAGGATCTATTTCTATTTTGATTTCGCCTGTAATTAGAATTAGAATTTCTTCTCCAAGTCCTACATTCTCTCAATTCATGCCCCTCCTTACGACAGTAACAACACACCTTAGTGTCCTTGTTCCAGTGTCCACATGGCTGACTAGGAATCGCTGGTGCCAGAATGCTCTGTTTAGGGTGATCTGGATCTTCCTCACGTGAGTCAAAGACATAATTTGCAAGTTCCTTAATTCTATCTACTGAGAGATTTCTCCAGTCTGGACATTGTTTCAGAAAGTATCTGCGTATTTCTGGCAGTGAATTATAAACAAATGTGTTGAGAATGATACAGGAATCTCTTAAATCTACTGGATCCAATCTGGTGTACTGTCTAGCGGCCTCACAAAGTCTATCATAAAATCTGTTTGGTCTTTCATTAGCCTCCTGAGGTAGGCTTAAAAATTTCTGCCAGTTTTCCGGTTTTCTAGAGCAAGATTCCATTCCCTTCAGAAGTGTTTCTCTAGCATCTTTTAATCTTTGGAAATCCCTATCATCATTATAATTCCACTCTGGATCCTTTAGAGGCCATTCCACATCGGCCTTACCTTTCGCAACAAGGGCATTTCCTGCTGAGATAATATCTGTAATCTCAGTTGGGGACAGTAAAGTTTCCAAAAGGCAAGTAACATCAGCCCAACTGGGTTGATATGCATTAAATATAGTCCTTAACTGTGAAATTACAGTGTTTGGATTTTTCTCAAAACTAGGGATGATTGATTTCCATGCGCTCAAGTCACTTGGTCTAAAGGGGCTATATTTTCTGACTTGAATTGGCACTCCCTTCTTACTATGTTCTATAGCTTCCTGCAGAGGGAGTAGTTTCTGCTGATCTGATTCTGAACTTGGATCATCTCTAGTAGAAACAGCCATTTTGAGGTCTCTCTCCATATGTGAGAGTTTCCCCCACATCATAACAATGATAATAACAAAAACAATGATAATAACAAAAACAAAAAAAAAACAACAAAAAAGAATAAAATCCTTAGTCGTATGAACTATGGATGTGGTATTAAAAGGTATTTCAATTGCAGGCATAAAATTTCTACTTATATTAAACGTATTTTCCCAAAGATTCTCACGTATACTATTATACAAAAAACTTTTTGCTGCCTGAATGAGGAAAAAACCAATAATGTTATGAAGGACCATTGAGTAAACTATTCCTCTAAGTCGGGATGTTATGCTGTCCCAATACATTCCGATGAGAAAAATCAAAGGGATGGTAGAATATTCAAGCATCTTGCCCTTTAAACTGGGCTGGCTTTTCTGTTTAAAGCGAGACTTTCAGAGGCTTAAAGTCTTTAAGGGAGATTAGACAAAGGGAAAGTCCGCGGGGGGGGGGGGGGGGGGGGGGGGTATTTGGAAAATCCACCGAATTAGCCGGCTTATGGCCAAACTAGGGAGGGTGGGAGGGTCCTTAAGGTCCCTTCGGGGTCGCCAAACTGTGAGATTTAAAATTGGATATTAGATCATAAATCTCCCCTACTTAACCCTTCCCTTAATTTATCTCCCAGACTAGTAAATGGAAGAAGCTTCTGGTTTTCTAGATAGAGCCTTTATTGTATATAAGGTGTTGTTGATTAGAAGGATAGGAAAATAGAAATACAGTACAAATCGTCTTAAATCTAGGCTTAGTCTATATTCCTTATAAAAACTCACCAAACCGATTTAGGCCACCTTTGGAGTGAGTCAGACCGTCAGTCCCGCGCCGCCCGGAGTCCCGCCAAGCCGGCAAAAAAGGCTACTCCCGTCCTCTCCACCCCGGAAGTCAAAAAAACCCGGCAGGCAGTCTGACATGCGCAGCAGGCGGACTGTACCCGGCAGGCAGTCTGACATGCGCAGCAGGCGGACTGTACCCGGCAGGCAGTCTGACATGCGCAGCAGGCGGACTGTTCATCTCCTCCCCAAAAGGGTGGTCCTTGAAAAACTGGCGTCTTTCAGTTATCCTAGCCGACTGTTAAAAACTTTCATATTTTACCACATCAGTAATGTCCAACCCTTCATGACCCCATTTGGGGTTTTTCTGTTAAAGATCTGGAGTAATTTGCCATTTCTATTCCCAGTTTATTTTACAGATGCGGAAACTGAGGCAAACAGGTTTAAGTGACTTTCTCACAGTCTTGCAGCAAAATGATTCTCAGAAAGAGTAGCAAAGATATTACTGAATACTGAAGCCTATGGGCACTGTACTTTTGATTTCATTGTTATAGTGAACTCCCAGGTGAGGAAAATGTTTCTACCAATGCAAGTTTACACATTTTCTGTACCTTAAGGCAGAGAGGGTTAATCTGGGGTCCATGGACCCACAAAGGGTCAATGGATAGTTTAATGCATCTTGCTTGAAATATATACATACACACACACATATGTGTGTGTCTATTAAATGTATGTGTACCCATATATATGCATAGACATCCCTAAATATGTATAAATGTATCACCCCACCATCTATCTATCCTTTTTTCACTAACCCTCACTTGAAATTTACAATTTCCTTCAATTTATTCAAAAACATTCTGAAGAATCCATGGGCTTCACCAGACTACCACGGGGCTCCATGATACACAAAAAGTTTAAGATGCCCTATCTTAGAGAAACATTGAGAAATTGTGATACACTCTCCACTCTCAGTATGTCAGAAGTGAGACACAAACTTATCTCTTCCTAGTTTTGAGGTCAGCTCTCTAACTTTTCAGGTAGAGCACCTGATGACACTGAATAATTTTTTCTCCTAACCTGGGTGATTTTCATCCTGACTTGCTGAATGAAATTTTAGGTAGGATCATGAAATCATTCCTAATAGTTTTTGCAAAACCATGAAAAAAAGAAGACGTTTAAAAAGCAGGTGAATGCTGACTCTATTTTCTAAAAAGGAAAAATTTCAGTTTGGAAACTGCAGATCAGTAAGATTGATGATTAATGACAAAATTCCAGAGCTGATTTCATTAATTAATTTGTGAGTATTTTTTTAAAAAGCAGTAGTCACTATAAGCAGACATAAACCTATCTCATTTTCTTTTTTGATAGAGTTACTAGACAAATAAATGAAAGAATGCTATAAACATAATATATTTTGGTTTCAACAAAACACTTGACAAAAGTCTGTCATAATATCCTTGTGTCCTTGTGGGGAAAATAGAAATGTGGGTAAGATTATGGTAAATTTAGGTAGATTCTTATTTTGCTAAATGATAAATGTACATGGAATTTGAAATTGATCATTTGCTAGATACCAACTTGGAGAAAAGTTTGGGGCCTTGCCCAGTACCTAACAAAAGGCATTATTCAGTAGAAAAATAATAAATAAATATATTATTTGAGGAATCTAGGTGACCCGGGGGATACAAAAGTGCTATATCTGGAATCAGGAAGACCTGAGTTCAAAGTCTGAATCAGTAACCTACTTGTGTGCCCCATAGCAAGTCACTTAATCTCTCTCAGCCTCAGTATCTTCATCAAGAAAAAAGAAAAGAACAATAGCCCTTATGTTACAGAGATATAGTGAAGATAAAATAAAATAGCACATATATAGCACTTTGGAAACCTTCCAGTGCATCATCAGTGGAAGATATTAATACATGTTAATATATCAATTAATGGCAGGAGAGCCATGAACAGCAAGCCCATCATATATGCTTATAAAACAAGATTAGAAGGAATATCTAATGGTTAGTAGCATCACTATTAAAAGTGACATTTTTCCAAGAACAATGGAATGAAATCAAACATTTAAATTCATTGACAGAAATATGAATTTATAGCAATATAGGAACACAAATTTAGATTCAAGTCCAACCCCTCACTTCACAGGTTATAACAATGAGGATCACAGAGGTTATGAGACTTCTCCAAGGACATGTGGATGCAGAAAATAGATTAAAAGATGCAAATACATGGTGGGAAAAGTCTGGATGTACTGTTCTTCATATGAAAAAAGACCTGGAATGGGCAGTGGGTATTGATTAAAATTAAATAAATTTCAGCAATGTTAGCCAGCTATTTAAAACATTGAGACAATCTTCAATTGTTTTAATAAAATTAAATTCTGTGAAGAACCTGGGGCATTGTGGATAGAATGTGGGGCCCAGACTCAAGAAGATACAGGTTCAAAAACTGCTTACTAGATGGGTAATCCTAGAAGTCACTGTTGAGTCACTGTGAATCAGGCAGTTTCCTAAGACTCATAAAGAAAAAAAATACCAACTTTTCTCTTTCCCTTTTAAAGTCCTTCCTAACCTGGCTTAAATATACTTTTCCAGGCTTATCACACAAACTATATGCTTGAGCCAAATTATCTTCCTACTCTCTGCCTCCATCCCAAATATTTCAACACCTATTGCAGGGCCTTTGCATAGACTTATGCAAGGAATACGTTCTCCTCACTTCCATCTTATACAATCCATAACTTCCTGAGAATTCAGCTTAAGTGCCAACTCCTCCATGACATCTATCCTGATGTCCTCACTTTGGGTAATAATAACTTTATATTTACTTCATGTATGGGTTATATTTTTTATGTATTCTTGCACCCACCCCAATAAAACCTTTGATAAGGACTATTTTCCTTCCTTCCTCCCTTCCTTCCTTTCTCCCTTCCTTTTCTTATAGTCTGTCTTTCTCCAGTACCTGACACAGTATGGATTTAGTGTTCCTTCTAATGCGAAACTGAATGATTCTAATAATTCTTAATTGTGACCTAACCAACAATAAATATTTATGCTTATTAATTATTACAGTGCCAACCTTTTGGGATACAAATACAGAGAGTGAGAGAGAGCAAGAGCGCACCACAAAAAGAAACTAAAAATCCAGAAGTGGGTAGGTGAAGATACCTAACAAGAATGGAGAAATGGTGGAAAAGTTAGTCTCAAAGTTCATCGCCCTACTTTCTAACCAGAGAGGGAGAGGAGAATGATAAGATGAAGTACCAAGGCTGATGAAATCATACAGGATTTTATAAAATACTATCTTCTTCATTCTTAGTTCCATGTATCGATGTCATATCAGACAAATTAATAGGTTATCTGCTACTAAAATCACCTTTTTCATATTGCATTAAATTCTAGGCATAATACTTTAAAAAGGGGGCACTTATCATTCACAGTGTATTTAGAATGGGGTAACCTTGATAGTAAAGGATTTGGAAACTATAAAATAAATTATATTTGAAAGAACATGTTTAAATCTTAGAGAAGAGAATGGGATAGCCAAGATAATCTTCATTCTTGCTCTGTATGCATCCTATGATCCAAGAAATTAGACTATATTAAAATTTTGAACCAATGATGCAAAAAAAAAAGAGAATTACCAGGAGTTTTTCTAAAGCAGGGGTTCTTAACAGAATACATGAAATTTAAATGATAGGTGGATAGATAGATGGGGAGAGAGACAGACAAAGAGATAGGGAACTGTATCTTAATATAATTGCTTTTATTTGTCACCCTATGCATTTTGTTTTATCCATTTAAATACAGTACTCTGAAATGGGATTCAAAGGCTTCACCAAACTTCAAGGGATCCATGACAGAAAAAGGTTAATACCTGCTTCACTGGTGTATAAAACTATAAATATTCAGTCAATCAATAAACACTTATACATGTCAATCTGAGCACTGAAGTGTAATTCTCAAGAAGACAAGACTAACTCATACAAAGAAGAACACATAAACAATTAGAACTGTCCAGCATAGGGACGACTATCTCATGAAATAAAGTAATCATAGTATCTCAGTTTTGAAAGGTATCTTTGAGAAAATCTTGGAAATACTTGAACCTGACCAAAAGTCCTGGCAGCAACATAATCAACAATTGGACTTTGAACCTTTGAGTGAAAACCTTGAGTAAGAAAAAATTTATTACTTCATATGGCAGTCAAAAGATATAATCACAAATCATTCTTTCTCACATCATACTTTTTATAGTTGTAACTCATCATTATGCTTAATTCTGTCCCCTGGAACCCAGTAGAATAAGTTGAATCCTTCATTCAAATGTCAACCCTTTAAATACTTGAAAATGACTATCATGGCCCACCATAAGTTTTCTCCCTCAAAGTTAAACATACCCATTTCCTTATATGGCATGAATCCAATACCTATATCAATACTGGTTGCCATGTTCTGGGTAAATGCCAACTTCTCAGTATCATTCCTTAAATATGGTACCAAGAAATGAACCCAGTACTCCAGATGGTCCAACCAGGCTGGATTCCATTGAGAAAATAACTTCTCTAGTCATGCACATTGTGCCTTTCTTAATAAAAAGCTTAGCTTTATTTATTAGGTCTGTATAACAGTTGACTCATAATAACTTTGTCTCATTCCAAATGCCTTAGGTTCTTTATATATTCAATTCTGTCTAGTAAGACCTGCCTCATTTTGCCCTTGTGAAATTGATTTTTTCATTTAACTCTATTACATTTAATCTAATTGGTTTGATCTATAATTGTTCACAAAAATAATATGGGATTCTCATATACAAATATGATAAGTCAGCTTTTATTCAAGGCATAGATAGAGATTGTGGTCACAGATTGGGCCTGTGTTTTCACAGGTATAAGGAATTCCCAAATAAAGAAACTCCTACCAGTTCAAATCACCTTCTCAACATCTAGATTTTGCCTAGATATATGAAAAAGCACTTAAATAATTTTAGATTCCTAAACATGTCCATTTAGGTAGACATCAAATCATTAATCACCCTTTGTATCCAGTCATTCAACAAACTTTACAACTACCAAAGTGTATGAAGGATGCTTTAGAAAAGATTTCAGAACTAAGGGAGATGATTAACTAGATTGGCTCTAAAGGTATGTTCAGCTCTAAAATTTATCATCACATCCCTTTATACTTCAATTATGTCATTTATTTGAGGATGAATATTTTAGCTTATTTTTTTTCCTAAAGAGAAAGGCTAAGATCATTTTGACTCATAGGTTCTTATCACATATATAAAATGTATATATACTATATAAATAGATTGCTTGCTTCCAGACAAATATGTGTATACATATATATGTATATTTTCTTTCAACCTGTTGGACAATGCAGACACATTTCCTTCTAGTTTCTTTTAGATTGGGAAGGATAAAATTATTCATCTAAATTTTGAATTTAAGATTTCATTTGCTATTTTGCCTTTGGTTAAGAAACTGCTAGTGCTTTATCTTGAGCAAATCAAAATGTATGCTAGTGATAATTATGTCTAAGTGCTCTTAATTTGATTTAAGTGGATGCTTTAGATCCTTTCCTTCCAAAGTGAACATCATTTTGATTTAATGTTATTGAACTGAAACTTAAGATTACTTTTTTTAAATGATAGCATATTCAGATCCATGTCTTTATGCTGAAGTGCTGATTTTAATTTCTATGTAAAGGTTCTTTACTAAGAGATGTGGTCTGAACACAAGATTTCTGTTTTGTTTTTGATAGAAGCAAAACAATGTGTGAATTATAATCATCAGTATTATTTATGCCTTACTCTCCTCCACTAACTACCTTGTATTCATTTGGGGATTAATAACGAATAAATAGAGTGAATCTGATTTTATTAGGCTTGGGAAACATTAGCAATTAGCTGTAAGAACTACCTTAAGCAATCATTTGTGCATAATCTTTTCTCTATTTATAAATGTTGCCATAGTACAAGGTACCACACTGCATCTATCCCAGAACATTCATTCATTCATACAGAATATATAGATAGATAGATATGTATATATGTGTGTATATATGCATATATATATGTATGTGTGTGTGTGTATAATTGTTGACTCCAAATTTAGGAAAAGCTGTTCTATATAAGATGGAGCCTGAATAGGTTTCAAAGTCTAGGAAGAGGGACTAGATCTTCATCTATATATGACATCTAGATATGACATCAAAGTTTAGAGTGTGATTAACTGAATAAAATGGTAACATAGTAAATGGGGATGGCATATAGTATTTTGGATATTTATTTTTTCAAAGTCAGAGTTTAGCAGCAATAGGACATTGTTCAGAAAGGCACAGAGGTGATTATTGACAATTTTCAAATGGAATTTTTCTTGCTGACCTTTCTTCTTTTATAAAACCCTTAATTTTACTGTGTCCCATGTTTTGAATTAGGCCTCTTCCTTTGTATTCTGACAATCTGTATGATAGCAGATGAGGTATCAGTTCTTCTGAATCCTACTTTTTTTTTCCTATTTATAGTCATATAACCATAGTAAAGTCACTTAACCTCATTAAATCTTAGCTTTCTCATCTGTAATATGGGTATAATACTATTACTAGGCCTATTACAATTGGTTATTTTGAAGATTAAATGAGAGTGCTTTGGAAAGCATAATTTACTAGAGAAATTTAAAATGTCACTACCAATTATTTCCTATGTCCTTTGTCTTATCTCCAAAATTTGTTTACATCATTTTTCAGATGCTGTGTGTAACATTTAACATTCAGGCACTCTTTAAATATTTATTGATTCACCGAGAATTTCACTAGTGATTTATTTTACTTTTTATTATCTGTCTGAAAATTTAATTGTTCTAATTTCTAAGATGTTTTATTTTAAAGTATCTCTAAGTGTATTCTTTTTTAAATAGTTTTACTTACTCAAATATTCCACTTTATCTTTTATCTTATCCTCTATGTTATAGTATGATATAAATGGAATTAAATAGCATCCCAAGGTATTCTTCCATTGGCAGCTCAGAATATCATGTTGAGCAACCTGCCACTGCATTTACTACATCCTCTGTGTAGCTGTCAGTGAGTTAGAGTCCCTGGAGTTACTAGAGTCAAATATCCCAGCAGGGGTAAATGAAGTGACCTATTGAAGAAAAAAAAATGAAAGCACCTGTGGCCATTTTGATTTTTTCAAAAAGAAAGCACTCTCACTGCAGCTGAAACCAGGTTAATCTGTCAAAGCTTCTGAAATCTCAGGATATTGCCAAGTTTGTCATTCCCTCTAGTGAACATGTACACAATTGCTTTTAGTGCAGGTCAATATTGTGAAAACCATAGTGTTATCACTTTAAAATAATCCCAGTTATACCCAATGTGCTTGTGTGTGTAAAGGTCTTAGGAAAAATGACTACCCAAAAAAGGCCAGTCGCCAAGAAGACTTTCTTTTCTTCTCCATAGTCACATTTAGAAATGTATTCCCTTCATTCCCTTGAGAATCCCCCTGTTTTGCCATCTTTGGCAATCATCAACTGATATCTCATTATCTTCTAATGAACATAATTGGGCATGATATCATTCTTGTTTATGTGCAATCAGAAAAAAAAAAAAAACTTTTTTGGAAAGTGGACCCAAATAATACAAACCTAGATTGAGGTGAAATCTTTATGTTAAATAGTAATAACCACATTTACTATTTTAAAAAAATATTGTCCTTAAATACTAGTCTCATCTTTGTATCTAAATTTCTTAGTATCCTTTTTTTTTCTGTGTTCAATCAATATCAATTCTTTCTTTGGAGGTGGATAGTATGCTGTCTCCTGAGTCCTTGGGGATTGTCTTGGATCACTGTATTGCTGAGAGTAGTTAAGTCATTCACAATTGCTCATAGAACAATACTGCTGTCATTGTGCACAATGTTCTCTTGTTTCTGCTCACTTCACTATACATCAGTTCATATAAATCTTCCAAGTTTTTTTCTGAAATCATCCTGCTTGTCATTTATTATAGCACAATAATATTCCATTACAATCATTTACCACAACTTGTTTAGTCATTCCCCATTTGATTTGATGGGTATTCTTTAGATTTCCAACTTTTAACCACCACAAAGAGTTGCTATAAATATTTTTGTATAATTATTTTCCTTTTATCTTTTTTCACAATAACTATTTTTAACTCTTTTCCTCCATCCTATTCCTGTTCCCATGTTATTTACTCTATTACCTATATTCTATCACCCTATTCCTCCTCAAAGGGGATTTGCTTCTCGCTGCCCCCTCTCCCAATCTGCTCTCCTTCTTTCACCCCTCCCTCCTTATCCCCTTCACTTCCTATTTTCCTGCAGCATTAGGTTGATTTATCCACCCAATTCAATGTGTATGTTAATCCCTCCTTGAGCCAACTCTGATGAGATTAAGGTCTTTGAGCCAATTATTATGAGTGTAATGTTCATTCACTGCCCCAGTCCTCCCCCATCTCTCTCCCCACTCCATAAGCCCTTTCCTGTTTCTTTCATGTGAGATTACACCCCATTCTAACTCTTCCCTTCCCACTCCCTCAGTGCAGTCCTCTCACCCCTCAATTTTACCCTAAAGATGTCAGCATGGAGCACCTAGATGACACAGTGGACAAAGCACCCACCCTGGACCCAGGAAAACCTAAGCCCAAACTTGGCCCCAGTGACAACACACCCACTGCTCAACCCTAGGCATGTCACTTAACTCATACCACCCCACAAAAAGAAAAAGAATAAAAGAAAAAAGAAAAACATAAAATAAATGTTTTAAAGATATCATATCATCCTTTCATAATCGATTCCCACCTGTACCCTCTGGCTAAATTTATTTCTATCTTCTGCCCTAATACTGAAAGATTTCTTATGTTACACATATCATCTTCCTATGTAGGAATGTAAGCTGTTTAACCTTTTAATATCGCTCTTAATTTCTTTTTCCTGTTTACCATTTTATGCTTCTCTAGAGACTTGTATTTGAAGGTCAAATTTTATATTCAGTTCAGGTCTTTTCATCACAAACACCTGAAAGTCCTCTTTTCATTGAAGTCCCATTTTTTCCCCTGAAAGATTATACTCAGTTTTGGTGGGTAGGTGATTCTTGGTTGTAATCCCAATTCCTTTGCTTTCTGGAATATCATATTCCATGCCCTCCAATCCTTTTATATAGAAGCTGCTAGATTGTGTGATATCCTGACTATTAATCTACAGTACTTTAATTGTTTCTGGATGCTTGTAATATTTTCTCCTTGACCTGGGAACTCTAGAATTTGGGTATAATATTCCTGGGAGTTTTCATTTTGGGTTCTCTTTCAGGAGGTGATCAGTGAATTCTTTCAATTTCTATTTTACCTTCTGCTTCCAGAATATCAGGGAAATTTCCCCTGACAATTTCCTGGAAGATGATGTCTACATTCTTGTTTTGAGTATGGTTTTCAGGTAGTCCAATAATTTTCAAATTGTCTCTCCTGGATCTATTTTCCAGGTCAGGTGCTTTACCAAGGAGATATATCACATTGCCCTCTATTTTTTTATTCATATGGATTAGCTTTATTGTGTCTTGATTTCTCATGATGTCATTAGCTGCTATTTGATGAATCCTAATTCTTAAGCAATGATTTTCTTCAGAGAGTTTTGTACCTCCTTTTCCATTTGGCCAATTTGACTTTTCAAGCTGTTGTCTTTTTTTCCACGACCCTCCTTCATCATTCTCATTTCTCTCCATTTTTTTCCTCTACATCTCTTACTTTTCCCTCTACCTCTCTTACTTTATCTTCAAAGTCCTTTTTGAGTGCTTGTAGGGCCTGAGACCAATTCATATATTTCCTGGAAGCTTTCGATGGAGGAGCCCTAATGTTGCTATAATCTAAGAGTGTACCACATTCTTCCCTGTCAGTAAAGAAACTTTCTATTGTCCACATCTTTTTATGTCTCCTCATCTTGCCCCTCTTTGACTTGACTTTTAACCCCTTCTTAAAGTGGGGCACTTCTTCCAGTATGTACTGTCCCAAGTTTAGGGAGTCTAAGGTGGTACTATTTAAGGAAGGACAGGTTCTTCACTCACAAGAGCTGTTCTCAGATCTGTAGATAACCCCAGACCAATGTGCTAATTAAGCAGGCAACAAAACTTTGTGTGCTGTGGTTGTTAGCTCTAATGAGTGTGCGCCCCTCTCCTACCTGGGTCACTGCCACTCAAGCCTACTTCCTGGTTCCCAGCAGAGGTAAAGCCCCCAAGTTCTACCTCAGTGCCAGAAGAGACCCCTGTAATCTCCTCCTGGCCAACAACTTAGACCTCTCACCAGACTGTGAGTTTATTTCCAGATGACACTGGCACTGTAGCTGATTCAGGGGGTCCAGGGCTTTCTTTCTATGGCTTGGCCTGCATGGGGCTGGTTCTGTGTCAGAGTGACCTCCAGATTGGGGCTGCATAGCAGACCCATCCTGCCAACTTTCTAAGCCATCTTGGGCTGGAAATTTATCTTAGCCTGTTATTTTGTGGGTTCTGCTGCTCCAGGAATTGTCCTATGGCACTATTTGGAGGTTTTTTGGAGTGATTGTATTATGAGTCCTGAGAACTTATTGCCTTTTCTCCATCATCTTCTAAATTACTTAGTATTCTAATGTGTGTTCATTTAATTTTCAGGGAATTCACTTCTTGGTAGATTTTCTCTAGCATTACTTTTCTATATTAATACATAAACTGAAACTATTTCCATGGAGGTCTTTTAGCAAATAATTATTATAAACACTGAAATATGAGATGGTCAAATATCCAATTATTTTCATTCCTTGTAACTTTTGAAAGTAAAGTAAAGCTAACTCTTCCTACTCCTTTATTTAACTCTCCAAGGACACTTTTTTGACATCTTTCTATTTAGCTGTAACTTCTTTCTGGCACCTGGCTTCATTTATAGTTTGAATGCTAAGGTTGATAATGAATTCTCCAATAGTATGTCACCTCATTGGTCATTAAAGAAGGACCTCATATTTAAGTTAAATTTATCAGTCTAAAAAATGCTTGCCATCTCTGAAATATTTTCAACCAGTGTTGAGAGTAACTACAGAAACAGAAGGAGGATAAATCATGCCATTTCACATTTTTCTTTGTTTTCTGGATTGTCTGGTCAAATAATCAATTGCCAAGATGATAAACTACTTGTGATGAGGCTATACATAGTGAGCTGGTTAGTCCTTGGAAAGCAGACTCACTTCACTGAAAGAATCACAGTAAAAGCCCTTTTAGCACAGTATAATGTATACAAACTTGTTAATCTATAAACATATCCTTCTCAAATTTAGGATAATCTCTGGGGGGGGGGGGGAGGAATCAGAATGAATTCGTGGCCTATATGTAAAATAACTACAACCTGACATTTAAATTGATTTTTCCTGTTAAAAATGGGAAATGGATGAAAGAAATGGTATAGGTACCAATTATAATAATTTTATGCAGAAGTTCAACAATGTAAATCAATTGCCCTTAACAATACTAAAAGCTCCTAGATCACCAAAGCCTTCATTTACTTTCCAAGCAGAAAGAAATGGCAACCAAAGGAAATTCCAGTTTAGAATATAAATTCATTTGTTATCAAAATACTTAGTACATGGTAAGTACTTAATAATCAATACATGCTTTTTCTTAGTTCACGGAAAATGGAAAAAGATTAGAAATTTCATTGCTCACAAAACAGAGAAAAATAGCGGAGTTTCCCTGACTCCAATCCAACACTCTTTTTGCTGAATGTGTTCATAAATGTCAAAATCATAAACTTTCCTTCAAAGATATAAAAACAGCAATAACTCTATTCAATAACCTCCTGATTAGCATTACCAAAAGGGCATAAAACAAAGGAACATATGCCTTCCAAAGCTATTTGATAGTGTTGTGGAGCATGACTTTGGGCAAGTCTCAACCTTCCTTGTCCTAGTTTGCTCAAGTATGAAATGAAGGAGTTGGACTATATCACCTCTGATATCCCTTCTAACACTGTTCTTATGATCCTATGATGTTATTTAAGCCTAGGATCCAGCTTATTATACATATTCATTGCTCATCCAAGGTAAGAATATTGCTTGACTTCCTGAATATACTGACTCTCTAATTGTATCTCTTAACCAGGGAATGCAAAAATACATGGTAATTATAGGACAAAAAATTATCATGGGAATATAGCATTAGTAATACATTGAGTGGGACCATCAAAAGACCCTTCTCATTTCAATCTAAGGCTGACCTAGTGTGAGTTTTTGCAGTAAGGAGAACATTAGTGTTAATGGAGCTCATCCATCACTACTAAGTCTCATTATTTGATTTCACCTCCCCCCACACACACACACAACACCAGATCCATCTTGTTCTTCACCCCAGACTCCTCTTTCATTTGCTTCCATTCAATGCCTACTGTTGCCTGAGTATATTTTTCTTTTCTTTTCTTTTCTTTTTTTACATATAAGGTATTTTATTTTTTCCGTTACATGTAAAGATAGTTCTCAACTTTTGTTTATACAAGCTTTACAATTTCAGATTTTTCTCCCTCCTTCTCCTCCTCCCCCCTCCCCTAGACAGCAGGTAATCTGATATAGGTTATATCTATATATCTATATCTATATGTATATATATCTATATGTATATATCTATATCTATATACATATCTACATACACACACACATATATATATATACACACATAATAACATTAATCCTATTTCTGCATTCATCCTGTTATAAGAGAAAAAATCAGAGCAGTAATGCAAAACCTCAAAATAGGAAAAAAAAAAAACCAACAGCACCCAAAACAAAAGAAATAGTATGGTTCAATCAGCATCTATACTCCACAGTTCTTTTTTTTTTTTTCTTGGATTTGGAGATCCTCTTCTATCACCAGTTCCCTGGAACTCTTCTGTGCCATTGCATTGGTGAGAAGAATATTGTCCATCACAATAGGTCAACACTCAATGTTGATGATACTGTGTACAATGTTCTTCTGGTTCTGCTCATCTCACTCATCATCAGCTCACGTAAGACCCTCCAGGTTTCTCTGAACTCCTCCTGCTCATCATTTCTTACAGCACAATAGTATTCCATTGTATTCATATACCACAACTTGTCCAGCCATTCCCCAATTGATGGGCACCCCCTCAACTTCCAATTCCTTGCTACCACATAAAGAGCAGCTATAAATATTTTTGTACATGTGGGTCCCTTTCCCCTTTCCATGATTTCTTTGGGACAAAGACCTAAAAGTGGAATTGCTGGGTCAAAGGGTATGCACAGCTTTATCGCCCTTTGGGCATAATTCCAAATTGTTCTCCAGAATGCTTGGATCAGCTCGCAGCTCCACCAACAATGAATTAGTGTTCCAATTTTCCCACAGCTTCTCCAACATTTATTATCTTCCGTTTTTGTCATTTTAGCCAATCTGATAGGTGTCAGGTGGTACCTCAGAGTTGTTTTAATTTGCATCTCTCTAATCATTAGAGATTTAGAGCATTTTTTCATATGGGAATAGATAGCTTTGGTTTCTTCATCAGAACACTGCCTGTTCATATCCTTTGACCATTTCTCAATTGAGGAATGACTTGGATTCTTATAAATTTGATTTAGTTCCCTATATATTTTAGAGATGAGGCCTTTATCATAAGTACTGGCCTCAAAAATTGTTTCCCAGCTTTCTGCCTCCTTTCCAATTTTGGATGCATTGCTTCTGTTTGTACAAAAATTTTTTAATTTAATATAATCAAAATCATCCATTTTGCATTTTATAATATACTCTATCTCTTGTTTGGTCAAAAACTGTTTTCCTTTCCAAAGATCTGATAGGTAGACTATTCCTTTCTCTCCTAATTTACCTATGGTATCACCTCTTATGTCTAAATCATGTATCCATTTTGACCTTATTTTAGTATAAGGTGTAAGATGTTGGTCTATGCCTAATTTCTGCCATACTATCTTCCAGTTTTCCCAGCAGTTTATATCTTTCTTTTGATGGACCAATTCAGCCCTTTTTTAATGCAAAGGCATATCATTAGTACTTTTGTGTACCTCTGTCTTTTGCTAGCAGAGTCTAAGTGAAAAATGGGAAAATGACAATAATGAGGGAAGAATTTTGTACCTTCCAACCATTTCCCTGCTCTTATTAGGAGGACTTTGTGGGAATAGGGGTAGAAGATGAGAAATCCTTTCAGAGGTAAAATTTATGAAACCTGAAACACATTTACTTTTAACAAGATGAAGAAACCTGTTGAATGACAGTGTATTTAATGGAGTTAAACAATGATTGAACTACTGGACTTAAACAAGTATTGCTTTATGTATTGACATTGAAAACCACAATTTACTGAGAACTGACTGATCCTCACATATTCTCCATTCCCAGGCCAAAAATTGTCTTGGCTTGACCAATCTTTGCAATTCCAGACTCTTGAATTGTTTTACGGATCTCCCAAACAAACTACCCCATCCCAAAGATTCCCATGTTTACTTCCTGGACTTTAGATTATTGTGTTAAAAGGTTCATTAACATTAAGTAGTTTCTATTTGTTAGAAACATACTTTTTCCAAGGGCAGGCTCATAGCTCCCTCTGTTCTGTTACTCCATATAAACCCTGTCCCCAGTCTCCATCTTTAGGTATTCCTAGCAATCTGCTTTGCAATACGCTAAGTTATAGCTCCTCTGCCCTGATTAATGACCTTAATGCTCCTATATTGATTCATTAATTTTAAGGTTGACAACATCAACCTGGAGGAACATGTCTACCCTGTTATTCTTTGGCTTTGTCATATTCAACTTAAAAACAAACAAACAAACAAAACTAAGGACTTTGAAGAAGGCACAGATGACAAACTCATCTAATTTGTGCATGACATGAACTTGTGAAGAATAGTTGATCCATTGGATGACAAATATCTTGACAAGTGAGAATGATGGGTCAAATATTGAATTTAACCAGTATAAATGTAAGGGCATAGGCATTTACTAGATTCCAAAGGCTTTCTTTTGAATCTCTTTCAAAAGGGATATTACTCCTCCCCACTGGCTCAGCAGTAGCAACAAGGACTCCTGAACATTCAAGTTATGCTCTCTCATGATCCAGGAGAGGACATATAATGATAATGTGGCTGTTGTTGATACTGATGATGATAGAATTTACATCCTACTTTGTTTTTTAAAGGGCTTTATGTATGTTATTTTATTTGATATTTACATCAACCTTCAGAAATAGGCACTATTATCCTAATTTAACAAATAGTGAAGCTAACACGAAGTGATTTATGCAGGTCCCACAGATATTACTTGAGTGTTTGAGGCAGAATTCAAGCTCAGATCTTCCTGACTACAAATATAGCTCTTTATTGAAAGTGGTTGGTAGAAAATGATGTGCAGGAAGAGGAACACATAGGAGTCATGGTTAAGAAGGAATGAGGATCTGAGGTTGACTTTTAGTGTAGATGCTCTAGACCTTTTGATCCATCCTGTCATATTCCTTGGTCACTACCTTTTTCTATTTTTAACTTATTTTTTTCCCCTTTGGTTTCTTTAGCCTAGTCTGCTTTCCTTTCCAACATCATGATTTATGACTTCCCATTAGGGATTTTTTTCTTTGTTTTACCTAAATAGTATTATATAAAATCCTTTTGGTATTTTTTCTATAGGTTTTTATTTTATACCAGATACATTATGAACTTAAAAGACATATGCTATGCTGCAGTGATGTCATACTCAAATAAGAATGAGCATATTTTAATTTGGCTCAGAAGCATTTGAGAATTTTTGTGCTAGGCCAGAAATTTCACACCTCTGTTTAGTATTAAGTCAGCCTCGAAGTTAATAAAGATCTAGGTTCAAGTTTAACCTCTGAAACATTCTAGGCAGGTCACTTAACCTTTCAGAGTTCTTATATCAAGTAAGGCTAATGCCCATTCACCTTCCCTGGCCTATATTATGAGTTTAAAAGGTTTATGTGCATTGGTCTAGGGGATTGATCATTATTTGTGGCAGTTATCTAGGACATAAGTTGGGTGCTGCCTCCCTGTGGAGGAGCAAAGACAGCAAAGTCATCATAAATAGCAAAGGATAATGACTTCACATTTTTCTTCCCTAGGCACTTGCAAGGCCAAGCTTCTTTGTTGACCCCACCTTCAAGGTCTTCCAGTATACATGGCAGCACCACACTCAAGAAATTTTTTTTTTTTTATCCCTCTCCTCCTTCATAATTTCCCTTTCCCAATGCCTTGAGTATTTTTTATATTCTTAGGAATATCTCACCTAGAAAATAATCAGCCTCAGAGCCCACAATGATCCATATTCTGGTCCTTATTATAAAAAGGCCCAAATGTATGGCCACATTTGAGTGACAAAGGCACCATATAAGAGAATATTAAGGCATGATAATTTAGAGGTATGCATACACTCATCTCCATGCAGTGCCTCAAAGTCATACTTGAGGACATCTCAAAGGAAAAGAGAGAAAATCATTTCAGGCTTACCACACATTAAGTTGCCCAGCCCAACTCACATAATATGACTAGGACCCATCTAGCCTTCAGTCATTCTTTGTAGGCAAGCCTAGATGAAGCTTGTTTCTTGTTAGTGAGGGAAGAAGAAAGGTTGAGACTAAAGATAAGAGCCTGTGGTTGGGAAAAAGACATTTTAAGGTTTAAGTTTCAACAGTTATATCCCCGTGAACTCTATTCAAAACAATATTTTGTTGTTGTTATTTGTTTTATTTCTCCCCCTCCCTCAAGAACCAATTAAACTCAAAAGCATGACAAGAAATATAAAGCATATGTACAAACTTAAAACACTTAGTGACTGGAGGACATTCACTTTTGAAGCTACTTTCCAGTGAATTTACTGCTTCCCCTTAAAACAAAATTTCCAGATGATATGTGTAGGGGAATTGGTCCTGCCACACATTAACAGAAGGTGGAGAGTGAAACACTAGCAAAACCTTAACTTCTTGACTTTATGGTAGTGAAACCATTTTAATGCCATTTTAAATTTGCTGAATTTAATCCCTTTCTTAATTTAAAGGGACATTAAACATAATAGTTTTATTGTCATACTTTATTCTGCCCTCTGTGAACCAATATTTCAATTCACACCATGAGGGATTAAGGCACGCAAATTTTAAGTACATGACACTGCCCCTCAACATGGCCATCAATTACCACATCACATATTGAAATAGCAATACCTAATCTTGTCACATTTGTATTTGTGTGGTCTGTTCTTTATATGCATAATGAATACAAAGTCAAGTCATTTTCAAAGGAAACAATATAATGTAGTTTTCAAGTATTCCTTCACTTATGCCCTTGGTGAGCAAAAATTCTCCCCAGGCAAATAAATGAGTAAACAAACAAACAAATAAATTACATTTTCATCAGCATCCTAATCCTTATCCTACCCAAATCTTTTAAGATCCCCAGTTCAGTCAGTACCTTGAACATCTATTTCTGCTGTCAGTGATTTCTTCACTGACACAGATTGATCAGGAAATTGTTGTAGCTGAAACATACGTTAATTTAAAGCCAATGTGAAATGAGGATTTCTATATTTGCTTAGTCTGGTATACGGAAAGTAGATATACTGGTCCGTACTTGAAGCTTTTTAAGTTTGATGGCATCTGCAAGAGCCTTCAAGAACTCAGAATCTCTTCCATGCAACAGGAAGGCCTTATAGTAGGAATTTAATGGAAATACTTTGACATAGTAGAAATGTTTTAAATGCTTGCTACCTTTATGCTCCTTTTCTTTTCCTATTGTCATCCACTGGGATTCCATGTATGCTTATCTTTTCTGAACAATGTTGCATGATCTCGACTTTCCCTTTCTTCTCTCACCTAAACCTTTACTGTACTTTATGTCCTGAGTCCTTAGTAAGGTTCCAGTAGCTAATCTCATGACCCCTGCCTCATACCAATATGATAGAAGTTATAGGCTCCAAGTTCAAGACCCTCTTCTGCACATACCCAAGTGAGCTTGGATAAAATACTTAACTTTTTTTTTGTTTAAATTGGACTTCTGTTTCTTTACCCATAAAATGTAAGCATTGAACTAAATGACCTTAAAGATCTGGTCCAGCTCCATGTCTATGACAATATGAACAAATTTGTGAAGCTGGGAATAAAAATAGGATATTCTCCAGTTTTGGGGAGGAAAAAACAAAAACAAAAAGAAAACAAAGGTCAGAAGGGCTAAGTGATTGGTTTAGGGGTACACAGCTGATAAATTATATATCTTGGGGGCAGCTAGGTGGCACAGCAGATAAAGCACCAGTCCTGGATTCAGGAGGAATTGAGTTCAAATCTGGCCTCAGACACTTAACACTTACTAGCTCTGTGGCCCTGGGCAAGTCACTTAACCCTCATTGCCGTGGGAAAAAAAAAATTATATATCTTGGATTCGAACCTAAGCCTTTTAATTTTAAGTCCAGTTTTCTTTCCACTATCCTTCAGTTATTTATCCTTCTCAGATGAAATTACTACAATGCATTTATAATTTTGTAACTGTGCAAAAACTCTTCTGTTTAGCTTTCAAAGCCCTTCATTATCTGGCCCCAACATCTTTACATATTTATATTCCTATCCCTCCAGCTATCCAGCTAAACTTAAGTAGCTTTTGTTCCTCATAGACATCACTCCACCTCCATTTTCTTTGTTAATACATTGTCATTTTCTTTTCTGAGAATGCCCTCCATCCTCACATCTTCCTTAAAGAAACTCTCACTTCCTTTAAGATGCAGTTTAAGCCTCACCTTTTCTGACACATCTCCTCCCCTTCAAAAGCTGTACTATCCCTTTCCTTCTCCTAAATTATCTTGTATTTAAGTAATTTATATTTATTCTCCATAAATTTATTTTGGATATATGTATACATGAATACACATATGTCTGCATACATACTCATATATAGTAGACTATTGTTTACACATATATGCCTATATGTTAGATACTTTATTGACATGCTATGTACTCTATATTGTATATACTATTTGTCAAGTACAATATACTACATATCCACAAATACAAATGTGTATATTTATATAAATGCACATATACATATAAATGCACATACACACAATTAGTCATGATATAGAAATACATATGTATACATTTGTTGTTCATTTATATTATTAATTCACATATTAATAATAATGATCATAAAAAGAATAAGTTGTTTTTGTTGTTCAGTTGTTCAGTTGCATCTGACTTTGTGACTCCATGGACCATTATATGCTAGGCCCTTCTGTCCTTCACTATTTCCCAAAGTCTGTCTAATCTCCTAATTATTGCTTCTGCAATGCCATCTATCAATATCATCCTCTGCTGTTTCCTTTTCCTTTTGCCTTCAGTCTTTCCCAACCTCAGGGTCTTTTCTAAGGAGTTCTATTTTCTTATTATGTGAGCAAAGTATTTAAGCTTCAGCTTCAGTATATAGTCTTCCAGTGAATAGCCTGAATTAATTTCTTTAAGTATTAACTGATTTGATCTCCTTGTCCAAGGTACGCCCAAAAGTATTCTTCAGCACCATGATTTGTAAGTGTCTATTATGCAGTGCTCAGCCTTCTTTATAGTCATATTCTCATAGCCATAACTTGCTACTGGAAAAACCATAACTTGACTATGTAGACATTTGTCAGGAATTAAATGTTTGCTTTTTACTATGCTATCCAGATTTCCATAGCTTTCCTTCCAGGTATCAAGAGTCTTTTAATTTCATGGCTACAATCACAATCTACAGTGATCTTTGAGCCCAAGAACATAAAATCTGACACTGATTCCATTTCTTCTATTTGCCAAGTGATGGGACAAGTTACCAAGATCTTAGTTTTTTGATGTTAAGCTTCAAGCCAGCTTTTACATTTTCCTCCTTCACCCTCATCAAGAGTCTTCTTCAGGGGCAGCTAGGTGGCACAGTGGATAGAGCACCAGCCCTGAATTCAGGAGCACCTGAGTTCAAATACGGCCTCAGACATTTGACACTTACTAGCTATGTGACCCTGGGCAAGTCACTTGACCCCAATTGCCTCACCAAAAAACCCCAAAAAACAAAAAACCTCTTCTTCATTCTTTACTTCCCGGCATCAGAGTGATATTGACTGCCCATCTGAGATTGTTGATATTTCTCCTGAGATTTTGATTCAAATAGCCTGGCATTTTACATTATGTACTCTACACATAAGTTATATAAATAAGATGACAATATGCAACTTTTTCATATTTCTTTACCAATCTTAAATCAATTAGTTGCTCCATGTTCAATTCTAACTGTTGCTTCTTAGTCCACATACAGATTCTTCAGGAGACAAATAAGATGGCTTTGTTCTCCCATCTCTTTGAGGACTTGCCATGTTTTGTGGTGATCCATACAAAGAATTTGATTTAGTCAATGAATCAGAAATAGGTGTTTTTCCTGTAACTCCCTTGCTTTCTCTATCCAGTGAATGTTGGCAAGTTTGTCTCTAGTTATTTTGCCTCCTCAAAAACCAGCCTGCTCTTCTGGTAATTTTCAGTTCACATATTATTGAAGCTTAGCTTGCTGAATCTTAAGCATAACCTTGTTAATGTATGAAATCAACAGACTAGTGATTTGAAAATTCCTTGAACTTGCCCTTCTTTAGGATTAGGACATAAACTGATCTTTTCCAATCCAATTGCCATTGTTTTCTCCAAATGTGCTGGCATATTGAGTGTAGCACTTTAACATCATCATCTTTTATAGACTACAAAAAATTTTTATAGTTTTTACTGCGTGTCAGGCACTGTGCTATGCACTTTAAAATTATTTCATTTGATATTCAAAACAACCCTGAGTGTCAGTTGTTATTATTATCCCCATTTTAAATAGGCACAAACTGAAGCAAACAGAGGTTAATAAGTTGCCCAGAATCACACATCTACTAAATATCTATAGTTGTTGTTTTTTCTGATGGAGTGTAATAACACTGTAAGTATGTTGTTTATACTTTTTATTTGTCTCCCTAACAGCACAGAATATAGCATATTATTTATTGATTGCTTATCTCACTGATACCCTATGTGAGAAATTGTCAAAGACCAACTAAGGATTTCATGATACTCTATCTTACCCATTATTGGATATAATGTCTTCTGAATGAAAAGATGTGGAAATCTTAAGATTTACAATTATCATAAAACAAAATAAGTACTGATCAGTCAAGGAGGAAAGCATTCAACAAACATTTAATAAATTCTACTCTTACTTACAGCAATACATTAAACTCTATGATTTCCCTCACATTCTATTGGCATGAAGAGCTTTCTGACTATTTATGGGCTTCCTAGTAGACTCATCTCAAACCCTAACTTTGGCAGTTAGGTCTTTCTCATTCCTCCTAATTGCCAGTGCCTTTCCCTCCCACTATTATTCCCTTCCATCGATTCTGTCTATATTTAATATATACCTACTGATGCAAATATCCTCTCCCTCATCCTGAAAGGAAGGGACTCTTTTGGCCTTTCTTTGACTACTCATGTTTATTACAGCTCCTGGTATATAGTAATCCTATAAGAAATATTTGTGAACTGCTTATCAAGGCTTCAAAAAAAAGCTCATGGTATTATTTATTTAATATTATTTTCTTATGATCATTAAGGATAAGACAGAGTCTCATCTGACTCAATTTTTGTTAGGAAATAAGGGAAAGGATGAGATGACTTCTTGACTTGCTTTCCTGTCCATGCTTCTCTTTATCTTAATTAAAAATTAAACTTTGGTTTGAAGTCTAAATACTTTCTCCAGGCCACAAAGATTCATTTTCCCTAAAAATAATCCAGTGTACTAACTTACTTGCCATTCAAAGTATTTGATAATAGCTTACATTGATTTATTAAACAGTATAATACAGCTTATCATGACATCTTACATTCAAGCTTATTTTATAATATGCTTTATAATTTATTAAGATATGCAACTACAGTGGGCAGGTAGTTGGTGTAGTGGATAAAGCACCAGCCTTGGATTCAGAAGGACCTAAGTTCAAATCTAGTCTCAGAGACTTGACACTTACTAGCTGTGTGACCCTGGGCAATTCACTTAACCCCCTTCCCCCCCACCCCCACAAAAATGTATGTAACCACAATCATTTTACATTATGAAGAACAATCTTATAGATGATGCTAATTTTTCATTACCAAGAAATGTTTAGTTCTACAGTTCCAGTTTTGTTCAATAACTTGTATCTTACACTTCATAATTACAATGAATGTGGTAATTGTCAAGGTAGATACAAGGTAGTGCTTTATCCACTGTGCCACCTAGCTGCCCCTAGATATATTTTCTATTTTCATAATGGAAAGGACAGGGGCAGCTAGATGGGGCAGTGGTAAAGAACCGGCCCTGGAATCAGGAGTACCTGGGTTCAAATCCGGCTTCATACACTTGACACTTACTAGCTATGTGACCCTGGGCAAGTCACTTAACACTCATTGCCCTGCCCCCCCAAAAAATAATAATGGGAAGGACAGAAAGAAAATCACCTGCCTTTTACTCTCCTGTCCAAAATTAGAGACCTAGGCATTGTATTTGAGGTAGAGAGCTGATGCTGTAAGTAGCTAAAATTAGCCTCAGGCACCCAGAACTGGCTGCCCCTCCAGCAGTGCAACTGCTCTCCCTGAAACTGCCCCAGGCATATAAGCCTTGGACCCATACCCCACTCAGCAGGGATATGCCCCGGGTCCCTCTACCCAGTCAGGCGTGGTTTTGCAAGAAAACTCCATATGCCAGCTGGCCTTGAGCAGGGTCCTGGGGGCACCAATGAATTAGCTTGGCATGCATGGATGGCCAGGCCTGAGTCTTCTGAGATGAAGAAGGGATATATAGCTTGGAGGGATGGGTAGAGATGTGAAAGGAAGACAGGAAGAGTGAAAGGAGGGAGAGCAGGGTGGCTATCTGTTAGTGAAAGGAGGGGGACTGAGAAAGAGGCCTGGAGAGCAGGCATGGCTGACAGTGAAAGGAGGATGTAGTGAAGATGTAAGAAAAGGAGTCCGTTGGTCCATAGGAGACTTAGAGGGACACTACAGAGAGCCGGTGTGCCTGACATTGAAAGACGGGAGCAGGGGGGGAAAGAGTGGCAGTTGCAGGGGAGGTAGAGTGAAGGGGAGCAGAGGCAGCAGATGGCCAGCCACACCCACAGAGAGGGAGTGACTGAGAGTTTGTGGCAGCAGGAGAGAGGTACACATGGGGATAGGCAGCCGCAGAGTCCTGGTACTGAAGTTCACAACTCATATTTCTTGCTTTATCCTTATCTTTACATTTATTCTCATAAATAAACCCTGTTTTGTAATTAAATTGACAAAAGGCTTTTGCTTATCAGTCTGGGAGAAGCAGTTGGGGGATTTTTTAAACTACCCTTACAGACTGGCTTAGGCAGCTAATAGCCAGCTATAGCTTTAGCGTTTATAGTTTTACAGATAGCCAGCCAGCCAGGAGTTAACAGATTATAGTAGTTAATATTTCTTTTCACAATGCCAAGGGGAAATGGTGAGAAACAGAAGTGAGGTTGTGGCGGGTAGAGAGGTAAGAAAGAAGAGTATGTGAGTATTTCTTATATACTATGGGGTATATATGTAGGTGCTTTCTAGATGCCTATACTAATAGAGTTCAGCATCTTGCTCCCAGTGTGGGAGCCTCCTGAATCAAATGGAGGCCAAATAGGTGAGGGAGGGGGAAACATTTTTGTTTTCAATGTGAGGAAAGGAGTATTCTTTTTTTTTAATTAATAAAGTATTTTTTTCCCGTTACATGTAAAGATAGTTCTCAACTTTTGTTTGTACAGGCTTTCCAATTTCAGATTTTTCTCCCTCCCTCGCCTCCCTCCCCTAGACAGCAGGTAATCTGATATAGGTTATATATATATATATATATATATATATATATATATATATATATATATATATATATATATATATGTTAGAAGAATCAGAGCAATGATGAAAAACCTCACAATAGAAAAAAACAATAGAACCCAAAACAAAAGAAATAGTATGGTTCATTCAGCATCTACACTCCACAGTTCTTTTTTATTTTCCAATGGATTTGGGGATCCTCTTCTATCATGAGTTCCCTGGAACCTTCTGTACCATTGCATTGGTGAGAAGAATATAGTCCATCACAACAGATCAACACTCAATGTGGATGATACTGTGTAAAATGTTCTTCTGGTTCTGCTCATCTCACTCATCATCAGCTCACGTAAGACCCTCCAGGTTTCTCTGAACTCCTCCTGCTCATCATTTCTTACAGCAAAATAGTATTCCATTGTATTCATATACCACAACTTGTCCAGCCATTCCCCAATTGATGGGCACCCCCTCAACTTCTAATTCCTTGCCACCACATAAAGAGCAGCTATAAATATTTTTGTACATGTGGGTCCCTTTCCCCTTTCCATGATTTCTTTGGGAAAAAGACCCAAAAGTGGTATTGCTGGGTCAAAGGGTATGCACAGCTTTATCGCCCTTTAGGCATAATTCCAAATTGTTCTCCAGAATGGTTAGATCAGTTCACAGCTCCACCAACAATGCATTAGTGTTCCAATTTTCCCATAGCTTCTCCAACATTTATTATTTTCCTTTTTTGTCATTTTAGCCAATCTGATAGGTGTCAGGTGGTAACTCAGAGTTGTTTTAATTTGCATTTCTCTAATCAGTAGTGATTTAGAGCATTTTTATATATGGGAATAGATAGCTTTGGTTTGTTAATCAGAAAACTGCCTGTTCATATCCTTTGACCATTTCTCAATTGGGGAATGATTTAGATTCTTATAAATTTGATTTAGCTCCCTATAAATTTTAGAAATGAGGCCTTTATCAGAAGTACTGGCCACAAAAATTGTTTCCTAGCTTTCTGCCTCCCTTCTAATTTTGGATGCATTGCTTCTGTTTGTACAAAAACTTTTTAATTTAATGTAATCAAAATCACCCATTTTGCATTTTATAATATACTCTATCTCTTGTTTGGCCATAAACTGTTTTCCTTTCCAAAGATCTGATAGGTAGACTATTCCTTTCTCTTCTAATTTACCTATGGTATCACCTCTTATGTCTAAATCATGTATCCATTTTGACCTTATTTTAGTATAAGGTGTCAGATGTTGGTCTATGCCTAATTTCTGCCATACTATCTTCCAGCTTTCCCAGCAGTTTTTGTCAAATACTGAGTTCCTATCCCAGAAGCTGGAGTCCTTGGGTTTATCAAACACTACATTACTAGTGTCATTTACTACTGCATTTCTTGAGCCTAGCCTATTCCATTGATCTACCACTCTATTTTTTAGCCAGTACCAGATAGTTTTGATGACTGCTGCTTTAAAGTAAAGCTCCAGGTTTGGTACCACTAACCCACCTTTCTGTGAATTTTTTTTTCATTATTTCCCTGGATATTCTTGATTTTGTGTTTATCCAGATGAATTTTGTTATTATTTTTTCTAGCTCTATAAAATAATTTTTAGGTAGTCTGATTGGTATGGCACTGAATAAGTAAATTAATTTAGGCAGTATCGTCATTTTTACTATATTAGATCTGCCTATCCATGAGCAATTGATATCTTTCCAGTTATTTAGATCTGATTTGATTTGTGTGAAGAGTGTTTGGTAGTTGTGTTCATGGAGTTCCTGGGTTTGTCTTGGCAAGGAGACTCCCAAGTATTTTGTATTATCTACTGTTACTTTAAATGGAATTTCTCTTTCTATCTCTTGCTGCTGGACTTTGTTGGTTATGGATAGAAATGCTGATGATTTCTGTGGATTTATATTACATCCTGCTACTTTGCTAAAGTTGTTAATTGTTTCTAGTAATTTTTGAGTTGATTCTCTAGGATTCTTTAAGTATACTATCATATCATCTGCAAGGAATGATAGTTTTGTTTCCTCCTTGCCTATTCTAATTCCTTTAATTCCTTTCTCTTCTCTGATTGCTAAAGCTAACATTTCTAGTACAATATTAAATAATAGGGGTGATGATGGACATCCCTGTTTCACCCCTGATCTTATTGGGAAGGCCTCTAATTTATCTCCATTGCATATAATACTTGCTGATGGCTTTAGGTAGATACTGTTTATTATTTTAGGGAAAGCTCCACCTATTCCTAAACTCTCTAGTGTTTTTATTAGGAATGGGTGTTGTATTTTGTCAAAAGCTTTCTCTGCATCTATTGAGATAATCATATGATTTTGGTTGGTTTTCTTATTGATGTAGTTATGTTAATAGTTTTTCTAATGTTGAACCAGCCCTGCATTCCTGGTATAAATCCCACGTGGTCATAGTGTATTATCCTGGTGATCTCTTGCTGTAATCTCCTTGCTAATATCTTATTTAAGATCTTTGCATCAATATTCATTAGGGAAATTGGTCTATAATTTTCTTTTTCTGTTTTTGTTTTGCCTGGTTTTGGTATCACCATAATATTTGTGTCATAAAGGGAATTTGGTAGAACTTCTTCACCTATTTTTCCGAATAATTTGTATAATATTGGAGTCAATTGTTCTTTAAATGTTTGGTAAAATTCACCTGTAAACCCATCTGGCCCTGGGGATTTTTTCTTAGGGAGTTCATTAATAGCTTGTTCAATTTCTTTTTCTAATATGGGTTTATTTAAGGATTTTATTTCTTCTTCAGTTAACCTGGGCAGTTTGTATTTTTGTAAATATTCATCCATTTCATTTAGATTGTCAAATTTATTGGCATACAGTTGGGCAAAATAATTCCTAATTATTGATTTAATTTCCACTTCATTGGTGGTAACATCACCCTTTTCATTTTTGATACTGGTAATTTGGTTTTCTTCTTTCTTTTTTTTTTGATTAAATTAACCTATATTTTATCTATTTTATTGGTTTTTTCTTAAAACCAGCTCTTAGTTTTATTGATTAACTCTATAGTTTTTTTTCTGTCAATCATTAATTTCTCCTTTAATTTTCAGGATCTCTAATTTAGTGTCTAATTGGGGATTTCTAATTTGTTCTTTTTCTAGCTTTTTAAGTTGCATGCCCAATTCATTAATCTCCTCTTTCTCTTTTTTATTCATGTAAGCATTTACAGCTATAAATTTTCCCCTAAGCACTGCTTTGGCTGCATCCCATAGATTTTGGTATGTTGTCTCATTATTGTCATTCTCTTGGATATAGTTATTGATTGTTTCTATGATTTCTTCTTTGGCCCATTCATTCTGTAGAATGAAATTATTTAGTTTCCAATTGATTTTCATTCTACTTTTCCCTGGCTCTTTCTTACATGTAATTTTTATTGCATCATGATCTGAGAAGGATGCATTTACTATTTCTGCCTTTCTACATTTGACTATGATGTTTTTATGCCCTAATACATGGTCACTTTTTGAAATTGTGCCATGTACTGCTGAGAAAAAGGTATATTCCTTTCTATCCCCATTCAATTTTCTCCAGACATCTATCATGTCTAACTTTTCTAGTAATATATTCACCTCTTTTACTTCTTTCTTATTTATTTTTTTGGCTAGATTTATCTAATTCTGAGAGGGGAGATTCAGATCCCCCACTAGTATAGTATTACTGTCTAATTCCTCTTGTAACTCATTTAACTTCTCCTCTAAGAACTTGGATGCTATACCACTTGGCACATAAATATTTAATATTGATTTTACTTCATTATTTATAGTACCTTTAAGTAATATGTAATTTCCTTCCTTATCTCTTTTAATGAGATCTATTTTTGCCTGAACTTTGTCTGAGATAAGGATTGCTACCCCTGCCTTTTTTACTTTAGCTGAGGCATAATATATTCTGCTCCAGCCTTTTACCTTTACTCTGTGTGTATCTCTCTGCTTCAAATGTGTTTCTTGTAACAGCATATTGTAGGATTCTGGTTTTTAATCCACTCTGCAATTCACTTCCATTTTATAGCAGAGTTCATCCCATTCACATTCACAGTTATGATTACTGACTGTCTATTCCCCTCCATTCTATTTACCCCCTTTGTACTTTTCCCCCCTTCTTTCACCCTATTCCTCCTCACTGATGTTTTACTTCTTACCCCTGGCTCCCCCAATCTGCCCTCCCTTTTTATCACCCCCCCTCTCTTTTTTTCCCCCTTTTCTCCCTTGCTTTTGTCCTCCCTTCTATCAGCCCCCCCCCTTTCCCTTCCCCTTTTGCTTCCATAAAGAGTGAGTTAAGTTTCTTTATCCCAATGAATGTATATGTTATTCACTCTTTGAATCAAACCTAATGAGAGTAGGGTTGAAACAATATTCACCCGTCCTTTCTTTTCCTCTATTGTAATAGGTTTTTTTTTTCACCTCTTCATATGATATAATTCATCCCATTCCACCTCCCCTTTCCTCTCCTCCCCATAGACTCCCTTTTTAACCCCTTAATTTTTTTGTATCATCACATCAAAGACAATTTATATTTATCCCCTCTGTGTACACTCCTTCTCTCTGCCTAAATACATTTACAGTTCTTAAGAGTTAGGAGTATTATCTTCTTGTGTAGGGATATAAACAGTTTAACCTAATAGGGTAACCTTTTTTTTTTTCCCCCTTCTCTTTACCTTTTTAAAATTCTCTTGAGTCTTGTATGTTGAGATCAAATTTTCTATTCAGTTCTGGTCTTTTCACCAGGAAAGATTGAAAGTCCCCAATGTCATTAAATGTCCATCTTTTCCCCTGAAAGAGAATGCACATTTTTACTGGGTAATAGATTCTTGGCTGCAATCCAAGCTCCTTTGCCTTCCAGAATATCCTATTCCAAGCCTTGCGGTCCTTTAATGTTGAAGCTGCCAGGTCCTGAGCAATCCTGACTGTGGCTCCATGATATTTAAATTGCTTCTTTCTGGCTCCTTGGAGTATTTTCTCCTTCACCTGATAATTCTGGAATTTGGCTACAATGTTCCTTGGAGTTTTCCTTTTGGGGTCTCTTTCAGGAGGTGATCAGTGGATTCTTTCAATGATGATTTTATCCTCTTATTCTATGATATCAGGGCAGTTCTCCTTAATAATTTCCTGGAATATGGTGTCTAGATTCTTTTTCAGGTCATGGCTTTCAGGCAGTCCAATGATTCTCAAATTGTCTCTCCTTGATCTGTTTTCCAGATCAGTTGTCTTTCTAATGAGGTATTTTACATTTTCTTCTATTTTTTCATTCTTTTGATTCTACTTGACTGATTCCTGGTGTCTCATGGATTCTTTATCTTCCAACTGTCCCATTTTAATTTTTAAGGCATTGTTTTCTTCAGTGAGATTATGCACCTTTTTCCCATTTGGCCAAATGAATTTTTTAAGGCATTGTTTTCTTTAGTGAAATTATGTGCTTCCTTTCCCAAGCTGCTGACTCTTTTTTCATGGTTTTCTTGTTTTGCTTTCATTTCTCTCCCCATTTTTTCTTCTACCTCCCTCAATTGATTTTTAAAATCCTTTTTGAGCTCTTCCAGGAAGGCTTTTTGTTCTTGAGAGCAATTCACCTTCCCTTGTGAGGCTTCAGATGTAGGCAATTTGAGGGTATTGTCTTCATCTGAGTTTGCATTGGCTTCTTCCCTATTGATACAGAAGCTCTCAATGGAGAGGGCTCATTTTTGCTTCTTACTCATTATTGCAGCTTGTTTGTTTATTTTTTAAGTTGAGTTCTGCTCTGGAGGCACCAGGGTCCCTGTTTTGGTCTTCTTGTGCAGGGGTATAGGTCCTGTGTGACCGGCTTTTTACTCTGAGGCCTTTATAGTGTGTGCAGTTTGCCCCCCTGCACTTCCTGTCTGGGTGCGCTCAGCCCGGTGCCCGATCCGTCTGTCCCATTTGTGGCCCTACCGCCTGCCCTCCCGGCCAGTGCAGGTAGGTTTTTCCACTGTCCTTCTTGGCCACCAGATTTTTGAGCCAGATTGCAGGGGCCTCAGTTGTTCGGCTGTGGCCCGCAGCTCCTGCTGACTTGCCCTGACCCCCTTGAACCTGGGCTGCTGCCCTGCTCTTGGCCTGCCTTTTGCCTGAGTCAGATCGACCTTTTCCAGAAGTCTTCTAAATTAACTCTGTTTGGAAGACTGTGTCTCTCTGTCCCTTTGCAGGTTCAGTAGTTTCATAATCCATCCAGAGGCTTGATTTAATGTTCTTTTTGAGGGAACAGAAGGAGAGCTCAGGCAGCTTGCTGCTTCCTCTCCGCCATCTTGGCTCCCAGGAGTATTCTTTTTATGAATAAGAAATATGTGATGAAAATTATAGGGTATTCTATTACTTGTGTATGGGAGGAGAGATTTTTAGAATTCTAAAAGGGAAAGGCACTCCAGGGGAGAAATATGTTCCTCTCCTCTATGTTCCAAAACATTATTTGGCCTGGCACATGGTATAGACTCAAGCCCAAGGTTTAATTGCTGAAAATAAACATTCTCTTCTTATTATGATAGACACAATGTGAATCTTAATCAAAATATTTTTTAATAATAAAAGATACCTGAAAGGATTGAACATGGTAATGAATAAAGAATTAACTCTGAAGTCAAAGTACTGGGCTTCAAATCTCACTTACTGCCCATATGAACCTGGGCAAGTTTCAATCTCCCTGGCCCTCAGTTTCTTCATCTGTAAAATGAAGAAAGAATTGGAATCTGTGGTGCCTATATCTATATGTTCTTGCACTAAATTCATGATCATATCAACTTGATTTATCAAAAGTTTATTGACAATTTCGGATCTGTGAGGCTGCTGGAAAAGGTTCCCGCACTGCTACAGGTAAGATGTTAAGGAAAAAAGACACAGAGACATAGGATGGGATTGGAAGGGCCCCATGCACTTGGCAAAAGGCAAAAGGCAAGGCTTATTTGGACAGTGTGACATTTTTATACCTGAGGTGAGCAAAAGGAATGTCTTTGTGTGAAGTTCATGCCAAAAGAGCAGGATGAGGGGATTGGTTCCTAGACCTTGGGCCATGTAGGCCTTATCTATGATAAGGAGCATGTTTCTGTCCTTTGAAGTTTCCTTGGCGCCTATGTAAATGCATCATCTTTGGTGCCCAGCAAATGAATCCGCATCCAGGAAGGATCATTGTGATTTACAGCCCTCTTATCAAGGGCTAACTAAGAATCAGCACATATTTTCTGGAAGGAGGGTTTTCTGTCTGTGAGCTTTGCTTGAACAGTAAAAGGGGGGCTTAGTTAACCCCTAACAGTTTATTATATACCCAGTGACAAGCAGAAGAGATAAAAAGACAAAAATGAAATTATCTCTGTTTTCAAAGATTTTTCATTATACTTTGATGTCAAAACATATAGATACAAAATTGACACAAAGAAATATAAAGGAAATTCAAGAGGGCAAGTGTAGTCTAATCAAGGGACTAATTGAGAAATGCCTCATGTAGGAGGTGGCATGTGATTGATGCTTTGAAGGAAGTTAGGGAGTCTATAAAGCAGAGACAAGGATGGATCACATTCCAGGCACAAGCTGATAAGGGAACAGAATGTTATGTACGAGGAAAAACAAGTAGCCTGATTTGATTGGAATGGAGATTATAAGAATACTATGAATTAAAACTGGAAAAGTAGCAAGACATCAGAGTCTGGAGGGCTTTAAATGTCAGGCTGAATCCATATATTATCCCAAAGGAAATAAAGATCAGTTGAAAAATTTTGAACATGTGTTGGAGAGTGGGTGAGTCAGATGGGTTATTTGAAAATATGGATTTAACAGCTCATAAAGATTGGAATGGGAAGGAAGGGAAACTATCTAGAAGGATATTGAATTAGTCTAGGTGAGAGGAGATGACACCATGTTTATATTATAGAACTAAACTAAGACTATATAAAAGAAGAGGAAATGATAGATTTGTGAGGGATTTAGAGAGAGCATCAGTTAGACCACAACTGAGTTTTTATAAGAGTTGAGGAAGAAAAAAGATTCAAGGGCAACTCCAAGTTTTTTAATTCAGGTACCTGAAAGGATGGTGATGCCATTAATTAAAATGGGGAAATTTAAAAGAAGGATAGGCTATAAGGAAAATATAAATAGATCCAAAGATTACAAAGGAAAAAATTCAAACCCTTAACAACCATATGAACACTTTGCTACAAACCACTGAGAGGCAAATTAAAACAATTTTGTGATTTTACCTCACTCTTTAATGACTTTGTGTGTGAATGAATGAGCAAGAAAGAGAGAGAGAGAGAGAGAGAGAGAGAGAGAGAGAGAGAGAGAGAGAGAGAGAGAGAGATCAGTATTAGAGGGACTACTAGAAAACAACAAAACCATTATACTGTTGGGGGAATTGGGGATTAGTCCAACTATTCTGAAAAATATTTTGGAGAATACAAAATGTATAATTAAAATATTAGTAATACTACTTTTGTGTTAGCAAAAAATGGAAATAAATTATGTACCACTCAACTGAGGAATAGTTGAACAAATCATAGCATATGAACAGGATAGCATTGTGCCATGAGAAATGTAGATGGGATTTTTTAAAAAAAGGCAAGATGTGTATGAACTAATTACAACAGAATAAAATTGAACAAGGAAAGTCACATATACACTCATTATAATAATCCAAACAAAATAGACATTAAAATGAAGCTTAACTAATTTATATAATTGTATTGAATGGTCAAATTCCATATTTGCAGAGGTATGCGATGCTTCTTCCCATATATTATGTTTCTTCCCAAAGGAAGAAATAAATAACTAATAATAAAATAACTAACAATAAAAAAACAAATGAAAACAACTCAATTTTCTTTTTATTCTCAGAAAATTGGTGAAGATAACAAAAGCCATACGATGTCATTGCTAGCATAGCAGGAAGAAATTATGTTAGCTATTTTCACTTGATATATGATGAGAGAGAGACAGAGAGACAGAGAGACAGAGAGAGAATGAGATTTGTTATGGAAATGTAAAATTTCACATGCATATGTAATATCCAAGTTAAGATGTTGCATAAGTACTCAGTAAGATGTGAATAAAATATTATGAAATAATGAATTAAGGCAATAATTTTATTCTATTTGCTATGTTTAAATATAAAAATAAATATCATAAACATGGGAAAACATATGAAGAATATGAGAACTGCAAAAATTTACTGAGAACTGAATTCCCCATCCCCTCTTTCCCAGGCAGGTGAATTGCCTGGTGCTGACTGTCTTTGTCATTTCCAGACCCTTGATGGACTTATGGACCTTCCCCCAAACAATTTATCCCCACCCAATGTTCCCCACCTTACTCCCTGGACTTTGTTATTATGTAAAAAGGGTCCACCTACATTAAGTAGTTTCTATACAGAGTCAGTAACAATGCCTATACTTAAATTAGGAGCTGTTCCATTATTCCTTTTGTCAAAGGTTCATTTACATTAATTAGCTATATGTCACTCTGGAGCAATCTTTTGGTTCCCTTTTTGTTCTGTTACCCCATTAAAAACCCTGTCCTCTGTTCCCATCTTTGGGTATTACTAGCTTTTGAGCTTTCGATACCAGGAGCTATAGTTCCTCTGCCCTGATTAAAGACCTTATTTCTCCTATATTGATTGTTTCCTTAATTTCAAGGTTAACAAATATCAGGAACTTCCTTTAGAAATGATGATCTTTTATATAATTATGAGAATGAATCAATCCATTTCTGCTATATTACACATCATACCAACATGATGTAAAATGGAATTTAGAAAAAAAAACTGTTGGATACCAAGAATATAGCAAAAGGCTATGAAAGAAATTAAAACGATAACTTTATTATATTCTTGCTATGTTGTACAAAGTGATGTACAATAGTTTTGCTATGAATTTCCATATGTAACTTTAAAGTAATTTATCTTATTTGTGAAGGCACCAGGGTTGGTCAGCAAATTTTATGGCAAGTCTGTAAATGAATCTCTGCTGTTAGTAATATCCTTTTTTCCCCAAAAGCTTAGACTAGGAAAGGAAATACCTTTGTTCATTACCTAGAACTGTCAGTCAATATTATTCCCCAGCCACTTATCTCATATTTTACTTTAGACAGTAAATGGCAAATGGCAAGAAGTCTGTTGCTTATGCTGACTGTGAAAAATTCAGTAAAGTTACTATTCTACTGATAACCTCCCTTTGACTCTGAAAGGTGCTAGACTTTCACAAAGAACAAAAAACAATTCCTACTAAGACCTTCCTGAATTTTCTATTCAAAGAGGTGTATTCCCCCACCAAATGAGGCAGAAATGGAACTAGGGAGGGGTTAACTAGCTCATTGTCCCAAGGCACCAAAATTTGGAATGTGAAAACAATAAAAATAATGAATTTGAAAGACTGTGCATGTTGAAAATGTGTGACATTTAAATTTTGACAGAACTTTCACATCTTCAGTAGTACACAAATTAATTAGCAAAAATAATTAAAACAGGCAGGTCCCAGATGAGATGTTTCTACTCCTACTCCCTTCCCTCCCCCATAGTTATATTCATATAATCTGTTCCCAGGATACACCCAGATCTCCTTTTCCCTGGACACCAGGCTCCTCAGTATTGCATCTCTGTCCCTTTTATGAGATGACATAAAGTTTGCCCATATAAGTATTGGTGTCCTGGAGTCTCTCACTTTGTGAGGCAGTGTACAAGGTGTGCTTCAACAATGTTGATTTAGGGACCTTTACTGCTTATTTTTCACAGTGCCAAAATTGATAGTTGCAATTCTTTCACAGCACAGTTTCCACAACTTTCTATGCTGTTAAATTATAAACCAAGAAAGATTCTAATATCCCCAAACAAGGCTATAAACACTGGGAAACCTTGGAAGAAAACATTTTGAAAGAACTTTTGATTGATTTGGAGAAAATTCTCTTTGTCTCATTTCAATTCTCTGGGTGATTAGGAGAGAATGAGTCATCTACAGCATGCCATAATAGAAACAACATTGGCCTTGGAGTCAGCAGAATGTTTTCAGATCTGTCACTTATGACCTCTTTGATATGCCACTACCAGTCTTAGGATTTTCCTGTTCTCTTTAATTTCCTCATCTGTAAAATTAGGGATTTCAGCTAAATTCTCTTTGAAGTCTCTTCTAGATCTATATGCCTTCTCCCTTCCCCTAAAGCTAAAGCTAAGTGGTGTGTAAGGTTTCCCCCAGTTTTGGCCAAAGCCCTAATAAAATATAATCTATCTCTCTAGAGAAATTTACTAAAGGTTTCATAACACACTTTTCAGTTATTTTTAATCAAAGAACTAAAGCTAGAAAGTAGGCATTGAGTGGAAGGAGCTCTTGTTTCTAGAAAACATCTGTGAATGCAGAAAAATTATGATGAGTTCATATTTGAGAGTTGAGGAATGAGAAATTGTGGCGTCATTCAATGCATGGCCTGGGGTATCTCCTCATGTCATACAGGAAACATTCCTCTTTGTAGAGGAGGAGTACAGAACAGTGGATAGAGTACTAAATTTGGAGTCAGGAAGATCTGCTTTCAAATCCTGCATCAGAAATTTATGAGCTGCATGAGGCTGGGCAAGTACTTGCCTTCCTTTGGCCTGAGCTCCTTTTCTAGAAGATGAGTTGGTTGTACTAGATAGCTTCTAAGGTCACTTCTCACTCTAAATTTAAGAATTCATGTACCTCATCGGAAGTACATGGGGTTGACCATATGCAACACAGATTGAATATTACATAAACTTGTTATTTCAAGGCAAATATATTAACCCTCAAGGTACTCAGAATTAGGCAATAACAAGAAATACAAAGACATAATTAAATACAGTATCTCTCCTCTGTCTCTGTTTTGTCTTTGTGTTTCAGTCTCCTCTGTATCTCTATCATTTTATGTCTCTCTGTCTCTGTCTCTATCATTCTTCTTGAATAGGAACTAGAGAATATATTTTTAGGATTTTGTTTACAGTCAGAAGAAGAAAATCTTTGAACTGGAAAAGCCCTACTTGAAGAAGAGAATCAAGGAGACATTTAAAAAAATGCTTTTCTTCTAACTGATATTTTAAAGATAATATGGTTGTACATTCCCAAATGCAGAGAAATTTGAGAGCCTAATACTTCCTAATTTACAGGGCTGTTTTTTTTCTTTCAGTGTAATGAGTTGACTAAAGGCATATGGCTTCAGTTATAACATATTAGAATGAATATTAACCCTTAAGTAAAAGTCAAAAGGCCTAAATGTTCACAGTAAATATATGACTTGGTTTTAAGCAACCATAGTGTTATTTGTATTTACATAATACATTAATATAGTTTCCAAAGAAGCATTAGAGTACAGTAGTATATATATATATATATATATATATATATATATATATATATATATATATATATTTGTTTTAGAGTTAAAGGACTTTATATCAAAATCTATTTCTCGTACAGTAGGTCACAAGCCTTGGGCAACTCATTTAAACTCTCTGAGCCTCAGTTTCCTCTGGAAAATTAGAACACTGGACTAGATGGCCCCAAGGTCCAAATCAGCTTTAATATATTAAAAAGATAGATGGAATTACTATTGAACAAGCTTCTGGTGAAACTAGAAACAGTCTGGCAGAAATTAGGCACAATAAACAGCTCACACCATACACCAAGATAAAGCTCCAAATGGCTACATGACTTAAATATAAAATGTCATATCATAAGTAGAGGAGCAAAAACATGGATTACCTGTAGTATCTAGAGATAAGGGAAGAGTTCATCATTAAACAAGGAACAGAAAATGAAAAATATTGTTAATAAAATTTTTAAAAAATTTATACAAATAAAATCAATTCAATTAAAAATTAGAAGGTAAACAGTAAGTAGGGCAAAAAAAATAACTTTTTGCAGTATTTCTCTGATAAATTTCTGATACCTGAGATATATTAGGAATTCACTTAAAAGTATAAACAAACAAAAGCCATTCCCCAATAGAGACAAAGAGTATGAAAGACAGTTTTTAGTATAATTGATCCTAATAATAACAAGCATGTATACAAATATTTATATATATACATATATATATATATACACATATATACACATTTGTACATATACATATACATACACACATACACACATATATATATAAACTTCAAAACACTAATAATTAGAGGAAAGCAAATTAAAAGAATTGTAAAGTTTTACATCATACCTGTCAAAGTGTCAAAAATAACAGTAAAGGAAAATTTCAATGTGCTAGAGGGGTTATGGGTCAACAGAATTAATACACTATGAGGAAAGAAGGGAATTGGTCCAGCCTTTTCTGAAAGTAGCTTATAAGTATGCCCTCCCCAAGTCATTAAGCTTTGCATTTTTCTTTTGATCCACCATCATTACTAGACTTATTCCCCTAAAGAGATCAAAGAATGTGGAAATATTCCATAGGTGCATTTTTTTTATCAGACTTTTTTTGTAGCTTGCAAGAACTGTAAACTAAGGAGTTACTTGTCAAATGTGGAATGGTTGAACAAATTATGGCACATGAAGTTAGTGGAATATTATTGTGCCACAAAATATTTATAAAAAGTAATTATAAAAAAGCACAGTTTCAAAGAAACCTATAAAAACTAATATAAACTGATAAAGTAAAATGAAAAGAATGGACAATTAGTATAACAATGACGTAAACACAAGCAAAATGAATGACTTAAAAATTGGATCAATGCAATGATCACCCACTATTCCAGAGAAAAATTGGTAAAGCATGATGGCATGATAGGTAATTGAATCCAAGTAGATAATGCAATATCTATTTTTGAACATGGTCAATGTGGGATTTTGTTTTGTTTGACTAATATCTATATATCTATATATCTATATATATCTTTCTATCTATAAAGGTATTTCTTTCTTTCTTTTTTTTTTGGAGGGAGGAGAACAAAGAGGAAAGTGATGGAATTCCTTATCCTACCTCCAAAATGAAATAAATATAAAGACAGAAAAGAAAAGGTTATTGAAGTATTTTTAATCCATAGAAGAAAAATCAGAAGGAAAAACAGTACAGCTTTTTGTCAAAATTATCATATGTTTAAAAGAAAAAAGAAGCTGTATGTAATAGAAATTGTAAATTTTATGTACCATAAATCTTCCTTATTCTATTTAGTTTATAGAAATTCTCATTTTTTTGTTTGTTTATAATAGAATAAAAAATTTCAAAAAGTAAAAAAAGAAACAAGTAAATATAATGTTCTTTTGCTTAAATCACATGGATTTTTTTTTTGTTTAGCAAACTATAAATAAATTGAAATAAAAAATTAATGTTGTAATGTTCATAAACTTCTCTCTTGGAAACTATACATTTGGTATCATTCCAGTACTACAAGGTAGTATGAGGTATTTTGATTATAGTTGATGATAAATGTATTTTATTTACTTATATCAACAGCCTGATTTGGGGGAACACATTGAAGATAAAGGAACTTTCACCACTTCTTTTCATCCTAGATTTCTAAAGTTCATGAATCTAACTGTGAAAGCCTGTGAACTTCCTCTACCAACATAGCTTAGTTGCCCTTTTATAAAGTAAAACTGATTATTCATGCCTTAAAAATGTCATAAAACTGAGCCACAAGTAGCAGAAATGTTGCTGATTCATAAATATTTTACATATAGTTTATTTCAGCTCCTAATTTCCTGACCTCTGCATTGAAGTTGTGGTTTATCTAATCTTTTTAACCCCTCCCCTCCCCATTTTACATGGCATGGGATGGAAAGAACTTCACTTCATCCAGAACTTTTGTGTTATATAAAGAACACTATATGGTACAATTCCCATAATGTTCCACACCAGGCTTCAGGGGAGAACTCCATTCATTAGTGAGTATGTGGACAGAATTACAAGGTCCTGTCCTTACTATATCAGAATACTTTGTGGCCTGCTACTTTAGTGCTATCTCTTATACTTTCCAAAGAGATAATTTTTTAAGAGTCCAATAGCAAAATACTCTAGCTCAAACCTGAAATAAAGCCAATTCAAGTGGCTAAATGGAAGCACTGATTCCAGAAACCCTGGAACAGGTTCTTATTATATCCTACTTGGACTGTTTGAATAACCTACTGTTCTGCCTGATACAAGGGCCTCCCCAGTCCATCCTCTATTCAGTTGACAAATTAATCTTCTTGAAACAAATTTCTGACCATGTCTTTCTTATCTTACCTTATTTAATAAACTCCAGAAGCTCACTATCATTTCTTGTATAAAATATAAAATGCTATTTGTCATTCAAAGTCCTTTACAACATACTCCCCTCCTACCTTTGCAGCCTTCTTGTACCTTACTCCATCCTACATATTGTGCAATTCAGGAATACTGGACTCCTTGCTATAACTTTCACAAGATACATGCATTTCAGACTCCAGAAAATTTTGGTGGTTATTACCAATGCCTGGAATACACTTCCTCCTCTGTTTTCTGAATTCTCTGGCTTTCTTCAAGTCCTAGCTAAAAGCACATATTGTATAAGAATCTTTTCCTGATTCCTTTTGCCTTCCTTATATTGATTAGCTCTAATTTGTCCAGTATGTGTGTGAATATATGTATACATAGATGTATCTATGTATACCAAATGTATAAAAAGCACATCTATATATATTTGCATACAAACACATAAATACATATGTACATACATACATATAGAAGCATATAGATAATTTGAAGAAATAGATGGTAGATACATATAACAGAGAGAGAGAGAGAAAGAGAGAGAGAGAGAGATGGATATATGGAAAGATGAACATTGGCTCAAAGAGCCAATAGTATGGGACTCTTTCCTTATTGGTGGAGATTGATTTCTCGAAACTCCATTCCTGTGTGAGGGGGCGAGGCAGAGTCAGTGAGATCTAGAGAGAAAAATGATCTAGGTCTCTTCTTACTTTCAGTTTTAAAGGACAATTTGGATAATTTCAACATGTCTTCAGGTTGTTGAAGGTAGAGAAAGACTCTGGGGAAAAGAAAACATGAGAGGAAATGATAGCTTCAATCATGTCCCTATTGCCAGTTTTATAAACTAGACACCCAAGATTTCCTATTGAGTGTGACTTGGAACTTTCTCTTGGCTGATCTAAGTTTTCTTGCTCCCAAAATGAGAAAGCTCATTCAATATGTATCATATGGTATATATTCACACACACATATTTCATGCACACACACACACACACACACACACACACACTTTTATATGATTGCTATTTGTTTGGAAAAATTGGTGTATTTGCTATTTGTTATATGCTTTCATTGTGAAAATGACATTTTGTGAAAAGGTGATCAAGCCTAGCTTGAACCTTTAAAGTTATGTTCTATAGTATATAGCATTTAGGTTTTTATAGTAATAATATTTAAGAAAATATACACATTTGTGTATAGATATCTATTGCACATACACCTATACCTATATATACATATTTATATGAGCCTATGGAGAGAAAGAAGAAAGAGAAGAGGAGGAGAAAAAGAAAAAGGAGATGGAAGAGGAGGAGGGGTGGGGTAAGAGAAGAGGGAAAGGGGATGGGAGAGAGTCTTCCCTGTCTTCAACCTCTTGGTGGAGAATGGGGTGGGTCAGAGATGCTAGAAATGTTTCTTCTTTCCTTGCTGTAAACCACATCTAGACATACCCATGTAGGCATACAAAATAGACATTGACAATATAGCATATGTCACTTAATAGACAGAGAGACAGATAGATAGATGATCTAGGGATAGAGATAATTAGAGCTAGATGATCCAGTTGTCTTTGCACCGTTCCTTTTTGTGATTTCCCCATTAGACTAAGATCCAAGAAATCAGGGACTCTTCTTCCCCAGCACTTATCACAGTGCCTGACACATAGTAGACACTTTATAAATGCTTATTGATGTCTGACTAACTTGAAGAGTATGACAGGCTTGTGATGGGATTATAGGTCTAGTCACGTAGAGGACATTGCACATTAACCCCCCCCTCCCCTTTTTCTGTAGGTGAGGAAAATTGAGAGGCAATATAGTAAGTGTTTTGCCAATGATACCACAGATAGCAATAAGCGGAATCAGGATCTGAAACCACATACTCTGATTTTAAATCTAATGCACCATTTTGTACCAAACCATGATATAGAGAGTAGCATTTTTAAAAATATTATATCAGAAGAGAGGAGATGAGATTATTTTTTAACACAATAAACATATTAGGATAGCATTTAGGATCCACCATCATTTTTGCTTCTATGATTTTTCTTCTACCTTTTCCTTGTAAATGACCTCCTCTTTATACTGAAAATGTCAATAAAGCTTCGTCAGATGACATTGCCACAGTCCTAATTTTGTTCCCTTTAGCTCAGTAGTGAAGATGATGTACTGAGTCCCTACAGCTAAAGGACTATCTCACATTAGACCTGACACTGACTGATACATGGAGAAGCCTCTAAAGACTTAAACAGGAGAGGCATCAAGTACTTTAAAAGTCTGTTCACAGAACATTGCCAGAAGGAGGTAAAAGGTAGAAGAGCAAGGAATTTGAAGAATTCTCTTTAGAAACATTAAACTTTGCAGTGTGGAAAATGTTCTTTAACCCTTTTTCCCCTCAATCCTCTATCCTATAGTATGATTCAAAGACTCCATGGGGCATTTAAATGTCAATCGATAACAAAAATGCCACGCATTTCTGAATGGACTATTGGACCTGATCTCTTAACAGATAAATTATTATAAAGTGAACTAATTTCAAGGTTGAAGGACCTGGGAGGTGAGGAAAGAATCAAGATTAGAAGAGGGGTTAAGAATAGGTTTAATGTGTCGGTTCCTCAAAAACAATGAATGATTAGCTAATAGACTGGAAATTTTAATTGAATTTGCTTCAGGAAAAATATATTTAATATATAAGGGGCTCCATTCTGTCTCCCAATGCTATCTCTCCCTGGCTTATGAAAATAGGATGTATTTAAAAGTACATTCTGGGGCAGCTAGGTGGTGCAGTGGATAATGCACAGGCGCTGGATTCAGGAGTACCTGAGTTCAAATCTGGCCTCAGACACTTGACACTTACTAGCTGTGTGACCCTGGGCAAGTCACTTAACCCCCATTACCCTACAAAAACAACAATAACAACAACAACAACAAAAAGTACATTCATTTAAAATACAAAGTAAGGTGGCACCCAATGTATTATTGTATTTATAGGCTCACACTAGAATATATCTGAATTAGAATAATTTCAATTTTTTAATTGCTGAAACCAATAAATAAAATTACTGATTCTATTTACAACTAATGAAAAAGCCCTCATTTGTACCTCTTGAAAATGATAGTTATTTTTCTATTATATTTAGTGAAAATTTTTGCTTATGCAGTAGCTAGTCATCATACATAAATGAAAAATTTGAGAATTCCAAATTTGATACTCAATAATTAAATTATTTAACAAGTCTTCCTGGATGTCTTAAATAAGACCTACCACTTCAAGAGATATTTGTTCATGTCTATGATTTTTCCCTCATCTGTACTTAGAAAATATTCACATATTTTTGCAGTGCCTTCTTTTTACCTCTTTTCCCTTCTCAGCCCTATAAGGTAAGGTTATTGCTACATCACAGGAGGGCAAAAGCAGCAGGGAACAATTTCTGGTTTAGATAGCAAGTTATATAAACTGTCTCTGGGTGTGTCAATGACTCTTGTATCTCTGGAGGTATTGGCCTAGAAATACTATAGAAATAATTGGTTAGGCTTTGATTAGTTTAGACAGTTTGAAATACATAGGGGTATTTAGTCTAAAGAAGAAAGGACTTAAAGGCCTTATGAAAACCATTGTCAAATATTTGAAACACCAATATATGAGAAAGGAATTACATTTTTTCCCTTGTAATCCCAAAATATAGAACAAGGACCCACACTTGAAAATTACAAAGAGGAAAACTTTAATTGGGAAAACAAACCGGCAAACAACAAACAACTTATCAACATTTAGAAACAGAATTATAGAATGTCTGAACATAAATAGTATTTGAGACCATCCCATCCAAAATATACATTTTACAGATGAGGATTAGAGTTGTTAAATTGACCAAGGTCAGAGAGTTATACAATATAAGAGCTAGGACTAGAATCCAGATCCCTTGACTTGTGATACTATTATTCAAAACTGAAACAGGCTCCCCTCAGAAGTAGTAAAGTCCAATTAAGTAGAATTGTTTAATCAAAGACTAAATGACTGCCTGTCATTGATGCTGTAGCATGTAAAACTGCCCTGAGCAGAAGGCTATATTCCACTGTTAATAAGGTCATTTCCAATTCAAAGAAGAGTCTATATTTCTAAGATATTATGTAGCTTACTAAATACAAATATGAGAATTTGATAAAAATTCTAAACATCCTAATTCCATAATTATGATTAGATGCACAGTCTTCTATGTAGTGTTATTTGTTGTACTATTATATCACAATTTCTTAACTCTTAAGTATCCTAGGTTCTGACTACTCGAGACTTTCATCTAGGATTACACAAGTCCATTAATCAACTATTCTTTGGTGTAGTTATTAAACTAGCTTCGAGGTCACCTAACTGTGCTATTATCCAGTCTATATTTCTCTATCCTATCCACAAGAGTATCATAAGAAGCTCTGTCAAATAGATTGTTGACATCAAAATGCAGTGTATCTTTAGTATTTCCTTGATTTAAGAGTCTAGTAACCCTATCATGAAGAAGTTATGAACAAATGTATTTACCATTTCTATCAGTGAAACCTATCTGTCTCTACAATTCAGGTTAAAATGATACAGTGCCTATATGAAGCTGCCATAGAAAATTCTTGTTAAAAGGAAACTAGAAAAGCTCCATTTAAAAAGAGTGAAGTTCTTTTTGACTTTTTTTCTTTGTAAAGGACAAAATACAAATGCATTTTTTGCTATTGTTGCAATCGACATCAAAGGATGATGGAATAATCAGATTAATGGGTTGTGAAAGGACATTTGCCACGAGTACCCAAGGAGATCTGTAAAATTCTATCCTTTCTCTTCAACCATTTTAAATTCCACAAGGGTAAATATATTTGGAATATTATCAGAGAGGATGCTATTGTTATTTGCTTAGCTCTAGATGTATAGCATTTGTGCCATTATTTTTTGATGAGTTCATTTCATTTGACAAGCTAGTCTAAATAGTGCAGGATTTTTAAAAAAGAAATATTCCAGGCTTTTTTGTTTGAACATGAATTTATACTTTCAACTTTTGGGGAATAAAAGTATAGACTAATATGTATAATAGTATAGGCATAATATGGAGATGGAAAATAAATTAGCTATTTTTCATATTATTTGTCAGCTTTGTTGAGGACTATGAGAATAACATATGATCCAGTAATAATTTTCTCAGGATAACAGTAACAACAGAGTATCTACAGCAATTTACTCTGGTCTGCCAGAGATATGTTTGGATTAATTAATAAGATGGATATAGTTGAAAAAACAATATAGTCTATTTACATAACCAATACACTACTGGTCAAGAGAGATATGTCTTACTATACAAATCTCAATGACTTCATATAAAAGGTATCAAATATATATTGCTCACACAATAATAAATGATTTTGAATAATATTTTGATATATTATCTTATTAGCTCCTTTCAATGTCCCCATTAACTGCCATTTACTATTGTATACATAAAGAAGTATAAAATCAATTGAGGGGTTGAGATTGTACTATATTACAACAAAAAAAGCAATGAACTTGGAGAAATGGATACTGGTTCTGGTCTTGCCATTTACTTGCTAGTAAAGTGCATCTATGGACCTCATTTTTTCCATATACAAACAGGTTAGTTGAATTGGATAATCTCTAAGGTACCTTTTAACTTTAATAATCTATAAATTTATCAAGGGAACAAAGTTAGGCAGGACATAAAACCAAGTCTTTTGACTTCTAATTGAATGCTCTTTCAGCCAATTAATTTGTTAATAAGCAGTTAAATACTTGCAATGGGCCAGCAACAGGGCTAAGCTCAGGGGGTTTATGGACAAAAATGAACTAGTCCTTGCCCTTGAGGAAATGTGATTGTAGGCAACATTCAAGTGCATGTGTATACATGCGCACTTGCATGCATACACACAGGTAAAGACAGACTAAGTTCAAAATATATATTATTCTCTATTTCAATAATTTTTTTCAAGAGTTTGGATTATAAAAGCATGAACATAGATAAAGAATAATATTGAGGCATCTAGGTGGTACAGCATATCTGGACTTATAGCCAAGAAGAACTGAGAATTTTGCTTCACACATTTACTAGCTGTCATTCTGAGTCTCTCAGCCTCAGTTTCCTCATTTGTAATGTTTGAATAGTAATAATAAATACCTCACAGAGTTGTTGTTGTGAGGACCAAATAAGACAGCATATGTGCATTGCTTCAAATATTTTTTTATGAATCCAAGCTGTTATCATTATAATCATTAATCATGATAATCATTATCTAGGGAAATGCTAACCTTTTCTCATTTCATACAATACCATAACACAGTAAGAGGACAGAAAACTTTATGCAGTATTCATGGGGTACTAGCACCTCTGCTATAAAGGCTTACTGAACCCTTTTCAGAGGTGTTTATCCACCATTGGTATTCACCTATCATCCAACTCTTACATGTGTCTCTAAGAAACTATAGCACACACAGCAGCCACAACCCAGTAAAATTGTTGTGGCACCTCAAACCCATCAGAGAGTTAAAAACATGCTTACTCCCAGAATGTGAAGACTTCCCCCAGTGGAATAGGTGGATGAGAACAATTTGTTGCACTGACCATGAAGGCACCTGAAGCAAGAGCTATGGAGCACTTAGATAATTTGGAGAATGCCTGGATTCAATGATGGATTTGCTACTTTCTACCTGCTATGTGGAGAAGTTAGGTGGCAAAATATGTTGAGTTCCAGGTCTGAAGTCAGGAAGACTTATCATACTAAATTCAAATCTGGCCTCAGACATTTGCTAGCTGTGTGACTGCAAGTCACTTAACCCTGTTTGCTTCACTTCCTCATCTATAAAATAAGCTGGTGAGGGAAATGGCAAAACACTCTAGTATCTTTACCAAGAAAACTCCAAATGGGGACATGAAGATTTGTACATGATTGAAACAACTGAACAACAACAACATTTGCTACCTATATAATTTTGGGCGAGTAACTCAGATTTCTCTTTCATATGATTAAGTTTTGATCAGATAAGATTTAAAGTAAATTCCCTCTCTAATAGTGATGGTCCTATTTAGGTGTCTATAGAAACAATTTTTACTTGAAACTGCTCATGAAAATAATTTCAATTCTCATGTATGGTTTAAAATTTTTTTAAAAAATTCTTTACTTTCACTGCTTTGTTTACACAAAGTACACATTATTTTATGGGTATGTTAGACATAGGATAAAATATATCTTACTCTGTCTACAACAATAGTTTTTTTATGTTAACTATCCTTAATTATAAAACCTAACTCTTGTATGAGAACACAAAATTTTAGTCATCATCATTATAACTTTGCATAAGTCATTTTGTTGTAAAGAAATCTTTAAAGTCCATGGTGAAGCTGCTGCTAGTTACTGGGGTGGGAGTGGGGCGGGGGGAGGGGGTTGCAAATCAGATCTGAGTCCTTAAAATTGCCATGAGCAAGAATCTAGGAACAGACTCCAAAGTTGTAAGTAGATTTTACCAGGACGGCTGAATAAATTGCAGCTTTCTGGCCTAAGAGTGACAAAACCACAAATTAAAGCCTCTATATCAGTCCTTCTAAGAAGAGGACAGATTTCTCTCTCCAAAAGCTAAAAGAGAGCACTTTGAAATCAACTTCATCCCTTCCTATAGAGACAGTTCCAAAACTAGAATGAAGCCCAAGTTTTAACTAAGAGACAGGACTGACATGAGAATCCTTATATATGGTATCAACAGAGACAGCATTTAATAACTTCAAGGGGTGAATCAAGGGATTTCATTTTTTCCCTGAATTTAATTTCCAAGCCTTCTGTGCTATCATTCGTTTTCCTGAGGATCAAGGGATCTGGGTTGAAACTATTGTATCTAAGTTGCTGGCAAGGGGGAAATCGATCAGAATATCATTTTTGATCAAAGCAGGAGACATGAGAGACTAGCAATTATGAAAAGCATTGAGAGAGGAATTTGCTCCAAGGTGTGTATGTTGTTGTACTTCACATTCAAATATGATATTGCTGGCAGTGTTACTCCCCTTGTGTATATGTAAATGGATGAAGAGACTGATTACAAGTATGAATTCTTTTTCACAGGAGTAATTACTCAAACCTGAGGAATGTTTAAGAAATTGTGATCGCCATTTTTTATATTTTGTTGGCACACTTAACTAAAGTTCATTTGCTATTTTCAAGATTACTTTATTAAAAAGATTCATGACCTTAGAAATGACAGAATTTATATCAGTTCTTTCCCCCTACAAACATTCCTAGATCCTCTTAACTCTTTTAAGCAAAAACAAAAATCCTTCACTTGATATATCCATCCCCTAAATCTATCATAATATAGTTCTCCTATGCACCACTTCAAAAATACTTACACTCACATCTCTCCTCATTTCTAACATATCTGAACATGTTCTGGTTTGATTCTTGAATCTAATTTCTTAACTGAAACTCCCTTCTTTAAGGTCACTAAGAATTTCTTAGTTGCAAAGTCCAGTTGACTTTTCTAGGTACTTAACCTTCTTGCCTCACAAAGCTCTGTGTTGACAATATCCCTCCCAGTTCTTGAATATTTTCTTCTCTCTGTTTTGTCATGGCCCTGATTCTCCTAGTTAACCTTTTGCCTAATGAGTTCTCTTCAGTCTCCTATGTAGGATGATTATCCTCAATAGAACTGCCAAAGGCTCTATCATGTGACTTCCTCTTTCCTCCCCTACTGCTATGATATGTGATGTGATGTGATGTGATATGATGTGATGTGGTGAGATATATTACATAACATAATATAACATAACAGTATAATATAAGATGGCATTATAATATATGCTATAATATAATTTAGCATAATAGATCATAGCATAATGTAATGTAACATAATATAGCATAATATAGTATAACAACATAATGTAATATGATATAACTTAACATAATAAAGTGTGTGTGTATCTCACTTCTCTATATGCATGTTGTTTCCTGCCAAAGAATATGAGCTTCTAGAAAGCAGGCACTATTGAATCTTAAACTCTTTGGTTCTTCAACACCTAGTATGGTGCTGGGCAAACAGTAAATGCTCATTGAATTATTAAATTGAGAAACGCAGGAAGATACTAAGTTTTCATTTATTTTTTTCAATTAGTATTCATTTTACTATTGTTCACTGCTATTGACTTTACTCAACTTGTTATTCCATATCAGCTCTCTGACACATAACAGCTAGATAGCTTTTATTTTAAAAGTTAAGGGTTAGAATAGAGGGAATCAAAGATGTGCTTACAATTTTTATTTAGGTTAAATAGAACAAGACATGTAGAATTGCTGTTCAAGGTACAGCACTGATGTCCACATGCTTCAGGGTATGTGACTGTCACCAATCAGTCTCTCTTTATCAAGGGCATTCATTCTCTCTCCATTTTTAAAAAGGTTCAAAGTGTTTCATTGATAGTTCCAAAAGTGATCGTTTACATAACAACAAAATGAAGTGTGATGATAATACATTTTCCTCCTATCTTCTCCACACCCCTTTTTTGATGTAATCTCAATCTTCTCTTTTCCAAAGCTTCAATACTGCTTTTCCTCATCACCATTGTTTTACTTTTCCCTTTCATGTCATGAGTCATAATATATAGTTATCCCTTCTGAATTGCAATGATACTAAAAGATAAAGTGTGTCGATTTAATACAATGCTATAAAAATATTTTATTCATTTCTGGGATTAAAAATGTTTTCTGTGTTGTCTGCTGGCCTTCCAGCATTGTCTGCAGTTTCTGCAAACTCTGCCAAAATTCTCATTTAATTTCCTATGCTGACTCACAATATGTCGAAAGCACAATGAGGAAAGTCATGATATGGAAGAGATAACTGTACTTGCCCCTGTTATCTTACTAATCTCCCTGATGTTATAGTAATCCATGCATTGGTGACTATGCTCCAATGTTTTATCATGGTATAGCAGTGGCCCTGAGTTCTTTAATAATATACCAGCAGAAGATAAGATATGGACAAACTTAAAATAGCTGGAAAACCTTCACAGATAGAAAATTCTCATGCCAATCTATCCAAGACTGTCCTGGCTAGGTTTTTTTTTTTTTCTTTTTTAGTGAGACAATTGGGGTTAAGTGACTTGCCCAGGGTCACACAGCTAGTAAGTCTTAAGTGTCTGAGGCCGGATTTGAACTCAGGTACTCCTGACTCCAGGGCCGGTGCTCTATCCACTGCGCCATCTAGCTGCCCCTGGCTAGGTTTTGAGAGACTCATCATCACTAGGTTGATCTCAGAGGGATGAAGTTTTCAATCTTCATTACCCTCAGGACCATCTATAAAACTGTGATTCATGTTGGTAGCTAGAGAGTCCATGCCAAATGAAGCCATGGTTCTTTGAGTCATTGAAGTGTGTATATACTCTCTCTCTCTCTCTCTCTCTCTCTCTCTCTCTCTCTCTCTCTCTCTCTCTCACACACACACACACACACACACACACACACACACACATATGAACAAAGGGGTTCTTCAACTTTTTCAATGTCATAGATTCCCTTTGGCAGTCTGATGAAGCTTATAATTCCCTTCTCAGAATAATGTTTTCAAATTTAAAAAAATAGCATTACAAAGGAAACAATAATAATGAAATATAGTTATCTAAATGTTTTAAAAAGACAAATCCCTGCTCTAGGGATTCAGCCTAACCAAAATTGTCCTTTCCTCCTCAGTTCCTGGCTTACACCTGTGAAACTAAAAAGAAGGTGGCATAAAGAGTAAGGAAAAGTATGAAAAATACTTTTATTTTTGCCATTGATTTGTTTTATTTTGTTTTGTTTTTGTGTGGCAATGAGGGTTAAGTGACTTCCCCAGGGTCACACTGCCTTTGATTTAAAAAAAAAAATCTTTGCCATTCTGATTTCTACAAACCATTTGACATTAAATATAAGACTGGGAGAACAGACTAACCGACTTCTAAGATCTTCAAATAGGTTCAAGAAGTACAATTGAGCAAATATTTTTAATAAAATACCTTCTATGTGCAAGCCACCATGCTAAGTTCTGAAATTCCTGTTTCTTTGCCTCTGATTCTATTTTTTATGTGAGTATACATACATATATAAACATAAGTGAAAATCATCAAATAAAATATCATTTAAATGTAATAAAGTCTTATACTAGAGTTCAAAGAAAAACAACGTTAAAAATACAAGGTAGGAAAGGATTGGTGGCTAAATAATAGCTTCTGGGGAAAAGATCAAGGCCAAGGAGGACAGGGAGGGAGGTTTTAGTGAACTGCGAGCATTGCTTTCAACTGCTAATAGCCTGGTTCCCTTCCCTGTCTCTCAACTGAAACTTTCTCTCCAATGTTACCAATAATATCTTACTGATCTCTTAGACTTCCTCTCCATAATCTATCTTTCACATAATTAAAAAAAGTTATATTTATAATGCATGGGTCTGGCCATATCACTTCATTGCTTAATAAACTTCTGAAGCAGCTGGTGGTGCAGTGGATAGAGCACTAGGCCTGGAGTCAGGAAGACCTGAGTTCAAATCTGGTCTCAGACAATTGCAAGCTATGTCACCCTGGGCAAGTCACTTTTCCTTATGTTGTACCCAAGGATTTTCTGTATTTTCTTTTCTTTCTATATAATTTTTCTCTTGGTCAACAATGGATGTTCAATAAATACATATTATAAAGCTTTTGGGTACACCCCCAGTCTTTGTATTTAAAAGTTGCTTACAGATATTCTGTACACATAAGCATAAATATGTCTATATATGTATATGTACATACATATGTGTATATGTGTGTTTATCTATACATGTGCATATACATCTTTATGTGTATGTATGTATATATATGTGTGTGGGTGTGGGTGTGTATGTGTTTCTGTGTGTAATTTTGATTACCAAATATAATGGGAGAACCCCCTTATTTTGAGACAGGGCTAATCAGCAGACTACAAATTTGGCACTGACTCTTACCCTGTCAAGTAAAACTGCCTCCAGTTTATCTGTAAATATTTTTCTGAAAGGTTTCAAAAACTCTACCACACAGTAAAAAGCCCAGCAATTACTATAGAGAAGAAACAGAACTGACAGACAGTAGAAGCTCTTTTTGTTGCTCAAAATAGTTCAGACAGTGCTGTGCTTTACTGGCAGTGAATGTCTCAGCAATCCATACTCAAAACTTAAATATTTTGAAATTCGTTTTTTTTTTCTTACCCCCTCCAACCATGTGTCTTTAAGAGAGGTGCTAGGGGAAATAAAACAGTTGACTACAATCTATTGTCACCAGAGGCAGAAGCAGAAACAGGGGCTTTGGGTTTCTACAAATTAATTCATTTTTCTCTACATAATATAGAGTACAAAAGAAATATGATTATAGAGTTGGAAGGAAAATAAAAAATACTACACATTCTGATACATAGCCATAATATAATTCTGACCCTGACAAGAAAAGTTTTAATTTAACCTGACAGATGTACATCCACAATCTGTCCTCAGCACCTTACCCCTACTCACATAGAATGGACAGGTACCACAGCTAGTGGTGTGGAATGCTATACTTTTAGTCAGCTAGACCAGAGTTAAAGTCCTAGTTCAAACATTTGGTGACCCTGGGCAAGTCAGTTAATGTTTCTAAGCCTCAGTTTCCTCATCTATAAAATGAGTGACTGAGATTCAATGGTCTCTAATATTTTAGCCACATGAAGGGATCTTAAAATATTTTAAAATAATAGGACAAATTTGAAAAGATGTGGTTTTTGTACCATATTAGCTTTGAATGGCCCAAGTATTAATTGAATATTTTTTAAATGTTGAATTATTTATTCCTAAAATAAATCCCTTTTACTTAATTTAAAATATTTAGTTGATATGTAAATTATTTTAATTGTACCTTCTCATAATAAATCTATGAAGTATCTAAAGTGAAGTTAGTGAAAAATGTAAATGTGTGGCCAGTTAAAAAATATAATGTTTGAGGATAATTTTAATATGGCATAAAAATTCCCTTTTTGTCACCATAAAAATAAACTGTCACTAAATCATTCATAAATTAGGTACTTCACCTATAAAAATTGTCATTTTATTGGAATAATTAAAGATAACATTCAAGTAATTTGAATCATCTTTCAATAACAAAACAAACCAAATCTGATAGCTATGGAAAAACAAAATCGTACTTAAAATCTTGACTTAACAAAAGGGAAACTTTCTGATATGTAAATGAATGATGACAGCTACATTCTTCTTCATGTGAAAAGGTCAAAATCATTCTTGTAGCTAGAGACTGAGAACTACATGAAAAGCTCATGTTTATGTCAAATAAGACTCTCATGTGGGCTATTCAGTGCAATCTGCTCAATACTCTTGAACTGCCAAAAAATTTCATTTTAACAGCTAAATGCTTCTAATTGAGAGCTGTCTTTAGAATTCCATTCCAATTTATGGGTTAATTCAGTTTGTTTTAGATCCATACTGAGAGCTCTTATTTAGAGTCCTTCACATCCAGAACTTTGATATATGGTCTGAATTAGAAACTAAAATGAGAATAGCCTTAATACAAAGTCAGTGCCTGACAGGGACTACTCAGTCAAGTACTGAACTTACACTTTCAGATAGGCATCAAGGAAGCAATCATTCCATCCATGCCTCAACAAGAATAGAAGAGAAAATTATTTGTATGAGAACCATGTCTGATAAAAGGTAATTTATAGACTACAGCATGAAAAATATTAGAACTGGCAATGTACAGTCTACAAATTGACTCAGATCTTTTTTTTTTTATTTCATAGGAATGTTCATATTTCCTTGCCATAAAATGAACCCAAAAAATAACTAATGAAATTTTCTGAAGGGCCCTATTTACCTTAACCAACACCAAACTCTGTGCTTTCAGCTATCAACATTTTCCTTCCTAGCTTTACTTCTTAGGAAATTCTTATTATTTTCTGTTGGGTTTATTTTCTTTACAAACCCCATATATGACATTTGACAAAGTATGTCAATTTGTCCTCTGCCAACAATTTCTGCTTTTTAAGAATAATCAAGTTGGGTCAGTCTTCTAACTACCACTGTACTTACCCATTGTATTTCGTTTGTAGTATCTCATTTATATTCAGTCCTGGGTTTAGAAAGTTTAAGATAGTCATTGATAAACTGTAAAGAGAAGCAGGAAGAGAGAAACTAAGAGAATAATGGTTATTGAGTCATATTATATAAGGATCAGTTAAATGAAATGGGGATGTTTAGGCCAAAGAAGAAAAGACTTTTAGGAAACCAAGATAAGTACGGTATTAATGAATCAAAGAGAGATATACAGTTTCGGGACCATTCATATATAGTTACAAACTGACTTCTAGAATCATTTACCAAATCAGAGTTCCATTAATGGTGCAAATGTAATTTCCCTTAGAGTTCTTCTAATTTAATTGCTTTTTGGATTTTTAGAGGTACATGCCTAATTTGTTTATCTATTCTTTTACTCTTTTGTCAATGCAAGATTTTAGTGCTATCAGATTTCCCTAAGGATGCCTTTGGTTGCATGCAAAAATATTTTATATGTTATCTGATTCTTATAATTTTCTTTAATGGAAATTGTCTATAATTTGTATGACTTTTTCTTTTCCCTGCCAATTATTTAGGGTTAAATTATTTAGTCTCCATTAATACTTTAAGCCTGTCATTAAAAGGCATTTATTGATTTTCACTTTTATTTGTGATCATAAAAAGATATGTCTAACATTTTTGCCTTCCTGTACTTATTATTTTTATGCAACTTGTCACATTTCATAAATGTCATGCAAAACTGAGAGTCATATCCCTTTAAATTTTTATTCAGTACTCAATAGAAATCTATTATATCTATTTTTCTAACATGTTATTCAGGTTTTTAATTTTTCTTTTGTTAGATTTTTCTAGATCATATGGTAGATGAAGACTCCTAACAATTTTATCAGTCTATTTTCCTATAATTTGATTAACTTTTCATTTAATTACATGTTATGTCATTGAGCATATATGCAAATATTTAAATTATTTCATTATCTATGCAGTTTCCATCTTTATGCCTTTCAACTTTGTCTATTTTTATCATTGACAATTGAAATCATGGTTGTTATCCCTGTTTTGTTTTGTTTTTTTAATCTTAAGCAAACCAACCTTTGATCCAAGCCTTTTTGACTGTGTGGATTTTTATGTTTCAATGGTTTATTGTAAACAACATAATGTTGAAGTCTGTTTTCTGTCAGCTAGCTATTCTTTTACATTTTAAAGGTAAGTTCAACCCATTCACATTCATAGTTGTGGTTATTAATTATGTAGTATCCTCTATCATATTATCTTTTATATCTTGATCTTATTGCTCATTTTCCTCTTTACATTGACTAAGTTCATGAAAGAGAAGGAATGTGGTTAACACTTCATGATGTAATTTACCTTCTTATAATGTTTTGAAGTTTTCTTCTGTTTACTCATCTATGAGATTTAGTTCCTGATTTGGAATTTTGTGTTTTGCATAGTTTCTTCCTTCTCTTGAACTTTTATATGGTATGCATATCTTTGTTTAGACCAGACTGATTTTCTGGACTTCTGCCACTGTTTTTTCCTCTACTCTGATATTTCTGCTCTCAGAATATCACAAGCCTTTAGTATTATTGGCCATTTTCCTGCAGCTGGTTGTCCTCACTCATAATACTGCTGCAGTCTTCCAACACCATTGGGGTTTTCTAGTCAAGTCGTTTCTTCAGTTTTACATTTCTTCTGATGTTTCAATATTCAGTGTGTGACCAGTCTTCTAACCACCATTGTACTTCCCCAGTAAGAACCCTACTTTAACCTGCCTGTCTATTCACCTGAGATTATCATATCTTTCCTGGAAGTATCACTCTTGGAGTTCTTGTGCCTTCTTTATATGTTTATTTAATTGTGTCAAGCTAGATGGAGGAGATTGCAAATATATTTATATCTGATTTGTTAATCACTTTATAACCTGGTGCACTTTTAAAATACTTGCTAAACTATATGCAGGGAATTTAGGTCCCTCGGTGCCTGTGAACACAATCAAAGAAACTAGGTCCTAACAAATCTTGAATTGTCATATAAAGATTGGTTAAAGGAAGTTGGGATGACTCAGTAGACTATATAGCTGAATGAAAAGAATAAAGGTCAGGAAATTTGAGGGGTATAGTTTAAAATTACATTATAAAATGTCTACCAATTCAAAAAAGTCTTTTTTTATTAATAAAGTATTTTATTTTTTTCCTGTTACATGTAAAGATAGTTCTCAACTTTTGTTTATACAAACTTTCCAATTTCAGATTTTTCTCCCTCACTCTCCTCCCTCCTCCCCCTCCACTAGACAGCAGGTAATCTGATATAGGTTTTATATATACATATACATACACACACACACAATAACATTAAACATATTTCTGCATTAGTCATGTTATAAGAGAAAAATCAGAGCAATGATGAAAAACTTCAAAATAAAAAAAAAAACAGCACCAAAAACAAAAGAAATAGTATGGTTCATTCAGCATCTATACTCCACAGTTTTTTTTTTTTCTTGGATTTGGAGATCCTCTTCTATCATGAGTTCCCTGGAACTCTTCTGTACCATTGCACTGGTGAGAAGAATATAGTCCATCACAGTAGATCAACACTCAATGCTGATGATACTGTGTACAATGTTCTTCTGGTTCTGCTCATCTCACTCATCATCAGCTCACGCAAGACCCACCAGGTTTCTCTAAACTCCTCCTGCTCATTGTTTCTTACAGAACAATAGTATTCCATTATATTCATATACCAGAACTTGTCCAGCCATTCCCCAATTGATGGGCATCCCCTCAAATTCTAATTCCTTGCCACCACATAAAGAGCAACTATAAATATTTTTGTAAATGTGGGTTGCTTTCCCCTTTCCATGATTTCTTTGGGAAAAAGGACCCAAAACTGGTATTGCTGGGCCAAAGATTATGCACAGCTTTATCACCCTTTGGGCATAATTCCAAATTGCTCTCCAGAATGGTTGGATCAGTTCACAGCTCCACCAACAATGCATTAGTGTTCCAATTTTCCCACAGCTTCTCCAACATTTATTATTTTCCTTTTTTGTCATTTTAGCCAATCTGATAGGTGTCAGGTGGTACCTCAGAGTTGTTTTAATTTGCATCTCTCTATTCATTAGAGATTTAGAGCATTTTATCATATGGGAATAGATAGCTTTGGTTTCTCCATCAGAAAACTGCCTGTTCATATCATTTGACCATTTCTCAATTGGGGAATGACTTGGGTTCTTATAAATTTGATTTACTTCCCTATATATTTTAGAAATGAGGTCTTTATCAGAAGGACTGGCCGCAAAAATTGTTTCCCAGTTTTCTGCCTCCCTTTTAATTTTGGATGCATTGCTTCTGTTTGTACAAATTCTTTTTAATTTAATGTAATCAAAATCACCCATTTTGCATTTTATAATATACTCTATCTCTAGTTTGGCCTTAAACTGTTTTCCTTTCCAAAGATCTGATAGGTAGACTATTCCTTTCTCTCCTAATTTACCTATGGTATCACCTCTTATGTCTAAATCATGTATCTATTTTGACCTTATTTTAGTATAAGGTGTCAGATGTTGGTCTATGCCTAATTTCTGCCATACTATCTTCCAGCTTTCCCAGCAGATTTTGTCAAATACTGAGTTCCTATCCCAGAAGCTGGAGTCTTTGGGTTTATCAAACACTACATTACTAGTATAATTTACTACTGCATTTCCTGAGCCTTGCCTATTCCATTGATCCAACACTCTATTTTTTAGCCAGTACCAGATAGTTTTGATGACTGCCGCTTTATAGTAATGCTCCAGGTTTGGTACCGCTAACCCACCTTCCTGTGAGTTTTTTTTCATTATTTCCCTGGATATTCTTGATTTTTTGTTTTTCCAGATGAATTTTGTTATTATTTTTCTAGCTCCATAAAATAATTTTAGGTAGTCTGATTGGTATGGCACTGAGTAAGTAAATTGATTTAGGTAGTATTGTCATTTTTACTATATTAGCTCTACCTATCCATGAGCAATTGAAATATTTCCAATTATTTAGATCTGATTTGATTTGTGTGAAGAGTGTTTGGTAGTTGTGTTCATAGAGTTCCTGGGTTTTTCTTGTCAAGTAGACTCCCAAGTATTTTATATTATCTACCATTACTTTAAATGGAATTTCTCTTTCTATCTCTTGCTGCTAGACTTTGTTGGTCATATCTAGAAATGCTGATGATTTATGTGGATTTATTTTATATCCTGCTACTTTGCTAAAGTTGTTAATTGTTTCTAGTAATTTTTGAGTTGATTCTCTAGGATCCTTTAAGTATACCATCATATCATCTGCAAAGAGTGATAGTTTTGTTTCCTCCTTGCCTATTCTAATTCCTTTAATTCCTTTCTCTTCTCTGATTGCTAAAGCTAACATTTCTAGTACAATATTAAATAATAGGGGTGATAATGGACATCCTGTTTCACCACTGATCTTATTGGGAAGGCCTCTAATTTATCTCCATTGCATATAATACTTGCTGATGGCTTTAGGTAGATACTGTTTATTATTCTAAGGAAAGCTCCCCCTATTCCTAAACTCTCTAGTGTTTTTATTAGGAATGAGTGTTATGTTTTGTCAAAAGCTTTCTCTTAATCTATTGAGATAATCATATGATTTTGGTTGATTTTCTTATTGATGTGGTTCATTATGTTAATAGTTTTCCTAATGTTGAACCAGCCCTGCATTCCTGGTATAAATCCCACCTGGTCATAGTGTATTATCCTGGTGATCACTTGCTGTAATCTCCTTGCTAATATCTTATTTAAGATTTTAGCTTCAATATTCATTAGGAAAAAAGTCTTAACCAAATTCTTGCCACTTAACTTTTTAAAAAATTATCTTGATAAAGGCAAAGGTGACAAACTAATTTTCTAATGACATAGAATGGGGTGAGGTAGTTAACTAATGACTGGTAGAATTACAATTTTAAGAGATCTTGATATGCTAAAATATTTAGATGAAATTAATTAAAAAGTAGATGAAATTAAATCCTAATAAATGTAAAATTTTACACATAGGTTCAGAAATCAGCTTCACATTGAAAAGATGGAACACTCATGGCTAGTCAACAGTTCATTTGAAAAATATCAGTGGCAGCTAGGTGGTGCAGTGGATAAAGCACTGGTCCTGGATTCAGGAGGACCTGAGTTCAAATCTAACCTAAGACACTTGACACTTACTAGCTGTATGACCCTAGGCAAGTCACTTAACCCTCATTGCCCTGCAAAACAAAACAAAGCAAAACTATACTGATTTTTGGTAGCTGGTGGCACATTGGATAAAGCATGAGCCCTGGGTTCAGGAGGACCTGAATTCAAATGTGACCTCAGACACGTGTCAATTACTAGCTGTGTGACCCTGGCCAAGTCACTTAACCTTAATTGTCGCACCAAAAAAAAATAAAGAAAAATATCAGAAAGGTTTGAATGAATTATTAGCTCAATTAGCTCAGCATAAAACAACAATCTGATTTAGGAGCCTGCAAAATTAGTGTTTTCTTGCACTACATTAAATGAAGCATAGTTTCCAGGGAGAAAAAGGCAATCATAACCTCTATAATATGGTATTCACTTCTGGGCATTGATAACCTGAGAAATCTCCGCAGGATGTAAAAAAGCCATAGTGCATTCCATATGGAGATCTATTAAAAGGACTGGGGAATTCCTGTAGAACAAAATTAGGATGGATATGACAGTTGTCTTCAAGTACTTAAAGAGCTGTCACTAGCAAGAGAGATTGAAATTGTTCCACTTAGCCTTAGACGGCAGCACAAAAAGCAATAGGTAAAAGTTGTAAAGAGGTAAATTTAGGGTAACTATTAGGAAAAAAAATAAGCAATCAGTGCTGTCCAAAAGTTCAAATGGGCTTTTCTCTTTATTAACAACTTTAAAGGAGAGGCTAAATGACAGTGTGTTAATATAATATAGAAGAACTTTTTTTATTAATATTTCACACAATTCCCAAAGTAGAAGGCTTTTCTGTGGCTATCTATTCCAACCCACAAACCCCAAAGAACGTCTTCTTCACCAAACTCAGGAAGTGTTCATCCAGGCTTTTCTTGAACATCTTGAATGAGAGGGAAATAATTATCTCCTAAAGAAGGCCATTACACTTATAACAATTTCTCATGGTTAAAAAGGGTTTCCTTACATAAAACTTAAGTATGTCTCTTTTATTGTTCTCCTGAGGAGAATGTAGGTTCTGTGAAAGTAAGGGCTATGAGAGTTTATCTCTGTGTCCATAGTACCTAACATAATGTCCTGCACATAGCATGATCTTGGTATATGTTTATTGGATTGGATTAGATCAATCCTAGATGCCTACCTCTAGATATTCTCCAATTTATCCCACAGTTTATTTTTCACTAGAACTGGACACAACATTCAAGATATGTATTGACTGATGGGAGCATAATACAATGGCTCCTTCCTCAGGCCTAGAAGCTATACTTATTTTAATGTAACCCAATATAGAGTTAAGCATTTTTTTCTGGCTGCCATAAAATTCTGACTGATTTATCTTACAACCCACTAAAATCTACAGCTATGTTTTGTTGTTGTTGTTGTTGTAGTTGTTGTTTTTGCAGGACAATGAGGGTTCAGTGACTTATCCAAGGTCACATACCTAGTACTTTTCAAGTGTCTGAGGCTGGATTTGAACTCGGGTCCTTCTGAATCCATGGCCAGTACTTTATCCACTGGAACACCTAGCTGCCTCCTATCCAGTTATGTTTTAGACAAAGTTCTACCCAATCATAATTCCCCATATTATTCTTGTAAAGTTGGTTCTGTGAGCCCCTAAGTAAAATTTTACACTTATTCCTATTATATGTAATTTTGAATTTTGATCACCATTCAGTATTTTAGCTAATCCTTCAAGTTTGTTGTCACCTGAATATTTGATAAGCATGCTAGCTATACTTTCTTATGTCATTCAAAAATGGATATGAAACTATAAAGATCTTACAGATCCTGAAAGAACTTTGCTGGTAACCTTACAAGGTCAAATAAAAAATGTTAATGTTTTTTCTTTGTGTCTAGTCACACAGTCAATTCTGAGTTCAGTTAGTGGTACATATTCTTGACAAAAATAGAAAGAGGTAATTTTTAAAATACCTTTTTAAAAAATCTAGCTACAGTATATAAGCAGCTAGGTGGATAGAGTGCCAACCCTGGAGTTGGGAGGATCTGAGTCCAAAGCTGGCCTCCTAGATTTGTGACTCTGGCACACTAGCTATGTGACTCTAGGCAAGTCATTTTGATACTGTTTGCTTAATTTTCTTCTTCTGTAAAAGGAGCTTGAGAAGGAGATAGCAAACTCTAGTTCATTACTAGATTTAATACACTTGAGTATCTTTGCCAAGAAAACCGCAAGTGGGATCACAAAAGATAGGATAAGACAGAAGCAACTTGCGAAGAAGCTAAACAATGTTTTCAACATTTTCCTGATCATGGTTGGGCTAGGTAACTTCTTAGAGAATTTCTAACTTTGAAATATCTTCAAAGTCCTCTAAGGATTTCATTTAAAAATGGTTTGCTTTAAACAAAAATTTAGTGAGTACTTTGTCATATCCAAAAGTCTTTGCAATTTCACCTTCATAAGGACCATGTTCTACTTTCTTTATTTACCCTGTTGCTATGATATCTTATATTTCTGTCTCACAGAAACTGAATTACATTTATTTATTTAAATAATATCAGGCATCATAGAAAGTTAACAGAAACCCAGAAAAAATGTCTTTATATTAGCTTAAAAAGAAGATATTGTTTAAAGCCAAAATCTCAAAAGAAGCTAAAAGTGGAAAAATAACATAATTTATGTCTTGTACAACAAAAATAATTAGCAGGATTAAAGAAAGAAACAAAAATAAAACTTCAATCAATGGCAATTTTTTTCTCCAAAGAAACAAAGGACGGAACAAAATTGATTAAAAAGAAACAAATATACTAAAGGGAAGTACAATCTGAAAGAAGAGAAGCAAAAAACATTTTTTTAAATGCAGAAACTCTATACAAGCAAATCACATTGATCTCGAAGGTAGGGTACATAAACACATCTAAAATATCATAGGCTTTCCTGGAAAACATGGCAAATAAAAAAAAATCTGAACACCATAATGCAAGAAATAATAAAGAAAACTAGCCAGAAAGAACTTCTGAATACAGAAAACAAAGCTCCAAAATAAATAATCCAAAAATTGACTCTGGGGGGAAAGAAGCTAAAACTAGGTCAAAACAAAAACACTCTATGCTGCAAAGTCCAAGACACACATTGGTTAAATTTAAAATATATTCAAATTGAAGACTATTGTTCACACAGCATAAACTGCAGAAGGTAAGAGAATAATAAATTCCCCAAAAGGAAAGGAACCCAAGTTGGACATATCTGCACACCAGTCTAATTCTCAATGAAAAAAGATGCAGTCAATAAAAGTGAGGGATTAGAAACATTTCTGTTACCAAAAGACATCAAATGTAAAATTTCTACGCAGTCTACCTTTTCTTCCATATTCCTACACCATCATTTACTGTTCAAGGAGGATTAGAACTTCTGGTATAAGGGCTTGCTGAGGCCTCTTCAAGGCTGGTCATCTATCTTTTGTGTACACCTTGCACTCAGCTCTCACCTGTGAGTACAAGAAGCTATAGCACACATAGCAGACACACCCTGGTAAAACTGTCTTGGCAGATAGGCTAAACAAGATTGAGGGTAAACTATAGGCCTGAAACCTGTCAGTGAGTTACGGGATATCTACCACAAGCACGTGAAAACTTTCCCCCAGTGGAATGGGTGGATAAGAATAATTTGTTCCAGTAGTCATGAAGTCAGATGTAGCAGGCACTATGGAGTGCTAAGAGTTTGATCAGACATTGAAGATGCCACAGTCATCCTCTGCATCCTGGAACATGACCAGTCATCTTGATTTTTGTCTTGCCACTGGACTTTGATGACTCTGGAAGAGAGAGTGAGACTTATGACTCTGTGTAACTGTGCTTCATTTAAATCCAGTTCACACACAAGTCAAGACATCACCCCATGATTTTACTGGTCCTTTTCAAAAACCAAGGATAAACAAGAGCAACAAGGGACCTTATCCATGAGGGGAAAACACATACACACACACACACACACACCCCTCAAATATTCATGTGAACTGGACAAATACAGCATTTATTATGACTCACTTTTTAATTACAGAATCATACATTATCAGATGTGTAATGAATCATGTGAGTAACCCATATCTGAAATCCTCTCCACAGCATCCCTGACAAGTGGCCAGCCAGTCTTTGCTTAAAGCTCTCTAATGAGGGGCTTTCCTTACAGAATAAAATCATCTACAAATTAGTAATATTTTCATAAGTGTTAAGAAACAGAGAAATTATATGCTGCAGAAAGATGAATATGGCATGTGAATGTATAAACCCTCCTTTCTGGAAAGGAACCAATTATAGGCTAAATATAATGGTATCTGTAACCAAAGCAGAATACATTTTCTGAGTGATATTCTTCCCCAGAGAAACAGGAATAAAAGCATCAAAAACATTAAACTTGTTTAGAAACATTTAAAAGTTAAATTTGTTTAGAAAAATTATGTTATATAAATTCAATTTTTACACCTATGGTGATGACAAAACTGTTCCAGAGTCAGATCATAAAATAAGACTTTGTAGAAAGAGAAAGCTTACATATTTAACCCTATATGCATTAAATTATTTTGAAAACAGACAGTTCCCCATAAGAAGACACATGTGTATGTCATACTCCCAGTTTACTACAGCTGCAACTCTGAAAATGCCTCAGAGGTGTTGGAACATATCATGGAAGGCTTTCTAGGTTGCATAATTGAGATGAGTGAATCTGGCAGTATACAAGCTTGATTGTAGTTGAAATTTATGCCCTCAAGCTGTCCCACAGTTGAAATAGTAGGGCCAGATCTCAATAGTTTTTTTTTCCTCCACCTTTGTTCAGCATGTTTAGAGGACATAATAGTAAATCTTTATTATGTATTTGCAGAGAATTATATCCACAGTCATTATGGTTGATAACACACCAAGCAGTGTTGTAAGAAGCAATACATCATGCATGTTTCCCAGTTTTCCAAAACCTAGGCAAGATTATTGATCGAGGTCAGGATTTGAGCAGTTTATTTTCAAAAGCATGTGCCCAATTGCACCACAAAATGCAAATAAAATCACGTGTGCCAATCACCATGAGCCTTAATCAACTACACTCAGAGCCAACATACTTTTATAAACACTTTATCAATCAAGCTCATTCTATGGATTAAGAGGTCAAAGTACAAGACATGTAGGTACCACGAAGAATTTGTGTGTGTGTGTGTGGTGGGGGAAGGGGGGAAGTCAGGGTTAAGTGACTTTTCCAGGGTCACATAGCTAGTAAGTGTCAACTGTCTGAGGTCAGATTTGACTCAGATCCTCCTTAATTCTGGGCTGGTGCTTTATCCGCTGTGCCACCTATCTGCCCCCTATAATAAACATTTTTATTTATAGTTTTGGGTTCCAATTTTTATCCCTTTTTCCCTTCCTCCCTTCCTGAACCTCTCTGAGGCAGCAAATAATCACATATGGGTTATACGTGTATGATTATGTAAAACATTACCACATTTGTCATTTTGTATAAGAAAACTTGAATAAAAGAAAAAATGAAAGTGAAAAATAGCATACTTCAGTCTATTCCAGCAGTATCAGTTCTTTCTTTGGAAATGGATAGTGTGTTTCATCCATAGTTTTTTGGAATTGTCTTGGATCATTGTATTGTTGAGGATAGTTAAGTCATTCAGAGTTCTTCATCAAACAATACTGCTGTCTTTGTGTACAATGTTCTCTTGGTTCTTCTCACTTCACAATAAATCATTTCATACAAGTCTTTCCAGGACTTTCTCAAGTCATCCTGCTTGTCATTTCTAATAACACAATAATATTCCATCACCATCATATCCTACAATTTGTTTAGACATTCCCCAATTGATCAGCATTCCTTTGATTTCCAATTCTTAGCTGCTAGAAATATTTTTGTACACAAAGATCATTTTTCTTGTTAATGTGAATGAATGTCTTTTCCTTTGGAGATCATTAATTTCACAGACTCAAAATTTTTCATTTGCAAGGCAAATTGATTAATTTTAACCTAGATTTCCTTAATAACTATTTACTGGCACAGTAATAAAGATCTGAATTAAAAAAAAAATCTGGGGGCAGCTAGGTGGAGCAGTGGATAGAGCACCGGCCCTGGAGGCAGGAGTACCTGAGTTCAAATCCAGCCTCAGACACTTAACACTTACTAGCTGTGTGACCCTGGGCAAGTCACTTAACCCCAATTGCCTCACTAAAAAAAAAAAAAAAGAAAAAAAAAGAAAAAAAATCTGCCTAAGATACTTACTAGATGTGTTACCTTGGGCTAATCACTTAATCTTTTTTAGCTTCACTAAAAGGAGGGATTTTGATTGGATGGCTTCTTAGGTCCCTTCTAGCTCTAAATCAATGATTCTATGATCCTCATATTCTGGTTTCTATTCCTAGTAGTCAACTGAAACTTTTCTCTCAACAATCATCAATGATTTCCTCAATGGTCACCAATGAATGACCTTATAATACATAAGCCATGACTATTTCTCAACACTAATTCTCCTTGTCCTTGATGAGTAATTTGATACTAATGCTGTCTACCTTCATATTTCTACTGCTTTTCAAAACCCCATATTCTTAAGCTATTCCTACATGTCTGGCCACTGCTGCCTTTTCTTCTTCATGGTTTGTTTCTCTTTCTCCACCTATGTCTTTAATGTGGGCTTTCTCCTAGGTTCCTTATAAGTCATCTTCTCTCTTCTCATATTCTAAGTCAATTCCATCCTCTTCCATTCACCATCTATTTATAATGCAGAGAACTACTAATTTGGTACCTTCAGCTCTGATCTTTTTCTTAAGTGCCAGACCCAAGTTCTCTTTTACATATCTTTTTTTGCGCTGGCCTGGTACCTCACAGACAAATTTATTTAAACTAATCATCTTCTAAACCTAAAGAGGTTTCTCCTAAACCTCTTAACTCCCCTGTGCCTATAAATGACATTGTTCTAATTATAATTACCCATATACTTGAAAGAGCCACATTATTGTGACCCCTTCTAAGATGCTCAGCATTTAGTTGCCAAATCTAATTGATTCAACCTCTACAATATCTCTTAAATATATTCCATCCTTGTACATCAAATAATTTTTCTTTCCATTTTTTGGACATGGCAAATATAATAATTTGTTTTGCATGATGTATATTTGTAATGGGCTTTATTTTCCTTGACTTTTCAATGGGTGAAGCTGGGGGAGGAGAAGAAAAGAATTTGTAATTGAAAGTGAAAATTAAATAAAACATAGAAAACAAAAACAAAAAATATTTAAAGGGGACATAAATCAATTCTATTACTTACTTGTAAACTTTAACATGCACTTAGTTGTTCATAATAGCTGTTCGTGGTTTACATTTAATTATATTTTATTTGCATATAGAAATGTTTGCTTTCATTATTAAGTTCATAATAATTTTATTAGAACAATGTATCCCCTCCTTTTAAGGCCATGTTTGATTATACTAATCATCCTGATCCCCATCAATTAAAGCTTCCTCACAAAAGCAGGGTCTGATCTAACTTTTTCAGTTTTATCTCAAAATATTCCCTTTCCTACACTGCTTAAAATTGTACACATTTTTCCTGATTCATCTCAAACACCATTTACTATATGAAGTCTTCTGGACATTCAAAATAATCTATCCCTTCATGGAGCTCACATAGCATTTTGCACATATTTGATATATGCACTATATATTTTTTTCACTTTGTATCATGGATGTTTCTGTAAATACCATCTCCCATAGCTTCTCATATAAACTCTTGTAAGTGAACTATCAATAGCACATATACTAGGAAGAAGATTATTTCAATTTGGAGAATGGAGACTGAGCCTTATTTGCTGTGGCTTCTCTTTTAGTGCCTATGATACTTGTTTGTGCATAATACCTTTCCAGATCAATGCATTATGCCCTGTCCCATGACCTATGGTCCTGCCAAACTGGCCTTTGACCTGTTCCACAAACATAACATTCCAGTGATCATATCTGTGCTTTTGAACATGTTGGCCTTTGTGCCAAAATATACTCCCTATTGGGGGCAGCTAGATGGTGCAGTGGATAAAGCACCAGCCCTGGATTCAGGAGGACCTGAGTTCAAATCCAGCCTCAGACACTTGACACTTACTAGCTGTGTGACCCTGGGCAAGTCACTTAACGCTCATTGCCCCTGCAAACGTCCCTCCCAAAACAAAACAAAACAAAACAAATTTACTCCCTATTGACTAGAACTTCTTAAAATCACTAATTTCTTTCAAAACTGAACTCAAATATCAACTTTCATATAAGGCTTGAATGCCACCCCCTCAAAAATTCATGCTTTTCCTCACAGTTTAACTTGCAATTGTTCCATACATATTTTACATATACTCATATGTGACCATGTTCTCTCCCTTAATGAAATGTGATGGAATATAGTGATTACTCAAATAAGTGCTTGTTCATCCATTCTGCTGATTGTTTGAATGAAGTAATGAAGATAATCTAATCACCTCCAATTAACAGATGAAGTAACTCAAGGTTAAATAGAGTGACTTACTTAAAGTCACACAGTAAGTTAGGAGAAGAATTATAAGCATACATTTTAATCATTAAATAAGTATTTTACTGAATCAAGCTACATATTTTGGATGTTGATATGCAGATAGCATAATTTTTTATATTTAAAAAGTGACATACAAACTGGTTGTTCATAGCTTAGCACTTAGTTTAGGAATTCATGAAGGGATCAAGTGGCAGGAATTGCTCCAGTGATTTTTTTTAAATCAGAAGTCAAAGAGATAGGATGGAATCATTATTTCAAAGTAAAATTTTGATATAAAATTTTGCATTATATGAAATGTCTGCTCCTTCTAGTGTTAAAAATAATCCTTAAAAGAAATTTGGATTGAATCATGCACTTTCAATTATCTGAGATATTTTTAAGAGCAAATATCAAATCTAATTCATATTGTATCTTTCTCTAGCATGTAGTAAATTGATATGCACCTATGGGAAACTCAACACATTTTGTTTTGTTTTGTTTATAATGCTTGGCATTAAAATTAATTCCTTTACATCTAGGAGGCATTTATTAAATGTGTATACCCCTCTACCCCAACCTCTCTATAAAGTTTTCATGTAATAAATGTGTTACTCTTGCAAGTTTTCAAACCGTGCTATGTTTTTCTTTTTGGCAGGGCAATGAGAGTTCAGTGACTTGCCCAGGGTCACACAGCTAGTGTTTCAAGTGTCTAAGGCTGGATTTGAACTCAGTTCCTTCTGAATCCAGGCTAGCAATTTATCCAATTCATCACCTAGCTGCTCCCAATACTTATGCTATTTTCAAATACTTAACTTACAGAAAGAATACAGTTGTATTTGTAGTGACTATAATTAAATGATCTAATTCTAGATCATTTATTCATTTCATCTTACAGCTCTCATAAGATGATATTAAGCAAAAAGGTCAAAAGAAAGAGAAATTTAGCTAATACAAAAATATTGATGACAGTGATTGAAGAGGAAAAACACAAAGTAAGAGAAACATTTAAATATACAAATCTGATAGGTATGAGGGACAGGAATGAGGTGGGCCCAGAGAGAAAAAAAGCATAGGTTTTTTGCAACTTAGGAAAGCATTTGAAAATGGGACACAACCCTCCAAACCAACATAAATATTGATCTTTTGACTGCGAATCAAAGGTGGTAATAATGAATGACAGTGAAAATGATATTAGAAGAAATTTAGTCCCGAATTATGAGACCATGTAAGGTCAAAAGTCTATAGGATGGGGGGCAGCTAGGTGGTGTTGACACTTACTAGATCTGTGATCCTGGGCAAGTCACTTAACCCTCATTGCCCTGCCCACCTCCCCCAAAATTTATAGGATGAACAGAAGGATCTTGCTTATGTTTCAATATTACTATTTTTGCAGGGCAATGAGGATTAAGTGACTTGCCCAGGGTCACACAGTTACTAAGTGTTCAAGGCTGGATGTCCTCCTGAATCCAGGGCTAGTGCTTTATCCATTGTACTATCTACCTGCGTCCTCAACAACATTACTTTCTAAAAAAACTTCAATTTTATTTTAATTCCCATCCTCTGCATGTGTGTGTATATTTTTACATGTGTGCATATGTGTATATCTATATAGCTATACATGTATTAGAGTGACAGGCCTGGAGTCAGGAAGACTCATCTTTCTAAGTTCAAAGTTGGCTTAAAACACTAGCTATGTGGCCCTGGAGAAGTCACTTAACCCTGTTTGCCTCAGTTTCCTCATCTGTAAAATGGTCTGGAAAAGGAAATGACAAACAACTCTAGTCTCTTTGCCAAGAAAATCCCAAATGTGGTCATGAAGAGTCAGACATACCTGAAAAATTATTAGAGAACAATATGTGTATAATATCTATTTCTATCAGTATGTGATACCTGAGGCTATTATCCCTTTATCTGGAGGTAGATAGCATGTTTCATTATGAGACCAAAATGGTTGGTCATTGTATCTATCAATCACAGTTTGTAAGTCTTTCAAATGTTTTTGTCTTTGAAATATTTTGTTACTGTATAAATTCTTCTAGTTCTACTCACTTCATTTTTCATTTGTTCATAGAAGTCTTTCCAGGTTTCTCTGAAAACATCCCTTTTATCATTTCTTACAGAATAGTAGTCTTCCATTTCAGTCATATACCATTACTTTTTCATCCATTTCCCAATTGATCACCACCCCTCAGATTTTAATTGTTATGACAAAAATAACTTTTTGCTGTATTGACTTAGTGGTAATGCTGGGTCAAAGGGTATGCAAGGTTTAATAGATTTTGGGACATAGTTACAAATTACTTTCCAGAATGACTAGACCAATTCACAGACCCACCAATAGTGTATTCATGCATCTGTTCCCCCACAGTCCCTCTAGTATTAGTCATATTACTTTTTTGTCAACTTTGTCAATCAGCTGCATATGAGTTGTTTTAATTTGCTTTTCCCTAATTATTAGTTATTTAGAACTTCTTTTTCCCCATATGTATGTTGTTAGGTTGGATTTATTCCTCTGAAAACTGCCTATTCACATCCATTAATCATTTATGAATCAGAGGAATGACTTTTATTCTTATGAATTTGAATGAAATTCTTATATGTCTTAGAAATGAGATTTTTATCAGAGATCGTGGCTGCATAGAATTTTCTCAATGTCCTGATTTTCTGTTAATGTTAGTTTCATTGGAATTTTTTTTGCAAAAGCTTTAAAATTTTACATAATCAGAATTGTTCATGTCATTGCCTGTGAACCTCTTGTTCTCTTTTTTGGTCATGAATTATTTCCCTTTCCATAGATTTGAGACATAATTTCTTCTCTGCACCTCCATTTTGTTTATGCTGCCACCCTTTATATCTAAATCATTTACCCATTTGCATAGTCTGGGTATATGGTGTGAAATGTTTGGGGGTTTATCTCATTTCTGTCAGGGTACTTTCCAGTTTTCCCAATAGTCTTTTTTTCAAAAAAGCATCATTTTCCTTAAAGGTGGGATCTTAAGCTTTATCAAACACTGTTAGTACACAAGTCTACTTCTATATGTTTTGTACCTAACCTGTTTCACTGATCATGCTCTGTATTTCTTAACAGTTCTAAAATTTTTAACAATTGTGACTTTTTTTATAATTTAAAATCTTGGACTCTCAGCCATCTTCTCCCTTTTTTCCTTAATTCACTTATCTTCTCTATCATTTTTTCTTCAGATGAATTTTGCAATTTTTAAAGCTTTATGAAGTAATCATTTAGTAACTTGAATTGTATCACATTCAGTAAGCAAATTGATTTAGGTAGTATTATTTTTTATGTCATTGACTTGGTCTACTTATGAACAATTAATATTTTATCAATTACTTAGATCTATATTGGTGTAAAGAGTTTTTTCAGGTGATTTTATGAAGTCCCTGTCTGTCTTATCAGCTCAACTACCAAGTATTTTATATTGCTCATGAATATCTTCTGTAAGAAAAGGTAGGGATGTCAATGGTGAGTACCAAAAAATAATTAGCATTTTCATAAGTTGAATTAATTATATTAACACAGAAAGCTTCTGATTACATCGTTGATTTTCTCTGAATCAAATGCAAGTTTATGATCAGATCATCAACTTGTTAGACCAAAGATCAAGATTATCATCAAATTTTAAGGAAACACAAAGATCATGAGATGCTGTGTACAATTATAGAAGGCCAATTGTACCTATTTGAAAAAAAAAAAAGAAAACCTAGTGTCAGGGGTGTGGGTATAGAAATCTTAAAAGATCAACATATATTATCATCATTTCCTACAGAGGTTTAGTTAATTAAAACAAATGTGATAATAAGGAGGTCAAACAATCTAGAAACCTACTTGGTCAGAAAATTACTGATCTCTTTTATATAGTTATCTTCCAGTTTTATAATATAATCATTTCTTTTAAACCTCTACTCCCTTCAACAATAACAACAAAAATTTATGACGCTGAAACTATATCTGACAGTGTACATCACATGGTTATTCACTTTTTCCAGGACCATAGAGATATGTTAGCTACAGACACCACCATTTCTGATAATAAACTCATTTTCCAAATGTTACAAAGGAAAATAGAGGCTCAAGAACAGAATCATGTCACAAAGTATCAAATATCAATGAAGAAGACAATTTGGTACTTAATCCAGTTAAGAGAGATCATCCTATCAATATTGGGAAAATACAAAGAAATCATGCTTTTAATGGGGGAAATTAAATATTCTATCATATTTGTGGATAACTGTAATCCTTCATAATGGAGAGACCAAGAATGGTGGATCACTTGATCTCAGGAGTTCTGTGCTATAGCACAGTTAAAGCCAGTTAGGTATCCTTACCCAGCCCAGAATCATGGTGAATCCCTGAGAGACTAGAATTCACTAATGTACCTAAGGAAAGGTGAATTGGGACAGGCCAGAAATCGATCAGCTAAAAGCTTTCATGTCAATCAGTAGTGGGAACATAGTTATGAATGACCACTGCATTTCCAGTTTGAATGAGACAGGGAGATTCAATGTCCATATAAAAAAAATCTAAGAGGCAGCTTTTTCACAATTTTCCATTTGTGATATTACAAATTTGCCTAAAGGGTCCATACACAAAGCATTCTCCTAAATTGTTCGTTAATATTTAGTGATTGCAAAAACAAAAACAAAAACAAAAAACCTAAAACACAACAGCATTGAACTTAATTCAGCAAAACGTAGCTTTAAAAGTTCTGTATTAGCAAGGTCTTTCCCATGCATATTTTAAGATCATATAGGATTCTGTGGGATATGTTTCCATAGAGATTACTTTCTTCAAGGATACTGATTATAATTATCATGTGAGTTACAGAACAGGAAGAAATGCTTGCCAAAGGTGTTCACTACTGTCATGAAAAATGGCTCATATTGAGTTTAAAATGAATGAGATTCAACAAATATGGTGCAGTCCTAAAGAGCCTCTGTTCACAGATGACATGATGCTGATTGCATTGAACTCCATACAAAATAGCTTCCTCAATTAAAACCATAAGCACTGAAAAAGGTGGATTTAACAATCCATCTAAGATAATCATACACACGCATGAAGAATTCTTATTGTCAAATGCATATTGTCCAGGCTATGACATAAAGTTGTATATCCAGCGAGCTAGCCAATTTATATATATATATATATATATATATATATATATATATATATATATGATAAGCATTATATTACAAATGGTCAATGAAATGGGCCTAGAATTAAATAAAAGTAAAGGGCAGGCTCAATATCATTTGGAAACTGCAATATTTCAATGATTACAAACTGAGGCTTGAAACCCTCTCCATTTTTTTGAGTGGGTCAATGAGGGTTAAGTGACTTGCCCAGGGTCACACAGCTAGTAAGTGTCAAGTGTCTGAAGCCGGATTTGAACTCAGGATCTCCCGAATCCAGGGTTGGTGCTTTATCCACTGCACCATCTAGCTGCCCCCAATCCCCCATTTTAATACCAAAATTCTTCCAATTATGCTTTATGGTTGTAAAGTATGATTTTTTTTAGGAATTAAAGTTTCAGATGATTCCAAAACAATGGAGTAGTATGTGGTAGTGGTAGTATATTACCTATGATTCCTTGCACACAAGGAATGTCATAAAAGCTAACATTCAAGAAATGTATAAACAAAAATTAATGTGGAACAATCATATAGAAATGACAAGAAATAATGAAAGAGGGATAGCCTGGGTGTTGCCCTTGACCCCACAAAATCATTAAAAATACCTCGGAAAAGGGGGAAGCTAGGTGGCGTAGTGGGTAAAGCACTGGCTCTGGATTCAGGAGGACCTGAGTTCAAATATGGCCTTGACAATTACTAGTTGTGTGACCCTGGGAAAGTCACTTAACCTTCGTTGCCCAGCAAATAAACAAAGAAACAAAGTGTATAAATGAATGAATTAATAAATAAATAGATAAATGAATAAATGAGCAAATAAATAAATTTTTTAAAAAAGGGAAAAGTACCCCCCCAAAAAAGTGGGACAACTAGGTGGCACAGTGGATAAAGCTCTGTCCCTGGATTTAGAAGAACCTGAGTTCAAATCTGGCCTCAGACATTTAACACTTACTATCTGCATGACCTTGCGCAAGTCACTTAACCCTCATTGCTCTGCCTCCCCACCCAAAAAAAATAGCTAGGAAAGAACTTCCATATTCTCTGTGGAGGATTTTGGAGAAGGGGGTACAGGGTGAGAAAGCATGGGTTAGGTTGTTTTCTACCCTCTTGGAGTAAGTAACTCTATCAGTAAAATCATGGCTCCTTTAAGGTATTGATAGATACATATTAGATTCTACAAGGAAACAACCAAGTCCTTCTTCACAAAATTGTGACAATAATTATATTTTAGTAAAAAAAAACTTTAAAAGTCTAAAATGGGACTATCATTACATCAATTTATCTTACTCAAAATAGAAACATATTAAGAAAATGTTTGGGGCAGAAATTTTAAAATACTATAATTCATATGACCAAATATTGCAGTAGAAGAGATTTCATTCAGTTTCAAAATATTCACTGTCATTACAGTGTCATAAACGAAATGGCTCACTTTTATCAATAGTTCCTTCCCCTTGGTGTTAAAATTCATAATGCAGGAGTCAAATAGTAAGCATTAGTATACTAGATAAAATCACTGATACCTTTAATTTGCTGGTTGATTCATTGAATGAATAAATGAATCTAGTTGATTCAACTAGATGATTGATCAACAAGCATGTATTAAGTATTTATTTTGTACCTGGTCCCAGGCTAAGTGCTAAAGAATAATGCAAATAATATTTTTTTCTCTCATGGAGTTTTCATTTGGATGGATGAAAACTTTAGTGACTGCATATTGCATCTAACATAAAACACAAATTCCTCCCTTTGGCATTACACAGTCTCGTTTTAGCCTTCTTCTCCAGACTGGTTTTACCTAACTCCTCAAGTATTCTACATTCTAGCTATTGGACCTCCTTGCTATTTCCTGTGTAGAATGTGTGAGCCTATGAAAATTCACCATCATTCTTTTCATAAAAGCATAGAATCTCAAAGCTGCAAGGGACTTTGTGGTGGCTATTTAGTACAACCCAAACCAGAATAAGACCATGCTGAACACATAATTTTCCAGCTTATTTTTTAGAGATCTCAAGTCAGAAAGATTCTACTAACACCTCAGGAAACCTATTCTACTCTTGGAAATCTCTAACTTCTAACTGTTAGGAAGTTTTCCCTTTATCTCAAGTTAAAATTTGCCTCTCTGTAACTTCCACCCACTGCTCCTTGTTCTGTCCTGTAGAGAAGAGCCAAACAAGATCTCTCTTACACATGAAGTACTATAGGCAAAGATATGTGATAATGGCCTCCAGTCTCCCAGGTCTTTTCTTCACCAGGCTAAAAAGCATAAATTTATCTGCTTCCCTTTAACAGGGTAGTTAGTATAGTGAAAAGTGTCACTATCTGGAATCATAAAATATCTATAATCCAAGTGATCTAAGTCAACACACAAGTTTTCTGAGCCTCAGTTTTCTCATCTATAAAATAAGCTATTGTCCATACCTAGAATGTACTCTTTCCTCTGCTCTCTTCCTCTTAGAATCACTAATTCCCTTCAAGGTTCATCACAAAACATCTAGGTGGAAGTTTGTCAATGTGCTCAGCCAGGAGCCAAGAATTATCACTTCAGATACTTAACTTTGTGACTGGGAAAATCACTTAACTTCTTTTCAGCCTCAGTTTCCTCATCTGTAAAGTTTGGTTATAAGTAGTAGCTAACTCACAGGGTTATTGTAAGGATCAAATAAAATAACATATATACAATGCTGTGCAAACCTTAAATGCCAGTAATGATGATGTTTCGCTCAAGTGCTACTTTCACAAAGTCTAATGCTAGGAACTTCTCACCCATTTTTTATACTTGATAGTTTTTTTTTTAATCATATCTGTGGTTTAATCTGTATACAAAATAACTTGTAATGAAACATCTAGGGCCACGTTGAAACTCAGGTCCTTCTGACTTCAAGACCAGGGTTCTACCCACTGTATCACCTAGCTGCCTCTCATTTTACATTGTTTGTATATATTTTCATTGTGTGGAAATTTATTTTGATTTGGGGACCCTACCTTTGGGCTGAGATTAGAAAGCCTTAGGCCCTCAGGGTCTCTTCTGTGTGGGAGGTGCTGGTGCCCCTCACCCTCCACTTCAGCTGAGCCAAAAAGCCCCATGGGCTGTATGAGACTCCAGGTCAGACTGCTGGCGGGGGGAAGCCCCCAGCTCCCTCCAACCTGAGCAGATCTATCCCAGAGATCCTGGGCTTGTCCAGGCCGGGCTCTGGCATAGCCTGTGCTGATCCACGAGACACCTGAGCATCCCTTCCCCCTAGCCACAGCCCTGGCTGGCGGATTAGCTTGGTGTGGGGGGCGGGGTGCAAAAATCCCCAAGATTTGAGTGGAGAAAAGAAAGATATATATAGACCTGGGAGTTAGAGTAGAAGAGGCCGGTGGACAAGATTAAAGGAAGCTGACAAGATTAAAGTGGCAGCAAAGGCAGCAGAGGGCAGATTTATGGAGCAGACAGACAGACAGAACAGGAGGCAGCAGAGAGCACAGAAGCAGTCAGCACAGCGTACAGGTTGGAGAAAGTGAAGATTAAGAAAACATAAAGAGTGGAGCACTAGGAGAACAGAAGGAGAGGTTGGTGAGAGAGAAATACAGGAGTTCAGCTGTTCAGTAAGGAGAGGAAAGTTAGAAGCAGGGGGATAGACAAGGTGAAAGTGGCTCAGAGTTAGTGAAAGGACCTGAGCAGTGAAAGTGGAACATACCCTAAGGCAAGCGGTGGCAACAGCCTTTATTATATTAAAAAAGTTCCAGGCCCAGCAGGTGGAAAGACATGCCAGGAACCAGGTTGTGCATTTTATTTCCCTGTATTCTTAATTTTAAATAGTATCTCATAAATAAACTCTGCTTTGATTATTTAGTTAAGAGGCTTCTTAATCTTTTGACTATCAATTTGGGAGCAGTGTGGAGAACTTTATAAATGGCCCAAATTAAATTAATAGCAGTCAGATAGCCAGTTAGTCAAAAGTCCCAGATTATCCTCCAGTCAAATTAGCCCCCAAATTAGGCTAGTTAGCCAAAATATTTTTACATTTGACTTACCTACGTACATGTTGTTTCTTCTTATTGGAATGTAAGCTAAGTGAGTTCAGTAACTCTTCTCTTTCTGTATTTGTACTCCCAGGTACTCCCCAGTTCTGGGCATGGTGTTCTTTATTTAGTAAGCACTCAATAAATACTTGAAAAATGAATAGATAATTTTTTAAAATATTACTGCTTAAGTGAGGATAAAACCTAGAAGAAGAAAAGGTGGTAAATAATATAATACAAGGAGATGTTTGATTCATGCTTTAGGAATGGTACAAATAATATAATGATAATAATTATTATTATTACCAGTGTTTACATAGTGCTTACTATGGGCCAGACACAATAATTATTTTCATTATAATACAAGGAGATGTTTGATTCATGCTTTAGGAATGGTACAAATAATATAATGATAATAATTATTATTATTACCAGTGTTTACATAGTGCTTACTATGGGCCAGACACAATAATTATTTCATTTGTTCACAATAATATGTGAGGTAGGCAATATCATTACTCCCATTTTACAGATGAGGAAACTAAGGCAACAAACTTGCCCTGGGTCACACAGCTAGTAAGCATCTGAGTACAGATTTTAAATCAAGTCTTCCTGACTCCAAAATTGGGATGCTATGCACTATACCATTTATATGCTATTTAAATTTAAAGAAAAGCAATTGTTTCTGCCAATCTAGGTTTAAACCTAAGCTATGCTATTTTTGGCAAATAACTTAATTTGGTGGGGAGCGGGGGTGGGGGGGGCACTCAGTTTCTTAATCTCTAGTTAGACCAGATCATCTGCAATATCACTTTTTTCCCCCAAGTCTTATTATTCATAAATAAGACATTATTTTATCTGGTCCTTGAAGGGTATGTAAAATTTTGAGTAGGAGGCAGCCAGGTATCTCAATGAATAAAACACTGGGCCTGGAGTCAGGAAGAGCTAAGTTCAAATCCAGCCTCAGACACTTAGCTGTCTGACCCTTGGCAAATCACTTGACCCTGTTTGCCATAGTCATTATCTATAAAATGATCTGAAGAAGGAAATGGCAAACCCATCCATTATCTTTTTTTTTGGGGGGGGGGTCCAATGAGGGTTAAGTAACTTGCCCAGGGTCACACAGCTAGCGTCAAGTGTTTGAGGCCAGATTTGAACTCAGGTCCTCCGGAATCCAAGGCCAGTGCTTTATCCACTGTGCCACCTAGCTGCCTCCCCTCCATATCTTTTAAAGAAAAACCCCATAGAAACTGGGTCCCAAAGAATTGAACATGACTGATAGACTGAATAACAATAGAAATATAGATATGCTGGAAGCAAAGGCAAGGTGGAAAAAGTATAAGATATTTTCAGGGAATAACAGTATTGTAATTTGACTAGAAAGTTGGGTTTAAGTGGGGGATTGGTAGGGCATAGGAAAAAAAAAAAGGACGTGGAGCCAGGTTTGGAGGGCCATCCTTGAATGTCAGGAATAAAGATTTCAGTAGGTGATGAGGAGCCACTGAAAGATTTTGAGCAGGTCATTGATATGATGTTTTAGAATGATTAATCTAGCAAAGAAATGTTGGACTATATGAATAGGGTGAGATTGAAATGCTGATAATGTAGCATTTGGTTAGGTATGAGATATTTACAATGTGCCAGGCATTGTGCTAAGTGCTTTACAAGGTTTAATTAATTTGATCCTTACAAAAACTCTGAGAGGTAAGGGCTATTATGATCCATATTTCACAGTTGAACAAACAGAGACACACTAAATTAAGTGACTTGACCAGCAATACCTAACTAGGAAATCCCTGTGGCTGTATATAAACTTAGTCTTCCTGACTCCAGGTCCAGCACTCTATCCACTGAATAATTAATAATAATTTCATATGTAAAATTACTCTGAACTAGTCATGATCTTAGATTTAGTTATTAAATTTTAGAGCAGGGAGATTAGTGATCATTTAGTCCAACTACCTCATTTTATAGATGAGGAAATTGATGTCCAGGGAAAGGACGTCTCAGACTAGTGAAATTCTATCCTCCTTCAACATTCCTTGCAACTCCTGTTTGTTGCCTCTGCTATTACTGTTTGTTATCATTGTTTTTGCATCTTGATCATAAACTCTAGGCCATACTATGGGATGTAAAGGTAAAAGAGACTTTAGAGGTTATCTTATGCAAGCATTTAATAAGGCCCAAATTAGTTATTCAGATTGCCCACAACCACAAAGGAAATAAGTAGCCTAGATGGATTTTGAAGGAGGGTTCTCTGAATACTGTTAAATTACTGACACAGACTAGGCTACAGGTCAAGAGGGCCTGTACTATGGTTGTTGAAATGTGAGTAGAAAAAAGAGGATGATTCATTCAGGTCACGTGAGCAGCCATATACGCTACTACTAATCTTTAACTTTTCTATTACTTAATTCATCTGTTAAAAGAAGGAGTTGGACCAGATGGCCTCTCAGATCCTTTCCAATGAAAAAATCCAAGATCCTTTCATCCTATAATGTATCCAGAGTGGATTACTCCTAATTTAGTTTCTTAAGGTTTACACTAAACCGCTGATATTTGAATGTGATTGAGGGAATGACACGACAATAGAGTTCAGCTGCCAGGTTTCAATTATTTTAGGGATAACCAGTTGTTCTTGTTTTGTCCTTCATTTCAACAAAGACTAGTGACATCACGGGGTGATATCTTGGCTTGTGAGTGAATTGTATTTAAGTGAAGAAAAGTTGCACAAATTGATCAAGGTGCCTCATTCTCTCTTCCAGATTCATTGAAATCCAGTGGCAAAGTCCAGACAAAAGTCAATATGAGTGGCAGTGGTTTGGGATGCAGTGGATGGCCTTGGCATCTTTGATAGCTAATCAAGCTCTAAGTATTTCACAGTGCCTACTTTAGCTGGCCATTGGAACAAATTGTTCTCATCAACTCATTCTGTTCAGGAAAGTCTTTGTGTGCTTGCAGTAGACATCTCTCTAAGTCATTGATAGATTTGAAGTCTGTCAATTACCCTTAACCTGATTTAGCCCATCTGCCAAGATGGATTTCTTAGGATGTGGCTGCTATGCATGCTGCAGCTTATTGGAGCCACAGGTGAGAGTTGGGTTAAAGGTGAACATCAAAGGTGGATAAGCAGCCCTGTAAAGAGCTTGGCAAGAGGCAGCTAGTTGGTGCAGTAGATAGAGCACTGGTCCTGGAGTCAGGAGGACATGAGTTCAAATCTGTCCTCAGGCACTTGACACTTACTAGCTGTGTGACCCTGGGCAAGTCACTTAACCCCAACTGCCTCACCAAAAAAAGGGGGGCTTGGCAAGCCCTCACACTAGAGTTGCTAGTCCTCCCTGAACAGTCACCTTAGGAAAGAAAGCAATAATAAGGGACAGGCTAGTAAAGAAAGAGAGAAGGATGTGCACATATATATTGTAAATATCTCAGGTCTAGACAACTTCAATGAGAACTATAAAACAGGCTAGAACAGAGCAAGGACCTGTGAGATTGATGTTTTCTTTCTGAATGCTTATCTGGTTGGCACAGATAAACAATTTATATCAAGGTACAGCTATTGCTCTCCAACATGGTTCTATCTTGTTGACCACTAGGTGCTATTAGGTTATGTATGTGGCATTCTGAGTAATGTATTTCTTTCTCTACCTACAATTATAATAAGTGCATTATACAAAGACAGCAGAATTATAATTGAAATCTCAGCTAATTGACAGGAAAATAGGATGTGAAATTGGACTGATGATTTAAATTGGTAGAGTGACCTTCCAGCATCCCTGGGGGAAGAATCCCAGAATGGTGATTTTTCTTTCCTGTGAATAATTAAGTGCCGTAATGAGTTTCTTAGACTCTAAAATCAAACTAAGAATGTCTGTCTTCAGATCTGGCCTACCCTTCAGGGATGCTGGTTAGGAAGGCCCAGTGCTATGATATTCATTTCCTTCAGGAAATAGCCTCGTTATAGAATAAAGCTTTGCGCATGTTTGAGAATATATACTTCTTCTGACATGTGAAATGGTAGAATCATTGCCACATTCTTAACCAGATAATGCAAAGGCTCAAAAGATACTGGTAGTTATGTTACCAAAATGTTTATTCAGCATAATATCATAAGGAAAATAAACCAATTAAAAATATTTGCCAGAAGAGAGAGGTGAGAGGAAGTTATTCATGAATATGACAAAGCAGCTTTAAGTATATTGTATAATTAATTGCTTCTTAAATTTATTAAGAAACACAGGACAAAGGTATTACCAGGTGATAGAAAGTAAAATATCTTTAAATGTATGTTTTATTTACTTCTGCATTGTGTCTTATTCAGGCAAAGCAGACTGTATAAGTACCTAATTAAAATCCATAATATCAAGGCTTTCAAGAAAATAGGGTTTCTGTGAATTGTCAAATTGAAACATGGTTTTATGCTGTTCCTTAAGCCATAGTTCTGTCGCACCCTTGTCTGAAAACTATTCCATCTGGTTAGGATCTGATACACTCTGAGTACAGATAGAATCTTGTACTATTTTGACCTTTTCAATATTCTGTACTTTAATTGGTTGGCTATTCTACATCTTCCCTACAGGTTAGTAGAACAGTAAGCAAGGGAAAAATACAGTGACTAGCCAATCAAATCATAGAACATTGAAAAGGTCAAAGCTGTGGAGCAGAATTCTATAATTGACAGAATATATGAGACATTAAAATTCTACCACCTCATTCTCATGACAAAGACTGTAATGAAACAGAAAATGGCACCACATAAATCTATTCATATGACAATCATTGTTCTGAGAATTGAGAACATAATTTAACACATTGCCATTACAATTTTTAAAATTGCATTATTGTGATAGTCTATGGATTGTGTAGTATAGTTAAACTACACATAGTCAGCAGAACAAAATGTCTAACAAAGGATATTCAATCCACAACACAGTGATTTATTAATCTTAAATTTAAGTAGATCTACATTTATGAAAATCCAGATAGACTTTCTTCACATGTAGAAAACAGTTCTTGTCCTACATTAAACTTAGTTAAAGAACTTGGAAAACACTTTTATTTTTAATAGATTCTCCACAAATATTAAGATGAAGTGATATTTCCCATTTTCATCAAAGCTAGCCTCATTGACCATGACAGAGACTTAAAAACACTTAAGACAAATTATAAAGTCAGAAGCTGGAGATAAGTTCTATATTTGGTATTCAGGCTATTATTAAGGTACACAGACACACATAGAATTGACCTAAAAGTCATTTGTCAGTTGTCGCTTATGAGATCAATGTTTCCCCTAACATTTCAATATATTGAAGAGGTTGAGGGATGGAGGATGGGAGTGATTGGAAAAAAGAAGTTTCAGTCAATCAATTACTCAATGATGCACCTGGCATTGTAGTAGGCAGTGGGGACATAAAGATTAAGATAAAGTAGTTCCTGGCCTAATTTCTAGAAGGTAACAACAAACATTTATTAACTCTTTATGTGTCAGACACTGTGCTAAAGACTAATCATATAAATACAAGTAAAAAGAGAACCCCATTCCTCAAGGAGTTTGCATTCTAATACGGGAAGTCAATATATAACAGAAAGCTAAAGGGAAGAGTAGAGGGAGTCACCTACATGGGGCCATGTATAGAGTCAGAAGTTGGTCCCAGTGAGAAATGAAGGGAAAAAATGAAGGAGTAAAATGGAAAACACCTAACATTTGATCAGGCAAAACAACATTATACCTACACATTTATACATAAGAAAAATATATATAAAGTAGTTTGGGAGAAGGGCTAACACTATTAACTGGGGAGAACAGGAAAGAAAGGAATGTATCCCTTCTATAAAATACAGTTTTAAAAATTCAGAATAAAGTGAATATAGTGAAGGCAAAGTCAGAGCTTCTGAAGAAGATAAGTTTGTATATCTTCTTACTGTAGTTACACTTGAAGAATTTTTATAGAAGGAGATGAGCACTGATGTATGTTCTCCTTGCTTTTCATTTAAAGGGTCTGTTGGCTTCATATCAGATTATTTCTGTAATCTGTTAAGATAATATGCTAGGGAGACAATGGATCCATACTTACCCATTTCCCTTTTACCCTGTGTCACTGTGGAGTTTCAAAATTGGCACAACTTTTTCACTCAGAGAGTTCATTACATTTCTCAACTGATTATCCTTACCAAAAATGTTTATAGTATTGCAGATTCATAAGAAAAATATAGTGGCATAGATTAATAATACTCAAAATTTAATATTCTAGCACTGCCATTTTCCACCTGTGTAACCCTAGGTAAATTGCTTAATTATGGAACTCAGTTTCCTTAGATATAACATCAAGACATTGAACAGATCACCTCTGAGGTCTCTTTCAGCTCTAAATCTATGATCCTATGTTTGGTCTTATCTATAGAAAATAGTATCAGTTGAGATCTCCTTTATAAAACTATCAAGAGTTTTCGGAAAACACAATGGTAGTCTGGTAGATAGTTTAGATGAACAGGCCACAGAGACTTCCAAATCTCAACTCAGTCCCAGAACATTAGAATTTGAATGCATCTTAGAAATAATCTATTACTTAGAAATGTAAAAGAAAACAACAATGACAATAACAAAAAAAATGAATATTGAATAATTTTAATGACCAAGTTTGGGGTCAGAAAAGAGTGTAAAATGTGTACGGGAGGCACTACAATCTTGTCAGACACAATCAACATATAAATTAGTTTTTCTGATGTTTTCTTTTTTCTTCTTTCATTTTTTATCTTTCTTATGGAGATGGCTCGCTCAGGAAGGGAAGAAGGAAAAATATATTAAAAAATGAATATGATGTGACAGGATTCTGGGAAGATAGTGGAAAAAGACAGGAAATTACCTTGCTTTCCCAAATTTTCCAACAAATAATTTAAAATGATGTCTTTAAGTGAAATTTAGAGCACTAGAAATAATTAAAAGTTGGGTTAAAGCAGTTGTCCAACCTAAGACAACTTGGGAGGACTTCAAGAAAGACCTAACCTACCAGGCTGGTAATCTGGCCTGATTGAAATGGAGATAAATCCTGGGAGATACCCCCAAAACATCAAACATCAATCCTTGGGGGCAACTATGTCTGAGGCAGTGTCAGCTTCAGGAACTTTGATGCCACAGATAGTGTGGAGGTCAGACAGATGATCAGGGGAAGGTTATGGTGCCCTCCACTGGTGTTGGATAAAGGGCCCAGTTGCACTGACCCAACCCTATCCCAGGTAGTGGCTGTGGACAAGGAGTAATGAGTACATTCTGATGAGTGGGGTTGCAGAGGGGCAGGTACCTACTAGCTGTGGTCACTAGAAAGAGTGACATCCTTGGTTCTTCTTCCAGGGCAGAGGGGTAAACTGAAACTCACAACTTCTGGAGGGCATATGGGGAGTAAGTGTATTTGCAGTGAAAGTGCTGATGGGGAACCTGGTTGAGGCTTAGGGGCTGAGAGTTGAAGTCAGGCCCCCAGAAATCTCATAAAACAATATGCAAAAAACCCAAAGCCTTAGATACTGCCCCACATACACCTTAGGACTAGAGCTTGACTAACATAAAGTTAACAGTCAAAAAAAACAACAACAACAACCACACTTAAAAATAAAAAAGTAGGGGGTAGCTAGGTGGTGCAGTGGATAGAGCACCGACCCTGGATTCAGGAGGACCTGAGTTCAAATCCAGCCTCAGACACTTAATACTTACTAGCTATGTGACCCTGGGCAAGTCACTTAACCCCAATTGCCTCACTTAAAAAAAAATAAAAATAAAAGAGTAGGAGGCAGCTAGGTGGTGCAGTAGATAAAACAGAATTCAATCCAGCCTCAGACAATTGACACTTACTAACTCTGTGACTCTGGACAAGTCACTTAACCCCAATTGCCTCACCAAAAAATAAATAAATAAATAACATTTTAAAATTTTGAAAAATAAAAGAGTAAGCAAAAGCAAAAAAGAATTCAATTAGAGATAACTTATATGGTGCTAGAGAAGATCAGGGTTCAAATTCAGAAGAGAGTGATGTCAAAACAGGTAGTACAGTAGACAAAATAAGGAAGTAATAACACTTTGGTAGAGGTGTGTGCATGTGTGTGAGGGGCATGTTTGCCTAATGGATAAAATTTTAAAAAGAGCTTAAGGGCAAGATTCTGTAGAGGAGAAAAACATTAATAAAAATACAGGCATAAAAACAACCTCAGAAATATTTACAACAATGCAGTTGGACTAGTGTTCTCTGGCCCACTATCTGAAGCCATGGCTTTATGTTCAATAATCAGTTTTATATTGGATACTATTCAGGAATATTTCTGATAATAACAAAAGGAGAAAGGAGCTGGTTTGTTTGGTTTTGTTTAAAGAAAAGGGAAATGGCTCACTTCCAACATATAAAAATTACATGTAATGTGTACATATGAGCAAGAGGAATATCTCAACTGTTTAAAAGGAGATTACAAGAAAATAAATCAGGAAGAAATAAGGTAGAGGGAGGGGAGAGGAAGAGAGACAGTGATAAAGGAGAAGGGGTGGTATATGAATATAACAATGGAATCAATTAGGGGATTAGATTTGCATAATTTATATTGTCAAAGGAAGCCAAGGTCTTGGGCATAAGAGACCAACATAAAATATTAGTATTAAAAATTTAGATTGCCTTCTAAAATAATTTTTCAACTCAACCAATATATTTACAACCTTAGGAAGTTCCAGCTCAGATCTTAAGATAGCCCTGAGCAGAAGCAAAGAGGAATAAAAAAGATAAACCAATTTTTTTTAATGAAAAGAATGATTGTATTATTTAATGACATAATGATTTTTATTTGTTAAAAAAAAATCAATATATCAGTATGGTATGGGATAGACCTGTGATTTCACTGGTTATAGAGAACTCCCAGATTAGGAAATTCCCTCTTCCACCAAATCAAAAAATCATCTTCTTGGATACATATAGTCTTGCAGAGTTGCCTAGGACACTGAGAACTTAAGTTACTTGTCCAGTGAAACATAGCCAATGAATGTTGGGTACTAGACTTCAAATGATCTCTTCTTTACCCTGAGACATACTCTCTGTACACTATATCACACTATTATCCATCAGTCAGTCAACAAGAATTTAAGTTTCTACTATGTACCTGGAGCCATTGTGAAACCATTGATTTTTTTTTTTGATAGATCAAAAACAAGGTTATCTCTTTTACTCCCACAACCATTTGTTTGATGAGCAAAATCGCTTTCAGAAGGATTTGATTGGGAGTAGTTGGTTAAGAAGAGTAAGTAAAAGACATTTAGCTCATTAATTTGGTAGGGGAAGGAAAGGGAAGCATTGTATAAAAATGAGGGGAACATCTAGTGCTGGTACTCAAAAAATCAATTTCAGGCCCTAATGACAATAAAACTTTGGAACAGATAGACCACTCTAGCCCTCCCCCCACCTTCTTGTTATGTACATGATTTATTCTCCCATTGAAATGTAATCCCTTAGAGGGCAGTGATTTTTTTTTCACATGTTTTGTATCACCAAGTTCTAGCATATCTTTTTTTTGTTTTTTTTTTCTTTTAGTTTTTGTTTTTTGCAGGGCAATGAGGGTTAAGTGACTTGCACAGGGTCACACAGCTAGTAAGTGTCAAGTGTCTGAGGCCGGATTTGAACTCAGGTCCTCCGGAATCCAGGACCACTGCTTTATCCACTGCACCACCTAGCTGCCTCCCAGGTTATAGCATGTCTTACATGAAGTAAATATTTAATGAATTTTTGTTGGATTGGATTGTATTATACTGAATCATAGAGATATTAAGGCTATCCCCTGATTTAAAGCTTGGATAATTCTTTGTAAAGTACTTTAAAAAATCCATCCTATTTTTAAATATACTTGGATTCCTACCATTTGCAATAATCCAGTTCAATTTTAAACAATACACATTATCAGCAATATCTCCCTAGATAGGCCTTATGTTGTCATTTTGGATTTTTCTCTCATAATTTTATATTAGGAGAGAGAAGAACTCTTCATGGGTACAAGTATAACAATATTTCATAAACCTGAAGACCATTATTGAATCATTTTTCAATTTTCTTTTCTCTGGCAGAAATAAATTTTTAACCCCTTCCACATACCTTATTTCCAACTTTTAATCATATTTGTAATGAAATATAATCTCCAGATTCTTAAAAATTCTCCAAATTGGGCAGTCTGTTTTGGAGTAATTCTATATTGCTTCTCACAGGAGGAAACACAAAATTCTATTTTGTTTCTTTTACATGTATCCTAAAGTAAATTTGAGATTTACTTCTGTGATAGCTAACAAATATTAAAGTGCTGTATGCAAAGAATAATATAGAGTCAAAATTAGAATTATAAAAAAGTATTTGTGAGAGATGTTAGAAATCATCTATTCCAATACCATTATTTTACAGATGAGTAAACAGATTTCAGGAAAAATAAATGATTAGCCTAAGGTCATTTAACTAGTTAAGGGTAGAGCTAGGCTTGAAACCCCTATTTCCTGATTGAAAAACTGATACTCTTTCTCCTCAAATAAACCTTTATACTTAGAAGTATAGTCAAAAGCCTTTACAACATGAACAGATCCCTGCTTTCAACCTCACTGGAGACACTTAATACTTACTAGCTGAGTAACCCAGGAAAGTCATTTAATTTCTCTCAGGTTCAGTTTACTGATTTATAAAATATGGCTAGAAATAGCAACTCATAAGGTTTTTGTGGGGATAAAATGAGACAATACATGTAAAAGTCTTTATAAATCATAGTTCTTATTGGGCTCCCTGTTTATCCAAATTGCTCTCTTTAGACAATTGCCTCTTATCTTTCTCATCATTTCTTTGTCTTCAGAATTTCAGGCTTGATAGCTTACAATTTCTTTTGCCCTTACTTATAGAATTTTAGTATGTGGGATCCTCTCTGTCTTTTCTCTGAAAAGACATGAAAAGATCATGGCTTTCAGGTAGTCCAATAATTCTTAGATAATCTCTCCTGGATCTATTTTCCAGGTCAGTTGTTTTTCCACTGAGGTATTTCACATTTTCTTCTATTTTTTCAGTCTTTTGATTCTGTTTGAGAGATGCTTGGTATCTCATAGAGTTATTAGCTTCCATATGCCCAATTTTAATTTTTAAGGAATTAGTTTCCTCAGTAAGCTTTTGAACCCCTTTTCTCCATTTGTCCATTTTTTTTCTCTCATTTGGCCAATTCTATATTTTAAGGAATTGTTTTCCTCAGTCAATTTTTGTGCTTCTTTTTCCAGTGTAACTCTCATTTCTCTCATTTATTTTTCCACTTTTTCTCCTACCTCTCTCATTCGGTATTTAAGAGCCTTTTTCAGCTCTTCAAAGAAAGCTTTTTGGTCTTGAGACAAGATCATCTTCTTACTTTAGTCTTCACTTTTTGGTATTTTGATAAACTCATCTGAGTTTGAGTTTTGGTCTTCCACTGCTCTGGGCTTTCATTCCTGGATTACCATGAGAATAATGAAACCACTAGCAGAAATAGGAAATCATTTTTAAAAAGACAAAAAAAGTTTAAGGAGAGATATAGACTTTAGTTTTATATACAATTGATGTATTTAAAGTAATAGCAATCTAAAGTGATAATTTCTACTAGGACATTGGAGACCCATGATTAGAACTCAGGTGAAAGAACATAAAGTTTTAGAAGATATCACCATGTAGGTATTAATTCACTGAATCAAGGATCATAAATATAAAGGTGGAAAAGGGCCATAAAGCCCATATAGTTCACTGAACTAATTCAAACACTAGAAAACTGAGAAACAGATATGTAAAGTGAGTTTTCCAAAGTCATATAGATGGGAAGAGGTTCACTGACTCTCAGCCCAGCACTCTATCCAAAATACGGTGTTACCTCTGCTTTGAACATTGTAGTTCTTTAATGTTTTTTGAACTAAATATAGCCAAGGTCACTCAGTAAATCACCATAGTGGATAGAGCATCAGCATGGATTCAGGAAGACCTGAGTTCAAATGTAACTGTTATTAGCCATGTGATCCTTGGCAACTCTCTTAATTTCTGTCTGCTTAAATTTCCTCTAAAATTGAGATAATAATAGCAACCTACCTCACAGGATTGTATTGAGGATAAAATGTGATATTTGTAAAGTACTTAGCACAGTGCTTGTCCCATAGTAGGCACTTATTAAATGCTTGTTCCCTTTTTATTCAAAGAGGGAGTGCCTCTAGTGAAGCAGAGGGTAATTCTGAGTTTTGAGATCCAGGAACTGTCATCTCTGAAGATGAAGAATTTTCTGGGTCATGATGGAGAAATCCAAATATTTGCAGCTTGGTAAGAAATGAAAAGATAGTTAGTCTCCTAACATACTTAAGAAAAGAATATGTCTATAAATAGAGAATCTGTGAGGACCTCTGCAAGAACAAATCAGAGAAAGAGAAAAATAACTCACAGGCAGAGGGTACTTCTTTTTTTTTAAATAAAAGTAATTTATTATTTTCCAGTTACATATAGAAATAGTTTTCAACATTTGTTTATATAAGATTTCCAATTTCAAATTTTTCTGCCTCCCTCCCCTCCGTCCCCCTTGCCCTAGAAAGCATGTAATCTGATATAGGTTATATATACGTAATGACATTATATATATTTCTCCATTAGTCATGTTATAAGAGAAAAATCAGAGCAAACAGGAAAAAAAACCTCAAAACAGAAAACCAACAGCACCAAAAACAAAAGAAATAGTATGGTCCAATCAGCGTCCATATTCAACAGTTCCTTTTTTTCTGGATTTGGAGAGCCTTTTCCATCATGAGTCCTTTGGAACTTTCTTGTACCATTGTATTGGTGAGAAGAATCTAGTCTATTACAGTTGATCAACACATAATGTTGATGATACTGTGTATAATGTTCTTCTGGTTCTGCTCATCCTACTCATCATCAGTTCATGTAAGTCCTTCCAGGTTTCTCTGAACTCCTTCTGCTTATTGTTTCTTATAGTACAATAGAATTCCATTACATTCATATGCCACAACTTGTTCAACCATTCCCCAATTGATGGACATGCCCTCAATTTCAAATTCCTTGCCACCACAAAAAGAGCAGCCATAAATATTTTTGTACATGTGGGTCTTTTTTCCATTTTTTATGATCTTTTTGGGGAAAAAACCCAAAAATGGTATTGTTGGGTCAAAGGGTATGCACAGCTTTATAGTCCTTTGGGCATAATTCCAAATTGCTCTCCAGAATGGTTGGATCAGTTCACAGCTCCACCAACAATGCATTAGTGTTCCAATTTTTCCACAGCTTCTCCAACATCTATTATTTTCCTTCTTTGTCATATTAGCCAATCTGATAGTTGTCAGGTGGTACCTCAGAGTTGTTTTAATTTGCATCTCTCTAATCAATAGTGATTTAGAGCATTTTTTCATATGGGAATAGAAAGCTTTGATTTCTTCATCAGAAAACTGCCTATTCATATGCTTTGACCATTGCTCAATTGGGGAATGACTTGGATTCTTATAAATTCAATTTAATTCCCCATATATTTTAGAAATGAGGCCTTTATCAGAAGTACTGGCTATAAAAATTGTTTCCCAGCTTTCTGCATCCCTTCTAATTTTGGATGCCTTGCTTCGTTTGTACAAAACACTTTTTAATTTAATGTAATCAAAATCATCCATTTTGAATTTCATAATATTCTCTATCTCTTGCTTGGTCATAAACTGTTCCCCTTTCCAAAGATCTGAAAGGTAGACTATTCCTTCTTCTCCTAATTTACCTATGGTATCACCTCTTATATCTAAATCATGTGCCCATCTTGACCTTATTTTAGTATAAGTTGTCAGATGTTGGTCTATGCCTAATTTCTTCCATGCTATCTTCCAGTTTTCCAAGCAGTTTTTGTCAAATAATTAATTCCTATCCCAGAAACTGGGGTCTTTGGGTTTATCAAACAGTATATTACTAATGTCATTTACTACTGTGTCTCCCAGGGGGTACTTCTAAGGCATGAGATTTAGGGCTGAAATGATCTTTTTGGGGTTGATGAAGTTTTGGAAAAGAGTATAGAATGGTTTGAAATGAAGAGGGGCTAGCCTAGGTGCCCTACTTTTTGTGCCTAGGAAGTGTTTGAGGCAGAATAAATCCAGATCTCCCAGACTCTGAATGCAACACACTATCCACCAAGAAAGACCATCAGGCCATACTGTAATTAATTGAACATAAACATGTGGAACACTGATCTTTAAAGAACAGGATGAACCTATTCTTTGGCTTATGGAATACATTATTTACTTAGATTTTTTTTTCCCCTTCTACCTCCCCAATGCACTTCATGGAATATGGAGAACAGTATCTAAATTTTAGACATCTCTATTTCCAATTCACTTTATTCAACAGTCCTTGACATTAGATACACTGGTACAAACACTGAAATATGTTTCTGTCTCTTCAAATGCAGCCTTTTATTAAGGGGGGAGGAGGCAGGGAAGCTATATGGTATCCCTAATTTATTCAAATAATTTATTGTCAAATTGATTGCACAGCAAAAGGAAAGTTTTTCATCAGGCATTTGCAAAAGAAGGAAATTTAATTTTCTTGCCAAAGCCCACAGAAAGCACTTTGAAACTCTTTTCCAACACCTAAATTGTTCCAGTATGGCACATAATTATTGTATATAGTCCACATTATCGATCTGTTTACTTGATAAGTTCAGCCTGACTCCTAGGAAAATCAATTTCCAGTACAACATTGACTTTTTCCATTTCAACCTTCCCCCTTTCCATAGAATAACAAAGAAGATGAAGCGGGCACTGGTAGAAAGTTTCTGAAGCAGGAAATGGCACCCTAAAATCACATTAGAGAATGTTTTTTAAGTAAATGGCCATTCATATATGTTCAAAATTACATACTCACCTTAAAATGTTTAGCATTGAAAAATCATAAGACCTCTCTCTTTAAAAGTGACTGCCTCTTATAGTCTTTCAACTAATTTATTTTTGTCACAATGCATATTTGAAAGAGGAGCAATTAAGAATCCTAATCAAATATTGAACTATTGTGAAATCAAACCGATTGTTTCTCAATCAGCAGAAACCACAGTTAAAGATATTTCTTTCTCTTTCAATGCCTCCTTAAAGGACTATGAGAAAACTGGTTTCAGAGCCACTAAATAGAAGGAAATCATCATTCACAGGACCTGGGAGCTTTATTTACAAAATTTAAAGGCACAAGCTAATCTCTAGAACAATAAAGAGCAGTTGGACTCAATAGTGCATGACAGTCCCGATAAGACTGAAATTAATGTACATGTAGGAAGATGTATTTTATACTGGACAAGCATTTTAATACTCACAAAAGTATGTTCTTTTTATTTTTTAAAAAATAATACACGTAATTTATTGTACACTTTCACTCATGTATATGATACATCGGCATGTGTGCATATATGTAGGTATACTATGTTTATACCTGTGTCTACATATGTATATTAATATAGTTTAAATATATATATCAACATATGTATTTGATCTTTAAATATATTTCTATTTTATAGGAATATGTATATATACATATACACATACACATACACACACATACACATACACACACACATATATATATAGTGTGTACCTACTTGTGTAAATACTGCTACATGTGTACACATATGTGCAAGACAGGAAGGGAATAAAAATTCATTTAATATCTACTGTGTGCCAGACTTTTTGGTAAGTATTGTTACAAATATTATCTCATTTGATCACCTCTTTTATCCCTCCTTTACAGTTGAGGAAACTAAGGCAAACAGAGGTTAAATGATTTACCCAGGGTCACACAGCTAGTGAGTATCTGATACTATGTCTTATCTCAGGGATTCCAGATTCTAGGCCCAGCACTGTATCCATTATGCCACCAGCTGATTCTAGATGGTAATATAATATGCACATATGAATGTCCATACATGTAGACATGTAGCTGTATGCATGTGTACTTATAATTAGATATATCATCTACTTATATACATGCTATATATATATGTATACATATATAAACATAATATTTAAATTTCTAAAATTAGATGTAACTGTCTACAAACTATGGAATTATCCTTAGTGATTTTACCTTTTCCTACAACATGCCCTACATTATTTTTCCAAGGCAATTATTTATGCTTTTAAATCTGATAAAAAACAAACGACAGGCATGGGATTTCATTGACATGGAGATCCATTTCCCTTTACTAATATGCTCTAAAATTCTATTGTTTCCTGTCCAGGCTTAGCTAAAGAGACTTACCAAAACAGGCAGAAACCATGTATAGCTTTCACAGACAGCCATGCTGCAAGAGTCTGTAGCCAAAAATTTATCACCTTATACCTGAGTGATGAACCTTTCTGAGCTTGCTCTGGTCCTCAGAAAAGATACATTCCGAGGATATAGAATAAGGATTACACATGAAGTTTTTAAAGCTTTGTAGAACCTTATAGAAAAATATTTCCCTGCATTGTCTTATCCTTTGAGTTGACAGTCACCTCACACCATGAAAATCAGAATACCTTCAGAGAGTATAACTTTCATAGTTTAAAAAAAAATGTCCATTCAATTACTAGAGCATTCCTCTCCCCTCTATCTTCCAGAAAGTTTCTTATTTCAGAAGCAGCATCATGCTGTCATGATGCAGTGGAACCTGCATCAGATAAGTCAGAAGGTTGAGATTGTAGGTTTTATCTGTCATTTTCTCACCATATGACCTCTATAGGCCTCAGGTTACTCATCTTTAAAAATTAGAATAATATTTTACACTATCTCTTGTTTATATTTGTTTTAAGTAAGAAGTGAAATAATGACTATAAGTGATTTGTAACCATCAGGTTCTTTTGTTTTGTTTTGTTTTGGTGAGGCAATTGGGGTTAAGTGACTTGCCCAGGGTCACACAGCTAGTAAGTGTTAAGTGTCTGAAGCCACATTTGAACTCAGGTACTCCTGAATCCAGGGCTGGTACTCTATCCACTGGGCCACCTAGCTGCCCCACCATCATATTCTATAGAGATGTTTCATATTAGTGGATGGCACCCTGGACTTGGGCTTAGCAAGAAGCAGGTTCATATCCTATTTCACAAAATCTAATTCCTATGTGATCTGAAACAAGCCACTTAATATCTCTGGGTGCTAGTTTTCTAACTTATGAAAGAGATAATAATACTATCTACCTCACAGGATTGTTGTGCTTATGCTTATAAACTTTGTGACTCTGGCCAAACTGTTTAACCCCCCTCCCTGTTCCTCAGTTTCCTTACTTGTAAAATGAGGGACCCTGAATATATCATCTCTAAAGTACCTTATATTTATATATTTATAATGATCATATGTACTCTGAAGTCCACATGAGATAATATATACAAAGTGCATTGTTAAACTTAAAGCCCTGTAACAATGTGAGCTGTTAATGTATTGTGGTAGTGTGATGTTACATAGTATTATAGTCGCTATTAATATTAATGTAAAATGCTGCTTTTTGTTTTCATTTATTTTTTGCTTCTCTGTATTTCCAGAACTTACCACAGTGCTTAGTACATATTAGGTCCTTAATCAATACTTAGAGTGATTATGAATCTAGTCTTATTCTCAGGAGGACTTGGGTTTGGATCTGGTCTCTGGCACATTTAACTCCTTGGTTACCAAGGTAATTATGTCAGAATATGTTACACATAGGTTGCTATCTGTAGAAGGTGCTTTCATACCTGTGAATCCCTCATATTAATGGTATCATTAGTCAAATCAACAAATACATAATGACAAGTGCAAAATACTCTATCTGACATTTTAAAAGCAAGGCAAGGGGACGGCTAGGTGGCGCAGTGGATAAAGCACCGGCCCTGGATTCAGGAGTACCTGAGTTCAAATCCAGCCTCAGACACTTACTAGCCGTGTGACCCTGGGTAAGTCACTTAACCCCCATGGTACCACCAAAAAAAAAAAAGCAAGGCAATAGATTTTTTTTGGGGGGGGGCAGTTTAAAGAAGGTTAAGTGACTTGCCCAGGGTCACATAGCTAGTATGTGTCAAGTGTCTGAGCCTGGATTTGAACTCAGGTCCTCCTGAATCCAGGATGCTGCTTTATCTACTGTACCACCTAGCTTCCCCCATGGCAATACAAATTTTAAACAACTTTTCCTTTAGCGCAAGGGTTCTTAGCCTAGGTTCAAGTATGTTGTTATTGTTCAGTCATTTAGTGATGTCCTATGCTTCATGACCCTATGGATCATGATAGCATGCCAGTGCTATCAATTATCTCCTGAAATCTGTACATGTTCTTTGCTTTTCCCTATATACCCATCTCATCTTCTGCCATTCCCTTTTCCTTTTGTCTTTAATCTTTCCCAACACCAGGGAATTTTCCAGTGAGTCTTGCCTTCTCATTATGGGGCTAAAGTATTTTAACTTTATCTTCATTATTTGACCTTGCACTGAATATTCTGAATTCATTTCCTTAAGTATCTACTTATTTGACCTCCTTGCTGTATGTCCAAGTATATGTATATGTATGTGTGTATATGTATGTATATGCATATGTGTATATATGTATATGTGTATGGATGTGTATATGTATGTATATGTATTTATAAGATATACCATCTACTTATATATGTGATATATATATATATATATATAATATTTACATTTCTAAAATTAAATGTAACTGTCTATAAACTATGGAATTATCCTCAGTGATTTTACCTTTTCCTATAGCATTCCCTACATCCTTTCTAATCCTATGTATTTTATTCTTTCTAAAAAATTATTCTGTAAAATGATCTGTCAGAAACTCACAGAGTCCATGACACAAAGTAGTCCAAGAACTCCTACCTAAATTAAGTTTTCACAACTTAATAGGATGTCTTTAGCAAAAGTAATATTATTCTAGATGCAGTTAATACTCCTGCTTGTATCTTGGTAAGATTATTGACTTGAAGAACAGATCTCCAGGCTTGACAAAACTAAATCAAATTCTAAGAAAAAATTAAAACAATGAAATGAAAATCACACTTATGTGTTTATTGTTGTTACACAATTTTCTGTGTGCTTTTCTATGCAGTAAACAATAATTTTTAATGTATTTTCTACCGCAGGAACGAACAGTACTGACAAATTTAAATATGAAATATCTTTAGATATAATCTTGAATTAAATATTTCATTTTTAATCTTAAATTATTCTAAGTATTGATATAATTATTGATATGTGTGTGAGAAAGGATAGAAGAGGGGTGGCTAGGTGGTGCAGTGGATAAATCACCAGCCCTGGATTCAGGAGAACCTGAGTTCAAATCCAGCCTCAAGCACTTGACATTTACAAGTTGTGTGACCCTGGGCAAGTCACTTGATCCTCATTGCTCTACCAAAAAAAAAAAAAGTGCTAGGGCATAAAAACATAAATAAATACCAAAAAGGAAAGGATAGAAGAAAGAAAGGAAAGAAGGAAAGCAAGCAAGCAAGAAAGAAAGACACTTGCTAAAAATTGCATGGGCAGTATTTGTCAGCTTTAAAACTACATCTTCCTGCCTTCCTTCCTATTTTTTTTTTTAATTCAGGACCTAAAAAGCTAAAATGATCATTTCCGTATACTTGGAAGAATACTAAAGTTTGATTGTATATAAAACTGTGGATCTCCCTTTCACAGTTTACTTTAAATATATATGTATAGATGTGTATATATATTCATCTATAATATATAAATATTTTAATAGAAGCTTATATAGATTTAAATAAATATATGTTCATTATAATATTTATATTTATATGATTTCCTCATGTTTTTTTAAAATTGCCCACTTGTCTGAGCTTTATTCTAAACTTTATTATGTTTCTTTCTCTGCATTTAAAAAATGTTCAGTGGCCTGCATTTTTCTTCAATATCACTAAATTCACTTTCCCCTCAATATCTCCCCCAACTAAACAGCCAAGATAAAGAAAAAAAATATAAAACAAATTGACAGTTACATTAAATTACTCCACATAACAAAATATGTGTTTCTCTAGCCTGAGTCTATCACTTTTGTGTCAGGCAGTAGGCAACATGAATCTTTTGGATGGATGATTAATCATTTCATTGAAAAGAATTCTTAAGCATTTCAAAACAATATTTGTACAATGTTGATATCCTTATATTAATTGTTCTTCTACTACTCTTTTCACTCTGAGTTCATTCTTAGGCTTATCTATTTTTTTCATCATTTCATAGCCCATTACACTCATATATGCCGCAATTTGTTCAGCTACTCTCAAATCAACTAGCACTCTTTCTCTCTTAGATTTTAGTTCTTTCAATTTCCTCCTTTCTCTTTTAGTTCTTCCTCTCTCTTTCGTTTGTTTTGCTTGAAGCTATTCTCTCCTTCCATATTATCCTTTCCCTTAAATTCCTTGATTTATATCTGCTTGATTCCCAGTGGAATTTGTTGCATCCTTATATTAATTGTTCACACACGTTGTGTGTTCACATGCACTGTGTATTTGCACAGTCCTCCTTTATCCAATTCTGATACAACTGAGGTTCATCTGATCTCCAATCTTCCCTCCCCTTTCACCATATTTGTATATATTATCTGCACATACTACATTTAAGAGAGTCCATCTTCTTTCCCTTTTCAAACTAGATTATTCCTTTCACTTTTCCCTCTCTCCCGCTTCTTCATATCACCAGAATAGAATAAACATACTCTAAAATCATTTGATTGCTTTTGCTTCTTATTCATTCCATTCAATACACTATCAAGATATTTTTGTTCTGAAGAAATACTTGTTTCTTCTCCTCCTTTTTGAATGTTAGCATTTCATTAGCATATAGTCTCTTCCAATTAATAAAATTTATATTTCTGTTTTTCTCTGTAATATTGTGTTTATATTTTAAATTTCTTCTTGGTTTTGTTCTGTCAATAATGTCTTCTAATTCATTAAAGAACCATTTTAAAATGTTTTGTTTTCCTTGAAAGATTGTACTCAGTTTTTTAGGTTACAAGTATATTTTCTTTTAATTTTTAATATGATTTAACCCTAATATTATCTGATATCTTATAAAGTCATTTCTTTCTGTTTTGTCTATACAAGCTTTTAAGGATTCTGTTTCTTTTGTAAGGTTTAACCCTTTATTTTAGAGGATTTTTTATTTAATTTTCTCTTAAAGTATTGTAAGTATTAATATAAGTGGAAAAGCATTAGTTCCTTGACAGCCTGCTTAGAGTTGTAATAGAGATATCACTCCTTTTTGGGAGAGTGGGGGTGGTACAATCTTTAGATAAATAATAGTTACATTAAAAAATACTTAGTAATTTTAAATATTTACTCAACTCTTCAACTTCATCTACTGACCTGGAATTGGGCCAGAGCCAGACTACATTCATTGTTATACTTTTGTGAAGAACTTTGAAAATAATTGGAAATCGAGGGAATGCACATCAATTGGGGAATGGCTAAATTAGTTGTGACATATGAATGTAATGGAATACTATTGTGCTGTAAGAAACGATGAGCAGGAGGATTTCAAAGAAACCTGGAAGGTCTTACATGAACTGATGCTGACTGAGAAGAGCAGAACGAGGAGAATATTGTACACAGAAAGAGCAACATTGTGTGATGATCAACTGTGATAGACTTGGCTCTTAGCAGTGCAATGATACAAAACAATTTCAAAGAACTCATGATAGAAAATGTGCTCCACATCCAGAAAAAAGAACTGTGGGTTGTGAATGCAGATCGAACCATAATGTATCTACTTCTTGGTTTTTTCCCTCTTTTATGAGGTTTTTCTCTTGTGTTCTATTTCTTCTTTCACAATGTGACTAATGCAGAAATATATTTAATATGATTGTACATATATAACCTACATTGCTTTCTGTATTGGGGCAGGGGGAAGGGAAGGGAGGGTGGGAGAAAAATCTGGAACCAAAAATGGTATGAAAAAAAATGTTGAAAACTAAGTTTACATCTTACTGGAAAATAATAAAATACTTTTATGATTAAAAAGGAGGATTAGAAGGAAAAATAGTGCTTAGGCCAAAGAAATAATATTTCAAATATCAATGAAAGAGATATTTTGACTTTAAAATATTACATTGTCCAAAAATATCATTCCACGTAGGTGGTTATTTATTACTCCTTTAAGATAAGTACTCTTTGTGAAAGCATAACACATAATATTTCCTCCTTGATTTTCTTTTATAGTTAAGCTTATTTTCAACTAAAGATGTTTCCTCATGATAATAATTCCTAACTTTTATCTATAACTTTAAGGGTGGAAAAAATATTCGCACATACATCCTAATTTTATTTCCACAACTCTAGGGAGTAAATACTATTATCATCCCTATGTTAAAGATAAGGAAACTGAAGCAGACAGATGTGACTTTCCTAGGATCACACAGCTAGTAAGGGTCTGAAGCAGGATTCACACTCAGATCTTAGTGACTCCAAGTCCAACATACTATGCATACCCAGCAGCCATGATAACTATTGTATAGCCTTGCTGAGAAGTATGAAAAATGCCTTTGAAAGCCTTCTAAAACTATTTTCCATTATTCTGCCATTGTGATGCAGGCACAGGTACAGTACTGATCTCCTCACTGTTTTCCTAAAATAATTTGAGGCTGAAAAGATTTCCTTCAATGAAGAAGAAACAAAATTTTTCTCCAGCATCAGGAAATTCATCAAAATAAGATAAGCTACAACTCAAAAGAGAGACACTGGAGAAGAATCAAAATAGTTCTGTAAAGAACTTTCAGCATAATGAAATACATATTTATTCTTCTCCATGTCCAAACACCTTACCATGTTGACATCTCTGATAAAAAGAAAATGCCATTACTCTTTCATTTTGGAAGCTGTATTTGAAGGTACAGACATAAAGATATGTATCATTGAAGAGGCTACACTTACTCTTTCACACTAATAAATATGTACATGGTATTTTAAACTACTCTGCTCATCATCTCTATTTATGTAATAATTATATAATTGAGGTTGAAATGTAAGAGGTAGTGACCATAGTAAATAAAATGCTGAAGTTTGAAACAAGCAGAGCTGAGTTCCATTTCTGCCCCAAACAGCGTGCTAAGCTAGTCATCTGATGCTCTGTAAGTCTGTCTCCTGGTATATGAAATGGAAATAATTGTAGCACCTCTTTCATAGGATTGTTGTAGAGGATCAGATAACATAATGCATAGTATAATCGGCAATATTTCAGGGTTACATAAATATGATCTCTCACTACCAGAATGTGTGTGGCTGGCTTGATGATTATCAAAAGCAGTCGGAAGTTACCTATTTACCCACAGCTAATTTCACTAGGATGAGGGGGATATGTCTCTTGATGACAACTTCATGTATAATATGTGTGTTTTTAGAGTCATTTTGGGAACAAGTCTATTAAATTGTTTGCTGAAGATACAATCCTGCCTTCATGGGAAAAAATAATTTAAAAAATCTCATGCAGATAGAGGTAGGCTGAAGAGAGCAGAGGTGGATGATAGTGGATCACTCATGGTCCACACTTTATGATTCCACTCACTTTATAGGCTACTTGTCCATTTAGTCTTATATGTAAGGCTATTATGAAGTTAGAATTTCTGTCCTTTCAAAGACATAGAGAGATTTAATACAACTTAGTCTTTGTAATAAATAGGACCAGTCAATGGAAAAAAAAAAACTACTAGGCTCAGAAAAAAGACATTTTTTCAGTATACTAGATTTAGAGTCAGAGGCAAGGAGAGCTGGACCTACTTTAAGATTTTCCTAAGAACTGATGGCTAAATTTTTTGTGTGAGTATTTATACATCAGAAATTTTTAAAAAATGCTACAAAAATATTTAAAAAGATTAAAAATAAATTAAAAATAAATTAATTAAAATACTTAGTAATTTTTACAATTTACTCATCTTTTCAACTTCATCTACTGACCTTTAATTGGGCCATAGCCAGACTCCATTCAATGTTATACTTTTTTGAAGAGTGGCAAGCCTACTTGGTCTTGCTCTGGGTTCCCTTGGTTCCTGTATTAACTTCATCCTCAAAGGATTAGGCTCCACTGTATATTCATATTTAAGAACATTGGGATCTTCAGGGTTTTGTATAGAACAGCAGGGCAAGGTAGTCAGAATCTTAGAACCACCAGGAACCTGGGTTGTACCCATATGAGCACTACCATGTGATTCTAAACACTGCTACTCCTAAGGGCTTCTAAGGTCCCCACTTTGCCCTTACCTTTCTTTTTTTCTCAAGATATATGTGGGTATGTATCTCTGCTTTTTTGTGTCTGTACAGCAAACTGTGCAGGCTGCATATGTGTTTAGCCCATAGTGCTGGTAGGATGAGCTTGTTTGATACTTGCTTTGGCTTCTTTCCTTACTTGTTAGCTTTAGGCTGACATTTTGTGCCCATAAAGCTGGGTTGGATGAAATCACACATGATAATTTTTCATGGAGTTTCTAAATTATTATTCAATCTGATGCAAATTCCTGTTATTTTCTGTAATCTTTCCATTTAGTTCTAGATTCTTTTTGTCTTCTGCTTTCATTTACAGCAAACATGTTAAGATTTATTCTGTTAGCCAAACATCCATTTGTTGGTCACTAGACATGTGGCATACATTTAGAATGTTTAGAATACCAAAAGCTAGATTCATGTTTGGGGTCTGAAAACAGTATAATTCTTAATACTTTCTATTCTCTTTTGTGACCTTCTACCACTGCCACTATAAAAGCAAAAGGGATACATACATATTATATCACTTCTATAAATACTTCTGATACTGGCACTATAATAAAAGTCTGCATACCCTATACATACATACATACATACATACACACACACATATATATACACACACACACATTTGTTCACATATAGATGTATATGTTTATATGCATATATTAGAAAATAAAAGGGGCATAGTATTACAAAAATAAAATATATTTTAAAATATTTATTTTGTCCTTACAATATTCATTTTAATTTCTATTTTTGTGTATGCTTTCAGTTATAGAAATATATTCACACAGTAATGAGTACTTAATTTATAAATCAAAAATAGTGATAGAGTTATGATGTTTAACTGATGGATATATGTATTCTAAAAATCTTGCATAGCCTTGCTCTAAGGAATCCTAGAAAATAAACAATAGCAAAAAAATGACAATTACTTGCTTTAGTAACAATTACTTTATTTTAGGATAAAAGAAATCCATAAAATTATCAGAATTTCACTGATTTATATACATATATATCACTAATAAACTGAGAAGATATGAATTAAAATTTTATTTTAAATAGTATTTCCCCATTACATGTCAAAATAATTTTTGCATTAATTTTTACAAGACTGTGAGTTCAATTTTTTCCCCTATCTTTGTTCTGTCCCCTATTACAAAAATGGTAGGCAATTTAATATAGATTATAGATGTGCTATCATGTAAAATATATTTTCATATTAGCCACAGTTGTGAAAGAAGAAACAGATCAAAAGAAAAAAAAACATGAAAAAGAATAGAGTAAGTGAAACAAATATGCTTTCTTCTTCATTCAGAGTCCATCAGTTTTTTTATGTACATATCTATAGCATTTTGCTTCATGAGTTCTATGAACTTGTTTTACATCATTATGTTGTGAAGAGCTTAGTCATTCATAGCTGATCATCATATGATATTGCTAATACTATCTACATTGTTTACTTGGTTCTGCTCATTTTACTTTGTTATCAATTTGTATGTCTTCCCAAGTTTTTCTTAAATCTGCCTTCTAATAATTTCTTACGGCACAATTGTATTTCATTACATTCATATAACAAAGCTTGTTCAGCTGTGTTCCCCAGTTGTTGGGCATCCCAATTTCCACTACTTTTGTCACCTCAAAAAGGGCTACTATAAATATATTTCCATATGTAGGTCCTTTTCCTTTTTTTAAATCTCTTTGGGGTACAGACATAGAAGTGCTATTGCTCTCCAGAATGGGCATTGGGTTCCCAATTTTCCTATACCCTCTTCAACATGTGTCATTTTTTTTTCTTTTTATCATATTAGCCAATCTGATAGGTGTTAGGTGGTACTGTAGAGCCATTTTAGTTTTCCTTTCTCCAATCAAGAGTGATTCTTCATATTCCCATAGATAGTTTCATTTTCTTCATCTGAAAAATGTCTGTTCATATCCCTTGACCATTTACCAATTGGGTAATGGTTCATATTCTTATACATTTAACTCAGTTTTCTATACATTTGAGAAATGAGGCCCCAGTCAAAGATGCTTGCTGTAGAGATTTTCTCCCAGCTTTCTGTCCTCCCTCCCATCCTGGTTACATTGGTTTTGTTTGTGCAATAGTATTTTAATTTAATATAATCAAAATTATCTGTTTTATATTATATAATGCCTGATATTATTTGCTCATGAATCTGTAACTCATTTAACTTCTCCTTTAAAATGTGGTTGCTATACCACTTGATGCATATGTTTAGTATGGATATTACTTCCCTGTCTATGGTATCTTTTAGCAAGATGTAATTTTGTTCTTCTTTTAATTAGGTCTATTTTTGCTTTTGCTTTGTCTGAGACAGACTACTTTAACTGAAAGATAATAGACTCTGCTCTGTTTCCTTACTTTTACTCTATGTGTGTCTTTCTGCTCCCAGTATATTTCTTTTAACAATATATTATAGGATTCTGCTTTTTGATTCACTCTTCAACCCCTTCCATTTTATGAGAGTATCCATCCCAAACACATTCAGTTATGATTAATGCATATTTCCCTCAATTCTATTTTTTCTGCCTGTCTTCTCTCTCCTTTCATCCTTCCCCTCCTCAACAGTGTTTTGCTTCTGTCTACCACATCCCCTGTTCTGCCCTCTCTCCCATCACCCCCACCTCTTTTGTTTAATCTCTTCCCCTTCTACTTTCCTGTTGAGAAAAAGAGATTTCTACATTCAACTGATTGTCCATATTATTCCCCCTTTGAACCAATATTGATGAGAGTAAGTTTAGGATGTTGCCCATCACTCACCGTATCATCTTTCCCTACACTGTAAAAGGTTTTTCATGCCTCTTCATGTGAAATAACTTACCTCATTCTACTGTTCCCTTTCTTCTATGCCTTCTCTTCTCCACTTCGTCAAACCTTAATTATTTTAATGCCATTTCCTTAAATTCACTTTATACCTGTACCCTCTGCCTATGTATATTCCTTCTAACTATACTATTACTGATACATTAAAAAGAAATAATTACAAGTATCATCTTACCATGCAGGGATATAAACAGTATATTTCCATTGAATCCCTTATGCTTTCTTTTCACCTTTTCCCTTTTTAGGTTTCTCTTGGGTCTTGGAATTAGAAATAATTTTTGTTGTTGTTGTTGAATTATGGTCTCTTATGAAAGCTTGAAATACTTGTTTTTCATTGAATGATGATTTTTTTCCTATTGAAATCTTATGCTTAATTTGTAGGTGACTTGTAGTTGTAGTTTTAAAGCTTCTTTGCCTTCCAGAATATCATGATCCATGACCTATGATCTTTTAATATTTCAGCTGCTAAATCCTGTGTAATTGGAATTGGGGCTCCCTGATATTTGATTTTTTTTTCTTTCTGTCCACTTGTAATAGTTTTCCTAGATCTGGTAGTTCTGCAATTTGACTATAATGTTCCTTGGAGTTTTTATTTTGGGATATTTTTCCTGAGGTTATCAGTGGATTCTTTTAATGCCCATTTTCTCTCTCATTCTAAGACATTGGGGCAGTTTTGCTTGATAATTTCTTGAAAGATGCTCTCTAGGTCCTGTTTTTCATTGTCTTTCAGGTAGTCCAATGATTGTGACGTGGTCTCCTCTGAATCACTTCTCCAGGTTGGTTGTCTTTACCATGAGATATTTTACATTTTCTTCTCTTTCCCCATTCTTTTCAATTTCTTTGATTGATTCTTGATTTCTCATAGCCATTAGCTTCTACTTCCCCAATTCTAACTTTTAGGGAGTTGTTTTTCTTACTTAGCTTTTTTACTTTTCCACTTGGCCAAATTTTTAAGGATGCGTTTTCTTCAGTGGATTTTTGTGTCTTCTTTTCCATTTGACCAATTGTACTTTTTAAGAAATTGTTTTCTTTTTCCAAGCTGTTTGTTCTTTTTTCATAATTCCCTTGCATCACTCTCAATACGTTTCCCAAGTTTTCTTCTACCTCTTTTATAGGATTTTTTTAAATTTATTTTTTCTCTTTCTTTTCTTTTCTTTTCTTTTTTTTTACATGTAAGGTATTTTATTTTTTCCGTTACATGTAAAGATAGTTCTCAACTTTTGTTTATACAAGCTTTACAATTTCAGATTTTTCTCCCTCCCTCCCCTCCCTCCCCCCCTCCCCTAGACAGCAGGTAATCTGATACAGGTTATATCTATATATCTATATATCATATACATATACATATAGATATATACACACACACACACACACACACACACACACACACACACACACACACACATATATATATATATATATATATATATATACATATACACATAATAACATTAATCCCCTAGGTCTGCATTAATCCTGTTACAAGAGAAAAAATCAGAGCAGAGATGCAAAATCTCAAAATAGAAAAAAAAAACCAACAGCACCCAAAACAAGAGAAACAGTATGGTTCAATCAGCATCTATATTCCACAGTTTTTTTTTTCTTGGATTTGGAGATCCTCTTCTATCATGAGTTCCCTGGAACACTTCTGTATCATTGCATTGGTGAGAAGAATATAGTCCATCACAACAGATCAACACTCAATGTTGATGATACTGTGTACAATGTTCTTCTGATTCTGCTCATCTCACTCATCATCAGCTCATGTAAGACCCTCCAGGTTTCTCTAAACTCTAACTGCTCATCATTTCTTACAGTACAATAGTATTCCATTGTATTCATATACCACAACTTGTCCAGCCATTCCCCAATTGATGGGCACCCCCTCAACTTCCAATTCCTTGCTACCACGTAAAGAGCAGCTATAAATATTTTTGTACATGTGAGTCCCTTTCCCCCTTCCATGATTTCTTTGGGAAAAAGACCTAAAAGTGGAATTGCTGGGTCAAAGGGTATGCACAGCTTTAACACCCTTTGGGCATAATTCCAATTTGCTCTCCAGAATGGTTGGATCAGCTCACAGCTCCACCAACAATGCATTAGTGTTCCAATTTTTCCACAGCCTCTCCAACATTTATTATCTTCCTTTTTTGTCATTTTAGCCAATCTGATAGGTGTCAGGTGGTACCTCAGAGTTGTTTTAATTTGCATCTTTCTAATCATTAGAGATTTAGAGCATTTTTTCATATGGGAATAGATAGCTTTGGTTTCTTCATCAGAAAACTGCCTGTTCATATCCTTTGACCATTTCTCAATTGGGGAATGACTTGGATTCTTATAAATTTGATTTAATTCCCTATATATTTTAGAGATGAGGCCTTTATCAGAAGCACTGGCCTCAAAAATCGTTTCCCAGCTTTCTGCCTCCCTTCTAATTTTGGATGCATTGCTTCTGTTTGTACAAATTTTTTTTAATTTAATATAATCAAAATCATCCATTTTGCATTTTATAATATACTCTATCTCTTGTTTGGTCAAAAACTGTTTTCCTTTCCAAAGATCTGATAGGTACACTATTCCTTTCTCTCCTAATTTACCTATGGTATCACCTCTTATGTCTAAATCATGTATCCATTTTGACCTTATTTTAGTATAAGGTATAAAATTTTGGTCTATGCCTAATTTCTGCCATACTAACTTCCAGTTTTCCCAGCAGTTTTTGTCAAATACTGAGTTCCTATCCAAGAAGCTGGAGTCTTTGGGTTTATCAAACACCACATTACTAGTGTCATTTACTACTGCATTTCCTGAGCCTAGCCTATTCCATTGATCTACCACTCTATTTTTTAGCCAGTACCAGATAGTTTTGATGACTGCCACTTTAAAGTAAAGCTCCAGGTTTGGTACCGCTAACCTACCTTCCTGTGAGTTTTTTTTTTTCATTATTTCCCTGGATATTCTTGATTTTTTGTTTTTCCAGATGAATTTTGTTATTGTTTTTTCTAGCTGTATAAAATAATTTTTAGGTAGTCTGATTGGTATGGCACTGAATAAATAAATTAATTTAGGCAGTATTGTCATTTTTACTATATTAGTTCTGCCTATCCATGAAGAATTGATATCTTTCCAATTATTTAGAACTGATTTGATTTGTGTGAAGAGTGTTTGGTAGTTGTGTTCATGGAGTTCCTGGGTTTGTCTTGGCAAGTAGACTCCCAAGTATTTTATATTATCTACTGTTACTTTAAATGGAATTTCTCTTTCTCTTTCTTGCTGCTGGACTTTGTTGGTCATGTATAGAAATGCTGATGATTTATGTGGATTTATTTTATATCCTGCTACTTTGCTAAAGTTGTTAAATGTTTCAAGTAATTTTTGAGTTTATTCTCTAGGATTCTTTAAGTATACCATCATATCTGCAAAGAGTGATAGTTTTGTTTCCTCCTTGCCTATTCTAATTCCTTTAATTCCTTTCTCTTCTCTGATTGCTAAAGCTAACATTTCTAGGACAATATTAAATAATAGGGGTGATAATGGACATCCCTGTTTCACCCCTGATCTTGTTGGGAAGGCCTCTAATTTATCTCCATTGCATATAATACTTGCTGATGGCTTTAGGTAGGTACTGTTTATTATTCTAAGGAAAGCTCCCCCTATTCCTAAACTCTCTAGTGTTTTTATTAGGAATGGGTGTTGTACTTTGTCAAAAGTTTTCTCTGCATCTATTGAGATAATCATATGATTTTGGTTGGTTTTCTTATTGATGTGGTTGATTATGTTAATAGTTTTTCTAATGTTGAACCAGCCCTGCATTCCTGATATAAATCCCACCTGGTCATAGTGTATTATCCTGGTGATCACTTGCTGTAACCTCCTTGCTAATATCTTATTTAAGATTTTAGCATCAATATTCATTAGGGAAATTGGTCTATAATTTTCTTTCTCTGTTTTTGCTTTGCCTGGTTTTGGTATCACCACCATATTTGTGTCATAAAACGAATTTGGTAGGACTCCTTCACCTATTTTTCCAAATAATTTGTATAATATTGGAAGTAATTATTCTTTAAATGTTTGGTAAAATTCACGCATAAACCCATCTGGCCCTGGGGATGTTTTCTTAGGGAGTTCATTAATGGCTTGTTCAATTTCTTTTTCTAATATGGGTTTATTTAAGGATTTTATTTCCTCTTCCGTTAACCTGGGCAGTTTGTATTTTTATAAATATTCATCCATTTCATTTAGATTGTCAAATTTATTGGCATACAGTTGGGCAAAATAATTCCTAATTATTTACTTAATTTCCACTTCATTGGTGGTAACATCCCCTTTTTCATTTTTGATACTGGTAATTTGGTTTTCTTCTTTCTTTATTTTAATCAAATTAACCAATATTTTATCTATTTTATTGGTTTTTTCATAAAACCAGCTCTTAGTTTTATTGATTAACTCTATAGTTTTTTTTCTTTCAATCATTAATTTCTCCTTTAATTTTCAGGATCTCTAATTTAGTGTCTAATTGGGGATTTCTAATTTGTTCTTTTTCTAGCTTTTTAAGTTGCATGCCCAATTCATTAATCTCCTCTTTCTCTTTTTTATTCATGTAAGCATTTAGAGCTATAAATTTTCCCCTAAGCACTGTTTGGTTGCATCCCATAGATTTTGGTATGTTGTCTCATTATTGTCATTCTCTTGGATATAGTTATTGATTGTTTCTATGATTTCTTCTTTGGCCCATTCATTCTGTAGAATGAAATTATTTAGTTTCCAATTGATTTTCATTCTACTTTTCCCTGGCTCTTTCTTACATGTAATTTTTATTGCATCGTGATCTGAGAAGGATGCATTTCCTAATTCTGCCTTTCTACATTTGACTATGATGTTTTTGTGCTCTAATACATGGTCAATTTTTGAAAATGTGCCATGTACTGCTGAGAAAAAGGCATATTCCTTTCTATCCCCATTCAATTTTCTCCAGACATCTATCATGTCTAATTTTTCTAGTAATCTATTCACCTCTTTCACTTCGTTCTTATTTATTTTTTGGCTGGATTTATCTAATTCTGGGAGGGGGAGATTCAGATCCCCCACTAGTATAGTATTACTGTCTAATTACTCTTGTAACTCATTTAACTTCTCCTCTAAGAACTTGGATGCTATACCACTTGGCGCATAAATATTTAATATTGATATTACTTCATTATCTATAGTACCTTTAAGTAAGATGTAATTTCCTTTCTTATCTCTTTTAAAGAGATCTATTTTTGCCTGAACTTTGTCTGAGATAAGGATTGCTACCCTTTCCTTTTTTACTTTAGCTGAGGCATAATATATTCTGCTCCAGCCTTTTACCTTTTCTCTGTGTGTATCTCTCTGCTTCAAATGTGTTTCTTGTAAACAGCATATTGTAGGATTCTGGTTTTTAATCCACTCTGCAATTCGCTTCCATTTTATAGCAGAGTTCATCCCATTCACATTCACAGTTATTATTACTGATTGTCTATTCCCCTCCATTCTTTTTACCCCCTTTGTACTTTTCCCTCCTTCTTTCACCCTATCCCTCCTCACTGACGTTTTACTTCTTACCCCTGCCTCCCCCAATCTGTCCTCCCTTTTTATCACCCCCCTCTCTTTTCTTTACCCTTTTCTCCCTTGCTTTTGTCCTCCCTTCTATCAGTCCCCCCCTTTCCCTTCCCCTTTTGCTTCCCTAAAGAATGAGTTAAGTTTCTTTATCCCAATGAACGTATATGTTATTCCTTCTTTGAGTCAAATCTAATGAGAATAGGGTTGAAGCAATGTTCCCCCCTCCTTTCTTTCCCTCTAGTGTAATAGGCTTTTTTTTTCCACCTCTTCATATGATATAATTCATCCCATTCCACCTCCCCTTTCCTCTCCTCCCCATAGACTCCCTCTTTAATCCCTTAATTCTTTTGTATCATCACATCAAAGACAATTTATATCTATAATCTCTATGTAAAGTCCTTCTCTCTGCCCAAATACATTTACAGTTCTTAATAGTTATGAGTATTATTTTCCTGTGTAGGGATATAAACAGTTTAACCTAATAGGGTATCCTTTTTTTTTCCCCCTCTGTTTACCTTTTTAAACTTCTCTTGAGTCTTGTATGTTGAGATCAAATTTTCTATTCAGTTCTGGTCTTTTCACCAGGAAAGATTGAAAGTCCCAAATGTCATTAAATGTCCATCTTTTCCCCTGAAAGAAAATGCACATTTTTGCTGGGTAATAGATTCTCGGCTGCAATCCAAGCTCCTTTGCCTTCCAGAATATCATATTCCAAGCCTTGCGGTCCTTTAATGTTGAAACTGCCAGGTCCTGAGCAATCCTGACTGTGGCTCCATGATATTTCAATTGCTTCTTTCTGGCTGCTTGAAGTATTTTCTCCTTCACCTGATAATTCTGGAATTTGGCTACAATATTCCTTGGAGTTTTCCTTTTGGGGTCTCTTTCAGGAGGTGATCGGTGGATTCTGTCAATGATGATTTTATCCTCTGATTCTATGATATCAGGGCAGTTCTCCTTAATAATTTCCTGGAATATGGTGTCTAGATTCTTTTTCTGGTCATGGCTTTCACGCAGTCCAATGATTCTCAAATTGTCTCTCCTTGATCTGTTTTCCAGATCAGTTGTCTTTCCAATGAGGTATTTCACATTTTCTTCTATTTTTTCATTTTTTTTATTCTGCTTGACTGATTCCTGGTGTCTCATGGATTCCTTATCTTCCAACTGTCCCACTTTAATTTTTAAGGCATTGTTTTCTTCAGTGAGATTATGCACCTTTTTTTCCATTTGGCCAAGTGAATTTTTTAAGGCTTTGTTTTCTTCAGTGAAATTATGTGCTTCCTTTTCCAAGCTGCTGATTCTTTTTTCATAGTTTTCTTGTTTTGCTTTCATTTCTCTCCCCATTTTTTCTTCTACCTCTCGCAATTGATTTTTAAAATCCTTTTTGAGCTCTTCCAGGAAGGCTTTTTGTTCTTGAGAGCAATTCACCTTCCCTTGTGAGGCTTCAGATGTAGGCAATTTGAGGCTATTGTCCTTTTCTGAGTTTGTTTTGGCTTCTTCCCTATTGATACAGAAGCTCTCAATGGAGAGGGCTCTTTTTTGCTTCTTACTCATTATTGCAGGTTATTTATTTATTTTTTAAGTTGAGGTCTGCTCTGGGGGCACCAGGGTCCCTGTTTTGGGTTTCTTGTGCAGGGGTATGGGTGCTGTGTGCCCGGGTTTTTACTCTGAGGCCTTTATGGTGTGTGGAGATCCCCCACTCTGCACTTCCTGTCTGATTGTGTTCGGCCAGCCACGCGCCAGACCCCGGCGTCTGATCCTGCCCGACCTGTTCGTGGCCCTCTCGGCCGGTGCAGGTAGGTTTTTCCACTGTCCTTCTTGGCCACCAGATTTTTGAACCAGGTTCCAGGGGCCTCAGTTGTTCAGCTGTGGCCCGCAGCTCCTGCTGCCTTGCCCCGACCCCCTCAGTTGCTGCCCTGCTTTGTGCCTCCCTTTTGCCCGAGTCAGCCCAACCTTTTCCTGAAGTCTTCTAAATTATCTCTGGTTGGAGGACTGTGTCTCTCTGTCTCTTTGCAGGTTCTGTAGTTTCAGAATCTGTCCAGAGGCTTGATTTAATGTTTGTTTTGAGGGAACAGAAGGAGAGCTCAGGCAGCTTGCTGCTTCCTCTCCACCATCTTGGCTCCGCCCCCTCTTTTATATGATTTTAAAGAAATTTTTTGAGTTCCTCCATGAGTTCTTTCTTGACTTGAGACCACTTCCCATTTTTGTTTGGGACTTTCCTCATAGGTGTTTTGACATTGTTATCCTCCTCAGGCCTTGTGTCTTGATCTATCCTGTCACCATAATAACTTTTTTATGATCAGATTCTTTTTTGTTGTTTTTTGCTCACCTTTTTTTTTTTTTTAAACTTTTTCACTTTCTTTTTAATGTAAGCTCTGTTCTGAGGATGGAAAGGGCAATGTCCAAGGCTTCTTGTGTCAGGAAGACACAGGTCCTGGGTGTTTAACTGGTGTTGCACTGATGTTGCCCTGTTGCCTTCTGTGAACCCTGTATCTGATGCTGGACTGAAGGGGTGGGGTGGGGTGGGGTGTGGTGGAATGTGGCTGGTACAGCTGGAAGTTGTAAGACTCTGGTAGTTTACCGATGCCAAGCTAGGATCCTAGTGTTAGTGTCTGACATGTGTTCAGGCAGATAAGTATTGCTCTGTTTCCCCAAGGCTATAACTGAACCACCTGACAGTCTGGATACGGGAGGCTGCCTGTTTTCCCTGGGCTATGATGAAGTATATGTTGGGGTGAGGGCTGCTGTTTGTTTGCTGAGACACCTCTATGGTTAGGGTGACTTTTGTGCCTGGGGCTATGTTGAAACATGTGGTGTTTTTCAGAGCTAGAGTCTACCTGTTCTCCTGGCTATGCTGAAGCATATGAGGTGTGTGTATTGGGATGTGAGACCTTAAGAGGTTCAAAGATCCTAATCCCTAAGGAATCTTTAAATGATAGACACTGAAACCAAATATTTGAGAAATAAAAAAAAAAAAACTTTCTCCCATCTGAGGAATGTGATGTTGCCAGGAACAGGGCACACAGAAACTGCGATATTTAGAGACAGTTCCATCTATGAAATATGCAACAAAAAGCATATCAAGGTCCACAAGGAACAAAAATGATATGCAAGTTTCATACATTCGAGAAATGGATTCCTTGTATGTCAGCAGGCTGTTGACTCATCCCTCAACCTCCAAATGCCCCCTCCTAATAGTTTTGCAATTTCCACACTAGATAGAAAGCCTTCTTTGTCTGAAATTGTATACAAAGCCAACTCTTCTCCTATTCTAGGAGGCAGTCTCCATCTTACCACTGCCTCCTGTCTATGTATTCTACTCTCCTAATAAAACTCTTTATTTTACAAGGTTTTCTGTGAGCCTTTAATTCTTTGAGTGAATTAGCTTGCTGCCCCCCACAAACTCCCCCACTCCCCCATTCCCACAGCTGTGATGGGAACACCCTGATGATGGTGTTTGTATGGTCCATCACACTGAGGCTCATGATCTCCCACTGGTTTGCTGTGGTGGTGCTTAATGCTGGCTTGCTGAGATATTTCCTGTCCTATACTGTTCTCCCTTTTAAACTGAGTGAAACAGACCTTTCTTGCCTATCTTCCAAGTTTCTTGGGTTAAAAGACTGTTTCACCCCATCTTTTTGCTGGTTTTGCTGTTCTAGGATTTCTTTTGGGATACAATTTTATGGTTATTTGGAGGTAAATGTGGGAAATTTACAGTGATTTACTGCTTACTTGGCCATCTTGGATCCTGGAAGTTTATTTCTAAAATTCCATTTAAATGATTACAAAATGCAGTGGCTATCTAGGAGTTAACCTTCTAACACACAAAAAGGCTACCATAAACTCAAAACACCCTCAAAACCACTTTCATAGTAATAAAGGAAGATAAATAACAGAAGATCAATTTTCATGGCTGGGCTGTAACAATATATTTAAAGATGTTATTATCCAAATTAGGCTACATGTTTAATGTCAAAACAATAAAAGTATGAAGATACTTGATATAATTTCACAAAATAATAAAAACGCAAATGGAGGAATACAAGTTCAGAAATATCAAAAAGAATTAAAGAAAAAAAAAACAGAAACAAAAGTGTACTTAGTGGGCCCTGGTTTCAGGAGGACCTGAGTTCAAATCCGGCCTCAGACACTTGACACTTACTAGCTGTGTAACCCTGGGCAAGTCACTTAACCCTCATTGCCCTGCTCCCACTGCCCCAAATGTGTACTTAGCATTACTAGATTTCGACTACATTATAAATCAGGAGTCATTAAAAACTTTCATACTAGATTTTTTTTAAAAAAGGAAGTGGATCAAAGGGATAGATTAGCAGTCAGTGCATGTAGATCTAGCCTTAATAAAATTCTCCTCACCAAAGGACTCTTTATTTGACAATATCTGTTTAGGGAATAGGATAGTAATTTGATAGGAGGAAGCGACAAATAGTTTAGACCAGCATCTTACACCATAGGGTTAAGTACCATACATACAATTTTATGGATATAGAAAAAGCCCAAACCAGGAAGTTCAATATACAATTGTAGGCCTTTATGTTCTCTATAAGAAATAGAATAATCTCTTCAGGTCATGAAAAATAAAATAAAATTTTAATATATAATCTTTTTGTGAAAAAATATAAATGTAGCTAAATTTTAGAATATATATATACATACACACACACACACACATACACACACACACACACACACACACACACACACACACACCCCAAAGATAAATCTTTGTAGGAAAAAATCTCTGATAAAAATTCTAATATCTAAAGTCCAGAGTTGATAGAGCTATAAGATTAAGAGCCATTTTCCAATATAAAGTTTGTAGAAGGATAAGAAGGACATAAAAGAGATTAAAAGCAAACTATTGATAAGTTATCTAAAAAAATTTTCTAAACAATAATAACTTGAGAAATTCAAATAAAGAGAACTTTAAAATATCATCCATTAAAATATGTGAGAAAATAATTTTTAATAATGGGTTTCTTGGGGGAACCTAGACCTCAGTTTCAGTCCTTCCCCCACCAACCCCACTCAAGAAAATCTTGTTCTTGATAGTTCAGCTTTTACCTGGGACTAACCCAAGGAAACAAAAGAAATAGAGATAGATTCTTTTGTCTAGCTCAATGAACTGATGGGATTAAACCTTACCCAGATGATGTACTTTGCCTTAAGGAACTTGAGTGAGAGTCTTTCCCTGATGTCATCTGAAGAGTTTATTTTAATTTAGAACACCCTCAAGTCATGTCAATGAATGGAATTGAATGATGCTAACCAATTAGCTTTGAACAATGTATAATCACCCACCTTTATCAAAAGAGGATAAAACCCTTGGCCAAGTTAAGGCCTTGCTCTCTCGGCTCTCACTCTTGCAATGCACTCTTCTTCTTAGGACAACAAAGGTCCAAAGGCCTGAACCCATGAGAAGTTAGGGAGACAGGTGGTCAATGCTTTTTTGATATATAATATCAATTAATAATAAATGCTTACTGCCAAAATTGGTGTCAATTGCAATAGTAATTATTTAGAAAACACAGAAATAGCAATTTATTTTATAAAAAACTGTTTTAGCCTATTGTAAAAAATAGTTTTAAAAAACACAAATGGAAAGATGGGAAAATTCATTGCTGGAATGGATCCAGGAAGATAAAGGAGCTATTTTACTAATGCAGAGGTATGAGCAGATTTTACAACTCTCAAAAATAATTTGGAATGTATACCAATTGACCTGGGTATTCTACTACAAGGATATCCCAATTGTTGATTGTAAGAAATAATTAAGATGTTTAAATTCATTATTGAGAATTATTTTTCATAGGAAAATACCAGAAAGAAAATATGATCCAGATTGGGGAAGGACTGAACAAATTGTGTTCTATGAATGTAATGGCACACCACTATGGTATAAAGAATGATTATATCTAGAAGTTGGATGTGGTGGCACATTTGTAAGCCAAACTAGAAGGGAAGTGGAAGCTGATGGATCACTTGAGCATGTGAGTTCTGAGCTGACATGGACTAAAGCCAATCAAGTGTCTACACTAAGACAGGCAACAGATGGTAAAGCCCCTGGGGAATTAAGAGCCACCAGGTTGCCTTTAAAGGGGTGAAATGACACAAGTTGGAAACAGAGCAGGTTAAAGCTCCCATTTTTATCACTAGTAGGATTGGGTTGTGAGTGACCAGTACAATTTGCATAAGATTAGGAGAATTAGTTTCAAAATGATGATAATTTTTTATCACAATATCATTAAAATGTGGATAGACTTGATGATATAGAGAATAGAAAGTCAGCCTCAAAGTCAAGAAAACCTGGCTTGAAGATCCTTCTTTAAATAAAATGATTATCTGATTTGGGCAAGCCACTTAACCTCTCACTGCCTCCACTTGAAGACAATAATTTGGAGAGAAGATGCTGACCTGCGTTTTTTGAGGGGGTTTCCACACCAGGAGTTTTCCAAACCATTGAAATCACAGATCTGTTCAACAGATGAGAAAAAGGAAGGAAGGAAGGAAATAAATAAATGACTAAATAACCCTTTTACTTCTAAAATTTCTGCTCTGGCTTCCCTTCAACCTCCACCACTTCAATCTTAATTGGTGAGTGCCTCACCTAGTCAAGGACTCCAGTCATGCTTCATTTTACTTGCCTGGTCATCTTCTCTTCAGAAACTTTACTTCCATAAACATACTCTCTTCTACATGCCTGCCTTCCTCTCCCCTCTCCTTTCCTTCCCCCCCCTCGCACTTTCTAATTCTAGAATCATAATCAAATTGAAAATATCTTCTGGTAAAAGTACATCACTTTAAAACCTCCCCCAATTCTCCATAGCTTCATTCATCCTCCTTATAATGTTACAAAACAAATAACCTTGCCACTGAATCTTTATCTATGCTATTTTCCTCTATCAGAAGATTAGCTCCTTGAGGGAAGGTACTCTTCTTCTTGTAAGAAATACTTAGGTTTAGTACAGTGCTTGGCATAGAATAAGTGCTTAATATTTTATCCTGAAATAAAAAAATATATAGATTATAAATGTGAATGGAATAAGTATGAAAAAATGACATATTTAATAGGAATTTAATGAATTAATCCATTATCACTTAACAATTAGTTTGTCAAATTAACTTAAAAAGAGTAGACCCCAAGAAATTGTGAAACTATTTTTTAAATTTAGTTTTAAATTAATCAACAGTTTATTAAACACTTATTATGTGTAAGAAGCAACCCGTTAAAGGGGAGAAAAGAGGGAGGATATAGAATGAGAAAGCATGACACTGTTCAGATAGTACAGCTCTAGATGTGGCATCATGGTGTTCAGAGTATTCATAGATATTAGGGTACTGGGAGAAGCAGAAGAACACCTTTGCCTGAAAAAGAGGTAAGAAGTTAGGTTAAAAATAAGAAAACAAAGACTTTGCTTTTTTACTTACAATTAGGGTACATCTTGTGTTCACACACACAGAGGTACACACACAAAGAACAAAGCAAGGAGAAATATATTAAATGAGAAAATGTAGGAATTTATTCTTCAAGAGATAAAGTCTACTCTTATTTTCCTCCTGGCGTACAAATGCTAGAACTACAATGTCTTTTGGCCAGGCTTTGTGATCGTTGGCTTCCTTCTTAAATATGAAAAGTAAGTGGGGAAAAATCAGACTACAATATTTCTTTCATTCATCTAGTTCTTACTGACTTCAGAGAAAGCCTAGGATGGAACCACAGAGGGCTGTATATGGAATTAAAACATTCTTTCATTGAGGCAGCTAGGTGGTGGAGTAGATAAAGCACTGGCCCTGGATTCAGGAGGACCTGAGTTCAAATGTGATGTCAGACACTTAATACTTACTAGCTGTGTGACCCTAGGCAAGTCACTTAACCCTCATTGCCCCCCCCCCACAAAAATGAAAGGAAGACATTCTTTCATGTGTAATTACACAAGCAATATTAGCTATAGCATAAGTGTCCTTTGTAAAAATAGTTTGACTTTTTAGACTGACATTTCTCTATGTTTGCATCTCATGATTCTGCAAAGTAAATATAGATAATTAATAAGTTATTCAAAAATTATAGGTTTTTAGTTAGTAGCTAATTAAAGGAACCCTGTAAGTAACAAAACTCCACACCCCACAAAAATGTAGGTTGATGGAAAGAGGATAAGATGGGGTTCTTGTGTTGACAATGCTACAGTGAAAAATTTGTATGACTTTCAGAAAATCCCTCAGGCATTCTTATTTCTGGATTTGTCATTAAAAGGTTTGGAAATTAAAAACAAAACCAAACCCTCTAAACAAAGAAACTTAACCTAAACAGTTCCTAGAATTGTTTGGATTTGGGAAATGACTGTCCAGGATCAGGTTATTATTATTATTATTTTTTAGAATTGAAACAGAATCCAATGGTCTTCTAATCCCACCATGCCTGAAAAGGTCTTCCCCACTACAACATAAACAAAATATGGTCATGCATACTCTGCCCAAAACCTCCAATGAGGACAAACCCTTTGATCTCCAAGGAAGATAACTTCATTTATGGATACCTAAATTATTAGGAAATTTTTCTTGACCTCAAGTAAGTTTGCAAATTTTTCTCTTTGAAACTTTCACAGACTTCTCATTCTACTCCCTAGGATGAAAAGGAACAAATCTAATCCCTTTTTAATATTAAAGTCCTAAAGGCAGCTATCATGTCATCTATGAGTCTTCTCTGTGTTTAAACACTATACTCAGTTATTTCAACTGATCTTCAGTTGGCATCAAATCTTAACCCTTGACCATCCTGGCTACCATTCTCTGAATTGTGTCTAGAGAATATCAACATTGTTCCTAAACTGTTACAACTAAAACTGAACTCAACAGTCTAAAATTGCTCTGACCATGATTATGTCACTTACAAAGAGACTATCACTTCCTGATTATTGGAAGCTGTGCTTCTATTAATGAAGTTGAAGATCATAGCATTTTTGGTCACCCTATTTTAATCTTTTTACCTCACAGTCAGATCTTTCTCCTAAGAAAGTATTATCTGACAATGCCTCTTCCATCACATAAAACATAATAATGCCTCTTCCATCTGTAAAATTGGTAAAGTGAAACAACAAATGTGAAAAATGAACCAATTCTGTTCATAACTTCTATTGCTTCCACTGTTGGGGGAGAGGAGAGAAAAATGTTCTAAATCTTCCCCATCCCAGGAAATCCAAAGAAGAGTGGCAGGACTCCAAGTAACATACTCAAAATAGGGAAGAGAAAGTAAAAGGGAAAGATGGTGTTCTCTCCTTAAAACTGATTTTATGGCTGGTTGACCTGATTTGGTGTCCATTGATTTTTATCAAACCCATTGCTCCCTGTCACAGAGACCAAGGGATTGATCAGGATCCACTGGTTACATATTGTCTTTAGCAAAGGGTTCAAATATATTTTTCCAACAGAAGTGACTGTGGTACAACTCCATTCCATTGCTTAGCTGGAGAAGGAAATGACAATCCATACCTTTATCTTTGCCAAGAAAGCCCCATATAGAATCATGAGTTGCAAAGAACTAAAACAACTCAATAAAAACTTATTTTAAGAAAAACTCCATTTATCCCTGTTCAGAATGTTTTCTAATTAAAGATGGTAAAAACTCTTTTGTATGCATATATCACTTTTATAATTTAAATATAGCCTTTTAAAAGTTTGATTTTGGTGGATTTCCAAGGAAAGTAGTGGATATTAAGGACTATCCACACAAACATGTTTGTATTGAATTCAGAGTGAGAAAGTCCATGACTCAAAATCTGCCTCAGATACTTACTGTGTGACTTTGGGCAAATCATTTATCTCTCCTGAACTCCAATTTCCTCATCTGTACCATAAGAAAATTGTTCATGATCATCTCAACCAATCAGGAATATGTGAAGTCAGTGTAAACAAGGCATGTGTATCCCTAGCATTTCTACCAGAAATGACAGAAAATTTATTCAGATTGATTGACACTTTCTCATATCCTGTGTGGCTTGTATTAAACCAGTGAGTTATGTTAGAAGAGAGTTTCAAGCCCCAGAGAAAAAACACAATGGGGTAAAAAAAAAAAAAAAGTAGTTATGACCTTGAAATTATTCTCTTCCCCTGCCCCTTAACCAGATGAATTCCTTGTGAAATTTGTAGAACTATACATTTGAGTTATTTTGTTGACATCCTAACAGTGTCCCTGGGACAGCATCTTCATTGGAAGCAAGGGATAGAATATAGGCAATGAGAAGCAAATTCAAAATGCTATGAAAGAGCTACACCAAAAATGTTACATTATACCTAAGGGGAACATGTTGTGGATCCCAATACAAGGGCTTCTAAGGCTGTTATTTACTCTTTTATAACATTTGTTCTGTAAGCTTGAGCCCACTTTTCCCAGTATGCTCTTTGTATCAGTGACAGAGTGTCGAAGACTCTTGAGGATTTGTTTTAGGTCAAATGTTCTCACATGACCAGCTTGTTTCATACATATCTCTAAAAATAATTAACTCTGCCTTGCTAATGGCTATCAACTACTTATTATGAAAGTCCAGTGATGAGAGCTTGTGAAATTTAGTAATAGAAATTCTGGAACCCTGAGGGGATCTGATAACTCTGGAGACCCTTTCTGCCTCTGTGAATGGGGGTTTGGGATTGTAGCCTCAAAATATGAGGTATGGTATGATTAGCCATTACTTTAGTCATTCTTTGTCACTATTAACTCATCAGCTTTTATTAGTTTATATAAAGGTTTATGCAAAGAGGATGAAATGAGGTATTAGAAAAAATATAACTAAGTTCAGAAAGCTGAATATATACTGAGACAAAGAAGAAGATGAACATCTTGTATAGTATGCACAATTTCTTCACTATCATTGAGATTAAGGAAAGAATATTGGGAAGGAATAGATATTAAGAATGAAGCCCAAAGGTGAAGGATATTGAAGAACAGATTAGAATTAATTTGGAGAATTATCTAAGGTTTGGGTTACTTAAGGTAGCTGGTTTAGTTGAAGAAAATATTAATCAGCAAAAAGAAACAAAAATCACATGCATATTATCTGCGTACCATTCTCTGAATATATTCACTTCCAGGACTAGATTCTTAGATAAATTATAAAAAAAAAAAACCAAGGTGGAAGTAAACCAAAGACTCAGCCCAACAAGAAAATAACAATTCCTAGGAAAAACTAGTACCATTGATATTTATATTTCTAAGAATAAAAATAATTTAGGTACAGATGATTTAGAGTAAGAAGGGATGTTAAATAAAACAATTCTTGTTTTTTGTTTGTTTGGATTGTTGTTGTTGTTTTGTTTGTTTTTCCCCAGGGCAATGAGGGTTAAGTGATTTGCCCAGGGTCACACAGGTAGTGAGTTATCAAGTGTCTGAGGTCAAATTTGAACTCGGGTCCTCCTGAATCCAAGGCAGGTGCTTTATCCACTGTACCACAGAGCGGCCTGCCCTGACCAATTTTTAAAATTAGGGGTCAACAAACTAAAGCTACTAGATTATATCCATGGCTCCACTTATGTTTGTACAGCCTATGAGCCAAGATTTTTTTTTAATATTGATAAAATGTTATTGTATTTAAAAATGAAAAAAAAAATCTTCCCTCATAAACCATGGGTAGGTAAGATCTAGCCAACCAGGAATCTCCTGACTTCTACTCTAGGTAATCAAATACATTAAATACATTTTCTTTTTGTTGTTTTTGTTTTTGTTTTTGTTTTTTGTGGGGCAATGGGGGTGAAGTGACTTGCCCAGGGTCACACAGCTAGTGTCAAGTGTCTGAGGCCAGATTTGAACTCAGGTACTCCTGAATCCAGGGCTGGTGCTTTATCCACTGTGCTATCTAGCCGCCCCAAATACATTTTTAATATTGAGGAAATGGTGGATGTGAACTCTGAGAGTCAACTTATATCAGTAAGAATAATGGAATCTATGTAATTTTGCAAGTTGATATTTAACTAAAATGTTAGAAAAATGTTTTCCCACACTACTGTTGAATGTAGAGAGGAGCGTTTTGTTGTTTTTGTTGTTATTACTATTAGTTTTGTTTTACTGGAACATAGTGAACTGAATCATTGTTATTGGTGCTTTCAAAAATTTCATTGGGTTAATCATCCTGATTTTGGTTAGTTTTTCCTTAAACATTAAATTAAGAAAAAATCTTATTTGTCATTTTAAAGAATGACTTAAAGAGGCATTATTATATATTTAAAAGTCTTCCATACTTGAAATTAGGAGGTTGTGTTAGAATTCTGCCATTGACACTTGTATAATTCACTTAGATTCTCTGAGCCTAAATTCTGTAACCTGCAAAACAGATATAATTATGGCATTAACAATCTCACAGTGTTCCCATAAGGAAAGAACTCTGTAAACCTTAAAGAGGTGGATGGATAGATAGATAGATAGATAGATAGATAGATAGATAGATAGATAGATAGATAGATAGATTGACAGATAGAGGGGTTTCCTTTGCACTTTTCTCTGTTCAGAAGATAGACAATGCAAATAGATACAGATATGTGTCCAAATATTGAAATCTATATACACATATATACACGTATATGTTAATTTCTTATTCATTGTAGCTTCTTTTTAAATGAGAAAATAAGACATGTCTTTTCCAATTTGCTGAAATGCTTAATGTCTTCTAGTAACCACCATGAATTCAGTGGGCACTAAATAAATGCTATTTGATAAAAATTCACTCTTATAATTTTCATTCCAAGTTTCTATAAATGTGCACATTTTCCACTGCTGTATTTGTAATTTGTGATTAGCTCTGAAATCTAAATTAAAAATGTTTTGGTACTTCTCATACTGAATGAGTTCCATTGAATGAATTATCATTAATTAAATTGTGATTTTCTTGCATTTTCAGGTGAATTTTGACTCCCCATTTCATAAAACAAATATATAATTTGTCTACAATATCAGTCTCTGCCCATAACAATTAGGATTTTTAATGTGTAAGAAAGAAAACTTCTGGGAATGCTCCCCAAATTCTTAGAATAATATAATACTTAACCATCAGTCCTTTCAAATGTATTCTAAGATGCAGCTGGCATAATGGATAGAAAAGGGGGATTGGAGCTTACATAGACCTGTGTTTGAGTCCTGCCCTAAGCATGCTGGTGTGAGATGCTGGCAAGTCATATAATCCCTCTCTAAAACTTTAAATTGAACAGAAAATACCAACCTACATTGGCAAAGGAAGTTGTCTCAACCAGGAATTCTGTTTACTCATGAAAGAATGACTCTACTTCCTACATCTATTCTCTCAGAATAATAATAATTATTTTTACTTTTTCCCCCTACTACAAAACTCAAAACAGATATTAAGCTTTGAATTTTGTGGTTCCCAAATTAATAAGTTTTATGATACTTTTTCTCCCAAAGTTTTTTTGTTGTGGTTCATAAATGTTATAACTCAGCATTTTCTTTTTTTAAAGATTCCATATTTTAGTTCTCTTAGTCCTCATAAAGGGATTTCTTCTTCAACCTGATTTTAATTGTTTCAAAGTAGGACAGTGGATTGTGTGCTTATTTTAGCTCAGCATATACACATATTCCTATTCTTCATTCTCTACCAAGTGCCTAACTTTAAGAAATTCTCTCTTCATTTCTTATAAAAGTAAGTTTATTACTCACTTGGATGGACGCCTAAAAACACAAACACCAAGTGTCAGTACTAAATTTGTCAAATGCTTGAAAAAAAAAAAAAAAAGAAATGTCTACAATCCTTACCCAGGACTATGTTGCTAAGGCAGTCTGGTTTAGCCAACAGTCATAGTCTGTACCACATTCCCTGGGAAAGGGAACATTTCAAGAAGAAAGAAAATGTGACAATAAAGCTGCAAATAAAAACATTATGGTCTTTTACTCTTGATTTCAAAATAAGAAGGAAATATTGTAACTGTGAGAAGAACTATCTATGTTTCTACATTTTGGTTTCTTGCCTGTTTTTTAAGAAAATTGTTTCCATTGAAACTACCTTCCTGGCCCTATGGACAGACTCTCCTAGACAGGGTATAATAAGAAAAAAATCTACAAGCATTTCCCCATGACATGAATAAGGCCAATCCCTCTCCCCTCCCTCCCTCTTCCTTTAACTAGGAGTATTTTCCCTGAAAGTCAATACAGCTGTTCTTGGAACATGATTTGATCCTCCTTGCCTGCATTAAGGCAGCTTCCTAGTCATCTAGCGACATGAAAAGTCCCATTCATTTAGAGCCTGGGCCCTTCTACCTTGCAGGATTTCTCAAGACCAAATTTTCACTGAACCTTGTCCTGCCAACTTCATGTATCCACATGGAGATGAAGTGGGTCATGTAGAGAGCAGCTAACTGCCACTGTATCCTGGTTGCATGTTCTTGCTGTTAGAACCTTCTTTTGTTGACTATTCAGTGACTTGCAAGAATCTCATTTTGTTATCAACATCAAACTGTAACTGGGAGAATGCTGGGGTTAAACTTGCCTCTAGCAAAGAACCTATGCTTTAACTCCTTCCCTGAAGTGTTTATCCTAATCCCATTTTGTTTATTCAGCCCTACCACAATATACACTATTAGCACACATAGGTGGAAAGTAGATAGAATGCCGAATCCAGTATCAAGAAGACCTGGGTTCAAATCTACTATTGACTCTTACTAGCTGTGTGAGTCTGGCAAGTCAGTTAATCTCTGTTTACCTCCCTTTTCTCCCCTGTAAAATGGAAATAATTACATCTATCTCCAGAGGTCCTGAGAATCAAAATTAGAATCCTATTTTGTGAAGTACTTTGAAAACCTTAAAGCACTATATAAATGCAAGCTGCTATTAATTGTTATTATTATAAACAACACTGTGTGCTGACTAATGGAGAAGTAGTAACAGCAAGAGTTTGTTTTATTTTCTTGTCTCTTTAAACTTTTAATACTATATTCTGCTCAAAACCTCAATATGATTCAGTTTCACATTATTCAGTCAGTCAACAAGCATTTATTAAGCACTGACTCTATACCTGGCACTGCGAAGAGTCAGGAATACAAATACAAGCAGAAAGATTGTCCGTAATCTTGAGGAGCTTTTATTCTAATGGAGGTGGATGACACACAAAATGGAATTAAAAGACAGCAGCTGCAAAGGGACCAGATGACTTGGAGGAAGATGATAAAATCTGCAGTGAAGCCTGGAGGAGAATGAGACAAGACTGGCTTAAATATCATTTTTAATGAAGGTTCTGGAAAGAGGTATCCTAATTGAAGGGGTGGATTGGAGGATGCATCCAATGTGTAGTTTCCAGAACCAGAGCAAGTTTCCAGGATGAAGAACTTTCTGGGGCATGATAGAAAAAGCCTGGAGTACAGTCTAGAGAGAAAGAAGTTGTTTCAAATGCTACCAAAAGGATTGATAAAGATATAATATGAGAAGAAGAGTGATGCAGAGAAAAATAAATCTTGATTTCTCAGCTAAACAAAACATCTTTTTGTCATATTTCTATTTTTTGAAGAGAATTCCAAAATGGGGAAGGGGATTTTTGGGGGGAGGAAATTAAACCCAAACTCATAACAAAATACTAAATGTTTTATCAACAAGTCAGGTTTAGGGGCAGCTAGATGGCACAGTGGATAAAGCACTGGCCCTGGATTCAGGAGTACCTGAGTTCAAATCTGGCCTCAGACACTTACTAGCTGTGTACCCCTGGGCAAGTCACTTAACCCCAATTGCTTTACCAAAAAAAAAAAAAGCCAGGTTTATCTTTTATTTTATTCATTGTCACTTTGGGCATTTTCTATAAAGTGTAAGTGGGGAAGTCTATGGATTCTATTAGTGAACAAAAAGAAAATTTGTAAGACACAATTGACTTTAAAGGTTTGTAGGTCAATTTTTATACATGGCAAGAAATAAAGAACAGGGTGAAGTCAATTTGTTTTTGGAGAAAGTATGCTGGCTTTGGCATCAGAGGACCTGGGTTAGAATTCAAGATCTGCCTGATGTTGGACAAGTCATTTAACCTTTATGGGAAGAAGTTCATTCATCTACAGAATAGGGAGGTTAGACTAGCTGACATTTTTAGCTTATATCAAAGGAGGGAAAAGTCGGTGATGTGACAAATTCACATTCTTTCCCTATAAGTTACCAACACAGCATACAGCTTCCCAAATGCAGCCTTTCCTGTGGTGAATAGATAATCCTGGTTCAACATTTCTTCCATTGGGTAATAACGTTAATTAAAAGTTCACAATATTCCCCAATTGAGAAATGGTCACAGGATATTAAAGGCAGTGTTCTGACGAATAAATTAAAGGTATCTATTGCCATATGAAAACTGCTCTAAATCACTATTGATCAGAGAAGTGCAAATTAAAACATGTCTGAGGTACCACCTCACCCCTATCAGATTGGCTAATATGCCAAAAAAGAAAAATAATAAATGTTGGAGAGGCTGTGGAAAAATGGAACACTAATGCATTGTTGGAGCTGTGAACTGATCCAACCATTTTGGAGAGCAATTTGGAACTATGCCCAAAGGGCTATAAAGCTATGCATACCCTTTGACCTAGCAATGACACTATTAGGTCTTTTCCCCAAAGGGATCATAAAAATGGAAAAGGACCCACATGTACAAAAACATTTATAGCTCTTCTTTTTGCAGTGGCAAGGAATTGGAAATTGAGGGGATACCCATCACTTAGGGAATGGCTGAATAAGTTGTGGTATATGAATGTAATGGAATACAATTGTGCAGTAAAAAAAGATGAGCAGGCAGATTTCAGAGAAACCTGGAAGGACTTACATTAACTGATGCTGAGTGACATGAGCAGAATCAGGAGAACATTGTACACAGTATCAACAACATCCTATGTTGATCAACTTGACTCTTCTTGCAATACAATGGTCCAAGATAGTTCCAAAGGACTCATGATGGAAAATGCTCTCCAAATCCAGAAAAAAGAACTATAGAATCTAGATACAGATTGAACCAGACTGTTTCTATTTTTTGTTTGTTTATCTTTTTTGAGGTTTTTCTTTTTTCCTCTGGTTCTTCTTTCACATTATGGCTAATGCAGAATGTCATTGTACATATATAACCTACATCAGATTGCTTACTGTTTTCAGGAGGGAAAGGGAAGGAGAAAAATTTGAAACCAGAAATCTTATAAAAAATGTTGAAAACAATCTCTACATGTAACTGGAAAATAATAAGATACTTTTATGGAAAAAAAGTTCACAACAAATTTCTAAAACTATATATTGCAGAACAGGTATAGATCTGCTTTCTTAGAGTGTATTCCTAAAAAGTAACTCCCTAAACCAATGAAATCACAAATCCCCTTAAAAATGTACCTTGAAGCTTACTTTCTTCACCACAGACCTGCAGATAAAGCCCTGAGATAACAGTAAGATCTTTATATTATGTGTAAGTAAATAGTCACTTATTACTCAGCTACTGAGATTCAAATGTTTACTGACTGCATCAAGACCCAGGACATCATAGGTCCTCTGCAATAAGATTCATGATTGCTCATGAGATCATCCCTATCTTTGCAACACATGTTGTTTAAAAATAAACAAAAAAGAAGTCTTACATGATCTCCTTGACCCCTGTAACATCCTTGAGAATCACAAGTCTCAATTGTCCGATTTTGGTATCAGATGAATAGTAATTCATGTCCTTTATGAACAAGCACAGTTAAATGACAAGCTGGCTAGAGTCAGCATTAAGATTTTTAAAGCATTTAAACTAAGCAACAACAAGAAGTGCAATGGGTTTAAATTAAGAAATGGAATTCTGTCTCCACAGAGTACAATGCATCCTCCGGAGAAATGGAGAGGATATCATTTCACAGTTTTTCTACTGTGAAAGGGATGATTGATTCTACATGTGCCTGGGTCAAATCCCAGAAAAAGTCCTTAGACTCAAGAATCAAACTGAATGATTCTGAGGTGAGAATTATGATATGAAATATATTGAAGCATTTCAATACCATTGCAAACATAGCATATATTTGTCAATTGAATTTTAACTACATTAAATGATGATATGTTATTTAAGGTTCCTATTTTCCTTTAAATACAAGCAATTAGATACCCCCCAAAATTTGCATTCAAAACACTCAGAGGAGACCAGGAATCACTATTTGTATTAAGTAAAAATGCATCAAAAGAAATTACTCTCTACTATAAACATGAGGAAATTTAAAGGATTAAAAATAGCAGCATATGCAATTTTTAGTTAAATATTGTACATTTTTGATGAAATGGATTCTATATATTACTTTTTAATGACCTGCCCATGAGAAATTTAATAAATAGAGTAAATAACTGATTATAAATCCTAGACGTAAGTATTACCATTGCTTCCATAAAATCTCTCTAAAGGAGCTGCTTTGGGAATTCTGAGATCATTGTTGTCTTTTTGTTACAGCATATCGGTTAAGTACTTAGCAAGGATAGGCCCATGACACATCACTATAAATAAAACCACAAGCTCTTAAACATTGGAGAATTGAGATTATAAAACAATTAAAATGACAATAAACATGTGTCACATCTGAACAAAGCGCCTATGGAGAGTTCTACTGCAAGTCAGTATTGTCCCTAGAATATAAAACATTGAGCAAGTATCTCCCAGGGTGAATGCCCCATTCTGAGATTCAGTTCGGCCTGTTCTAAAACACTATTAACTCTTTCAAGCACTAAGGGAAGCATTTTGTGCATGCAAGCAATAGTTTAGAACCTTGATTAACCATGTTAATAAATATGAAAGCTCCAATCTAGTTGGAGTGATGGCTAATCTGCCAGTCTTTTTCCTATTCATTAAAACCAGAACTAGAGAGGAAATAGAAGGTGGAGACTGGAAGGTATAGAGTAGAATAGTGTCATTCAATTGCTGTGAAGGGGAGGATGAAATAACACAAGGAAGAGTATCATGTTAATAGTACTGCAGCCCAGACAGACCAACAAACAAAACAGTTAGCCTTATATTCTTTGAGTTTTTATTACAATTAGCAAAGTTATACTGAACTGTTTGAATTGATCTATATATTTTCACCCAACTACTGGTGGTACCTAAGATTATTTTTTCAAGCAACTTAAAAGTGGCATTAGAATCTTATTGCCTCCACTACAAATATATTTTCATGTTATGCCCACCACACTTGGATTATATTCTTCAACTTTTTTCTTAATTACTTTTCCCCAATTTGCTTCTTCTCTTCATTAGTTCACAAAATCCCAGAATGTTAGAACTACAAGACCTAGAGATCACAAATTCTAACATATGTCAGGAATTCCATTTACAACATCCCTTAAAAATAAATGGTTTTCATTGTTTCTTAAAGATCCCCAAATTGGAAAACCCTCACCTTCCCAAGACAATGCAATCTACTTGTAGAAAGCTATGGTGGCTTCATCAAGGGCAAGTCAAGCCAGAAAAACCAACAACAAGAAAAACAACAAAAATATTGTTTTTGTTTTGTTGTGTTGTGTTTGTTTTGCAGAAGTAATAAACTGATAGATGTAGGGAATCCTGAAGATAATGTACCTAGATATTATTAGAAAAGCATTAATAGATTGTCTCTATGAGAAAAGCTAGAGTTAGATGAACTTGGTATAAACCAAGCCTTTAATGCTTACTACTGGTGCAGCCTTGGGATGTGAAATAAATTTTCAACATATAAACATCTAACAAGAATAAAAAGGTTTTACTTATAAACAGTTATGCAAGGATATGTAAATGAATAGCCACATATATTTATATTCTGTAACAAGCAAGAATATTAATTAATTTGTACTCCTCAGAGGAAACAATGTTAACACACTAACCTTTTACAGTTATAGTATTCTAAGATGCAAAACTGTATCCTTATACACATGATCATAAAGGAGTCAAAAGTCTACAAAGACCAGACATTATGGAAAGTATTATAAAAGTTAATTTTGTGGGTGATCCTTTAGTAATCCACTTAGAGGAATTCTCAAACTGCAGTTGTCAGGTTTTTCCTCTTCTGTAATTATCAAGTTGATTTTGTGAATTCACATGACAGAGGCAGTATCTTTTTAAAATTGTATTTTCATTTTAAATTTATTAATTTATTTTTAACATAGTTTGCAAAACAATTTCAGTGTAGAATTCTCTCCTTCATTCCCACATCTCTCTCACCTATTGAAAAGGTGAGAAATGTGATATAAATGATACATATGAAATCATGCCAACCGTATTTCCATATTAGCCATGATACAAAAATGAAGGAAGAAAAATAAAGTGAAAAAATATGCTTCAATTTGCACTTGGACTCCATCAGTTCTTTCTCTGGAGAAGCACAGCATTTTTCATCATAAGTTCTTTGGAATTTCCTTGAATCATTATATTGCTGAGTTTAGCTAATGACAGTTAATTATCGCATGGTATTACATTACTGTGTACAAAATTTTTCTGGTTCTACTCACTTTACTTTGTGCTAGTTCATATAAAACTTCCCAAGGATTTTTGAAACCACCCTGCTCATCATTTCTCTGTGTTTTTTTTTAAGTGAGGCAATTGGGGTTAAGTGACTTGCACAGGGTCACACAGCTAGTAAGTGTTAAGGGTCTGAGGCCAGATTTGAACTCAGGTACTCCTGACTCCAGGGCTGGTGCTCTATCCACTGCACCACCTAGCTACCCCATTTTTTAAATAGAATTTTATTTTCCAAAATATATGTAAAAACAAAATTTTAACATTAATTTTTAAAAAAACTTTGTGTTCCAACTTCTCTTCTGCCCTCCATTCCCACCACCCACCCACAAGAACTCGAGCAATTCAAAATAAATTATACATGAGTAGTCATGGGAAAATTCCCATATTAGCTAGTTGTGAGAGAAAACAGTCAAAAAAACAAAACTTCAGATTGAGGAATTGTCAAAGAGGAAATGAAAAAAAAATTAAAACGTGTTTCCATCTGTTTTCAGATACTATCAGTTCTTTCTCTGCAGATGGGCTGCAATCTTCATAAGTCTTTCAGGGTTATATTGCTGTTATTTTGTATACAGTACATTTCACTCTGCTTCAGTTCATGTAGGTCTTTCCAGGTTTTTCTGATAATATCCTGTTCATCATAACCTTTATATAGTACCTTAAGCTTGACAGAGAATTTTCTTCATAAAAGCCCAGCAATTAGGTACCATATGTTTTTCCATTATAATCAATCATCATAACTATTTCCCTCTGTCCCACTCCCTTCCCATGACTTCCCTTCTCCCTTGCTCTGCACTCCCTTTTTTCACCCTTCCTTCCTTATCCTCTTCCCCTCCTATTTTCCTGCAGGGTTAAATAGATTGCTCCTCCCAATTGGGTATGAAAACTATTCCCTCCATGAGCCCACTCCAATGAGATCAGGGTCCCTGAGCTAATTCTGTGTTCTAAATTTTTCTTCCTCCCTCCCTCCTCAACCCTCCCTATGAGATCAAGCAATTCAATATGTCATACTGGTGCAGTAATGCAGAACATCTTCATCTTCCTTGAAAGTTTTTTGCTTTTTACTGCTCTCTCCCCCAATCTGCTTTTTCCTCCTTTCCTTCCCCCCCCTTTTCTCCCTCCCCCCACCCAGGGCAAAAATATATTACTATACCTACCTGGGTATGTATGTTAGTCCTTCTTTGAGCCAATTCAGATGATATGAAGGTTCATTCACTCCCCAACTCCTTCCCCCTCTTCTACTCTCCTCCATAAGCTTTCTTCTTGTTTCCTTCATGTGAACTACCTCTCCCCAGACCATCTCACCCCTTCTCTCTCCCTCAGTTTATTCCTCCTACACCTCAACCTTATATTGATGATGTCATCATGGATTAGTTAGGTGGCAAAGTGGACACCAGCCCTGGACCCAGGAGGCCCCAAGCCCATATCCAGCCACAGACATAAGACACCCTACCCTGTCTGCCCTACAAAGAACAAAACATATCACAATAGCATTCTATCACAATCATATACTGCAACTTGGTAAGCTGATCCCCAATTAATGGGCATACAGTCAAATTCCACTTCTTTGCCACCACAAAAATATTTGTTATCACTTCAATTGTCATTCAAAAATCTTTTCCTCACTCTACATATATTCATTTCCTCTTTTAAAATTCATGTCATTCTGTTGATTTCCATTTCAAAGTCATTTATGTACTTCTAGGTCAGTCTTTCTCTTCACCAATATGTTCAATATTTTGTTTCCATCTTCTTATCCTTACCCTTTACTCTTTTTTAGGACCTTGATTTCCAAATGTCTCATCCATCAGCCCTAACTTAGATGAACTTAATCTCTGGGTTGCCTCAGCCACACTTATAGACATACTCTGAAATCCATCCCTTTCCTGTTCAACTGATTTGCCCCAGAGGACAGAATTCTATGTTCTCTCTCAGATGGCACTCAGAAGAATGTTGTAAATAAACAAGAGAAGAAGCCAATTCATCTTGGCTAAAAACAGTTCTGTGTTCTAAAAGGAGTTACAGGAGATATTTGGGTTTAGGTTTTCTCATACATCTTTTGGGTGCAGTGACAGAGAAAGTTAAATACTTGTGTGATTTGGTTTAAAAAGAACAAAAATGCTTTAAAAGTCCCACTGTTTATTCAACTTTTAGGTATCTTGGAATCATTTGTTAATGAATTATAGAACTCTCATTCATATTACATTCAGCAGGAAAACCATTTAGTTTTATAGTTTTCTCCCTGAAGGTTGTAAAGCTCATAAGACACCTTATAATTCAATTATATTATATGTACCTCGAGGAATTTTTAATTACACCAAGCAGATCCGTTAAATTCTTAAATTTCTTTAACAAGCCTTAAGTCATATTTCATTGAATACAAATGTATTTTATGTTGAACCTTATTCTCCCATTTGAATTTCAGTATAAAAAGATTCACACTCATGAATGAAGTCTAAAACCTTCTAGCCTTCCCCTAGCAATGTTTCTAAAGTAGTCTTCTACTAATCTGCCACTCAGAAAACCACTCTATTCTCTCTAAAAACATTTCCTGCTGAGCAATAATAAAGGAGGGGATGTTCTATGCCCTAAACTATACCAGAGAAATAACTACTCTGAAATATCCTGAGATCCACAAGGAAACTTTCATAGCTGAATTTTTTTTGCATTTTCCCATCCCTTATGTGAAATGGACAATAGGAAGAAATGGGTTTAGAAAATCAAGAGAGTAAGCACATATACACACATGATTCAAAATTTTAAAAATAGTCTCTAAAGGTCTAAAGATCAGAAACATTCTTTACCTACTTGGTCGTTGCTTTTGTCTCCCATCATATTGCTTTCTTAAATAAGGCAGAGGATATTCTGCACATTTTGATTACAAATAATGCTGAACCATATGAGCCATAATAATACTCATTTATATAGTGATTTAAAATTAATTAATTATAACCATTCTGCATGTATACCTTAATTAAATAGATATATTCCTGGAGTGTATGGGTATTTAGGGAAAACTAATACCTCTTATATGAGGGTTGAGGCTGAAAAGCAACAGAGTATGGATTGATTTTCTAATGCTTGTGCTAATTTTGACCTTACAATTAACACCAAGAAAACAGAGAGTCTTGACCAGCTTGTACTATACCATCCATATGTGGAACCATCAGTTATAGCAAATGGAGAAATTTTGAATGCTGGGGATAAGTTCACATACTCTGACATTATTCTTTACAGGGTGTACACATAGATGATGAATTTGATGCATGCATCAATTTAGTGTTTTGGAAGCTCCAAAGGAAGGTGTGGAAAAGAAGAAGTATTAGACTGTTTAACAACATGAGGGCCTTCAGAGCCATTGTTCTGAATTCATTGTTGTGAGCCTGAGATACCTGGACAGCATACCAGTGTAATGCTAGGAAACCAAATCACTTCCATTTGAATTTACTTAGAAAATTCTGAAGATCCCCTAGAAAGATGAGGTAACAGATAGAGAGGTCCTTTCTTGAGCTGAACTACCAAGCATCAAAATCTACTGAAGAAAGAGCAACTTTGCCTGAATGCCAAACATATGTTTGCCAAAACAAACAAAAACCAAACAAAAACACACAAACAAACCAAAATCAATATTTTACTGAGAACTCACAGAAGGAAAATGCTCACATAGAGATCAGAAGAAGCTATATAATGAAATTTTCAAAGTATCTCTGAAGAAATTCAGAATCAACTTGAGACATGGTAGATGTTGGCACAAGACCATCCAGCATGGCATGTCCACATCAAAAAATAAAGTGTTGTGCTACATAATCAAAGCAGAATTTCAGTAGCTCAAAATGAACATGAGATGTGCACATTAAGAATCATTTCCATCCCAAATGTTCTAGAAGACAATTTTTGCCGACTCTGTGGTAGAGCCTTCTGAGCTCGTATTGGTGTGATCAGATACAGTCAGATACACTGTACAATGACCCTACCATCATGTTGTCATTTAGGTTCTCTTCAAGTACAAAAGACAACAACTAACCAGATTAATTTCTGAAAACTTTATGTAAAAAAAAACACTAGGAGTCATATAATTTAATATTTTAAGAAAGTACACCCTTTAAAGGAAGTCATGGTGATTACTTTTGTAACATCAACTTCCTATTTGTTTGCCAAGTTTGAATTCTTCTGTACTGGATTTTCTTTTAGAACAGAATAAGTTTGCTCAAAGTAACTAGATAACTATATTTCGAGAAATCTTAAAAGAAAACTCAGGTTTTGTAAGAATTGCAGTCCAAAGTGGAAATAGAATTAATTCACTTTTCCCTTCTAATAGAATCCCCAAAATGAAACTCCCAGGAACGTACTAGCCAAAATCCAGAATTCCAGTTGAAATAAAAAGTATTGCAAGTAGCTAGGAAGAACTCAAATGCTAATTATCCAAGATCAGAATCATAAAAGATTTAATTGTCACTGCTATAAATAAGCTGAGAGGTTAGTACATGATATTCCAGAATGCTATAAATATCCAGAAAAATTGAATACAATCCTGCAGGGTAAAAATTGGCTTTTAATGAAGTAGAGGGCTTCTAAACATTTCTGATTAAAAGACCAGAGCTATATAAATACTTTGAAGGGCATTATGAGTAATTAAAAGAAATATAAACTGTCAAATAAGGGACTAGATAAAAATAAACTGTTCATATTCTAATATGGGGTGAAAATAAGTGTGTATTTTTCAAATCCTATCACCATAAAGGAGTCTAAAGAGAGGACTGGGGAACAGTTCTCTTATGTCTTGATAGTCTTTAATACAGAATAGAAAGGATAAACTAGGGTTGGGATGGAAAAGATAATAAGGGGAAATTATCTCCCACAATTGGGATATGAAAGCAAAAGTCTATTAAAAATTGCTGGTATGTAGGCCAAACCTAATTTATAAGTGAAAGGCTTCTTTGCCCTAGGAACAGCAATGCCTCAAAGAGCTGCCCTAGTTCTTGTTGTCCTCTTCTCAGATAGAGTTCATTTCATGATCACTTCACATAAGCAAATATTCACATAACAATTGTTCCATGACATGTTTAAAATAACCTTAGAAACTGTCTTCTGTCTTCATGAATTTGATTATCTAGCTTTCAGGAGCTCCTTCTTAGCTGTTTTTTTACGGTTGTCCACAGATGCCATTCATATAAAAAGTATTGTTTCTACAGCAATAAGAAAACCCTAAATTACAGATGAATAACATAAGCACTGACCTTTAGAGGTTTTAATTTACAAGTAATCATAATACATATTAAAACATCATAATATTTAAGCTCTGCATATTGCTAGGTATGTTGTCTTTCCAGGTGACACTCTCTATAATGGTATATTTACTGTATGTATTTTTAATGTGCATTTATTATATTTCAATGCTACAAAAGAATGATTACCTGGGACATCTGGAAAATCACCTTTATTGTTTTAAAGTGCTAATGCTTGGGTTTATATTGTATATTTATAAGTTTTTTACTTGCCCTAGCTAATCGTTGCAAAAGATTGCAAAGGACAGAGGAGAAATGTAATCTGAGTCCAAAGCCCTTTGTTACGGAACTTGTTCCTCATTGGTAGAGATCAGCTCTGTATACCTGCATGAGGGGTGGGACAGATTTCATTAAGTATAGGAATGAAAAGAGCTCTACTCTCCTTGGACTTTTTTGAAGTTTTGCATGGTTTTTGTTTGTTTGCATTTTGATTTCTTCTAGTTCTTCAGTTATTTTGGATATTCTGGCTTCTGACTCCAAGAGCCAGAAATGAGATATGTAAACCCCACTTCAGATTGCTGAAGAAAGAATAAGATTCTGGGAAGAAACCAACATGAGAGGAGCTAGTAGTCTCCATCATGATCCTATCCCCAGTTTGCTATATTGGAGAATTAGGGGAATTTTTCCTTGGGTAAGATGGAGTTCGTTCTCCATCTCTCTCTCTCTCTCTCTCTCTCTCTCTCTCTCTCTCTCTCTCTCTCTCTCTCTCTCTCTCTCTCTCTCTCTCTCTTTCTTTCAATTTATCTTTCTGTTTCTCTCTCCATCACTCCTGTTAGGAGAGGTTTTCATTTATTTGGTATATATTCACCAATGTATATTTTCATTTGTTTTTCTTGGATAAATGGTGTTTCTTTTCAAAACAAAACAAAAAATCATAATCACATAACAAGTATAAAATTTCATGAAATTTCTGATGAAAAGTAAACAAATGGTTCATAATTGTGGCAATTAATAGATTGTGTCCAAAGATTAGATTGTCTTTTTTCACCCATTTTGCTAAACTGTCCTTTGAACATTGATAAGTATGATTGCTGTAAAATAGGGAAGTTCAAAATTGTGACTATTTATAGTAAGTTTGGTAAGTTAGTGTACAGAATGTAGACCTATGAATTTGTGTGTGTGTGTGTGTGTGTGTGTTTTGTAGAACCTGTTTTTGCCTCTCTGATATTTAAGAGAATAGAGCTTACTATATCAGTAGTAAAAGAACTATAAATTTCAGATTTTTACAATTCATTGAGATAATGTTCATACATAAGAGTGTGATATAAGTAGTTTCATTTTAAAGTTGGAAAATTGCAGAAAATTAGTAGTCATCACTGGAGGGGTCCTATTGTCAGCAAAGTTATTATTTTACTAAGACAATTCTATAATTTCATAAAACCACAAATAAAGAATAGCTTTATTCAAATGGGAAATTTTAATTTGGAATTTTCAACCTGTGGGCTGTTTCAAATCCATCTCACTATGTGAATAATATGCTGCATAGTAAACTGGACTTTGGGAGATACATACATACATAATTGTATATATGTGTGTATATATATTTTAGCATATATGTACTGGGGGTTGTCTAACATTTTGAAACAGTTCTTTTTTAGATTCTAAAAATTAGAGCTTAAAAAGAATGTAGTGGTTATCTGCTCTATGGGTTTTCAGCCTTGAACATGTGCAGTCCCTGGAATTATTACAAGGGTGCTTGTGAATCTATCTGCACACCAAATATTGTCACTAATTATTTAAAAATTAAAGCAAATTAACACTTGTGAAACCCCTAAAGTAGTTGTTTGAATACTATTTCCTCTTTCTGAGCAATGTAGGACTGAATGATAAAAACCTTTGTAAATGATAATAATTTTATGAGGACATTGAAAAAAACAGGACAAGGTATAAAACATTTATGGAATAATTCTTAAAAATTCACCTTCACAATAACATGTTTTTTTTTAAGTATTCAAAACTAACTGATAAAATTTTGAAGTATCTGCTGCTTTTTCCCACAACATGCTTATGAAAGTTAGTTATCTATACTTTTTGCTTTGAAATCTAAATATTCAACAAAATCTTTAATTACTTGAACCAGGTTTCTATTTTCCTAAAGATACAAAGTAGGCCCAGCTGTTGCTCCACCGGACTCTAATGAATGTACATTCAATTGTATTACTATTTTTCAAGTCCATGTATTTTGTGACCAATAAACTACAAATTAATTACAAAAATGCTAGATCTCTTTTAAATTTATTGGCTTTATTAATCATAGGATCTGATTTAGAAGGATCCCAACTCATACCCCCAAAATAATCTCTTCTAATATGTTCCCCAAAAGCTAATATCTAACTTTTATTTGAAGACCTCCTCTGAAGGGAAACTCATTACTTCTGGACATGATCCATTCCATTTGTGGATTGGTCTATTATTTTTATGAAGTTCATGTTTACATTAATCCAGTCCAGTTCAATTAAAAAAAAATCATTGAATGTGAATTTGCTTCATTCAAACTTTTACTCAAGGAAAACAATGGCCAAAAATAATATAGTTGCTATATAAGAATCCAATAAATTTATTTGACCTAAAAATCATTGGTCTCCTTCAGTTTCCCATTTTATAAGTGTGAAAACTGAGATCTGACTTGAATGCACAAGCTGGTGGTAAAGTCAAGACTAGAACCCACATCTCTTGCTTTTCATTTCTCTATCTTTTCTATTATAAAACATTATTTTAATGATCTAAACATATGAAGTATAATAAAAGCAAGTTTTATGTAGTCATATAAACAGAATGAAAATTTCTTCATAATTTCAAAGCCTCAAATCCAGTTTTTCTCCATATTTAGCAAGTCTCAGGTTATACTTTGTAGCTGGGGAAGAATATTACTACACTGGAGCATCTGTCTATGACAAAAACCTATTGGGAAAGTTTGTTGAATATATGGTAGTGTGAGAAAATAATGGGATTTGGCAGATACTCAAAGGCCCATCTGGAGATTAATCTAAACTGATTGAATTAAGTGAGAGTGATTGACTTTGCTGATTACCCTATTTCAAGTTAATTACATTGTAACCACACCTGGCTGGCCCTTAAGGAGGTATTGTTCTCAGAAGCTAAGGACTTTGAACTGAACTCTAGACCACCTTCAAGTACAGTGAACCAATGGATTTGGATGATGCCTACCAATCAGCTTGAAGCAGTGTGTAAGGCCTGCCTCTGCTCCAGACCTATAAAAAGCTTCCATACTCAGTTTGAAAAGAGTTTGTGGTTGAAGCAGGCTAGTGGAGGAGGAATTGAGGAAGAACCAGACAAGGCTGGAACTCTAGGCTAGATAGGCTTTTTCTAAACTTTCTGAACTCCACGTGTTTTCCTTTTTTACCAATACCTAGTATGCTTTGATAAATGCTTAATGCCCAAAGACTGGTGCTAAAGCTTCTAATTTAAGGTGACCACACATATAGATTTTAAACATCACAGTAGCAAGAGTCAGTTTTGCATAGAGGATAGAGAAATGACCTCAGGATCTGGAAGATAGAGGTTCTAATCCTGCCTCTAACACATACTGGCTATGGGACCCTGACTCATTCACTTAATTTCTTACTATATTTTCAGGGCTTTTTGTTTGTTTTTACATTTTACTCACATTTTTATATTCTATTGCCCAGAAATAGTGGGCTTCTTGCTATTTGTCTCCTAAAGCAGTCCATCTCCTCACCCTGTGCCTTTTCACTGACTGTCATCCAAGACTGGGATATTCTCCATTCTTATTACCACCTCCCTGCTTCCCTGGCTTCCTTCCAGATCCAGCCAAATTCTTCCTTTCTGTAGGAAGCCTTTCCCTGCTCCTCCCTCTACCTCACCATACTGGTGCTTTCCCTGTGGGATTCCCACCTATTTAACCTAAATATATATCTTGCTTGAACTATTGCTTTACTTATCAGAACATAAGCTATTTAGAGGTATAAGTATAGCTAAACCAATGAAATCCTGCCATGGGATTAACAGCAGAAGATTTTTCTCTCCTTAGAGGTTTTGAAAGTGGTGGGTAAAGAGAGAAAGGAGGACTGAGACTTCTCAGGGGTAAAGAAGTGAGTTACCTAAGGACTGAAGTTTTAAATACTCAAGGGTGAAAATATATATGGTATCTTTTAATTGGAATAAGTATGTAATCATGATGGAGTCTAGCTTTTTTAAACCTTTCACAAAGTACTATGACTCTATTACACATAGCCTAAATATATTGAGTTACTTTTGGAAAGGCTAACAAAAAAATGTAGGAGGAAGTCAATAACTAGGTGATGCAGTTCATAGGGTAGGTTGGTGGCTGCGCTTAGACTCAAGAAGACCTGAATTCAAATTTGAACGCAAATATTTATTAGCTGTGTGACACTGGGTATGTCACTTCTATTTGACCCAGTTTCCTCAAATGTAAAATGGGGATAATGGTAACATCTACATCATAGAATTGTTGCCAAGATCAAAAGAGATAATATTCATAAAGTACTTAGTACAGTGCCTGAAACATGAATAATTTACTTTGACAATCACTTGCATTACAAACCTCATTGTTGCATTGTTTTAGCTCTAAAGTGTGATCTGGTAGGTTTAAAGGTCATTCTAAGTCAGGATTCTGGTAACTTGCTTACTTGACACTAGTAAGTATCAGAGAATAACATATTAGCTTGTCAGGGAAGAGCAAAATATAGATATAGATGTAGGTATATGTATGGTAGAGCACACAAGTTTTTTCAATGAGATTACAGATAATGTGCTTTGTGAAAGACTGCGGGAGCTCAAGAAACATACAGTGAGAGACCTTTATTTATTTTTAGCATAAAACCTGTCAGGTTTTAACAATCTTCTGTGAACTGAATTAATTTTTTATGCTCTAGTACCATTTGTGCCAAAGCAATCTCTCAACTTCACAAAGGAGTTATTTATATAGAGAAGAAGAAAAAAAAAGTTCCCTACAAAGGAAAAGATACCTGCTCCATCTTTCCTGGTGATAGTTGAGATTTCAGCTTACTTTTACAACACATAATACTTGAGATATTTGACTACATATATACATATGTCTATATCTATACATATACATATACATACACATACACATCTATACATATTACAAAGTCAATGGAATTTAGAATAATAGAAATAATTTTTTTAACTATACAAAATTGGATTAAGGGAATAACATAAAAGTTGAAATTCATAGACCTATTAAAAGTATGTGTGGCAAGTTTATGTTTTACATTATTGCCATCATATCTATTAAAATGCCAAAAAGTAAGGTATATGATAGATAGATAGATGATAGATAGGTAGATAGATAGATAGATTTACCCCCAAAACCAAAACCTGCTCGTCATTTTCATCAGTAGTTTATTAGTATTGAGGTAACAAAAAGCAAAAAAATCATTATGCATCTCATCTCCTTCCCACAAATGTGTGAAAATCAGTGATGGTAATTAACCATCATCCTTGCAGAGCTACTTATATAAAAGTTCATGAATGCCAATGCCTACCATTGTGTCAAGGGAAAAGATAGGAAAAGAAAACCAAAAGTTTAGTAAATTGAAAATGCTCAATGGAAAATTGACATGAATGAAAATTTAGGATTAAAGTCCTAAGAAGTTAGATTTCTTGAAAATTTAAGATGGAAAATTGATAACTGTTCCCTTTCTTTTATGGCCCCTACCCTTTTCCCCTCTATGTGTTTGGTAAGTCAACTGACACTTCCACTAAAAACTACAATTGATTTTTGACTATGCTCCTCAACCTCCCATATATAGTCTAATTAATATTTTTTTTATTTCTGGATAAATTATTGGAAATATAATTCATTTAAAAATACTACATATATAGTTGTGAAACCAAATAAATGCTGTCAATGGAATTTCTATCAGTAGTTCAATAACTTCATAGACTATGCATTATTCTTTTCATGTGACCCTAATAAATTCCTCTCCATGCAGATATAATAAATTCCTATATATCATTCAAGGAAAACAAATGCCTCATTTTGTGATTCCATGTGGGAGTAGGTTTTTTAAAAATTATCCACAATATTGCCTAGCTGTGTGTCTTTATGCATACGGATGTTGAAAAAATCCATAACCATTTAAAACTCTTTATTGAGTTCCTACTATGTATAAGGCACTATGCTGCAGGCTAATAATGTTTTTATTGGAAAATTTCTTAAGAAAAAACTATTTCATATTTTCCAAGCTGTTGCTACTATTGCTATTAATCACAATGCATATATGTATATGTATGTATTAATTTTGAAACTTTTGGGATTCCTTTCACATCCTGCACTTTATTCTATACCTGTTTATTTTTGGGATTGTGTGTTGTACAGTGAATATTGGAGGGGACATCTCACATTTAGCATCTACCTAAATGAAACTGACTTTAATAATTCTCTATTACCATTCTCTGTAGAAATTCAGGTCCACTCCTGCAGTCTAGAATTTTGGTCAAGTTCTGTTTCTACAAGCTTAATCTCAGAGATTTACACCTTTCTCAAGAATCTCAGAGGAAAGGAGATAGATTAAAATGATTCCCAATAGCCCCTTTTTTAGATAACCTTGCAGTTCTTCTTCACCCAACTTATAAGAATAAAGGCCATAGCAGGTAAACTCCACCCCCACAGACATTAGGTGCTCCTGTGCTCCTTTACTCTAGAATCACTGCTACATCATGTTCCTTGGGTCTTGTACTGCTTGGAATTTGGAAATCTGAAAAGAATGACCATCAGAGTTTTTCCATTGAGCATACTTGTTATTGTGCAATTGGTACTCAGTAGCCTACTGATGTCTATTTTTACCACCCCCACTATGATTTCCTGATTATGCAATGGTTGCAGAAAGCATTAGGTTGGAGTACTTAGCCTGGAGAATGGCCGCAAAATATCCATTATAATTTTCACCAATTGGTATGCTGACAAATTCCCTAGATATTCTAGCATCAGCATGGATGCTCTTGATTAAGAAAGCTTGACATGTAATATGCAGGGTTAGAACCACAGTAGGGCATTTAAGACATCAACACTTTCTTTGATTCATATGGCATCCAATTCTTTTTTAGCCAGGTCCCAATTAATGGCAATAAGGAATCTCTATGAAGTGGTCACACATTTTCTAATTCCCACAATTCAAAGTTATAAATATGTAAAATATAGACATTTCCAGCCCAATAGAATTATGCAGCATGTATGTGAATAATGTATCTACTTCAGGGGATTCATTATTTTCAATAATCAGGGCCTCGCTATATCCTCAGATGCCTAATAACTGCATTTGAAGTACTATGCAAAGAACATTCCTGAAAGCAAATCATGAAAAGACGCACAATTTACGTCCAACCACAAAATCAGAGTTCACTTTACAGTATTACTGGAATCATCTTGGGATTGCATTTGAAAACAAGAGATGGTAATATTGAAATTTGTGGAAATAAACATTCCCTTGAAGCCTGTTTAATATACCCCCCTTACTCAGAAGTGCAATTCTTTTTCTACTTGGATGGGTTCTAATTTTATATACATTTTACTTGCTTAGTTAATTACATTTGCTTTTTAAGGCTGTTTCTCTTACAAATTACTAGCAGTTTGGAAATCATGCTGTTCAGAATTGTTTTGACATATGTGAGTAGAAAAAAAGATACTGAAAAATCAAACAAATAACTTGGGTTTGGAACACTCCTCTTCAAACATCTGTTAATATAATTGGTAATGCAAGAGAAGGCAAGTAAGGTTCTCCCATTTGAACCTCAGTCTGGATTTGTAAAGTCTAGCAGTCTGAGGATTGTGGTTCTCATTTCCTGGAAATTTGGTACCCAGACTTACCAGTGACATCTTTGGAAAAAAATAAATCTCATCTTACACTTCAAAACTTCAACCTAGATTTATGATTTGAAAAGTCCAGTGTTAGACCTTTACTTTATTTAATGCACCCTAATATTCCAGACATTAGGCAACCACAGATGACAATTTTTTAAAATCATAAGAATTATTATTCACTACCCACTGCTAAAGAAATATGATCTCATTTGAGCTTTTTGAAGGAGAAAAAAAATAATTTATTGAATTTGGTACCTGTTCCTGTGAGATTTTTGTTTGTTTGGTTCTTTTGTTGTTGCTGTTCTTGTTGTTGTTGTTGTTATTTATTCCTGGGGCAGCTAGGTGTCACAGTGGATAGAGCACCGGCCCTGGATTCAGGAGGACCTGAGTTCAAATCCAGCCTCAGAAACTCAACAATTACTAGCTGTGTGACCCTGGGTAAGTCACTTAACCCCAATTGCCTCACCCAAAAAATAAAATAAAATAAAATATATTTCTTTGCACAGAAATTCATTTTCATAGCTTTTTGCTCATTCTGGCATGTAGTGTTAGGAACAGCAAGGCCCATCATTTTGGGTTTTTTGTTCTTTTTTGTTTTTTTTTTTTTCCATTTCAGTGAAACTAAATTAAAAGTCAAAGTGTTACTCTTGGATGCTGTTGCTTTGGCATTCACATCAATGAATATGTTCAGGGCCATAGGTAGGTCCTGAAGCAGTTAAAAGACTTCTGTCAATGTAGATGATAAATAAGTTTCAGCAGGAGACTGTATTTTTACAAAGTCATCTCCAAACATTAGTGTTATGAGAAAGGTAGTGAATATATAATAGCCCCCATTTTACAGATGAGAAAAATGAGGTTAACAGTTACTTAGGGTCAAATAAACTTCTTAAATGCCAGAACTGAGTCCAACATTTTACAATGAAAACCTCCACCCTGTCTATGACATAGGACTGTGAGGATTATCTAAGGACCTTGAGAAATCAAAGTTTGTTTTTTTTGTTTTTGTTGTTGTTGTTTGTTTTTTTTATTTACATGAATACTTCAAGAGTCCATGATTCTTCTAGGAGTGGGTTATTCCCTCCACTGATGATTACAGTAACCCCTCTAAAACTTTGAAGATTTCCATCAAAAATTGCTTTTGCTGAAAGTTTTTCCCTGAAGATAACCTGGAACAGAACCTCTCTAAACCTAGCTATGTCACTTCTTAGAAAACAACTGTGTAATCCGACTTTGTTCCTATACTTCAAGGTTTTCTAGCTTGTACCTGTCAGAAATAGAGCTCTACTGACAAAGCATTCTTGAACACAGAATGCCAAAGGAATTTCTCTACAATGCTGATGCTCTCAGTTATAGTTCTATTTTGGGATAAAATGAAGCACTCATGAGTCACTGAATATTTTAACGAAAGGAAGTTTATGTTGTCCTAACACAGCCAAAAGGATACAATAACATTTATTTATCTTTAGCTTTCGTAGATGGGTCCTCTCATTTTTCTTCACAGAACCATGTTTCTTCAAGGAATGGCCACTTCTGTGGTCTTAGGCACCCAAAAGTTCTGAGAAGTCTAGATTCTTTGTGGCTGTTATTTTATGTTCCTAAACAACTAGGAAAATTTCTTCAGGAAATCTAGTATCGATCAGATTCCAGGGGCTTCTTTTTTTTCTTCTTTTAAGTAAAGCCTCCCCATGTTGTGGGTTACAGGAAAAAACAGCTGTGTCAAGGAAATACTGGTCCTGTCTCACAGTGTTACTTCCACATCAACTTGAAGTATCAGAGCAGGACTTTATTGGGAACAGTTGTATTGTAAACCTGAGAATATTACTATCACCATCACCATCATCATCATTCGTTATCAATCATATTAGCTTCTAGAAGACAGGAATTGTTTCATTTTTACTTAGCACATAGTGAGGTATGAGAAATATTTGATAAATATTTGTGATGGATTAATCATAATTATAATACTAAACTCAACAATATAAAACCTATTGCCAAAAAGGTCATGAAAGGGATTTGAATGTCTTATAGAGCACTGATCTCAGGCAGACATAAATAGGCTGAATTTGTCTTGGCATTCTGCTGTTATCTCCCACCACTGACTCCCGTTTACCTCTCCTATACCCCAAATCTTTCTCTCAGCTATCTGTATCAAGCATGATTTTTTTTTTTTTTTGCAGGGCAATGGGGGTTAAGTGACTTGCCCACGGTCACAAAGCTAGTAAGTGTCAAGTGTCTGAGGCTGGATTTGAACTCAGATCCTCCTGAATCCAGGCCCAGTGCTTTATCCACTGTGAGACCTAGCTTCCCCCAAGCATGAAATTCTAACTGATAATTAAGATATGGATAAGATATTATCTCTCACAGGTACATTAAAAGAAAAGCATCAGGCTGCTGTGGAAAGAATTAGAGAAAAACAAGCTAGGTTCAAACTTCAGATATGCTACTTAGTACCAGTGGGATGGTAGGCAAGTTATTTAATATTCCAGGCTTCAGTTTTCCCATATCCTCTGTAGTCCCTCATAGTAATAAATCTATAATCACAAGATTAATTAATAGTAGACTTTAAAATGGTGCTTAAAAGTTTGCAAAGCACTTTACATGAATTTTCTCATTTGAGCCTCACAAGTATTGTATAAGATAGGTACTGTAGTCATTATTATTCCAAATAACCAAATGAGGAAACAGAGGCTCAGAGAGTGAAATCCAAAACCAGGAATTTACTGTGAACTGACCCAAACCTACTCCCCCTTACCAAGCTAATGAATTGCCTGGGCCTAACTCAATCTTTGTCAGTTCCAGACTCTTGACTTATGGATCTCCCCCCCAAACAAACTATCCCTTCCCAAAGATTCCCCACCTTACTCTCTGGACTTTAGGTTATTATGTAAAAGGGTCCACTTACATTAGGTAATTTCTTTTTAGAGTTAAGTAGCTTCTATACTTAACTCAATGGCAGTTTTATAGTTCCCTTTGTTAAAGATTCATTTACATTAAGTATTTAAGTTATTTCTATACTTGACTCAGAAACAATTCTATGGTTCCCTTTGCTCTGTTGCCCCATATAAACCCTGTTCCTCAGTTCCCATCTTTGAGTATAACTAGCATTCTTGCTTTGCCATAATCTGAGCTATAACTCCTCTGCCCAATTAAAAACCTTATTTCTCCTATATTGATTGTTTCATTAATTTCCAGGTTAACACATCCATGGCCACAAAGCTAGTAAATATAAAGGGTAAGATTCATATCTATATTGACCTGGCATTGGATTTGACACTGTTCAATCTCTCCAAGTCCAGCACTTTCTTCTGTTGCCTCAGTTGTAGAGAGAACTGCATGATCTGGAAAGGCAGATTAGTCACTAATGAGTCTACCTTCTACTTTGCTGTGATAAGAATGTAGAGAAGAAAAACAATCTTTCATGCAAAATTAATTAAATTAGTATTTATTCAATGCTTACTGAATTTTTCATTAATACCATGAATATACTAACACAAGGTAATGATAAGTAGTATCACATCTTGTTCATGTGACATATTTATTTTATGCATCTGATGGATTGTAGAAATCAGTCAATCAAAAAGTGTTTTTTTTTAATTTTTGTTTGTTTTGTTTTTCTTAGTTTGCTTCTGTATTATTACCATGTGCTTACACTTTGCCAAGGACTGGGAATACAAAGAAAGGCAAACATTGCCCATGTCCTCAGGAAGCAGATATTCTAAAGGTGATATAGTTGGGGGCCTTTGTATGTTCACTTGGCATATTCACTAGGTACATAAAAGATATATAGAGAGTAGATACAAGAAATCTTAGAGGATAAGGCTAGAGGGATTGAGAAAAATCTCATGTAGAAGGTTGAATAAGACATCAGAGACATTGGGAGGAAAAGATGAAGGAAAAGAGAATTGTAGGCATGGGGAACAGCCAATACAAATCCAAGGAACTGTTATGTTTGCAATATACATAAAATTAGCAAAGGTAACTGGATGAAAAATACATGGGGGAAAGAAGTAAAAGGTAAGGATAGAGAATTAAGAATGGGCCATGTTATGAAAACATTTATATTCCAAACAAATTTTATATTTGATAAAGGAGCTAACTTGAAACCATGGAATTCATTGAGGAAAAGGGTAACATGGCCAAACCTGTACTTTAGAAAAAAAATCACTTTGCTAACTGAATCAAATTTTCTTGAAAATTTACTACATGTAACTGGAAAATAATAAAATGCTTTTATGGAAAAAAGAGAAAATTTACTAACACGTTTGTTGTCTACAGAATTGAAGACATTATCTGAGTCAATCCACAAATCAATGTTTTCATTAATATGTCTAGTATTTCTTTAAAGAAAAGAAAGCAATATAAAATTTTTAAAAGACTAACAAAATGCCTAAAAGAGTTCCATATTCATATATTCAGAGTGAAATTTTCTCTATTTGTACTCCTCTCTATTTCCATGTTATTTGTCAAACTTATAGTATTAAGAGAATATACATATGTATATAAACATTTATATATGTCTATATATTGGGAGCATGAAATAGTTTAGAGGTTAGGGAATTGGTCTTAGAATAAGATGTTACTTTGGGCACATTTGAGATCATGAATAAATCACTTAACCTCTAAGCACCTCAAGTAACTTTCTGCCTAGGAATTATAGACCAGTTGCCTAAACTCATCAATGAAAAGAGGTTGGATACTGAGAGTTGCCTGAACAGATGAAGTTATAGGTCCTGAAAACATATGCACATATAAATCTGTATGTATGTCTGTGTAAAGGAGGGGAATTAAGTTTAACTAGGAGCAGACTTAAGAGAGTTTGAGCTTGCAAATAGATTATACCCATAAATCAAACATTGGGTTTCAGCCTATCTAGTCATGGCTGCTTTACTATAGGACTCAGGCCATCTGAAGGTTCTGGGAAAGATTGGTTTTTATTAGATCTCTGAATCAAGATCCACTACATTCCTCAATATGAGAATTCTGTTTCTATGGTTTGGGGGTTGTCATTGTCCTTTTTTGTTTGTTTGTTTTCTGCTATTGTCCTTTAGCCCTCCCATCCCATATGCAACCAACTCTACTGACATCAGTCTAGGAGTGAAGAAAATCAAATAGTTAGAGCCCAGACAGATTTTCTTTCCCTTACTAAGACAGGGTGAGAGGGAAAAGGGATTCAAATAGAATGACCTCTTGAAGTCTCTCTATAGAATTGTCCTGACATCACTCACTCCTTGAGAGTGACAGATCTTATCCCAACTTGGTAGTCTGAGGAAAGTAAGAATAGACAACAGAGGGTGAGGCTAGGGAAGATATATAACAGGAATAGGTTTATAGGAGAGGAAGGCTTGATGGTAAGATGCTTTCTAGCAAGGCATAGGAAAAGTAGTATGCATAGTAGATGATAAATAAAAGCTGAGTGAACACAAAAGATGACCAACCAAAGAAAAGAGTCATCTCAAAGATCACCCTTCAGCCAAGGAAACTGAGGTATATTCCCCTGAGAATAATGAACTATTTTTATCATAAAAGTATTTTATTATTTTCTAGTTACATGTAGAGATAGTTTTAAACATTTATTTTTATAAGATTTCTAGTTTCAAAGTTTTCTCCCTCCCTCCCCTCCCTCCACCCTCCTCCAGAAAGCAAGCAATCTCATATAGGTTATATATGTACAATCACATTAAATATATTTCTGCATTAGTCACGTTGGAAAAGAAGAATCAGAAGAAAAGGGAAAAACCTCAAAAAACAAACAAAAAATGTAGAAACAGTGTGGTTCAATCTGCGTCTAAATTCCACAGTTCTTTTTTCTGGATGTGGAGAGCATTATCCATCATGAGTCCTTTGGAATTATCTTGGACCATTGTATTGCTGAGAAGAGTTAAGTCTATCATAGTTGATCATCACTCAATATTGTTGATACTGTGTACAATGTTCTGCTGGTTCTGCTCATCTCACTCAGCATCAGTTCATATAAGTCTTTCCACGTTTCTCTGAAATCCACCTGCTCATTATTTCTTACAGCACAATAGCATTCCATTACATTCATATACCACAACTTGTTTAGCCATTCCCCAATTGATGGTCATTCCCTCAATTTCCAATTCTTTTCCACCACAAGGAGAGCTGCTATAAGATTTTTGTGGTTCATTTTCCCTTTTCTATGATTTCTTTGGGATACAGACCTAATAGTGCTTTACTTGGTCAAAAGGTATGCACAGTCCCATAGCTGTTTGGGCAAGGTTCCAAATTGCTGTGCATAATGGTTGGATCAGTTCACAGCTCCACCAGCAATGCATTAGTGTTCCATTTTTTCCACAGCTTCTCCAACATTTATTATTTTACATTTTTGTCATATTAGCCAATCTGATAGGTGTCAGGTGGTACCTCAGAGTTGTTTTAATTTGTGTCTCTCTAATAAATAGTGATTTAGAGCATTTTTTTTTCATATGGCAATAGATAGTTTTAATTTCTCTATCAGAAAACTGCCTGTTCACATCCTTTGACCATTTCTCAATTGGGGAATGAATGGCGTTCTTATAAATTTGATTTAGTTCCTGATGTGTTTTAGAAATGAGGCATTTATCAGAAATATAGGCTATAAAAATTGTTTCCCAGCTTTCTGCCTCCCTTCTAATTTTAGACTCATTGCTTCTGTTTGTACAAAATCTTTTTAATTTAATATAATCAAAATCATCCATTTTGCATTTCATAATATTCTCTATCTCTTGTTTGGGCATAAACTGTTTTCCTTTCCAAAGATCTGAGAAGTAAACTATTCCTTCCTCTTCTAATTTACCTAAGTATGGTATCACCTTTTATGTCTAAACCATGAACTCATTTTGACCTTCTTTTACTATAAGGTGTAAGATAAGGTCTATGCCTAGTTTCTGCCATACTATCTTCCAGTTTTCCTAGCAGTTTTTACCAAATACTGAGTTTCTATCCCATAAGCTGGAGTCTTTGGGTTTATCAAACCAAATGTTACTAAAGTCATTTACCACTGTGTCTCCTGTGCATAACCTGTTCCATTGATCCATCACTCTATTTCTTATCCAGTACCAAGTAATTTTGATGACTGCCACTTTATAGTAAAGGGTCAGATTTGGTACAGCTAGCCCACCTTCCTTTGCATTTTTTTTCATTACTTGCCTTGATATTCTTGATCTTTTGTTCTTAATATGCTTTTATCAGACTATGGCTAGAAAAGATCATGAAGGCAAAGACTTTTGCTTGTTTTCTGATTTTTTTCTTTAATGGCTCAAATCATTTGAGAAAGTGTGAGAAAATTATTAATAATAGTTGTAGGTGAGAGAGTCGGGCCTGGCCTTTCATCAAGCAAGCCCAGAGTCTGGAAGTTACTTCATTCAAAACTACATCTACCTGAAATCCTTGTTCCTGCCAGAGGATCTATTCACTGACCTTAGCATGTTTGTGCATCCAATGAACCAATAGATTTGACTGATGCTAGCCAATTAGCTTTGAACAATGTTCATGGGTGGGCTCTGCCCCCACCCTAAGCAAGCATGCAGAGAGATTTGCTCTCTTTGGCATGGGAATTGGGTGAGAGAAGATGCAGCCCTCTAGGGTTCCCCATTTTCTCTCCTCTCTCTTCTATTTCCTAACTAGGCTTTCCTATCTTTCAGAGCCATGTGTGCTCTCTTTACTAATATTTAATGACTTTAATAAATGCTTAATGCCCCAAAACTGGTACAGTAGACTCTAATTTCTAAGTAACAAATATATTATTAACCCCAGCTAATTTCCCCTACACTTGGGACAGTAATAAGGCCACACATACAGTTTTACTCCCTACAAATGGTAAATTGACTGCAGCAAACATTTTTGTAGAGTTGCTTGTTCTTTGTTTTTGAAGAGTACCAATGACATGATGGGAGGATGTCTTGACTCCATGAATTAGATTTAAGTGAGGAGAGTTGCACAAAGTTATCCTCCTCACTTTCTCTTTCAGTGTTATTAAAGTCTACTTGCAAGATCAAATCTAAGACAACTGCTAATGGTCTGGGGTACAGTGGATGACTTTGCCATCTAGAGGTATGTGAGGTGTTCAAGGAGGACTGTTATCTCTGGTGGGAGGGATTGTTCACCCCTTTTCAAGGCTGCCCAAATATCATTGATGCCTATCTGACACTAAATTTTCACCTATGGCTCCAAGAAACTGTGTCATTCATAGCAGCAACACTTTTTTAAACCTGCTCGGTAGATGGGCTACACCAGTTTTAGGATAACAAATGTGCCCCAACCCTATTCATGAATTGGGGCAATGTCTACCCTAAGCAGTTGAAGACTTCCCTTTACCGGAGTGGGCAGATGAGAACAATCAATTGTAATGGCCATGAAGTTACCTAAAGCAGGTGATGTGGAGCATTTAGAGCTTTGTCAGACATCCTTATAGAGTATCTTAAAAGAGAAGTAACAGAGAACATGGAATGAAAACATTAATTGAAAAGGGGTATTGCAAATTAATGTCACTGAATTTAAAAGAAAAATAATGAGGTGCCAATATGGGTGAATATTCGGTGCCATATTCTTTTCTGAGCTGGCAAAGTATGAAAAGGAAAAAAAGAATGAAACAAAAGGAAAAGTGGCTAGTGAAAGACCTGTGAACCTCAATTTAAAATAGAGGAACTCCTCTTAAGCAAGTGTCTTAGTAGAGCTCCTGAATAGGTATCCCCCAACACTGACATTTTGTATGAGAGATGGTTGTGGGATCATTGTAATATGCATAAGCAAACAAGTGATCTTCTACTGTACAGGCTCTTAGATAATGTTAATCCAAGTTGCTCTCTGCCTCCCTCACTAATAAAAACCGAAATTGAGTACATAGACCTAAAAGAAGGCAGTGGCAATGGTAATCCAGGATATATTTTCATATTCTTTCTGTGGCTGGAAGAATTTCCATAGGGAATTCTGAATGTCTCAATTCTCTAGCATGTCCAAAAGGCTGCAGTAGGATGAAAGTACTTGTCTTCCTGTTGAGGGCAAAGTTCTTTTCCTGGATCTCTGCATTAATATAGTCCTATGCGATTAGAGGAGCAATGACCAAGGTATCAGCATTATACACCCCTTGATTCCTTCAAAAGAGTTGAAAAAGAAAGGAATCTTGTCAGTATCTTTCTTTCCACAAGCATATACCATTTTCATGTCCAGATGCTAGAGTGCTGCCAAGTAGAAGGCAACATTCAATTATAGCAGAGAAATGTATGAGAAGAGAAAGAGATAAAAATTCTCTTATGTAGACCTCTGTCCTCTATCATTTTTTTTCTTTTTGAAAATATACTTTTAGGTTGAATGGACTTAAACCTGGGAATTCATCCTCTCAGTTATATTCAAGCAAAATAAATGATGAAACTTGGGCTCTTTTCAAATGTAATCTAATCTATTTATCTGACAGCTGTCTCAGTAATTTAACAGATAGACATTTACGATATAGGCTATGATTTTTTTCCTAGCAAATAAAATTAATGTCTCCTAATTTATCATAAGCAAATTGATTTCTATGAAGGTGAATCTAGAGAGACCTAATTCAGCCCAAAAGGTAATCATGTGGATTAAGGAAGTTGGTGAAGAAGATAAGCTGGTGGCATGATCAGACAGAACACTGTATAATATCCATTTTTTTTCTAAATTAAGACTCTGACATTGTGTCTATCAATGTAGTGAATGGGGTAAATTGCTACTTAATGGAACAAAAATTTAAATATATATGTAAGGAAAGTATCAGACAGCATAGTAACTCATATTCCATGTGCTGGAAACTCCTTATTATAGATAACCTCTCATTATACTCAGGAAAACACTTGATTCTGTGAAAGATTCTTTGAAATGACTGCTAAATTAATTTCAAAACTTGTAGATGTAAAAAAAAAGAGGCAACCCTGGGAAGAATAGCAAAGTGATTAAGTCTATAATTTATTTTATTCCTGCTCAATTATGCTTAAAAAATAGATAAGTTTCTTTTACTAAAGCAACTATGGAGTGTATCAGCATATTTCTACATATATCAATTCTAATTACCTCTCTAAGCAATTAATACAGATAATCTATCATTTCATATGGCAACATGTGTTAAAGTGGATTTTGTTAAATTAATATTATGAATATTCATGTCATGTTCAGTATAATCAAGAAAGATAAGGATGAAAAATGATTTTTTTCAAAGAAAAGTTATTGTACAATTTCTGTACTTTAAAAAATACAGGAATATGTGTGTATATCTGTTTTAACCTACATTTTTCATTGCTGTAAAAAATTCTGGTGAGGAAACATGGTCTATCGATTCAGATGAGCAATTATTCTTCAAACTATAGTTTTAGATAGTTTCCAGAGTGCTGAAGGATTAAGTGACTTGCCCAGAGTCACAGAGAGTCCAATTCAGATGTTACTCACTCTAAGTCTGGTACTATGGTGAAGGAATACATAAAACAGATAGATGATAGATAGATAGATAGATAGATAGATAGATAGATAGATAGATAGATAGATAGATAGATGGATGATAGGTGTCTCTTCCTTTATATCTATAAGACCTTTGTAGTTTTTAAATTAATTTACAAATCACTTCAAAGAATCCTTCACAGAAGTGAATATTTGCCTGAATACAGTGAGAGATTACTTATTACATGGGGTTTTCAGCACATAAAATACAGACAAAAATAATCCTACACCTTAGAGTATGTTTGTTATATACAGATATGCACACACATACATTTGTGTATGTAAGTATATTTACATGTGTATTTGTGTACAATCATGTATTATTACATGCTTATGTGTGGGCATAGATGAATACAGATATGCTTCTATGTTTTGCTGAACTATACATATAAATGATCATCTGCTTAAGAATTACTTCTAATGGACAATGTTGGAAGTGTTGTAGGAAGACAGGCCTATAAGTACCAACTTGGTAAAGCTCCGAATCAGTTGCAAGAATTTTGGAAAATATTTTAGAATTATGTAAATAAAATAGCACAAGTAACCATATCTGTCTGACTTAGGCATTCCCATACTAGCCTTTTACTTCAAGAAGGTTATTGATAGGGGGCAGCTAGGTGGTGCAATGGATAAAGCACTGGCCTTGGATTCAGGAGGCCCTGAGTTCAAATTCAGCCTCAGATACTTGACACTTACTAGCTGTGTGACCCTGGGCAAGTCACTGAACCCTCATTGCCCTGCAAAAAATAAAAGAGAAGGTTATTGATAAAAAGAAAGTCCCCATACAACAAAATATTTACGTTAACATTTTGTGGTAGCAAAGATATTAAACAAGTAGACATCCATTAATTGAGGAAATGGTCAGATTGTGGTACATGAATGCAATATAATTTTATTTTTCGCTAGGAAATTATGAATATGATGAATACAAAGAAGCATAGAGGGGTTTACACATTTGGATGCAGAATAAAAGAAGCAGAGCCAAATAAACAAAGTACACAATGACTACAACAATGCAAATGCAATACAACTAAAATCCAATTGAAACTAATTTTCAAATCTACAAAGAACAAGTGTGGCACCAAAAAGGAGAAATGAGAAAACACCCTCACCACACTCCTTTGAAGAGGTGGAAAGTCTTGGGGTATAATATAGTGTATATATTTTCAGACATTTTCAATATCAATAAATTTTGCTGATTGTTTTTCTCTTTAAAAAGTTTCATATATAACATGGCTCTCTGGGAGGAAGAGAGGGTGTATTTACTAGAAGAAAAAGAAAAAATATTAGTAAAATCTATTTTTATAAACAGAGTTACTGGTGAGCTAAAGTCTACCCATTCTTTCATCCTTAAGAGGGATTCTAAAATACGGATGCATACATATAATTTGAATGAGAGAAAAGCCTAGCCCCTAATGAGAGGCATTACATTTTTCTTTTTCATTCTTCACGTCATTACATTCTTACCTCAGATGGCAAGAATTATTTACATAAAGCTTAGGCATAGGTTCATATATAGGCATGAAAAACAGAGTAATGAAAAGGAATTCAATGTACATTATGAATCATAGATGTGACAGGTATTTGTTTATACACACGAATTAAGTGCCAAACATAGAATGCTCATAAGCACTTATTTTTAGAAAGACTCAGAACAGGACTTGCTACCTTAACACATCTACTATTGTACCCTTTCAAGAGTTTCCTACTTAAAACGCATTAGAACAAAGAATTGGTTGTGGTACAGCCTGAATCAGTCATATTACATTTTATCTTATTTTTCTACTGTCCCCTCAAAGTCCTTGTCTATTGGCCAGGTAGTTCACGATTTGGTTTATTCTTCCTGTATGCATTTATCTTAACAATGCATAAACTTCCTGTTTATTTTAATTATTTTGCTAAACTGTGTTTTCTAAAGTTATTTGCTACTGTATTTTATAAATTAGTTGCTATTGCACCCATTTTGGGAGTAAGCATTTATTATTAATTAATGCCAAATATACCAGTAAAGAATTGACCATGTGTCTCCCTAACTTCTCATAGTCTCAGGACTTCATACCTACATATTCCTAAGAGGAAGAGTATGCACCAAGCAAAAGTGAGGCCAGAGAGAGGGGCAGGAGAGGGCAAAAAAAAGTTCACCCTGGTGTGGCCAAAGGTTTTACCCTCCTTAGGTCACTACACATTGATCTAAGCCAATTGGTATTAGCATAATTCAATTCCATTGATTGACACAATTTGAGGGTGGTCTAGAGAGTATGCAAAAGGAAAAACTGCAGTTTCTAAGTGTAGTTCTTTACTAAGCTAAACAAAATAATCAATCTCCATTTCCCCTGCTCCCTTGGGCTCATTCCAGGCAAGAGATGAACTTCCTGGAGTGAGGAGAGCAATAAAACTGATCTTTGAGTTTCCCCTGGAAATACATCATTAATGATAATATAATAATTTTCTGACATTCCCCCTGCCACCAATTAGCTCCATCACATTGACCCAGGACTTCTATACCTCTCGAGCTCACAAAATTGCCTCTAATACTAAATATGTTCATCTGGAGATAGATGCCTCTTCACCTACTCATTAAAGCAAACAGAAATCAGAAAAGTTAGTCACAAGTGCAGGCTCAGGTTCACCTTCATTTCCTTTGCTCTATTTGCTATATGGGAATAGTCAATATAAAATGTCTAGGTTAGGAGAAAAGTTACAACCAGTCCCCAAAAGATTAACAGGAAGTCTAGTAGAAGAGCTATTTGCTATATGATCAAAGGAACAGAGAGCCAGGATCAAAGACACTTTTTTAAAGTTCATCAAATCATTGGTCCCTCTTAATCAGTAGCCAATAAAGGGATTGCTTTGGCATCTTAAAATGAAGGAGTCCTTTCCACAGAATCAAACATGGCTACAAGTAGTCAGAGACTTCGTCATCCCTAAAATATACAAATGCTGGCCTAGCACCTATGGTTGCCCAGAATCAATAAGGACAATTTTGCAAATGCCCTACTCAATCTTCAGTTATAGATAAATGCATTGAGAAATAACAAGCATGGGAAAATGGTCTAGACATGAATGTATAAAAGTAATTAGTAGAATAAATGAATGATATCCAGTTCTTTGAACCCACTAATCAATTTAGTGCAATAATAGGTAAGTTGAAGGAAAAGAAAGTTGTTGCTTTACATGAACTCTCTACTCCACACAAACTGTTCTTCTCACAGGCCCCTGAACACACCCTCTGCTGTCCTCCCACCTTGTTTTTGTAGGAAAAATTGTTCCTCTTTGAAATTTCATCTTTTTCTCTCTTCTCCACATTTCCAAATCATAAATAGTCTTTAAAAGCTCAGCTCTAGTCCTCAGGGTAAGTATTTGGCACAGTGGATAGTCTGCAGGACCTAGAGTCAGAAATAATCTTCTTCCAGAGTTCAAATCTGGCCTTTGTGATAAAATAATGGAATTTGACAGTAGTCCAGGGGTCCAACTTGATTGATTTAGTGGTGTTTGAATTGGGTGTGAATGAGAAACTACTAAGTACCCACTTAAGGTGATTAGATTTTGGGCCACACCTGGCCCACCCTGTTAAACCTAGTTTAACTTGGCCAACCCTGAGAAGGAGTGTCCTCAGAGGCTGTGTACTGTGTCATCAACAGAGGACCATTCTCAGCCACACAATTTGAAGGACTTCCCCTTTGGGGGAGGGAAAAAAAGTAGAAAAAGGGATCCCAATAGGAAGTAGCACATGCTCTGGCCTTGAGGGAGCTTTCAGAGCAAACTGGAGAGTGGCTGCCATAGAAATTATAGACCCTTGGTGGTGAGTTAATAAAATCCATCTCTTTGAATTAGCTGAGCTGAAAGCAAATTGGAGTTTTGAGACAACCTTTGCTAAAGCCAGGGAAATTAGTATTTTATTTCCATTAATAAAACCTGATTCATTTGTGGAAGAGGGGTTGTCAATCCCCTTTCTTATTGGCCTAGGAGAAATAAATTAAAAAGGCAATTCAGAGGGGAGGAAACTTTGGACCTAGACATCCTTCATTATTTGTTGAACCCCAATATTATGGCAAGCCATCCAATTAACTTTCCCCATATTAAATTTTGCCCCCATACCTCCAATACTTACTAGCTGTGTGACCCTGGGCAAAACACTTATCTCCATTTGCCTCACTTTCTTCTTCCATTGAATGAACTGGAAAAAGAAATGGCAAACCACTTCGGTATCTTTGCTAAGAAAATGTCAAACAAGGTCACAGAGTCAGACATGACTGAAAAATTACTAAACAAAGAAGTCCTCAGCATCTGGGAAATTGTTCTTCCTGTCTCTGAGCATGTGTAATAATTATAATTTCTACCATATATATTGACTTTCAACACTTTACATCCTTGGATTTTGATTAGCTCTTTCATATGTACATGACTCATTTCCCTAACCTGTGTTCTAAAGTCCCTCATGAGTAGAACCATTGTTTGAATCTTTTTTGAATACTTGACTATTTTTTGCATAAACCTGAACCCACTATGGAAACACAATGGACACTTGTTCATTTGAATTGAATATTTAGTCAATGTTGTTGTTGTTTGTTCTTCATTCTCAAGAGGATGATAACATCTGGGTGATGTCATGATTGGCAGTGAATTGAATTTAAATAAAGGAGAGCTGGGCAAGGTCACCAACATCACTCTTTCCTCCAGGACCATCTGGGTGCAATGGAAAGAGAGATATCAAGACAATTGTATATGGCCCCAGATGTTTAAGGCAATAGGGGTTAAGTGACTTGCCCAGGGTCACACAGCTAATAAAAGTCTAAGGTGAGATTTGAACTCAGGTTTTCCCAACTTTGGGACCAGTGTTCTATATACTGTACCACCTAGATGCCCCTTATTCAATTTAGACTAACAAAGGATAGCAGGTCTTTATAAAGGAAAAAAAAAGCCTGATGCAACATGAGTAGAAGGAAAAATATGCTGCAAAGCCAAACTGTGGTTATGTCTACATTAGCTAGGTGAATTGGAGAGCTGGACATTTCATTGACCGGAAAATGGGTTGCCTCTCCCACAACAAAATCTGTATGTCTAAAATGAAATATCTTTTAAAGGCAAATATAAGTAAGTTGGTGGATCTCAGAATATCACATCAATTATAGGCTCCACTCAAGTTTATACAACCTAGATTTAAAGGACAGGAAGTAATGCCAACAATATGGACAATACCGCCATTATCTATTGAATCAAGTCAATCTTCATAGTCTCCTGAATAACTCAAGACCCAGTGTTTTTCTTTCCAGTGGAAGATACTATTGTGTGAGAGATGTGGTTCTCTGATGGCCTTCTTATTATGGAAGACCTGATTTTTTGGACACAGCTGAAAAGTACAAGAGGTATTCTGTATAGTTTGAGCATAAACACCAATAGTTGCAAGGTTATTTTTCTCTCCAGAAGATTTCTAGCCAAAAAAAAAAAAAATCCTGCCCTGAGGGGCTCATTTGCTATATGGATCTAGGAGCTATTGCTGTACTTGGGCTAAAGCAGGAAATGGAGCTCAATATTAATTAATAGATTAACTTGATGTAAGGGCATATTTCAAAATTAATACCAGTAATTTCAATAGTTTGCCATTCACAAGTTAATTCATTTCAGAAACTCCTCAATATTTCCAATCCCCAAGGACAAAAATATATTTTGCCAAATGGGACACATCTGATATTTAAATTCATTACATTCAATTCCATCCTTCCTCTTTTCTTCATCTTTCCCACTCTCCATTGAGCAACATGGGAATAAATTCCAACTTTACCTTGTATTTCTCCTATGACCTTGAACAAATCATTGGATTTTTTTCTGGGTCTCCATTTTATCATTGGACTATACGAACATCAAGAATTGCTTCCATTTCTGATACTATAACTATAAATGTATGATAGGTCAAACAATTAATATTTGTGGCCATAGAAATAATTCCTCTATTAGCTTCTTTCATTACTGTCCACATATAGATAGACATTTTACCCCTATAGTTTGCTAGTCTTGTGGGTAGTATCTTTGTCACATAGTTTCAAAAGATCAGGTGGCCAGGTAGATAACTATGGCCAATAGCAGATAGAATATTCACCAAGATTCTCCAGCAAATGCCCTTGCTGAGATATTCCATCCTCAAGATTTGCTCTAGTTCTTCTATCACAAATACACAAGATAAAATCACTTTCAGTTCCAAAGTTCCAAATTATAAAGAAAAAAAATCCAAGGGAGTTATAATCCTTATACATGTAGACAGAGAGATTGGAACATCTGCGCTCTCCCCCTCCCCCTCAAATGTGCCCGCACACACACACCCCAGATACTGCTATATACATGGAGTGCCAATCTCCTCAACAAAACAAAAACAAAGATCAGTACAGTTAGTAAGTGGATCAGAATCTTGCCTGACTCTGAAGTTATTTTCAACAACCCTGTTCAAGTCTGTGGAATAATTAGAAGAAACTTTGCCTGTGCCCCAAACCTACTTTCAATGTCTGCATGAATGGAAGCATGCCAACATCCTTCCTATGTTATCTTATTTCAAGTTGTCCTGTCTTTTTTGCTTATTTTTCATAAAAAGAAAACCTTTGCCTTTCATGTACAGGTTTTTCCTCACCTGTTTTGTTGCTGGTAAGTTTTCCGCTTTATTCCCTTTCATCTTTCCTGTTTTTGCCTTTCTTTCCTTGACACCCTGGAAAGAAAGCTCTGGACCTTGTCATCAGAACATATTCAGGAACCCCAATTTGCTACTTCTCTTCCCCCTTTTCAGCTGTATATGTTCTGTCTTTCTGCAAACCAAATGTGAATAGCTAGAATGGTAGCATGTTAGAAATTTAAGAAGCATTAGGATAACCTTCCTAAACCAAGAAATACTTCTCAACTGTGGGAGCTCACATTTTTTTTCATAGTCTCATATAAAAAGCAGGGACTGACTATGAAGCAACTCTACCTAGGTACTTTGGAATAGGAGGCTATCTTGAGTAAATTTATGTGACAACTTTTGACTCCGTATAACCTCAGAAGCAAGCATAGACAGAAGAATAGGGCAAAGATTTGAAATGCTTTGCAAAGTCAGGCCAGCTGCTTACCCTGTGATATGGCCAACATTTTTAATCTTCTCTATAAGAAATATATTTAGCAACTTATAGCACAATAAAATGCACAAGACTTTTCCAGGTATACATATGACACAGGATGGACAAAAATAGAGATATAAGAGAAAACTACATAATAACATTTCCCAGTGTCACAGTACTTAGCTACAGAGAGGTCTCGCCTAGCAACCTTGGTTTCCCTCCTTCCAATAATATGAGGTCAACTTTTATAGCAACAAAGGCCAGTCTGAGAATACAGACTAGAATCTGACTCTTTTTATATGCACCTTTAACAAGAATTCTTACACCGGTGAAATTGTTTCTCTGCATGTATGAACATACATACACATATATTTTATGTGTGTATATATATATATATATACACACATATACATATATATATATTTGAATATATTTCTTTTGTACTTTATTTAAAACATTACTCTAAAATATCTATATGCTTCACCACATTGTCAAAGGATTCATTACAGGAAAGGTTAAGAGTATCTGGCTTAGAGGCAGCCTTAGAATGGGATTGAGATTCATGCTTTAATTGGAGGTATTGGCAATAGTTCTGATCCTCCTTTTCTCCCAGCTCAGCTTCCCCTTCTCCCATATGGAAGTAACAGGAGGGCACAGAAGGAGGACTTTATTTTCAACTTGAAAGGAAGAATTAGGTGATTGGTCCTTGGGTGTGGAGAGAAGGGAGTGTAGATAAACTATTATTCAGATAATTGAAACTGAATATGAATAAAAGGAAAAGAGGCCATCTTGGACTTTAGAGATGATCCACTCTGATGCTGAATCCTTTCATTTTAAAGATGAGGGAACTGAGGCCAAGTTAAATACACAATAACATATTTTTATAATGATTTTGCTGAAAACAAATAAGTGGAGATACTAAAATCTAGGTAATTTTAATGCATGCTTTGCCTTATGATTTCAATTTAAGTACTATAAAAGCCATTAGGCAGTCTCAAAGATTTGTGCTCCCCAAATCTGTGCGAATAATGTCTCATTTATCTTTTCTTATGAGCTACCATTTTCCAAAGAACTAAATTGAAATCAGATAGGAAACTGAACATTGCAACATCTTAATTTCAGTTAAGACTTTAGAATGTCTTCAGGTATTGGTTAAATTATGACAGTGTATTTGAACTGAACATAAAAAGCATCAATGTTTCCTGTTTCCCCCCTCAAGCTCAGGGATTTTATCAAGGATTTATTATTATCATTATCTGTTATTATTAATTATTGTCATTATTATTGTTGTTGTTATTTTAATAAAATGTGCCTAACTTAAGGGCCTTCCTGCTGAGTTTGTTTGATGAAAATAGCTCTCTGCAAAGGCCAGAAATATATTCCCTTACTCCCCCAACCCCCAATCTCCCATATTCCAGGTTACAAAGTTTGGAGTTTCCTAATAAATAGAACACCTTCAAGAATAACTCCAGTGCTAATGGGAAGGTCATGCAAGTGACCTTCCATCAGACAGGAGCAGAACCATTCTCTCTTCTTGCTTTAGACTAAAGTCTGTAAAGTAAACAGGGAAAGCTATGTCCCTATTCTGTTGTTAAAGGAGGAAGATTTTTTTTTCTTCCTTTGAATGTCAAGAGAGAAAGGATTTTTTCTTTAAAACTACTTCAAAATTACTTCATAATTTTAACTACCCTGTTGCTCTTGTCTGTTTCTTTTTACTGCTTTTCATTAGAATGATCTGCCTGCCCCCTCAGCAGCCAGATTCCTAATTGCTTTTTCAAATGTGTATGGTTTTCCTCAGATCTCTGCAGGAACACCACAACACATTTTGAGATTAGAAGATCATCCAGGGCTTTCTAACTGGAGATGAGCAGTTTACAGAGACACAATGCTGACCTCCTCCATTTGATTATTTAGTCAGGGTTCTCCCTCCCCCTCCCTAATAAATGATAAATCAACCATTTGCAAAAAGAGGGACAAATTAGGAAGCCTGAAAAACAAGAAAGAATGGAGCAGCTTGGGATGGGAGGCTAGGGGCATGGAGAAATGCCTACAGAAATTTGGTCAGGCTATGGGAAGCAACATTTTTTTTTCTTAAATACAGTAAAGAAACACTACCAAAAGCTGTTGAAATATAACAATTAACACTTGGTACTATCTGAATTGAGGGGAAAGCTAAATACTAATGAGATTCCAAAAGAAAAGAAAGGTTTTTGTTTTAACTGCTTAACTTATTAAAACAAGAGAGGGCTAAAGCTTTTAATAGGAGTTCTGTGATCTTTGATTCTTAGGCCCTAAACGCTGAACTTGTAATCAGTAAGCCACTGAGCCACTTGATAATGCAGGCAAGCAGAGAACTAATTTATTTTCAGGAAGACTATTAAAAGGTTGCAGTAGGAAAAAAGCAATTAAGTATTATCTCCATTCTTATAATAACCATAAACTTATTAAACCTATTCTCAATAATAGTCAAAGTATACTGAAGTTTGTCTTTGAAGATCAACTCCTTCAGAAAATTCAAAAAGTAAATACTTAAGAAGTTAATGAAAATGCAAATTATGTTAGAACTTCAGTGGGTAACATAGTACACCATTTATAGTGTGAATTCTGAATACTATATAAGTAAATGCCCCATTTCTTTGAGTTGTTGTTTTATTATTACACACCATGGGCAATCACTCTTTGGGAACTCAGGGGGTACGTTCTCTTTTATCAAACAGAGACGAATCATGATATAAAAAAGTTTTTTTAATCACTTTCAATTTCTTTAGCAATGACAATATATGCATAGTTTTGTTATGAGTGTAGTATTTTTTTTATACAGCAAAAAACTTGGAAACTTATGTTTTCAAATGAAATTAAGATGTCTTGACATTTCTACCTGTTTTAAGGGACTTATAAAGGCAACACAGTCTGGCACATTGCATGTGGTAAGAACAATTATGGATCACAAGTTATGTGTCCTTACTTGCATCAGCTCAGATCTTGTAATGAGAGCATTTAACTTCTAGGTCTCAGCCTTAACATCCAAAAAATCATGATAAAGTCAGAATTTTCTTAATTTACTTTCATTTTTTTTTGTGGGGCAATGAGGGTTATGTGACTTGCCCAGGGTCACACAGCTAGTAAGTGTCAAGTGGCTGAGGCCGGGTTTGAACTCAGGTCCTCCTGAATCTAGGGCCAGTGCTTTATCCACTATGCCATCTATCTGCCCCCTTAATTTACTTTCAAATGTTAAATAGGATTATTGTTATAAGTAAGCTTCTTTAATTAGTCCCTGATATACAGCTTCAATGGCATCAAAGCTTTACTGAAGTTTCTCAATATATTGAATAACAATAATAATTAGTATTTCTATAGCACTTTTAGGGTTGCAAAACAAACATCTCTCTAACACATGTAATTTTATTTGAGCCTTGCAACAATGGGGAGGTAGATGCTATTGTGCTATCTCCATTTTACAGTGTATGGCAAGTAGTAGACGCCATATAAGTGTTTACTGATTGATTTTACACCAGATGAAACTGAAACTGAAGTTAAATGACTTCCTGAGGCTCATGGCAGAATTTGAATTCACATCTTACTAACTTCATGTCTAGTCCACTGTGCCAACAAGCTGCCCATATATAATATTTTATATTAGCCAGCATATAGGATTACCTCTATAAATTTCAATAAGGGAAAAAATTAGCATATTGATGAGTTATGCTTATATTTAAAGTTCTATTCCCAAAGATAATTGTTTTACATAAATAAAGCCTTTTGCCTAAGTCTAAGAGTAAATAACATTGTATTACCTTTCATCCATATGTTTATTTTCACAAGTCTAACATTTCATAGCATGGAGTCAGTTGTAGACAACACTTTTATTTTTGCAAATTATAATCAAAGCAGGAGATTTAATGTATGCATATACATGTACTCATATATAAATACATACCTATTATATAAATATAAATATATGAAGACACCCCAAAATCAAAAGGAAACAAATAAAGTAAGACACTGTGTGACGAATGGATTAACAGAGATAAAAAATTAACAGTTTCTGTCATGAGTAAACTTATTTTCTATCAAGAAAAATTGCAAGGTATAACATCATTTACCTCAAGCAATAGGCCACCTTCCCTGTTGTTGCTGCTAGCCCCTTTCTGGGTCCTCAGAACAGCACTCTCATGATGAAATTTCCAGAAACAGAGTCCCTAGTCCCTGAGAGGTTTAATCCACTTATCTCTGGAACTCCCACCCAGGGAGAACAGATAGAGAATCTCTTGGGACCATAGCGAATTGGAGAAAGAGAGTAGGCTATATTTTCTTTAGAAAATTACAAAGCTCTTTCAATAGCTCCAAGCTTCCCCAGGAACAGAGAGCCATCGGTTTCATATCAACCTTCTACCAGTGACCTTCTATGGTAGGGAGCAATAGAATACATCAATCTTCAAAGGCCTGAGAATATTATCACATTAAATTGAAAATAAATATTGGATAGAAAGCAATTGAGCAGCACATGGTCTGTGTGAACAGGCTAGACCATTCAATCAGTGGGAAACATTGAAGAAGTCCAATTTGAACTACTTTATCCACCTCTGATGATTTTAGTGCCAATTCTATCTCTCTTATAACCACATCTATAGTGTCAGTACTTAGGTGTGGGTGGCTCCAATGTCATTGATGGTAAAAACAGTTTGTTCAAATAAGTTCTGGTGATCATGTAGATTTTTCTTTTGTACATTTCCTTCCTTTGATTTTTGTCCTTTAAAAGCACTTGAGTTAACTTTGCTTAGTTGGCTTTCCTCATAATTTTTTAAAAATGGATTTACCTGGGAAGGTAGGTGGCACAGTGGATAAAGCACCTGCCCTAGATTCAGAAGGACCTGACTTCAAATCTGTCCTCAGACACTTGACACTTACTAGCTGTGTTACCCTGGGCAAGTGGCAAGTCACTTAACCCTCATTGCCCTGCAAAAAAGAAAGGTTTTATCTTTTCGTTCTCTTTTCTTTATTATAAGATACTTAATCATCTTTTCTTGATAGATTTCACACACACACACACACACACACACACACACACACACACACACACACACACACACTCTCTCACACTATATTTTAACCTGATTTTGCCTTTGGCTTCTACATCTCTCCATTTTCCCTATGTAAAATGTTTGCTGAATAAGATATAGGCTATGAGCTTCCTTAGTTGTCTTACTGTAACAATTAATTTATATTAGTTCCAATTTATACATGAAATGATTGTAATAGCTATCAATGTTATATTTATTGTACATTTACCATTTTAAATTATCAACTTTATGATTAAGTAATTCAGGATTAGTTTCTATAAATTATGTGTTATATATTTTTCTCCATATATTCCTTTCTCCTAACTTTTTATAAATCCTGATCTTTGTATTTTTAAGTCAGTGATCAATTTATAACAGAGGCATCTGATTCAAGGAAACATCCTAAGAAATGACAGAGTTTACATGCCATTTATAAACTTTGATTTGATTGTTGATACCCAACAAAAGCACATAAGAAAATTAAAGGTGATCAGAATTAAAAATCACCCAGAGTATTGGTGCTTTCCAAGACTGAAACTGAAACCATCAAAATAAAGAAGCATTTAAGATGGGATAAAAGGCCACGTAAGATGTAACACCCTAGTCTACATTGTGTAGAGGCCAGGTGAATTAGATTTCACCTCTCCCCCATGGTTCTCTAATATCCTTAATAGGGTTTGTGGTTTTTAATTTTTTGCCATTGACTCCAGACCCGATCAATAATATTCCTCAAATTTTGTAAACCTGACTGTGGGGTTGGGCTCCACTCCTGTCTAGGTACAGCAGCTCCCTCCTTCAGACCTTCCAAGTCATCCTTGGTTGGAAAATGATCTCAGCACATTCTTCTGTGGATTTTGCTGCTCAAGGAATTGTCCTATGGCATTATTTGGAGTTTTTTTTGGAGCCATCATATTTGTCCCTCTTCTATTATACTCATCCACCTCTATATTTCTTAACCACTACCAGATTGTTTTGATAATTACTGCCTTGTAATTCAGTTTGAGATCTGGTACTGCTAGACTGCCTACTTTTGTATTTTTCTCATTGCTTCACATGATATCGTTGAACTTTTGTTTTCCCAGGTGAATTTTATTATTATTATTTCTAGATCTAAAAAGTATTTTTGGATAATTTGATTGGTATAGTACTAAATAAAATAAAGTACTAAATAAATTAACTTAGGTAGGATTGTCATTTTTATTATATTGGCTAAGCTTACCCATGAGCAATTAATATTTTTCCAATTTTTTATATTTGGGCTTTATTTGCATGAAAAGTGTTTTCTAGTTCTGGTCATATTATATAATATATATAATATATATAATATATAGATATTATATAGATATAATATCTATATCAGATTACCTGCTGTCTAGGGGAGGGGGGAGGGAGGCGTGGGAGGGAGAAAAATCTGAAATTGTAAAGCATGTATAAACAAAAGTTGAGAACTATCTTTACATGTAATGGAAAAAATAAAATACCTCATACATAAAAAGAAAATGATAACCAGGATACTATCAAAAAGACCTGGAGGGACCTTCATGAGCTGACATAAAGTGAAATCTACTATATACAAAATAACAGTAATATTGTGAAATGATCTTTTGTGAATGACTCGGTTATTTTAAGCAATGCAATGATCCAAGACCACTCTGAAGGTCTTATGAAAATTGACATCTATCAACAGAGAGAGAACTGATGGTATTTGAATATAGATTGAAACATATTTTTGGTTAGTTACTTTATCAGAAACAACAACAACAACAAAAAAATGATGAGCAGGTTACTATCAGAAAAACCTGGAAAGACCTACATGAACTGAAGTAGAGTCAAATGTACTGTATACAAAATAACAGTAATAGTGTAAGATGATCTCCTGTGAATGACTGTTATTTTTGGCAATGTGTGATCCAAAACAACTCTGAAAAACTTATGAAAATGGCAATCCATCTATGGAGAAAGAATTGATGGTATCTGAAATTAGATTGAAGCTCAATTTTTTTGATAGTTCCTCAATCTGAAGTTTTGATTTTGCCTGTTTTCTTTCACAACTTAGCTAATGTGGAGATATTTAGCATGACTACTCATGTATAACTTATGTTGAATTGCTTGAGTTCTGTGAGGTGTGGTTGGGGGGGGAGAAAGGAAGAGAAGTTGGAACACAAAGTTTTAAAAAATTGATGTCAAAGTTTGTTTTTACATGTAATTTGTAAAAATAAAATTTTAAATTATCATTAAATGTCCATTTCCCCCTGAAAGAATGTATTCAATTCTGCTGGGCAGGTGACTCAGTTGAAAACTCCTTTGCCTTCTAGTATACTACATTCCAAGCTCTGTGATTGTTTAATGTGGAAGCTACCAAATCCTGTGAAATTCTGACTATAGCTCCACAGTATTTTAATTGTTTCTATTTTGGCTACTTGTAGTACATTTTCATTGACTGAGCTTTGAAATTTGGCCATGATATTCTGGAGTTTTCATTTTGGGATCCCTTTCAGGTGGTGATCAGTGGATTCTTCCAATTATTATTTTGCTTTCTGTTTCTAATATTTTAGTGTACTTTTGTTGTTGTTTTTGTTGGTTAATTTCTTGATATATATTGTCCAGGCTTTTTTTATCATAGCTTTCAGGTAGTCCAGTAATTCTTATATTCTCTCTCCTGGATCTATTTTCTAGGTCAGTTGTTGTTCTAATGAGACATTTCAGATTTTCTTCCATTTAAAAAAATATTTTGTTTTATTGTATCTTGGTGTCTCATAGAGTCATTGGTTTCCATTTCTTAAATTCTAATTTTTAAAGAATTATTTTCTTCAGTGACCTTTTGTATTTCCTTTTCCATTTGACTAAATCTGTTTTTTAGGAAATTATTTTCCTCAGTAAATTTTTGTATTTCTTTTTCACTGTTCTCTTGCATTAGTTTTATTATTTATTTATTATATTTCTCCAATTTTTCTTCTACTCTAATTTGCTTTTTAAAGTCCTTTTGAAGCTCTTCCAGGAATTGTTTTTGGGACTGAGACCAATTTACATTGTTCTGAAGATTCACCTGTAGCTATTTTGTTACTATTGTCCTCCTGTTTATGCCTTGAGTTTCTCTATTACCATGGTAACTGTCAATAGTCAAGTTTTTCTTTTTGTTCCTTTGCTCATTTTGTAAATTGATATTTTTATGAAAGACTTGGGCTTTATCCATGCACAGTTGCAAGATTTTGTGCTGAGACTCTGACTCTTAGTGGTGGCTTTCATTGCACTTCAGGGCTTAGCTACTTGCTTTCTTTGTAGAGTAAGCTTCCTTTCTGATTAGTATTGGGGGGTTAGTTCTCCCTTTTCACTTTCCCTGGCTGTGGGCTAGCCTAGCCCAGCAGTAGTGTCCTGGTTCTGGGTTGGAAAATACTTCGTAAGTCTTTCTGTTGGCTGGCCCTGGAGTTTTCTTGTTGTTCTTCTACCCAAGTGTGGTGCCCTACTGTTGGGTTGCTCTGTTAGCATGGCCTCTCTTTTATCAGGTCCTGGAGGAGAACTTTGTTTCCAATATGCCCAATTGTGGGGATGCTGATGCTGGCTTGCTATGGTAACTGAGTCACTCTCCTAGCAAGCCCTGAAAGGGTAATTTTGTTGCAGATGTGCTGAGGGTTGGTGCCTCCTGTTGCTGATTTGTCCCATAAAGAGTCTTTCTGGTGGGAGGTTGCAGGGACTGGAACTTGCTGTTGATCAGTGTTAGGTGTGGCTTTACTACTGGTCAGTAGTGGGGTCAAAGTCTCCTTGGTGGTATGTTCTAGCTGTGGGGTGCCTGGCAAAAGTCCCTGCTATGTTGCTCAGACTGCTCACTTGCCTAGGGAACTGCTGGTTTGCAGTAGGGGAAAGCATCACTGGTGATTTGCTGCACACTCACAGACATGCTTCAGGGTTCCTGATCTGTGTCCAGAAACTGCTGATGCTGCTGCTGCTCCTGAACCTCACTTCCCTCCTACCCAGTTAAGACAGACCTTTCTTGCAGGATTTGTAGGCTGCTTCCCTGATCATGGAATGATTCAGAGGCAGCTTATATTGCTTTGGAGGGAAAATTTGGGAGAGCTCCAGAGGGTTTCTTCCTCATTCTGCCATCTTGGCACTGGAAATCATAACTATGTTAAAGCAAATTCTTCTGTATCATTTAAGATCATCTTGCTATTTTAAATTTCCCTTTTCAAAAGATGAGAGCTTTACTTAGTGAAGGAAAAAAAAGTACAGATTTGACCTCTCATTTCCCTGTTCAGAAAACTCCAGTGGCTCCCTGTTACCTCTTGGATCAGATACAAACTCTTCAACTTTGCATTTAAAGACTTTTACCCCATAACTCTAACCTACATTCCAAGGCTTATACACGTCACTTGCCTTTGGAAATTATAGAGTCTAGCTTTCTTACTGTTTCTTTCATATAAAACTCTACTTCCCATCCCCAAAATTTTGCACAAAATGTCTACTCAGTTCTGGAATGTACTTTCTCTGTACCTCCACCTTTTAGAATTCCTAGTTTCCTTCAGATATTAGTACAAGCACACAATTGTTGTTGAAGTCCAGTCTGATTCCATCAGGTACTAGAGTTTCCTCTTAAATTCACCATGTATTTATTTTGTATGGATGTTGTCTTCCCCAATAAAGTGTAATATAATTGAGGTCAGAAACTTTTCCCCCCTTTTCCCAAGCTCCTGGAAAATCACATAAATATAAAAAGTTTACTAAATATTTTTGAATGATAATTTACCATGTTACATCTCCTTTCCTCCCTCCTCTTTTTCCTAATTCTCTGAAACATGTAGTCAATAAAAAACTGTGAGAGTGTTCATGATATGTCATCAATTTTTCATTTGGATTTAAAAAAACAACTTGTCTTTGGGGCAGATAGGTGGCACAGTGCCCCAGCCCTGGATTCAGGAGGACCTGAGAAATCAGGCCTCAAACAGTTGACACTTACTAGCTGCATGACCCTGGGCAAGTCACTTAACCCTCATTGCCTAGCCAAATAAAAAACAACAACAACAAAACTTGTCTTTAAATTTTGGAATAATATTTATTCTATGTTTATTTGTTTGAAAAGGAAAAATATTTCAAAGTCTGTCTTCACCACAGATATCCATTTCCTATCTACATAAAGCAAAGTGAATTTTGCTGGGTAGATAATTCTTGTATCAGGACCCTTCCTTAAAAATTTTGTGAATGTTATTTTGCCACATTTAATATTTTCCTTCATTCTCCTAAAAGACCTTTGTAATCCTAATTCTATATCCTTGTTCAGTGATTGCTTCCCTTCTGGCAGCTGCTACCATTTCTCTCCCTACCTCCTCCTTTACTTCTTTGTCTTTGGGAAGTAAACAAAAATGTTTTTAGGTATGGTGAATGTTGTACTCTGTGCTGTGGGCATTCTGGAATTTCTTTTGATTAATATTTATTTCCCTCTTTGGTTTATCCAAATAAGGAAAATGTTCTTCAATGGTTTCCTGAAATATTGAGTCCAGATTCCTTTGACCTTCTAAGTTCCTTGGAGAGTCAATAATTTACAGCTGCTTTACTGTGAACTCTTCTCTAAGGCTTTGTATTTGTCAATTGTTTTGATAATTCAATCATTTTTAGGACTGAATTTATAACTAGCCTGCACCTTGTTCCAGGAAATTTTCTTTCATTTAAATCTCCTCTTTGGTGCTACTATAACTTTTAAAGTCTTTTTTTTTTAATTAAATCTACTTTATATTATTTTTTCATCTATTTCTCTCAGTCTTTGTGTGTGCATGGCAAATCTTGCTTAAGTTCTTCATCTTATTTATGATTAAAAATTTTAATGTTTTCTTCTGATTTCTGAGCATTGTAAATGCTTTTTTTGTATGTTTGGGGATTATTGCTTTTCAATACAAAATTATAAATTATGATATCTTTGTAACAGAGCTTTTCTGCACATACCCAATCAGAATATCTAACAAGAAGGCACTCTACTTCTGGGAGAAAACATTCTGCACTCCCCTACCATATAAGTGGGCATAACCTCTTTTTCTACTGGCTTCCTAGCCAGAACAAACTGTGTACTTAAAAACTGCCCAACTGAGACATTTGATTACTTTCTTGCACTGAGTCCAGAAAAGGTAAAGTTTCACCACCAGTACAGGTGGCATGAATTAACTGGTAAGGTGAAGACTACTATCCCTTCCTCCTACCTCATTCCCTTGTAGCCATAGAAATGAACTTGAGTTTAGGGGTTTCTTGTTGTTGTTGTTGTTTTAATTTTTAATTTTAATTTTATTTAGAATTTTACCCAACATACATGTAAAAAACCCAAAAAACCAAAATTTTTTCACATTGATTTTTAAAAATCTTTGTGTCCTAAATTTTCTTCTTTCATCTCTCCTCAACCCTCCCTGTGAAATCAAGGAATTCAATATAAATTGTACATGTGCAATTATGCAAATCATCTTCACATTAGTTAGGGTGAGAAATAAAATAGATAAACTAACTTTAGAAAGGTGAGCTAACAAATAAAACTATACTTCAATCTAATCAGATACCAATAGTTCTTCCTCTGTTGATAGTTTGCATTTTTCATATGTCCTTCTGATATCCTGATCATCATTTTTCTTCACAGTTACTATTACTAACTGTATTATCCTCCATTTTATTCCCTTCTCTTGATATTTATTTTATTATTTATCTTCCTATACCCTATCCTTCCTCAAAAATGTTTTGCTTTTTACTGCCCCATCCCCCAATCTACCTTTCCTTCCTTCACCTCTCTCCCCCTTTATCACCTTCCCCCCTTAATTCATTCCCCTCCTACTTTCCCTCAAGGCAAATTATATTACTATACCCACTTGAGTACGTATGTTATTCCCTATTTGAGCTAATTCTGCAGAGAGTTAATGTTCACTCACATTCCCACTCCTTCCCCATCTTCTCCTCCACTTCATAAGCTTTTTCTTGTTTCTTTTATCTGAGCTTCTTTTCCCTAGTCCATCTTTCCCTTTCCCTTTATTCCAGTGCATTCCTTAATTTTCTTTTACAGATGTTATCATGGGTCAGCTAGGTGACACAGTGGAGAAAGCACCAGCCCTGGACCCAGGAGGCCCTGAACGCATGTCTGGCCCCTAGACATAAGACACCCCACCCTGCCTGCCCCACAAAAAAGTATAAACAAAAAACAACAGCTTTTCAGATATCATCCCTTCATATTAAATTCAAATCTGTGCCCTCTAAGTATATTCCTTTCAGCTGCCTTAATACTGAGAAAGTTCTTATGAGGTAGAAGAATCATCTTCCCATGGGGGAATATAAAGAGTTTAACCTTTTAACATCCCTCATGATTTTATTTTCTTGTTTACCTTTTTATAATTCTCTAGGGTTTTGTAATTGGAAGTCAAATTTTCTGTTAAGTTCAGATCCTTTTTTCACAAATACTTAAAAATTCTCTTTTTCATTGAAGTCTCATTTTCCCCCTGAAAGATTATAGTCAGTTTTGCTGGATAGGTGATTCTTGTCTGTAGTCCCAGTTCCTTTGCCCTCCAGAATATCATTTTCAATGCCCTCTGGTTCTTTTTTGTAGATGCTGGTAGACCTTGTGTTATCCTTACTGTAGCTCCATAGTATTTGAATTCCTTTTTTCTATCTGTTTACAATATTTTCTCCTTGACCTGGGATCTCAGGAGTTTGGTAATAATAGTCCTGGAGGTTTTCCTTTTGGGATCTCTTTCATGAGGTGATCAGTGGATGCTTTCAATTTCTATATTACCTTCTGCTTCTAGAATATCAGGGCAATTTTCTCCGACAATTTCTTGGAAGATGATGTCTAAACTTTTATTTTGATCGTGGTTTTCAGGTAATCCAATGATTTTCAAATTATCTCTCCCAGATCTATTTTCCAGGTCAGCTGTTTCTCCAAGGAGATGTTTCATATTGCCCTCTAATTTTTTTTTTTCATTTGGATTTGCTTTTCTGTGTCTTATTTTCTCATAAAGTCACTAGTTTCAATTTGTTCAATACTAATTTTAGGTAATTATTTTCTTCAGAGAGCTTTTGTACCTCCTTTTGCATTTGGCCAATTTGGCTTTTTAAGCTGTTGACTATTTTTTTCATGACCCTCCTGCATCACTCTCATTTATCTTTCCATTCTTTCCTCCACTTTTTAAAATCTTCCTTCTATGTCTCCTACTTTTTCTTCAAAGTCACTTTTGAGTACTTCCAAGACCTGAGACCAATTCATATTTTTCTTGGAAGTTTTGGATGTTGGAGCTTTGTCTTTGTTATTATCTTCTCAGGATATATTCTGGTCTATTTCCGTCCCCCCCCCCCCAAAAAAAAAGCTTTCTATAGTCCGCTGCTTTCTTTGCCTACTTTTCTCTACCCAGGAGCAGATGTCTGATTGAAATCTGATTCTCTTTGGTCAGAAACTTGATGTGCCTCTGCCCCTCCCCCACTGGGCCACCAGCACTTAATTTAGCCCACTGAATCAAATCTGGGTGCTTCACTCCAATTCCAGCAGAGGTCATAGCCACTTCACCCCATCCAACCACTGAAACCCCTCACTGATTCATAAGCTGAGACTCAGAAGAAACTGCTTGTGCTGAAGACTCTGAGGCCCTGGAAGTACTGTCTGTTCCAGACTGTGTCCACCCTACATGCTGAGCTCCTCTCTTTGTCTGTAGGCTGAGTACCAGAAGCAGCTGCCAGAGTTGTGTAAGAGGTTCCCAAGGCCTAGTTCTCTGGGGCTGGGACTGGGTCTGCACAGTGTGCTCCACTCTCACCCAGGTATAATAGACATTTCCTGAAAACCATGATCAAAAAAAGAGCTTAGACATCATCTTCCAAGAAATTGTCAGAAAAACTTGCTCGGACATTCTAGAAGCAGAAGGTTAAATAGAAATTGAAAGCTTCCCCCAATCACCTCTTGAAAGAAATCCCAAAAAGAAAACTCCCAGGAATAGTATAGCCAAATACCAGAGCTCCTAGGTCAAAGAGAAAATATTCCAAGCTACCAAAAGAAATAACTCAAGTACTGTGTATTGCCAGTCAGATCTAGCAACTTCTATATTCAAGGACTGGAGGGCATGGAATATGATATTGTGGAAGGCAAAGGAATTGGGATTGAAACTAAGAATCACATATGTACCTAAACTTGTATAATCTTTCAGAGGAAAAAATGGGACTTCAACATAAAAGAGGACTTCCAGGTATTTGTGATGAAAAGACATGAAATGAATGGAAAATTTCACTTTCAAATACAAGACCCTAGAGAACCATAAAAAGTTGGAGTTAGGTGATATGCCTGTGGTTGTGTAGTGGGTGAGTGTATTGTGTCAGAGGACAGATTGGGGCTGGGGTCCTCCTGGGTCCAGGGTACATGCTTTGTCCACTGTGTCACCTAGTTGCACCATGATGATATCTTTAGCATGTAATTGAGGGGCGAGATGTATGTACTGGGGTAAGGGAAAGGAGAGAATTAGCATGGAGGAAATCCCACATGAAAGAAACATGAAATGGTTTATGGAGTGGGAGATGGGATGTGAGAAGAGCAGGGCAGCAAATGAACTTTACACTCATCAGAATAGGTTCAAAGTCTTTAATCTCATCAGAGTTGGCTCAAGTAGGGATTAACACACACACACACACACACACACACACACACACACACACACAATTAAGTGGAGCAATCTATTTAAGCTGGGCATTAAATTAACCTAACACTCATCAGAATTGGCTCAAAGACCTCAATCTCATAAGAATTGGCTCAGTGAGGGAATAACATAGACAGTCAATTGGGTGGAGTAATCTATATAACCCTTCAGAGAAGATAGGAGGAGAAGGAGATAAAGAGGGAGGGGAAAAAGAAGGGTGGTCAGATTGGGGGAGGGGACAGTCACCAGGAAATCCCTTTTGAAGAGGGATAGAATGAAAAAAGATAGATGATAGAGTAAATATCATGGGGAAGGGAATAGGATGGAGGGAAATAGTTAACAATAGTAATTGTGAAAAAGAGAAAAGAGGGAAAATTGTACTAAAAATATTTATAGCAACTCTGTGGTGGCTAAGAATTGGAAATCAAAGGAATGTCCAACAATTGGGGAATGAATGAAGAAAATGTACTATATGATTATGATGGAATATTATTGTTTTATAAGAAAAAAACAAGATAGAAGGTTTCAGAAAACCCTAGAAAGACTTATATGAACTGATGTATAGTGAAGTGAGCAGAACTGGGAGGACATTGTGCACAGTGACAGCAGTATTGTTCAATGAGCAATTGTGAATGACTTAACTACTCTCAGCAATACAATGATCCAAGTCAATACCAAGGGACTAATGATGAAGCATAGTATCCACTCGGAAAGAAAGAACTGATATTGATTGAACACAGACTAAAAAAAGAAAAAAGAAGAGCACTTGTGGATTGTACATATATAACCTATAACAGATTGGTTGCTGTCTTGTGGAGGGGGGAAGAAAGGGAGGGAGGGAGAAAAATTTGGAAATCTAAATCTTATGAAAATGAATGTTGAAAACTACCTTCACATATAACTGGAAAAAATAAAATAAATTTTTGTTGAAAAAAAAGGAGTGGGTGGGCTCATTACACTATAGTAAATGACTATAGTAATCTAGTCTAGGATAAACCCAAAGATCAAGACTTTTGGAACAAAAATTCATTATTTGACAAAAACAGCTGGTAAAACTGAAAAACAGTATGGCATAAACTAGATATAGACCAAATAATGTCAAAATGGGTACATGATTAACATATAAAAAATGATAAAATAAGCAAATTAAGAGAGCATGGAATTGTGGATCTCTCAGATTTATGAGCAGAGGAAGAATTTAGGATGAAAAGAATATATAGAGAAGAAAATAAACTGTAAAAAAGATAATTTTGATTACATGAAATTAAAAAGTATTTGCACAATCAAAACTAATGTAACCAAGATTACAAGGAAAGCAGAAAACTGGGAAAGAATTTTTGAAACAAATATCTTTGATAAAAGCCCCATTTCTTAATTGTATAGAGAACTGAGTCAAATTTATAAAAATCCAAGTCATTCCCCAATTGATAGATGGTCAAAGGATATGACCAGGCAAACTTCATACTAAGAAATCAAAGCTATCTATAATCATATGAGAAAATGCATTAGATGACTGTTGATCAGAGAAATGCAAATTAAAACAACTCTAAGGTATCACATCACACCTATAAGTGACAAATATAACAAAAATGGAAAATATCAAATGTTGGAAGATATGTGGGAAAGCTGGGACATTAATCTCCTATTAGTTTATTTGTAAAAATACCCAACCATTCTGGAGAGCAAGTTTTCAGAATCACTTATGAAGCCATTGTTTTTTGTTTATATATACATACATATACATATATATATACATATATATATATATATATATATATGTTTTTAGTTTCCCCCCCAATTACATGTAAAAGAATTTAAAACTTTTTTTACATTTGGAATTGCAAATTCTTTCCTTCTCTTCTTCCCCTCCTACTTCATTAACAAGTCAACTAATTAGATATAGGTTACAAATATGAAAACATGCAAAACATATTTCCATATTAGTTATATTGTAAAAGAAAACACAGACCAAAAAAAGAAAAGAAAAGAAAGTAAAGAAAAGTATACTCCCATCTGCATTCAGACTCCGTCAGTTCTTACTCTGGAGGTGGATAGCATTTTTTATTATATGTCCTTCAAAGTTGTCTTGGATCATTTTATTTTTGAGAATATCTAAGTCATTCATAATTTATCATTTAATAATAATGTTTTTATCACGTAAAAATATTTTCCTGGTTCTTTCCATTTCCCTTAACATCAGTTTATATCAATCTTTCCAGTTTTTTTTTTTTCTGAGAGTATCCTGCTTATCATTTCTTATAGTGTTCCATCACAACCATATATCACGACTTATTCATCCATTCCCCAGTTGATGGGAATCTCTTCACTTTCCATTTCTCTGCTACCAAAAGATAAAGTGTGAGAGTAAGTAACAGAGTGAGTGAGTGAGATAGTGTGTGTATTTGTGTGTGTATGTATATGAGAGAAAATTACTATAAACATTTGTGTACATATAGGTTTTTTTTCCTTTTTTAATTTCTTTGGAATACAGATCTAGTAGTTACATTGCTGAGTCAAAGGGTATACATAGTTCTATAAACTTTGGGCATAGTTCCAAATTCAACAAGAATAGTTGAATCATTTAACAACTCCACCAATAATGCATTAGTGCCTCAATTTTGGATTACTTCATCTGAAAACTGCCCATTTATATTATATGAACATTTGTAAAGTGGCTCTTATTTTTATAAATTTCACTCATTTCTCAAAAATATTTTATAAACGAGGTTTTTATCAGAGATAGTTGCTGTAATTTTTTCACAGTTATGATTGCTAACTGTGTATTTTACTCTCTCCTATATTCCCCTGGTTTATCCTACTCTCTCACTCCTTTCACCCTGTCCATCTACTCTCACTTCTATCACTACTCTCCTTTCTCTCATTCCCTTCCCCTCCCACTTTTCCTTAGGGTAAAGATAGATTTCTTTACACAACTTATTTTGCATATAATTACCTCTTTGAGGTAAAATCTATGAGAGTAATTTTCAGGCATTCTTTTCCTCAGATCCTGAATCTTCCCCTCCATTGTAAAAGCTCTTTCATCCTCATTTATGTGAGATGACATCTTATTTGAGTCTCCCTTACCACTTCTTAAAGTGCAGTACTCTTACTAATCCCTTATGATTATTATTTTAGATATCAGTTGATTATATTCAACTCACTCCCATTCCCTCTAAGTGTACTTCTAAATGCCTAAAAATTATAGCATTCTTAGGAGTTATAAGTATCATCTTCACATGTAAAATGGAAACAATTTAACATTATTGAATCTCTTGTGATTCATATTTCCTGTTACCTTTTTTTTTCTTCTCTTGAGTCTTCTGTTTGAAAATCAAATTTTCTATTCAACTCTGTTTTATTCATCAGGAATGCTTGAAAGTCACTAATTTCATTAGATATTCATTCCTCTCTCTCCCCAAAAATTATGTTCAGTTTTGCTGCATAGGAGATTTTTTAAATGGTAATCCTCATTTTCCATCTGGAATATCATATCCCAAGTTCTCTCATCCTTGATTATAGAAACTGCTAAATCTTGCTTTATCCTAACTGTGGGTCCATAATATTTGAATTGTTTCTTTCTGGTGGCTTACAATATTTTCTCCTTTCTTGGGAGTTCTGGAATTTAGTTAAAATATTTCTGAAGTTTTCATTTTGGAAACTCTTTCAGCATAAGAACCAGTGGATTTTTTTCAATTTCTTTTTTATTCTCTGGTTCTAGAATAAAAGGGAAGTCTTCCTGGAAAATCTTTGGAAAGATGATGTCTAGGCTCTTTTTTGTATCATGGCTTTTAGGTAGTCCAATGATTCCTGAATTATTTCTCCTGAATCTATTTTCAGCTATACATATATACATATGTGTATGTATAAATGTTCATACAGATACATGCATATATACACACAAACATATACACCCAAATATATATTTCTTTGCATGTGTGTATATATAGCATTTTTATTTACAGTATTTTGTACACCATATTTTCTCTCACAGCCATGAATATAATGTATTTTGTATAAAATATGTCTTTTTTAGCTTTATACTAATTTATTTTTCAGAATTGCATGTTAAGATAGATTTGAATGTTCATTTTAAAAAGATTTTTAATTCCAACCTTTTCTCTTTACTTCCTTTTGCCCTCCCTAAAACAGCAAGCAATCTGATATGTTATACAATTACAATCATATTAAACAAATTTCCATGTTAGTCATGTTGTGAAAGAAGAGTCAGAACAAAAGAGGAAATCCATGAGAAAGAGAAAAAAAAAGTTAAAATATTATGCTTAGATCTCCATTCAGACTCCAGAGTTCTTTCTCTGGATGTGAATACAATTTCCCATCATGAGCCTTGGAATTTTCTTCATTCCTTTGTTTCTTTCTTCTTTTTCTTTTCTTATTTTCCAATTACATGTAAAGATAGTTTTCAACATTTGTTTTCATAAGATTTTTAGTTCAAATTTTTCTGCCGCTCTCCCTTCCCTCCCCTCTCCCCAAGACAGAAAGCAATCTGATATAGGTTACATATGTAAAATCATATTAAATATATTTATGCATTAGTCATGTTGTGAAAGAAGAATCAGAACACAAGAGAAAAACCTCAAAAAAGAAAAATAAACAACCAAAAAGTATAAACAGTATTGTTCAATTTGCATTCAGAATTCATAGTCTTTTTTTCTTGATGTGAAGAACATTTTCCATCATGAGTTCTTTGGAATTATCTTGGATCATTGTATTGCTGAGAAGAGCTAAATCTATCACAGATGATCATCACACAATGTTCCTGTTATTATATACAATATTCTCCTTGTTCTGATCACTTCACTCAGCATCAGTTCACTTTAGTCTGTCCAGGTTTTTCTGAAATCTACCGGCTCATCATTTCCTATAACATGATAGTATTCCATTACATTCATATACCACAACATGTCCATACATTCCCCAATTGATAGGTATTCCTTTAATTTCCATTTCTTTGCCACCAAAAAGAGAGCTGCTATAAATATTTCTATTCATGTGGGTCCTTTTCCCTTTTCTATGATCTCTTTAGGATACAGACCTAATAGTGCTATTACTGGGTCAAAGAGTATGTACAGTCCCATTGCCCTTTGGGCAAGGTTCCAAATTGATCTCCAGAATATTTGAATCAGTTCACAACTCCACCAATGATGTATTAGTTTTCTAATTTTTCCACAGCTTCCTCAACATATATTATTTTCCTTTTTTGTTATATTAGCCAATCTGATACATGTGAGGTGGTATTTAAGAGCTGTTTTAATTTGCATTTTTCTAATCAATAGTGATTTAGAGCATTTTTTCATATGGCAATAGATAGTTTTTATTTCTTCATCTGAAAACTCTGTTCATATCCTTTGACCATTTGTTAATTGAGGAATGACTTGGATTCTTATAAATTTGCTTGAGTTCACTATATATTTTAGAAATGAGTCCTTTATCAGAAACACTGGCTGTAAAAATTATTTCCCAGCTTTCTGCTTTTAGAATTTTCATGGATAATTACATTGCTGGGAACAACTAATTCTATCATACTTGATTATTGCACAACATTGCTGTTGCTGTGTACAATGTTCTCCTGTTTCTTTATTCTTCATTCCTCATGAGTTCATATAAATGTTTCCAGGAATTCCTGAAATCTCCCTGCTCATTATTTCTTATAGCACAATAGTATTCCATTACAATCATATACCACAAACAGTTTAGTTATTCTCCAATGATGGGCATTCCCATAATTTCTAATTCTTTGCCACCACAAAAAGAGCTGCTATGAATATTTTTGTATTTGTATTTCTGGGTACTTTTCCCTTTCTTCATGATCTTTTGGGGATATAGACTCAGTAGTCATATTGCTGTGTCAAAGGGTATGAATAGTTTTATGGTTCTTTGGGCATAGTTCCAAATTGTTCTCCAGGATGTTTGGATAAGTTCACAACATCACCAAACAACGTATTAGTATTCCAATTTTCCCACATCTTCTCCAACATATATATATATATATATATATATATATATATATATATATATATATATATATATATATATATATGTATATATATATATATTTATGTATATATATATATATACATATTTCTTTTTTTGTCATATTAGCCAATCTGATAGATGTGAGATGGTACATCAGAGTGGGTTTAATTTTCATTTCTCTAATCAATAGTGATTTAGAGCATTTTTCACGTGACTATAGATAGCTTTAATTTCTTCATCTGTAAACAGCTTGTTCATATTTTTTTAGCATTTATGAATTGGGAAATGACTCTTATTCTTACAAATTTGATTCAGTTTTCTATATATTTGGGAAATGATGCATTTATCAGAAGCAGTTTTGTAAATATTATTTCTTAGCTTTCTTTTTTCCCAAATCTTGGTTGCTTTGATTTGGTATATGCAAAATCTTTTTAAGTTAATGTAATCAAAATTATCCATTTTCCATTTTATGATATTCTCTATTTCTTTTTTTTCCTGGATCTATTTTCCAGGTCAGTTGTTTTTCCAAAGAGATATTTTATAATTTCACCTTTTCTTTTCTTTAATTTTCAATCTCTTGATTTGTTTTTTATTGATTGTTTATTTTTTATTTATTTCTCATGGAATCATTATCTTCCACTTGCTAATTCTTTCTTTTTCTAAATCTGCTTATAATTCTAATCTTTAACAAATTATTTCTTCAGTGAGTTTTTTTACTCTTTTTCCATTTGGCCAATTCTGTATATTTTATTTTAAAAATTTTTTCAACCCTGCATTTTAAGGGCATCTTCTTGTCAGTAGATTTTCATCTCTTTTTTTCTCTTTTTACCATTTGGCCTGTTCTATTTTTAAGGTGTTATTTTAATTTTTTATGCCTCCTTTACCAAGCTGTTGATTCTTTCCTTTGCATGTGATTTTCTTGTGTTCTCTCATTTCCTTTTCCCCCCATATAAATATTTTATTATTTTCCAGTTACACCTAGAAATAGATTACAACATTTGTTTTTATAAGATTTCTACTTCCAAATTTTTCTCCCTCCCTCCCCTCCTTTCCCCCTTGCCAAGACAGCAAATAATCTGATACAGGTTATGTAAGCACAATCACATTAAATATATTTCTGCATTAGTCATGCTATGAGAGAAGAATAAAAGCAAAAAGGAAAAACCTCAAAAAAGAAAAAAATGAAAAGCAACAATAACAAAAAGAAACAATAGAAATAGTATGGTTTGATCTATATCCAGATTCCACAGTTCCTTTTTTTTCTAGATTTGGAGAATATTTTCTATCATGAGTCCCCTGGAACCATCCTGGACCATTGCACTGCTGAGAAGAATCACGTCCATCATAACTGACCTTCCTGCTGACTTGCCCCAACCCCTCCAAACTGTGCTGTGGTATGCTGTGCCTCCCTTTTGCCAGAGTAAGACTAAGCTTTCCTGAAGTCTTCTAAATTATCTCAGTTTGAAAGATTGTGTCTCTCTGTCTTTTTGTAGGTTCTGTAGTTTCAGAATCTGTCTAAAGACTTGATTTCAGTTTCTTTGGGGGGAAGTTAAGGACAGCTCAGGCAACGTGCTTGCTTCTCTCATTTCTTTTGATATTTTTTCTCTCCTTCTTTTCTTTGATTTTTAAAAATTCCTTTTTGTGCTGTTCTAGGAATGTTTGGGGTCTTGAGACCAATTCACATTTTAATTTGAGTCCTTGGAGGTAGACATTTTGACTTTTTGCCTTCTTCTGAATTTGCGTTTTGATTTTTTTTTTCCTGTGATCATAGTAACTTCCTAGGGTAAGGGCCTTTTTGGTATTTGTTCATTTTCCAGCCTATTTCTAGGCTCTGCTATCCCAAGCTTCAGATTTTTTCTTGTAACTATTATCAGACTTATTTCTGAGGTTCTATAAATTTTCATTTCTTTTGAGGTGGCATAATTTAAAGTGAGGTGTCTTCTCTGCTCTCCTGGCTTGTGCTCTATCCTGTGAGCAACCAGAAGCACTCTTTTCTGTTCTGGAACTGTGACCAGAATACTCTATTCTTCAGAGGCTACAAACACTGGTGTTCTATTGCTCCTCCTCACCCTTAGATTGCAAACCAAAATTAACACTAGGATCCAAATATGATCAAAGCAACAGAGTCCTACATTCCGTGCTAGCAAAAGAACCCTTATAATCTTCTCATCAGTTGTCCAAACACCTTACTGTCTGTGAGGTGAGAGCTTTGAAAGCCTCCCTTCTAGCCACTGATTCAATCTTATCCAAGGCCTGCTGTTGGCTTCTTAGGATGTCGCCTGCCCTTGCACAACCTGTGCTGGACTGAGCTCTACCCTCAACCCAGCATAATCAACCTTTCCTGCTGACCTTCTCACTTGTCATGGACTGGAAAATTGTTTCACCACATCCTTTTTCTTTGGGGGTAGGCATCTGTGACTCCAGAATTTATTTTGAGGCATCATTTACAATAGTTTGGGGAGAGGAATTTGGGAGAGCTCCAGCAAGTCCCTCATTTTTCACCACCATCTTGGCTCTGCCTCACTCAAATTGATTTCTTGAATGAAAACTTCAGACTTTGCAGTTATCTTCAATGAATTTTCATTTTATTAAGTTCAACTCTGCCAAGATTTTCCTGTTTACCTTGAATCTCTCATACATTAGTGCATTAGTTTGGTGTCCTATTGTGTATCACCAGATTTGATCAGCATAGGGCATTTACAGTAAAGATGAGAAAGTGAATAGGCAACAGACAGTCCAATTAGAATACGTGTTTTAGAAAAGATGAAGCCAAAGAGTGCCAGACAATAATGATTAGGTATTTTTAAAAGTAATTGAATTCAGTGCCTTTACTCAGGTTAGGTATATAAAAAGAACACCCAGGAACCTATAAATACTAAGGAAAAGTGAATAAGAAAAGGAGTTGGAGTGAGTCAATCACAGTGCTGGGAGGTCTTCCAATTTCCACAACCACAGAGTGCCCTTACAAGGACACCCTGGTGTAGTTAAGCATCTGATTTATTCATTACTTGGGTTTAAAGCATTTACTGGTAATAATCAGTCCACATGCTCTGGGAATTTTGTGAGTTTGAGGCCTGACAATCTTGAATATCTCAGTGTTCTTTATCTTAATAATATATGTAAGCCTGAGATCTGGCATGACACTGTGCACAGCTCATATGCCCCATTCTAAGCAAAGGCTTCAATTATATTTTTAATTTTTAGTTTTCTTTCCCTCGTAAGAAGAACCTCTATATCCTTATCTTTTTTCCCAATAAAAGTATTTTTTCCAGTTACATGTAAAAATAGTTCTTAACATTTGTTTATACAAGCTTTGCAATTTCAGATTTTTCTCCCTCCCTCCCCCCTCCCCTAGAGAGCAGGTAATCTGATATAGGTCATAAATATATATGTGTGTGTATATATATATATATATAAAACATTAAACATATTTCTGCATTAGTCATGTTATAAGAGAAGAATCCAAGCAATGAGGAAAAACCTCAACATAGAAAAACAACAGCACTAAAAGCAAAACAGATAGTATGGTTCAATCAGCATCTCTACTCCACAGTTCTTTTTTTTTTTTCTGGATTTGGAGATCCCCATCCATCATTGGTCCCCTCAAACTCTTCTGTACTATTGCATTGGTGGGAAGAATCTAGTCCATCACAATAGATCAACACACAATGTTGATGATACTGTATACAATGTTCTTCTGGTTCTGCTCATCTCACTTATGATCAGTCCATGCAAGTCCCTCCAGGTTTCTCTGAACTCCTCCTGCTCATTGTTTCTTACAGCACAATAGGATTCCATTATATTCATATACCACAACTTGTTCAGCCATTCCCCAATTGATGGGCAACCCCTCAATTTCCAATTCCTTGCCACCACAAAAAGAGCAGCTATAAATATTTTTCTACATGCGGGTCCTTTTCCCTTTTTTATTTCTAGTACAATATTAAATAATAGGGGTTATAATAGACATCCCTGTTTCGCCCATGATCTTATTGGGAAGGCCTCTAATTTATCTCCATTGCATGTAATGCTTGCTGATGGTTTTAGGTAGATACTGTTTATTATTTTAAGGAAAGCTCCACCTATTCCTAAGCTCTCTAGTGTTTTTATTAGGAATGGGTGCTGTATTTTGTCAAAAGTTTTCTCTGCATCTATTGAGATAATCATATGATTTTGGTTAGTTTTCTTATTGATGTGGTTGATTAGGTTAATAGTTTTCCTAATGTTGAACCAGCCCTGCATTCATATTACAAATCCCACCTGGTCATAGTGTATTATCCTGGTGATCACTTGCTGTAATCTCCTTGCTAATATCATATTTAAGATTTTAGCATCAATATTCATTAGGGAAATTGGTCTATAATTTTCTTTCTCTGTTTTTGCTTTGCCTGGTTTTGGTATCACCACCATATTTGTGTCATAAAACGAATTGGTAGAACTCCTTTCGTCTGGTGCAGGTGGGTTTTGCCACTGTTCTGCTGCACCACCAGTGTGTTGTGTCAGGATCCAAGGGCCTCAGTGCTCATCTGTGTCCCACAGCTTCTTGCTGACTTACCCCACCCTCTCCCACATGCTGTGCTGCAGTGTGCTGAGCCTCCTTTATCCAAGTGAGACTGACCTTTCCTGAAGTCTTCTAAATTATCTCTGATTGGAAGACTGTGTTGCTCTGCCTTGTTGCAGGTTCTATAGTTTCAGAATCCATTTAGAGGCTTGATTTAATGTTCTTTTTGAGGGAACAGAAGGAGAGCTCACGTGATTTGCTGGCTACTGTCCACTGTCTTTTGCTCTGCCTCCATATCCTTATCTTTTAACACATTATATCCCTCCAGTGGAATGTAAGTTCATTGAAAGGAAATACTATTGCGTTTTTTATCTTCTTGTCTCCAATGTCTAGCATTGCATTTTTCACAATGTATGCATTGTGTGTTGTGTTGTGTTAGATTGGAGAAAATGCAACATCTAAAGTGGATATCTTAAAATATGTTCTTTGAAGTGTATTTCTGCCACCCTCAGTGATGTTTATAGGTGATCAGTTTCAAATTTCCCTAGAGAAACTCATCACAACCTTGTAAGTATGGCTAATGACTTTAGGGACTGGAATAGGACATAAGTTGTCTTAGATTGTTCTGCTCAGGGTGTTAAAAATTAGAAAAAATTGAACATTGATGAGCTGAGTTGTTGAGCACTTATGAAAATCACTAGAGGAGAGAACAAATAGTATAATTCATCTGGTTTAATGTAGTTTTATCACCACTTCTCCCATAATGTATTCAATGTTATTCTTGTGTAAAGAAAAAGTATATATATTTTTGCCAGATGCTAAAGACATTTCCAAAAGACAAAGAAAGAAAAATAAAATTTTGTATAATATACTTTAGTCTTCAAACCACCACCATTAAAAGTTATTTTAATAATTTCTTCTGATGATGATATTATTAATATACATTTTAATCATGCTTATATCAACTTTATCAAGATTATGCATATGACTATAGTGCTAACTCTTTTTTTCCTCTTAGATGATATTTGGGAAGTAGATTATATTATACTATTCATTGCATCATCCTAAAATATAACTAAGGTGTAAATAAATTTTGATCTGATCTTTTGAAAAAAGTCATTTAAGTAAATATATTCAGTGTGAAATATATTTCTTTAAAAATACATGGATTTTATCCATCCCCGAGCTATAATCTATATCCATTTAGCGAAATACATGATCAAAAGACTTAGCTTATTGAGCTATATAGTAGCTTGAGTTTTGAGAGCTCCTCAATGTGATGAAGTATTAATTACTCAGCTAAGGGAAATATAATTCATGTGTGAAATGAGATGGCCAACTAATAAAGTAAAATGATAGAGAAGTTAGTTTGAACTTATAAATATAGAAAAGTGTATATAGGAATTAATAAAGGAGAATTTTATGATAATTAGAAAAAACTTCCTTAAGTAAAATCTCAGACTGAAAGCTTCTTTTATATATAATTTCAAATATTTCAAAGGTATATGCAAAAATATGTAAAAATTCTCCCACTTCCCAATCCCAAGTCCTTTTGAAGAGATTCCATGTCTTACCAGCTAGGTTGGGAGCCAAAGACCTGGGCTCTAGGTCATTTACATAATTATAGTGACCTTGGATAAATCACTTAGTTTCTTTAGACTCCAAATTCCTCTCCAAAAAAATATGGGTTTGGATTAATAGATGTCTGAGGTTCCATTCATTCTGACATCTTTGATATTTTAATTTATTTTTTTTATGAGGTAATGATGGTTAAGTGTCTTGCCCAGGGTCACACAGCCAGCAAGTGTCTAGTGTCTGAGGCCAGATTTGAACTCAGGTCCTCCTGAATCCAGGGCCACCTGATATTTTGATTTTAAGGATCCCACTTAGAAAGCAACAAGACCAGGGACAGCTAGGTGGCACAGTGGATAAAACACCAGACCTGGATTCAGGAAGACCTGAGTTCAAATGCAGCCTCAAACACTTGACACTTAGTAGCTGTGTGACACAGGGCAAGTCATTTAACTCTCAGTGCCCCACCCCCCCAAATTTTTAAAAATAAACAAAAGACCATAAATGTTGAAAGGATATGGGAAAGCCAGAATACGAATGTACTATTGGTAGAGTCGTGAACTGATTCAATCATTCTGGACAGAAATTTGGAGCTACACCCAAAGATCTATAAAAGTATATGTACCCTTTTTTCTAGCAATACCACTGTTAGGTCTGTATCTCAAAGAGATAAAAAGGGAAAACAAAACCTATTTGTAAAATAATTTTATAGCAGCTCTTTTTGTGTTGGCTAAGAATTGGAAATTGTGTGGTTACTTATGTATTGGGTAATGGTTGAACATGTAGTTATATATGATTGTGATGGAATACTATTGTATTATAAGAAATGATGAGCAAGATGGTTTCAGAAAAACCTAGGAATTATTATATGAAGTTATACAAAATGAAGTGAGGAGAATCAGGAAAAATTGTACACAGCAACAGCAATATTGTAATGATAATCATCTGTAAAAGGCTTAACTACTCTAACCAAGACAATGATCCAAAACCATTCCAAAGGACCCATGATGAAAAATGTTATCCACCTCCAAAGAGAGAATTGAAAAACTATGAATGCAAGTGGAAGTATGTTTTTTAAAACTATTTTTCTTGGAGAATTTTTTTTTTGTTTTCTTTTGTAACATGGCTAACATGGAAATATACTTTTCATGACTTCACAATTTGGAACTCAAAATTTTCCCAAAAAATGGTAATTTTTAAAAATAAAATTGGAAACATTTAACAAAATAAATACAAAATATTTTTTAAAATTCAAAAATAATTTAAAAGGTCAGAATTATTAATGATTAAAAAACAAGATCACTGAGAAGACATCAACTATTGGTACATGTACCTATCTTCTCATCTTTACACAACAAACATAAAGTTGTAAATGGCATAATAGCATATTTTCTATTGTAATTCATATAACCTCTTAACCTCGACTTCTATTTGGAAGTTTGGTTACCCAGAGTTTGACTAGAATGTATCTCCTTAGCATTCCAGGGGTAGCCATGAGGGACTATGGAATGGTTTTCTAATGCTGTAGCTCACAAGGCCCTACTGATGTTCTTACTCCTATGATTATGACTTTATATAAATTAATCAGCCACACTTAGTTTTTTTTTAGAAATGGATATTTACCATGATGATAAAATTGATCCAAAATATTCCTTAAAAGGACTGTGACACACTAGTTCACCAATATAAATTGAGTCCAGAGGAAAATGGGCTTAATCTTAGAGAGCAAATAAGACAAATGGATCCAACTTCGAGGGACATTTTGCTAGGGTTTTTAAGATAGTTTCATTAGATATGGTGTAGTTTTTTTCTGAATTCCTTTATAAGCTTGAATCTGTTGCTCCTCATCATGTCCCAAATGTGTATGTATTGCCACTAGATATTCTATTCCAGATGGTATTTCTTTTTTTCTTCTTTTTACGGGGCAATGGGGTTAAGTGACTTGCCCAGGGTCATACAGCTAGTAAGTGTTAAGTATCTGAGGCTGGATTTGAACTCAGGAACTCCTGAATCCAGGGTCGGTGCTTTATCCACTGTGCCACCTAGCCGCCCTGTAGATGGTATTTCTAGGACACTAATGAAATCCTCTGGTTCTCTGGAATGTATAAGGTCTTCATTCAGGCAAGAGAGTAGTGCTGGAGGAGACTAAGCCTAAAACCAAGCCAGGATTCTTTCGTCTACTACCTTTCCCCCAAGTGATTACCTCCCAGAGGCTTGGCTCAAAGTCTTCCACTGTCAATGCCACTTACTCAAAGCATTAGTTCCAGTCTTGTGCAGAAGTTTTATACACACTCCATATAAATCAATCTGAATAGATTTTCTTTTTGAGCTTCATTAAAATGCTAAATATTCTCAGGCTTTTTCATATTTTGTTCAAATCTCTTAAAGATTGATTCAGTTGAGATATGTTCCACTTTCATAGTGGTATGACAGCTGAGTATGGTGATATGATTGAGATACTGACATTGTATTCGAATTTATTGATTGTTTAAAGCCTCTGATGGTGTAAAATGAAACCAGGAAATCTTAGAGATGGAAGAGATTTCATTGGCCATCTAGTACAACCTATACCATATTGAGAATTTCTGTGAAAATGTAGTTGACAGGTGGTCAAGTCATTGAAAATTTCTAGTGAGACGAATCTACTACCTCCTGAGGCAGTTCCATTAGATTTTGGATAGTTTAAAATGTTAGGAACACTTTTCTTATATGAAGCCAAACTTTGCCTCTCTTTAATTCATTTGTCCTAATCTATCCTCTTCTAAATGTTAAAGCTATATTGCTCCTCCATCTTCTCTCTATCTGGCTAAGGATCTTTAATTGTTTTGACAGATCCTATTTTAGGTATAATCTCAAAGTCCTTCAGCAACATGCTTGTCACCTTCTATAAGATACATTTCAGTTTTTCAACCAGAGTCAAATACAGTATTCCATATGTGGTCTCACAAGGGTACAGTATTTTTGAGTTTACTTCACTCATTCTTGATCCTGTTTCACTCTTTAAAAAAGTTATTATGAATTTGAAAACACCTATAAATATGAGTATTTCCATAAATACAGAAGACAAAAAGAGGATTGCATGTGAAAATCTGAGTCTGTATCACTTAAAGGTTTTTTTATTACATAATAATTTCAACATGTGAGTTCCCAAAATGTCTTCCTCAGTCTTTCTTCCCCCAAACATTCTACTGTTCTGTGCATTTTATAAAATGTTTCATTGATGTTCTTTTTTTTCTTTCTTTACTTTTTTGTAAGTATTATCATTAGTTCTTATCCCCTTCAATTAATACCCTCTTTATTTTCCCTTTCCCCTCCAGAAAAACAAATCCAAACATTGGAAGGGTGCAAAAATGTATGGGATATTTTCCACCCATGGCATTAACAGTGTTCTATAGCTCAGTTGCCAATTGCTTTGACCAAAGATTGTAGTTTTCAAAGTCCTTTATCTAACAATTCTAACTTAACCGTCATTGTTTTAATTGATCTATGGGCTTTGTTCCTTCATTCTTTATCAGGTCATAGAAATCTTTTCAGGTTTCTTTGAATCCATCATCCTTTTTATAATTTTGCATGGCACAATTATGTCACATTAATTTCATCTAACATGGCTTATTAAATGATTCCCCAAATTATGAATAGCTCCTTAATTTCTAGTTCTTTGTTACTACAACAATGAAAGCTTCTGTGAATACACATATATTTATGTACATAGAAATCCATTATATATACATAAATATATGTATGTGTATATATACACACATAAATATATGTCTGTATGTGTGTATGTATATATATATATGTGTATACATATATATGTATATAATGTCTATGTATTACATCTGAAAGCATTCACTTTTGCTTTAATCAATTTGGGGAGCATGTCTAGTAGTTATATTACTTAGTCAAAAGGTATACACAGTTTATGGATTTTGGGAATATAATCCCAAATTGCTTTCCAGAATTATTAGATCACTTTATAATTCCATGAACTCTATCTTACTTCCCCTGTCCTCCATTTAGAAATTTTTGCCATATTTGATGTAAGATTTTAGTCTAAATCTTATTATTGTTTATCCTTCATTCTTGATAATTGAGAAATACTAGAAGTCTTCCCAATTTAACCCAGGGTAAAGTAAGGATGTCCATTGTCATTATCATTATTTAATAGATTTCTATACATGCTAATTATATCAGTAAGCCAAGAGAAAGAAATTGAAAGCATAAGATTAGTTAAAGAAATAAAATCATTGCTTTTAAATTATATTTCTCCAAAAATATATGTACACACACACACACACACATATATCTCAGGGGTGATGACATAAGAGAGAAATGAACTATTTTAGGACACAGTATAGACTGAGTAGGATTTAATAACAGAAGGAATGGGGAGAAGTGGAAATCCAATGGATTATGTTCATATAAAAATGTTTCAGAATTGTTGAATATGGAGGTGCTACATTTGGGAATTGGCATCTATAGTATAACCATCTCAGAATAAACTAGATGTAATCCATCTCCTCTTATTTCTTTGTTCTTTTAAATACAATTTGTATCTCTTCTCTAAGTATATTCATAAGTGTGATGTGAAAATCCAGGTGTGATATTACTTTTCATCTTAGTGAAAAGTTAGCTATCAATATTTTTGCAAGTCTTTTCTTTTTTTTCTTGTCCTTTCAGTTTTATCTTTAAATGCCCTCAGCATATTCTCAGATTAGTTCTTTACCAAGCTTTCCTTAAATCAATTTTACCCTCTACTGTTTTTATGTTGAAAAAAGCAATATTATTCATGATCTGTCATCCTTCTTTGTAAGATTTTACAAATGTGTACATATTAGATTTTTCCTTGTCATATCTCTCTACTTGGCAAGTAAGACAATTGAGTTCTCATAAAAGTTAAAATTGGGAATAGTAGTAAATTTGATATGGTTATGTATGTTCATGTTATTTATTTGAGAGTTTTCTTGTGGTTTTGAGGTATGGGATATGGGGTTAGATATGATTTCTTACTGAGCCATCTTGTTTGCTTTGTACTAAGATTTTTTTATGTACCAAATCAAGTTAAGGACATCTAAGAATATACCAATTAAAAGTGAACTAGGCAAGAATACACAACCAAATTAATATATATATTTATTCATTATCCATAACTGAAAATTTCTGTTGATGTGGTACAAGAATATGGTATCAACCTAGTTGGGGGAACATAGTATCATAGATTTAGTTCTAGAAAAGATATTGGATACCATCAAGTCCAACAACTTCATTTCATAGGTAATGAGATTGAGATACAGTAAGGTCAAGTGACTTGCTCAGGGTCATATAATTAGAAAGTAACTGAGGTGTTATTTAAACTCAGATGTTCCTGACCAGGATATGCTAACATCCAGCATTCTATTCATTACTCCATATTGCCTGTATAGGAGAACTAGGATAGACCAAAGAAGTCAAGGGAGTTTTAAATTACAAACAGGAATAACAGATTGCATTTGATTTGCTAAGCAATGGGGATTCATTGGTGATTACTAATTTTGTGACTAACATGGTCATATTTGTAATTGGGAGCTTCAAATATTCATTCAACAAATATTTATCAATACTCCCTACGAGGCACAGGGCAATATGCAACATGCTAAGGATATAACTATTTTTAAAATAACATATTCCTTTACTTTAGGGAAATTACATTTCTCAGATATGACATTTACAGACACTAAAAATCATACAGTGTAGAATGTGGCAGGGGCAAATGAGAAATCTAGACAAAGTACTGCAGAAAAACAATGAGAAGAGAAAGTACACTTTCAGATAAATAAATTGGAGATTTCTCTATAATAATTAGGAATAAGGCATTGATATGTGGAGAGAGAAGAAAGTAAGTAAAGATGTTATTACAGTTTTCAAAGCAAATTGATTAGCCTATACTTAAGTGACTAAAGAGAGTGGAAATAAGGGAAGACATGCAAGATGTATTTCAAGAGTGAAACTGACAGGACTCAGCAACTGACTATGTGGGGGTGAGGGAGAGAGAAGGATTTATGAAGATAACTAAGAGGGTTTTACATCTTGTGTAGCTGAACAAATGTTGCTATGCATAGAAATAGAGAAGTTAGGAATATGGCAGTTTGAGCTTCATACTTATTTCTTTAGATCCATTAGTATAAAATGTATTTATTCAGTTTGTCAAAACTGTTTTGTAGAAATACAGCTCTTTGTCCTTCAGTTTTCAACCTCCATCTTGAAACTAGCTTTGGAGATTTACTTGAGCCAGATTTCCCGGCCAGGAGAAACAAGGGTTACAGAGTATAACTCACCCTGAGTACCTGAGTACATGAGTCTGGGTGAACAGGAGTCCTAGAAAGTTTTATTCTTGGGTCAGTCACGGATATGGGGTCCATTACAAAGAAAAAGCATAAGGCTGGGATGCTAAGGTAAATCAAGGACTTTGAACCCATTTCAGAATACCAGCTCTACTGAATGGGTTTATCTCTGGAACAGATTGACCAAGGCCTTACCTAGATGTCCTCAGTTCATTCTGAATTGACTTGTAACACCCAAGCTTAATTCAGTCTTGAATCAAATCATTAAGTTCTAGATAGTGCTGAATGTGGGTAAACCATCGTCAGCCCCATGTTCAGGCTGCTGGTATTTTTCAAGATTAATTCACATGCCTTTATATTCTTTTTCTTACAAGAGTCTTCATAGTCCCACTATTTTTAACAAGATGTCAGTTTTTCCATATTTCCTCTTTGCAGATACAAAAGCCAAGGATAATCAATTTTGTTTGATTTTGCCTACTGCCTAGAAGTGAAAGCATAAAGAAATGGAGTCATTTATATGTCACAATTCAGCTGGATAAAAGAGGAAGTGGGACAGTTTGTAAAAGATACAATACTCTTAGATCAGACTACTAAAAGTTAATGGGATGTTTAAGAACCCTTATGTGAAAAGGTGATGAATATGCCTTATTTTTAGACCCTAGTTCCAATGTTGCAAGCCAGCCCAGTGCAGTGTGGAAGGAGCAATAGCTACTTGGTTTTGAAGCTAGGCTCTGCCTCATAGATCCTGTGTTGCTAAAGATAAAGAGTGAACTTTTTGAGACTCCATTTCTTATCTACAAAATAGAGGTAATAAGACTTGCATTTGTTGTGAAAAACAAATGAGCTAACAGATGTGAAAACATTTCATAACCATAAAATGCCACCTAAATGTGCAGCTACAACCAGCAGAATTAGGGTAGATTTTTCTTAGAATGGATTTTGGTTGGATACCTTTTCCTCAAACTTCTTAATTCCCATTTTTCACATTTATGTGTTTTCTCTCTAATATCTCTATTTTTTCAAAAACTAAACTTAAAAAAAATCTAGGAGCTTATTTTCCAAACCTTGACATAATTTATTTGATCTCTACTGAACTCTTCAGTTTCAATTGAGGATTAATCAATGCTAAGTAGAGTAGAATAATTACCTTACTTATTTTACATATGATACCTCTACTCAAGTACCCAAATATAGGATTTTCCTTAATTATGATAGTCTTTTATTAACTCATGTTTAATTTGCCATTTTATCATAACTACACTGGCACCCCTGCTTAGAGGTAGCAATGCCACATTGCATCTTCAGAATCCCCCTCTGCTTATCCTCATGATTTATTTTTTCATGGCAATCCAATGATTAGGACAAAATCTCCCATAGGTTAGTGCCTTTCCTGAACCGTTTCTCCAAAATAGTTTTAATAATCATGTTGTAGCTATTGTGATGTTTAAAATCTAAATGTGTGGTCACCTTAAATTAGAAGCTTTATCATAAGTCTTTGGGCAATAAGCATTTATTAAAGCATACCAGGTATTTTTTTTTTTTGGGTGCATACCAGGTATTTACATGGAGTTCAGTAAGTTAAGAAAAGGATCTATCTAGCCTAGAATTCCATCCTGGTCAGGTTCTTTCTCAAGTCCTCCTCCACTAGCCTGCTTCAATCACAAACTCCCTCAAACTGAAAGTGGAAACTTTTTATAGGTCTGGAGAAGAGGCAGTCCTTAGACACTGCTTCAAGTTGATTGGTAATAATCATCCAAATCCATTGGTTCACTGCACTTGAATGTGGTCTCTAGTTGAGTTCAAAGTCCTTAGCTTCTGAGAACAATACCTTCTTAAGGGCTAGCCAGGTGAGGTTACAATCTAATTGACTTGAAGTAGGCTAATCAGCAGTCAATAACTCTCAATTAATTCAATCAGTTTAGATTAATCTCCAGGTGGGCCTTTGAGTATCTGCCAAATCCCATTGTTTTCTCAAACTATAGAGGAGAGACTAGATTAGACTAGAACCTATCAGCAGCTTCTCCTTACTATCTTTGAAGGGCAAGAATCCACTTCCAAAAATATGAACCTATGGTCTCTGCTAAAATTTTCTTCTGGGTTTAGGTGTCATATTTAACCCTTTTTATGTAATGTTGCATCACCTCAGAGAACCACAGACTTTTATATATGAAAGGGATTTTAGGGATTGCTTAGTCCACTGTTTCTTTTGCACAGAATGAAATTAAGGGATAGATAGTTAAATACTTTCCCCAAAGGATCAGAGATTATGAGAGATTGAGTTTGCACTCCTGACTCTTAGAAGTAAAAAGAACTGGGTTTTACTTTAAAAGATTGGAGTTTGAGTCGGTCCATTAGACATATGACAAGACACTTTCCCTCTATACCTTTTCCTCCTCTCTTAAAAGTGAGCATTTCTATCCTACCAACATGGACATCTTATTCTGAGGAAGAAAAAAAAACACTTTGAATTGTGTAAAGCATTATATTAATGAGTTATTATTACTATTTCTATTATAGTACTTTACACAAATTTGGATCTCTTTCACACATGCATAAAATTAACTACAGCTAACAATCTAAATGAAAACTGAACAACAGCCATAATATGGCTCTCCCCAAATTGTAGTGTTTTGTTATATATCAATCTTTTTTTTTTCAAAAGAGAATTGTTCATTTAAATTAGTGTTGTTTTGAAATATAGCATACTCTGCAATGCAAGCTTTGACCTCTTGGGGACCTCTTCTCCACTGGACTATTACTTTTACCTTATGGAGAATATAAGGAAATCAAAAATTTGACATTCACCTGTGCTTAATACTACAGAAACAGAATAAACTTTCCATTCCTTCTGGATTCATGGATACTAGGATCAATACATGGATGGAAGGTGGTACTAGGGCACAGTCTTGCCCCTGCACAAATATTATAATATGAGTCAGTCCTAAGATATGTACTAGGGATACAAACTCCATTGCATGAATTTTCCAGGAATTCATTCCATTAAGCACATTGCTCATCTTAAAGATATTTTTACTCTTTTGCTTCAACACCAATTATCATGAATAGGTTCTGCGTATTTTCAAAATTTCTGATTTTCTGCACTATTCCTCAGTGCTGTCTTTCCCAAACCTCCTGCAATATTCTCTAGTGCCAGTTTTTCCCAACTATGCAAAGATCATTGTCAAGGGTCCTGCTTGCTATTTCCTAAATGGGCCTAGAAAATTACAGGCAGCTGTAAACTGAAACAGCTTCCAGAGCACAGCTGTTCCCTCTTCCCACTCTGGCATCCCAAGATTCTAACAGGAATGGGTCAAAGAGCAATGATAATTTCAGTTGCTAAAAGTAAAAACTAATTAAATTCAAAGGCCTAACAGGTTGTAGAAAGATATTGTCAGAAAAATGCTCATAATAAAATTTTCATTTTTATCACCTCCTAAAATATATATTAATATATACATATATTCTCAGATGTCTTTCTTTGTAGTTATATATATTTATATGCACATATATGTGGATGAATGCATATGTATGTGGGTATATTAAATACATTCTCATATATACTCAAAGTATATTGATAGATAGAGGTAGATTTATGATTAGAAAGGATGTTGGAGGGTGAATATATACAATACTATGTTTGTATTAATAGAAACACACACATATAAATATGTATACATATAGGTATGTGTATATATGCACACATTTATAAATTTGGGAAAAGACTATTGGACGATGAGTAGAGCCTGAAAATAGACTGAGATTATTGGCATAAATTGGTTTTCAGGAATTTTATAATCTTTTCAATAATCCCAGGTTGTTTATTGTCATGAAAGTCTATATTTTTACACCTATGTTTTTCCAATTATATTCTATGGAAAAAAATTTTCATTATCCTGATGATGGCAAGAAAAAGAAAAAACACAAAGAGCAATGGTAAGGTGTGTGGTGGGTGGGTTAAGTAGCCCTTGGCCATGTTACTGATGCTGACTTACAAGTGAGAAATGGTGATTAGGCATCCAAATTATGTATCACCAGAAAAGGAAGTGTGCCAGTAATGGAGCAAGAATGCAAAATAGCAGCTGAATTACCAGATGCTGCAATTAATACCTCTGAGATATTAAATGAACCAGAAGATCTTTGAGTGAGTGGATCTTTTATGGTAGATTTACAGAAGACAGCAGGGGAATTGCACAGCAGGAGAAAGCATAAAGAACTGAGAATGAAATGCTCCAGTGGGTAGAGAACCTACTTCAGTGAGATACCAAACCTTTCTAAGTATCTGAGGATCATATTTCTCTAATGTAACTTAGCTTATTCTTCATTATCAATTGGAAATCTATGATAGCTTTCTTGATTTTAATGTTTCCCTTACATATTGAATTTTATTCAAATTTTCTTTTCTCCAAACAAAATTTCAGTATCATTTAATGGGAAAATGTAACATATTGCACCTCCCTTTTATTTATCAGAACTCTCAAATTTATTATTGTCCCTGTAAACAAAAACAGCAAAGACAGTACGTAACTCATGATATTGTAAAGAGAAAAAAAATCTTTATAAATGCCAAAATGCTGTATTCGAAATTCTTGTTAGACTCTAAGTTTCTTGAATACAGGACCTTTTTCTTTTTTTTTTTACTTTTTGTTTCCCTAGCGTGGTGCCTAACATGTAATAGGTGCTTAATAATTCTTGATCAATTGATTATTATTATTATTATTATAATTACTCTTTCATAATGGAGATTTTCTTAATGTTATATTTACCTATATTCTATTCAAATTTGCACTATTCAAAAATATATTTATGTAAATTATGATAATTGGACTCTTTTGAATCATGCCATAATTTCACTAATTAGGACCTAGACTATGATAGGCTTAGAAATTACCTAAAGTACAAATAAGCTAGGTGACTTGCCAAGGTTCTCACCAATATTTCAGAGGTAATATTTGAACCCAGATCTTCCTAGATTTGAAAATTACTTTCAATGCACTGCACCAAGCTACCTCTCATAGAGCAAATTTCACAGATGTCTCTAATCATAGAATCCCAGTCTTGGAAGGAATGTAATACATTATCCATCAGAACCAGAAATAGGAATCTACTCTATATTATCACTGATAAATGATCTGTGAAAATTTTCTGAATTTTAAGGATGATAAAGCTCAAATTATTCTTTTTTCCACCTGGATGATGGGTGCAATTATAGAAATGTTTTATGCAACCCTTCTCCCTTTTCCATTGATAAGAGGAAAAAAAAGTTACTTTAGCATTGGTATAAGAATGTAGGTGGAATACCATCACTCAAGAACCTACTTTAATAGTGTTAGAAAAGCAAATAATGAGAAAATGATGAACAAGCTGGGTCAAGAATGCCCCATTCCCACTCCACCATGGTTATTAAGGAGGCATGAGATGCCATCCTTGTTTGGAGACAAGGTAGAAGAAGTATACTAGTGAACTGGGCACCAGGACCAGAGAAGTGTTAGGGCAAAATCAGCACAAGTGCTTTTAATTGGAGACTAGGTTAGCAAGTTTAAGTACCACTGGGTCTGTTTCAAATATGTTTTATATGCTGGTTCAATTCCATATAATCCTATTTTTGTTCCTTCTGTAAATTACTCTTTTCTTTCACAAATAGTACAGTTAGTTTTGAAGTGTATCATGGCAAAGAGTAAACAGATAAGAAGATGTGAGGACTAGAACCTACATCCAGTTTTGATAATAACAACAAAAGGACAAGGAAAGATGATCAGAGATTATTACACAACAACAAAAACCATTTTAATCAAAGAAAATAATACTGCTTTAATCAATAAGAAAAAACCCCTCACAAGGTATATTCTCCCACATGATATAACACCAAGAGTTAAATACACAAATGTAAAGAACATGTACTACCAATAAAACTGGCTGGAGGGGATGTGTAAGGAATATGTGCAGCCAATAATTGTTTATACTGCATGCCAGGGAAACTCACACTGCAACCACAGAAGAGAGGATGTATATGCTAGAATCAGCATCCAGTTACAATGGTAAGAGCAGAAGGACAAGGAAATGCAATCAGGGCTTACTACAACAAGAACATCAAACTTTTAGTCAAATAGCATAACCAAGCAACAAGAAAAAAATATTTTCATGGGTATACTCTCCCATAGGTTATCATGCAACAAGCTTATAAAGGTATACATGGAAACACACAGGCAAGAAAACTGCATGGAGACCATATGTGTAAGGAACATGAATGGGCAAAGAATATACATATCACATGCCAGGACAAAACATATTTCCACCACTCTAGAACTTCTGATGTCTCTGCTGGGCATCATGCCCATAGTCTCTACTGCACATTGTATTGTATTGGCTAGGAATCTCTGCTTTCCTCACAGCTAGTGAACTGTTCTCTGAAACCATCTCCAATCCTCTATTTCTTTATCCACAAAATGGGGATAACAACATATTGTGTTATATTTTTCTCAATTTTGTTTTAAGGACCGAGGAAGATAATTCATATGAAAATTTTTCCAAGCTTTAAATACTATATAAATATCATTTTATTTATCATTATGAGATTCAGCTCTCCAAAGATCTCTGCCTTTCTCTGTTCCTGTCTACTGAGATTAATTGGTCAGAAATCCTTTCCCTGACAAAGGCAGAATTATACTATTTTAATACAAAACTGAGATTATGAACCATGATACTCAGTAAGTAAGCCAAAAAAGTCACAAAATGTCACACGCCAAAATAAATTTTTTTAGTCTGTTTGGTTTTGGATTTTTTTGTTAATTGTGTGGGTCTGGTACTATCCTAATACCCTTAGTCCAAATCAGCTATCTGATTTGGAGTTAGAAAATTAAATATAACTCATGTTAAATTTATGGTGCACTTGTACTGCTCAAAATCTATAGAGGGCACACTTTCTGAAAACAAACAAACATAGGGACAAAAATCCCCCTACAGCAACTGTATGGGAGGTGGGAGAAGAAAGCTCACCAAGTTATTTATGCAAATGAAGAGAGGGGAAAGGAAAATAAAAGGTTAGTAAAATGCTAAGGCTCCATATTGCTGACTTCATTAAGTATACCTGCCAGAACAAATGGAAAATTCTTTATATGTTGCAGTTCAGCTAGCATAAACCTTTCTATTATCTCTATAATTAATATTTCTGTCTTCCTCATTACAATGCTTTAAAAAATTATTGTAACTGTTATCCTGGTCTTGCTTCCCCTATATCTTCTCTTCAGTAATCCTAGTTCTTTTGTGATACTGTAATAAGTTACCAAGTGACAAATGCTTGGTTTCTGTAGCCACATTGCTCATGAATTTCCCTGCTTGTTCCTGCTCCCCCTAGGGCTAAGAGGCATTGATCTTAAGAAAAATGAATAAAGACAAATGTCCCAAAATGTAGTCTTGAAACATAAAAAAAAAAAAAACAAGTCCCTCCCCATCAGGTTCTAAATTGAAGCATGAGTTAATTCTTTTTAGAAACTTTATCAATTAATAAAATGGGTTAGGGGGGCAGCTAGATGGCACAGTGGATAAGCACCGGCCCTGGATTCAGGAGTACATGAGTTCAGATCCGGCCTCAGACACTTACTGGCTGTGTGACCCTGGGCAAGTCACTTAACCCCAATTGCCTCACCAAAAAAAAAACACCAAAAAAACAAAAAAACAAAAAATAAATAAAGTGGGTTGGGCTTGGAATCAAAGATTTAGTCAAAGTCAGAGGTATGCTGCAGCCACTTCAAACAAATCTCTAGCTAATTGTTAAATTTGTAGCATGAGCATTTACACCTTGGAAATTTATAAAAGCTTCAAATGAAGGCTTGATTTATTATTTTCTTGATTTTAAAAAGTGATAGATAAAACATTAATGTTGAAGACTAAATTGAAAAGTATATTTGTTTTAAAGACAACCAGTTGTTAATCATTTAGCAGCATGCACAAGCTAGAAGGGACCTTCAAGGCTATCAGTCTACTCTCATATTCAGTTGAGGAAAATAATGCTTAAAGAGGTTAAGTGACCTGTCTAGGGTCATATCATTTGCAGTTATCTGAGAAAAAAATTAAATCTGGGCATTATTAACTCCAAGTCCATGTCTCTACTCATTATATCTCCCTTTCCCAGACTGCTAAGGTTACTACTAGATCTAAATATATGATCCTATGACTTTATGACTTGGACAGTTATATCAGATATTAAATGTTATCCACACTTACATTTTCTACTTTCACAAGATTTTATTCTTTACAAATCATCAAGTTTATATTATGCATTTTTCTCATTGTATACTGTTGCTGTCTTAAAAATTGAGATAGAAAATAGTCATTTTAAAGTTATCATTATCTATGTTGCCTTCCATCATTTTCTGGGTCACTTATTTTCTCTCTAGTGTCTTTTACCACTTTTGTTAGATTTGTCAGACAATTTTTACCATCTTTTCATCCTGTACTAACATTTTCTCATTGCATGCCATTGTTTTTTTTTTCAAGCTAGCATTAATAGGTGCATTATACTTTACATTTCCCAGTATACAATTCACTTTACTCTTAATTGTTAAAATAGACCCTTCTGAAATCATATTGAGTGTTTTGATCTCTTTACAGTCTCTTTTGTAGGGCAGCAATAATTTCCTTATTTTCTAGAGTCTCAAAATGTTTGTAGTTTTCTCTCCTTATTCTTTAATTGTGCCACACTTCCCCATGCACCATATGGCATTCACTACCTTTTTTAATTCCTGCAAATTTGATTAATACTCTTTTAGTGCTATGATCTATAAAAACAATTCATTCTGTCAGTTGTGTAACTTTCCATTTCATGCTCCCAAGGAAAGTTTCAGAAAAGTATTGTTGTATCCTATAATACCATAATAAATGGAATTCCCAAAGTATAGAACTTCTTTCTTCGAAAAAGAAATAACAAGTTGGGAGGTATTTATAAAACTGTACTTTAAATGCACCAGTTTTGAAGCAATGAAGTGCAAAGATCTGCATATACAGAGAAAGGACATAGGTTCAAAATACAGCTCTGCTTTTTACCAGTTGTTTGGTCCAGGGCATATCAATTAGCCACTCTGATACTTTGTTTCCTCATCCATAAAATGAGGGTATTGGAAACGATGGTCTATAAAGTTCTTTCCAGCTCTAAATCTAAGATCCTGTGGAGAAAGGTATCTGTATTTTAGCAGATTTTCTTCCTCCCACACTTGTTAGCCCTTAAAAATCCCCATCAACTCTCTATTTGACAGTGGCTAGCATGTTTCATCATCAGTCTCCTGAAATTATGCTTGACCATTGTATATATGAGAGTTCATAAGTCTGTCTCAGTTATTTTCTTTACATTATTTTTGTTTTTACTATGCTTTGAGACTCACGACTTTGTGACCCACTGTGCTGACTTGGACAAATTATTTAACCATTTATCTCAAATATTAGGCTACTACTGTGAAATTGTAGTGTTCCCACTTATTGTCTAAAGATTTTAAGAATGCATATATTAAGTCCAAATATAAAATATTACAAAAGTATCCCAATAGCTGCCAATACCACCTGGTTTATTAAGAACAATTCATCTGGGGGTTATTTTATAGTTACCTTTTGGGGTGGTATTGAAGCAAATAAGCAGACAACAAATCTTTTTTACATTTTCCTCCATTTTCACCAATTTAAATGTCCCTATTGTGGAGCTGGGGATTTTTACTTCAGTTTAAGAAAGCACATATGGTTAGAACATTATTCAGGGAACAATGTTGTGATAGAGATGATCTCAGGTGGGCATTTTTCACTTATAACTTCCATTATTTACCAATAAAGTCTTTGAATTGATAATATTTTTTCAAATAATTATGAAAATAAACATATCAAACTTAAGCTTAAAGCTACTGTTCTAGTTATAGATCTACAATGTTGGGAGATACACCAGAAGATGCCTAATCTAGTCATTACTCAAATGGACATACTCTATATCTGTAAAACATGATGATTCAAGCACAACTTATGTATTTCCAGAAATACATATCTCACTACCATATCATAGGTTCTTGTCCCATCTGAGGTAGTCCATTCTTACTTTTGTAGAAAGCAATTATTATATTTTCCAATTTATGTTGAACCCAAAATGCCATCAGAAGCTAATACTTTTCTTAAGCCAGAGACATTTTACTGACTTAGGAAGGACAAGGAAATATGAATACCCTTACAAAAAGTATAATGGGAAATAGCATAGTTATATCATTAGACAGAAATTGAGAGCTAACAAAAGTATATATGTTAAGAATAATAGAACAACTTCAGAAATTTTCTTCTGCCTAAAGAAAATGGTTACTTTGTGCACCATCCCAAACATCTCTAAGACTGTGTATATTACCTTTCTGGATTAGGAGAGTTCTAAATATGTTTATTGAGAAACATTCCAGTAGCTTATTTAGATTTTCTTGAATCTCCCTACACCCGTTGAGTTCCATGTAGTAGTGCAGGTTAAGAGGGTGCTGGGCTGAACCCCAAGGCTGTGAATATACAGAGTAGAATTTCCAATATTGAGAGACCTTGGTAGCATTATAAGACTACTCTGTGATTGAACAGAAAGCCTGATAAGGTTCATGTGCTTCACAATGAAAAAGCTCCTTGGGATATTGTGAATGCTGATATTAGAGAAGTCTAGCATTATCACTTCAAGCTCTGGATGTGTAGATAAAACCAGCTGCAGAAGTCTATAATACTAAATCCCATGATTTAATAAATCCCTTGATGGCTAAAATAGATAACAATTTGAAAGCCTTCTTAGCATTAGAAGAAGACAAGAAAAATCTATTATTAACCTTTCCTAACATTGGGGCCTGCCTTACCCATAGACAGAGTAAAAAATGTGTGACTCAGAGGTACAGGGAAGACCATCTTCACCCACATAATACTCTAATGCTTTTATAAGGCTTGAATTTCTAAGTTAAGTTTCATTTTTTATCTTAATGTTTTAGTCCCTTTTAAAATATAATCAATTAAGTAATCAATCAGTAAGCATTTATTAAGCATCTAATATTTTCTAGGCACAGGGAATAAAAATACATTAAATTATAAACCACTACTTTCAAGATACCTATACTCTAAAATATCAATGACAATTTGTGACCTACTTAAAATACTAATACTGAGCTATGGTTATGCATTTTGAATTTTTACGAATGGGTTTCAAATATTTTCTTGGGAATGGATTTTGAGTGAGGGAGAACATTCTTTATTTATATATATATATATATATATATACACACACACACACACATATATATATACACATATATACATATATACATTCTGTATATATATACACACACATATATATACATTCTTTATATATATATTTACACACACATATATATATATACATATATACATATATAGTGCTGTATTTTATTATTTTCAAGTTACATACATATAAGGATAGTTTGCAACATTTGTTTTTATAGGATTTTAGTTCCAAAATTTTCCCACCCCCTTTTGCTCTCTCCTCCCCAAGACAGAAAGCAATCTAATATAGGTTATATATGTGCAATCACATTAAACATACTTCTGTATTAGTCATATTGTGAAAGAAGAGTCTGAGCACAAGGGAAAAACCTTAAAAAAGAAGGAAACAAAAAACAGCCCCAAAGTAGAAACAGTATGGTTCAATCTGCATTCATAAACCAAAGTTCTTTTGTGTTGATGTTGAGAGCATTTTATATCATGAAGTTCTTTGAAATTATTTTGGACCATTGCATTGCTAACAAGAGCCAAGTCTATCACCATTGTTTATCACACAATGTTGCTGTTCTGCTCCTGGTTCTGCTCCTCTCAGTCAGCATAAGTTCATGTAAGTCCTTCCAGGTTTCTCTGAACTCTTCCTGCCTCATCATTACCTTTCACATTGATTTTTTAAAACTTTAAAAAAAACTCTTTAAAACTTTTCTTCTCTCTCTCCTCAACCCTCCCTATGAGATCTAGCAATTCAATAGGTCATACATGTGCAGCCATGCAAAACATCTCATCAGTCATGTTGTGAAGAAAACAGGCAAAATACTTTTAGAAAGAGAAGCTAACAAATAAAATTATAACCTCAATGTGTATTCAGACACCATCAGTTCTTTCTCTGTTGATGGTTTGCATTTTTCATATGTCCTTCTGAGACCATCCTGCTCATCATTTCTTTCAGTTACTATTACTAACTGTATTATCCTCCATCTTATTCCCTCCCCTTGATATTTACTCTATTTTCTATCTTCCTTCGCCCTATCCCTCTTCAAGTGTTTTGCTTTTTACTGCCCCCTCTCCCAATCTGCCCTTATGTCCTTTGCCTCCCCACCCATCTCCTTCCCCTCCCATTTTCCCTCAGGGCAAAATTTATTACTATGCCCACTTGAGTGTGTATGTTATTTCCCCTTAAGCCAATTCTGATGAGAGTAAGGTTCACTCACTCCCCTGTAGGGAGAACATTTCTTAAGCCTTTGAGGCACTTGATAAAGGAAAGATGATGAGCATTAAAGTATGGCAAAGACAACCCAATAGCATACTTGGACATCCCTTTACAATTTTCTGCTGTTGAGCATGAACTTGCCAGGGGTTTTGTCTCTTCTATTTTTTTTTAAGTTTAAACCAAGAATTGTCATGTTTGTGATCATCTACCATCCCTAAAAGAGAATTGAATGTGCTCTTCTCCCATCATGAGAGCAAGTTAGATATAGAAGAAAATGGAAGAAATTATTCTTATGAAGAATGAGTAGACCTTGGGAATGCTGTTGGTTAAACTTTCATTGGGTTTTGTGTTATAGAAATTTGTAATTTACAGGCTTTGTATTCCATGTAATTGTTGTTTTTTAATTATATTAATAGATCTATCATTAATTAAATTGTATTAGTGGTTCCTCTATACTTGTTATATTCTAATACCTCTACATAGTTGGAACATGGTTCTTAGTTCATAAGTTTTTACATTTAAAGTGGAAAAAATATCAAAGGTAATCTGGTTTAACAATGCTTCAGATAATCTTACTCTTCTTAGGCACAATGTAATTACAACTTATATTCGTACACTGCCTTACAATTGCAGTAAAAAAAAAAGCACAACAAAAATAATCATCAACAACAAAAATAATATCCATTATCTCATTTTAATTCTATTTTTAAAAACACTGATTAAGTACATGTAATACCTCTTGGTCAACCCATGGAGAAAGAACTCTATAATTGAGAGTCAGGAAGTCATGAGTTAAAACCTTGCCTCAGATAATTAGTAGCTTTGTTAAATTGAGCTTAATCTCTTTGTCTCAGTTTTCTCAAAGGTAAAGTGCACATAATAATAATACCTAGCTAACAGGGTAATTGCAAGGATCAAATGAGATAGCATGTAAAACTTTCTGTAAACCCAAAAGGCTACATAAAGAATGCCCATTATCATTATATTGTTGTTTTATTTGATTCCTACAACAACATTATTAATTAACTTGGGGCAGTGTCTTAGAGTTGAAGGCAGAGAATCAAATGTTCAAGTCAAAGTGTTAGATTTGCAAGGAGGTATGTCTGAAAGGGAAGGGAAGAGGAGATAGATTCAAGAAGATACAGAAATGTTTAAAGGCATGGACACAGGTAGATGAGAGATTTCACACATAATGGCTTTAGTCTTCTCAGTATTTTCCTCAATCCACCCAATACAGTGAGCAAGTTCATCACTTGACAAAAGTATTTGGGAAGGGGAACTTGAGTAGAGAAGAGCTGGTTCAAATCAAATATTGTAGAGCCATGGTATCAAACTCAAAAAGAAATATGGGCCACTTAACTATACATAAAGATCCCTCTAATCATAAACTGACTCAGAAAAGCACGTATTAGGACTATTTATATTGTATTTTTATTTCTTTCATTAAATGTTTTCCAAGTAAATTTTAATCTGGTTGCAGATTTAATTCCGCAGCCTTGGGTTTGATACTTCTATTATAGACAGTGAGATAGCAGTATCCTCTAATTCTTTTCTCTTTTGTCTTCAAACCCTTTCTATTGGTTGCTTCCCTCTTTATCTTAAAAAGTCTATTACTAGTTCTCTGTTCCCATTCACTGCAAAATTTCCTCCTTATCAATTTATTTTTTAAATCCCAGCTTTCTGTTTCTATAACCACCAGTAAACTTAAATCGAAAGTCATCAGTAACATACAACTGTCGAAATCCAATGGGCCTCATTCTTATTGACCCACCCTAACATTTTGTTGTTGTTTTTGATGTTTGAATCTGTAACACTGTATCACCTACTTTTCTTAAGGCCTGCGATTTTTTACTGGTGTCCCTTCCTTCTCCAGTTCCTTAAATATTAACACAGACATACACACACACACACACACACACACACACACACACACCTTTTCCCACTTATTTCTCCCTTTATACTTTTTCTCCCTTGGAAATGTCATTTGGTTTTGTTGAATTTGTTATCACATCTATGCTAATAGCCTCCAAATCTACATCTCTATTTTTGACCCCTTCCTTTAGCTCTATTCCTACATTTAAAACCTAATCTCTCAACCTAGATATTCCACTAAAAATTATAGCTCAGTAGACCACAAACAGAACTAAACATCTTTCTCTAGATTGCACCACTTCCCACATTTCCTATTTTTGCTGATAATACCATCTTCCTTTCAGTCATCTACATTGAAAACATAGTAGTGATTGTTGATTCGTCCTTTTGTTCCCCTTCCTTACCACTACTCTTCAGCAGTCTCATTATATACCACATCCATCAGCAACTATCATAGTTCAGATTCAGGTGAGTTCAGGGGCTAGTTGTAACAACTTTCTAATTCTTTCTTTACCTCAAGTTTTGCTCTTTGTTTTCACACTGATGCCAACATAATATATAAATAACGCTGATTGTGTCACTCTTCTACTTAAAATGTAAATTGCTCCCATTTGAATACTGAACAAATTACAAAATTCTTAGGTTGACATTCAGAGGTTTCTACAATCTGTCTTGAACCTACCTTTCTAGCCTTACTTTACTTTATTCCCTTCATAACTTCTATTTACCATTCAAACTAGACTACTCAGGATCTGCTTCTCTTTGAAGCTCAACTCTCAACTTCCAAGCTTAGTCCTCTTGTGAGTCCACAGCTTTTTTGTTGCCAGAGAAATTGCTCTTTAAAACTGCTTCCTATCAGTAATGCCACTGACCTATGTCTCCAAAGAGAGTGTGCACAATGTATACAGAGAACCATGGACAGAATTACACAAACAAGCCGAGTCAAGAAAACAATAAACAGAATGATTATAACAATGTTAAGAATAAGAACCACTAAACAATCAAAAGTAAACAAAGAACAAGGACAGTCTCAAAGAATAGATAGGTGAACACACTCCAACCTAGGACTTTGGAAAGGTGTGTTAATATGAATATATGGATCACCTGGATTTGATGGAGGTACCTTACTATCCAAATGGATTTTATGAGAACCTGGATTAATAAGAGCAAAATGCCCTTTGCTCATAGACTTCAAAGTGAACCAGACAGTCCCTATTTACTTTCCCCAAGATAATAAACAAACTCAAATGCTCCTTTGAAATTTCCATTCACTATCTTCTTCCCTAGGAAGAGAGACCTCCTAGACTCTGATAATACCCCTCCTGTTTAGCATTTGCTTTAAGTTGAGCTGTTAAACTGATTTGTATTGTTTAACTGATTTACATTTGAAATGGATTGATCTGTATCATGTCAATAGATTTATTCCATAACCCATGGGCAAAGATACCTTAAAAATGCTTAAAAGGACAGGGTCTTTGAGCTTCTCTCTTAGGAGGGGAGACTCCACACATGTGATCATGAGTTAGATATTTCTTCTTGGGACAAAATATTAAATCGATGTCGTGGTGTTGTGTTTTTTTTTTCTCTCCATCTCTGACCTGGTTTTTCTTGTAGGAGATAGTAAATTATCTGATCTGGTTCTTAACCATGTTCTCTGATCTGTTATTATATTTTGTAGGAGGACAGATATGGGAACAAATTGTAGGAGATATTATAAGATATTATAATTTCTCTGATCTGTTTATTGATTCTGTTTCTAGGAGACAGTCAGATACAAAAGCTATATTTTAATATTCAACAGGTAGAAGATCAATAAAGATAGAATATTGCATAAATTTAAAAACTTTTTCAATATATTGATTTTCACTTATTTCCCCCTTTTCCTCACTTTTCTTACCTTGAAATATGTGGTTTGGTTTTCTGAGAGGTACAGAGTGAAGCTGGAAGAAATCTTGGTGATATATAAAAACAAAATATCAGTAAAATTAATTTTAAAAAAGAGAATATGTCTCTGTTTTCTCTTGAGTGTGTTTTAATTTTGTCTCAATGACCCTCATACTAATGAAATCACAGGTTACTGGATTGAGTATCTCCTACTGGACAATTAAAGACTCTGGCAGATGGGGGTGGGGGTGGAAGGTGAGCACAATCTTCCTTTCTGTCTGATGCAGGATTTGGGCAGGTCTTCCTGACTCTAGATCTAAGTAGTAACTCCCAATCATAATCATAGATCATATCATTCCTGTATGGAATAATAGATACCAGAAAAACAAAAATAGAAACAATACCTCCTGATTCACTCCCTTTTCATAGTTTTGGCAGCCAGGATAATACACAAAAACATCAGGAGGTAAGAGTGTAAAATCCAACACCAACAAGGTGGAATTGCCATTAAAACCAAACCAAACCAAACCAAACCAAACTTTTCATATGAGATTTGTATCTTCTGCCCATTTTCTCACTCTCTCAAACAAACAATGAAACCCTCAAAACACTTGGGTCAGACTAACAAGGTACTACCAGTCCTGAATATAATGAAGAAGACACTAAAATACCTGCTAGATCTGAAGGCCCTAATGCTCTTCTCTCTTGAATAGGATCACATGATTATCCTATTCTTATTTCCTTGTCAATCTCATTCATGTCTGCTGTACATACCCTCAGGTTACTTGTTCCATTTATCCTTATTCTCCTTCATTTGTTGTCAATTATATTCGTGGTTTCTTCTAAGGTAGCATTATTTCAATATACACTTTATTGACTAGCTTTTCTAAAAAAAAGTTACATTTTAGTTAAATAGCATACACAGGATCATAGGTTTTAAGTTAGAAGAGGCTCCAGGATCCTAACCTGGGGTTCATAAATAGATTCCATGGGGTCTATGAACTTTGAGGAGAAATATTCTATTTTTATTTTTACTAAATTGTGGTTCCGTTGTAATCCTGTATAGTTTATTTAAGACATTTACAAACAGTATTTTATTCTAATAAGGGGTCCCTAGTCTTCAGCACATTACCAACCAAGAAACAAAAAGGTTTACAACCCTGTTATATAGAAAAATGGTGTCCAAATCAATAGGAAAAGAACCACTATACCATACATAAGGATAACTCAGGGTTAGTATTGACTTAGAAAATGCATTAATTAACTTTATCTATGTACTATTATGTTTTTATTTATTTTGTTAAATATGTCCCAGTTACATATTAATCTGGTTCAGGCAGCTTTAAGTAGTGTTGTATACAGTAATGAGGTATACAAGCATGACACCTCTGATTTAGACCAATTCCTTCATTTTATATAAGTGGGAAATGATGCAGAGACATCAACTTATTTGATTAAGATAACCTGGGTATTAAATAACTAACTCAAACATGAATCTTCAGACACCATATCCAATACATAGTCTCAATAAAATTTTTCACAAAATGATCTCAGAAAGAAAAAGTCTTACTTGAAAAAAATATCTTTTACCATCAAACTACAATTAGGGCTGTAATTAATTGATAAACTTCCCAATATGTTAATATTTTTCTTATTCATAATTCACTTTTGTGATGTGTCCAATAATCTGGAATGTTATTTTAGATGATGTTTGAACAAACTTCAGCATTTGACTTCCTCTCCTACATCAGAATACAACCAGGTCAGAACCTAGGAGAGGGCTCCTAAGTGTAAGGGGCTAAAATTCTAGCTAGTCTGTCTAAAATATCTAATGAGTAGTTGCCAATAAATTGTAAGTTTTAGCAAGAGTTTAGACTTCTAAGCATTTATTAAGGAGAATAAGAATTCCGTGAAGAGAGAAAGGCCTAGATTCATCTATCTATCAAAGGGAGAGCGCATCTTTAGCTCCACTCTCAACCAGAGGCCTGAGGAAAGAGTGCAGGAGCACCAGCCTTGCCCCCTCTTCCTCCCACAAGCAAACATCTCTTCCTGATGCCAAAGAAAACTCACATGTCTTGCCCTCAGGTGCCTTCTCCTCATGTTGGAGCTTTCCTACAGTAACTCTCCAGCAGGTGGTGTCATTCCAATCATTTATTTCATAAGGTGAACTACACTAACAGCTTCAAAATGTTAACAGCATGACTTTAAGGGAGAGAATTAAATAACAAAACAATACACTATAAAAAACAGACACAAACTCAGAAGCATTGTCATATTGGGTCATTTTTATCCTAGAGCTGGAAATGGATAATTCCCTAATTTTATAATTGAAGAAATTGAGGTGCTGTGAGAGTGTTTATTTTCTTGTGCAATTCAGTTAACCTCTATCTTCCTCAGTTCCCACACCTGTAAAATGGGATTAATAACACCTTCCTCCAAGTGTTTTTACAAAATTCAAATGACATAATATTCATAAAGTGCTTTACTAACCATAAAGCACTACAAAAATACTAATGATTATTTTTATTATTATCCTATTATTGCCATCATAAATATGGTGATAGAGTCATACTATTGAATATTGGTTTCATTTTTTTCTGAAATAGTTTAGTGTTTCTTTAAACCATTTAGCCGTTTATATTTGACAAGTCCTTAAAATCACTGTTGGTAATTTTGAAACAATATTTCTTTCCTTAGATATAATTAAGATATAGATATATTCTTCAAAGCAAGATACTAGGAGAAAAAATATGAATTAAAATATTAGGAGCAAATATGTTTTGGATGTAAATCAGAATATAGAAAGCCAACCAAAAGATTCTTGACTATGGTAATTTAAGAATGATTTTTTTTTTTTGGAGGGGTGGCAGTGAGGGTTAAGTAACTTGCCCAGGGTCACACAGTCAGTAAGTATCAACTGTCTGAGGCTGTATTTTTGAACTCAGGTCCTCCTGAATCCAGGTCCAGTGCTTTATCCACTGCACCACCTAGCTGCCCCCAACTTAAGAACAATTCTTCATCGAGTAGAGATTGGTTATAGAACATTATACTAATAGGGTATAACTACATCATGTTAGAAAAGGAAGGTGGCTGAATCAGCAGGAGTCCATGGCAATAGCCCAAGACCACAGATGAAATCAGGGTCATTCAAATCAGGTCCTGTGCCTCCCTTTTTTTTTTTTAAAGAAAAGACATAAGCACATAAAAATGAATGAATAGAACAAAAGTAAATGTGTGTGTATTTGTGTGTGTGTGTGTGTGGGTCTGTGTGTGTGTGTGTGTGTGTGTCTGTCCATTCCAGGCACCATTCTAGGTGCTTTAGATACCAAGATAAAAATGAGATAATCCCTACATATAAGGAACTTGCATTCAAATGAAAGAGATTACATAGCTATGTTAATGATTGGAAGTTTGGACATGTTAACTTGGCTACACCATATATTTTTGCTTCATTATCTTCCCTCAATTCCCTCAGCTTTGAACTGTGACCAGTAACCAATGTATACTCTGTGTCAATTATTTTGATATCACTATCTCACATGATTTATGATAATGATTGGCATCAGCCTTTGAAATATGTCTTTTAATCATCCATTTTCAGGATTACTTCTCCCTTCCTTCCACCCCTCCCCCCCATTTTCCCCATTCAATCCATGTCTAATTTTCAGGATCCTGAAGGTGCCCATGTAATATGTCACTCTCTTGCCCAGTAAGAGGTCTCCATTATCTGGACTCAAGGATATGATCTGAACATGATTCTGACCTATGGAGCCTTGCTCCAAATAACAGGTGTTAAGCTCCTTGTTCTTAAACCCTTCAGTTTATGAACTTCCTACCCCAGAGACCCAGAGGTAAATTTATTTGTAGTTTGCATTATGTTTTACATCTAGGGTTTTCAAAAAAGGGCAATAAAAAGGGCATCAATGTACAGGTATAGCACAGGTAACTTATTCACACACCCATACATACTAAGAGACACAACACCCTTGTTACCCTATACAAAATTAAACATATAAGGCAACATACATTAACTGGATGTTTTAATATAGAATATAGTAACTTTACTAGTTTTGCCATAATCTTTTGGGAGGTTAATATTAATTAATCTCATTAGAGCCATGTGATAATATTTCTAAAGAAGTTAGTATGATATCTGGCACATAGTAGAGATTTTATTAAAAATAAAAGAACAGGGACAGCTAGGTGGTACAGTGGATAAAGCACCAGCCCTGAATTCAGGAGGACCTGAGTTCAAATACTGCCTCAGACACGTGACACTTACAAGCTGTATGACCCTGGGCAAGTCATTTAACCTTCATTTCCCCCCAAAAAAAATAAAAGAACACAAAATGGATTCTGAGGCATCTAATTATGCATTTTTCATTTCCTTTCAACTCGGTGTTGTCTAAAGCCTACCCTTTTAAATTGTGGGTTGTGACTCCATACAGGGTTGTATAACTAATCGTGGTGGTTGTAAAAAATCTGACAATAGCAAAAGGTTATCTATACATATTTTATATAACCATATGCCCAGAGTTGTGTAAAAATTTGAAGGGTATGAAAGGGCCATGTGTGGAAAAAATTTAAAAAGCCATGGTCTACACAACTTCCGGTACATATATATTGGCAAAGATGTAGCCAATCCTGTTATCAGTGGCATTTCTTTCCAAGAGCATTTGAGTAGTTGTCAAGGTCTCCTTTCCTACTACCATTCAGCTTTGATCTGATGGAGCTCACGCATTTTTGATGTTTTGAGCTCACAAAAAAAAGTCATCTCTAAGCCTAGACACATCTATCTTAGGATAGATATGTTAGTTTAAGAAAGAAAAAACAAACAGAAATGATAAAGGAGGTCAAGGTATTAGGTATAATCTTATTTATTTACAGGAACACTTACACAAATTCTCCTGTATTTGCTGCTATGTAAGCATGGTCATTATGTTGATAAAGAGGAAGATCGGCCCTTTACTACTCCTCACTGGAAATCTTAGAGTTCCATAATGCTACATGGAGAATTGAGGAAAGAAATTCTGAACTATCTTTTTTTTTTTTATCCTTCCATTCTAACCCTTGCCCTCATACCATCCCTATTGTCAGGAGATAGGGGAAGGTCAATTATCATCAAATACAAAAATGGCAAATCTTTTCAGCAGTGAGTTACTTCATGAATGGAAGAAGGCCCCAAAGCAATGACATAATTGATAAGCCATAAAGGTCAACTCTGAGCATGAGATGACCTTTGTCATGTAGAGGTTCCCTCATGTAAGGTCATATCCCAGTATATCTCTGCAGTGTAACCCAATTAAGAAAGGCTAGATTAGGCCTAGTCAGAAGAGTTTCCTAGAGGACTCAAAATGTCATATAACAAAGGCTTTATGGCAATGGAAATTAGATTAAATAAAGTGGTATGTATGGGGCATTCATTATTATTTTTAAATTATATTTAAAACATAATCAAATTATTTAGAAAATTCACTTATATGAAACATTCTCTTCCCTAATGATAACAAATAAATTAGATATGACTGCATTTGTTCTCTCTTTATAAAGTCAAATTTCTGAATTTAGCTACAGCAATGCATTATTGAACCATCTGATTGGTCAATGTCACTGAATAGACACTGCCATAATTCCTCTGAACTGCTTAACTCTTCATTACTCTAGACACTATCTGCAATGTGGCATTAGCCTATAATATAGAACAGAAATCTTAGTGCTTTGAGAGGCTTAGGAAAGTACTGATCTTTGTAATATATTCATTAATCTACTAAAGCATTTTATGTAATCAACAGCATCATATGAGGTCAACTACATCATTCGGTTGTCCAGTGAAATTCTTCTTTATATTAGGCAAATTGTAGTGAATGTGCATATCATTCTATCATTGCTAATCTCCATTATTGAGATGTGTAACAGTGGATTCCATTTGCTCAGTAACAGGCTAGACTTTAATCCAGTTATTTGTAAAGTTTTCTGGCTATGGTCAAAAGAACACTTTTTACGATACAGATTCTGGCATCAAAAACACAAAGTAGGCATTTAATAAACATTTTTTTTTGAGTTTCAACTTAATAGCTTTGGGTAAAATTGTTGAACCATTTGTTAAAAGAAGGGAAATGAATGACCTCTACCAGCTGCTGAAGCTAACAAACTATGACTCCTTCAAGAACATTCCTAAATTGAAGAAGGGGGTTTGGAGAAGTGGTATTTTCTCTTTCCCTCTTCATATCCAAAAGGAATCAGGAACTAATTCCAAGGCTACAAAAAATAGCATATATAGTATACAAATAAAAGGTAACACTTGTAAACTATGATATTAACATGGAAGGAAGAGGTGGAGAATACCACCGTAACAGGGAAGGGAAAAGAGAAGGGAATCAACATTTATGTAATGCTTATTGTTTGCTAGGCATTGTGCTAAGTGTGTTTTTTTAAATGTTATCTTATTTGATCCTTACAACAACCCTGAGACATAGGTATTGCTATTATCCCCATTTAACACTTGAGGAAACTGAGGCAAATACAGTTTAGGTTACATGTCAAGAGTCATATAGTTAGTACATGTCTGGGGTCAGATTGGAATTCAGGTCTTCCTGAATCTAGGTCCAGGACTCTCTCTACCTGTTGTGCCACCAGCAACCTACTATAAAATACTCTGTCTTCTTGAGCTAACTACTTGAAATGTGCAATTGTTCAATTCAATCACTTAATAGGTTCTTTTTTCCCATCCACATTAAGTTATTCAACCAATTATCCATTCCATAATTTAAGTGGCTGACATTCAAAGCCAATGCTGTATGACACTTTAGGGGCTCTAGGAAAACAAGTCACCAGACTAAAAAACTACAAAAGTTCTAAGAGTTATCGAGGATCTGTTGTCAGCTAATGCCTTTTGTTGTCTAAAATAGTATACAGGAGGGAGATTAATGATCCCTCTGTAGAATTAGTACAAACCCAATGACAACAAGAAATCTAAAGAACATTGAAATCAAATAGCAACCTTCATTAGAGAAGTTCTGTTGAGAGAGAGAGCTATTAATTTCTAAAGCTTTATCATCTGCTTTAACACTTTCCTGTCAACATATCCCAGTAGAAATGCACTTGGCTTAAGAGTCAGAAGACCTGGATTCAAATCTGTCTTTTGGCAGCCTGGTCCTATGTGAACAAATCATTAATTCTCTTTGGTGATTACTTTACTCTTATGGAAGATGAGGTTTACTGGGAAGATTTCTAACTTTAAAGCTATCACTAAAAAAGGCAGATCAAGAAAGTTCATTCTCCTCATGGCTAAGGAGAATAATTTAGCATTAATGAGTCAAAATTTTAGTTCATCAAATTCACCTAGCTTATGTAACACCTGGTTACTATTAGCCCCATTTAATTGGGTAGATTTACAATTTGAGTTGTTTTCATAATAATTCTATGCTTCGAAATAAAGTTTTGAAATAGCTCACACTTCTCAGGTAGTGAACAAAAATCTCTAATAATGGACCGGGAGTTGTGATCCTAGCCCTGTTTGGAAAGGGCAGCTTCTTGTGTGGCTTTTACTGGGCTCCCATGGCATAAACAAAGTGACACAGGACAACATAAGGACAAGGTCAATCATAGGTGTTTATGTGAAACAACATTTAAGCCATCAGATACATTCTTTAATAGTACTTTTAAAACATACAATTAAGTAAAATAAGGCAATGATGGGATAATTACTACCAGTTCCCTGAGATTATTTTTTCTTCTCCTTACCATTTCTGAAGCTGGCATATTGGAATGAAAACAAACCAACAAAACAAAAACATAGTTGTATACTTCTCCACTTTTTCATTTAGAAGTTAGTTTTCAGGGTTCTGAAGAAGGGAATTGCCAATATGGTAGACTCTGGCTGCCATGATTGTACTGCTGCTATGGAAGAACTTCCTTCTCTCCTTGTTCTCTTTGAAAGTCCCAAACCTATTGCCATATCCTGTATATTAAAAAAAAAAAACTTTCCCCTCTTTTCTAATCTCATATTAATTTCCTCTTTTGTCAAACTGGGAAGATCAATGAATTCCAACATTTTTGTGACCAGTTAATCTGTTGTCAGGGCTGACAAGTAGTTAGAGTCAAATGACCTGGGTTCAGGTCTTGCTTCTGATACTTGATAGTAAAGCAATTAAAAATGCTTTATTAAGCATCTATTATATGTAAAGCACAATGCTAGGCAATGGGGACATAAGAATAAAATGAAAACTAATGCTTTACCTCCAGCAAGATATATATATATATATATATATATATATATATAATAGGGTGACTGATTAAGAAATACAATATCCTTTGTGGAGGGAGAAAACACTAATAACTAAGGGGGTTGAATTGCTAATTAACTTACAGAATTATTCATTGATAATTATTGAGACCCAGAGAAAGGGGTAAAAAAAAATCTCCTGAGAAGGGACTTGAGGTTCAGCTACCCACCTATGCTTCCTTCCCATGAATTCATTGTGTTTTGTGCTTGGTCACAGGAAGGAGCAGTTATGAGTAAGGCATAGTACTTCCAGTTTATGAATAAGGGAATTGGACTTGTCATAGGGAGTTCCTTTGAACCAAGACAGGATAAGTAGGCCTGGTAGGGGTTTTGTTGTTGTTGTTGTTTGTTTGTTTTTTATGCTCACAGGCAAAGACCAGAATGGCAGTAAGTTGGGAATACTGTTTGAATTACTCTTTAATAAGGCACAGAGACTACAGAGGCAAACACAGAAAATAGTAGAGGCAAATAGGCAGAGAGCAGGAAGATAGGGGATAGAATGGTAGAGAGGGAGGTAGGAAGCAAGGGGAAGGGAAAAAGGAGGGAGAGGGACACCTAGGGTCACATAACCATGGATTTGAGTTAGGACCATACAGGCAATATAGACCCATAGCAGAAGGAGGAGCGAGACACTGGTAGGAGTTTGGGAACCATTTTTTACTGTTTTGGTGATAGGGAACAGACTAATGCTGCTCCATATCACCTTTGGGTTAGTTCATTAACACATCCATATCATCTCCCAGTTATCAGCATCACCTTAGGGTTAGTTCATTAGCATAACACTATGCTGGTGTTTGTAGCCCTTACCAAATATATTTGGAGCTTATCTGGGTCTTACAGACAAACCACTGGAAGTTAGCAGGACTGAGGGATCATTACATTAAGGCCTAGCTCCTTTCCTCTAATTTAACACATAGTGTCAGGATATGGCCTTAGTCAATTTATGAGACAGTTTCAAATGGTTCCTATGCTTCTCTAATTTATGAGACAATTTGCACATAATTGGTATGCTCTCTTAATCTATGGAATATTCTGTAAATGAGTTCTAGGTTCCCCTTTGCAATTTTCCTTCCTACTATTATTACCTTATACTAGCTATTTATAAACTTATTTACTATACTAAGGGTGGGGATGGTGAGCAGAACCAAAACAAGATACAATTTTAACAAAGGGGTGAAGAAAGTTTTTCTGTTAAAGGTAGCATCTGATTGAATTGCATCTCAAAGGAGGCTTAGGAGTCTAAGAAACAGGAGTAAGGAAGATATATATGTTCCAAGTATGTAAGACAGCTGATCCAAAGGTAAAAATAACACAAATCTTTATGGTCACTCTGTGACTATATTTATTGCCTTGTTCAAAGTAGATATAAAGAAAGAACAGTAAACAAAGAGAACAATTAATAACCTGGAGAATTTTTTTTTAATCTCTTAGACTAGAGACAATTAAATTCCTCAGGATAAACACACACCACCCCTGGATAAAAGGTAGAGTGGGAATTGTAATCCTAATCTGTGCCAGGAATCTCCTGTTGCATTCCTTTATTGGGGGGGGGAGGGGTGTACAAATTATTGTTCTTTGCTTACCTTCTACTCAAGAATTTTGCTGGTAAGTAAAGATATTTACAGAATGAGTTACTCTCCACCTTCCAGTTCACTTATTTCCCACTATCAAAGGCCTGGTTTGATTTACAGCAGCTTGGCCTTTTTGCACTCTACATTCACTTGAACTTCAAAATTAAAGGATTCAAAGAGATTATTACTTCCTATGGCTAGCCTCACCCTCTTCCTCCAGCAAAAGATGGTAATATTTTGGGGGAAAATATGATGAAAGACTTGCATTTGACTAGGAAAGTGTGAGGAAGGGGGTCCTATGCCTCTACTTCCTGATTTATTTCCTTTTCTGAATACATATCAAAGATAGATTCCATAAAAATGGTCTTTCTCTATTTGAAAGAACATGTAAGTTAGAAAGTTCCCTCCAAATTGAGAGTTCCTGTGTTAGGTCATTTTGACAATTGCCTCTTAGAGCCATGTCTCTAAAATGGAAGGGGGAGAACAGAAACTGAATCCCAACTAGGTCATTGGAAGAATCTGTGAAGGAACAATTTGCAGGATGGGAAAATGAATAGCCTGCCCATGATAGCCAAAGATGGGACTTATCTCCAACAAAACTGCACCATCCTTCAACCATTGTCAGTGAACACATGACCATTCTATCCCTATCTGCTGCTGGTCTTCTATGACTATATAAATTCTCTTTCTCTCCCATTCTTTTCTGGGGATCTAGATTTTGCCAACCTTCTTATTACTATGAGTTGGTTCTACAATGATATGAATGGGGAATATTTGTTCAGCCTTCTCCCAAATGTCCAATGAGATATATAAGTGCTTCATGTTTTTATATTCATTCTAGGCTTCTGTGGCTCCTTTTAATTTTATCTTTTATGGCAGTGAAATAAATGCTAACCCATACCTGATGCCAATATAAAACACTGGGAAACATATTTGGGAGTGACTCAATCTACCAAAAAAAAAATAAAATGGGGAAGCATAGATATCTGCCTTATCTAATCTTCTTTTCCAGAGCTTTTTTTCCTGGAGTAAAATTGTGGGTTGGGGAAGAGAGCAGAGAGAAAAAAAATATTCTGAAGATACTTAGTCCACAGGATTAGACCCAGTTCATGTGAGCCTTAAGCCCTTGGCTAAAAATGGAGAAGAGATTTGGGTTATGGGTCACATAAACATTTGGTAAGGACTTATAATAGCATCTATTTGTGTGCAGGTAAATGTTTAACATGAGGCTCTCCAAACAAAAACAGCAACAAAATCCCAAAACAATGTACCCAAAACACAACTGTAAATTTAATCTGAATTATTAGCATATTCTCCATCATTTTCTTTAGTCTGAAATCAATAAAACAACAAATCAAGTACTTATTTCTTGCATTTGCAGTTTTGCAAGGTGTAAATGCTCACACTGAACATTTAACAAAGGAAAAAAAAAGAAAATTTAACAATAGTCTCCCCTGAGCCAGTATAACATTACTCCAGCATTTCCTGCCTATATTTATATATAATTTTGAATTTTAAAAAGTATAGTCCTCATAATACCCTATTGAGGTAAGTCATGGAACTATAATTTATCTCTATTTTACAGTTGAGGAAAAAGATGCCTCAGACAGGTTAAGTGACTTCTCCAGTGTCACCTTTATACAGTGAATCTTTATGGTAATTGCTGCCCATGAGAGAATCAGGTTTAATGTTATTATAAAGGAATTAACAGCCCAGCTCATTAGCCAATATTATATTTGGAAACAAAGCCACAGCTATTTACAAGACTTAAAGAAAATCCGTGGATTAGAAAACTGTTACTGTACTTTTTTTGTAGCAATTTAAAACTTACAAAAATAATTACATCCATTATTATATTCATGTCTCACAACAGTCATGTGAATAAAGCTGATGTATTAGACATATGATATAAATGATAATAAAACCATTTTACAGTTAAGAAATCTCAAGCTCAGGGGGGCAGCTAGGTGCCGCAGTGGATAGAGCACTGGCCCTGGAGTCAGGAGTACCTGAGTTCAAACCCGGCCTCACACACTTAACACTTACTAGCTGTGTGACCCTGGGCAAGTCACTTAACCCCAATTCCCTCACTAAAAAAAAAAAAAAGAAATCTCAAGCTCAGAAATGTTTACTGACTTGCCCATAATCACACAGCTAGCAAGTGGAAGATTTAAAAGCTAGGTCTTTTGATTCTGATGCCAATGCTCTTTCCATTTGATAAAGACAATTTTCATTCTGAATACAACTTTGAGAAGAAAGATGAAAGAACCTTAATTCTTGCTTTATTATTTTGACTCTTAGCAACTGCTCTTGCTTTTTCTTTAATCCATTTAATTACATTACTGCCTTATGCCAGATGATAGGAATTTGAGGATAAGAAAAACTATTCCATGCCCTCAAGGAGCAAGCAATCTATTCCTGCAGAATGCCAGCAAAATTCTTTAAAAATTTGGGATCATTAAACATCTTTATTATTTACTTATTTATTACACATTTTTAATTGCAGCATTTCAACCCTGATCACATCTAAACTATCAACTCTTCTTGACATTCTCTGAAGGGAAATAGGGACTTTTCCAGTGTTTTTCAAGAAAGTCTATTTTAAAGGACTATTTCTTGAGTTTGCTGCACTGATAACTCTGATATATACTGGCATTTTCCCCTCTATATGACCAGGAGTTGAATACTCAGAAAAGTTTTGACCTGAAAAAAAAAATGAAAGTGAATTCAAAAGAGATACTGGTTAGCAAGAAATTGGTTAAATGAATCAGAAGGAAAATTCTATGTGTTTGTAGCATATAGAGTAGAAATTCAATTCTACAAATTTGTTTTCTCCCTGCTTCTTGTTCTTTTGTGAATTTAGATGGGATATTCCATGTTGAAGATTGTCTTTCAGATGAAAAGAAGATGGCTCAGAACAAAGGGGGAAAAACAGTATTTCCAAGACTGGCTAATCATATTTTTGATGGATATTATATTTTTTAGAACTAAAAAACCTTAATAATCATTAACACTCTAATCTTATGAATGATTCCACAACCAAAATTTACCTGTGCAAAAATTCAGGTAGAGAGTGTTAAAAATGACTGATACAAACAGTATATTCCTAACTCCATTTAGAGAAACTTCTGCTTTGGGTTAGAAATGGAAAATTGACATTCCCTCAAATTAATTTATTTTTTAAAATGAAATCATTTGCAAAAATTGGCAATATTCCCTTTATTGATCAGTAATAAGTTTATTTAGAGGGAATTTATTAAGAAGATATGGGCATGGCCTGCCATATAGTAATCTTGAAAGGCATCAATTTAATATGTCTGCAGCATGTGTAGCATATTCCCATGACTGAACAATGATGCCATTTCTGCTTGGTAAAAAGTATGATCAGGAATTACTGAAGTATATTTCTCATTGCTGATTGCTATTTTTTCTATTCTGGTCACCCTTCAAATATAAAAATTGTATCTATTGATTGTTTCAAAGTGCTAAGTTAAGTTAATCCCACTTATATCAGTAACTGATTTATACCGGAGCTTCAGGGCCTGAGGTTTAGCTACTATCAATTTTTTAATTAATAGGCAGACATCGTAGATATTCCCCACTATGTTTGTTTGGTTAGTTTCCCTTTGATTGCAATTGGGAAATTAGGATGAATCAAAGGCTAGCCTCCAAAGCAAGAAATATCAGATTTTTAAAACAATATTGAAAATATAACAACCCTATACTTCTCACTAATTACTGTGATCTATAGTTTATTCTCAGTTGGATTAATTAAAAGCTAAAATGCAAACTTCATTGGGAAAACTATTGTTGCCAGTCACCCACATGCTTATGAAGTTTAGTAAAGAAGATATAAGCTGTTGAGATAACAGGGGTATCTGGACATTTTAAAAAATAACCAAACAAATCCAACATTCATTACCAAGATAGTATGATTGATGTCACATTGTTAAACTTCTTATTCAGTATATCTGGTATTTTATAGATTCAACCACATCATCACAAGGAGATGTTTTTGTTGCACTTAGTAACACTCTTGAAAACATAATATGTATATTCATATCCTTCCTTTTCCTAAGTTATAAATTGTTTAGTTGTCTGTCAATTGTGATATTTAAAATCTAAATTGTGGTCGCCTTAAATTATAAGCTTTAGCACCAGTCCTTGGGCATTAAACATTTATTAAAGCATACAGATATTCCCATGGAGTTCAGAAAGTTAAGAAAAAAGCCTATTTAGCCTAGAGTTCCAGCCTGGTCTGGTTCTTCCTCAAGTCCTCTGCCACAAGCCTGCTTCAATAAGGAACTCTCTAGCAAGCTGATTGTGGAAGCTTTTTATAGGTCTGGAACAGAGGCAGTCCTTACACACTGCTTCTAGCTAATTGGTTGGCATCATCAAATCCATTGGTTTTGAAAGTGTTCTCAAATTGAGTTCACAGTCTAGCTTCTGAGAACAATACCTTCTTAAGGGATAGCCAGGTGTGATTACAATCCAATTAACTTGAAGTAGGCTTAATCAGCAGTCAATCACTCTCACTTGATTCAATCAGTCTAGATTAATCTCCAGGTGGGTCTTTGAGTATCTGTGAAATCCCATTATTTCATCTCACAATGCATCCTCAACCTTTAGAGACCCTGACATTAATAGTTATGCTATCAAAAATGAATTAATAAGTGACTATTTCCTTATTTATAAACATGCAATAGATTACATAAGAACAAGATAATCCAGACAGTATCTTTCTAAAGAAAGAGTGACTCAAAGTACTACTTGAGACATTTCAGAGTCATTCAAAAATTACTTACTTGTCATATAGTGGTACTTAAATGAAGAATTCATAGTTAATTTCCTGATTTTAGAAATTATTTATATACTGGCACTTGTTTTAGGTTGTCAAAATCAGATCATGTCACTCTTGGACAGAGAGATTATCCATATACCCAGACTACTCCTGGCCTTGGGGAGTCTAGACTCTAGCTTCTTAAACTGTTGATTTTGATACCATATGGGGTAGCATAACTGAATGTGGGGGTAGCAAAATATTTGGCAACAGTTAAAAGATATGTATACCTATTTTATATACCTGGGGTTGCATACAAACTTCTCAGGCAAAAACGGGTCATGAGTGGAAAAACTTTAAGAAATACTGATCTGGACAAAGAAACTATATCCCCAACCCAGTCTGAGATAGTTTCGTAGAATAGCAATAGCCAGAATGAAGAGTATGTTAATCATATCTTCCATCAACCCTGTCCTTGAGAGATTAGACAAGGAAATAGGAGAAGGGGGAAAAAACTGGAGTCTTCCCCATTTTAATAATTGGCAATTAATATGAGATAGAAATAATAATTTCTCTCACAAACAACAATAACAACAAAAGCCAGTGAACTGGTAGGATGTCTGCTACTGATGAAAGTCTGAACAGATGGATTAATAGATAAAAGGCATAAATTCCTTTTCAGACTTGTACATTTTTTTTTCTATTTGTTAAAACCTGAAAGGGCTTGAGAGTCAAACTTCATCTCCATATACTATGAGGTAAAGACTTACTCTTGGTAAAACATGCATCTGAATTATAATGAATTGTCTTATTAGAAATCAAGTTCAAGTCAATGAGGGTACAAAATCATATTTTGTTGGATCAAAATGTTGGTAGGATTAAAAATAATTTCTAGTCACCTTCATTTTGGAAAATATCTTAGGAGATATGGAAATATGAGAATAATTTCTGGTTGCTCATATGCACTATAGATGAGAATTATTTGCTGTGAGAATGGGGTTGAGGAAGAAGCCATGAATAATCTAATGCAGAATAATTTGGTAATGTTCCTTTAACCATGCTTGGGAAGCCTGATTGCTTCAGATATTGATGGCTTTTTAGAATGGCTTTTGGGTTTTGCTAATGTTGGGTAAAAGGGACTTTAAAAGTTTTGAAAATCCTAGCCAGAGTATGATAAGTACACATAGGAAATGATAAGTCTATGAATAGGTACTCAGAAGACTTAGTTTACTCAGTGCCCCAGAAGCTCATTGGAACAAAAATCCCTCTCCATAGCTTCCCAGGGGAGAAGGGGGAATGAAAAACAAAATGGCAAATTTTCTATGGTTCAGTTTTGTCTTAAAGAGTCTTCATACGATAAAGCTGTGCATACCCTTTGACCCAGCAATACCACTTTTGGGGCTTTTGCCCAAAGAAATCATGGAAAGGGGAAAGGGACCCACATGTTCAAAAATATTTATAGCTGCTCTTTATGTGGTGGCAAGGAATTGGAAGTTGAGGGGATGCCCATCAATTGGGGAATGGCTGGACAAGTTCTGGTATATGAATATAATGGAATACTATTGTGCTATAAGAAACAATGAGCAGGAGGAGTTCAGAGAAACCTGGTGGGTCTTGCATGGGCTGATTATGAGTGAGATGAGCAGAACCAGAGGAACATTGTACACAGTATCATCAACATTGAGTGTTGATCTACTGTGATGGACTATATTCTTCTCACCAATGCAATGGTACAGAAGAGTTCCAGGGAACTCATGATAGAGGAGGATCTCCAAATCCAGGAAAAAAAAAACAAAACTGTGGAGTAGATGCTGAATGAACCATACTATTTCTTTTGTTTTTGGTGCTGATGTTTTTCTATTTTGAGGTTTTTCATCATTGCTCTGATTTTTCTCTTATAACATGACTAATGGAGAAATATGTTTAATGTTATTATGTGTGTATATATAACACCTATATCAGATTATCTGCTGTCTAGGGGAGGGGGGACGGAGGGGAGGGAGGGAGAAAAATCTGAAATTAGAAAGCTTGTATAAACAAAAGTTGAGAACTATCTTTACATGTAATGGGAAAAAAATAAAATACTTTATTAATTAAAAAAAAAAGAGTCGTCATATATAAAAATTTCTCTTAGAGGATTATTTCAGCCAGATACAGTGCTCTTCTTTATTTTCTCTATAGAAATAAAAATATCCCCCAACAATGGGTAAGTGGTATTTTTATATTTGTTTAGGTTACTGTTGAAGCTGGATCTGAACAAGTTACTACTCTTCAGCTCAATAAAACACCCATGTCTTCCAGTTACCTTGAGGATTAAATATAAACTTCTTTGAATGGAATTTCAAAGTCACATACAGCCTAGATCTAATCTACCTTTTGTTTTTGTTTGTTTTTTTGTTTTTGGCAGAGCAATGAGGATTGAGTGACTTGCCCAGGATCACACACCTAGTAAGTGTCAAGTGCCTGAGGCCAGATTGGAACTCAGGGCTTCCTGAATCCAGGACCTGTGCTTTACCCACTGTGCCTCCAATCTACCTTTAAATAATTTCTATACATTAATCTTCTTTGAGCACTTACATTTTAGGCAACATAATTGGTCTCGTTGTTTCTCACATATGATACTCTATTATTATGTCTTGCAGAGACTGTCCCCACCATGTTTAAAATGTACTCCCTCTGGGGCAGCTAGGTGGTGCAGTGGATAGAGCACTGGCCCTGGAGTCAGGAAGACCTGAGTTCAAATCCTGCCTCAGACACTTAACACTTACTGGCTGTGTGACCCTGGGCAAGTCACTTAACCCCACTTGTTTCACAAAAAAAATGCACTCCCTCTTCAGCTCTCCCTTAGAATCCCAAGCTTCTTTTAAAGCTCAGATCAATTGCCATCTCTGTGAGACATTTACTGATTACCTAATCTCCTAGTGCTTCACCCTCCCCATTAAACATACACAGACATACACATATATGTAACATATATAGTATATTAATATAACTAGTTTTTTTAGTTTATATCTATTTTATCTCTACTTATATCTATACCCCTTGTTTCATCTAATAAAACATAGATTCCTTGAGGGCAGGAATAAATTTCACTTTTGTCTTTTATTTTCTCAGTAGCAAGCATAATACCTGTCATATATTAAATGCTTAATGAATATGTGTTAATGATTGACATGAAATATTTTACTTTATATCACTATGGTTCTAAGATTACAAATCTTGTTCTGAGTCTCAGTTTACTCAATACACATGATTTTAAATTCAGGAAGACTTTTTTTTCTTCTGTGGTGGTCTGTTTATATCCAAAATTATAATTGAACTTCTCAACAACATATTCCACATTTCATATAGGTAAAAAATTTTGATGATACTAGAACTGGTTTTTACCATTTCCACAGCTGTTAAAATTTTATAAATTTTTTTTTTAGTTGTCACAAACATCGCCTTTTCATTTTGGTAGGACAAAAATCTAATACCAGAGCACAACTTGTGCTAGAGCAAAAATAAACAATCAAACAAACAAACAAAAATATAAAAACACCCCCCTCTCTTGAAAAAAAGCAACATTGTGTTCATCATTTGCAAAAGAATATAGGAGACATGGAAGATGGCAGAGGAAAGGCAGTGAGCTCTGAATTCATGACAAGATTGCTCAAAAAAAATCCAAATAATGCCACAGGATAATTCCTGGAGCAGCAAAACCCACAGAAGAATGTGCTAAAATCATTTTCCAATCAAGGACAGGTCAGAAGGTAAGAAGGAGGAAGCTGCTGTGCTGAGACAGGAGTAAAGCCCAACCCCACAGTCACTCTGACATAGATCCAGGCCCAGGAAAGCCTCACCAGAAAAAGAGAACCCCCAGAGTCTCTGAATCAGCTACAGTGTCAGTGTTGTCTGGAACTAAGCTCACAGTCTGGTGAGAGGGCTCAGCCCTTGGCAGGGGGGAGATTATAGGGGTCTCTGCTGGTGCTGGGGCAGAATGTGGGTGTTTCACCCCTGCTGGGAATCAGGAGGTAGGCTTGAATAGCAGTGGCCCAGGTGGGGGAGGGGCACAGGCTTGTCAGAACTGACAATCACAACACACAAAGCTGGTTGATTAGCAAGTTGGACTGAGGTCATGTGTGGACCAGGGAATAGGCCAGGTGAGTGAAGAACCTGCTCCTCCTTAAATCATACCAGCTGGGACCTTCTAAAGCATGGAATAGTGCAGCCTGGAAAGAGTACCCCACTTTAAGGAACTAAAAGTCAAGTAAAATAAAGGCAAGATGAGCAGACAGAGAAAGGTGAGGACCATAGACAATTTCTTTAGTGACAATGAAAATCAAGCTGCACCCTCAGAGAAAGATGTCAGTCAGGGACTGTATAACTAACACTTCCAAGAAAAATATGAATGGGTCTCAGGTGATAGAGCTGCTCAGTATGACTTTGAAGATAAAGTTAGAGAGGTAGAGGAAAAAAGGGAAAGAGAAATGAGGGTGATACAGGAAAAACATAAGAAAAAAGTCAACAGCTTGGACAGTCAAAGTGGCCAAGTGGAAAAGGAGGTACAAAAACTCTCTGATGAAAATAATTGCTTAAGAATTAGGATTGAACAAATGGAAGCTAGTGACTTTATGAGAAACTAAGACACAATCAAGCAAATATAAATGAATAAAAAAATAGAGGGCAATATGAAATATCTTCTTGGAAAAACTGCTGACCTGGAAAATAGGTCCAGCAGAGATAATTTGAAAATTATTGGTCTACCTGAAAACCATGATCAAGGAAAGAGCTTAGACATCATCTTCCAAGAAATTGTCAGGGAAAATTGCCCTACTATTCTAGAAGCAGAAGGTAAAATAGAAATCGAATGAATCCACCAATCACCTCCTGAAAAAAGATACCCAAAGGAAAACTCCTAGGAATATTGTAGCCAAATACCAGAGCTCTCAAGTCAAGGAGAAAATATTGCAAGCTGCCAAAAAGAAAGAATTCAAGTACTGTGGAGCCCCAGTCAGGATAGCACAAGATCTATCAGCTTCTACATTAAAGGACTGGAAGGCATGGAATATGATATTCCAGAGGATAAAAAAATTGGGATTACAACCAAGAATCCCCTACCCACCAAAACTGATCATAATCTGTCATAGGAAAAAATGGGACTTCAGTGAAATAGAGGACTTTCAGGTATTCATGATGAAACGACCTGAACTGAATGGTAAATATAACTTTCAAACACAAGACCCTAGAGAACCATAAAAAATTTATTGGAGATGGGAGATTATTGGAGTTGGGAGATTTACCAAGGGTTGTACAGTGGGTGACTGTCCTGTGTCTGAGGATGGGTTTTGGCTGGGATCCCATGGGTCCAAAGTGGATGCTTTGTCCACTGTGTCACCTAGCTGCCCCATGATGACATCTTTAGGGTAAAATTGAGGGGGTGAGGGAATGCACTGTGGGAGGGTGAAGGGCAGAGGTAGCATGGGGTGAAATCCTATATGAAAGAAACAGGAAAGGACAAATAGTGGTGGAAGAGATGGGGGAGGAGAAGGGCAGCAAATGAATTTTACACTCATCAAAATAGGCTCAAAGACCTTAATCTCACCAGCATTGCTGCAAGGAGGGATTAACACACACCCAATTGGGTAGGGTAATCTATTTAATCTGGGCAGTAAATGAGCCTAACACTTACCAGAATTAGACCTCAATCTCATCAGAATTGGCTCAAGGCAGGAATAACATACATACTCATTTGGGTGCAGGAAAATAAGAGGGGAAGGGGATAAAGAGAGAGGGGCAAAAGAAGGGAGGGAAGTTTAGGGGAGGGGACAGACAGAAACAAATCCCTTTTGAAGAGGGATAGGGTGAAAGAAGATACATAATAGAGCAAATATCATGGGGAAAGGAATAAGATGGAGGGAAGCAGTTTATAATAGTAACCATTAGAAAGAGAAAAGGTGGAAAAATTGTACAAAAATATTTATAGCAACTCTTTGTGGAGGTTAAGAATTGGGAATCAAGGGAATATCCATCAATTGAGGAATAACTGAAGAAGCTGTGGTATATGATTGTAGTGGAATGGTATTGTGCTATCAGAAATGACAAACAGGATGATTCCAGAAAAACCTGGAAAGACTCATGGACTGATGTATAGTGAAGTGAGCAGAACTGGGAGGACATTGTGCATAGTAACAGCAGTATTGTTCTATGAGCAATTTTGAATGATTTAACTACTCTCAGCAATACAATGATCCAAGACAATACCAAGGGATTAATGAAGAAGCATACTATCCACCCCCATAGAAAGAACTGATAAAAAGAGCACTTGTGGATTGTACATATATAACCTGGTTGATGTCTTATTGAGGGGGGAGGAAAGGGAGGGAGGGAGAAAATTTTGGAACTCTAAATCTTATGAAAATGGATGTTGAAAACTACCCTTACATGTAACTGGAAAAATAAAATAAATGTTTGCTGCAAAAAAAAAATATATAGGAACATTTCACTGCTTGATGGTAAATGATCACACTTAGATCCTTTTGCTATCTAAGCATCTGCCTAAGAGCAAAGTGCTAGTGACTTGAAAAGAATGATTTAGAGCATATAAAGAGGGATGACATGGAAGTGGTACCAGCACTCCTCATGCTTTCTCCATCTATCCTTCTGAGATGGCTCATTAGTCCCAGACTGTATTTATACCCATAGGTCTGGGTAGAGAAAGGCAGGGGCATTGGAGATGGAATTGGACACAGCCACCAAGATGCTATCAGGGTCCTTAGAGCAACTTGGTTGTGGGAAATATACATGTCTATACTCATAATTCTACTGGCTGAGACCCTACCACTTATACAAATCAATTACACTGACACCATAAACTCTTAAAAATGGAAAATTTACTTAATAAGAAGACAAAATCAATAATAGCCACTGATAATAGCTAGTTATCTGTTCTTAGTGGAAGACAGAAAAGAGGAATAATTAAAATATAAAATCAACTTACAAATCTACAACTTATTCTCCCTCCAATTCTCCCACATTTGTGAGGAGAGTGAGTGAAAACTTATAGAAATCCAATAGTGAGGCATATGAAAAGAGAAAGGCAGTTGCCCAGGATAGCTCATGATTCTCTGCTTCAGACTCAGCCTCTTTTGTTTTTGTTTTTTTTTTAAATGTTGAGGCAATTGGGGTTAAGTGACTTGCCCAGGATCACACAGCTAGTACAAGTCAAGTGTCTGAGGCCAGATTTGAACTCAGATCCTCCTGACTCCAGGGCCAGTGCCCTATCCACTCTGTCACCCAGCTGCCCCCAGACTTAGTCTCTTTTAAAGAAGAGCACCACAGCTCACCTGCCCTTCTTCTGAGCCTTTCTGCTCCCCTGCTTCTCTCCTACTTTTGTGTGGCTAAAAAGTAGTAAGCTCTTTTAAGTTAATATTATGCTGGGGCATACAAAAATTTCAATAAATGCTTTCTTGTCTAGGCACTAAATTGATATGATACCATTTAAGTGAAAAAAAAAATTGCTTTCGCACCTGGGATCTGCAAAACTATTCACAACTTGGCTTCTTTGGCCACTTACACTTTTTGCTTTTTATTTTATTTATTTTTTTTCTGAAGGAACAGACTTTTTTTTTATTGCACACCATACCTAAAAGTAGAAGGATTGAACGTGAGGCAAAGAAATCAGAAAATTGGAGGAGGTGCAGAGGCAGAACCAGAGTCACCTGGGTGCTTAGGTAGGAACCTATGCCAAGTAGAGGAGCTAGAATGGTGTCAGAAAGAGTAAATGGAGAGGGGGCTTGGGGCAAACAGCTCAGTTCCAAAGTTGGACACAGGCTATGTCCCCATGTGGTCCTGATGAATACCCACTGACTCTTGATCTGACTGTTGATTTCTGTTTTCTTACCTGGTCTCTAATACCTCAAATCATGGGTTTCTCATGTGTGGTGGCCCACTTGTAACTAACTTTGAGAGTCTCCAATTAACCATTTCTTTCAGATATAAATCAGTTATTTTATAATATTCTTATAATCTCAAAATAGTCCTTTGATGCATTTTCCCAGCAACACACTCCAAAGTACTGAAAATAATCATATTCAAATTAACTGAGGAATAACAATGTCAGCCATCTTTATAGTCAATCAACCCTTTTGGTTTGGGGCCCATAGGGGAGAATGCCTCTCAGAATTCTGTACACAAAAAAGTACACAAGTACTTTTATCTGAAGGACCATTTTCCCCACTTCTTGGGTTTCTTCAAATTTTCTTTCTCTGTGATTCACACAAAACATACTTTTCCTGCCCCTTTCAGCAAATAAAAATGTCCACATAAGGAAGGGGCAGTATCTTACAATGGAATTGTCTATTTTTAAATGGGAGATTTCAGCTGTGCCCATATTATTCTATGGTACTTAAAGGTCAACAAATGCATTCCCTGCTGTATCATCCCTAAACCACCTCAGAAAGATGGTTATGTAAAATGTCCTGAGAGGTCTACTATAAAACCTTGCTTTGTAACAGAGCCAGTGACTCAGACATAGCAAAAGGCCTTCAACTGTTTTCTTTCTTTTGGTCTCTGAAGTCCCATTCATGCAGATGTATAGTCAAGTCAGCTCTGCAAAGGAAAAAAAAAAAAGCATCCTTAGTGCCTTCATGCAGGAAAGGTTTCCTTGGGGCACAAAAACAACTTCTGCTACTAAGTTAGTTCTTGAAACTCTGAAATATCAGCACATTGACTGAGTTGATGGCATCCCTGGTGGCACCTCCAGCAAAGCCTCCCCAGCTGTCTCAGGGCTCCCCACTATTTTCCTCTGCAGTGATTTCTCCCAATTCATTAGACACACTGTTGTGGGAGTGTTGAAGTCCTGCAGATTCAAAGACATTCAATTTACTTAACTATTCTTGCCTTTTTTTTTTAAGTGTTACTTTCTGCTCCTCACCACAAATGTTGCCTGTTTGCATGATCAGATGCCACACAGAATGTTATTAGGGAGAAGATAATTATCCAAAAATTCAATATATTTTCATGATAAAGTTAAAAGTTATTTTAAAAGACATGTCTAGGGGTGGCTAGGTAGCTCAGTGGATAAAGCACCGGCTGTGGATTCAGGAGTACCTGAGTTCAAATCCGGCCTCAGACACTTCACACTTACTAGCTGTGTGACCCTGGGCAAGTCACTTAACCCCCATTGCCCCGCAAAAAAAAAAAAAAAGACATGTCTAAAATCTGATATTTTACTGATGTCTTTGAAAAATAGCAAGGCTGGAGTTGGTTTGGGCCATCATAAAACAGCTCTAATAGCTTTCAAAAAGCTGAATGGACATTTCCAGGGTTAGTATCCTTGCTCAATGTCATTAAAACATGCTCAAAACTCAGGCAAAGATGAAATCAGTTAGACAAAGATCATTTTTGCCAGGTTATACACATTTCTAAAAGACGCTATTGAAATTACAAGGTCATAAAAATCTGACTTATTTTTTTTCCCTTAAGTGATTTCAACTCTTTGGATGGTAAAGATAATTAGAGAGTTGATAGGAATTCACCCATCTATAAGTTAAAAGTCAAAAAAACCCATCTGCCTTTATAATACTTCAGATGTGTAGGGCCTTGTAATTTGACTGATCCCTAAAGGGAAAAAAAGATTTTTAATAAAAAGTTGTGTGTAACAACTCAAGCCATTAATGCCATACATTATTTAGACCCAACTGCTGTAATGATCTCCATGAACACTCATTGCTCATTATTTTTATGCTTGCTTAAATATAGTTAGTACCTATACTACCCTGTCCTCTTATTCTGTCAGACCTACCAAGCTACATGTGGTGCTGAGTAAATGCTTGGCAGACAGCCTTCCAAGGATTCCTGCTGTAGTAATGCTGATTCAGGAGATGGCAATCTTCCCTCTGACTCAGCCTTTGAAGCTGGCATTTTACAAATTTGTCTAGACTACATGTACAATTTCTAACCACAAACCCCCAAAGAAAAAAATTCTGGACAACTTTTGCCTATTGTTACCACAATCTCCAAGGCACCACAGTTGTTAGGTCTTCAAGTGAAGGAGAGATGACACTTTGCTGAGGAGCATAGTGAATTACTAAAGAGGGGATTCTTGTTTGGGTACAGGTTTGACTAGAAGGCTTCTAAAGGCCCTTTCCCATTCTGAGATCCCATGACTCTGTGATGTGGGATTAGGGAGAAAACAGGTGTTGCCAAGAATCTAAGCAAAATCATCACTTTCTCTTAAACTGGAAGCTAGCACCTCCTAAAAGCACCTGTTTCTGTGCAGCTATTTACTACACTTGTCCTTAATCGAACAACTTTCACTGGGTTGACAGAAGAGAGAGCAAAAGGGTCACATAAGAGGATTTAAGATGGGGCAGTTCTCAGGAGTCCAGTGGGTGACTTTTGATGACTTTTTCCTGTGTTTTTTTTTCTTTTCCCCCCTGTGTTATAAATATCCCTGGGGAGAACTCTGTATCTGGCTGCACTATAAGCAGTTTGAGGTTTTTAAGTTACAACATAAACCAAAGAGTTTATGCAACAACTATGTCTCGTCAGTGACAGCTCTGTCCTAGACAATACCTTCTAATACCGCATAATACAGTGGAAAGAGGGTCAGAAATTGAGTCAAAGGATCAGGCTTTAATCCTAGCTCTGATATTTACTACTTTTGAAACCATGGGCAAACCACTTAACTTCACCAAGATCCAGTTTCTCATCTGTAAAAAGAGGTTTAGATTACACAGCCCTGAAGGTCCCTTTTAAATTTTAAGTCTATGATACTGTTATCTCTTCCCTATTCCCTTAGATGGGCTTGTGTACAATGTCCCATGATCTGTAAGTCAGAATTTGAGGGACTCTTACAAATAATACTGCCCTTGAAACCTGGGTTAAGCTCCACCCAACAAGTGTCAGAGTGGGAGAAGAGCTGATGCCCCTATAGTGGCTATTGGAAACATTTAATGCTTCCTGGACCCACAAATCAACTGTCTTCTCTTCTGGACTTTAAAAATGTTTACACCTCTTTGGGATAAAGAGAGATGAGAAAGCTGTTGGTACCTTATGACTCATTCTGGGGACTAGAGGTAGAAGATTGGTGGCGACATCTATTTAAATAAACCCCCTGCCCCCGGAAACTCCACAATTTTGAAGGACAAAATTGTTTCCTGAGAAATTTTTAAATTGCAGAAATCAAATTCTGATTCCACTATTTTCTACCTGTCTTACTTAGGGAAATCATTTATTTTATGTCTTTGTTTCCTTATCAGTAAAACTTTTAGTTGGTGTTAATCTAGTGGTGTGCTGGTGAATATTGAATAAAGAGCTGTTCTGGGGGGGGAAGGGGGGAATGTGTAGATGACACAGTTTTAAGTTTAATCTGCATTAATAACATTTTCTTGATTATTTAGTCAAGGCCATCAACAAAGAAATTACTCAAGACCTGATTTGTAGCATATTTTTTTGAGGCAATTGGGGTTAGGTGACTTTCCCAGGGTCACACAGCTAGTAATTGTTAAGTGTCAGAGGCTGGATTTGAACTCAGGTCCTCCTGCATCCAGAGCCAGTGCTCTATCCACTGTGCCACCTAGCTGCCCCTGATTTGTAGCATTTGCCAAGTTTTAAGGTATTAATGCTCACACTAAAATTTTAACAATATTCTCTTCAAAGCAGGGTTTGAACTGGCTGCAGCACATTCCTGGGTGAAGTAGCTGGTGAGAAACATGCCTTTCAGCTCTTAATGTATCCAGAAAAATGGAGGAACTCTTCATCATACCCAAAAGAGGAAATTAATGCCAGAGGCAAACAATGTTTAGCTAGAAGGACCATGGAAATCTTATCATTCCTGGGAATGTAAAAACTGAAGAAGTACAGCTGTACTTTGTTGAGTGTACAAACACTCTACCATTGACATAGGTTTACTAGAGATAATTCTATTGTAATTATATATTTGCTGAGCCTAATAGCACCAGATTAACCCCCTTACTTATCTTGGTGCCACCAATTATGGTTTCACTATCTATAACATTTGTAAATTTTATAGATTAATAAATGGAATTCTCAGAAAAGTTGGCCAAGGTAAGATATGGATAATGATGATGATGATGGTGGTGGTGGTGGTGGTGGTGATGATAATTAATAATAATATAGATAGGAAATGAAGTTGGTATTTGATTCCAGTAAATTAAGAGTTTCCTAGCATGAAAATTATAAATTCTTGGTCATTCAGGATGTTCAGTGAATCAATTCTCAAGAAAGCTCTTAAGCATGAAGTCCAGGAAAATTCAAAATATCGTTATTATGATCCCACTTTCCCAGCAATAAAAGAAGACTAGAAAAGGTATGAGTTTTATCACATTATAAGTATTAGAACCTTATGGTAATGTGAAACTACAAAATGGAAAGTGACACATACATGTACTTTCACAAAATATTTCCTATTTCTTATTGCCAAGAGAGGAGAGAGATAGGGAAGAAGTAGAAACTAATATTTGAAATTCTGCTAGAAGCATTGAGGAGCATCAGGGGGTCACTGCAAGGTTGCCATATGGCCACTATTGTTTCCAAGTAGTCTAGGTCTCATTAGCAGACAGTCAGTGATTTCAACGAAGGTGTGTTCTGGGTGTGCTTTCGTGTGAATTAGAAAATTAGAGTAATATATTTGGAGAGTGAGTTCATGATATTAGAGAGTTAGAGAATTATTATTTTTCAAGTGCTTTATTATTTTCCAGTTAATATAAGGATAGTTTTCAACATTTGTTTTCATAGGATTTTTATTTCTAAAATTTTTCTCCTAAACTCCCTTCTCTCCCTCTTCCCCAAGACAGAAAGCAGTCTGATATAGGTTATATATGTACAACCACATTAAACATATTTCTACATTAGTCATCTTGTGAAAGAAGAATCAGAGCACAAAGGGAAAACCTCAAAAAAGAAGGGGAAAAAAACAGTCCAAAAGTATAAATGGTATGGTTTAATCTGCATTCAGAATCCATAGTAGACACATATAATCACATATGGAATCAAGGTAGAGTGTTTTCAAGTATAGTATCATATTTAGGGTCAAATCATCAAAGGTGATTTGTATATCTTTGTGAGAGAGACTTCTTGTTGTTTTGTTTTATTAAGGAGTGGGCCTATGACTTTTAGAAGTGGGTAAGTCAAGTGTGGAAACTCACTCTACTAATGCATGCGGACACATTCTCTGCCATTTATACTTGGGGTTACTGTGAGGGTATTGAGATATTTGGGGCACTGAGTTACTTGGGGCACTTGGTCAGAATCACCTAATCAGTTAGTTTCAGAATAAGATATGAACCCACGTATTCCTTATTCCAAAGCACGTCACCTCAATGTCATCATTATCCCCATTTGACAGATGAGGAATCGAAAACACTGATTAACTGACTTGTTCATAGGAATATTTCTGTGTAGCAACATTCAGAATTAATGTCTAAATTTTCTTCCAGTAGTCACCCTATTATACCATACTGATACAAACCTAGCTACATATATGACTATTTAAACAACCTTTCTGTAGTCAGGGGGGACACTGTATAACTGAGGCAAGTCTTAACTTTGGAATCTCATGATTGCCATGTCTTGGTGATAAGAAGATGGCCCCAAGTTGTTTTCTCTGCATACTAAGCAGGGAAACTGCTCATATAACTACAAAATAAGTTCACAATAAAATGAACTTTTTTTTCTTCTAATCTTCTTTTTGCCTAAAAAGCCTCCAGAAGCAAATGCAATAAAGTATCATTAATTAAAAGTGGGGGAAAAGCCACAGCCATAAAATTGCAAAATAAAAACCAACAATAACAATTACAACAGAGCATGAAAAAAGGATATAAAATTCCAGAAGTTATAAATGAATCCCTGATGACAGCACACCAGTGAGGAACACAGGGGCAAATCACCTAGCAACAGTGTGATATTGATTTTTTCCTACCAAGTGGGAAGCTGAGTGAATTTGTAATTATATAGTCATATATCACAAGCTAGGATGGACATTAGAGACTGTCTAGTCTCAACTCCTCACTTTCCAGATGAAGAAACTGAGGCACATGGAAGTGAATGATTTCCCCTAAGTCACATAATAGCAAGCATCACAGGTAGGAATTGAACTCAGGGCTTCTATCTGTATAATCAATGGTCTTTCCACTACATGACATTGATTTCCTTTGGCATGGGCTAGAAACTCTTTGGGAGAAGTAAGATGAAGTTCTAATTTGCATTACCTGGCATATGGTAGGTCCCTAACAAATGTTTGTTGGTTAACTATATTAATAATCCTTGAGAACAATTCTGTCTTGTTATATTGCAATGAACAATAAGATAATACCTCCAAAATATAAGCACATATATTTTATTTTTAAGAGACATTTAATCGATTTAAAGAAAAAGAGCAGTTTTTTTTAATATTAGGCCACTTTTGGATTTATATTAGAAAGATGAGAGTATTATTGTCAAAAGATAAAGGTTTTTCAGAGTAAAAGAAATATCAGGCAGAAATGATCAGAAAAATTCATGTTTATAAAGTACTTTAAAATCTGCAAAGTACTTTAATTACTATTATCTCTATGGATCTGCACAATTATACTATGAAGTTGGTCCTATTATTATTCTCATTTAACATGAGCAAGTTGAATACAAGAGAAGTTAATGACTTGCCCAAGTGATAACTTGTAAATATGCAACACAGGATTTGAATGCCTCATTCCAAGACCAACATTATATCTTCTTTAGGTGGAACATAAAGGAGGGTAGTGCATATCAATGGTTCCTTTCTTCTTAAAGTTAGATAACAAACTAGGAAGGGTACATATAGAAAAAGAAAATTTGGTTTTATAATAAAATAGCATTTCATTTTTCTGGGCTTAGCTAACATATCTATAAAATGAGCTGGTTGGAGTTGACATTGGAGGGTCTGTGGTAAGATAGACACCATAACCATTCAGTCAGGCAATCACTAAACATTCATTAAACTTCTATTAAATGAAAGGTACTGTGCTAAGCACTGGAATACAATGACTGTGTCAACAAACATTTATTAGGTACCTACTTTATTCAAAAAATTATACAAAGAACTAAAAATATGAAGTACAATGGTGGAGAAGCTATAAATTGGGCTAATCATTCTTGTTATCAGTTAGGACTTATGCAAGATAAATGATTAAATTGGTAATATCCTTTAACCTAGTGATCATTCTACTATGTTTATGCTCTAAGCAACTCACAGATTAAGACAAACGTATGGTATATATCAAAATATCCATAGGGGCAGCTAGATGGCGCCGTGGATAGAGCACCGGCCCTGGAGTCAGGAGTACCTGGGTTCAAATCCGGCCTCAGACACTTAACACTTACTAGCTGTGTGACCCTGGGCAAGTCACTTAACTCCAATTGCCTCACTAAAACAAAACAAACAAACAAAAATATCCATAGCTACTTTTCTTTATGGAAGCAAAAAACAAACAAATGAACAACAACAACAAAAAACTATCAGCAAAGTGAATGTCTGTAACATAAGGAATTTTTGAAAATTATATAGTATTTGAATGTAATGGAATATTATTATATGATAGGACACATAGACTTTGTAGACTATGAAGAATTTAATGAAATGGAAAGATTTGTAAGAATTGATGCAGAAAAAAATAAGAACCAAAAGAATAATCTCTACAAGTCCTGTATATGTTTGTATACATACATTCATAGGAGTTAGTCCAATCACACTTGTTTTGCTAATAATCAGTGTGTATGTGTACATGTGCAGATATGTAGATATACATACATATGTGTATATGAAATGATTGCTTTCTAAAAGAACGACCTCTATTTTAAAAAATGACTGAAGTTCCCAGAGAATAGAAAATAAGATATACCTCTGCCTCATGGCAGAGTGATAGGAGACTACTAGGAAAGAATGCTGCCTCCTTGGTCAGATGTGGCAACTATATGTAGTGTTTTTGCCTAATGATATTCATTACAAAGGGAAGGCTCAATATGGAGGGGGGGAGGGTCTCATAATGGGAATGAGAAGGCAAAATGAATTGATGAAATATTTTTTTAATAAATGCGGCGATTGGAATAGATATTTTCCAAGGTAATTTCCAGCTCTAAAATCATCCGATTAATTTTTTTCTATTTTTCATATAACCATCTGTACTTGCCCCTTTGCAACATGGTGGGTGTAATAACATGAGATTTGTGTAGGTAGAGATGGAGATATGCACATAAACAGCATATTTTATACATATAACAACCAACTACCGTATCATTGTTCCACTAGATTTAGACCAGATTTATGATGAATTAGCCTTTTGTTCAACAATCCTTTAGTGTTCAGGGGAAAAGTCCTCTTTCTGTGACTTCCAAAAATCTGTCCCACATCTTAAAGAATCAGCCAGGTTTCCCTTACAGCTGTGCTCCCTAGGAGTGAGAACAATTGGATATAAAGTAGGTGTAGCTGAATGGACTCCAAGGAAACATAAATAAGAGAATGTTCCCCTTAGGGAAGTGGGTTTTAGGTGGTTCTGCCCTGTTCCTGCCAACACATGCATTGGCAAAAACCCCATTTGGAAAGTGAACACCAGTACTGAGGGAATGTATTGCCAATCACCTGTGTGTGATTGATTAACCCATATGTGCCTAAAAACTTAACAATGTGTGTATTTTTCATCTATTTTTTTTACATTCATTAAAAAAATTTAGAAGAAAACAAATTCACTTTCAGTCTCTTCTTATTTTTCCAATAAATAATAAACATAAGAATAAAATACCTTATCTAGCCAAAGATGTACACAAGAAAAAATAGGGGTTTTGTTTGTTTTATTTTGTTTTTTTGTAATTTGGTAGTAACCAGTTATTCCCAATCTTAAAAACACCCAGTTTTTTACAGGTAGTTTTCTCGATATAACTCCCCCTTTCAATTTATTTAGTATGTTTCACAACATTATACACAGTTTCCCTCTATAATTGAAAGATAAATCTTTAATAGCATACCTCAGAAATCCTCTTTAGAAGTGTTCAGAGTAAATGTTAAGTACACCATAGAAAAACAATGTCATCATAACAATGATGTCAACATGCTATTGAGTTTTCTTTCTTTTTGTTTTTTTTTTTTCTGGGGGGCTAGGTAGGGAATAGAATTCATTAGTTTAGGTAGAAAAACTCAGAGACTAATGAAGATAACAAAAATTTTGTGCAATTTAGTGTCTTAGAGAATGGCCAAGGGACAAGGAGAAGTTAAGTGATTTGCTCAAGATCACATACCCAGACAGTATTTGTTTTCATAATGACAGAAAACTTCTAATAGATTTTAAAAATTGAATTTAATCCAATTAATTTAGAATATTTTGTTAATTGATTAATTTTATAATTAATAAAGTTATAATAATAGCTACCATTTATAGAGCACATTTTTGGTTTTCAATACACTTTACGTATATTACTTCATTTTGCCCTAACAATAGTCCTGTGAAGTAGATGATTATAAGACTCTTACAGTTGGATAAACTATGGTCGGGAGAAGTATTTTGGTCATATTATTTCATAATCTTGGACACAGAAACACACAACTTATAAAGTACCTGAGTTAGGATTCCAACTCTGGACTCCTGACTTAATGTCTAGAACTCCACTCTTTCAATTAGCTACCTCAATTTGTTTTATGGGCTCAGCTTGGCACCTAGCCAAAATTCAGCTTTTGCTGTTGTTTGGCCATCATTTTTCAAAGATTATTCAATCACTGGTGATGCCTTGACTAGTGTGTGAATAGAATTTGTGAGGCAGAGTTCTGTGAATTCATTCGCTTAACTTTACTTTCCTGAGTCATGAAGTCCAGTCTCAAGACAAAAGTCAACATGACTGGTGATAGTCCAGACTGCAAAGGATGACCTTGACATCATTGATATCTGATCATGCTCTAAGACCTCCACAGTACCTGCTTTAGGTACCTTACTGTCCATCAAAACAAAATTTCCCATTGCACTCTGAGGATATCTTCACATGTTTGGGGTACACATCCCCCTAACTCATAAACATGTTTGATGTCTGATAGTTACCCACAAGGTGGTTTAGCCTGTCTTCCAAGATGGTTTACTGGGGTTGGCCTGCTGCTTGTTCTACATCTTATTAGAGCCACAGTTAAGAGTTGAATAAAGGCAGATACCACCATTTCCCTGAAAAGGGCATTATAAACCCTTGCACAAGAGATGCTCATTCATCCAATAAAGGGCAGCTATGTATATAGTAGAGAGGACTCTGGCTTGTTGTGTTGATTCCCAACTCTTCTATTTACTCTCTGTGTGAATATTTGTCTGTTCTGACTATCCATGTCTTTATTTGTAAAAGAAAGATTATAATATTTTCATTTATAGAGTTGTGAAATAGCTTATATTCCATAATAAAGGGTAGATCTGATCTCCTGCAAGGTATAAGCATAGAATTCTTTTCAATAATGGCACATTGATGCTCCTGCCATATTCAAATATATACATACTTCTTACTGAGTTCTTTAAACCCTAGAATCCCTTCAAGGAATAAGTTATGGAACTTCCTTTGTCCCAGTTTTCCCCCTACTCCCTGATGATAGCAAAACAAGCTTTTAAGACCTAGGGCCATGAATTATAGATTTATACCTAGAAAGGAATGAAGGGGTCATTATATATTTTTTTAGAAAATAGGGGAACTAGGGCATAGAAAGGTTAACAACTCACTCAATGTCATATTAGTAATAAGTGGTCAAGCTTGGATTTGAACCCAGGTATTCTAGATCAAAATACAACATTCACAATTTACAATTAGGCATTATAATAGTATAAATCATAGGGGAGATGAATGTCTTACACTTCATCTTATAGATAAAATGGTTAAATTTTTTTTAAAAATTAATAAAATTGTTATAATTTAATCCTGGTACTTTACCAGCTAAAAATGTTTATATTTTCTTTAGCTCCTTCTTGCCTAAACTCATTTGTCCTGGTCTAGGAATTTGATATTAATTATGGCATGGGAAATTTAATATTATACTTTCAAACACAAGATTTTAAAGAAATTTAACTCTACTGAGACTCACCTATTAATAAGGAATAATGGGTGAAATTGTGAATAGAACCAAAGGAAAACACGGCAAAGTTTATCCAATAAAGGTTGGCACAAGGAGTTGTGATCTGAAGCAAGACTCTTTTTAGGCACTGATGCCTCTAGGAAGTGTTGGTACAAGGAAAGAAGCACAACAGCATAACTAGGCATATAAGGACATCTTAGGAGACTGGTCTGAATCTAGCATAATAATAGGCATAATGGAAGGTTGAGTTAGGCAGGAAATTTTGCACAGGCTGAAACCTGTAGGCACTAGTTCCCAGGGAGGTGACTGCACAAGGAAATGGGTGAGAATAGCTTGGCATAACACTTGGGGATGAACCAGAAAATGGGACTGGAATCAACAATGCTTTGAGGAAATTTCTTTAGCTGAGTACATAAGGAAACTCAACAAATAAAAATATAAGAAGCAAGAATAGATTTGAGGAAAGTGCCAATAAGATCGATAGACAATGAAAACTACAGAAGAAGAGGGGACTTGGTACACATATTGTATCCAGGAATTGTTGTTTGTCCTTTGTTCTGGAAGAAGACCAATGAAGTCAGGAGGGTGATGTCTTGACTTGCAAATTAATTTGATTTAAGTGAAGCAGAGCTATGCAAGGTCATCAGCTTCACTCTCTCCTTCAGAGTCATCAAAGTCCAGTGGAAAGACATAGGTCAAAATGACTGGCAATGTCCCTGGATGCAATGGGAGACCTTGAGCTTTTCAAGCTAAGGTCTTTCCCAGGTCTCAGTTTGTGTAAGGCAATGCTCATTCAGTAATTAAAGACTAGGTAAGAATGGAGGCAAAAGACGACCCAGTTTGCCTTCACAAAAGAATCAAATTAGGAGGGAAAGACCCTCAGAGTTTCTTCTGCCCAGAACAGAAAAAAATTGCTATTCACATTCATTCTATCAGGCTAAGATTGAAATATTTGACAAGGCAGTGCAATCCTAGAAATATCAACAGATAACCTGCCTTTCCTTCAGGGACTACAGGCCAGTGACTTCTAGCGAATATGTGTATAACTTTGTCCTTTGCAAATGTTTTACTACTATGGGTCCATAGTGAAAGTCAGAACTTGTGCCTAGCCAATTACATACAAAAGCATCAGAAGGGAGCAGAGTCTGGGCTTAGCACAATGTCTTATTTCAAGAAATGAAACTGTAGGCATAAGAAAATGGAAGGAAATAAAGTGTAATGAAGAAATTGTATAGGTTAAAATCCAAAAATATTCAGATATCCTAAGATAAAATACCAAAGCAAAGTAATAAATGTAAAATAAGTACAACTGGAACCTTAGCAAAAAGAATGGATTTACCACAAGGACACTAAAAGTAGATAAAATAAATTATAGAAAGGCTGACACAAAGGATTTTTAAAAATAAAATTAGAACACTGGGAAAGAAAATATAAGCATTAGAGAAAAAGGAAGACAACCTTAAACATGTATTAAATGCCTCAAGAAACAGAATAGAGTAAAGACAACTCAATAGTTCCATATGGTCACGAGAAATCAGAATAAAGTACAAAGACTAAAAAAATCAGTATATATAATTATCCAAAATAACTAACCCAAAGAACGGTATGAGTAGAGGTAATTTAACAGTTAATAGATTTCCTGGAAACTATGAAAATATGAAAAATGTGGAAACTATATTTCAGAAAACTGACCACAACCATTAAAGTCATAGGATAAAGCTTAAATAGAAAGAATACATTATCATTTCCTGAAAGAAACCCCAAACTTAAAAGTCCTAGAAATATAAGAGTAGAAATCTGAAATAAATATGTCAAAAGAAAAATACTCCAAGTGACCCAGAGAGAAGGTATCAAGTATCCAGGAACAACATTTGAGATTAAATAAGACTTAGAAGCAATTCAGGGGCTGTGATTTCATTGGCATAGCACACTAATATAAAGGACAAAAATCATGGCATATGATAACCAAAATGCAAAAGTAACAACTTGAAAAATAGAATATAATTCTATTGGGTTTGGGGTGAAAGTGGTAGAGCATTTTAAAGTACTTTTATTACGTAAACAGAACTAGGTCAAATCTTTGAAACAAACATAGAATATGATAAAAACCTATAAAGGCAATCATATTCAATCAATTTTAAGGGACTATATGATCATCAAATACTTATATTCTCATAGGAGAAAAGAGATCATTGTCTACTAAAAATTTTATTACCTTCAAAAGCCAAAGAGAGAGCAAGGCAAACTCAAGACCTAGGTAAAGTTTTATGCTTTTTTCTTTTAAATTTAAGAGTTTAACAAAAAGGGAGGGTGAAAGAGATACATTTAGAAAGAGTAAATAGTAAATGTCTCATAGTAAATGCACAATAAAGTGAAGAGAACCAGGAGAACAATTTATACAATAACAAGAATATTGTTAATAATAAGTTGATAATCAACTTAGAAAGACTTATGAATTTTAATAAGGACTAGGGCCAATAATAATTCTGAAACCTCATGATGAAATGTGCTATCCACTTCCAGATAGAGAAGCAATAAATTCAGAGTACAAATTAAGGCATAAGTTCTTTTCCTCCTCCTGCCAACCCCCTCTATTTCCATATTGTCATCTTTTATAATTTTTTAGGGTATCAGGTAAAACCTCGGAGTTATTTTGACGTGCATTTCTCTTATTAGTGATTCAGAGAATTCTTTCATATGTTTGTTAATAGCTTGCAATTTTTCTTTTGAGGGCTCTTTGTTCATGTCCGTTGGCTATTTCTCATTTGGAGAATAGACATAATTAAGCCATAGCTGTGTTTTGCTTAATTAAGCTTATTTATAATGGGTTCTGTTTTTCTTGACTTCTCAGTGGATGAAGGAGAGGGAGAGGAATATGAGAATTTGTAATTGAAAATAAAGGGAAGTTGAAAAAAGTAGTAGTAGTAAGTTGTTTCAATTATATATAGTGTGAATCTCAATCCTTTTCCCCAACCACTTTCTTTTTCTTGGGAAGGGGAGAATGACAAAGAGAGGAAACTTTATAAAAAGATATAATAGAAGGAAAATCAAAGTTAGTAATCATAACTCTTAATACAGGTTGTATGAATTCAGTTAAAAAAAGGAAGGAGGGTAGCAGAACTTATTATAAGGCAGAAATCAAGAAGATATTTTTAAAATAAATTTTTATTTATGCATTTTAATTACCACAATAATTTCCCTCAGGATCACTCTTCCTTCCCTTCTAGGGAAACATCCCATATTTATTAAAATAGTATTTTTGAAGATAAGAAAGAGAAAATAGAAAGATAGATAGATTGATAGATACAGAGAGAGGAATAGAGGGAAAGAGAAGGAAGGAGAGAGCAACACTGAAATAGGAAGACAATACAACTGAAAATATGTCAAAAAAGTCTAAAAATGGGTGCTATGTACAACTCGTGGAATTTTCATTTCTGCAAAGGGGTGGAGTTCTTTTATATCTTCTTTTGGGTCATGCTTTTTATAATTTGCAATATTAAATTTTGTGTGTTTTTTTCTTTTAAAATTTTGTAGTCATTACATATATTTTTCTCTTGATTTTACTTACCTTATTCTCTATCACTTCATGTAGATCTTTCCATGCTTCTATGTATTCATCATATTTCTTAGAGAAAAATAAATTCCAATACATTTATGCATCACATTTATTTGTTTTGAATGATGTGTATCAATATTGTTTATAATTCTTTACTATGTCAAAATATGCTATTATGATTATTTTCTTGTATGTTGAGACATTTTTTCTTATAATTGTTGTTCTCAGGGTATAATATTGTTTCTTTTCTTTTTTGTGTGGGGCAATTGGGGTTAAGTGACTTGCCCTAGGTCACACAGCTGGTAAGTGTTAAGAGTCTAAGGCTGAATATGAACTCAGGTCCTCCTGAATCCAGGGCCAGTGCTCTATCCACTGTACCACCTAGCTGCCCCATGGGGTATAAGATTGTAATGGAATGGATCCCCTTGTATGATTCCAAATTCCTTTTCAAAATAGTTGTCATTCACAACTCTGCTAACAATGCAGTAGAGTGCCTGTCTATACACAGTATAACCAACACTATTTCCATATTGTCATCTTTTATAATTTTTAGGGTATCAGCTAAAACCTCAGGGTTATTTTGATGTACATTTCTCTTATTAACAATTCAGAGAATTCTTTCATATGTTTGTTAATAGCTTGCAATTTTTCTTTTGAGGACTATTTGTTTATGTCCTTTGGCTATTTCTCATTTAGAGAATAGCATGTATGTTTATGTGTGTATATATACATATATATATATATATATGTGTGTGTGTATGTATTGTACCTATACATACATGCATGCATACACAGAGCACTCATACATACATGTAATTTAATTGTTTGTACATCTTGTGCACAAAACCCTTATCAAAGAGTTTTAATAGAAAATCCTCCACCCCCTCCAATTTAGCTGCTTTCTTATTTTAGGTGCATTAATTTTTTCTGTGCATAACCCTTTCAGTTTCATGTAATCACAGGTATCTATTTCATGTTATTGTTTCAATAAGAGATAAGAAAAAGGTCTCAGTTAGACAGAAAATTAAAACCAAAACACTTGTAAAAAAGAAACGCAAAATAGAAATTTTGGAAAATGAAAGAAAATTTTAAAATACATTAATAAAATCAGTAGTATTTTTAAGACTAAGAAAATAGACAAGCTACAAATATATTTTATAAAGACAGAAAGAAAATCAAATCACCATTATGAAAAATGAAAATGTAGAAATCACAGTAAAGAAGAAAACAGAATAATTACTTTCAATTATTTCACTGTACTAAAGGCAAGAAAACTGAAAACTTAAAGAAATAAATCAAAATTTACAGAAATACAAAGTACCCAGATTGAAGAAAATGAGAAGTCAAACCACCAAATCTGAGGGGAAAAAAAGAATCTCAATCTGACTACTATTCAGAAAGGATCTACTCTAAATTTGGTCATTTGTCTCAAGGTTGGGGTAAATCTCTTTGCAAAACTTTTACTAGTAACACCATAGCACTTGTGGAGCACAGTGACACCCTTGAGACCAGAAAGGCCAAAATTAAGGACATTTAAGACATTTACCCAGACCAGAAAAGGCAGAACTTTGCCTTCTAGAAAGCAGCTAGATGATCAGCCCTTAGTCAGGTACAAGATCCATAAAGAAACTCTGCCCTTTGTCCTTCATATCAGGGGTGAGATGCAGAATTTTGTGAAGACCTTGACTGTAAAACCATCTTGACTGGAATGGAGCCCTATGAAACCATTGACAATGTCAAGTCAAAGATCCAAGACACAGAATAATAAAAATAAAATAAAACATTTTTAAAAAGTAAATAATCTTTCAAATTAAAGGAAGATAGGCCCAGGTGGGTATCAAGCAAATTCTACTAATTTTTCAAACTCAATTGGAAAATTACTTTTTTTTTTTTTACAGACATAGAGAATAAAAACATACTACCAAGCTCCTTTAAAGAAACAAATATGGTCATAAAATCCAAACTCAGGAGAGATAAAATGGAGAATGTGTACTGTAGAAAACTATTTCTAATGAAGATGCAAAAACATTTAATAGAGTATTAGCAAAGTGATTTCAGGAAAAATTAAAAAGATTATTCATTTTAATCAGAATGAATTTATAGCAGGAATTCAAGGTTGATTCAATACTAGAAAAATTATAAATCTAAGAGGTCATTTTCATAATAACAAATTACATGATTATATCACTAGGTGTAGGAAAAGCTTTGAAAAACTACAAAGCTCATTTGTGTTTAATTTTTTTAAAAAAATCTATAATAGAAAGTGCAAGAATGAATTGAGCTTTTAAAAATGTTATGGAAAATAAGATTTTAAATTATTTGAAATAAAGCAAAAACCTTAAAACTTTTCCAGCAAGATAAGGTCAAGCAAAATGTTTATGGTCACCACTAAAATTAAATGTAATTTTGGAAATACTACTTCTATCAATAAAGTGAAATAGGTTCCCTTTAATTCTAATGTTTCCATTATTCCTCTTGATATTTGTGATGTTCTTCAGAATGAGTTTAGTTATTATTTTTCTATATCTATTAATTTTCAATAGTTAGATTATTATGGCATTTATTTTATCATTATTTTAGGTAATATTATTTTTTCAAATTATATTTATATGGCTCAACAATGAGTAATTAATCTCTCCACTTACTTAAGTCTTCATTTTTTGTCGAGAAAATGTTTTGCTGTAGTCACATAAGTCCTGAATTTCACTTGTTAGACTTGAAGATATTTTATATTATATACTTATTTTGAAGGGGGTCATATTTTCTGTCTTCCTGCCTAGTTTTGCAAATACTATACCTAAAGGTCAATAGTTTTGAGGATTGCTTTTACATTTTGCTACGTTATTCAAATTAATTATTGTTGCGATCAATTTTAGTTGGATGTTTAAGTTTCTATAAACTAACTGGGACATCTGCAAATAGTAATCATTGTGTTTACATTTTATTTATACTTATTCTTTTAATTTATTTTTTTTGTTGATAGTCTCTTTATTCCATGTTCACGTTCCCCAAACTAAATTGCCCTGTGATCTGAGTCAAGTCAATCTTCAGCTAACCATTATCAGCTGAGTCAAACTAGCAGACACACCTGATTCCTCTTCTACAGATCCACTGATTTTCCAACTTCATGGTTATGAGTCATGATGTGGATTAGGCCTTGACTTTTCCCTTGAAGGTGAATTCTTTGCAAAGAAATCATCATAGCCTTAATTATAAATAAGAATTTATGAATGTATTAAAATATTAACGGATTTTCTCCTCATTCCATAATTGATCTGCTTTATTGAAACATGGTATGGAAACTACTTTACAAACTGCAGAGCTCTAGATAAATGTCAGTTCTGTTTTGGCATTTTACTACTTAATCATAAATCCCTGATAATAGTGGCTTCATTTGAGAATGTTTTGATGCACTCAGTCTTAGTGGCCCCATGCCAATCCCTTTTAAGAAATAACTTACTATTCATTAGCAATATATTCTGTATAAAAGCTTAGTATTGTTCAGTGTTTCTATCTTCTTCCCAACCATATTAGTCTTTGAAAGCTGCCAAACTATGTTGACTGGGACCCTTTGTCTTAGTGTTAAAATGTTCATTTTTTTTGTGTTAAAGGTTTTCATTTTTAGGTGGAGCAAGGGAGAGATCCTCTCTGTAGATGATTTCTTCTTTTTGCAGTGCTATGAAATTTCTTACAGTGGTTTCTATAAGTTATTTTCCTATATAAATTGTCTCTTCTTACTTTTAATATTAAAATATATTTTTAAAAGAATCAAGCAAATTCCCACATTGGTCATGTCAAAAAATGTATGTCTCATTTGGCAGTGCTACAGAAGAATGATTTGTCATTGAATTAATCAGAGTATAAAGTCATTCAAAAGTTGTTTTTCTTGATTATGTTGATTTTATTGTATATATTATTCTCTTGTTTCTTAGTTTTAGAGATAAAAAGATGAATAAAAATGAATACAGGGATAAAAAAACATTTATTAAGCATTTACAAGGTGCTAATATGTGAAGTTATAGAAATAAAAATTTACAAGTGAAGACAGCACTTACCCTCAAAGATCTTATATTCTAAAAGGAGGAGACAATACATATAGATAAGTAGTAGCCAGACTACTGCATTTTGATATCTGCATAGTCATAGGGATGCTGTGTGAAGACACCTGGAAATAGATTGAAATATTCTTTCCTGTAGCAATGACAATATTGGCTTGGTTTTATTTCAAGACCTACAAAAGGAAGAGACACAGCAAAGGTGTTTGATAGAAGGGCAGCTGGTGAAAAAGATGGACAGGAAGTAAAGTATTTTAGGGCTATCTGAAGCTATCACCGATCAGGATGGGGACAGGAGGATAGAGTTGAAAAGTTTAAGGTTTCTATTACATAGTCAAAGATTACAGGACTTTCTGTCCAAGCATAAAGCCCCAAGGAGGCCAGGGTGAAGATGACTGGGGAAGTAAGGGAAGAAGGGGTTTCTCTCTCCCCCTCCCCCTCTCAGTTGAGAAATAATTGACCTATTTTACAGAAAAAAATGAAGAAATTCATTGTGAGCTCCTTCTCCTCCCTTTTTCCTTATCTCCCACCATCCTTCTCTGATATGATGAGGTGACCTTAATCCTTACCAAGGCTAAGTTAATGCGTGCTCAAGCAATCCTATAACTTCCCATATACTTCAAAAAATTGCTTCTTCTTACATTCCCATTCTACCACTTTTTTTCAATCTCTCCCTGTCTACTGGGTCATTATAGACTCCCTACAAAAATGCTCATGTCTCCCCATTCTGAAAAAAACAAACAAAACCAATATAAAAAAAAGTCAATTGATTCTTCCATCATCCTATATTTCTTTTTTAATTAATAAAGTATTTTATTTTTTCCCATTAAATGTAAAGATAGTTCTCAACTTTTGTTTATACAAGCTTTCCAATTTCAGATTTTTCTCCCTCCCTCCCCTCCCTTCCCCCTGATATACATGACATATATATCTGATATACTTTACACACACATATATATATATACACACACACACATATATATACATATATATATACATATATTTATACATACATAATGACATTAAACATATTTCTGCATTAGTCATGTTATAAGAGAAAAATGAGAGCAATGACAAAAAACATCAGCACCAAAAACAAAAAAAATGGTATGGTTCATTCAGCGTCTATACTCCACAGTTTTTTTTTTTTTTCCTGGATTTGGAGATCCTCTTCTATCATGAGTTCCCTGGAACGCTTCTGTACCATTGCATTGGTGAGAAGAATATAGTCCATCACAGTAGATCAACACTCAATGTTGATGATACTGTGTACAATGTTCCTCTGGTTCTGCTCATCTCACTCATCATCAGCCCATGCAAGACCCTCCAGGTTTCTCTGAACTCCTTCTGCTCATCGTTTCTTATAGCATAATAGTATTCCATTATATTCATATGCCAGAACTTGTCCAGCCATTCCCCAATTGATGGGCACCCCCTCAACTTCCAATTCCTTGCTACCATGTAAAGAGCAGCTATAAATATTTTGGTACATGTGGGTCCCTTTCCCCTTTCCATGATTTCTTTGGGCAAAAGCCCCAAAAGTGGGATTGCTGGGTCAAAGGGTATGCACAACTTTATTTCCCTTTGGGCATAATTCCAAATTGCTCTCCAGAATGGTTGGATCAGTTCATAGCTCCACCAACAATGCATTAGCGTTCCAATTTTCCCACAGCTTCTCCAACATTTATTATTTTCCTTTTTTGTCATTTTAGCCAATCTGATAGGTGTCAGGTAGTACCTCAGAGTTGTTTTAATTTGCATTTCTCTAATCATAAGACATTTAGAGCATTTTTTCATATGGGAATAGATAGCTTTGGTTTCTTCATCAAAAAACTGCCTCTTCATAACCTTTGACCATTTCTCAATTGGGGAATGACTTGGATTCTTATAAATTTGATTTAGTTCCCTATATATTTTAGAAATGAGGCCTTTATCAGAAGTACTGGCCATAAAAATTGTTTCCTAGCTATCTGCCTCCCTTCTAATTTTGGATGCATTGCTTCTGTTTGTACAAAATTTTTTTAATTTAATGTAATCAAAATCATCCATTTTGCACTATATAATATACTCTATCTCTTGTTTGGTCATAAACCATTTTCCTTTCCAAAGATCTGATAGGTATACTCTTCCTTTCTCTCCTATTTTACCTATGGTATCACCTCTTATGTCTAAATCATGTATCCATTTTGACCTTCTTTTAGTATAAGGTGTAAGATGTTGGTCTATGCCTAATTTCTGCCACACTATCTTCCAGTTTTCCCAGCAGTTTTTGTCAAATACTGAGTTCCTATCCCAGAAGCTGGAGTCTTTGGGTTTATCAAACACTACATTAATAGTGTCATTTACTACTGCATATCCTGTGCCTAGCCTATTCCATTGATCCTCTACTCTATTTCTTAGCCAGTACCAGATAGTTTTGATCACTGCCACTTTATAGTAAAGCTCCAGGTTTGGTACTGCTAACCCACCTTCCTGTGAATTTTTTTCATTATTTCCCTGGATATTCTTGATTTTTTGTTTTTCCAGATGAATTTTGTTATTTTTTCTATCTCTATAAAATAATTTTTAGGTAGTCTGATTGGTATGGCACTGAATAAGTAAATTGATTTAGGTAGTATTGTCATTTTTACTATATTAGCTCTGCCTATCCATGAGCAATTGATATCTTTCCAAATATTTAGATCTGATTTCATTTGTGTGAAGAGTGTTTGGTAGTTGTGTTCATAGAGTTCCTGGGTTTGTCTTGGCAAGTAGACTCCCAAGTATTTTATATTATCTACCGTTACTTTAAATGGAATTTCTCTTTCTATCTCTTACTGCTGGACTTTGTTGGTCATATATAGAAATGCTGATGATTTCTGTGGATTTATTTTATACCCTGCTACTTTGCTGAAGTTGTTAATTGTTTCAAGTAATTTTTGAGTTGATTCTCTAGGATTCTTTAAGTATACCATCATATCATCTGCAAAGAGTGATAGTTTTGTTTCCTCCTTGCCTATTCTAATTCTTTTAATTCTTTTCTCTTCTCTGATTGCTAAAGCTAACATTTCTAGTACAATATTAAATAATAGGGGTGAAAATGGACATCCCTGTTTTACCCCTGATCTTATTGGGAAGGCCTTTAATTTATCTCCATTGCATATAGTACTTGCTGATGGTTTTAGGTAGATACTGTTTATTATTTTAAGGAAAACTCCACCTATTCCTAAACTCTCTAGTGTTTTTATTAGGAATGGGTGCTGTATTTTGTCAAAAGCTTTCTCTGTGTCTATTGAGATAATCATATGATTTTGGTTGGTTTTCTTATTGATGTGGTTGATTATGTTAATAGTTTTCCTAATGTTGAACCAGCCCTGCATTCCTGGTATAAATCCCACCTGGTCATAGTGTATTATCCTGGTGATCACTTGCTGTAATCTCCTTGCTAATATCTTATTTAAGATTTTAGCATCAATATTCATTAGGGAAATTGGTCTATAATTTTCTTTCTCTGTTTTTGCTCTGCCTGGATTTGGTATCACAACCATATTTGTGTCATAAAATAAATTTGGTAGAACTCCTTCTTCACCTATTTTTCCAAATGATTTATATAATATTGGAATTAATTGTTCTTTTAAATGTTTGGTAAAATTCACCTGTAAACCCATCTGGCCCTGGGGATTTTTTTCTTAGGGAGTTCATTAATGACTTGTTCAATTTCTTTTTCTAATATGGGATTATTTAAGGATTTTATTTCTTCTTCAGTTAACCTGGACAATTTGTATTTTTGTAAATATTCATCCATTTCATTTAGATTGTCAAATTTATTGGCATACAGTTAGGCAAAATAGTTCCTAATTATTGATTTAATTTCCACTTCATTGCTGGTAATATCACCCTTTTCATTTTTGATACTGGTAATTTGGTTTTCTTCTTTCTTTTTTTTGATCGAAATAACTAATATTTTATCTATTTGATTGTTTTTTTCATAAAACCAGCACTTAATTTAACTGATTAATTCTACAGTGTTTTTGCTTTCAATCTTATTAATTTCTCCTTTAATGTACAGGATCTCTAGTTTAGTATCTAATGGGGGATTTCTAATTTGTTCTTTTTCTAGCTTTTTAAGTTGCATGCCCAATTCATTAATCTCCACTTCCTCTTTTTTATTCATGTAAGCATTTAGAGCTATAAATTTTCCCCTAAGCACTGCTTTGGCTGCATCCCATAGATTTTGGTATGTTGTCTCATTATTGCCATTCTCTAGGATATAGTTATTGATTGTTTCTATGATTTCTTCTTTGGCCCATTCATTCTTTAGAATGATATTATTTAGTTTCCAAATGATTTTCATTCTATTTTTCCCTGGCTCTTTTTACATGTAATTTTATTGCATCATGATCTGAAAAGGATGTATTTACTTTTTCTGCCTTTCTACATTTGACTATGATGTTTTTGTGCCCTAATACATGGTCAATTTTTGAAAATGTGCCATGTACTTCTGAGAAAAAGGTATATTCCTTTCTATCCCCATTCAATTTTCTCTGGACATCTATCATGTCTAAATTTTCTAGTAATCTATTCACCTCTTTCACTTCTTTCTTATTTATTTTTTGGCTAGATTTATCTAATTCTGAGAGGGGCAGTTTCAGATCCCTCACTAGGATAGTATTACTGTCTAATTCCTCTTATAACTCATTTAACTTCTCCTCTAAGAACTTGGATGCTATACCACTTGGCGCATACATATTTAATATTGATATTACTTCATTATCTATAGTACCTTTAAGCAAGATGTAATTTCCTTCCTTATCTCTTTTAATGAGGTCTATTTTTGCCTGCACTTTGTCTGAGATAAGGATTGCTACCCCTGCTTTGTTTACTTTAGCTGAAGCATAATATATTCTGCTCCAGCCTTTTACCTTTACTCTGTGTGTATCTCTTTGCTTCAAATGTGTTTCTTGTAAACAGCATATTGTAGGATTCTGATTTTTAATCCACTCTTCAATTTGCTTCCGTTTTATAGCAGAGTTCATTCCATTCACATTCACAGTTATTATTACTGACTGTCTATTCTCCTCCATTCTATTTACCCCTTTTGTACTTTTCCCCCCTTCCTCCCCCCTATTCCTTCCTATTTCCCCCCTTTCCTCCTCACTGATGTTTTACTTCTTACTCCTGCCTTCCCCAATCTCCCCTCCCTTTTTATCAACCCCTCTCTTTTCTTTACCCTTTTCTCCCTTGGTTTTGTCCTCCCTTCTATCAGTCCCCCCTTTCCCTTCCCCTTTTGCTTCCCTAAAGAATGGGCTAAGTTTCTTTATCCCAGTGAATGTATATGTTATTCCCTCTTTGAATCAAATCTAATGAGAATAAGGTTGAAACAATGTTCACCCCTCCTTTCTTTCCCTCTATTGTCATAGGTTTTTTTTTTCACCTCTTCATATGATATAATTCATCCCATTCCACCTCCCCTTTCCTCTCCTCCCCATAGACACCCTTTATAACCCCTTAATTTTTTTTTGTATCATCACATCAAAGACAATTTATATTTATACCCTCTGTGTAAACTCCTTCTCTCTGCCCAAATACATTTACAATTCTTAAGAGTTATGAGTATTATCTTCCCGTGTAGGGATATAAACAGTTTAACCTAATTGAGTAACCTTTTTTCCCCCTCTGTTTATCTTTTTAAACTTCTCTTGAGTTTTGTATGTTAAGATCGAATTTTCTATTCAGTTCTGGTCTTTTCACCAGGAAAGATTGAAAGTCCCCAATGTCATTAAATGTCCATCTTTTCCCCTGATAGAGAATGCACATTTTTGCTGGGTAATAGATTCTTGGCTGCAATCCAAGCTCCTTTGCCTTCCGGAATATCTTATTCCAAGCCTTGTGGTCCTTTAATGTTGAAGCTGCCAGGTCCTGAGCAGTCCTGACTGTGGCTCCATTATATTTAAATTGCTTATTTCTGGCTGCTTGGAGTATTTTCTCCTTCACCTGATAATTCTGGAATTTGGCTACAATATTCCTTGGAGTTTTCCTTTTGGGGTCTCTTTCAGGAGGTGATTGGTGGCTTCTTTCAATGAGGATTTTATCCTCTGAATCTATGATATCAGGGCAGTTCTCCTTAATAATTTCCTGGAATATGGTGTCTAGATTCTTTTTCAGGTCATGGCTTTCAGGCAGACCAATGATTCCCAAATTGTCTCTCCTCAGTCTATTTTCCAGATCAGTTGTCTTTCCAATGAGGTATTTCACATTTTCTTCCATTTTTTTATTCTTTTGATTCTGCTTGACTGATTCCTGGTGTCTCATGGATTCATTATCTTCCAGCTGTCCAGTTTAATTTTTAAGGCAGTGTTTTCTTCAATGAGATTATGCACATTTTTTTCCATTTGGCCAAATGAAATTTTTAAGGCATTGTTTTCTTCAGTGAAATTATTTACTTTTTTTTCCATTTGGCCAGTCAATTTTGTGCTTCCTTTTCCAAGCTGTTAATTCTTTTTTTCATAGTTTTCTTGTTTTGCTTTCATTTCTCTCCCCATTTTTCTTCTACCTCTCTCAACTGATTTTTAAAATCCTTTTTGAGCTCTTCCAGGAAAGCTTTTTGTTCTTGAGACCAATTCACCTTCCTTCGTGAGGCTTCACAGGTAGGCAATTTGAGGGTATTGTCCTCATCTGAGTTTGCATTGACTTCTTCCCTATTGATACAGAAGCTCTCAATGGAGAGGGGTCTTTTTTGCTTCTTACTCATTATTCAGCTTATTTATTTATTTTTTAAGTTGAGGTCTGCTCTGGAGGCACCAGGGTCCCTGTTTTGGTCTTCTTGTGCAGGGGTATAGGTCCTGTGTGACCGGCTTTTTACTCTGAGGCCTTTATGGTGTGTGGAGATCCCCCGCCCTGCACTTCCTGTCTGGGTGCGCTCAGCCAGCCAGGCGCCCACTCCCGGCATCCTTTCCCACCTGGCCTGTTCGTGGCCCTCCCGGCTGGTGCAGGTAGGTTTTTCCACTGTCCTTCTTGGCCACCAGATTTTTGAGCCAGGTTCCAGGGGCCTCAGTTGTTCAGCTGTGGCCTGCAGCTCCTGCTGACTTGCCCCGACCCCCTTGGCACTGGGCTGCAGACCTGCACTGGGCCTCCCTTTTGCCTGAGTCAGAATGACCTTTTCCTGAAGTCTTCTAAATTATCTCTGGTTGGAAGACTGTGTCTCTCTGTCTCTTTGCAGATTCTGTAGTTTCAGAATCCGTCCAGAGGCTTGATTTAATGTTCTTTTTGAGGGAACAGAAGGAGAGTTCAGGCAACTTGCTTCTTCCTCTCTGCCATCTTGGCCACCCATCCTCTATTTCTTTTACCTTTTGTCACTAAGCTCTTTGAAATAGCCATCTACAATAGGAATTTCCACTTTTTTCCTCTTACTCTCTTCTTAACCCCTTATGATCTGTTGTATGACCTTAACATTCCATCAAAATTGTTCTCTTCAAAGTTATCAATTGTATTTGTTGCTCAGTCCAATGGTATTTTCTCAATCCTCATTCTCCTCAGCCTCTTTGCACACTTTGACACTGTTGATTCCCCTCTTCTTCTTGATGCTCTCGTCTTTTTAGGTTTTCAGGACAATGCTCTCTTCTGCTCCTCCTCCTAACTATCTGATTGCTCCTTACTAGAATTCTCACCCCGAACAATTCTTACCATAGGTTTCTAGTAGTGTTCTATTCTGGGACCTCTTCTCTTCTTCTTCATTACTTCACTTAATGATTCCACCAATCCCATGGATTATGATTCTCAAATCTTCCTGCTGCTTCTCATACATCTCCAACTGGATGTCCAGTAGATATCCTAAAGAAAATCATTATTTTTTCCTCCTAAACACCCACTTCCCTGCCCATGTTCCTTCCTATTACTATCAAAGGCAACACTCTTGTCCCAGACCCTCAGACTCAGAACCAAGGAGTCATTCTAGATTCTTCATTATCTGTCACCCCACTTATCCAATCCATTGCCAAGGCCTGTATATTTCATCTTTCCAACATCTATAGAACAGGCTCCCTTCTCTTATCTGACATTACCACCCATTCTAGTATAAGTCCTCATCACCTCATGTCTGAATTACTGCAATAGCCATATAGGATTCTGTCTTCCTCAAGTCTCTCTCCACTCCAATCCATTCTCCATTCAGCCACTAAAGTGATTTTCCTAAAGCACAGATCTAACCATATCACCTCTCCTTTTCAATAAGTTATAGTGACTCCATTTCACTTCTAGGATCGAATACAAAGTTCTCCTCTTAGCATTCAAAACCCTTCACAGGCTAGATATTTTTCCAGTCTTCTTATACCTTACTCCTTCCGACATGTTCTTCCATCCAGTGACACTGCCCTCTTGACTATTCCATGAAAAAAGACATTCGATCTCATGGCTTTTGGCATTCTCTCTGGCTCTTACTCATGCCCATCTAAAATCCTATCTATAAGTAACCTTTCCCAACTCTATTATTGCATATTTAATTCCTAAGTATTTGTTAATACACATTTATTTCTTGTCTCTGCTATTAGATTCTGAGCTCCTTGAGGGCAAGGACTATCTTCTGCCTCTTTTTGCATCCATAGAGCTTAGCACATTGCCTGACACATCTTAATAAATGTTTATTGATTAATTGATTCTAGGTGTCACATACTGTGCTAGGAACTAGAGATAACAAAATTAAAATATAATCATTTATACCATCAAAAACTTACATTCTGTATATAAAACAAATGTAATGAGACATTAAAGATTAGTGTCTCTGCTAGAAGATTTAAAAACTATTGATGACAAGTGAACTGAGGAACTCGCCTAAACCTTGAAATAGAGAATTCCTCCCTTTGGAAAAAAAAAAAAGTTGTGAGAGAGCAAAAGATAAACAACATGCTTAAGATAGGATGGAAGTTTCTAAAGCAACTGGAAGTGAATGAATTAGAGAGTTCTTTCCTCATTAGTAAAGTTTGGATAACTGTCCTAGTGTGAACTTGAAGTGAAAAGAGAACCAAAATTAAAAGGGGAAACATTCAAGATGCTCTGTGCTTCTTACATTTGTATTTCCAGGGCTTATCACAATGTGTGCACATAGTAAATGCTTAGTGCATTTTGTTTACTAAATATAATCTAAGGATTTTTGTTGTTGTTGTTTTGTTTTGGTGGGGATGGGACAAAAAGGGATGAGATGTTCTATCCCACCTGACTTGGCTAGGCACAAGGATACATATGTGGAATAAGGGTATAATTCACCTCTTGTAATGTGGAAATAATTGTCCTCTAGGTCACTGGTTAGATTAAGCTAAAAGGCTTTTAGTTATGTGACTTGCTCTGGGTCATGCATCTAATAAGTTCTGAGGCAGAATTTGAACTCAGATCTTTTCAATTTCTAAGCTTACTACCTTAGAAACTGTACCTTAGAGCTACCTTGAATCTGTACCCTCTGTGACAACTAAAAATCCAAGAAGCAGGGACAGGAAAATGTTTGAAAATGCAGTCATTTCAGGTACCAGTAGAGTGCAAGAATCTAAAACCAAAAACAAATATCTAAGCTTTTTAACATGAGATCCAAAAATATGATCTGGTGGTCCAAAAGCCATATCCAGAGGGCAGAGAACAATTTAGCATCAAAGCAACAGTAATAAATAAACAATGGCAAGATCAAAAGAAGACCAGTCTGGAGCACTATCACATCACATGAATGTTTAGAGTTTCTACTACCTTTTAATTCCAGGATCACAGAGTTGGTCTTGCCTTCTTCATCTGATTGATGCCCCACCACTGTGCTGCTACAGGCAATGGAGATGCAACTCCTTATTCTTTTAAATGAGAGTCACCTGTTACAACCAGGGGTGGTCCTGTGCTTAATGACTGCAAAATGAGGTAGTGTGTTTAATATCTAGGACTATACAAAATTTACCTAGTGCTAGAAGCAAAAGCAGATTTCTTTAGAAGCTTGGCCCTGTGTTAGCAAGAAAACCTCTGCTGATAAACATTTAATGGACTAAAACAAAGTGATCATTTAGGCCACCAGTATACTAGCCCAAACCTGCTTCCTTCTAGTTTCTACCTGTTTGTACTCATTCTAGCCTGTGGAATAAAGCAGAATAAATCTACTAGTTTTCCATGAAATAATCTCAGTTACTTGAAAATAGCTCCAAGCTAAATGTTCTTACTTCTTTCAACCTTGTTTCATAGAGCATGTTTTTCATATTCTTCACTGTTTCCATTGTTGTTCTCCAACCCATCATTCATTTGTCATTGACCCTTTCAAAATGTGATTCACAGAATTGAACCTACGACGCAAGATGTGATCTAACCAGACCAGTGTAAAGTAGTCCTCTCCTCCCTCCCCCTTGATCAAGACAACATGCAAATTAAATTTGAATTTGATGCAAATTAAAATCATATTAGTGAGTTTTAACAATTGTATCCAACTTTGGATTTACATAGGTCTTTATGTCAAATAAAGTCCATTTTCATGTAAAATACTGGAAAACTATCTTATATTTTTGTAATTGATTAAAAAAACTAAATGCAGGGTTTTAAATTACTCCTTAAAAATTTATCTTGGAGGCAGCTAGGTGGCACAGTGGATAAAGCACTGGCCCTGGATTTAGGAGGACCTGAGTACAAATCTGGCTTTAAACACTTAACACTTACTAACTATGTGACCCTGGGAAAGTCACTTAACCCTCATTGCCCCACAAAAAAAGAAAATATAGGATGGTTTATCTTGGTTTCAGTTCAATTTCCAGTTAGTGAGATAATTTTGAATTTGTCTTCCATTGCATTTGTTCTCCGTAAAAGTTTTTTCTTTATTTTTCATCTAAATTTTTTTGGTAAGCATGTCTTCTGTATCTTCATGCAGATCACTGAGAGTAACAGTAAGGCTGGCCGGAATGCAGAGTCTCTGGGGAATATGTACTAGGGCAAAGTTTCTCAAAATTTCTTAAGTTTCATAACTGAATGTGGGGATTGTGAAAATTTTTGCAACAGTAAAAGTTTATGTATACCTATTTTATATGCCATATGATCACTGCTGCATAAAAATTTCTCAGGTGAAAAGGGATTGTGAGTGGAAAAAGTCCTGTACAAGGGAATTCTTTTGTGGTTCACATTGATTTCTTAATCTACTCTTTATCACTTACAGCTAGAAATGATCTGGCTGTTAGTCTCTTAGTCTTTTGAATATTCTATTTTCTTTTCATGAGTCAGAAAATATTGTAAAGAACTTACAAATGGGTTTTTGGTTTTGCCGCTGAAGTTACTGTACTCATAATATCCAGTCTCTTAGCCTTCTAAATTGTTGTCTAGTGAACTTTATATGCCTGCCAGTCTTAGGCAGGGTGTCTGCTTTGTACCACTGTATATCAGGAAAACTTCCTCTTTGAAATTGGTATTGTGGAAATTTATTTTGATTTGGGACCCTACCTTTGGGCTGAGATTAAAAAGCCTTAGGCCCTCAGGGTCTTTTCTGTGTGAAGGGCTGGTACCCCTCCCCCTCAGCTTCAGCTGAGCCAAAAAGCCCTGTGAGCTGAGACACCAGGTCAGACAGCTGAGCGGATATATCCTAGAGATCCAGGCTCGTCCAGGCCAGCCTCTGGTGTAGCCCGTGCAGAGGTCCCTTGGCACACAGCAGGGGGCATGGGCCCCTGGAGCCCTGGGTATGGTATGCACGTGATGCTCAAGCATCCCCCCAGCCATAGCCACAGCCCTGGCTGGCAGATTAGCTTGTTGTATGTGGGGGGGGCACAAAAAAGCCCCGAGTTTTGACTGGAGAGAAGGAAGATATATATATATATATATATATATATATATATATATATATATATATATATATATATATATATATATATATATATATACCTGGGACTTAGACAGCAAGGGAAACTGACAAGATTAGAAGAACAGAGAGTAGGCAGAGAAGATTAAGGGAATGGAGAAGGATGCAGGGGAAGGCTAAAAGACTAGGAACAAGGGAGAGGCCGTAAGGTTAAGAGGTTGGAGAAGAACAGACAGAAAGGGGCTACAGGGAGGGACTCTGGAGACTAGAGATGCTGGAAGGAGGCCAGAAGATTGAGAGGAAAGTTAGAAGAAAGGAGCTGAGCAATGAAAGTAGAACATACCCTAAAGGAAGGGGCAGCAACACCCTCATTGTATTAAAAAATTCCAGGCACAGTAGGTGGAAAGAGACTCCCGAGAACACAGTCAGGTTATACATTTTATTTCCCTGTATTCTTAATTTTAAATAGTATCTGATAAATAAACTCTGCTTTGATTATTTAGTTAAGAGGCTTCTTAATCTTTTGCTTATCAGTTTGGGGAGTGGAGCAGTGTAATGGAACTTTATAAATGGCCCACATTAAATTAATAGCATTCAGATAGCCAGTCTGTCAAAAGTCCCCAGATTAGTCACTCAGATAGATTAGTCCCCCCAAATTAGCCTTAATCAGTTAAAATATTTCCACAGTATCCTGCTGTATGTCTTTCCTAATTTGTGAGTCTATGTTCACTGCCTACAGTTGGGTTTTTCAAGGGTTGAATTGTCTCCTGGGCATCTTCAGACAAGTGAAATGTTAGTGCAAAATGTGGTCTGTATTTCAACAAATAGGAATCCTGCCTATTAAATTAACTCATTAGCAGAGACAACTAAACACAGAGAATGAGACTTGGATCACCAGTAATTGCCAAATATTGTTGGTTCTATTTCAACAATCTCTTCTATATCCATCCACTCCTTCTTATTCACATTGCCTACATTATAGTTCTGGCCCACATCACATTTGGCTTGGACTGTTGTAATTTCTTTCAGTGGCTATTACAATCACTCCTTGTCACCTATTGGATAAAATACAAACTCCTTATTTTGGCATTTAGAGGCTCTTGACAATTGGCTGCAACCTACCTTTCTAGACTGATTTCACTCTATTCCACTTCAATAATTTTGAATTTCAGCCAAGCTGAACTGTTCCCTAATCTCATTCTCCCCCACTTCCCTGTTCATTCATGCTGCCCTCCTCTATCACATACCAAGAATACACTCCATTGTTATGGTTGCCTGTTGAATTCATCTATTCATCATTCAAACCCCAATTCCTGTTCCATTCTCCTTAAAGCCTTCCCTGATCCAATAGCTTAGCTAAATGTGATCTTTAATTCCTGAGGTTTTTTTTGAGAGATATTTGTCTTGATGTCTTTTTTTTTAACCCTATTACATTGTCTTATGTTTTGCTTATTGTATTTTTCTTTTAGGTTGTAACTTCAATGGTAGTTTTTCCCCCACGATCCTCAGCTGACACTGTGATTTAGACTTCCAGACACTATATTTTGCAAGTTTGTGCTACTTTTTTGTATTTGTCCCAAGTTATAGGTATTGTCTTTTGTGTTTAGTAAATGTCTATTAAAAATACAAGTTTATTAGATATATGCTTGATCATTCACAATGACCTCTTGGGGCCTTTTATTTATCCTAAGAATTATGAAGGTAATTATGTAGCCAGAATTTAATTTTTTTTAAAGAATTCCTTATCTTTCATGAGCAATATTCATTTAAACCATATCTTTTGGAATTCATTTCTTTCAAAGATCAGCAGAAATGCTTCTTTCCTCATATAGCCCTTTTTGATTCTCCCTACTAGTTTTCTCTCCCTTATCAAATTACAGTGTATTTAAATTTCTGTATATATGTTAAATCTCCACTATGAAATGTAAGCCCTTAAATAGAATGAATGACTGCCTGGAACACATGAGGAGAAAAATATATGTGTAATTAGAAACACTAGTCAACCAACCAATAAGAATTAATTTAGTGCCTACTATATACCAGGCACTGGAGATACAAATACAAAGAATGAAACAATTTCAACTTGCAAAGAATTTACATCTTAATGGGTTAGGAAGTTGGTATCCATGATACCATTTATATCTTTTTTCAACTGTAATTTTTGAGATCCATATTGCTAAAGCCTAGTGTAGATATCTGATTTCCATCTTTAAATCATCATAAACAATTTGTGAGAAGTCATCCCTTAATAAGGTAGCTCTTGATTGATTTAATGACTCTAGCATCTTATCAGTGCTTCTATATGACTGCAAAATATAGGATAGGACAGATTCTAAAGAAGGGAAAATGAATACCAAACAGAGAGAAATGGAAAGTCAAATGTTGCCTAAGAGCAGGCTAAAATTTATAACCCATGAGAAACATCTAAGAACAGAAGTAGATATCATTGTCAGCAATAAAATATATGATAGGAAGAGGAGAGGAGTTATTTATTTGTTGGGGGCAAGGAATGGCAAGGAGATGCCTGGAGAGCGTCACTTTTACCCTTACAATGTCAGGAGAAATAGAGAAAATCCTCCAGCATGTTGAGTGGACTCCTTATAGCAAGTAGTGGAAAAGAATCAAATATGTGCAGATATGAGTTACATATTGCACAGTTAGAGGGAATATTCAAATAGATTCAATTGCAAATCCTTTTGAGTGTTTGCTTATCCCTTAAATAAATTATTTTTAAAATTATTACAGGGACCTTTAGTCAACTATGTCATAATAGAACTGAATGCTATAGGTTTCCACAGTGAAAGCCAATAGATTTCAGATCCAGAAAAATTCAACTACTACTTAAAGTCTCAAATTACCATGCCAAAATATTATTTGAGTTTTAGATGATTTAGAAATAATATAGTCTGCCTGACCATAAGTAAAAACTTTCTTAGAAGACCAGTTCTTGAAATACTCAACTTAGTCTAGGAATATATTAGGAAAATGGATTCTCCCATGGGAGAATACCTGCAGCACAAAATTATTTGCATTTTTAGGTTTTATGTGTCACTTCTCTAGAAAAAATAAATTAGTATAGAAAAATATTTTTCAAATTAACTTTTTTCTAAAAGAATAGAATTCCTAAGAAAAGGACTAAAAGCAAAATGGAAAGATTGGTGAAATGAAAGCATTTTAATTATGTCTTTATAACAGTAAAAACAATATTCAAGGGGAAAAAATTTTAAAGACTTTATTTTTCCTTTTATGTATAATTTGAAACTGATATTCAATTTAAAAAAAGCATTGCGTCACTTGACAAAAAAAGTGAAACACAAAGTTTCTTCATAAAGAAAAAAGATATGTGTTTAGGTAGAGGAGGTGGGTGGGGATTGCAAGGCTACAGTATTTGCAGAAAATCCTACTACCTCAGAAATCACTCACTGCAAATGTTAGCAGACTTACTATTCCCCCATTCTTTCTCCTCTACCCTTAATAAAGAGCCTTTAGATTTGAATTCCCATGAGATATTGTCCAATTTGAAGCCCTGGAGGAATCAGCACAATTTTATATTAAGGAATCATGGAGGAGAGAGGTGAACAGAAATGCAATGAGGTATGTCAGTGAAAATCTGCAGCAGTCAATTGGATGAATAAGGAGATGCTAGCAATCTGAGTTTAGTAATAGTCTGCATTTGCTAAACTTTAGATCAGCTATATCCAAACCAGAGGGGAGGGAGTAAAGATGGGAGAAAAGGTAAAAGGGTCAAGAAGGAGGAGTGTGCAGGAAAGGAGAAAAAGAGAGGGAGGGGAAAAGTGTCAATTTTATTCACTCGTCTATTAACACACAACTTACATTGCTTGGTTTTCTTATTTAAATATAGAAACCTCCATGGGGCAGCTAGGTGGCACAATGGATAAAGCACTGGCCCTGGATTCAGGAGGACCTGAGTTCAAATCTGGCCTCAGACACTTGACACTTACTTAGCTGTGTGACCTTGGACAAGTCACTTAACCCCCATTGCCCCACCAAAAAAAAAAAACCAAAACACAAACAATAAATATAGAAACCTCAAAATATGACCACTATGAGTTCATAGCCTAGTTATTAGGAAAGAAGTAAAGAATAAAAAAAAAATTGTACAAAAGATAGCTGATTAAAACCATTTTTTTAAACTGCAAATTGTGTTACCATTGATTTTATCTCTTTCATATCATTCCAGCTATTTTAACTAGTGCACCCTATTTCCCCCAGTAAATTTAGGTTTCTTTTCAGGACTTAAATGTTTGGACATGAAAGAAAAATTTTTAAATGGAGGTGAGGAGCTAAGAAGATAAATCAAACCTTACTATTTCCAAGATTTTTGAAGCATAATAACAAACAAATTAAGTTAGACCATATAAAGATACATTTATATATGTGTGACATGCTTTCTCAAGAGAGCCTTTAGGCTACATATTGCTTTAGAGTCCAATGCTGTCATTTTGTCCTATGAAACAATAGACACAAGTGAAACTTACAAGTGTTAACTTTTGAAAAACAAGAAAAAGAGGGGAAAAAGTGATGCCCTGACCTAACAACAGGGGAAATGAGGAAATAAAACCTAATAGCTTTTTGGCAAGTCTTTTTTTTTAACCAAACTTCTTATTTCATTAATGCAGATAGCTCCCAGTAAAGGACTCCCTGTAATATACAAAGTGAAACCTGTTTTGCAGCTTAGAATATTAGAGAAGTCTTAGAACATTGGCTGAGGACTCTTGTGGGAGGAACCAAGAAGGTGGAATAGAGAAAATTCTCAGCTGAGCTCTCCCAATATTCTTATACAAACAACTACAAAATTACATCTGAAAGAGAATTATGCATGGACAGAGTTAATAAAAGTTTAAAGTGAGACATTCTTCCAGGCCAAAACAACATAGGAGGTCAGAAAGAAAGATATGTGACATGGGGGAAAGCTGGCATGGAGCCCATGTAGATGAAATACTAATCATGGGACTGAGTCGTAGAAACAGAAGCAACAAATACTTTGGGAGTTCTCAAGCCTGAGATAGTAAGGGGACCTGGTAACAGGCCAGAAAGAGATTACTCTCCCTGTGCTAGCAATGGATGCAGATCAGACACTGAAATTCCATTGCCTATTCCCATTTCTGGACTATATGTAAAGGCAAAGAAAAGCCATTTTGGTCAAGAGGAAATGGAATCCCTGAGAGGCAGTATTAATCACGAATAAGGGATCTAGTACTCTGCTGAGCAGTATTGTTTCTGGTCCTAAGGGAGGAGGGACCCTAAGGAGTAGTATTGATTACAAAAGGATCAGGGAGCAGTTCCTAAAAAAGAACCAGTCTGCAAAATAAGAAAATAGTTATCACACCTTTCCTGAGACCACACCAACTTGGAAGTACTGAAAACTTCCAAATTCCCAGAACTATCTCTGATAATACCAATGTAAAAAAGCCTGAAAATTAAGACAGAAACCCTCAACCCTCAACAATGGCAAAAGGGGCCAACAATAACAAAATTAGAAATCAAAAATTATGGTACAAAAATGACTGAACAACAAAAAGAAAGAACCTGACCAAAGAAACTACTATAGTGACAAGGAAGATCCAGACACAATTTCAGAAGATGATGAAGTCAGAACATCTACAATCAAAGCCACTAAGGGAAAAAAAAGAAAGAAAGAATTTCTGGAATAGTTGAAAAAGAATTTTCAAAATCAAAGAAGAGTGGGATAAGAATAATTAGGTAAAAATACTAGCAAATGAAGAAAATTATGAAAAGAGAACATCTTGGTAAAAGGGGCATAAAGAATAATGATGAAAATACTATCTTATTAACAGAATTGGCCAAACTGGGCAGCTAGATGAAACAATAGATAAAGCACTGGCCCTGGATTCAGGAGGAACTGAGTTCAAATCCAGCCTCAGACATTTGACACTGACTAATGTAGCTAAACCTACAGGAAAGTAGGAGGGGAAGGGGATAATGTGGGAGGGGTGAAAGAAGGGAAGAAAGATTGGGATGGGGGCAATCAGAAAGAAAACAATTTTGAGGAGGGATAGGGTAAAAGAAGATAGAAAATAGAGTAAATATCATGGAGAAGGAAGAGGATGGAGAGAAACACAGCAATAGTAATTATGAAAAAAAATTTGAAGCAGAGATAAAAGCATTGTAAGATGATAACAATGATGTTTGACTGATTAACTGAATTGATTGACTGGTTGATGGTTTGAATGACTGATTGCTTTATAGATTGATAAAAATTGAATGAAGTTGAGGATTGATTGATTGGTATTTACTTTGCCGGGCTATGTGGAGAAATCTATCAGTTATAAGGTACTATATAAATATTATTTATTTGTAGTTTACTATAAAAATGATAAGATGGATGCTATCAGGAAAATCTAGAAAGACTTACATGAGCTGATGCAATGTGAAATGTACTGTATACACAATAACAGCAATAATGTAAGATGATCTGCTATGAATGACTTAGTTACTTTCAGCAATACAATGATCTAATAGAACTCTGAAGGACTTAAGAAAAATGCAATCCATCTACACTGAGAGAGAACTGATGGTATCTGAATACAGTTTGAAGCACAATATTTTTGTTACTTCCTTTATCTTAAGTTTTGTTTTTGTCTGTTTTCTTTCACAACCTGGTTAATGTGTAAATTTTTAAAATGACTATATATGTACAACTTATATTGAATTGCTTGCATTCTGAAGGGACTGGGGGTGGGGAGGGAGGCAGGAAGAGAATTTGGAACCCAAAGTTTTAATTTAAATTTAAATTTAAATTTAAATTTAATTAAATTTAATTTTAATTTAAAAATTGTTTTTAAATGTAATTTGGGAAAATAAAATTCTAAATTAATTGTAAGATTTAAAAATGATTGGAAACTACATATGTGAATGTTAAAAACAAGTGATTCTAAAAGACAAATCATATAAAGAATCAATAACTTCATCAAAGTGAATGACAACATCAAAACAACATTTCAAAATGTATGGGATGTGGGACAGCTAGGTGGTACAGAGGATAGAGCACTGACCTTGGATTCAGGAGGTCCTGAGTTCAAATCCAGCCTAAGACACTTGACACTTACTAGCTGTGTGACCCTGGGCAAGTCACTTAACCCCAATTGCCTCACCCAAAAAATGTATGGGGTGCAACTAAAGAACTACTTAGGGGAAATATATCTAAATGCTTACATGAATAAGATAGAGAAAAAGTAGGACAATGAATTGGGCATTCAACTAAAAAGGTTAGAAAAGGAACAGATTAAAAATCCCCAATTAATTAACAAATTGAAAATGCTGAAAATTGAAGGAGAGATTAATAAAATTGAAAGTAAGAAAACCACTGAATTAATAAATAAAACTAAGAACTGGTTTTATGGAGGGGAAAAAAACCACAACAAAATATGCACAACTTGGTTAATTTATTTAGAAAAAAAAAGAAAATGGGGCCATTGCCAAGATGGCAGAGAGTATCCAGGAAGCTGTCTGAGCTCTCCTGAGTTTCCCTCAAAAACAACATGAAATTAAACTTCTAGGCAGATTCTGGAGCAATATAACCTACAAAAAACCAGAGAGATTGAAAAATTTTTAATTAAAAAAAAGACAGAGAGAAACAGTCTTCTATAATGAGATAATTGAGAAGACTTCAAAAAAGGTCTCTCACAAGTAAAAGAGGAATGCAGCACAGCACAGCTTGTAGGGTATCTGGGCAAGTCAATAAGAGGCTCTTTGCCACAGCACAGATCAACAGATGAGGTCCCTTGGTCCTAGCTCAGCAGGCCAGTGGCAGAGCAGGCCAGTTGTGAGGGAAAACTGACAGCTAGAGAACCAATCACAGGACAGGCACAACTAGGCCAATTCATCCCAGCACAGAGTGCAAGTCCAGAGCTGTGAGGAATCTGTGACCTCAGAGACCTCAGAGGAGAGAGCCAGTGATCAATCCCCTGACCCCCAGTACAAGAAGCTTGCAACAGTGGCCACTGTGCCCCATTAGCAGACCTTGATTTTAAAAGTAAAAAATTGGCTTGGAGGCAGAGCCAAGATGGTGGAGAGAAGCCAGGAAGTTGCCTGAGCTCTTCTAAGTTTCCCTCAGAAACAACATTAAATCAAGCCTCTAAATGTATTCTGAAACTACAGAACCTACAAAAAGACAGAGAGAGACAATCTTCCAACTTGAGATAATTTAGAAGACTTCAGGAAAGGTTGATCTTACTCAGGCAAAAGGGGAGCCCAGTGCAGCTCTGACAGTGCAGCACAGCACATAGGGGGTATGGCAAGTCAACAGGAAGCTCTTGGCCATAGCAGAGCAACTGAGGCCCTTTGATCCTACCTCAGAGAGCTGGAGGCACAGTGGGCCAGTTGTGAGATACACCAGCAGCAGCAGAGAGGTTAGACCTGCTGAAGGGCCACTGACAGGACAAGTACAACTGGGCCTGTCCATCCCAGTGCCTGGAGCAAGCTCAGGGAGCAAGCCCAGAAAAGTGAGAAATTCACAAGCCATAGATGCTTCACAGTAGAAAACCAGTGACACAGTCCCTATCCCTATACCTCAGCAAAAGAAGTTTGAAACAGTGACCTTTGGGACCCAGGAGCAGACCTCAACTTTAAAAAAAGTAAGCTTCAATTTGAGTAAGAAACAAAAGTGGGCCCTTACCTTTCAGAGCTTCTATATGGACAGGGAAGAGCAAAAAGGAAACTAAGATGAAGACAATACTCTCAAATTGTCTACATGTGAAGCCTTAATAGGGAAGATTAATTGTTCTCAAGACCAAAAGCCTTCTTGGAAGAGCTCAAAAAGAATTTTAAAAATGAATTGAGAGAGGGAGAAGGAAAATGGGGAGGGAAATGAAAGCAACACAAGAAAATTATGAAAAAAGAATCAGCAAGGGGCAGCTAGATGGTGCAATGGATGGAACACTGGCCCTGGATTCAGGTGGATCTGAGTTCAAATCTGACCTCAGACACTTAACAATTACTAGCTGTGTGACCCTAGGCAAGTGACTTAACACGAAAAAAAAAAAAAAAAGAATCAGCAGCTTGGAAAAGGAAGCATAAACAATCAACAGCTTGGAAAAGAAAGCACTAAGATTGAAGAAAAAGATTCCTTAAAAAATTCATGTGGCTAAATGGAAAAGGAGGTACAAAAGCTTACTGAAGAAAATAATGCCTTAAAAGTTCAAAATGGACAGATGGAAGCTAATGACTCCATGAGACACCAGGAATCAGTCAAACATGATCAAAAGACTGAAAAAATAAAAGAAAATGCGAAATACATCAATGGAAAGACAACTGACCTGGAAAATAGATCCAGGAGAGATAAATTGAGAATTATTGGACTGCCTGAAAGCCATGATCAGAAAAATAGTCTAGACACCATATTCGTGAAAATTAGCAAGGAGAACTGCCTTGATATTATAGAAACAGAGAATAAAATCATCATTGAAAGAATCCACTGATAACCTCCTGAAATTGATCCCAAAAGGAAAACTCCAAGGAATATTGTAGCCAAATTTCAGAATTATCAGGTAAAGGAGAAAATAATCCAAGTAGCCAGAAAGAAGCAATTTAAATATCATGGAGCCACAGTCAGGATTACACAGGACCTGGCAGCTTCAACAAAAAAGGACTGTAAGGATGGGAATATGATATCCCAGAAGGCAAAGAGCTTGAATTGCAACCAAGGATGTACTACCCAGCAAAACTGATCATTCACTTTCAGAGGAAAAGATGGACATTCAAAGAAATAGGGGACTTTCAAGGTTTCCTGATGAAAAGACCAGAATTGAATAGAAAATTTGATCTCAACATACAAGACTCAAGAGAATTTTAAAAAGGTCAACAGGGGGGAAAATGTTATTCAATAAAGTTAAACAGTTTACATCCCTACATAGGAATATAAGACTTATAAATCTTGAGAACTGTATATCTATTTGGCAGACAAAAGGAATATACACATAGGATATAAATACAAGTTGTCTTTGATGTTATAATACAAAGAAAATTAAGGGGTTAAAAAGGGAGTTTATGTGGAGAAGAGGAAATGGGAGGTGGAATGGGGTGAAGAGGTGCAAAAAACTTATTACACTAGAGGGAAAGAAGGGAGGTATGAGCATTGTTTCAACCTTACTCACAACAGATTTAGTTCAAAGGGAGAATAACATATAAATTCATTTGGATAAAGAAATTTAGTTCATACTTTAGGGAAGCAAAAGGGTAAGTGGAAAAGTGAAGTTACTGATAGAAGGGAGGGAAGAAGTGGGGGAGAAAAGGGTAAAGAAAAGGGCAGGGGGGTTGATAAAAGTGAGGGTAGATTGGAGGAAGCAGGGGAAAGAAGTAAAACATTGGTGAGGGGGAATAGTGTGAAAGAAGGTAGAAGTACAAAGGGGGTAAATAGAATGGAGGAAAATAGACAATAATAATAACTGTAAATGTGAATGGTATGACTTCTGCCATGAAACAGAAGCAAATAGCAGAGTGGATTAAAAACCAGAATCCTAAAATATGCTGTTTACAAGAAACACATCTGAAGTAGAGAGATACACATGGAGTAAAGATAAAAGGTTGGTGCAGAATATATTATGCTTCAGCTAAAGTGAAAAAAGCAGGGATAGCAATCCTTATCTCAGACAAAGCAAAGGCAAAACCAGATCTAATTAAAACATATAAGGAAGGAAACTACATCTTGCTAAAAGGTAATATAGATAACGAAGTAATATCAATACTAAACATGTATGCACTAGTGTTATAGCATTCAAATTCTTAGAGGAGAAGTTAAATGAGTTACAAGAGGAAGTAGACAGCAAAACTATGCTAGTTGGGGATTTAAAATCTATGCTCTCAGAATTAATAAATCTAGCCACACCATAAAAAAGAAAGAAGTGAAACAGGTGAATAGAATGTTAGAAAAGTTATATATTATAGATGTCTGGAGAAAATTGTATATGCATAGAAAGGAATATACCTTATTCTCAGTGGTACATGGCACATATACAAAAATTGAGTATATATTAGGACACAAAAATCTCATAGTCAAATGGAAAAAGGCAGAAATAATGATGCAAAAAAAATTAGATGTAGTAAAGAGCTATGGAAAGGTAAACTGAAAATTAATTGGAAACTAATTTCATTCTAAAGAATGAGTGGGTCAAACAACAAATCATAGAAACAATCAATAACCATACAAGAGAATGACAATAATGTGACAACATACCAAAACCTATGGGATGCAGCCAAAGTAGTGCTTAGGGGAAATTTTATATCTCTAAATGCTAACATGAATAAAAAAAGAGAAAGAGGAGATCAATGAATTGGGCATGTAATTAAAAAAGCTAGAAAAAAATTAAAAATCCCCAATTAAATACTAAATTAGAAATCCTGAAAATCAAAGTTGATATTAATAAAATTGAAAGCCAGAAAAGTATAAAATTAATCATTAAAACTAAGATCTGGTTTTATGAAAAAATAAACAATAACATAGATAAACCTTTGGTTATTTTAATTTAAAAAAAAAGAAGGAAGAAAACCAAATTACCACTATTAAAAATTAATGGGGTGATTTTACCACTAATGAAATGGAAATTAAAACAATAATTAGGAACTATTTTCCCCAACTGTGTGCAAATAAATTTGACAATCTAAATGATAAGGATAAATATTTACAAAAATATAAATTGCCCAAGTTAACTGAAAAGGAAATAAAATCCTTAAATAAGCCCATTTTAGAAAAAGAAATTAAACAAGACTTTAAAGAACTCCCTAAGGCAAAATCTCCAAGGACAGTTTACAAGTGAATTCTACCAAACATTTAAAGAAAAATTAATTCCAATACTATACAAATTATTTGGAAAAATTGATGAAAGAGTTCTACCAAACTTCTTTTATGACACAAATATGGTGGTGATACCAAAACCATGCAGAGAAAAAACAGAGAAAGAAAGTTATAGACCAATTTCCTTAATGAATATTAATGCAAAACTCTTAAATAAGATATTAGCAAGGAGATTACAGCAAGTGATCACCAGGATAATACACTATGCCCAGGTGGGATTTATACCGGGAATGCAGGGCTGGTTCGACATTAGGAACACTATCAACATAATCAACTATATCAATAAGAAAATTAACCAAAATCATATGATTATTACTATAGATGCAGAGAAAGCTTTTGACAAAATACAGCACTCATTCCTAATAAAAACACTAGAGAGCTTAGGAATAGGTGGAGGCTTCCTTAAAATAATAAGCAGTATCTACTTAAAACCATCATAAAACATTATTTGTAATGGAGATAAGTTAGAGGCCTTCCAAATAAGATCGGGGTGAAACAGAGATGTCCATTATCACCTCTATTATTTAATGTTGTAATGTTGTACTAGAAATGTTAGCTTTAGCAATCAGAGAAGAAAAAACAATGAAAGGAATTAGAATAGGCAAGGAGGAAACAAAACTATCACTTTTTGCAGATGATATGATGGTATAATTAGAGAATCCTAGGGAATTAATAAAAAATTACTTGAAACCATTAACAACTTTTGCAAAGTAGCAGAATATAAAATAAATCCACATAAATCATCAGCATTTCTATACATGACCAGCAAAGTCCAGCAACAAGAGATAGATAGAAAGAGAAATTCCAATTAAAGTAATCATAATCATAGACAATATAAAATACTTGGGAGTCTACTTGTAAAGACAAACTCAGGAACTCTATGAACACAATTACAAATCACTTTTCACACAAATAAAATCATATCTAAATAATTGGGAAAACATCAATTACTCATGAATAGGCCGAGCTTATATTAAAAATATGACAATTCTGCCTAAATTAATTTACTGATTCAGTGCCATACCAATCAGACTACTTAGAGCTACAAAAAATAATAAAAAAATTCATCTGGAAAAACAAAAGGTCAAGAATATCAAGGGAACTAATGAAAAAAAAATGCCCAGGAAGGTGGGCTAGCTGTCCCAAATCTGAAGCTTTAATATAAAATGGCAGTCATAAAAACTATTTGATACTGACTAAGAAATAGAGTAGTGTATCGATGTAATAGGCTAGGCACAGGAGACACAATAGTAAATGGCACTAGTAATGTAGTGTTTGATAAACCCAAAGACTCCAGCTTCTGGGATAGGAACTCAGTATTTGACAAAAAGTGCTGGGAAAACTGGAAGAGTATGGCAGAAACTAGGCATAGACCAACACCTTGTGCCTTATCCTAAAATAAGGTCAAAATGGGTACATGATTTAGACATAAAAGGTGATACTCCAGGTAAATTAGGAGAGGAAGGAATAGTTTACCACTCATATTTATGGAAAGGAGAACAGTTTATGACCAAACAAGAGATAGAGAATATTATGAAATGTAAAATGGATGATTTTGATTACACTATTTGGTACTGGCTAAGAAATAGAGAGGTTGACCAGTAAAATAGGTTAGGCACAAGAGAAACAGTAGTAAATTATTATAATAATCTATTGTTTGAGAAACCCAAATACTAACTTCTAGGATAAGAACTCATTTGATTAAAAAAAAACTGAGAGGGGCAGCTAGATGGCGCAGTGGATAGAGCATGGGCCCTGGAGTCAGGAGTACCTGAGTTCAAATCAGGCCTCAGACACTTAACACTTACCAACTGCGTGACCCTGGGCAAGTCACTTAACCCCAATTGCCTCACTAAAAAAAAAAAAAAGAAAAGAAAAAGAAACAAACAAAAAAAAAAAACCCTGAGAAAACAGTATGCAAGAAACTTGGAATAAACCTACATCTTTCAGCATATACTAAGATAAGGTGAACATGGATACACAATTTAGACCTAAACCATGAAACCTAAGAAAAAAGGGGAGAAAGTCATAGTTTACCTGCCAGATTCATGGAGAATAGAAGAATTTATGACTAAAGAAGATATAGTAAATCATGAGATGTAAAATGGATAATTTTGATAATATTATTTTTTTAAGTTTTTATACAAACAAAACCAATGCAACCAAGATTAAAAGGAATTTTTTTTAGGTATTTCCTTCTTGCTCTGTTTCTTCTTGTATAACATGAATAATGCAGAAATATGTTTTATGTTTTATATCTGATTACCTGCTGTCTAGGGGAGGGGGGCAGGGAGGGGAAGGAGGGAGAAAAAATTTGAAATTGGAAAACTTATCTAAACGAAGGTTGAAAAATTAATTAAATAAATAAATAAAGATTAAAAGGAAAGCAAAAAGCTGAGAAACAATCTTTACAGCAAGTGTCTCTGAGAAAGGCTTCATTTTTCAAATATATAGAGAACTGAGTTCAATTTATCAAAATACAAGTCATTCCCCAATTGAGAAATGGTCAAAGTATATAACTGACAGTTTTCAGACAAAGAAATCAAAGCTATCTATAGTTACATGAAAAAATGCTCTAAATCAATATTGATTAGAGAAATGCAAATGAAAACATCTCTGAGTTATCACTTCACAGCTATGAGATTGCCTAATATGACAGAAAAGGTAAATGAAAAATGTCGGACAGAATGACAGAAAATAGACACAAATGCATGGTGCAGTTTTGATCTTATCCAACCATTCTGGTGAGAAATTGGGAATTATGCCCAAAGGACAATTACTTGTACATATCCTTTGGTCCACCAATTCCACTATGAGATCTGTATCCTAAAGAGATCATAAAAAAGGAAAAAAGGACCTACTTTAACAAAAATATTTTAGCAGCTTTTTGCGGTGGAAAAAATTGGAAATTTTGGAGATGATCATCAATTGTGGAATGGTTAGACCAGTTTTGGTATATGAATATTATGGAATACTCTTATGCTATGTATAAGAAATTATGAGCAGGATGGATCTGACCATGTGACTCCCCTACTTAATCAGATCCAGTGACTTCCTATTACCTCTCAGATCAAATGTTAATTCCTCTGTTTAGCTTTTAGAGGACTCTAATTTGGTTTTATAGAAGCAAGCATAATAAGAGGAATTGTTCTTTGTTTTGATAGACCTTTAAATATTTGGCAATTATCATTCCTAATTGATGCCCCTATTGTGTTGCCACAGTAATTTCACGTCATAGAGCCTCACTTGCTTTATCTCTGGAAAGAGGAGGTTAGTCCAGTATGCTTTCTAAGATCCTTTATAGTTCTAAATCCCATGTTTTCCCACCTCCCCAATCCTGCCATTTTGTTAATGTAGTTTCTAATAAAGATATGCCCCCTTAATTAAGAAAGGTATTATTGTAAAATAAGGGCTTCCCTGCACTGAATAATATCCTGAATGTTACATACAGAAAATCCTGCTTAAAGGTGTTGAGATGATTAGAAGTTAAAAAAAAAGATTTTTCTAATAATTCTGTACTGTATGCTTCCAAGCTAAAAGTACAAAATGTTATTTCCTTAAAAATGTTATTGAGTTATCAAAATGCAATGCAAAAATATGATATTTAGGGAAAGGTCAAATAAAAAACCCTAAAGCTGGAGATTTTTCAAAGCTTGAAATGTCAAGACTCCTGAGAGAACTAATAAATAAAATGTTTCTAAAATGCTTACCCTTTGATTGACTGAACCCATCTTTTATAAATTACCAGAAAAATGTACTATATCACCAGTTGATATATTTATTTTACAACTTAGTCACTTTCTAGGAATTGTTTAGGTGGTATTTTTACTATTAAATTTGTTGCTATAAAAAAGAAGGAATCATTCCATTTCATGGAAGTAGCATTCGCCTTGAGGACTGCTGCTTACAAAATGTAATTTTTAGGAGTCAAATTTGTTCTTCTGTCCCCCATAATGCCTTCCTCAGAACATACTTGAAAACAGGCACATATTCATTCCTTTGGCTTAAGTCAGATTACCATTTTTAAAAAGTAAGTATTCCTGGGAAAATCATATCAAGGTTAAACAATTAATTATTAAATGGACTTCTTCCTTCTTGCTTTTCTTCCTCTACTGCATTTTGATTTTCAGCAATGGTGTCTAGAAAAAGCATGCTCTCACTAAGAAAATTTCTGGTCTAAATTTGTTCTTCATGAAGCCACCAACTACAGAAATTGCAAGTTATGGTTATGGGTGGTCTCATGTTGACGTTTGATCTCATAATGTAGTTGTTTACAACAACCACTGCACAGGAATGGAGCAGCTCATGGGAATGGAAGAAATAGGCTCATTGTGCATAGGGATATTAAAGCATACATAGGAGAGAGAAGGAATGCTTTTTTTTTTTGAGAATACCCTTTAAGAATTGAGGGACAAGTTATAGAAAAAGGGTGGGAATAATTACATTTATTCAGATCTTTATGAATTAGGTACTGAAATCAATTGTCCAATGAATTGGATGAGTTTCTCAAACCTTGAAACTCACAGCAAAGTGGCTTAGGAGAGAATTGATGTGCATTATATTTGCATATGCACCCTCTTTATAGAGATATACTACTTCCCTTCCCCTAAATTCTTCTCTTCATATTCCCTTCCAAAAATTATCCTGCATACCAAAAATGTAATATGATCTGGCAAATGCATGCAGTTGCTGATAGAACAAAAGTTTGTACATTAATATGAGGCAGCTAAGTGGTATAGTACATAGGAGTGCTCAATATGGAGTCTCTACTTGGACAATTACTTTGTGACCCTGGGCAATTCACTTATTCTGCCTCAGTTTTCTCAAGGGTAAAATGTCAATATAATACAACCTACATCACAAAGTTGTGATGATCAGATCAGATACATAAAATGCTTTGCAAATCTCCAAATATTATTTAAATGCTAAGTCATCAAGCATTTATTAAATCCTTACTATTTTCAAGCTATACTAGATTGCTGGAGATGTAAAGACAATAAAAAAGAAAGACAGTCTCCACTCTCAAGGAGTATAAATTCTAATAAAGGAAGGGAAATATAACCCATAAAACGAAGCTAAAAGGGTGGGGAGAGAGATGGTGAAACTACCTTCATGAATATATCCCCCATAGATAGAGTTCATTAAGTCAGGAATGCTGCCCAGAAATGCATGAAGAAGTGAAAATGGTTGGCCTGGGCACTTTCATTAAAATAGAAGTAATGAGAAGAATATGACATGGAGAAAATCGCTGACATCAGAGTTTAGTATCCTACATTAATGAACAAATTCCTTTGGAATCAGTCACACATCAATGAGAATGGCATAATGAAGAAAACCTAAGTTCTGATTTTCCCACCTTCAAAAATTAATTCACAAAATAAGGGAGACTGTTCCATTTCCAGCAGTGCCCTAAATGATATGAATGAATTTATTTTTGCCTCAAAATGAGGTGTAGTGGTATTAAGTTTTAGAGAATGTTTCAATTTTTGTTTTTATTATATGTTTCATGTGTAACAACTGGACAATAATTGTAAAATCTCTAAAAGATTCTGAATTTCTTTAGACATCTTTTTGAGAAGTCTCATTGTTTGATTTGGTTATTAGCAAAGCTATGTAAAGTTGTGTTAAGCTCAATTTTGTAGGAAAATTTCCCAGCTGATTACCAGTATCTGAAACATCTGAAAGACTTCCATTCCACAACTACAGACAGAAGACATCCCAAGAATCATCTGTGAAAAGACTTAAATGAACATTTTCCTGTTTTCCTTTTTCCCATTGTATATACTGTTTGTAATGTCCATTTACTAAAGGGGAGTACCCCCTTTAGTTTTTCTCTGTTTGTAATGTCCACCTGCTAACCCTTTTAGCCTTTTTTAATGCATTGCTCAATTCCTTTTTCTTTCTTTCATTCCCTTTACTTTCTTAGTCATAAGTATCTATAATGTTATTGCTTCAAGTAAGGAAATGATGTTTCTTCATGAAGCACAGGGGGCGGTGTGAGAATCAGAGTGCCACCACCCTGCTGAGAAAGACATTATGAGAACCAGGGCAGCTCTACCCTGAGGAGAAAGCATATGACTGTCATCGGGAAGTTATATCTATTCATAGACCACATCTAAGTTATGTCAATCAATGGACCAGACAATTAGCTTGGAGCTATGTGTAGGGATCACCCCTCTTCTGGTCCAGAAGAAAACTTCCGCTGGAATGCATGGAGGATGAGCCTTTTCATTCAAGAACTGGCTGGTGGTGGCTAGGGCAGGCAGAGTAGACATATTAGATCTCTTGCTTTCTCCATATGTTCTCTTTATTAACCCCTAATATACTTTAATAAATAATTAATGACCAAAGATTGGTGCTATGAGTTCCTAATTTAAGGTGACCACACATTAGATTTTTAGACATCACAGAGGCCAATTACCAAATGATAAATATAAGGTAAAATTCTGAAAACACTAGAGAAAACAACCAAATATAGATACTTTCTACATGAGGTTTTTTGTTTGTTTGTTTGTTTTGTTTTTACTAAATATGGCTACTTTTCCAAATGGACATTTGGGTTGTGGAAGCATTGATATTGCTTTTAATTCATAGACTCCAGCCGTGGGGGGAAAGGTGCTAGATAAGAATGGGGGAGGGGATTAGTACCAGCTTTGGAATTAGAAGTCATTGTATTCAAATTCTGACTCTGACACATACTGAGTAAGGCAAGTCTTATATTTGCTAAACTTGCTTTCTAATTTTTAATGTGGGAATAATAATACTAATAAAACATACTTCGCAGGGTTTAGGAGGATCAAATCTAAAAATGCATATCAATTCCATAGAAGTGTATAGTATTATTGTTGATGGATTTTAAATTTTTTTCTGTGTAGCATGGTAGTTGTTGAATATTGAATGAAAAACACCTTCATAGCAATATTTTGATAACTTGTAAAGACTATCTACAATTACCAGTGGGGCCATTCACTTTTACTACTTTCTCTCACCTAGACCTGTTAAAAATTTAAAACACCAAATAAAACCTAGAGAAATGACCACAGTATAAGATAGTTTATAAAATACATTTCAGGGCCAAGTTACTTTGGAGTTAGGGTCTTGCTAATAAATTCAATAAGCCGAGATAAGCTTATTGCTTGTTTTCTCACAGCATTCTAATATTTGCAAAATAAAAGGAAAGCTTGTATAAAAGTAATTATAACTTTTAAAAAAATTAACCTCTGACTTAAGATATACAAAAAGAAATAGCACAATCTTCTGAAGAGTTCCAGACAAACAAGCTAGACTCTACCATTTGGGAAAAATACAATTAAAGCAACTAAAATTCTATACTTTTTCCTGTTGATTCATTATTGGACATAGCCACATCCCCAGGAATAATACAAATAAAATAATTCCTTTTACTGACTTTTGTAGGAGAAGAGGCTGGTAACAGTGTTAAAAAAGATTTGGGCTAAATGACTATAAAATATTTCATTTCAAGGATCTGTAATTTCATCATTATAGCTAGTTGCTTGTTGTACCAATTCAGTCAGCAAACATTCCAGAATCTATAAGATAGATACTCTTTGAGAGTTCTTTTATGTATGTATGTGTGTATCTATGTATGTATGTATATTTGTATGCATGCATGTATCTGCCTGTGTGTGATAGAGGAAGAGAAGTAGGCAAAAAAAGAAAGGGCAGTGAATGGAAAGAGAAGGAAGGAAGGAAGGAAGGAAGGAAGGAAGGAAGGAAGGAAGGAAGGAAGGAAGGAAGGAAGGAAGGAAGGAAGGAAGGAAGGAAGGAAGGAAGGAAGGAAGGAAGGAAGCAAACAAGCAAGCTTTTGGCCAGCCTATTGAGGAGCTTCTCCCATCTTTTTTAATTGAGCCCTTATATGGGAGATGTACAGTTGATCAACAGGACTATATTAGAAGGTTTTTCAGCTTGACAAGACCTAGTAAGACAATATAGTTCACTACAATAATCTTTGAAAACACCAAGTCACCTCCACACCAAAATAAAGCTTTAGTGGAGTCTTCTTTTATAACTCTTCTTTTGAACCTAAAGAAGAGCCAGTAAGTAACAGTCTATATCCTAAGCAGTTATCTTAAATGGTTTCTGAAGAGAGTAGACAAAGCTGACAAGATTCCATTAGATAGCAGTCAGCATCATACCATCTGCTGGATCCTATTATGAGATATGCATATAAATAAAATGGAGTTTTACCATGTGGAAATATCTTATGCCAGCTGATGTTGAGACAAATGTTGTTGTGCTTTTTACTTTGACTAAGATGGCACATACCTTTGAATTATAAATCAAAGACATATGGTATTTTAACTTTGAAATGACCATTTGTAGAGTACTGGTACATTAAATGTGTTTTATTACAACTTTCTCTGTAGCTATATACATAATTTTATATTTTATAAACTTATGGTTTAAGATTTTGGGCAAAATATATTCTAAGAATAAAATTAAAATATTAACATGAAAAATATAATTTGTAACTATTTCCTTATTGATTATATGCTCTACAAGAATAATCTATTATTCCATAAATCATTTTTATTGCTTCCATTTTTATGAAGATCCAAAGCCAACTAGTTTTCATAATTTTATACCAGCCACTGTAATTATAAGGACTAATATCATTACAATAATTTATGCTTATAAAATGAGCTTTGGAAAACACTTAATATACATTATCTCATTTGATTATGACAGTACCTTATGAGGTAGGTAGTGTGAGCATAAATCCCTACTTCACAGATAAGGAAACAAAGCCTTAGGGAAGCTAAATTGTTTGATGAAAGTCACATAGCTCATAAGCAGCAGAGCCCCAATTTAAACACAGTAAATTAGATCTATTACTTATAATATTCCAGAAAAGGGTTTTTGTGTATATTTTTATTATTGTCTAAGGAAACAGATTTAAAAAAGCATGGACGATATCTTAGGAAGTGATCTCTATATATTGCATGCTCAGTACATTTTTGTTGATTAAAATATTATCCTATTCCATTTTTTAAATACTTCTGCCTAACCTCTGGAATGAATTGTTTTAAAAATTTAATACTTGGGAAAAATAAATCCTAAATATGATCAATTTTGCAATGCCAATCCATAGGCAAAATCATCATATATGTATACTATTTTATCATTTATCCTTTCAATTTTTTTTTGGCAGGGCAATGAGGGTTAAGTGACTTGTGCAAGGTGACACAGCTAGGTAAGTGTCAAGTGTCTGAGGCCAGATTTGAACTCAGTTCCTCCTGAATCCAGGTATGTTGTTTTATCCACTGTGCCACCTAACAGGCCCCCTTCAAATTTTCTTAATCAGATGATAAATGCCTTTCTTGAATTGTTTCTAATTTATTTTAGTTTATTTTTTCTCAATTACATGTACAAAATTTTCATATTATTTTTTTTAATTGAATTCCAACTGTTCTCCCTTACCCTTAGGTAGTGTTGTCATTTTTAAAATATGTTTGGCCTATGTATAATCAATTAATATTTCTCCAATCATTTAGATCTGACTAATTTTGTATAATAAGTGTTTGGTAATCGTGTTCTTATAGTTCCTAGATTTGCCTTGGCTCCCAAGTATTGTATGTAGCCTGGGGTTTCTTTAAATGGAATTTCTCTCTGGATCTCTTCCTTTTGGACTTTGCTGGTAATATATAGAAAAGCTGATTATTTATTCTGATTAATTTTATATCCTGCAACTTTGCTGAAGTTGTTAATAGTTTCAAATGCTTTTTATAAAGTTGATTCTATAGCATTCTCTAGTCGTATACCATCATATTATTTGTAAGGAGTTATAGTGTTATTTCTTCATTGCCTATTCTAATTCTTTAAATTTCTTCTTCAATCTTCTCACTGCTTTATCTAACATTTCTAGTACAATACTGAATAATGGTGGTAAAAATAGGCATCCTTGTTTCAGTTCTTCTCTTATTAGGAAGGCTTTAAAATTATCCCCATAGATAATGCTTACCCTTAGTTTTAGATAGATACTACTTAGTATTTTAAGGAAAGTTTCATTTTTTTCCTTTAATTTCTAATGTTTTTAATAAGAATAACTGATGTTTTTCAAAAAAATCTCATGTATTGATATAATAATACTATATTATTCTGTGGTTTTTGTCATAAATAGGGCCAATTATGCTGATAGATTTCTTTTTCATTTACTTTTTTGTTTTTTCATTTATGGCTTAAAACAAGCATTTCCACAACATAGTACAATAAAAATATTACTGTACATTAAACTGAAAATCTACTATGCATAACTTGCTATTCCTTTCAAACATATAATAAAATTATCATGCAAATTACTTTTTTCTTCTCTCACCCACCCCAACATAGAGAAGACTACCATTAGACACAAACAGGTTTTTGATAGTTTTCTTAATATTGAAACCTCCTTACATCAGTGGCATATTTGCAAATGACTTTTGTGATATATTGTTATCATCTCACTAGTATTTTATTTTAAAATTTTTGAATCTATATTCATTAGGTAAATTGGTTTCCTGTTTTCTTTCTCTGTTTTTGTTCTTCCTGGTTTACCACCATAGTTATGTCATAAATAGAATTTGTTAGGACTCCTTTGCTTGTTTTTTTTCCCCAAATAATTTATATAGTATTGGAATTAACTGTTCTTTAAATATTTAGTAGAATTCATTTTTGAATCTATCTGGTCCTGGGGATTTTTTTCTTAAGGAGTTCATTTATGGCTTGTTCAATTTCTTCTTCTAAGACATGATTATTTAAGCATTCTATTCTAATAATCTATATAATTCAATTCACATTTTATAAATATTTACCCATTTCACTTAGATTATCAGATTTATTGGGACATAGTTGGGCAAAATATCTTCTAATAATTTCTTTAAACAACTTTTCATTTGTGATAAATTCCCCCTTTCCATTTTTGATATTGATGATTTGGTTTTATTCTTCTGTATTTACTTTTTAAAAAATGTATTTCCAGGGGCAGCTAGGTGGCGCAGTGGATAGAGCACCGGCACTGGAGTCAGGAGTACCTGAGTTCAAATTTGGCCTCAGACACTTAACACTTACTAGCTGTGTGACCCTGGGCAAGTCACTTAGCCCCAATTGCCTCACTAAAAAAAACAAAAAAATGTATTTCCAGTTACATGTAAAATCCATTTTAAGCATTCATTTAAAGAAAATTGCTTTCTAAATTCTCTCCTTACCTCCCTCCTCTCTCATTGAGAAGGCAAGCAATGTGTAGTCATGCATACCATATTTCCACATTGCTCATGTTGTGAAGGAAAAAAGAGACCAACAGGGAAAAGAACACCAAGACAAATCAAATTTTTAAAAGGTCAGCTGTGATCTATATTATGAATTCACTAGAACTTTCTCTGCAGATAGATACCATTTTTCATCATAAGTCATTTGGAACTGTCTTGAATCATTTTAGCATTGAGAAGTGCTAAGTCATTCAGAGCTGATCATTGTAAAACATTGCTGTCACTGTGTACACTCTTCTGGTTCTACTGAGTTCAGTTTGCATCTGTCCATGGAGGTCTTTCCATGTTTCTCTTAAATTATTGAGCTCATCATTTCTTATGGCACAATACCTTTTCATCACAATTATATATCACAACTTATTCAGCCATTCCCTAATTGATGAGCATTGCCTCAAGATAGGAATTGTTTGCCACCACAATAAAGAAAGTCTCTCTCTCTCTCTATATATATATATATATATTTTTTTTTTGTATTTATAGGTCCTTTTAATTTTTTTTATCTGTTTGGGATACAGACCTGGTAGGGATTTTGGGGGTCTAAGGATATGCACGGTTTTGCAGCCCTTCAGGCATAGGTCCAAATAGGTCTCCAGAATGGTTTACAGTTTACAACTCTACCAGGGGTGATTTATTGTCCCAATTTTCCCTTATCTACTTCAACAACTCTCATTTTCCCTTTCTCTCTTATTAACCATTCTTATAGGTGTGTGGTGGTACCTCAGCATTGTTTTAATTTGTATTTCTCTAATCAATAGTAATTCAGATATTGATATTTTGGATTTCATCTGAAAACTACCTGTTCATATCCTTTGATAATTTATTATCTGTGAAATGACTTGTTTTCACATAAAGTTGACTCAATTCTCTATATATTTGAGAAATAAGATATTTATCAGGTAAACTTGCTATAAAATTTTCCCTCTATCCTATTTCCTCCTGTTTATCATTCTCTGTGTCCTTTCACCTTGTCCCTCCTCAAACATGTTTTGCTTCTGACTATGGCCACACTCAAACTGCCCTCCCTTTTTTAGCTGCTCCCCCTTCTCTTATCCCATTCTACATCCCTTTAGGGTAAGGTATATTTCTATACCAATCTGAGTGTGTTTGTTATTCCCTTTTTGATCTACTTTTGATGAGAGTAATGTTTCAGCATTGTCCACCCCACCATATCTTCCCCATTACTGTAAAAGGTCTTTTGTACCTTTTTTTATGTGAGATAGTTTATCCCATTCTACCTATCCTTTGCCCCTTCTCCCAAAGGATACTTCTTTCTCATTATTTATTTTTCATTAGATATCATCCCCCCCCACAGTTATTACTTTCTTACTCCTTACTTTGATATTTTTATTATTTAGTATTTTATTATTTTCCAGCTACATATAAGAATAGTTTTCAACATTTGTTTTCATAAGATTTTTAGTTCCAAATTTTCCCCCACTCTCCCTTCCGTCCTTCCTCCCCAAGACAGAAAGCAATCTAATATAGGTTATATATGTGCAATCACTTTAACCATATTTCTGCATTAGTCATATTGTGAAAGAAGAGTCAGAGCACAAGGGAGAGACCTCAAAAAAGAAGGAAAAAAAAACCAGCCCCAAAGTAGAAACAGTATGGTTCAATCATAAACCACAATTATTTTTTCTGGTTATTGAGAAAATTTTCTATGATGAAATTCTTTGAAATTATTTCAGACCATTGCATTGCTAAAAACAAAAAACAAAACAAAACAAAACAAAAAAACCAAGTCTATCACCATTGTTCATCACACAATGTTGCTGTTACTATATACAATATTCCCCTGATTCTGCTCTTCTCATTCAGGATCATTTCATGTAAGTCATTCCAATTTTCTTTGAACTCTTACTGCTCATCATTAATTTTCACATTGATTTTTCTTTTTTCTTTCTTTTTTTTTTCAGGGCAATGAGGGATAAGTGACTTGCCCAGGGTCACACAGCTAGTAAGTATCAATTGTTTGAGGTTGGATTTGAACTCAGATACTCTGGAATCTAGGGCTAGTGCTTTATCCACTGTGCCACCTAGCTGCCCCCCACATTGATTTTTTAAAACTTTGTGTTCTAAATGTTCTTCCTCTCTCCCTCCTCGACCCTCCCTATGAAATCTAGCAATTCAATATAAGTCATACATGTGTAGTTATGCAAAAATATCTTCTCATTAGTCAGGTTGTGAAAAAATAGACAAAATAACTTTAGAAAGAGGAGTTAAATAAAATTATACTTCAGTCTTTATTCAGATACCATCACTTCTTCCTCTGTTGATGGTTTGCATTTTTCGTATGTACTTTTTATATCCTGTTCATCATTTCTTTCACAGTTAATATTGCTAACTGTATTACGCTCCATCTTATTCCCTCTCCTTGATATTTACTCTTTCTATCTCTTCCTTCATCCTTCTTCCTATCTCTTCTCAAAAGTACTTTGATTTTTACTGCCCCCTCCCCCAATCTGCCCTTCCTTACGTTGCCTCTCCCCTTCTAATCTCCTTCCCCTCCCACTTTCCTTCAGGGAAAAATATATTGCTATACCCACTTGAGTGTGTATGTTATTCCCTCTTTGAGCCAATTCTAATGAGAGTAAGGTTCACTCACTCCCCTGATCCTTCCCCATCTTCCCCTCCACTCCATAAGCTTTTTCTTTTCTTTCATGTGACCTACTTTTCTCTAGTCCACCTCTCCCTTTCCCTATCTTGCAGTGCATTGCTTTTATCCCTTAACTTCATTTATTTATTTATTTTATTATTTGTTTTGTGGGGCAATGAGGGTTAAGTGACTTGCCCAGGGTCACACAGTTAGTATTTGTCAAGTGTCTGAGGCCAGATTTGAACTCAGGTACTGCTGAATTCAGGGCCAATGTTTTATACACTGTGCCACCTAGCTGCCCCGCTTAATTTTATTTTTTATTTTTTATTCTTTTTGTGGGGTAATGGGAGCTAAGCGACTTGCCCAGGGTCACATAGCTAGTAAGTATCAAGTGTCTGAGACTGGATTTGAACTCAGGTCCTCCTGAATCCAGGGCCACTGTGATACCTAACTGCCCCCCACCACTTTAACTTTATTTTGAAGATGTCATCATGGGTCAGGTAGATGGCACAGTGGACAAAGCACTAGCCCTAGACCCAGGAGGCCTGAGCCCATATCTAGCCCCAGATATAAGCTACCCCACCCTGCCTGCACCACAAAAAACAAGGATAACAAAAATAAATGCTTTACAGTTATCATCTCTTCATATTCAATTGACACCTGTGTCCTCTAAGTATATTCCTTTCAGCTGGCCTAATATGAGTTAGAAATATTATCTTCCCATGTACGAATATAAACAGTTTAATCTTTTAATATCCCACATGATTTCTTTTCCTGTTTACCTTTTTATGCTTATCTAGAGTCTTGTATTTGAAAGTCAAATTATCTTTTCAGTTCAGGTCTTTTCATCACAAATGCCTGAATGTCCTCTTTTTCATTGAAGTCCCATTTTTTCCCAGATTTTCTGGGTATGTGATTTTTGGATGTAGTCCCAGTTCCTTTGCCCTCCAGTCCTTCTCATGACTCTTCTGCATTTCTCTCATTTCTCTTTCCATTCTTTCCTCCATCTCTCTTATATCTTCCTTCTATCCTACTTTCTCTTCAAAGTCCATTTTGAGCACTTCCATGGCATGAGACCAATTCATATTTTTCTTAGAAATTTTGATGTGGGAGCTTTGACTTTGTTATTATCTTCTTCTACAGGTGATTTCTGGTTTGCTTTGCCCCCAAAGAGGCTGGCTATTGTCCACTGCTTTCTCTACTTACTCATCTCAACCTGGAAGCAGATGTCTGATTGAAATCTGATTGTCTATGGTTGGAAGCTTGGCATGCCTGTGCCCCTCCCCCACTGGGCTGTCACCTTTCCTTTTGGCCCACTGGTACAGAACCAGGGCGCTTCACCCCAACTTCAGCAGAGAGTGCAGTCACTTCACCCTGGCCAGCAACTGAAACCCCTAACCAGTCGGAGAGCTAAACTTCAGAAGAAGCTTCTGGTACTGAAGATTCTGAGGTGCTGGAGGCACAGTCTCTTCCAAGCTGTGTACTCACAGTACCGAGCTCCTCTCTCAGCCTGATCATCAGGTCATCCCAGTTGCTTTCTTTTGCTGGAAAATAGTCTCATTCCGTTCTTATGTGAATTAGGCAGCCCCAGAGCTTGTTTCATGACATTATTTTGGGTTGTGTGGACAGGTTGATCAGGGGTTTGCAGGAGTCACAGCCCCTCCTCTGCCATCTTAGTTCTGCCCCTTATCTTTTTTTTTTTTTTTGGATAGCATACAATCAACTCACACAATTACCTTCTATGTATATTCCTTTGAACTTCCCTAAAAGTAAAATTATTAGGAATTATAAATATCAACTTTCCATATAGGAATATAAGTATTTTGACCTCATTGATTCCCTTATGATTTCTCCTTTATATTTACCTTTTTATGCTTCTGTTGAATCTTGCAACTTTCTCTTGTGATTTTTTTTGAAATATGATGTTTATTTTCTTATTTCAATCTTGACTTACAGGTAGTTCAATAATTCTTATATGATCTTTCCTGAATGCATTTTCCAGGTCAATTGTTTTTTCAATGAGATATTTCACATTTTCTTATATATTTTTTCATTCTTTTGACTTTGTTTTCTTTCTTTTTGAGTCATAAGTTTCCAGTTGCCCAATTGTAATATTTAAGAAATTATTTTCTTAATTTATCTTTTTTTTCCATTTTACCATTCTAATTTTTAAAAAATAATGTTCACTTTATTGAGCTTTTGTACCTCTTATTTGGCCAATTTGACTTTTTAAAGAATTTCTTTTCTTCAATTAATTTTTGTATTTCATTTTCAACTTATTGCTTTTTAAGGAGTTTTCTACAGTGTTTTTTTGGCCTATTGTGCTATTTGGCCAATTCTTTTTTTAAGGTATTATTTTCTTCAATTTTTTTGCGTGTATCTTTTATGAAGCTGTTAACCCTCTTTTCATAATTTTCTTTCATGGTACTCATTTCTAATCCCAACTTTTCCTCTATGTTTTATACTTGATTATTTTTAAATCCCTTTTGATCTCTTCCAGGCATTCTTGTTTGGCTTTTGTGTGATTTACATTTGTTCCCCTTGAGGCTATACTTTCAACTGTTGTGAAATCATTGTCTTCTTCTGATATTTCCTGTAACTGTAACAGCTTTTTATGCTCATGTTCTTTTTTATTGTTTGCTCATTCTCTCACCTATTTTGTGACTTTGAACATTATGTTAAAGTTGGATTTTGCTCTTGGGGTACCAGGAACAAATTTCCAAGTTTCAGGATTTTTATGCTGTTGTTTTTGTTTTCAGATCTGAGGGTCTGTAATTTTTTGGTGCTTCCAAGGTGATATGATCTAAGTAGAGCTGTCGTCAGAGTTCTCTTGGCCTTTCTCAGGAAAGGACTTTGTTACCTGTAGTTTAAGTTGCTAGTGCCCAATTGTCTGTTTTAAAGCTCTTAGCAGAGATTCTGTTCTCCAGCAGTCCCATGGACTATTATTTCTTTTGGCCCTGTAACTATGAATCAGGCCCTATGGCTGTAAACACTAGTTCACTAGTGCTCTTCTGTTCCCTGAATTTGTGATCTAGAACTTTGTATGTACAATGCAACAGGGTCCTGAACCCTGTGCCAGTAAATTGTCCCCTATATTTTCTTTATGGACAGCTGAATGAATCCTTTATCATCTCTGTGCTTAAAACTCCCAAAGCTTCTACTATAACTGATGCAGCTGCCACCAAGGTCTTTTACTGTCAATGCTGTAGTGTTCCTTTTCTGAACTCTAGGCCCAAACACCACTCTAGTGAGACAGACATTTCCAGCCAATCTACTAAGTTGTCTTCGTCTGGGAAATTATTCCACTCCAAGATTTTATTGGCTCTGCTGACTACAGAATTCAATTTGAGGCATTCAATAATGTTTGGAAAGAAATTTTGGAGAGTTCAGGTGACTTTTTCCCCATACTTCATTATCTTGACTCTGTTTGTTACCTTTTCCTAAATTCTTGAGTACATCATATTTGGTGTAACCTTATGCTTTATGAAACCCTTTTGGGACATGACCCAAGTGTCCCAAATCCATCCAGCATCCTGGAGAGGATTAGAAAATACTGTTCACATGACTAAATGTTGTTACTCCATGACTGCAAACTCAGCACAGTTTCAGGCACGTTTTATTAGAGCTGTTGGAAATCAAGTATGATATGGGGCTTGAATTGGAAATATAAAAAACCCAACTGATTGGGAATGGGCATAAAGGGGCCAATCCAGGGAACTTATCCCATTGCTTCCCTGGAGTCTGCTAGGCACTTTGGTGATATGTGACTCAGTTTTAAAGGACTTGTACTTAAGAGTTAAAAGCTGTCCCTTAATTAGCTATTGAGCAAGAAGAGCTAATGACAGTAGAGTTTTTTAAAAAAATAGTGATACTCTCCTTATCTTACTTCTCTTCCCAACTACATACTGTGTCAGATCTACTTTAGTCTATTTCTGAAAGCATTGAGGAAAGGATTGTTGCCCCTCCACCCTGGGGAAATTTGTCAATTGCTAGAACATGGTGCCCAAGCAGGAGTTTAGCTAGGCCAGCTAAGTTTGAGATTTAGGTCCCAAATGATTTTTTTTCTCACTTTATGTCTCCTTACTAGAGTAAAGATGACCTAAAGTGATCCCAAGATGAGCACATACTTCCTTGACAATTATTTTCTGAAATCTAGAGAGCTTGAATTTATTGTTTGGAGCTGACTGGTAGAAGGGAAAGTTTCTTTTATTAGTGAAGATGATTACTGGCTAGAAATTGAGACCAGAACCTTGCCTGTCTTGTTAGAAGACACCTCCTTTGAGGTGGTTAAATGAAAAGAAAGGCAAAATGCCTATTTACCAGTTCCACAGTATCGTTAAATGCAAATGGTTAAAACACAACCTGCAAAGTAAATGTAACAACAGTTATTATTATTATTATTATTATATACTTAAGTTCCTATCAATGTCCACTGGTGAAAGAAAGTTATATTTAGCATTTCTTTTCTGTAGGGGAAATAAATACTTGTACCATGTCTAATTTACAGTGTACTTTGAACCTTTCTATTCCCCATTTGAGGAGACTCTAGACATGAACCAAACATGAAGGCAATGTCAAATATCTCCTTGAAAACCAACTGACCTAGAAAATAGATCCAGGAGAGATAATTTAAAAATTATCAGACTACCTGAAAACCATGCTCAAAAAAAAAAAAAAAAAAAAGCTTAGACATCATCTTCCAAGAAATTGTCAGGGAAAATTGCCCTGATATTCTAAAAACAGAAGGTAAAATAGAAATTGAAAGAATCCACCAATCACCTCCTGAAAGAGATCCCATGATGAAACTTACATGAATATTATAGCCAAATTCCAGAGCTCCCAGATCAATGAGAAAATATTACAAGCCGCCAGAAAGAAACAATTCAAGTACTGTGGAGCCACAATCAGGATAATAGAAGATCTAGCAGCTTCTACATTAAAGTATCAGAGGACATGTAATATGATATTTCAGAGGGAAAAGTAACTGGGAATACAACCAAGAATCACCTACCCAGCAAAACTGAATAAAATCCTTCAAGGAATAAAATGGAAATTTAAGGAAAGAGAGGGCTTTCAGGCATTCTTGATGAAAAGACCTGAAGTGAATAGAAAATTTGACTTTCAAATACAAGACCCTGGAGAAGCATAAAAAGGTAAACAGGAAAAAGAAATTCTAAGGGATATTAAAAGGTCAATCTGTTTACATTCCTACATGAGCAGATTATACTTGTAACTCATAAGAACTTTCTCATTGTTAGGGCATCTTAATGGAGTATATTTAGACAGAGAGCACAGGTATGAGATAAATATGAAGGGATGATATCTTTAGAAAAAATAAAATTAAGGGGTGAGAGGAATGCACTGGGTAAAAGGGAAAAGGAGTGGTGGAATGGGGTAAAATATTTCATATATAAGAAGCAAGAAGGAGCAGCTAGGTGGTACAGTGGATAAAGCACTAGCCCTGTATTCAGGAGGACCTAAGTTCATATCTGGCCCCAGACACTTAACAGCTACTAACTGTGTGACCCTGGGCTAGTTACTTGACCCTCATTGCCCCACAAAAAAAGGAAAAGAAAAAGAAAATAAAGAAGCAAGAAAACACTTATGGAGTAGAGCAGAAGTTGGGGGAAGTACAGGGGAGAGTGAACCTTACTCTCATCAGAATTGGCTCAAAGAGGGTATAACATACACATTCTATTGACTATAGTAATCTAATTTACCTTGCAGGAAAGTAGGAGAGGAAGGTGATAAGGGGAGAGGCATGAAAGAAGGGAAGGAAGATTGGGGAAGGAGGCAGCCAGAAGCAAAACACTTTTGAGGAGAGAGAGGGCAAAGGACGATAGAAAGAAAAATAAATATCAAGAGAAGGGAATAGGATGGAGGGAAATAGAGTTCGTAATAGTAACTGTGAAAAAAAATTTGAAACAACTTTGTCTGATAGGCCTCATTTCTCAAACACAAAGGGAACTGAGTCAAATTTGTTAAAATAAGAGCAATCCCCCAACTGATAGATGATCAAAAGACATGAAGTTTTCAGATGAAAGAATCAAAGCTACCTATAGCTATATATATTTTTAAAAATGCTCTCACTCACTATTTATTGGAGAGATTCAGGTCAAAATAATTTTGGGTACTACTTCATACCTTTTGAATTGGATAATATGACAGCAGAGGAAAATGAAAAATGTTGTAGGGGATCTGGGGAAAATGAGACATTAATACACTCTGCATAATCAATTTGGAACTATGGCCAAAGGACTATGAAACCATGTATACTCTTTGACCTAGTGATATCACTACTAGGTTGGTATCTAAAAAAAACATTAAAAAACAAATAAGTTGAATTAAAAATTGGGTAGATGCCCATCAATTGGGGAATAGCTGAACAAGTTGTGGTATATGAATGTAATGGAATACTATTGTACTGTAAGAAAGAAGCAGGCTGATTTCAGAGAGGATTTACATGAACTGATGCTGAGTGAGATGAGCAGAACCAGGAGAACATTGTACACTGTATCAACAACTTGACTCTTCTCAGTAATGCAAGGTCCAAGATGGTTCCAAAGGACTCATGATGGAAAATGCTCTCCACATCTAAAAAAAACAACTGTGGAATCTAGATGCAAATTGAACCATACTATTTCTACTTTTTTGTTTTTCTTTTGTGAGGTTTTTCCCTTTTGTTTGGATTCTTCTTTCACAGAATGATTAATTCAGAGATATGGTTAATGTGATTGTACATATATAACCTATATCAGATTGCTTGTTGTCTTGGGTAGAGGGGAAGTAGGGGAGGGAGGCAGAAAAATTTGTAGCTAGAAATCTTATAAAAACAAATTTTGAAAATCATCTCTACATGTAACTAAAAATAATAAAATATTTTTATGGTTTAAAATAAATGTAATTAACAAAATTTATGTTAAAATTTGTTTTCCATGGAATTTGGGAAAAAATAAAATTCTAAATATAGAAAAAAGAACAATCCTGATAACGAAAAGCAAGAATGATTGTGACTTGTGATTGAAAAGCTTAGTGGACCAGATTGAGTGAGATGTTCCCTGCTGCTCCAATAGGGGATTTCTGCCACCCACAAGTCTGAGCTGAGAAGACATCTATCTTTAAGTGTAAATCCTTCCACATGCACCTACTAACTTTGTGATCCTGGGCAAGTCACATAAGCTCTTTCACTTTACATTTCCTCACCTACATCAGAGGGTTGTTATGAAGAAAATATAGGATGCCATATATAAATTACTTTGCAAATTTGGAAGTGATTTGTAAAGGCTATTATTGTTGGTGTTATGTCCTCTATGAGCAGAGGGAGATAACACTAGCTGGCTGCACTAGTCAGCATATATGCAGAAAGGTTTCCCTTTCTCATTGTGACTTTTGTTAATTCATTTAATGGTTGCATATCTCATTGTAAGAAGAAAGATAATACAAATCCTTTTTGAGCTGGTTTTGGTATTCATAATGAATAGTGGTGGGGCAGCCAGGTGGTGCAGTGGATAGAGCACCAGCCCTGGAGTCAGGAGTACCAGAGTTCAAATCTGGCCTCAGACACTTAACACTTACTAGCTCTGTGACCCTGGGCAAGTCACTTAACCCCAATTGCCTCACTAAAAAAAAAAAAAGAAAACAAAAGAAAAAAAGAAAACAAAAGAATAGGGGTGGGGAAGTCATGAAAGTCTGGAATGAAATAAAACACAGTATAAACTCATCTATCACCTAGTTACAGGCTGGAAAATAGGGTGAGGCTAAGGAGTAGGTCTAGCCCCAGAAAGGTATCCCTAGAGGTATTAGTCAGTATATTAGTCATTAGTCAGTACAAGATGATAAGCAAGGAAAAATAAGACAAGAGAGAGGCATAGACAGATACTAACCCACAGAATGCCAGAGACAGGGAGATAGACCAATTTATCTAATTTGATAAAATTCTATTTGTATGTAGCTATGGCTCTGGATATTAGTATGAAATAAAGAGATATAGACACAGATGAGTATTGTAGCAAACCCTAAAACCAAGAATAAAAGGAGAATAGAGGAGAGGGATTGTGCCATGTGGGTTTTCCTCAGTTCTTCTATCCCTGGCCCTCATGCCTGTGCTATACACATAAATATAGACTCAAGTTCTTTTAAGGCATCATCATATATTCTCTTGGATTTTAATTTGCATTCTACTGAGTGGAAATTGAAATAATCCCTGGAGGGGCAGCTAGGTGGTGCAGTGGATAGAGCACTGGCCTGGATTCAGGAGGACCTGAGTTCAAATCCGGCCTCAGACACTTAACACTTACTAGCTGTGTGACCCTGGGCAAGTCACTTAACCCCAATTGCCTCAGAAAAAAAAAAAAGAAAGAAATAATCCCTGGAACATTCCCTTATTTTTTCCTTCTATACATTGGTGATGAATGTTGATATATGTATGGCTGTCATATTCATTATTTACATATGTTATTCCCAAAGATTGGTCAGCCATATATGTATTTCCCTTAGAAATCACCCTAATGCACATCCTGATTCATTATATAGGTGCAATTTAGTAAAATAAGGCACACTATATGCCGAAATTGAGTAGAGGTACAGGTCATGCTGTTTCTAACATAAGCAATAAGTTAATACAGCTTCCTATACTAACTTCCTGCTTATTTTCATAACTTTGCTGCTGCTAGAACTCTCAGAAGAGATTTGCTCCACTGAAATGCCCTCTCCTTGTTGAATAAAAACATTATCCATCCTTCTCTAAAACTCATTCTTGACTACCTAATTCTCAGTATAATGAAAATCTAGTTGTTTAATTCTGTTATGTAATTAATATTTACAAGGGGCATGAGCTGTGAGGCTTATTTGTAATGTCAGTCTATTTATTTGATGTTGATTTTTTTTTCTTTCTCCAAAGGAATTTCAGGGAGGAAATTCAAACAATAATATATGAAATATCATAGAGAAAGAAACATGAGTTTTTGGTTTCATAGGATGACAGTTCACAATTTAGAAGCACCATTTATTTGCTTCTTTGCTTTGTCTTCTTTCATCTCCATTTTCTAATTTTTTCCCTAAATTTTGACGATAAATTAAACTGTCTGCTTGAAACTCACTATTTCCTTTGCCAATCCTCAAAAAGGAATGCTGGCTGCACACAAAGAGTATGTAATGATCCTGTGTGTCTTCTGAGATGACCAGAAAGCTTGGAGTTTTCATTCAGGGAATACATGGCATGAATTTCTTCCTTGCAATCACTTTAAAATCAGGATAGTGACAGTTGTGCAGATGGTCTTTAGAGTATAATTTGGGCAGCATTATCATCACTTGTTAGCATTAATTGAGCTCCCAGAATGTGTCAATTTGTAGAATAAAAAAGCGATCCAAATGTTACTAAACTTCAGGAATACTCTTTCCCATATGGTTCTTGATACCACACACATCAGCTAAAGAATTATTTTCTCATGAACTTACACGTAAAGAAGGAGTCTCTTTTCTTTTAAAATGATAAGATTTTTGTTATATTCAGGAGCTATTATTGAAAGAGACTGTGGACCCAAACCAAAATCGTATCATCAAAAAGATTGTAACATCTTTGTGTAATAGGAATAGGATAATCAATTAGTTCTATATTTCTGTCTGAACTGCTAATTGTTCTTTGAAGAAGTAGAAATTATGGTTAACTTGCACTTTTCTCTCATTGTTTTTTCTAAGTATGACAACCCCCACATACTCTATGGAATTGATTGGACTAGAAAGGAAAATTACTTATACATATATAAAAAGATTTTTCTACAATTTTCAAGAATATATATTTAGCATCTCTTCTGGAATAAAACTAACCCCTTAAGGGGTCCATTTCATTTCTGGCTTATATTAAAGAGTGTCATTTATTTGTGATGAGTTTAAACTGTTTGAGGCTTCACTAATTCAAAGGAAATTTTCCATCACAACACATGTTCATATCATTCCCCTAGGTTCAATTAATTTTGTGTCTTAGATGCCAGCCTCAACAAATAATGTCCTCTTAAGTTAGCGCACTTTAACCAACTGACTTAGGAATTTCAATAGCAATCTTGTCATCCAGGAAAATGAAAGTGTTTCATTGCTAAAGTAAATTATTAGAAAGGATTAAGGGAATTCGGGAACTAAAGTACTACAGAATTGTTACATCCACACCTCCTGCTGTGTCTATCTCTCTTCTCCTAGTGTTCCCTCTCTAGGCTGATGTTTACCCTCTAGCTTCCTAGAACCTCCACCCTCACTACTGTGACATGTAAAACTAAATGTGTGGTTGCCTTCTTTTGGTCCCAAGTTTAGGGAAAATTAGCTGGGGTCTCTAATATATTTGGTACTTATAAATTAGAAGCTTTAGCACTAGTTTTGGATATTAAGTATATATTAAAGCATAGTAAATATTAGTAAAAAGAGAATACCTAAGTAATAAAGTTAAGAAAAGGCCTATCTAGCCTAGAGTTCCAGCCTGGCCTCGTTCTTCCTCAAGTCCTGTTCATGAGAGTAACTGCAGGTGGAAGCTCCCCCTGAGTCTGGAGGAGAGGCCATCCTTACATACTGTTTCAAGATAATTGACTAGCATCACCCAAATCCATTGGTTCACTGGACTTTAGGGTTATCCCATGTTGAAGTCAGAGTCCACAGCCTCAGAGAACACACCCTCTTGAGAGAGGGTCAGGTGTGGTTTTAATTGAATTAACTTTAAGTGAGCTAATTAGCTAAGTCAGGCAATCCAATCAATCCCCTTAAGGTGGGGCCTTTGAGTGTTCCAAAACCCATTATTTTCTCACACTACCATGATATACCATCCCATTCAGATTTATTTTCCCTATGTAATACCGCAAGCTAAAGAAAATCCTATATATACTTTTTTTTCCCCAATATCAAAATTCATTTCCTTGGAGTCTTTTTCTTATTTATATCTTATAAAGGAATTATCATTAAGAGAATAAAAAGTGAAAAATAACTATTAACTGTTTTACATTTTATATGAAGCCTACAACTGAGAACTTGGAATGAAGATTTGGGATGAACACTATAAAAAGGCTAGATATCTCTTGTATACCTATTCTCATTTGGGAGACCTATGTTGTTTGGGATCCAAAGAAACACTATCCAATCTTCTGCTTCTGAACGTATCTAAGTATAACAATACTTATTATCCACCAAATTTATACTCTATGGTTCACCAGAAGTTCCCTATAAAATGCCATTTTAGTGATTCATCATGACTGGAACATAATATAGTTTTCATGAAGGCTAAATAAGAGGAAAACAATTGCTAGTAGGTCCAAATAAGTTTGAAAAGCTTTGGATACTGACCTGGGGACAGTCTGGTTGTTAAGTCTGCTAAGTGAAAGACTCATAACTTAGTTGACTTCAAAATGAAGGATTTTAGGCTAGTAGTATTATTACAATTCTAGAAGACCAGCTGCTATATGATATAGCATCTGGACTCTGGTTTGCTGAAGGATACATACACATTAATGAAATTACAGATTTCTCAAAAATTCAAGCCATGATTCTATTATATTTATAATAATTTTTATAAGGCTTTTCACAGATTGGCAAAGAGCTTTATCAACCAAAACTCTACAAGTTATGTAATACTGATATCTTTATTCCCAATTTATATAAGTGGAAACTAAGCTCAGAGAGAATAAGGTAACATTCTTGCATCCACATGGTCAATAGGTATAAAAATCAGGATATGAACCCTACTCTTCTAGATCCAAATCTTGTGTTTTTTAAGATGTACACATACAAGTTTGTATATGTATATGCAGGGTGGCTGATATATGCAAACATATATGTGCATATATATGTACATACATATGCCTGTCTACATAATACACATATGCATATGTGGATACACATATGCATGTGTGGATATACATACGTGTATACAAATATGCACATACATGTGTATGTATATGCACATGTGCATTCACTCATGGTATGTGTGTGTGTGTGTGTGTGTGTGTGTGTGTGTGTGTGTACACACACATATGCAATTAGTAGGTAGGTAGGTGGCCCACATGGATAGATTACTGGACCTCAGGTGAGGAAGACCTTCATTCAAATGCAGTCTCAGATACTTACTAGCTATGGGGCCCTTGGAAAATCACTTAACCTCTATCTCCCTCACTTCCTTCATCTGTAAAATGGGGATTATAATAGCATCTAACTCCCAGGGCTCTAATAAGGAAAAAATGAAACTATATCTATAAGGCACTTTGCAAATGATAAAGTATCATATAAATACCAGCTATTATTAAAAAAAATTAAACAAAAATTGCAACTTTAAAAATTAACCAGCATAATTTTAAATGGAGTCAATAATGTTTTAAATTTAAGTATGAATCCAAGTTCTATCTGCATCAGATTAGCCCATTCACAGGCCCATAGTTCAAATTGTTGTGTCTTCGAACGAAAATAGATGGAACAGAACTCAGATTTAGTTCTGACTTGACTGACATAAGATACTCTATGGTAATGAGTAGATAAGTCATGTTTATCACCAAATGGTACCCATTAGTTCATTGTACATAATATGTATGACATATAAAACCCAAGCTAGGATCCATTGTATTATTTGAACTCTATTGTTGATCCACTACTAGCATCTTTGTCATATGATGATTGTAATTATTTACTTGCTATTGACCTCTGGATTTACTATACCATATGTAATTCTGATTTATATGCTAGTCATTTCCTACTTACATGTGGCTTACATATCTATGATAATGAATATTTTATGCAACAGTATAAACTATACCTATATGCCTCCTGCTGCAAGGGGCAATGGAGGACCCTAAGTACCCCCCCAAAGTTTATTGAAATTTCTAATTTGTTTAACCTATTCACTACTTGCCTTGAGCATGATGGGAATTGACCTAATTTCCCTAGGAGTAAGGGCTTTCCATTGAACCAATAGAAAAGGTCTTATTTGTTACCTTCCCACTTTAGAGAATAGTTAACCTTTTCAAAAATCAACAACAACAAACACATTAGAATATCATTAATGCACCCCCATGCATATTGGCCTGGAGGCAGTCTCACAAAAGAGATTATTTCCTGCCCCCTTAACTCATATTTAAAAAAAAACAAACAAAAAAACAAAAACAAAAAAACCAGAAGTCAGAACAGGGGATAAGAGCTCTGATAAATAATAACAACAGCTAAATGGAAAAGGAGTTAAAATCAGTTTAATTGACAGATTGGCACAACTGCAAAGAGTGGAGTCCAACAAAGAATAACAAGTCCCTTGTAGATGAAGCTGTGAGCAGTGTTTTAGCTAAGAGGTAACCCTCTCCTTGAAGAGTAAACTTTGGTGGAATGTTCCCTTCCTCACTGGCATGTGAAACTGTGGAAACTGAACTGAGCATGATTTTATTGATGACTTCATCTGTCATTTACTTTCCTTGTTGTTTAATCATTCCAATTGTATCTGACTCTTCATTATGATATTTTGGGGTTTTCTTGGCAAAGATACTGGACTGATTTGCCATTTCTTTCTCCAGCTCATTTTCTTTCTTTTTTCTTTCTTTTTTTTTTTTTTTTTGTGAGGCAATTGGGGTTAAGTGACTTGCCTAGGGTCACACAGGTAGTAAGTGTAAAGTGTCTGAGGTCGGATTTGAACTCAGGTCCTCCTGAATCCAGGGCCAGTGCTCTATCCACTGCGCCACCTAGCTGCCCCTCTCCAGCTCATTTTACAGGTGAAGAAACTGAAGCAAACAGTGCTAAGTGACTTGCCCAGTGTTACACAGCTAGTAAGTGTCTGAGGCCAGAATTGAACTCAGTGATATGGGCATTGAATCAGAGGGCGTTCTCCCTGTAAGAAACAAAATCCAAGATGCAGCAGGCCTAAGGCTCTCCATATGAGGAACAAAAAGATTAATCAACCAGATAACAGGACAGACATATCTAGGAATTAAGGGGCTGTAAATGTTTATAGTAGGAAGCCAAATAGTAATCAGGTGTGTTTACTACCTGGCTGGACCCAGGAGACATATAACCTGAGAGGTCAGAATTATCATAACAAAGGCCTATCATAACCTTTGACCCCAGAGCTCAGGAAATGTAATACCAACTGTTTCAAGTATCCCCATCCCCAAAGGCTGTAACTTTCTGGTTTCAAATCCCCACCCCCCTAACCTCCTCCCATCTATCCTCTATTAAAGCTTTGCCCTACCTCTGGCTCTTTAAGGAAATGTTTTTTAACCTTTTCTTCCCTGAGAGGCTGTCTTTGATTTTCCTCCTGGCCACATCCCCTTGCGCCAAATAAAACCTTTATTATTATTTCTTATTGGAACATGTGTGCAAGAAATTAATTCTTTAATAAAGGCATATCCAGAACTAGTTCTTCTCCCCATCCTCTTAACATCGGGAAGAGGAGTCTCAGATTTCAAGCTCAGTGCTCTATTCACTGCACCACATTGCTACCCCATTTACTTTGCTAAATGGCTTATTAATTGATTTATGTTTTCTGTGTGGGCTGATAGTAGAAAACATACTGGGAAAGCAAGGGATTCATACACTGTGAGAGATAATATGGTGTGTTTTTCTCAGAGGAACCATATCCTGATTGTATATTTTATTATTTCTCTAGTTTCTAGCTTAAATCCTGCCATTGTGCATCATCAGGGACACACTGGCTATGCCATAAATCTTAGTCCTCCCAGCTTGAGTTTATGGTTATCTCATGATCATAGTATACTATACATCATCCTGTTCTCTGATTGGGTTAGATGTCACATATAGATTGTAAGCCAATGGGAGTTGGACAGAGGTGGGAGGGGATATTGTGTTAGGCTCATATATAATATTTTGTTTCTGAACTTGTGGGTGCACTCAACATGCACGGGTGTGTGCCTCTTTCTCGAGAAAGAAATTATTATTTTTTTAACCCTCTGACTCAAGGTATTTACTTTGAGTAAGTGGTCTTTTGTCCCACACAACATTACCACTTATTACTTAATAATTTGGCTTTAATGCTACAATATACTACACAATGCCTCTGATCAGAACTCTTATAAGGTCTATATGAAAAGATTAGTGGAACAAAAAATTTCTGAAAGAAATGTCAAATCCTTACAGTGAGGACAACTAGCTTCTTACCCAATTAACTTCATTTCTCAAGAAGCAATAGAGAATAGGTGGCAGAAATAAAGTGGGCAAATATGCATCTATAAGTGATAAAGAAACATTTACACCCAATCATAAATGTTCATCTTTTTCCAATTTTTATTTTCCTACATGATAGAATTGCTTCTTTATGCTGAATTCACATTTTTTTCTTTTAGAAGCCACTGAGTTTCTTAGAAATTTAATGAAGAACTCCAGACCTTCATTCAAAAATTAGCTTTCACATACCACCACTGCTTACTATTAGCTATTACAAAACAAGTCCATTTTTAAAGTGAATATCTAGAGGTAATAACTCTTAAACATAAAGTAATATCGTCTACTGGTAGCATGTCAAACATTGTGATACTATTGCTAGTGCCCCTCAAATTATACAAGTAGCTTAGCACATAAAAAATAATGAGGCACCTGGAAATTCTTCCTATTGACAACTATCTAGTCATTCTATTAGTAATATAGTTGCTAATGAAAATTTTATAGTTTATCTTCCTACAGAATGCTGGCTTCTGCTTACTAGGAAATATGGGTCTATAGTTTATGCATCTTGATTTTGTTTGTTCGATTTCTGTGATGCTCCTTGGAAAATCCACTTTGATCCTAGTGTTCCTTTGTAGATGATTCATTTTCAAATGTTTGTAATATTTTTTTACCCTTCTCATTGTAGTGTTAGATTTCAACTACAGAAGCATATTTAACAGTTTAGTTTTAGGTTTTTGATTGTTAAGGATCTATGGATTCTTTCTATTTGCATTTGCTAGTTATTTTTTTTCCAATTCTGGGAAGTTTTTTTTACATTCCTTGGGATGTCAGTAACATTGAAATTGTCACTTGATTCTATGTGTTTTGCAATAGATTGGGAAACTCAGAGTTTCTTTGCTTTGTAACTTGTATTTCTAGGTATTGTGCATTATTTGCATTTAAGTTTTCTGCTATAGTTTGTTCTATCCTGCTTCTATGCATTTCTTAAAGTTTCTATTGCATTTTCCATATTAGTCATTCTTCATCATTCTTGTTCTTTTTTTTCAGATGTTATATTTTTTGTTCATTTCCCCCCAAGCTATCTCCAAGCCCTTCTTTTATTTGTTCTTTTGATTTCCTTAGCACCAACAATCTTTACTTAATTTTCTAGATTGTGTCCTATGCATCTGAGGATATCTCTTAATGGTATTCTCTGTGATTGCTTTGTCTATTTCCATTGTCTATGCTACTTTGGCTAATTTAGTTGGACTAATATTTTAAAATTATGTCAGCACTCTGCTTTCATAATTCTTTAGAAACTTGTTGGTTGAGATTAATTATTTTGTTTTCCATAAATACATACATATCCTTTTTAGTGTTTTAATTTTTCAGGAATATGTATGTGTATGTACATGTGTATACATGTATGTATACATACACATATAATGTGTATATGTGTATGTATGCACACACAGATCTGTAGAGAGTGGGGGAGGCATAGAGAGAAACTTACCTCCCAATGATCTTCTCACTCATTCCAGCATTTTGAATCAGTCTCTTACCTGTATGGTATATGACCAAAATACAGATAGTAAATTGCTATTGAGCATTTCATAGTTGAATAGTAGATGAATGAATGTTCATTATTAACAAGAAAGTCAGTACTGATTTTATGTGTGTATATATGTATGTAATTCTAAACCTATAGGGATACATAGGAAGTGATAAACTAGAAGACATAAATGCTATTCCTTATTCTACCACTAATTCAATGTATGACTTAAGCCAGGTCACCCATTCATATCTGCATTTTATGAAAATTACTTTGACAGCAGTGTGCAGAAGCGACTGTATTTATAAATGATAAGACAATGAGATTAAGTAGGAGGCTGTTAGAATAATATATGAGAGTAGTGATCAGGGCTTGAACAGGTATTAGTTTTATGCATGGGGAGGAGACATAAAATGAGAGATGTGTTGGTAGCAATGACAAGGATTGGTAACTGATATGTATATGATGATGGAGAGTTGAGGAGTGGAGAATATATAGTGGAGGCATATTCCAATTCCTCATCATGTTACTGTAGCAAGAATAGTTTCTAGAAGTCCTACTAGTGGAATAAAAAGCTCTGGGTAAGTCCTAACAAGCTGAGAAAGATTTTGAGCAGTAACCCAATATTGGGCTATGTATATCTGTCATCTAAGGATCAAATTGGCCATGTTGAAAAAGACTCATCAAAACTTGGTCATAGGGGCAGCTAGGTGGTGCAGTGGATAGAGCACCAGCCCTGGATTCAGGAGGACCTGAGTTCAAATCTGACCTCAGGCACTTAACATGTACTAGCTGTGTGACCCTGGGCAAGTCACTAATCCCCAATTGCCTCACCAAAAAAAAATTAAATTAAATTAAAAACTTGATCATAGAAAGGCACAAAGACCTCTCTATTCAGCCATAGATAGATTATGATCTATGTTGTTGGACAAAAACATCATAGTATTGAAAATATATATATTTTAAGTAATGGAGTATACTAGATCCAACACAAAGAAAAGTATGAGATCAACACCAACCAGAAAGGAATTGATGCAGTGCACTGATGTATGTTGGTGTTATTTCTTTGCCAAAGGGCACAGTTCTTCCTAGCATGTAATGATGTCTTTGCTTCATCATTCCTTTCTTCTAGATAAAAATATCTCCCAGTAGTCACATGTCCATCCGAAACAATCATGATTGTTATTCAAGGGGGTGTTGATGAGATAGCGCTGTGTGATTGAAGAGAGAACATTACTCCTAATTAGTGGAAAGGATGTAGAAACAACACTGAACCCTCTTTATGTACAAAGTTGATACCAGAGCTTCGTGGGAGAGACACATGGTTCTCTCATCTTGCTTGATATAATATAAATATTTTTTAATTCTATGACCACACCATAGATGCAAGAACGTTTCAACACTAGGCAAACCACCAGCAGTTATTAGATTTAAATTAAACAAAATTCCTCACCTTAATTTTTTTTAATTTTAGACTTTTATTTTCTAAATTATATGTAAAAACAAATTTTGACATCAATTTAAAAAAAAAAAACTTTGTGTTCCAATTTCTCTTCCTCCCTCCTCTCCCACCTCCACCCCAAGGACTCAAACAATTCAACATAAATTATACATGAGTAGTCATGGCAAACAATTCTATCTTATCTAGGTTGTGAGTGGAAACAGATAAAAACAAAACTTCATATTAAGGAATTTTCAAAAAACAAACAAACATGTTTCAGTCTGTTTTCAGATACCATCAATTCATTCTCTGTAGATGTACTGCAATTTTCCTAGGTTCTTCAGTATTATATTGGATCATTGCCTTGCTGAAAATAACCACATGCTTCCCATAAGATCATCTTACACTAATGCTGTTATTTTTGTATACAGCACATTTCTCTCTGCTTCAGTTCATGTGGGTCTTTCCAGGTTTTTCTGATAGCATCCACTTCATCATAATTTCTATATAGTACCTTGAACTTGACAGAGAATTTTCTTTATAATAGCCCAGAAGAGTAGGTAGCATACATTTTGACATCGTAGTCAAGCAATGGAACTATTTCCCTCCATCCCATTCCCTTCCAATGATATTTATTCCATTGTCTACCTTATTTTGCCCTAATCCTCCTCATAAGTGTTTTGCTACTGACTGCCCCCTCCCCCGCTCTACCCTCCCTTCATTCATACTTCCCTCCTTATCCTCTTCCCTTCCTACTTACCTGAAGGGTTAAATAGATTATTCTTCCCTATTGGATGTATGTGTTATTCCCTCCTTGAGCCCACTCTGATGAAGATATGGCCTTTGAGCTAATTCTATTTTCTAAATTTTTCTTCCTCCCTCTTCAACTCTCCCTATGAAATCAAGCAATTCAATATATATCATACATGTGGTGTTATGCAGAACATCTTCACCTTCCTTGAAAGTGTTTTGCTTTTTATTGCTCCCTCCCCCAAACTTCCCTTCCCTTCTTCCCCTCTTCTCCTCCCTCCCATCTCCTTCTCTTCCCACTTTGCCTCAGGGTAAAAATATATTACTATACCCACTTGAGTATGTATGCTATTCCCTCTTTGAGCCAATTCTGATGATAGTGAAGTTCACTCACTCCCCCTCTTCCCCTCCCCTTCATAGGCTTTTTCTTGGTTCCTTCCTATGAGCTACTTCTCCCTATTCCACCTCTCCCCTCCCCCATCCCCCAGTCTATTCCTTCTACCTCTCCCCTTATTTTAAAGATGTCATCATGGGTTAGCCAGATGGCACAATGGACAAAGCACCAGCCCTAGGCCCAGGAGGCCCAGAGTCCAAATCCTACCCCAGACACCAGATAACCCACCTTGTTTGCTCCACAAAGAACAAGGATATACAAAAAATAAAGTTAAATTTTCTATTCAGTTCAGGTCTTTTCATCACAAATGCCTGAAAGTCCTATTTTTCATTGAAATTCCATTATTTCCCCTGAAAAATTATGGTCAGTTTTGCTGGGTATGTGATTTTTGGCTGTAGTCCCAGTTCCTTTGCCCTCTGGAATATCATATTCCATGCCCCCTAGTCCTTTAATGTAGAAGATGCTAGATCTTGCATTATACTTATTGGAGCTCCACAGTATTTGAATTCCTTTCTTCTAGCTGCTTACGGTATTTTCTCCTTGACCTGGGAGTTCTGCAGTTTGGCTATAATATTCCTGGAGGTTTTCCTTTTGGGATCTCTTTCAGGAAGTGATCAGTGGATTCTTTCAATTTCTATTTTAGCTTCTGCTTCTAGACTATATGGGCAATTTTCCCTCATAATCTCTTGGAGGGTGGAGTCTAAGCTCTTGTTTTGGTTATGGTTTTCAGGTAGTCCAATGATTTTCAAATTATCTCTCCTAGATTTAATTTCTAGGTCAGCTGTTTTTCCAAGGAGATATTTCACATTGCCCTCTATTTTTTCATTCAATTGGATTTTCTTTACTGTGTCTTGGTTTCTCATAAAGTCACCAGCTTCCATTTGTTCAATCCTAATTCTTAGGCAATTATTTTCATCAGACAGTTTTTTTAATCTCCTTTTCCATTTGGCTTTTCAAACTATTGACTTTTTTCTCATGACTCTCTCCATGCTCTCATTTCTCTTTCCATTCTTTCATCCCTCTCTCTATATCTTCCTTCTATCTCTCCTATTTTTTCTTCAAAGTCCTTTTTGAGAGCTTCCATGGCCTGAGACCAGTTCATAATTTTCTTGGGGGCTTTGGATGTAGGGGCCTGTGGTTGATTTCCTCATCTGAGGCTGCACCTTGATCTTCCTTGTTGCTGAAATAGCTTTCTATAGTTTTGAACTTTGTTTGCTCATCTTTTAATTGATTTTAAACTCTCCATTGGGGGGGGGGGTGCTTCTCAGCTCCACTCCTGTTCCCATCTCCAGAGGGTCCCAGGTGTTTTGGTTTGAGGGAGGGATGGTTTTGCTCTCACCTGGTCTATTCTCTGGTCTGGAGATAACCTCAAGCCTACTTACTAAACAACCAACCAGCAAAGCTTTCTGTGGTGTGGTTTTTAGCTTTGGATGAGCCTGTGTACCTCCCTCACCTGAGCCTCCCACTGCTCAGGATTTCTTCCTGGTTCCCCACTGGGGTGGGACAGCCACATTCTTTATTTGTCCCGCTGGTACCCTTTTAGTTTTGGCCCCCCCTCCCCCTGCCATCCAGCCAATCTGCCCTCTCACTGGACCACAAGCTCAACTCCAGAAGATGCCAGTGCTGTAGCCAATTCAGAGGCTCTGAGCTAAATTACTCTGGATGTGTCTGGTGTGTCTGTCAGCTGGATTAGGAGGTTAGACTTTACTCATGGTCTAACAAGGCCCTCTGAAATCTATCTATAGCTGGATAATAATCTCAGCCCATATTTTTGTGTGTTTTTCTGCTCCAGGGGTTCCTTTATTGCTGATTTGGGGGGTGATTGTATTAGGAGCTCTGTGCATTTAATGTCTTTCCACCGCCATCTTGGCTCTGCCCTCCCAAAATTCCTCATCTTGATTGAAAAGGGCTCATACTACACCAAAAAACCTAGGGATGGATCATTTGTTCTCTAATCTTAACTGCACCTATGAAGAAACTGAAGTCTGTTGTGACGTTCCATCTGTTTTGCTTTTTGTTGGGTCTTGTTTTGTCTTGTTCTTGTCCTAAGAAGAAATATGTTGGAGTCAGCTACCATTAGCTTAAATGATCTGATGATTAAATATTCAGTGTTAGCATTTATGCCTCTGAAATAGGCAAAGACTACAAACCAGGAAGGGCTTGATATTGTTGTGTTGATTGTCCAGACTTTAGAAAGTGATGGAGAAAATGTTAAGCCTGCAGATTAAACATAAAATTTAATTGTCACGTGTATAATTTTTGGAGGGCTGGTTGGTAGACATTTACCAGTATACCCCTATTTTTGATTTTGCTTTAAAGAAAATGTTCTTTGTCTATATGTTTAGGTCATGTGTCACCCAACTAGCAAAGGACCAAAATATAGTGTGTCTTTATAATTGAAAAGTTCAAGACCTTGCACAAAAGTCTAATTGAGACTACTGTAAAATCATTGAGCAGGGAGTTAAAACTGAATATATTGAGAATATTTTCTTTCAAGTGGCTAAGAGTGGGTAAGTTGCCTAACAAGGGATGAATCCTTGGTATTACTTGGTAATTTTAATATATTAACTGAATTTCATTAATGCCATCCTTTGAACTCTGAAACTTTTCTCTATTCCCCATGACCTAAAATTGTCCTGTTTTAAATCCATTAAATAAAATTATGTGATGCTGAGGTTAATTAATCATGCATACCCAGCAGCAGAAAATCAGGTCTATAAATGGAATATTGATCTTCAAGGAGGCCACTGACTTGCTACCATAACAGAATTAGCCACAGGTATGTTTTGTGAACATTGGTGAGGTAATTAACAGTAATAAACCTAGGGCTTGTAGTTAATTAAATCAAATACAGGTTTGTGTTTTCACAAGAATGATACTAGTAGCTCAAATTCTATTTAAAAATAAAATGTCATAATACCCTTTATTCACCTGGATATGACAAGGAGTGGATAAGACCATCAATTACTACTAAGAGCTTTTCCTTAATGACTGCCAGCTTTTAGTCTATTTCCTTTGCATTGTATTAATGCTGACATCATTAATTTAGTGTAAAGCAATATTTCTATACTCTATTCAGGAGAACTTTGGCATTCCTCTCCCTTTGAAACATCTTCTGTATTCACCTCTTCAGTTCCCTCTGACACCATTATTGTCCCCCTGGGGTATTGTAAATACTTTCCTTTCTTGCCCTTGAGATCCACCCTTCACACTATTGTTAGACTTAGTATCATGTGTAGATCCTGTCTCTTTTAAAACTTTTAATGTTTTCCAATTGTCCATTGAATAAAATTCAAACTTCAAAATCCTTTGTCTGATATTTAGAATTCTCCACAGCCACTGGCACTCTGTTTCCAGTCTTATCTCACACTAGTCTTCTCTGGATATGTCATATTGCAAGTAATCCGGGTTACATGTACCTTCCCCCATAAACTACATTGCTTCTTTATTTATGGTCATACTGTTTGCTAATCAGCTCATGATTAGATTCATAATACGTTTTTTTAATAATCCATGCCTCAAAGCCCATTTACATGGGACCCTCCTTATTGGTGGAGATTGATTACTCTAACTCCACACCTGCAAAAGGGGTAGAATTGGTGAGGGCTTTGGAAAAGATGGATCCCAGTCTTCTGGCTTCTGGTTTGTCTCTTTCAGAAAGAAGACATTCAGTTCCAGAGCCTTTTCAGGTCCCTAAAAGGAGGATGATTCTGTAAAGAAGCCAATATGATTGTGGTAATGACTTCTCTATATATTGATTTCTTCCCAGAATTTTTCTCCCTTTAGGTATCTGGATAGAGATTGGAACCATGTATCTTGACTCTCAAAGTCAGAAGCCAAAGAACAGAATCTTTCTTCTAAACTTTCACCAACTGTGCCCCTCATGTAGGCATGGAGCATTGAATAATATATTGCAATAAACATTTCTTGAGTGTCTATGCTGTGTATGGCTCATTGCTTGAGTTTTGATGGCTCACAGTGAGTACAAATAACAATTGGTTTTTGTTCTGGCTAGAAACTGTGAGTTTCTTCCCCTTCCAGACTGATTACTTTGGGAAGGCAAACTAGGCCATCTTTTGTATCAATTGTAACCTAACCTTTAATCACTGAATGAACTTCAGAAATACTGAGACCTGGGAAAGACCTTAGCTTAAAAAGGCCAAGGTCTCCTACTGCATCTGGGGACATCTCCTATTGTCATAAATAGGACTCTGGAGGAGAGTGAGCTTAATGAATTCGCACAGTTCTACTTCACTCATCCAATTCACTTGCAAGTCAAGACATTACCCTCCTGATGTCATTGTTCCTGTTTGAAAATGAACGTTGAACAACACACAATAATACTGTGCTAAACACTGGTGATACAAAAAAGAAAAAAGAAAGACTGTCAGTTTCCTCAAAGAGCTTACAATCTAACAGAGAAAAACAATTTACAAAAGGAAACTGAAAAGGGAGTAAGGAGGTACCACAGATGGTGGGAAATGAGGAGATGCCTGGAATTTTTAGCCCTTTATAAAAGGAGACTAAGAAAGGAGTTTTTTGTTCCCCTTTCACCTCCCCCAGCCTTACAGTTAGTGGGATATAAACTACTGAGTATACTGATGAGGTGTGAGTACCAAGGCTGAAGCAATCTCTGTGATTATCAGTTTTTGGTAAGGAGCTTATCCTGAAGTAGGTATCATGATGATGGTGGTGGAGTTAAAACTGAACAGAGCAGCCAGTGGCAAATGAATTAATTTCTACTAATAAGGACAGTCACATAAAATGGGCTTTGAGGCTAGGGTTATAGAGTTATAGTTCTCCCGGGAATTTTTTCCAAAGTGATTTCTCTCAGAACTATTTACCTTCCCTATTTAAAAAAATAATAAAATTAGACATATAAGTTTATTGTTCTAGGGAAGGGGTTCCAAATTCAAATACAAACATAACCCTCTATAGGGACATATTGACCAAGAAAACCAAAACAAATAGCATTACCTATGTTGTATTATAGTTTTATTTATTTTGTTAAACATGTCCTAATTAAATTTTAATTTGATTCCCATTGGCACCTAGGAGTGTTGCAGATGCTTGGAGGTCCATGAGCTGTGCTTAATACTTCTGCTCTGAGGATTCTCAGAGAGGAAATTTCCTCTACCAATGCAGACCATCACTGTTCTTCAATTTATATTTCTGGAAAAATAGTTTTGTTTGGAGGCAATTGAGGTTAAATGACTTGCCCAGAGTCACATAGCTAGTAAGAGTCTGAGGCAGGATTTGAACTCAGGTCCTCCTGAATTCAGGGCCAATAAAGGTCTATTCACTGTGCCACATAACTGCCCCCAATTTCTGGAGTTATATATGGGAAATTTGACATTAAATGATTTGTCCATGGTCACATATTCATTTTATGTCAAAAGTAGGATGTCATCTTCCTAACTGGGAGGTCACTTCTTTATTCACTATGCAATTCTACCTCTTATCATTTATTATTTTATATATGTATGCATTTAAACACCTTAGATTTGAAGCTCCTTGGGGTTAGGGATAGTACGATATTAAATTTGTTATTGAGCCTACTTTTACCATAGAATTTCTACATAATAGGAACTTAATAAATATTTGTTGACCTAATGATATTGGATGCAAAAAGGAATACTTAGAAATGCCAAATGTAGTAAGCATTTGTTTTCAAAATATTAAATATAATATGTACTATGTACATAATACAATATTCAATTATTTTTTAAATGAAAATGGTCTTAATTTCCTACATTTTCCTCCAAAATTTGCTTGATTTTTCTTTATCAAGTGAATTCTACTCCTAGACCCTTAATATAAGTATTTATGGACTTATTATTTTACATGTTAAATAACAAACACTGGGGTAAAGTCTGATCATTGATCTGTGCTTGATTTTTTCCAGTATTTTATTTTATATGTTCCTCTAATTTTTTTTAAAGAACCTTGAGAGGAAGCAGTAATTAGGAAAATATTATATAGGGAATTTGAGTTTGTACTGTATAATTTTAATTTTTTCTTCATAAAACAATTCATTTTTTCCGATAAAGATCTGGGAGACACATATTTAATTGCTAAATTTATTTAATCTGCTAGTATGGTTAATATGTTGCTTACCTTGTGGTTTCTAAGACTAGACCATAGTTGTTTCAGTTCATTAATATCTACTGTGCCAGTACTAATCACTTTTTAATAGCTTTTGAAAAATTAAACATTGGAAAGTGCTATACAGTAATATAATGCTGCATTTTAAAAAGTGCTCATTCTATTAACACCTAAACACATGAATTAGCCAGGATTTCCTTTGAATTGCTCTTGAATAACATTAGTTGAAGTTGAATACCTCCATTTTTTTCAGTCCTGATTGTTTTGAAAGGCATAGGAAAGTAAGACATACCAGCATTTATCAGTAAATCTAATAAATGCACACATCCAATTTCAATAATTATAGTTATATCAAACATTTAGGAGACTGAATCAGACAATTTCTTTCTCAACACTGCCAGAGGTCACAGGAGATTACAAAAAAATATATATAGACTATTTTCTCATTAGTGAATCAAAGCTTCTATTGTGGGCAGCTAGGTAGCACCGTGCACTGGAGTTAGCACTGGCCCTAGAGTTAGGAGGATTTGAGTTGAAATCCATTCTCAGGAACTTCACACTTAACTAGCTGTATCATTCTGGTAACCCCAATTGCCTCAAACATCTGAGGCCCTCTGTATTTGTCTTCAGGTATATATTGCCACTAGACCCAGATGGCTCTGGTGGAGAAAGTGAAGCTGGTGACCTTGCACAGTCCTCCCTCCCTTAAATCCATTTCACTGCAAGTTATGACATCACCTCCTTATGGCTTGGTCCTCTTTGAGAATGAAGGATAAACAACATGACATATTCTCTGCTAGAATTAAAAGAAACTGATATTTAGGAAGCATCTTAATATCTACCTGTATGCAAAATACTGTTGATTATCATTATTATTACCATCATCATTAGGATCAATGATAATAATTAGAATTTAGATAGCTCTTTTAGGGTTTGTAAAATTATATATATACATATGTTTGTGTGTTTAAATATATTTATATATACATATATATGCACATATATATGAAGTTATTGAATTTGAAACTTACAGCAATCTTGGGAGGAGATGCTTGTATAATCCCCATTAGCAGAAGACTTCTTAATTCCAAGTCCAATGCTGAATCTATTATGCCACCTAGCTGCCTCCTTAAAAAAATAAATTAGTAGAGGACAACATTTAACTTTAGAGATTTTAATTTAGATGGGGGAAATGTCATAGATATAGAAAATTTTTAAAATAGCATGCAATTAGGTATGAGTTCGTATGCTACACATAGTACTATTACTCTTCTAAGGGAAAGATCATTGTCATCTGACAATAGTGAGGACAATCTTCACAGAGGAGGTGAACTTGACCTGGATCTAAAAGAAAATTTAGGAATGATATTGACAGAGAAAATGTGAAAGGGAAATTTGAGAAAAAGAAAGGAGGAGAAAACTCTGGATATCATCTCCCAAACAAAGATAGTCATTGTTAAACATAATAATACAATGTGTTCATAGGAGAGGAAGAAGAATGATCTGCCAAGGAGGAACTGGGCCTTAGCATCAGAGAATGGAAACTCAGAGTTTCTTCTAATATAATTGTGATGTCAATGAGAGATTAAATTTGAGAGAGACCAAAGTCAATAACAAGTTAGAGTATTCATCAGGTAGAGGAAACTCAAATGATAAAGGGAGCTAGCCAGCTAGCTAACTAGCTAACTATAGATATACCTACATAGACATCTATATATCTATACATACATCCATATATATACATATACACACACATATAATTTGTATACATATTTAACATATGCATTTGTAATATACTTATTTTCCATTTATGGCAATAATTTCAGGAAAGAGGGACTTAATCCTTTCATCTACAAAATAAAGGGAGTGGACTAGGTAAAATCTGGGTCTCCTTCCACCTCTGAACAAATGATTCTATGATTGTGGGCATAATTGCTGATCTAGATTGTTATATAAAATTTGGTAAAAAAAAACAAAAAACCTCTAAAGACATGAAAACTGATTAATGTCTTACAAGACATGAAACTCCATATCTGGCCTTCATTCTCTAAGGGTTTCCCAAAGAAAATCTTGGCCTGTTGCTTCTTTTCCTGTTCTTGTCTCTGAGAAGACTATATTTTTATTTCCCACTATTTAAAAGTATATATTTAAGCTCTTAGAGAAAGCAAACCCTCACTGGCTCAGTTTGCAATAGAACCCATTACATTATTTTTTAATATTTTGGCACTTCAGAAATTGGATCGCTAAATAAAAATCACCAATTTTTTTAAAGAAACAATATAACTAGCTGTGTGACCCTGGGCAAGTCACTTAACCCCCATTGCCTCACTAAAAAAAAAAAAAAGAAAAGAAAAAAAAGAAACAATATAGACTATTTTCTTTTGCAGAACTTCAGTGTTGGAGAATAATCTGTTTCATCATTCATGTTGATCAGTTTTCAGTAAGAAAATTAAGGTAAAACCATTAGAACCCAACTGGTTCAGTTGTCTTGCTTAGGGTATTTCACAAACTTCCATTTTTTTGCTTCCTCTGTCTCTTTTTCTGATCAGATTTGGAGACATATGCAAAACTGTTTTGCATATATAACAAGGAGATTCTCATTTACAGAGAAACAGGAGGAAAAGACAACCATATGTCCCCCACAAAGTGGAACATATAGTGTCATAGTATCACAGATCATTTTCATGATCAGTTTTAAGTTAAGATGTTTTTTATAATTTTTTTCAGATCACATTTCATACTGCAGAAAAGCAGTGCAGTATAGTGAATAGAATTCACTGGCATTAGAGTCAAGGAAAGTTGGGTTCAAATCCTATGGCCAACATGTACTAGTTGTGTGATCTTGGGCAAGTAACAAGTTCAATAAGCTTCAATACAAAACCTATCATTTACCCACCCACTTATGGATGAACTGTCATTTAGGGTAATCTGCTGAGAAATAAAATTTCCTTAGCATAGGAATATATGTTTCGGCCAATTTTCTGGTTTTGGTATGTCAAGAAAAATCAAATCTTTAAAACAATTTATGAAGAAATCCAAACAAATTTATAGTGATTCAGCACATGAATATCCTCAAATATATTGAAGTATTTTTCTACTTCATTTTTGACAGATTAAAAAACAACTAAACAAATTTACATTGGAATCTTTTTTAAATGTTAAAAGACAAAAACAGGTAACTGTTTATAGCTTCTTGGTTAATATATTTTAAGTCTGTATACAATGTTCTAATGACGTTGGAGATTTTTTTTTTTGAGAAACAGAAGCAGAAAAATATTTAGTTGTTTAATTTGGTAGTGTGTGTGTATGTGTGTGTGTGCATGTGTGTTTGTGTATGCTTAAGTGTATTTGAGTTCATAGAGTTCATTCCCAGCAGGAAAAGTTCCACTGCTAGATTAGATGTGAATTTAACTTGTTATAATTAAGTCTGTAGATTATGAGCTGAAGTAAGAGGGGAAAATAAATGATTGGCTTGACAACAACTTGATGATGAACTCATGGCTATTCATACATGCTTGAACTTTATTATTTAACTTGGCCTTTAAAGAGGGTTAGAGGGAAATAGAGATAGAGGGAACCAAACCAAGGGAGATAAACCAAAAGGGGATAACCAAAGATGTGGGCTTAGTTCCCTGGGGGCCCTTCAGTTCCAAAAAGAAATGTTCCAGGGATGGCAGAGGAATAATGACTCAAGTTTTCATAGACTAAGTCTCCTACAATGATCAGGTGAGTTCCTAGATCAACTTGGAGGAAGAGCCAATGAACATTAAAAGCCAAGGCTACAAAAAAAAGGTGGGCAGCTAGGTGGCACAGTGGATAGAGCACTGGCCCTGGAGTCAGGAGGACCTGAGTTCAAATCTGACTTCAGACACTTGACCCTTCCTAGCTGTGTGACCCTGAGCAAGTCACTTAACCCCAATTGCCTCACCAAAAAAAAAAAAGACAGACTACAGTGAGTATACAAATATTAGCCTTGCCCTTCACTATCACTATAAATTATCCAATCTTTTAAGGTCTGGAAAAGGTTAAATCTTTCTGGCAATTCTGTTTTGTTTCTCCTTGTGTGGTATGATCCTTAGTTTCAGAGTGATAATAGAAGTCTGGAATTCTATAAAAAGTCCTTAAGGGAGGTAGATCTCCACCAGAATGGAAATAGAGTTGCCTTGAAAGTTTTCAGACTAACATATTTAGGGTGTGTGTGTGTGTGTGTGTGTGTGTGTGTGTGTGTGTGTGTGTGTGTGTGTGTGTGTGTTGGGTTTAATAATATCTGCTCAACATTGTCTTCTTGGTTTATGGTTTCAGTTATGCATGGGAGCTTAGAGTATTTTTCCTTTTTGGTTAAATCTAGCTAAAAGCCAAATTCCAATGTTGTGGATGGAAATTTTGGATGAAAACATGAACCAAACAGAAAGATATTTGAAAGAGAATACCTGAATCTGTAATTCTCAATGTTAAATTCTGCGCCATATATTAGATATGCACAAAAGTAAAGTACTTTGTAAACCTTAAAGTAGCATATGCATGTAACTATTATCCCAATTACTTATTACTTCTAAAAAATTCAAAGAACTTTTATATTCAATTAAAGATTAAAAAGAAAAATAATTTGGATTTTTAAAGTTTACTAATTAGTATTTTTCTTTAAAATGAAAGAAGTTGTATCTATAAACTAAAAAAATAAGTCAGACATATAGAAATAGCCAGCATCAGTTTTCTAGAGGAGTTGAGATGATCACCAATTACATCAACCTTGGGGCAATCAAACTGTAAGACCTGAAATCAGCAGTATAAGCTGTTTTCATAGAATCACATTTCCATTAAATGATACATACTCTATACTTATATGAATCACACCAAGTATACCCTAATTTTCACACAACAGTCATCTCAGTTATAGTTCAGGAATGCACCAGTTATCTTTTCTCTTCATTCTCCCTCACATCAGTGTATAACTGTCTGTATGTTTTGTCTATCTCTGTTTCCATATCCTCTCTTTTACTCTCTCCTAACTCTGCCAGAATAGCCAAGCCAGTTGGTGCAAATTGATATAAACTTAAATACAGATTTAGGTAAATGAATAAATTACTAAATGAATATTCCTAAAATCTTTTATAGCATCATAAGATCAGAGGTTTGGAGATGAAAGGTACCTTAGATGCCTTCTATTCCAATATTCTCATTTTACCAGTGAGCAATCTGGGTTCCTGACTTTCATAATATCCAATATATAAAATGGCAGAGAATCAAGATTAGAAACCAGTTCTTCCAGGGGCAGCTAGGTGGCACAGTGGATAGAGCACCGGCCCTGGAGTCAGGAGTACCTGAGTTCAAATCCAGCCTCAGACACTTAATACTTACTAGCTGTGTGACCCTGGGCAAGTCACTTAACCCCAATTGCCTCACTAAAAAAAAAAAAGACACAGAAACCAGTTCTTCCAATAATAACATCATTATCCTTCCTACTTTTTTTTTTTTTTTTTTTTTTTTTTTTAGTGAGGCAATTGGGGTTAAGTGACTTGCCTAGGGTCACACAGCTAGTAAGTGTTAAGTGTCTGAGGCCGGATTTGAACTCAGGTACTCCTGACTCCAGGGCCGGTGCTCTATCCACTACGCCATCTAGCTGCCCTATCCTTCCTACTTTAACATACTTCTTCCCCCCTTTCCCCATAAATAAGCATCTATTGAATTTGTTCAGCAAGGGGAGGAAACAAGTTAAAAATCAGGTTAAGGCAATAAGGTGGTACAGTTGATGAAGCCCTGAACTGGAGTCAGGAAGATATAGTTACTAAACATATGACCCTGGGCAAGTCACTTCATTTCTGTCTTCCTCAGGTCCATATTCTTTAGGGTGGGGAAGACAAAATTATGTATTTGGAGGAAGGTCATGGGGACAAAAATGAGACATTTTTATAAAGTTTTTTGCAAACCTTATAGTGCTATATAAATGTTAACTATTATAAAGTCAGTAGGGTTGTAGATTTGGTTCAGAGGACTGGGTTTTGCCAATTACTTCTAGTGTCACCATGAGATAGATGTTTAACTTCTCTGCACCTCAGTTTCATCATCCATGAGATAAGTATGTGTGGGTGAACAAACTGAGTTTTAAAGTACCTTTCAGCTCTAATTTATCTAATTTATTATTACTAATTAATCATCCTATTTTATATCATATCCCCCTCAACAATGATAAGCCATCTCCATTCCAGTTTCATATTCAATAGGAAAATTATACTTCTTATTTGCAGCATCTCAGAAATAATGTTTCACCCAGCAGGGATGAAACACCCAAATTCTGCCTCAGCACCAGCAGAGACCCCTGTAATCTCTCCCCAGCCAACCACTCAGTCCTCTCATTAAACCATGAAGTTAGTTCCAGATGACACTGACTCTGCTGCTGATTCAGAGGCTTCGGGGGAATTTTTCTCTGTCTCATCCTGCCTGGGACTGGATCTGTGTCTGCATGTCCATGCTGTTGAACTCCACTCCCACCCCAGCACAGCAGCCCCCTTCTGCCGACCTTCTATGATGTCTTTTGCTGGAAAATGATCTCAACCTATTCTCTTGTGGGTTCAGCTGCTCCAGGGATTGTCCTATGGAATTATCTGGAGTCATGAGTTTCAAGATCTTTATGACCTTTCCTCCACCATCTTGGCTCCACCCTGGAAATCCCCAAAATAATAGATTTTTTAAAAAATCATAGCAATAACATTTATACTTTGAAGTTTAGATAAAATTTAATAGGAATAAATAACAGCCAGTTTTCTCTGAGCTGCTTAAACTTTCAGTCATTGGAAACTCTATAGGACATTTTACAATGAGGAGAAAATCATTTCACATTTAAAACAATTTTGGGGATAGATGTGTGAGTATTATCACCTCTAACACTTTTATTGAAGTAATCATGCCTGGAAAATCCATTTCTAGTTTACTGTCATCACCACTGATTTAATACAATATCTCCTTAATTAATGTATTCATGCCAACTTGATTGAGAATCTCTGTATTCCCTTTGGCTACTTCTTCCTAAACTGAACTTTATGTTTGATGTAAACAGTGGAGAAGAGCCCTCTCACTGAGTTTGTGAAAACAAGGTATTAACTGTTAAAAATTTATACCAAAATCAGATTAGATTGTTTTTGTATGTATGTGTGTGTGTGTGGGGGGAGGAATGAGGATTAAGTGATTTCTTGCCCAGTGTCACACAGCTACAGATTAGATTTTAAGGTCATTAAGAAAACTCATTAGACTGTCTTTGTCCTTTTGCTTTCTTTCTGTCCTCACTTCCTGTAAACTTTTATTTTGATGAAAGAAACATTTTTTGAAATCTTACTTTTTTGTGGTCTACAAAAACTCTGCTTCTTTTGAAATCCCAGTAACTCCCCAGACCCAAGACCACATATCTCCTCTTCCTCTTATCATTATTCCTGATGTTCACTGACTTATCCCACTTTTTTTCAATAACCAGGATAACTTGTATCAAGGTGTTATGAGAATTGAAATAACCTCAAACTGCAGGGGGAAAAATCCACTTAGTAGAATATGACTGCAATTTTAAACAATTTAGATAAAACATTTTGTTTATCCTTATGCTATGAATGGCAAACATACAATTTTACATTATGATTATATATCCATGAGAACAAATAAAATATAAATTTAAATTATTTTTGAGAATTTATTTTTAATGTAGCACTTTTCTAGTAGAAATCTGTCATTTTCTCAGATGAAAAATAAGATAGAACACTACAAACAAAAAACAAGAAGACCCCTTGTGTAGATTTCAAGAGATTTCTAGATTGATGAAAAATTAAACTCTTTTAGAAGAAGGGTTTAAATTTTACTTTGTTTTAATTTATTCAGGTGCAACATATGACATGCTCACCTGAAAAGGAAAGCATCTATATTCTTATTGGCATTGTTTTATTTCTGCAGTGGTCTGAATAGTTCTTTAAGATTGTAGCAGCAATCAAAGTGGAGAGGGATTCCCTACTGAAGAGAAGAAGAAAAATCAATATTTAAATTTTATTTCTTTGCAATTCTAACTACTTTCCATTAAAGAAATTGCCAATTACATTATGTGGACTTCTCATGTTCTGCAGGTGCATTCAACATTCTCTTATTAAGCTATTTGAAGTTATTTGGGTGTTAGAGGGTGGAATGGGCCTATCTTGAGAAGTGAGTATAAAAATAATTCAATTATTAGTGGCAAAAATCCTGAGAGACACAAATTCCCTATGACTGTAACCATGATGAAGAGGTTATGTTTTTAGCAAAATAACCAAATAATAATAATAGTAATAATTAGCTGGGCCTCATATTGTGCTTTAAGGTTTGCAAAGCATTTATCAAATATTTCCTTTTTTACCCCTTGTACTTACCCTGGAAAATAGATGGATATTATTATTACTCTCATTTTATAAATGAAAAAAGTGAGGCAGGCACAAGTTCAGTGACTCGCCTGGGGTTACATAACTAGTGAGTGCCCAAGGCTATATTTGAATTCAGGTCTTACTGACTCCAGAGCTGGTATTCAATCTACTGTATGACTCAGCTGATTATATTTCATTTAAGTTCATATTTCAGTGAAAGTTGAAATTGGAAAACTTTAAAAATTTTTTTTCATAAGTGAGAATACAATATAAGTTTTATGATTTTCCTAAAATGGTTTTAGCAATGATGCCTTTTCTGTTAAAAAAATGTCATATATAAATGTTTTGTATCAAATATGAAATTAGAAAAATAACACAAGCTAGATTGTATTCATTATCTATATTAAAAAACCATCCACATTACAAAATTATTATTGGAAAGTTGAATTTAAATCCAGTTAAATTAACGTGCCTTATATTTTATGATTCATTAATACTCTCTCTGAGTTAAAGAAAAGGGCCTAAATTATCTTTTGGCTATATTTGGTAACCATAGGCATTTTACAGCTCTTCCTCGATGAGGCTGTTTCTTCATAGATCTTATTATCTGATGGCTAAATTGTTTTGTTTTTCCCTACACATAAAAGCTTACCCAATGAAAACAATACATTGTTAAAAACTTAATAAAAATTAATTTTAATGCCCCTGAGAATAGGATTTAAGCTAAACAGCTTGACAACATAAAGAATAAATTTTATATGTCAAAATGTTTTTCTACTTTTTAGAATTGTTATGCTTTAGCAGAATTGTTTGGCTACCCAGAGAGCCCAAATATATTTTAATGAATTAAAAGTATTTAAATTAATAACCTAATCATAAAGAAATGAATAGAAAGCCAGGAAGATTGAATAAAATGGGAATATTGTTCTCCCAGGATATCAAGTAAAGTGTTTACTGAGTTTATCACAGGGTATATGCACATTTGAGATTTCCTTAAAGTCATATTTGAAAGTATTCTGTACTTTAATTACAAAAAGTAAAAGGTAAAATAGAAAAAATAAAAGGACAGTATCTGTACTTCTGAAATCCTTTCAATATATTTCTCAAACATAGGCACTACATAATGTGTAGTGTTTCAGATGGATTACAGAAAAGAAACCCTGCAAACATCGACAATGACTAGGCCCAAACCACAGAGGATTTGTTACCTCATGTAAGTTCCCATCATTTTGAGGAGCTTGTAAGATAGCTCACTTGGTATTCCATGAGGCCCAATCCTAATATTTTCAGAATTTTTATCAGGATGAGTAAGACAGCCATGAAAATGTTCATCTTAAGTCTGATATAAGAGAAAAGAAGCAGGAAGACATGCCACAGACAGAGAAAAGGGTCAGAATTTATTTTTTCTCTGCACCTCTAGAATCAAGAGAATAATAATCTCTTTGCAAATATTGATAAGCAGAGGGAAAAATATCCAAATTTCAATACACATAAACACGTATGGAAATGACAATGATCTACATCTGACAGACATTTACACAAGAAAGATATGATAAAATCAATGGAAATAAAAGTTCCACAGATAATGCAGTCATTCAATTTGGTGCCAAAGTTCTCTACATCATGGAGGAATTCCTGATAAAAATTTATAATAGGTTGCATATCTATAGCCATCTTGAGTATAATGCATATTTTAGGTTCATTATTTCATTGAACCTCACAACAAACTGGTGAAATAGGTGGTAAAAATATGATTATTCCCCTTTTGTATAGATTTGAAAACTAAGGCTCAGAGAGTTGAAGTGATAGAAAGGAAGCCAGATGGTGGAGCAGTATTTTGAATCCAGGTGTTTTTGAATTTAAGGCCAGATCACTTTGCAGCAAATAATGACTGTAAGTATAACTAAACTGAATTTCCATTCTGGCAAATATGTTTCTTTTAAGGTTTCTTTTGTTGATCTTCAAGGATGTACAATGTGCTGCAAAATTGATTTGTCCAGAGAAGGATGTACTCCTGTTATATCTTCCTTCCTAGATTTTCACTCTCAAAAAACACTGCCTATAAATCAAGCATCATCATAATTTTCCTTACAAAATTCTCTCCCAACCCATTACTTTGAACAGACTGCCTCTCTCCAAAGAGGACTCTATAAGCTTGAGAATAAAAATACTTATCTTCCATTCCTATGAGTTCCAGCTCTCCCCCTACAACCATCTCAAGCAAAACCTCTCAAAGACTATGTCATCTATTTACCATAACAGCAAAGAATCTGTTCTTCCTAGAATGCCCCCCAACTTATTTCAGCACTAGTTAGACTACAAACTTTCAAGGCTGTCTCCATCTCAATTATGGGCTTGTCTTTGAACTGCCTAACCTTGAGATGTACTTAGCCTTGGCATATTCCTGGGTGGTTGTGTTTTTCAGGTTGTATGATTTCCCTTTCCCCATTTTATTTCCTTTCCCTTCTTCCTACTGATCCTGTTTATGGTTTTTTGTTGTTTTTTTTAAGTTTGTTCTTGTTAAATAAATCCTGGTCTGTTTTGACGGAGGCTGCTGATCTCCTTCCTTGCCCCAATATTGCGGCGAGCCGCTTAGCTAACACTCCCCAATTAAAAATTGGTCCCTATACTAGCATGGTGTCATGTACATAGTAAGCACTTGGTAATTTTTTTTTTGTGTGTGTGAAATCTGTATCTTCTTTATAGCTTTACCAAATGGCATTGTCTGATTTTAACCTAAGAGTAGTTGCTGAATTTGGGTAGTATCCAGCACAGCATTAGAAGTAGGTGATCAGGCAATTACACAAAGTTTAATAATAAGGATTATAACAATGATTTTAAGTAAAATAAGAGACTTGAACTCTTTAAGTATATGACAGGAATTCCGCAATCAGCCAGAGTATCAATTACTGCTATTGTTTCTGAGCATACTTAGTACTCCCTTTTAGGTTATCCTCATTTTTGTAGCTAAATGGCACTTCATATTAGCACTGAGATTCACAATTACTTTTATTTATTAATTATGTGGCATTATAGGTAGCTATTAACTAGGCATAGGGCATTGAGATTCATATCTTACATTGCAAATCTCTGAGGTAAGAAGCATGACTTTATGTCTTGTACTGCATCATGGCCCACGCTTAGTACTGAACAAATTAAAAAATAATAACAATAAAAATCTATGTAACAAAAATGGTCACAGAGGGGAGAGAGGCAGCAGGAGAACTGAGACCTATAATAATAATTGATGTAATCTAGGCTCTGATTGAACATGCAATTTTCTATCTCCCCTTGCCCCTCAAGAGTCTGCTAAAATTATTCAGGTGGAATCTCAGCCAGGCTCAAAGGATATGTAAATGTGAGAATTTATAGATGAAGTTTGATCTAAGTAATGGGTCAGTGCACATGTGGGAGAAAGGTATCAAAGAACAACAAGGAATTTTTTAAATCCCAAATGTTCATTTGAAGATTTTTAGGCCTGACATAAGATAAAAATTGATTGATTGACTGTATCATTTTCAAAATATTTGGGAATTATGGCTCAAAAACCTTTTCTTAACTTTGCATAGATTTCAATGGATAATATTACAAGAGTTAGGTATTCCTATCATTAATCATTTAATTCTATTTTACATTTATATATCTCTATCAAAAAACACTCAATTGACTTTTTTTTCTTTTTTTTGGCGGGGCAATGGGGGTTAATTGACTTGTCCAGGGCCACACAGCTAGTGTCAAGTGTCTGAGGCTGGATTTGAACTCAGGTACTCCTGAATCCAGGGCCAGTGCTTTATCCACTGCGCCACCTAGCCGCCCCTCAATTGACTTTTTAAGACAATTATTTCAATCTTTAATACAGATAAAGAAGAACTAGAATGGAGGCTGAGAAACAAAAAATGACATTTGTAGGAATGGACATGTGTAGGAAAATGGAATAACATTTCCACCAGTACAGTGTTTCATTACTATTTCCTTTTCCTTGTTTTCTTGTTATCTAAAGGTATAATATGGATTAAAAAAATTTTTGTACATGTTTAGGTACACATGTACCTTTTTGTATGTGTACGTGTCTATGTGAGTGTGTGTGTATGTGTTGCTTAGACAGGTTAGGTTTTAGAATATAGTAATCCTTAGAATGTGATGCTGAACATGTAGAAATGTTTTTAAAATGCATATCATACCTTCTATATTACACACATATGTATATATATATATGTGTGTGTATGTATTCATGCATGCATATGTATGTACATATTTTACGTACTTATTGACTGAAAAAATCATAGGATCATAAATTTTGAACTGGAGAATACCTTAGAGTTTGATCATCTAGTCCAGGCTTTTCTACTGACAAAGAAAATGAGGTAGTGAACAGTTAAGCAACTTGCTTAAGGTCATTCATGTACTAAATGGCACAACTGGGACTCAAAGCCATGTTCTTTCACTGAGCCAAACTCCCTTTTCACTGAATCATGATGTCTCCATGGGTCCTACTACCTAAGAGTCATCTCCAGTCCTCAAAGAGTCATCTTAAGAGATTTTATTTTGGGCAGGGGCTGCTAAAAATCTCTTCTAGGCCTATTTTTTGGGGTAGTTGGGTTTGAGAGCTTGTGCAGGTTTCTTCTCTTTAAGAAGAGTGTGAGGACTGAAGATGGGAAAGAACTTCAGAGCCACAGAATAGCAGTGACAGAAACTAGAGGAAGTAGAAAGCAGGGAAAGGCAGCCAAAGTTAGGCTTGATGAACCTGAGGCAGCTGCTCTTCTCCCATTAGCTGCTGAAGAGTTATCTTGTCTAATCCATCATTTTATAGATAAGGAAAAAGAGAGTCACAGGCTGGATGCCTGATTTATCCCATAGCCAATTATCTGATAAAACTGGTACTAGAATCCAAGTTTCCCAAACTCCCAAGGCCCCAGATCATTTCCTCTACCATATTATGTATATATCTTCATTTCCTTCCAAAAGTATTTTCTGGAATACATATAGAGAAATTTGTATAGAGGGGTTATAAAATGAATGATTATATTTTTCAAATACAATAGATGATTTAAGGGAGATCCCTTAAAGAGAACTTCATACTGAGCCACAGTCTAAATATCATCTTCTACTACTTACCCTCTCTTGCCTTTCTCCATATCCAACCTGTTGTCATGCTACTTTTGGGTTCTTATCACTTCACTACTGTATTGTTAAATAGCCTAATTGTTGGTCACCCTTCTTCAGTCTCTCCCCACTCCAGATCATCTTCCACTCAGCTTTGAAACTGATCTTCATAAAATATGTCTGCTCATGTCATCCCTGTCCCATCTCCCTATTAAGTTCAGAATGAAATATATGATTCTCTAGCTTCTAAATCCTTTCAGATCTTGGCCCTTTTCTACCTTTAAGTTTTCTTATAATGTTACTACGAGAATTCTGAGATCCAGTGATAAGTCTCCTTGCTGGACTTGCACGCAATATTCCATTCCCAGATTGTGCATTTTTGATATCCGTAAGTCTGGGAATGATCCCCTTCATCATTTCTATTTCTGGATTCTCTGGCTTCCTTCAAGTATCAGCTAAAATCTCAGCATCTTCAAAAAGCCTTTTCAGATCCACTGCATTCCTTCAGATATTACCTCTAATTAATCACATGCAACATGTTAATTATAATTAATTGTAATTGTGTAATTAATACACACACACATGCACACACAATAAAGAAAGGCAAAAGCACATCTCTACCCTCAAGAATCTTACAATCTAATTGGGAAGACAACATGAAACCAGCTATACATAGAGGAGATATATCTTTGTATGGACAGTGCTTATCAAAGTACATGGCACATAGTAAACACTTAATAAATACTTGTTGGCTTATTGACACAAGGGTCACTCAACAATGTGTGCTTTTTTTAATCAAATTATTCATTCTTCTAACTATTCTAGACTGATTTTATCCTCACTTTAAGATATTAGTCCTTTGTATTGCCTTAAATATGACAAAAGTAGAGGGGGAGGAGTTAATATAATTATCCATATCTTGCTGAACAGGACAGAGCATCTCACAAGTTTGGCCTTTTAAAATTAGATGAAAAATTGTAGAGTTATTTCCTTAAATAAGGTAGAAATTTATAAAAGCAGACCATCTACAAACAAAAATTTGTATCCAAAATTCAAAGGGTCAGTATCTGACCTTTACTGCTCTGCTCTGACTTTGGGAGGATCAATATTTTTCATTTTGTAAACCTGAAAGTAAAGCTTTAATCTAGTACCAAGAGACCTCATGTCTGTCTTTATTATTGTGGTTGCTTGCTTTAAAAAACAACAGCAACAGCAACTGCTAACTAAACCGCATTCAAATATTTGTAGAAATATTTCTTTAAAAGTGAATGAGGGGGGCAGCTAGGTGGCGCAGTGGATAGAGCACCGGCCCTGGATTCAGGAGTACCTGAGTTCAAATCCGGCCTCAGATACTTAACACTTACTAGCTGTGTGACGCTGGGCAAGTCACTTAACCCCAATTGCCTCACTAAAAAAAACCAAAAAAAACAAAAAGTGAATGAGGGGGGCAGCTAGGTGGTGCAGTGGATAAAGCACTGGCCTTGGATTCAGGAAGACCTGAGTTCAAATCAGGCCTCAGACACTTAACACTTACTAGCTGTGTGACCCTGGGTAAGACACTTAACCCCAATTGCCTTACCAAAAAAACAAACGAAAAAAACCAAAACAAAACAAAAGGGAACAATAATATTAAAGTGATTCAAATTTGGATACGGTATATCTAGTTTTTTAAAGGCACTCTACCCATTTTTAATTATGCCTTCCATCCTGCTTTTTTATCTTTTTTAAAATAAAAATTTATCATAGAATACTTCAGGTTTTTTTTTTTTTTACTATTTATATTTATTGTGATTTGAAGACTCAAACAATACCACAATATACAAAGAACACAGAAAAGGATTTTATATTAAACTGTGACCTATTGCAATTTGTTTTCTTAAAAATATCTATATTAAATTTAACTAGATAGTAACCAAATTGCCATATTTATATCCTCTTCTACATTTTTCCATTTTATTAGATTGCTTTTTTTTCCTTTTTGTATCTGTCATTTCTTAACTCACTCCCCACCCAGAGAGAGCTTTTCCTTCAAACAATGAGTCTAAGCTTCCATAATGTGTTAGTACATCAGTCATATCTGAAAATGTATGCATCATTCCAGACCACATCTACCACAATTAAAGGTTTTATCCCTCAACAGTCTTCTGAAGTCATGGCTCTTACAGCATTCTAAAGTTTTTCTAAGTTTTTTTTTTTTCCTTCATTGTGGTCACGGTGTAAATTGTTCTTCTGATCCTACTTATTTCACTGAGTATAAGTTCATAGAAGTCTTAGAGTTTTTTTTTTTTTTTAACTTTGTTACAAATTGTTAATGAAGCCCATTGATGGGAATTGATGAAAGCTTTTTGTATCTAGAATTATTACTGATTAAGGTAAAGTAATCTGCACATGTATATAATATAAAATGAAACATAAATAAACCTTTTTTAAAAGACAAAGAAATGTGAGCAACTTTATATTTGCTTTTCATTATTCACAAATTTTAAGAAAAAAATATACTTTAACATGGAAGAACATTAGACCATGTTCTTCCCAACAAGCCTCTTAATTAGAATAATCATTAGGAAACTGAGCAAATTGAATTTCAGGCCCAACATTGGAAAAATAACAATTGCTTTGAAGAAGCTTTTCACAAATTCAATCATAGGTTATGCTTTGACTAGCTATATTATTCTTTAAAAAATATTGAAATTTATGTTGTGATGTTTCCATCACTTATGGGTTATAATTTTATGGCAAAGCCTAGAAAAGTTTTGTACTTCCAGTCTCAAGGATTGTTGTTTGCTACTGGTAGCTACCCTCAGTTGATCAATAATATCTTACTAAGAACCAGAGATTCAGAAGTAAGGTTTATTTCAGGCCTTATGCAGAAACCCAGAGATAACCCACTTAATCCATTAACTTACTCTCTTGTAAAAAAAAAATAAAATTAATTTAAGTAATAGCAACACAAATTAACTTCACCTATTATTTTGTAAACCTCAAAACAGCACAAATAACAAATGTTATGAAAAATAAAAGCCTCCTAATACAAAATTTATATGGACTGTTACTAATTTGACAAGTCTATGTTTAGAGAAGACATTCTCTTTCTCTCACCTAATAGAGCTCTAGGCCTCTTGCATAGCTGCTCTGTCTTTGTTAGCTTATAAACAGAACTTAGTTAAAATAGAAGTGTTAAATGCTTCATTAGCACCTTTCTGTTTCTCTCTCAGAGCTCTAAATGTTCTCCAACAGTTCTCAAATCCTGGTGGCATAAAGCACATCTTGGGTGGAGTCAGAACTGAAGCCTGACATTTCAATGGGAAGCTTGTTGAGTTGAATTTCTTTTCATTCCTTTCTTTATCCCTTCCTACTGGGAGTGAGGAAGCTTTTTAAAAGGATTTATATAATGGCATTATTTAACCCATATAACTCTCCTTATTCAGATATCCTCCCTTCTTTCTGAGGGAAATGGATTTTTTAAAAAGATATATCCTCCACCCCCAGCCCCTGTGTATAATTTGAAATAATGCAAAACATTAATTTATATATTTAAACTCTTTCATTTACCTTATCTCATATACTAAGGAAGACTATTAGAAAATACCTTTTGCTGTAAAAAAAAAAAACTATCCAATAATTTAACAATCTACTTTAATTGACAACAACCCAAATACTTGAGGAAAATCTCTGGGTAATCACATGGAGGTGGTGCTGATTAAATTATTTACTTGATTCGTTTCTCCATTTTATTCTGTAGACCCAATAAAATCTAAGTTTACTGAGTGCAAGGAAATGGGGAATGGTCTCCTCCCGATAAGGTTATAATAGTCATTATTCCAATTATACTCCTCTGAATCTGTTTGAAGACAAAGGTCTCAGTTCCCCTCCTTCCCCTCCAGCAAACAGATCACATGGTTCAAGGAGCCCTGAGTTGGTCTCAATAAGGTCCACTTCTGGGCTGTGTCCATATAAGGGAAGATTGAAGAAATGTCCCTGTGTCACATCCCACATTGGCTAAGAACCCAAAGAATAATTATGGAAATTAGAGTTAGGAATACTGTGTTCTGGTTAGCTAGTTTTTACAGATAGATTGTAACCCTTGAGTGATTGAGCAGTGATGAAAAAGGGGAGGGTACATTCACATTAGGAACTAGGGGTTAAAATAGAGCCTGTTAGTCCCCATTCCTTGTACCCATCAGCTGCACACTGGGTGGCCATTTTCACAAGAATGACAATAAATGAGCCTTTGACACATCACTGCCACTGAGTTCTAGAGAATTATTGAGCAGGAGTCATTTTCTTCTCACTGAGTAAAATCCCTGTTTTTAGTTTTAGATTTTAAACTTCCCTGTGTTTGTGGCAGATACTATCATCTTTACGATAAATCAAAATCCTCAGTGATATCCTCATTTCCTCACTCTCCCTCACCCAACACAGTTAATGTAAGTTGTTTACCAAAACTTACCATTTCTACCCCTATAATTTCTCCAATAGGTCACCTCACAGAGCCATCAACTAATAGGCTTTCATTACAACTTGCCTAGACTATTCTACTAGTCTCTTAACTGACCCCTTTTTCCAACTCATCCTTAACAAAATTATCTAAGCACAAGTTTGACTGTCACTTCCCTACTCAAAAAACTCCTTTTGCTTTCTGCTGCCTCCAGGATCAACTGTATAATAAATTTCTTTGTTTGACATTTAAGGCCTTCACAACTTGGTCCCAACCCATCACTTCAACATTATTTCATATTATTCCTCTCAAAAATACTTAACCCTACCATACAGGTTTTCTTATTCCTAATATTCTATACCTCTTTTTACTGCCTCTGTGCTTTGGACTAGCTATCTCAGATGTCTAGAATGTATTACCTCCTAACCTTAACTCTAAGAATCCATAGTTTCTTTTATACCCCATGATTATGAATTTACATGTTGTCTTCCCCAATAGAATGTAAGTTACTTGAGAGAAATAGCTATTTTTTCTTTGTATTTCCAGCATGTATGATAGTTCTTGGAACACAGCAATTGTTTAATAATATTTATTGATTGCATGATTGATTGATTAAGATATTTTATACAAAATAAGTTACTACTATAAACTACCTGGTAATCTTCAAATCTTTACTTGAAGAAAAAATAATGTGGTAAATTACTTGCACACTTAATTCATAGTTTCCAAATTGCTACAAAACATAAAAAGTTTATATGCTGTATATATAGTAAATAAATATTTATTAAATTTGGAATTTTAAAGTTCAATATAATTATGTATTTTTTTAAAAAATAAGTAGCATAGAATTAGAATGTTAGATTCATTTTATTTTTATAACTAGGAAAAATAACACTCACATAATGGTCTTTTGTCATTATGTATTGAATTTGGGGGGGGGGCGGGGCTATGGGGGTTAAGTGACTTGCCCAGGGTCACACAGCTAGTAAATATCAAGTATCTGAGGTTGGATTTGAACTCAGGTACTCCTGAATCCAGGGCCGGTGCTTTATCTACTGCGCCACCTAGCTGCCCCCTGTATTGAATTTTAAATGGAAATTTAATTACCCATCATTTTTAGACACACTAAGAGGTTGGTAGGTATAAATCAAGGCTTCTTAAACTTTTTCCATTTTTGGTGAGGCAATTGGGGTTAAGTGACTTGCCCAGGGTCACACAGCTAGTAAGTGTTAAGTGTCTGAGGCCCAGATTTGTACTCAAGTACTCCTGACTCCAGGGCTGGTGCTCTATCCACTGTGCCATCTAGGTGCTCCAACTTTTTCCACTTTCACCTCTTTTCTACTAAGAAATTTTATGCATCCCAGTATACATAACCTTTTTTTTTTTTTTTTTGGTGAGGCATTTGGGGTTAAGTGACTTTCCCAGGGTCACACAGCTAGTGAGTTTCAAGTGTCTGAGGCCGGATTTGAACTCAGGTCCTTCTGACTCCAGGGCCGGTGCTCTATCCACTGTGCCACCTAGCTGTCCCCATAACCTTCTACTGTTGCCAAATTTTTGTGACCCCCCCACATTGTTATATGACCCTGTATGGGGTCAAAACCCACAGTTTAAGAAGTTAAGGTCTAGAGGATTTCATGATGAAATATTTTGAGCTAAAATTATTTTTTATCTATACATGGAACACAAATTTATCCAAAGGTTAATTTCTAATGACTCTATTTCCTTGGTTTCTGAGTAACACTAGACCATGGCTAGGTAAATATAATATATAACTAATTAAATTTTCTACCTACCCATCTGTTTTATATTTATATCTGAGACATTTAAAACTATATTTGGTCACCTTATTTCTATCCCAAGTTTAGGGAAACATAGCTGTGGGTTCTAATATATCTGTTACATATAAATTAGAAGCTTTAGCACTAGTTTGGGGCATTATGCATTTATTAAAGTATATTAGATATTAGTAAAGAGAGAATACTTGACTCAGAAAGTTAAGAAGCCTACTTACCCAGAGGAGAGATAAGAGCTCAACTCAGCCTGGCCTGTTTCTTCCTCTGAGTCCTCCTCCACAAGTGCATCTGAGAGCCTAATTGAGAGTGGAAGCTTACTCTGGGTCTGGAAGAGAGGTGGCCCTTCCACATTGCCCAAAGCTAATTGGCTAGCATCAGTCAAGTCTATTGGTTTACTGGACTTGAGGATGGTTCATGAGTAGAATGTGCTAATTCTGAATTCAGAGAACACACCCCCTAAGGGCCAGGCTCTCATGCAGGTGTGGTTTCAATCAAGTCAACTTTAAGTGAGTTAATCAGAAAAGTCAATCCAATCAATCCCAATATTATCTTCTAGTGGGGGGTAGGGGGCCCTCTGGGCATCCCAAAATCCATTACCCTCTCACACATCATAACTCTTAGAGAAAAGAAATCCCGAGTGGAACAGCAGAAGCAGAGCCAAGATAGCAGAGAGAAGCCAGGAATTTGCCTGAGCTTTCACATGTTTCGCTCAAAAACAATATTAAATCAAGCCTCTAAATAGATTCTGGAACTACAGAACCTACAAAAAGAGAAACAATCCTCCTACTTGAGATAATTTAGAAGACTTCAGGAAAGGTCTGTCTCACCTGGGTAAAAGGAGAGGGTGGCTCAGCACTGCTTACCCAGTTGGCAGTTAGCTCAACACAGCTCAGCTCAGTGGGCAGCTCAATACAGCTGAGAGTGGTGCAGCTTAGAGCAGTAAAAAGCTTGCAACAGTAAACCCTGTGCCCCAAGAACAGACTTGAAATTTATGTTTGAAAATAGGCTACAATACGTGCAAGAAATAAAAAAGGACCCTTTCCTTTGACAACTTCTATGGTAAAAGGGAAGACCAAAACTCAAACTCAGATGAGTTTGTCAAAATACCTACAAGTGAAGACTCAAGTGGGAAGATGATCTTGTCTCAAGATCAAAAAGCCTACTGTAAAGAGCTCAAAAAGGTTTTTAAAAACCAAATGATAGAGGTAGAAGAAAAAATGGAAAAAGATATGAGAAAAATGAGTTAGATGGCAAAAGGAACAAAAATTGACTGAGAAAAACTGCCCTGAAATTGTAGAATCAAAGGATAAAATCACCATTGAAAGAATCCACTGATCACCTCCTGAAAAAGACCCCAAAAGGAAAACTTCAAGGAATATTGTAGCCAAACTCCAGAATTATCACGTGAAGGAGAAAATACACTAAGCAGCCAGAAAGAAACCATTTAAATATCATGGAGCCACAGTCTGGATTGCAGAGGATCTGGCAGCTTCAACATTAAAGGATCACAGACCTTGGAATATGATATTCAGGAGGGCAAAAGATCTTGGATTCTAACCCATGATCAAATACCCAGCAAAACTGATCATTCTCTTTCAGAGGAAAAGACAAACATTCAACAAAATAGGAAATTTCCAAGGTTTCCTGAGACAAAGACCAGAACTGAACAGAAAATATGATTTCCAAATACAAGACTCAAGAGAAATATAAAGAGGTAAACAAGGAAGGAGGGGAAGGTTGTCCAATGATGTTAAATTACTTGCATCCCTATGAGGGAGGATAATACTTTTAACTCTAGGGATCTGTATCTCTGTTAAAGTATTGTTATTAAATTGACTTTGATGTGATATAAAGAAACTTAAGGGGCAGAATAAAAGAAGAATGGGGGAAGAGAGGAATAGGCTTAATTACATCATATGAAGCAGCACAAAAAGAATCCATTACAATAGAAGGAAAAAAGGGAGAAGGTGAGCATTGTTTCAACCTTACTCTGATCAGATTTGGTTCAGGGAGGGAATAAAATGCATGCCCATTTATATAAAGGAACTTAGCTTAATTGTTAAAGAAACACAAGGGGAAGAGGAAGAGGGTGGTATTGATAGAAGGGAGGGCAGAATGGGGGGGGGAAAGGGGCAAGAAAAAGAAGGGCAGCTGATAAAAGAGAGGGAAGATTGAGGGAGCCAGTGGAAAGAAACAAAACACTGGTCAAGAGGAATAGGGTGAAAGAAGGGAAATAAGAGTACAAAAAAAGGAGAAAAGAGGATGAAGGGACATAAACAGTTAATAATCCTAACTGTGAATGTGAATGGGATGAACTCTCCCATAAATGGACGCAAATAGCAGAGTGGATTAAAAATTAGAATCCTACAATATGTTGTTTATAAGAAACACATTTGAAGTAGAGAGATACACACAGAGTAAAGGTAAAGGGTTGGAATAAAATATATTATGCTTTAGCTGATATTAAAAAAAGCAGGGGTAGCAATTCTTATATCTGACAAAGCAAAAATAGATCTAATTAATAGAGATAAGGAAGGAAACTACAACTTGTTAGAAGGTACTATAGATAATAAAGTGATATCAATACTAAACATGTATGCACCAAGTGGTATAGCATCCAAATCCTTGGGGGAGAAGTTAAATGAGTTACAAGAGGAAATAGTCAGCAAAACTATACTAGTGGGGCATCTGAACCTTCCCCTCTCAGAATTAGATAAATCTAACCACAAACAAAGTTAAAGAGGTGAATAGAATATTAGAAATTTAGATATGATAGATATCTGGCGAAAACGGAATGGGGATAAAAAAGAATATACCTTTTTCTCAGCAGTACATGGCACATATTCCAAAATTGACCACATATTAGGTCACAAAAACTTCATAGTCAAATGTAGAAAGGTAGAAATAGTAAATGCATCCTTTTCAGATCATGATTCAGTAAAAATTACATGTAATAAAGAGCCATGGAAAGGTAGACTGAAAAGTAATTGGAAACTAAATAATCTCATTCTAAAGAATGTATGGGTCAAACAACAAATCCTAGAAACAATCAATTCATCCAAGAGAATGACAATAATGAGACAACATAACAAAACCTATGGGTAGTAGCCAAAGCAGTGCTTAGGGGAAATTTTATATCTCTAAATGGTTACATGAACAGAAAAAGAGAAAGAGGAGATCAATGAATTGGGCATGCAACTTAAAAAGCTAGAAAAAGAACAAATTAGAAATGCCCAACTAAATACTAAATTAGAAATCCGGAAAATCAAAAGAGAAATTAACAAAATTTAAACCAAGAAAACTATAAAATTAATCAATAAGACTAGGAGCTGGTTTTATGAGAAAAAAAACAATAAAATAGATAAAGCTTTGGTTAATTTGATTTAAAAAAAAGAAAGAAGAAAACCAAATTACCAGTATCAAAAATGAAAGGGGTAATTTTACCACCAATGAAGTGGAAATTAAAGAAACAATTAGGAGCTATTTTGCCCAACTGTATGCCAATAAATTTTACGATCTAAATGAAATGGATGAATATTTACAAAAATACAAATTCCCCATGTTAACTGAAGAGGAAATAACATCCTTAAATAGGCCCATTTTAGAAAAATAAATTGAACAAGCCATTAATGAACTCCCTAAGAAAAAATCTCCAGGACCAGATGGGTTTACAAGTGAATACTACCAAACATTTAAAGAACGATTAATTTCAATATTATACAAATTATTTGGAAAAATAGGTGAAGAAGGAGTTCTACCAAAACCCTTTTATGGCACAAATATGGTGTTGATACCTAAACCAGGCAGAGCCAAAACAGAGAAAAAAAATTATAGACCAATTTCCCTAATGAATATTGATGCAAAAATCTTAAATAAAATATTAGCAAGGAGATTATATCAAGTGATCACCAGGATAATACACTGTGATCAGGTGGGATTTATACCACGAATGCAAGGCTAGTTCAGCATTAGAAAAACTATTAATATAATCAACCACATCAATAACAAAACTAACCAAAATCATATGATTATCTCAATAGATGCAGAGAAAGCTTTTGACAAGATACAACAGTCATTCCTGGAAAAAGAAATCCTTGAGTTTTCAGAAATGATATATTTATTCATTGAAATAATTTTCACTGAGCTACTCTACTATCTTATAATATGGAGACTACATTGGGTTCTTCAGGGGTTATATTTCCTTGTCATCAATATTAGCTCCAGAAGATCCTGAGAAGCTAGAAAGATTTCAAGGAACATGTTGTATGCCTGTCGCCAGAAAACTATCCAACCCAAGTTCAGAGAGGTTTATCACAAGGTTGATAGCAAGGCAATGATTTTTTTTGTTCATAAAAATTTTAGACTACCAAAGAATTTCAGAATTTTGGACTTCAGATTCTATCTAATTCAACCTCTTTTCCTAGTCTCAAGGAACTTAGTTCAGAGGCTCCTGAGGTATTAAGTTTTTTTCTTCATATTCCTCAGCTATTACATGTTATACTGCCCATTTAAGCATACTGAAACTTTCAGTGTTCTCTTTTCCTACCCTGATGTTGCTGACACAGCTGGGTGACTTAGATGATAAAGGGTAAGACTTAGAGACAGGGACACTTGAGTTAGAATGTATTAGCTATGTACACAAGTCAAGTTTCTTAACCTTACTAAGCATCAATATAAAATTGGGATAATAAAATAAACTATTCCAAAGGATTGTTACAAGGATAGATTGAGATAACATATGTAAAGTGTTTGCAAAACATAAAGTACTCTACACATTATAGCTAGCAGTAGCAGTAGCAGCAGTATTTCATCTCTTTTATTTCTTTCCCTTTTCCCCTTCACTTTCTACCCAATAGCAGTCTCAACATCAATGATGAGCAGCATCAATGATGCTCTAAAATGTTACCAGAAAAGAGAAGAAAGAAAGCTTTCAGAACGCAAAAAAGGTCTCACCACCAATTGATGTGATAAGAAATTTGTGAACATGAGCCAGAAGAAAGGGGAAGAATGCCCAGTTTTATTATTATCATAAGTTCTGTTTTCAGTGAAATATTATGGTCAAGATCTTAGTAGTTCTTCTATTTTTTTTATTTTCAAAATGTTTTTTAGGGTTTTTGTATTGATCATCTCAAATCTAACCAAAAAGCAAACATCTTAAAGTCATTCACACACGCAAAAATAAATGAACATCTAATCTATGTTGAAAATTTACAAGATTGATTTAACTTTAATTTTAACTTTAATAAATATTCCCTCTTGTAATAATCATCATTTGTTATTTTATCATTGCTTCTTTTTCTAGTAGTTAATTTCCCTCTAGAAGTTTATTTTCAAACTCCTTCCCAAATGTTTTGGACAATGTGACTTGAGTAGTTATATGAGAAAACAATGTAAATGATATCTTTCCCTCTAAAATGTTAAATGTAAAATAACACACATAGAAATTTTGGTCGAGGTGAGAGGTGACATGGAATAGTGACTAAATGGGAATCCTTAAAGTTTTTTATATAAATTGGCTATGTAAATTGGCAAGTCATTTAACCTTTCACTTCCCCCAAGCAATGTTCTAAAACTGTGACTTACAAATAATAATTGATCTACATCAGAGAAGGCAGATCTCCATGCTAAAAGCAGACTAAAAATGCTCATAATGTATATTGTTAATTAATATTAATAAATTTGATTTTGGATTCTATCTTGCTCCAAAATTCCTCTGTCTCTCCTTTATTTCTAGGACATGCCATGCCCTAAAGCTGTATTTGTTGGTTATGTCTTTATTTTTTTTTTCATAAAGAATCTGTAAAAATATGTCAAAGTTCTTTAAGACCCACAGTGTCCTGTGGCCAAATTAGTATGAGACATACTTGTTTAGAGAATATAAGTCTTTGAAATCAGGCTATACATTTTTCAGCCAGTAAAAAAAGGATAGAGTACGTATAAGCATAATGAATTATGCAATAGACTCATTATCAAATAGAAAATTTTAATGTAAAGATTCCAAATACAGGTACGTCCTTGATCTGCATTAATGTGTCTCCCAAGTTTATTTTGTGGGCATTTCCAAATCCTTTGCTTCAGGATAATTGACTTTAAAAATTTAGATCCAATGACATAAATTGCTCTAATGTGAACCTAGAATGTCAAGGTATCCCTTAATAAGCGCAAAAAATACCAAGAAAAATGCAGAAAGGTAACAGCTCAATAACTTAATAAGAGATATAAATTCTCCTGGGACCAATAACAAAATGTTTGATTTACATTTAACAATCTTTTCTACTGGGGAAAGATATCAAAATTTCTACTTCTGTAGCTTAGAATACCTTACTTCTGTTTGAACTGTGCCAAACATGGCTCTCATTAACACCAGAACCACTATAGGCTGATGAGCCTCACCGGGAGTTGTCTCCAAAATAGTAGATTTTTTTAAGGTTGTGAAGGAGATTATGAAGGGTTCCAAAGGTGCAACTACGAAACTGAACATGAAAGCAAGGATTGTTAAATGGCAGGTAAAGAATGACCCAGAAAAGACACTTTCAAGGATAAACATGGCAAATACTGTATATAGCTAAATCAAAATGCTTGGAACATTTTGAAAGCAAATAAATATTATGTTTAAGTTAATCCAGGTAAAGATTCTTTGATCAGTTTTTCTGTAAATATAAGGTAACTCTTTATGAAATGCATGACTGTATAGATAGAATTGAAATATTTTAATCACTCAAGAATTTGAGTATAACTTAAAATTTGGTACTGCATTTTCCAATATCAACAATGGCTTGCCTATCATTTGTTGTTGAATACTTGATTTAGAGCTCAGTAGCCAACTATTCATCCTTTTAAAGCAATCTAAGAGACATTTACAAAATAACACTTTTAAAATATCTTTATCTAATTACACTAATTCAGTTATTCTACAGAGCTACCTTTTAGCATGTGTTAAGGGGTAAAATTCTAGCTAGTCTGTCTAAAATATCTAATTAGTGGTCACCAATAAATTATAAGTTTTAGCAAGATTTAGACTTTTTAAGCATTTATTAAGAAGAATAAGAATTTGGTAAAGAGAGAGAGAAAGGCCTACATTCATCTATCTATTAAAGGGAGAGCGCATTTCTCGCTCCCTTCTCCACTGGAGTCCTCAGGAAAAAGAGAGAGCATCAGAGCGCCAGGCTCCCCCTTCTTCCTCCCACCAGCAAACGTCACTTCCTGACACCAAAGAAAAGATTCATGGTCTTGCCCTCAGAGACGTTCACCTCATGGCACAGCTTTTCTACAGTAAGTCTCCAGCAGGTGGCATCATAGCAATCATTACACATGAAATTTTTAAAAAATCCAATAATATATCTTGGAGTTCCAAAGTATTTCCAAATCCTGTTTAAAGAAAAAGCAAACACCTCCAGGATTAAGTTTTATGGTCAATATGGAGTTTGACAGCAGTTAGAATCTTCCCTCCCTCTCTTTCCCCGCTTCTTCCTGAGACTCTGACTCTCTCTCTCTCTCTCTCTCTCTCTCTCTCTCTCTCTCTCTCTCTCTCTCTCTCTGTCTCTCTCTCTCTCTCATACTATTATAATAGACTGATATATTATATATATTGTGTATATATGTATAGAAAGATAATAGATAATGAAATACTAAATAGAAGACTTCAGAACTCTGAACTTTGTTTCTGAAAAAATTCACCAGTTTTACTCTGGTTTTCTTAGTTCCCTTCTAGGGCTAATATCTTTTGAGTATTGTATTGTTCTCAGTCAAATTCCCTTTCCAGCTTGTGTAGCTTAGTTTCATTGCTGATTCCTCTTGTAAATGTTAGGATCTCAGAGATCTCCTATCTTCTCACATATAACCCCAAGGGCCTAAACCTCAAAATAAGTTTGAAGTTCAAAGGGAACATATTTTAAAATAAAAAAAACAAAATAATAATAAAAATCTGAATCTCATTCAAATGAGTGGGGGCAAATCTAAGCTAGTTTTTAATCTTCTTTTTAAATCTGTAATTATGACAGAATGATCTAATGATCTGTCAACTTTCAAGTTCAAGAATGTCTCAGTTTTGCAGAGATCATAAACAGACCTGAAGAATGTATGACCACATTGGTAGTAAGGAGACCTCAATCTCAGCAGTTAATAGGGGATTTAGGTGAAATGAACAGAAAACCTAAAAAGTAGAGTGAAGCTCACATCACATCAAATAATTTTCTTAGGGTATCCTGTAAATCCTCCCACACTGGTTTGATGGTCTTCCTTAATTATAAAGATATTTTCTTAAGAGATGCTAATGAAGCAATATGATTTATATGACATATTACAGAAACTAAACAATCCCAAATAAACCAGAGACCCAACAAACCTGAATCCTAATTTCATCTGATCAGATGATTTCATTTGTTGGATTTGGAAGTCAGAAAGATAGCCCTACACAGCAGATACAAAGATGTAAATGAAAAGTTAAGAAGAATAGTTTGAGTTTCCCTTCTGGAGGAGCAGAACAGCAGGAGTGTTCAAAACTCAGCAGGATCTTCAAATCAGTCCAATTTATCCTGTTGCTTTTAAAAATGGCATTGATTACATGCAGCAGACAATAGCTTGGTTATCCTGGACCTCTGTACTATCAAAAGCATCAGTTGTTTAAATGAATGTATTTCTTTTTGGTGAAGCAACAACAATACCTCTCACCCCTGCCAAGCTTTCCTTTTCCTTTTCCTGCTTCCAAAACTCCTGAATGTTTCCTTTTATATGCTTAAACTGTTACTACCTGATGCCTTTTCTGGGACTCTCAAGGAAATCTTGTCCATCTTTCATGCTTCACTTTCTTAATTTTATGACTATACTTCCTCTGGCATAAAGGTATCTCTATCCATTGGTACTTCCAGATCAGGAATACTTAAGTTCCATGGATTCCCAAAGGAACATGGATGGATTTCAGGGCATACAGTAATGTGTATAGTTAATGTATAGCTTGTATAACAACACAACTTTATTTTCACATATTTGGTTTGCTTGTGTAGTCAGTTTTGTTTCATGCATTTTAAAAATACTGTCCGGAGAAGGCATCCCGAGGTTTCACCAGACTGCCAAAGACATTTATAATGTAATTAGATGGAGATATTTTTAATTCCTTCTTTGTTTTCAATTATTGTTAAGATCAAAATAAATGCTGAATCACAACAAACAATTAGTTCTCAAACTTTCAATACCTTGCTATGTGATTTCAGGCTGGTGGGACCAGGATAGGTAAAATTTGACATAGAAAAACATTGGCTTTACTTCCATTGATACTAATTCCAATGTATTTTATCTTTTGCTACATCCTCTCTTAAGACGCCCCCCTGTCCTGTCCCCTGCCCCATGTGTGCTCACACACACACACACACACACACACACACACACACACACACACACACACACACACACACACCACCAGGGTCTGTATACATTCCTTCATCATCTTCCCTGATTGATAGAGATGTTTTTGTTCCATTTTTACAGGTTTTCTACTACTCATTTCAAATAAATTCAGCTCAAGTAACATTGACTAAATGCATACTACAATTTAAAACACGATGTAGAGGGAAAAATAAACCTTCTAAAATCCCCTTTCCTCAAGGAGATAAGTCAATGCAGACAAATTTGAGTAGGGACAAAGCTTAAATAATGGTGTTTTCCTTCTCTGTTATATTAGCCAATCTGATGGCTGTAGGGGTGATATCTCAGAGTTGTTTTAATTTGCGTTTCTTTAATCACTAATAATTTAGAATATTTTTCATATAGCTTTGATCACTTCATTTCAAAACTCCCTGTGCATATCCTTTGACCATTTATCAATTGATGAATGCCTTTTATTTTTTAACAATTTGACTTAGTTCTCTGTATATTTGAAAAATGTGATCTTTATCAGAGAAACTTGCTACATTTTTTTCACAGTTATGATTACTGTGTATTTCTCTCCATCCTGTTTTCCCTATGTTTATCCTACTCTCTTTCACTCTGTTCATCCTCAAAATTATTATACTTCTGATTATCACCTCCCCCTATCCATCCTCCTCTGTTATTATTACCATTCCCCATTCCTGCTTTCCTATAGGGTAAGATACATTTCTATACTCAACTGAGTGTGTTTGTGATTACCCCTTTGAGCCAATTATGATGGAAGTAAAATTCAAGTGCTCTTCACTCCCCATGTTCCTTTCCACACTAAAGCTCTTTGGTGCCTTTTATATGTGAGATAACTTACTCCATTCTATCATCCCCTCCCCCAGTCTCCCAATTCAATCCTTTCTATCTATTTTTTTTTCTTTTTAGTTGTCATATCATATTCAACTCACACTCATGTCCTCTCTGTATACTCCTTCTACCTCTCCTAATAATGAGAAAGTTCTTAGCAATTTGCAAGTATCTTTTTCCAATGTGGAAATATAAACAGTTTAAGTTTTTTGAATCCCTTAAGATTTCTCTTTCCCATTTATCTTTGTATGCTTCTCTTGAGTCTTGTGTTTGAAAGTCAAAGTTTCTATTCAGCTCTGGTCTTCTCATTAGGAATTATTGAAAGTCCTCTATTTCATTCAATTTCCACTTCCCCCCGAAAGATTATATAAAGGTGATTCTTGGTTGTAAAGCTAGCTCCTTTGCCCTCCAGATTATCATATTCCAAGCTCCCCAATTGTTTAATGTAGAAGCTGCTAAATCCTCTGTAATTCTGACTGTGGCTCTATGATATTTGTGTTCTTTCTTTCTATTTACTTGAAAAATTTACTCCTTGACCTGTAAGCCCTGAAATTTGGCTATAATATTCCTGTGACTTTTCATTTTAAGATCTCTTTAAAGAGGGCATCAGTGAATTCTTTCAATTTCTATTTTACCCTCTTGATCTGGGTTATCAGGACAGTTTTACTTGATAATTTATTGAAAGATGATTTCGAGGATCTTTTTTGATCATGGCTTTCAGGTAGATCAATAATTTTTAATTTATCTCCCAAAAAACCCTCCAAAAACCCACAATCAAAAACTTCAGTACATCATAAATTTAGAGTTGGAAAGGTCCTTAGAAATTATCAATCTAATGACTTTAAAAGATGAGGAAACTAAATCCCAGAATAACTAGGTGACTTTAAATAGAATGGCCAGATTTAAACCCATATTCTCTGATTTTATAACTAGATATCTTCAAGGTACTCTCTTCAAGGCTATCTCTCCTGCTTTTTACTTTAAAACTCTTTGAGAGAATAGACATATAACATTACACCTTCTTAACTCTCTTTCAATTTGACTTCCATTAAGACTGCTTCATAGAAATTGTTGTCTCATTGATTATCTCCAATGTAATTTTCTCACTCCTTATTGACATTGTTGATGACTCCTTCCTTTTGGATTTTCTCCTCTCTTGATTTTTCTTTCATTTATCTGGCCATTCCTTCTTTGTCTTGACAATTACTTGTTCTTCTTGATGCTCCTCTAATGTAGGTATGACCCAGGGCTCTCTCCCTTGTATATTAGTCTTTCCACTCTCTCGTGAAAATCTAGTCCACACCAATAGTTGCAATTATCACCTCTATGCTGGTAACCCACAAATATGTATAACTAGCTAAGGAATCTCCCAACATCTAGATCTGCATTTCCAATTATCTATTAAACATCTCCATATGGATATCCCAATGATACTTCAATTTTTCTTTAGAGGAAACCAATAATTTCCTTTCCCCAAGATCACTATTATCAATACAACCATTTACCTAGTTACACATTCATAAGCATTTTGAGTCATCTTTGACTAATCATACCTAAAATCCCATAACTAATAATTTTCAATGAACTACTGTTCTTCATTACCAAATTATTTTGCATCCTCTTTTTCTACTCTACTCTCCCTGATAGCAACTGTGGTCCAGATCCTTTTATAATTTGTGCTAGGAATACAGCAATTACTTTCTAAATATTTACCGTTTATCTACTCCCACTTCTAGCTTCATCCTCTCTAATCTATTCTTCATGCCTCTCCCAGATTATTCTGGGATTTATCCAAAGATCTTCACATGCAATTTTTCTGTTCATAGTCCTCCAATATTTCCCTATTACCTACCAAATAAAAGATGCATTAATTATGACAAACCATTCCACCTCATTTTAGCCTTGATATCTTAATTGAGAGCATCATCCTTCAATGGCAGACTTTTGGCTGTGTTTGAAAAATCCTTTGAACTAGAGTGATGTTGCACAAAATTATTGTTCAGAAAGTCCAAGGAAATATAAATACACCCCAGAAGTCATCTAAAAATACTAAGCTGAGTCTAACTAGGGTTATTTGCGAAGTTGGAACAATCATCCATTTTAGCTAAGATACTATTGTGTGATGGGGTGGGGAAGGAGAAGGCTTTGGTTTCACTCTTGGGTCTCCCTACCTCCCTTTATTTGATCAGAGGAAAACCCTGGAAGCCTTGAAGGGTCAGGAATATATTGGACTTCCCTTGGACTTTTAATCTCATAAGTATCCTAAAGGAAGCTTTTGATCATCTGAGAACTAAGGACAGAAAGCATGTGCATTTATAGCTGCACAAAGAGCCCAGCCATGCAACTACACTGTGCCTAAGGGAACAAAGTCCATTAAACAAGCATGAGCTGTGAATACTTTGCCATTTGTACTTTCTGTTCTTGATGCCATTTTTGCTTGGACTCTGTATGAACTTGTTAATCAATGGTTTAATTGATTCCTGACTCTGTGACTTGTGCTATATAAACTATGCCAGCCTGCCTCCTCAATGTCTATTCCAATGAAATGAACATCTGTTCCAAAATTTTAAAAAAATGTTTATTTCCATTTTTTACATGTCCCACTTTAAGTGAAATGGAAAGGCTCTGCTTCATGTATCTATCCTTATCTTGTTGATATTTTCAGGTATACAATTACAAAAGGGTAAATATATGTTTCCAGTTCTGATGCCAGCATTCTCTTCTGCATGCAGAAACACATTTGGGTGCACACAGCTACATTTTCTCTATTGAGAAGATGGCTTTCAACCATCTTTTATACTTAGAGGATTTTGCTGAAGTTTCTGATTGAGCTGATATTGTGTGTATAGCTAGTGAAAAGTCCTCAGTTTCATTTTCCATTCCATACATCATTCATTACTCTGTTGCATTCACTTGGCAGGGAGATTACAGATTCTTTATGAAATAAAGCAGTAAGAATTTTTTTTCATGATTGCATTCAAAAAATTCCATCTCCAGTACCTTTGAAACTGGAACACAAATCACTTTTGTAAACCACATCATAGCAAAGTTGCCCATCTTGGAAAGGATCATTACATCATAGCCCTTTTGTAAGACTGAAAAACAAGGCTCCCTCATAGGACCTTAAGATATATATACAAACTCTCAATCAGGATAATCTTCCAAACACCCTCAACTTTTTCAAGCCAAACTTTAGTAGTATACTAAATATATAAATACACCAAATATATCAATATATCAGTCACTTATGGCAATTGCACTCTGCTCTCATGAATATTTTCCGTCCCTCAGCTAGCTGAGCCAACACAAAGACCTAAGGACAATTGCCAGTAAGAAGGGTTTATCGTCTGTGGCCTTTCACCTTCCTGTGCTCTATTCTGGCATGTCATGCCCCTGCCAACCTAGGGAAATGGGTTACCACTTGCTCCAAAATGACCTCTCTCTTCCCCACCAGCCCTCTCAATGGAAATTCCCATTTCCTCAGATTTTTTAATCCCACAGGAATTTTAGACTATTTGGTTAAAGAAATTCACATGAATACATGCATAATTTAACAAGGAAAGGTAGCTATTTGCATTTTAAAAGCAGAGTTTGTTCATCCAGATTAATCTATAATTAGTGGACTCTGTGGGTGGTATATTTCTGAGCAGAGGGGCTCACCTTCTCTCTAATGATCATACACATTTTCAATAGGGGTCATCTAGTTACTTGTTATCCCACAGGAGGGTGCTGACTCCTGGGAATTTAGTGAGATTTCTCTAAATACTTTCCCTTGAATATGCCTCATGGTCCTTAGTCAAAGGTAAGTTCTTTGACTGAAGTCAACTGTTTTTCTTTCCTTCAAATTAGTTTGAGATCACTAGACCTAATACCTGATAGTTGGATAAATTTATAGTCCTCATAGTATTTTCCCATATATTATCTCCGGTTTTTTCAGAACAGTCCTATGAATGGACAGAGATTATGACTCTCATTTACAATGGAACTCTGAGAGTTTTATTGACATACCTAAAACCAGACAGCTACTAAATGACAGAATCAGAACTAAACTCATTTTGTGAAAGGCCCCCAGACCAGCCAGCCTTTATTCTCGTCCTAAACTTAGTGCTGTCTTTCTGCACTTCAAAACCTTATTTCGGCTGTTTGATCCTGGAACTTCTTTTAGTACATGGGGCCTCTCACTTTGTAACATCCAAATATCTTGGTAATTTTCTCTTTCTAGGATATCCCTTTCCCATGTGTGCCACTTCTTCCATTAGTGAGTTCCTCTTGGACCTAGATTTTATGAATAGGCCAAGACTATCCAGGCTTCATTGCCCTTCTAGCTCTGCATCTGACTTTTTGGAATTCACCCAGACCCCTTTTAAGATCCATTTTGTGACTTATCTTCCCCCATTAGAAAGGACAATGGCTGTCTTTCTTTTTGCTTGTATTTGTATCTCTGATACTTAGTACAGTGACTGGCACCTAGTAAGTGTTTAATAGATGCTTATTTCCTTCTATCCTCATTTGATACCATAAAGAAATTCAGTCTTGTCCACAAACCTTCTTTAAGTCCTTATTATTTGATAGGAATAGTGTTAAGTGCAGGAAAGGAGAGGAAAAAAGGAAACAAGCATTAAGTTCCTATTAAATGCCAAGCACTGTGTTGAGGATTTTTACAAATGTTATATTATTTTATCTCCATAATAACACTGGGAGGTAAATACTATTATTATTTACATTTTGTAATTGAGGAAACTAAGGCAGACAGAGGTTATGTTATTTGCTCAGGGTCACATACCTAGTAAGTGTCCAAGGATGGATACAAAATCAGATTTTCCTGACTCGAGGTCCAGCACTCTATTCACTATGAGAGAGGCATAAAATAGTTCCTGCCCTCAAAGAAAATACAATCAATTGTGGTTGGACACCATGCAAATAATTATGTACAAAGAAAATTTATAAAGAATAAGTGGGGACAATCTCAGAAGCAAGTCACTAGCATTAAGGGGGACTAGGAATGGCTTCTGGCAGAAGATGAGTTTTAACTGAGACTCAAAGCAAGCTAGGGAAACCAAGCAGCAGGAATGAAAGACAGAATTCCAGGCATTGGGGAAAGCCAATGAAAATTCCTGGAGTTGCATCAAGAAGACAGAAGTCACTGAGTTGCAGAGTACATGGAGGAGTATAAGATATAAATGAACTGGAAAATTAGGGAGTGGCCTGGTTATGAAGAGATTTCAACACCAAACAGAAGATTTTATATTTTATATTGGAGGTGATAGGGACACAGTAGAGTTTATTGAGCAGGGAGCTGACATGGGCCAACTTGTACTTTGGGAAGATCACTTTGACAGTTGAGTGGAAGATAGACTGAAGTGGGGAGAGACGTAAGGATTAACTAGCAGTTTACTAAAATGGTCCAGGAATGAGGTAATAAGTGTCTGGAGAAGGTAGTGGAAGCATCACAGGAAAGAAGTGATGAATATAAAAGATGTTTCAAAGGTATAGATAGGCCTTAGCAACTAATTGGATGAGGTGGTAAGTGAAAATAAGGAGTCGAAGATGACACCTATGATGTAAACCTGAGTGACTCAAAGGATGCTGCTACCCTCAACAATAATAGAGAAGTTGGGAAGAAGGCAGAGTCTTAGGATAAAAATATAAAAAGTTCAGTTTTGAACATGAACTTAAGATGGCTACAGGACTTCCAGTTTGAGATGTGTTTTCTAATTTACAGAAATAAAATATTCAAGGGAAAAGGCTCTTGAAGTCACTACTCTCCAAAAAAGAGGGAAAAAATGGGGGAGGATTCATACTTCAAATAGCAAGCACTTATGCTCCTCCCCTTCCTTGACTGTTGCTGTATCATTTTCATAATCTTGTTCTACCCAGTCTCTATTTTACAATTGTCTTAGATTTTGTAGTTGAAGAAACATCTGCTCTCTTTTATACTTTTTCTCTGAAACTAACACAGCTGACTGAGAAAAGGCCTCTGAGGAAATATAACGGAATGACTTTTGGCATGTTTCTGATTTCATACAACTCCCTTCCATATACTCTTATTTGCAGCTGAACTACACTAGGATTATCAAGTCACTAATTTTATGCTGTTTCTCCCACCTTGGTGTAATTTGAGCTGATTTTAACCAATACCCTGAAACACATTTCCTCCAACTCCACCTGTTGAAATTATTTTCTCTCTTAAAGGATCCTATGAGATATCACTACCTCAATGAAACCTTACCTGATTCTTCATGCTGTATGTAATCCTTCACTTCTGAAATTTCTCATGTACATTTTTTTAGTTTTCTTACCTATGTACTTATATTTTCTTGTATATTATCTTACTCTGCACTGGCAAGGATTGTGCCATCCTTCATCTTTGTATCCAACTGGTTGTATTAAATTGGGTTAGGCAGTGGAAGATTTAGTAGACATCTGAACAGGGTATAATTGCTTTACAAAGAGAAGGATGATGGCAAGAGGTCTTCTTGTCCACCTTCCCCTTTTGAAATATGGGGAAACTGAAGTAGTGAGCAGTTAAGAAACTTGTTTAAGGTCACCTAGATAGTAATTGGCAAGACTAGGGTTCAAACCCATGAACCATGATACTTCCATGGGTCCTCTTGACCAGGAGTCATATCTCCAGTCCCTAATAAAGCATCCACAATAAATTGTAGTTTGGGGATGGGCTGCTATCCTCTAGACCTCTTCTTTGGTATGGTTGAGTTTGAGAGCCTGTACTAGTTCCCCATTAGTTACTACACGACAGACACAGCAGTAAAAGAGGCAGAAATCAGGAAAAGGGAGCCAAATTAAGTGAACCTGGTGCAGCTGTTTTTATTCTCACCATCAGATGACTACAGATGAAGAAGTTACCTTGTGTACCCCCCCCCCATTTTATTGATGAGGATGACTGAGGTAAGGGCTGGTCAAATTATGTATTCCACGGTAAAGTAATAATAAATCTAGTACTAAAATCTAAGTTTATTAAGTAAGGGAATGTCATGGTCAGACCTGGGCCTTCACTTTGTCAGATATGTGGGGGATACATTAGAATGAGAATAGACTTCAGGCTGGGAGATCGATTCCAGGACTATTGCAATAGTCCAGATGATTGGTAATGAAGGCCTAGACTAGAGTGATTGCTTTGTGGGTAACTGTCAGGTAAAGTTGTAAGAAATGCTGAAACAAAACCAAAAGTATTTGGTACCTGGTATATATGTGGATGTGGAATGAGGAAAAGCAATTAGTAGAAGATGACACTGAAGTTGTGAGAACCTGTGTATCCAGAAAGACAATTGTGCTATTGATAGTAAGACAAAACTTTTGAAGATGCCTGTTTTCCAAATGAGTGGAAACATCAGGTTATGTTAGGTTAGATTAGGACTTAATGTAACAATAGTTCAACTCTAAATGATAATCTGTTCATGACTACTCATTCTATGAGACTCTCCTCCACCTGAAAATGAAAGATGGTGAAGGGGTGGGGAAGTCAGGGCTCTTACTCACTATTAATTGACCATTGCTCTGGAATACAAACCCTGCCTTCTCAGGTACATCTGACATAGCAATGAGATGATTGGGAATGGGGGCAGGGGGACGGAATAGAAACAGAATTTTCCATGACACTGCTATAGAGGGGCTAATAACTCAAAGAAAAGAGAAGAAGAGGATGGAGTTTGGGAAGTAGACATTGTTAAATTAGAGAAAATTCCCATGACTGGCTATTTAAGATAAGGTGGGCTATGAACTATCTGCCCACCTTCAGACAATTTTTAGCTTCCTGGGATCTTGTCAGACACTTTCCCACAACTCTTACATTGGAAATCACTTGTGGAGTAGGTGAAATGAAGGCCTCAGAATCATAAACAGATGGATTCAAATTCTGCCCAAGACATTTACTAGCCATGTAACCATCAGTTTGTGTAACACTCATTTAACCTCTTTGGGTCTCAGCTTGCTCCTTTATTTATCCAACATAATAAAATGAGGTGAATATCTAAGCAATTACTATTTCTGTTGCTACTGTTGCAGCTGCTCATTTGGTGTTTTCACAGGTTTTCCCAAGGCCAAATTAATATAATTGTAAGTATCTTGAGGTCAAGAGTTACACCAGTTTTAACATTTATATCTCCATATGGTATTAGGAAATCTTAGCAAATATTAATTAAAGTCATTGGAATGGGGGGGGAGCAATTGGCACATACAAGAGAACAGTCATATCCTGTTCTCTTGGGTCCCTGACATGATTCTTAGGGTAGTCAGGAAGTTCCTTTCCCAATGCAAACTTCCTCTACTTTTGGCTTTACCTAGTATCTCTAATATGAACATATTTAAAAATACCTTAGGCAGAAAATGTATTGCTATAGTCTCCCAAATCTGTTTTAATTAGATAGCAAAGTTCAATGTAGGTGAGATACTACTTCTTTTAATCAGTAATAATAATCTTTTCAGCTTCAAGCTTGCATACAAATTGTTCTTTTAATCCTGCCTCTCTGCTCAGTTTCTTTTTTTTTCTTCAACTAGTGCATAAAATCCTGAAGTCCTGTGTAGATATAATGCATATTCTGATGGCCAATATGGCTGGGAAATTATAGGCAAGCCTTTGATATAATCTATGCTATCATCATGCATCTGTCCCAGCAATACTCAATAAAAAATGAATCATGGTGACATTATGCAATCTTTTGATTGAAATGTTTTGCAAAGTTATCTGGGTTCATATTCACAGTCATCTATTTCTAAACATTACTATATTAGTGATTGAATGTGGTGACAAATAGCAGAGGGGAATGCATATTCCTGCTCTCACAGGAAGGTAAAATCACTTTGGGTAAAATTTAGAGGGTTATTATTTTGATTTTATACCATTTGATATTTTCTTTAGATTTAGCACAGATCATTCAGTGGTTTGATACAATTGTAAATGGAAGGATGGACTGATCTTTTATCACTAATATTTGTATACTCCTCAATGTATTTTTTACTCAGCTATGAAGGTTAAAAATACAGCATTTTTTTATATTTTAAAGCTTTTGTAATTTATCAGGGATAATGGTTTGAAAGAAATTTTGTTTTCATATTTATTTTCCCTCCTCATCATGGTTTCCACATTCCCCTCTCTTGACAGTGTAATGGGATATGGTAACAAATGGTAATGTTTTGACCTGACTTTCTGGCCTATTGACCACTTTCATCTATAATGAGTTCATTCGATGCTTTACTTCGTCATTTTAACAATAATTCTCTAAATTATTAAAAACTAACCAAGAAAATGTTGGCCTTAAAACTGTCCTCTAATCTCCTGATTTCCATAACAAAAACTATTTCCTGATAAGAATTCTTTTCCCCATTAATTTCAAATGACATTTAGGCAAAACCAAAACCAAAATAGATCTTGAAATGATAATAAAATAATTCTAAATGCTCATCTCTAAAAAACTAAATTGAAAGCAATTTAAAATCAATTTAGTATCACCTACTGTTTCCCTAATGGAAGATTTGCATTAGTGCTGATAGAAATAAAAATAGTAAATGAACTCAGATAATTTTCAAAAATAGTTTATATTTATTCATTATTCTTGCAAGGTATTTTTTCTTTTCCTTTTTTTCAGAGGGGGTATGTTGTTAAGAAGTAAATCTATCATTTATTATTTTTCTCCCTATCTGTGGCATGAACTTACCTCAAGCACCTTAATTACCAATAATAAAATGAATATTTCATAGGGCATCTCAGTAAAAATACTAGCTTTAGGAATGTCTATTAGGCTTAGCCTTACCCTTCCCTCATTCCATTTTGGAATAGCTGAACAAGTGTTGGCAATACATAGTACTTACCTGACCCTGAGGGAGAAAAAATGTGGTAACAGGAGGTCATTAAATGAGTCTGGATATAAGATCATAAAAAGAATGCCATAGAGTCCATTGAAAAAAAGAAATCCATGGAACCATCAGGAATTGTGAAGTAGGAGTTTAAACAACAGTCCAAACATCAGAATGTTACAATGGAGCAGAGCATGTAGCTGCTTGTGGCAGGAGCATCATTTGGCTTTAGCCAATGATAGTCTGATTGAAAATCTCATGGTACCTTTCATGGTGATGCTGTCTCCTAGCCACAAACTCTCCTTGTTCATTTGTGTCTGTACAGTCATGGCTCTGGAAAATACACAATTAAATGTGCTTTAAATCACATCTGTGAAGTCATACTTTAAAAAAAAAAAGCTCATCACCAGCTGTAGAGTGTGTTAATATGGTTGTTAAACCCTGTGGACTTTCATTTTCCATTTTTAGAAGACAGAGTACATGAACTAATGCATAAATGACTGCCTCATAAAAAAAGTCATATCCAAAGGAAGTAAATTGGAGTAGATATGATTTCTCTGGTATTGTGATCTTACTTATCTAGGGTCACTAAATTTTCTTGCCCCTACATATTTCAAATCATTATCTGCATTCTAAACATGATCAGGCCTGAGGTATGTCCTGAGATACAATTTTGGTCTCCATGCATCTAGAGGTTTTTATAATACAATGTCATTAGTAAAGGTTAAATTATCAGTCTGGTCTGATTTTTGAATACACACACACACACACACACACACACACACACACACACACACATACACATATACACATACACATACATATACATTTTTTTTTTCTGGAAAGGGATTTGAGGTTCAATTGATGCATCTTCCTAGCCACCTATCAGGAAATTTAATAAATGTCTAACAGGATACTATGATAAAAAAGAACCAAACATAATTGCACAGAAACATGTTTGTTCAAATAGAGAGATATTTAATGTATATCAACAAACATATGGTGTTTTAAATTTTAAATCATATTACTACCTTTTGTTCTTATGTTATCTTTATTTTCAAATGTATCACCTCTCCCAACACTATCTAGAAATCCATTCATTTGAAAAAGAAAAAAAGTAAAGCAACTCAGCAAAACCAACTAATCTATCAACTGAATATTATGTTACATGTGTTCCACACCCATTGTCCCCTGCTTCTATAAAGAAGGGAGGAAGGATCATTTTATGAAACCTCTTAGCTTGGTTGTCAAAATGGAATAACATTCAATTGCTTTCTTTTGTTGTTGTTTCCATTTGATTATTTCTAGTAATATATATTATTTTCCTGACTCAGGTTGTTTAAACTTGCACCAGTCCATATATATTTTTACCTGCTTCTCTCAATTAATATTCATTTATGCTTCATAATTTCTTTACCTATTTCCCAATTATTGAATATCTACTTTGTCTCCAATTCTTTGATATGAATATTCTGGTGCATATGGCATTTTGCCATAAACTGTCTTTGATCTTTGAAAATATTCCTACTATTGAAATTTCTAGATTAAGGGTATGGATTTATATTCCTTTCTCAGCATAATTGAAAATTGTTTTCCATAATTAATTGCCCAATTTACAGATATACCAACAATATATTAATGTGTCTATCCTTCTACAGTTATTACACAATTGATTATTTCTGCCTTTCACTAGGTTTGTTAACTTGATATGTATATAATGAAATCTTAAGTTTATTTTGATTTGCTTTTCTGTTCTTAGTAGTAACTTGGAGAAATCTTTCATATAGTTGTTAAGAGATTGCATTTTTTTGAGACTGGCCATACTCTTTTACCACTCATGCAATGGGGAATAACTCTTGGTCTTATACCCATCTTACATGTGTGTGTATACAAATACACAAACAAATGCATATATATATATATGTGTGTGTGTGTGTGTGTGTGTATAAATATGTGTATATACATATACATAAATATACACAGACACATATGTACATATATATATATACACGCATACATACAGGTTTACACACATATATAAGTAGAACCTTGTCAGAGATATTTTATTGTAGACACATTTGTTTTGCTTGATTATGGTTTATTGTAAAGGTTTTGAGATTGGTGAGGTATAATAAGCTCACTCACACTTCTGGTGTTACAAGAACTTTATTAATTATAGGATAGGGAGTTAGACAAAGACAATAAGTTTCAGAGGCATAGAAATACAGAAACAAAGACACAATAACAATTCCAATCATAACTACAGTAATAAAAGACATACATCACCAAATCAGGGAAGCACCAACATCTGGATTTCTATCTGGGGAATCCTGGTTCACAGCTTCCAGACTCCTGACTGGGAAAGGTCACAGGCAGAGTGTCCTCTCCACAGGTGAGATTCCAAATACCACTTTCCCAGTGAAGACTTATATACAGTTTTAAACAAAGAAGACATTAAGTCAACTGCTTGCTTGACCAGCAGAAATGTTATCTTCCTTTCTCAAAGGCTGGCCAAGCCTGTGAGATAGGAACAACATCCTGCTTTCACTGGAATACATTTATCTGTTTCTGAACTTCTGCAAAGGTTCTGTTTTATTCCAAGGAAGCAGGCCAGGTTTTCGAGGAAGAAAACAAACGTATCAATCATGCTGATTGATTAAAAAAACTAAAGGGTCCCAGCAAGTCTATATTCTCATGAACAGGGAAGATCTTCCTGATTTCATAGTTAACCCTTCATATGGGCATTTCCTACCAGGAATCTTTTCCCCTCATTTTTGATGGGGTAGGGGTAGGAGGGAGAGATAAAAGATTTCTATTAATTTTTTAAAAACAGATTTTTGGGGGGTAGTGTAGATGTGACATGCTGAATTCATTCTCAAATGAGATAACTGTGTTATACTAACAGTTTAATTTTGTTATAGGAGAACTCTCATATAACATGAAATAGGAATAATTTATAAATATTGTAATATAAGAACACAGTATAAATATAAATCTTTAAAATAAATAAATATATGCCTCGTGATCGCTTGCTTGTTTAAAAACTTTTTCCCTAGTCATTAGTGTGAATTCATGATCTGGTTCTCTTTTATATTTTTTATAATTTTATGGAATAATCAAGAGATATAATATAATGTAATATGCACATACTATTAGTACACTATATGTGTGTACATATACATATATACATGTGCCTTGCAAAAATATGTATGTATATATGTGTATAAATGTGTTTCTATGTATCCTTGAGGAGAGGGACTCTCTTTTGTCTTATTTTATATCCTTAGCACAGTGTCTGGCATATAGTAGGTGTTTAATAACTGTTTCTTGATTAACTATTGTGGTATATGGTACAAAATGTTTGTCTAAATCTATTTTTAGCTAAACTTTTTCAAGTTTTTCTGGAAGTTCTTATTAAATAGGAAATTCCTCTCCATTTAATTTTTTTTCTGATTTATTGAACACTGGGTTATGACTTTCTGATTGCTTCATTTCTTTGTTTCTGATTATTGCTTATCTAGCCTTTTTTATTCAGTGTAAAATAATTTGAATGATTACCACCTTATAATTTACTTTTTTTATTTTTCCTATATTTCCCTTCAGATTCTAAACTATTTTTCCCTATGGAAGATTTTAAAAATTTGTCTTGTTCTATACGACATCAACTTAGTAGTTCAACTGGTTTAGCTCTAAATCTACTAGTTAATTTAATATCATTTTTTAGATTGACTCACCCCAACCATGATCAAGCAATATCCTTCTAATTATTTAAATAATTCTGTATTTGAGTAAATAGAAACTCATGGAAATTTAGCAAAACATCTTATTATATGCATGCTATTCCATTGGAAATTACTTTTAGAAAATGAGATTACAATTTTGAATAGGCAAGAAACACATTAAAAATGAAATATGATAGATTATAAATCCCATCTATTTCATATCATGTTATAAATATATTTTATATAAGATTACCTATCCTTTTAGAAAAAAATAGCTTTTATATTATATATTACTATTTTTATATTATTTCTACATCCTTCCCATCTTTTCCCCAATTATTTCCCTTTTTCTGAAACTTCTATAAGCTTTCATTCCAAAGACTCAATGAAAAAATCCCCATACATATTCTGTGTTCCAAGCTTTGAGCCAGAGTAGAAGGTCATCATGATGCTAATTTTGAGTAAGTAATGTTAAACTCTATTAAGAACAGAAAATTATATCCTCAGTCCAGTCCCAGTGGCTGCTGTTTCCATATTCTCTAAGATATGTATTTGTCCAATGGGGGGGAATGAATGAATTATTGCATCTCTCATTCTAAATAGCTAATATACGACTATTGCTAATCAATAATCAAATTAACAATTGCAATACTATAAAGAATATTTAGGAGACAGACTACTACCTAGTTTTAGATATCTGGGAGATATACTGGTTGGAGAATTAAGGAAAGAGATCTGAAATTTTTAGGGCCATTTTTGTGTCATTTCAAGATAGTGATGATGAGTGTCAGAGAATTGGGGGACTGGAGTCTTGGATGCAAAATATGAGTACAAAGGATTCTAGTAGTGGTATTTTTGCTATGTGAACAGCTAATGAAGGAAAGACAAGATTGTACCACTTCTTCCAAGGCATTTAGAGATGCCAAATAGTAGGAGGCACATGATATAGATTTTTTTAAAGAAAAAGGTAGTATAAAAAAAGAAAGAAAAGGCTAGTATTTATTTGTATACAAAGTGATGGTTCAATAGCAAGTATGTTATTTGTTTTATGGATAGAGTTTGCTTAAATTTGAAGATGTGGATTGTAATAGGAATGAGAAGTCAGAAGGTCCAAGGATGCTAGTAGTCCTGCAAATGTTTGTCTTGTGTCTCTTTCTATTGTCTTGCATAAATGGGTTATATGTGTTGGTAAAATGGCATATGTGCTGGAATTTGTAATGACTAATGTTGCTACTGTCACCTCTCCTTTCTCCTCTCCCCACCCCAACCCTACACATATTTTCTGGAGTAGAAAACAAACAGCAGTAAATTTTAGAAAATTTTACTAGGTAGAAAACAAATGACAGTAAATCTTAGGAAAGAAAGAAGAGCCCATCTAATATTGCCCATTTGAACTATATGAACTGAGCTTGTTCCTAGTTCCCATCTCTAGAACAAGGTGTCGATGGGGTGTCCCTCAGAGGTTTTGCCATTTCCCCCCTCTTTTTCCCACCTTTCATAACTACAGGATCCTAACAATTATTCTGGCTCATAGTTTATTTCTCTGAAACACTGGGATTCTCTTTTGCCCTTCAAAAGCTCCAGTTGTGAAGCCTATCTGGCCTAGAGTTTGTCACCTATGGTGATTTTTGATTAGCAGAGGTTGCCACAGTTTGTTCCTACAGACCAGAGTCCTGGGGGGGGGGTCATTTCACATCTTAAATTAAAAAACATGTGAGGGGGCTCCACAAGCATCATATAGTGATATCAATAAATAACACTTATAGGTACCTAGTGATCAGCTTCCTTACTAAGTTCTATGCCAAAAAGGCAAATTATAGCCATTGCTTCCCTCAGTGAAAATATCTAATTCCTCTTCTGCCTAATGGCAAACATGCTGTTCCTTAATTTTGATGTCTTCAAGACAATATTACTGGATGGATCTTAACTGAAGACAGAATTGTCTTTTCCACTGTGTTAAGTTCATACAAGTTCAAGATATTTTTGTGATTTTATTCTTCTGAGAGTAAATCAGAAGTGAAAAGCAATTTTCCAACCAGACTTGCTTTAAATCTGATTTTATGTATGCAGATGGAATTGGGATGAAAGAAAAAGTTTTCCTATACAATTTACTTTAGATTCATCAAATTTCAGGAGCAAGTTTCTCATATATATATATATATATATATATATATATATATTTGTGTGTATATACACACATAAATATATATAGTATGTATAGGTGTAAAGATAGATATATGAAACAGAAGACTTAAGTGCTGTGATATATACACATAAACATATACTTATACATATACACCTATATATATATGTGTGTGATTATTGTATTAGACATGGAATTTCAATGGCATAGGGAACTCTTCAATAAGAAAATTTAAAATTAGAAAATTATTTGAGAGCAAGAAGGACACCAAGAAATTAAATTACTTGTGCAGGGTCACAAGTTCAGAAGTAGAACTTAAAGGCAGATCTTCTTATCTGTCAGATTGGTCTATCCACTACACCTCTCTCTCTCTCTCTCTCTCTCTCTCTCTCTCTCTCTCTCTCTCTCTCTCTCTCTCTCTCTCTCTCTCTCTCTCATCTATATTATTATGCAGTAAAAAATATATTGAGAATGTTATCCTTTGAGGAGCTGTTTTAGTAGGATGACACAAATGTTGGACTTGGGTCAGGAATATTCTATGTCAGACACTTGCTATCTATATGGCCCTGGGAAAGTCATTAAACTTACTCATTTTCAGTTTCCTCTTCTTTAAAACAAGCATAATCCCACCTACCTTACAGGGATACCATGATAATTAAATGATCTAGCATGTTTAAATGGCTCTGGAAATTTTAAACCAGTATGGCTAGGTCCTGATTAGTGTAACTAATGATTCTTCTGAAATGGTTCCATGTACTTGAATTTGCACTATTAAAATTATATTTATGTAAAATATGGCATTATTAAATGGATAACTATAAAAAATATGGAAATTAGTGCTAGACCAATGGAAATCTACACTATAAATTTGGATAGTGTCAGCAGTTCAGAATATTCATTATTCATACTATTCGGGACCTAGCCATAAATAAATGCTCAATATCATTATCATTATCATTATTATTATTACAAAGAAATATTCTTTATAACTATACTATTGTTTGTCCTTAACTCTCAAAGGGAACTATGACATCAAGCTGATGGCATGACTTGTAGTGAAGGATTTATGTGAGGGAGGGTTGTGCAAAGTCACCAACCTTACAGTCTCTCCAAAGCCATCTGGTTCCAGTGGCAAGATAGACATCAAGATGACTAGAGATGGTTCCAAGCAAGTTAAGTGAGTTGCCCAGGGCCACACAGCTAGTAAGTGTCTGAGGTGAGATTTGAACTCAGGTCCTCCCAACTTCAGGGCCAGTACTCTATCTATAATGCCACCTAGCTACCACATGACCATATGAACTAAAGCAGAAAAGAGTCTGAACATGTTTTAGAAATGTGTGTGTGTGTGTATACACATATATACATACACACACACACACACACACACACACACATATATATATATATATATATATATATATATATATATATATATATATATATATATATATTTGAGAGGTTTAATAAGGAAGCCTGTTTGATCATGATTCTACATCCTACTTCATTTGGCCTGAATTTGCATGAGTGAATTAATTCATCTACAGTTTCCAAAAATACAGATCTCAGGATGTATACAATTTATTCCTGTAAACAATTTCATGTGGTTTCTTTTTGTACATGACCAACTTGAATTCTATGTCACAATTACCAGAGGCATTAAAAAGTAAGTGGAAAATAAACTTTGCCTTAAATTCTACATAAAAACACTGGGTCAGAAAAGCCAGCACAGATGTAGCAGTGTGGTTGCATATTTTGAGTAGTCTCTTTATTGACTCCTATTCAAGGAAACATCTGTTTCATTTTCTGAACCAGTAAAAAAGTCTTCAAGGCCTAATAGACTACACACTGAGTTTTATGGATTGGATTAGTTGAGTTTTTCTTCTACTTCTTTCTCATTTGAGGAACATCTTTCCCATTAATCATGGTTTAACAAGACAGATTGGGAGGCTGTTGTTGAAAACCTTGTTCATATGTTCCTTAAGTTTTTTGTTTATAAAACATTTATGAATGTTTTCTTAATAAAATAGCTTATGCAAAACAAGATAGAGGCACCACAAGGTATTGGTTAGTGAGCTTGCCCTAAACCCAGGAAGTCCTAGGTTCAACATGGGCCTCTGACAGAGACTGGCTAAGTGACCCTAGCAATTCACTTAACTTTTCAGTTTTCCAGTGTTCTTAATCAATCTTATTGAGTCCAGAGTCCTTCCCTGAATACTTAGTTTTATTGGGCTCATTTATTCTCCTGGTCAGCTTTAATATTTAACGTAGTAAAATATAAAATATCATTGTACATGAAACTACAAATCTACTGTGCACAAGTTGCTATTCCTTTCAAATATACAACAAAATAAGTATGTAATATTTTTTATTTTTGTTCTTTCCTCCCCCACCCCCAACTTAGAAATGGCTACCATTAGACACAAATTTCATACGCATATATGTGTGTATGCATATACATATACATACACATATACATATACACATACTGCATACAAACATACTGCATACATACATATGGAAATCTGATGCTTACACAAAGTAAACCAAATTCATTTCAACTAATAAAGCAGATAGAGTTTAACACTATTTAATGGTTTTCAAATGAATGGTTTTCTTTGTAAATATACTAAAATATGGAATTGTATATAGAACTGGTTTAGTAATTCAGCACTCTTAAGTTAAAGATAAACTGAGACTGTGCTAGTCTTCTTAGCCTAGGCATTATCATCATTTTTATTTGATTGGTGGGCTGGCCAAACCATGAGCATCTTTACAGTGACTCATCTCCTACTATTTTTCTAAAGAGAGCTTTGCATTAAAGTAAATCCTCAGTATCTTAGATATACTTAGATTTCTGTAATTTTGTCTGTGTTATAGCAGTACTCTGTCTAAATGATTAATGGATTGCTTTATATAAGAGTGGATAGTGGGATTTCTGTGATATGAAGAGGCTTGGTAAGATATTTTTGTATTGCGGATAAAAGCCTCATTGTCACTGAGAAAATCTAATATGTTCTTTCTTGTGGAAAGTAAAGGCATTTAGCTATTTTTATTTATTTAGCTAGTAAGAAATTAATAACAGTTATCATATACTGTTATGATTTATGATTAAAAAGTCAAAACTGTCATAAACTTGCAAATGGAACTCCTCAGCAAGTTGGAAATTTTCAGCATTGTATTGATAATATTTGTGTTTCTTGGTGCTGAAAAGAATGGCTCCTAATTCTCTGATCCCTCACTTTATTGCACATATCAAAGGTGTGCAGGGAAAGTTATGGGCCACTTATTATACTTAGTCAGCAATTCTTAGCAGATTTGAGTAGAGGTAATTCTGTCTGGAATTTTCTCAAGGGCTATGAGAGTGAAGATGGCTCTGAATTTCTTTTTATAAACAGATATATTTTCCAATTTTTAGAGGAAAAATATTACAGAATAAAATGGTATTTCGTACTTAGCTAGGACCAGCAAGCTATGGTCCAGGGACAGTGGTTGTTCAAGTTAGAGCAGATAGTGGAAACCAAATGGTATGATTTTTGAAAGCTGAGAAGATTGCTTCTTCAAATAACTTACTCACTTGAGCAACAAAAACCCCATCATTAGATGTCAAATGGGATAAGGGACCAATATATACAGTATATTTGCAGATGAATACATTAATTATATATGATGGAGTTAATTTAGCTTAAAGACATTGATGAGTTACAACTGTCTGAGAGCAGTAATCTATGGGAATGGGCCTCAGGGTGAGAGCCCCCGTGATAGGTGAAAGGGTAAGTAGATTATATGTCTAGTCAGATTTAACTCACTGTGCAAAAGAACAAGTCACTTCACCCCTAGGTTGCTATTTCTTCATCTGTAAAATGAGAGAAGTGGACTAGATCATCTTTGAGGTTCCTTCCTGATAAAATAGTATGAGTCTGTGATTTTTGAAAGGAGAAATAGACCCAAAACAGGGAACGTTATCAGGGAAGGCAGAGCTAACTTGGATGTAATATAAATTTATGGCTACCAGGGGCAACAGGAGGGCTTTAAGTACTTAGGGCCCAGCAAGGCAGAAATAGGAAGTTGAGAAGAGTGGAAAGGTGAATATGGAAAGCATTAAATTATACTTCTTATAACGAACTTTGTCCAAGTCATGTGTGTGTGTGTGTGTGTTTGTGTGTTTTCTTTTACTTAAGTTATCTCGCTGGCATCTGTACCCCTCCATGCAGATGTAATGATCCAATACCATGTAATGTCTTTTATTCCAGCCTCAATCTAGGATATTTCTTGGGTAAGGCAGGGAGAGACAGAGAGACAGAGAGACAGACACAGAGAGACAGAGACAGACACAGAGAGACAGAGAGAGAGGCACAGAGAGAGAGAGAGTCAGAGACAGAGACAAAGACAGATACAGAGACAGACACAGATATGAAGAGACAGAGAAAGAGAGAGACAGACAGAAACAGAGACCGAGACACAGAGAGAGAGAGACAGAGACAAAGCAAGACAGAGAGAGCCAGAGGCAGAGACAGAGATAGATAGAGAGAAAGGGAGAGAAAGATCTGGCCCTAAACAAGCAAATTAATCCTGTCAGGATTGATAAAAGTGATCATTCCTAGACACTATATAACATTTCTCCCAGGGAAATGAGGATGTACAGTTATTGGGCAGCCTGGGGAATCAGTAGCATGTTGGTAATTTCCTCCCACCAATGGCGGGGGGCGGGGTGCACTTTACAGAAGGAAGTCAATATTTGAAATCCTGTTAGAGTTTATGCCTTTCTGGGAATGATTCTGCAGTCATGAAAACCTCCTCAGATTTGGGAGGTTTTAATTTTTCCCCAGTTTTAACCTTTACATGTTCTAAAATTCCCTGGTGAAGTGGTAGGGAATGTGGGAATAAAGGAGAGAGGTCATAGATTTCAAGGTAAAATGAATCTATGGAGCCACTTAATTCAAATACTTCATTTTATTTTAATGTTTTTTTTATTTTAATCAGTCAAAATTAACCTTTTTGACCCATCCCTCCTATTGGGAATACAGGAAAAAGGGAATCCATTTGAAACATGTACAGTACAGTCAAAAGATATTTTGATATTGACCATGTACAAAAGAATTTTTTTGCATTCCAAAGTTTCTCCTCTATACCAGGAGATGCTTAGTGTTCTAATTTTGCATTATGCTGACACAAATTCAACCCAACAATATTCCGTATTTTATGTACTAACTTGTTTATCCATACCTTAATTTATGGGCAACCCCTCAAATTCACAGCTTTGTCACTTCAGAAAGAGCTATAAATAGGTTTTGTACATCCTTAGAGTTTGTTTTGCTTAGGAAAAAATTTTCCTTTAATCTACTCTGACTCTCATTCTTCTTTCCCTCTTTTTCCTCCTTCCCTTCTATTTCCCTGATGAGTGAAAATATTTTGGTATTCAACTCTGTTTGTGTGTGTATATACCTATGTGTTTTAACTCCTTTTGACCAGTGCTGATGAAAATGAGGTTCTAGCCAGCTGCTCTCCTTCATTCCCTATGCCTTCTTTGTATAAATGTCAACTTGAATACCCTGATTATAATTCTCCCTAACCTTCCTTTTCATTCTTTCCTCACTCCCAGTGTGTTGCCCTTCCCTTTTCTTTCATTTTGTTTTTGGTTTTTGTTTGTTTATTTATTTGGTTTTGCAGGGCAATGAGGGCTAAGTGACTTGCTCAGGGTCACACAGCTAGTAAATATCAAGTGTGTGAGGCCAGATTTGAACTCAGATCCTCCTGAATCCAGGGCCAGTGCTTTATCCACTGTGCCACCTAGCTGCCCCCTCCCTTTTCTTTCTGTTATTTTCTTAAGACCATCAAGAAATAAGAAGCCCATTCCCAAGCTTGTATATACTCTTCCTATGAACTCTTACGCTGATAAAAGTTCAGAGGGGACACATATATTATATCCTTACATAAAATTAAGCAATTTATCCATGTTTAGTTCTTTTTGATTGTTTATTTTTGTTTACCTTTGTATGTTTCTCTTCAGTCATGATTTTAAACTTCATAATTCTCTGCCGTTCTGGTGTCTTCATCAGTAATATTTGGAAAGCTTCTTTTTCATCAAAGATCCATTCTCCCTCTGTAGGATCTTGCTTTGTTTTTCTTGGTAAGTTATTCTTGACTGAGTCCACATCCTTTGTTTTCTGTAATATCATATACCAATATCTCTGCTTCTTTATAATGGTGGCTGTTAAATCAAATGTGATCCTGACTGTGACCCCCTGGTTCTTGAATTTCTTTTTGCTTGTTTGTAGTATTGTTACTTTAACCTGGTAGCTCTGGATACTGACTATGATGTTCCTGGAAGTTTTCTTTTGAGGGTTTCTTTCAGAAGGCTATGGGTGAATTCTTTCTTTCTCTACATCATTTTCTTGTTCTAAGATTTAAGGGCAGTTTTCTTTTAGGAGTTCTTCAAATACGTTGGATGGGCCCATTTTCTTTTGGTCCTGCTGTTCAGATAGCCTAATGAGTCCTAATTTTTTTTCTGTGATCTGTTATTTAGGTCAGTTGTTTTACTCTGAGATTCCCAATTGTCTTCAACATTTAGATTTTTTGTTTTGTTTTAATATTTCTTCTTGCCTCAGCAAGTCATTCATTGGCTTGTATTAGGTCCATTTGAATTTTCAAAGAGTTTGTTGTTTGGACGATGTTTTGTACCTCTTCTGCCAAGTTAACAATTCCTCTTCAATCCTTTGTTCCATAACTCTCATTTCATCTCAATTTCTTGCCTCAATCATTTTTATTCCCTTTATTTAAAAATGTTTTTATCCCATTTTCATCTCTTCTGTGAATTCTGTTTGAGTTTGCACTCAAGTTGTGTTTTTCTCTGAGGCTTAGAAGATGGCTTGAAAATGTTTTGAGTAGTTCTCTTCTGTGTTTGTGTCTTGGGCATCACTGTTACCATAATAGCTCATTATGGAGAGGTTCTTTTTTGTTAACTCATTCTTTCAACTTGCTTCCTGCCTTTGGACTTAATATTAGGGCTAGGTTTTGCCAGATTTCTAGAGGGAAGATATGGGCTGGTTCCACTGCTCCATGGGGTATTGAATATTGTCCATTATCTTAGGACAATTCAGGCTGGTAACCTGCCATCTTTCAATGTTCTCAAACAGTTCTGATTTGGAGTAAAAGCTGCTGCTTACTCTTCTCATTTAAGCTCTGCATGTTTATGAACTGGGTTTGGGTCTGTATAAGAATAGATTGATGCTCATCTCTGCCCCTATTAGCCAGCTGGGAAGCTCTTTTGGTTCAGAATGGTAGATTCACAGGCTTCTCTGAGGCTTTGGTTTCTTGCCTTGGTTATTCCTATGCAGGTTAGACTAGATGCTAGAATTTTTAGCTTACTCTGAGCCTGAAGTCTGAACCACATTGCTGCTGCTGCTGTGGATGCTTGTGGCTTTTGAAGTTCCTCCTTTGTTTGTATGCTATCAAAGATCTACCTACCCATGACTGTCACCCCTTGTATGACTCCCTTTGTCATTCCTCCCTGGATCTGTGACTAAGAATTAGGTACTAAAATTGCCAGTTGGCACCTGTCCCAATTAAGATACCCCAGGTTGGGGAGCAGAGACAAGATATAGGAGGAAACACAGTGGCTCCCCAGACTTCTCCCCTGCAAACACCTCCAAACTCCTTCAAATATTGCCGTAAGACAATTCCAGGAATAGCAGAAGCAACAAAAGAATGGGGTGAGATAATTTTCCAGCCAAATACAGCTTAGAAGGTCAGCAGGACCTCTTGTGTTGGGGTGAGAGTAGAACAGAGCCCCATGGCCATGCCTGGTAGACACAGTCCCAGGCCACACCATGCAGTTCCAACCCCAGTCAGGCTGCTCAAGAGGAGCGTCATGGCATCAGCTGCTCCTGGAACTCAGCCCATAGATGGTGACAGGGTCAAGCGGTTGGCCATTGGGAGATTACAGGAATCACTGCTGGAACTGAGGTGGGACTCTGTTTTTTTTTTTTTCTGTGCTCAGACCCAGGAAGCAATTGTATAACAACCCAGGTTAGGGAGGGGCACCGGCATGCTGAAGCTTGGAGCCATAGTGAAACAGGTTTGTGTTCCTGGGTTAAAGGGCAAGCAGCCCTGTGGTTGCTTGAAGACCAGAGCACAGGCCAGGGGGAGTGGGGAATGAGCCTCTCTGTAAATTTTATGATCTTTGACCCCCTGAAGCTTAGGCCAGTGTGTCCTAGAAGCAGTACCCCGCTCTAAGAAGGAGTTAAAGTCAAGAAATAGGCTAGTAAAATGGGCAAATGGAAAAAAATGCAGACCCAAGAAAGTATCTTTGGTGACAAGGTAGATCAAAATACACCCTCAGTAGAAGATATCAAAGTCAAAGCTACTACATTCAAAGCTTCTAAGAAAAATATGATTTGGTCTTAGGCCATAGAAGTGCTCAAAAAGGACTTTGAAAATGGGGCTTTAGGCCTTTACAGAATTCAATATCTTCATTTTGTTATAAACTCTAACATGTTCTCAAGTCATTGAATAATCTTACTCTTTTCAATTATTTTGCAATCCTCTGTGGGAAAACAAAAATATTAAAGTCTGATTCATTATAAAGCTAAACATTTGTTCTGGATTTTATCATTATATGAGCACTGCTACATTCTATCAGCATGAGAGCAGATGAAAAAAATCAAAACAAAACAAAATTCTATTTTCTGATTACACATGGATATATAAGGAAGGTAGAGGAAAAAATGGAAAGAAAATTAGAGTTGCAGGAAAGGCATAAATAGCCAAATGCAATAAGAGGTACAAAAACTCCCTGAAGAAAATCATTGCGTAAAAATTAGGATTGAGCAAATGGAAGCAAGCTAATGACTTTATGAAAAATCAATACAAAATAAAGCAAATCTAAATGAAAAGAATACAGGTCAATGTGAAATATCTCCTTGGAAAAACAGCTGACCTCTAAAATAGTTCCAGGAGAGATCATTTGAAAATTATTGGGCTACCTGAATACCATGACCAAAATAAGAGTTTAGACAGCATCTTCCAAGAAATTGTAAGGGAAAATTGCCCTGATATTTTAGAAGCAGAAGGTAAAATAGTCATAGAAAGAATACACCAATCACCTCCTGAAAGAGATCCCAAAAGGAAAACTTCTAGGAATAGTATAGCCAAATACCAGAGCTCACAGGTCAAGGAAAAAATACTGCAAGCAGCTAGAAAAAAGGAATTAAAATACTGTGGAACCACAATAAGGATAACACAATATCTAGCAGTTACTACATTAAATGTGTGGGGACTAGTTTTTAATTGGGGAGTGTTAGCTAAGCAGCTTACCACAATATTAGATCAAGGAAAGATTCAGGCAGCCTCCCTCAAAACAGAAAAGGATTTATTTTAACAAGAACGAACTTAAAAAACAAAACAAAAAAAAAAACACAAACAGGATCAGTAGGATCAAAGGAAAGGAAATAAAATGGGGAATGGGAAATTATACAACCTGAAGAAATACCACCGCCCAGGAATCACCTGAGAATACACAGCAGAGCTCCTGTCGCCTTCCAGCGTCCAGCTAGAATGGCAAATTCTCCTCCCCCAATCTCAGAAACCCCCCATCCTCCAGCCAATTGGATGGCCACTCTGACAGTCACATGACTGCCCTCACTAGGCTTCCAATCATTATAATTTTGCCAGGCCCATGTAGGCATTGGAGAGTGGTGATGACATGAGGTCCCAGCTCCATGACAATGGCTACAACCAGAGGGTGGAGCACCGTGCAGTTTGCAGAGCCCCAGGCCAGTGCACACCGATGCATAAAAACATGAAATAACAATTAATTCTTTATAAAGGACTGGAGGGCAGGGAATGTGTTATTCCAGAAGGCAAAGGACCTGGGATTACAACCAAGAATCACCTACCCAGCAAAACTTCGTATAATCTATCAGGGAAAAGAATGGGACTTCAATGAAAAAAGAGGACTTTCAGGTATTTGTGAAGAAAAGAACAAAATTGAATAGAAAATGTGATTTTTGATTACAAGACCCTAGAGAAGAATAAAAAGGTAAACACTAAAAAGAAATCATATGGGATTATAAAAGCTTAAACTGTTTAGATTCCTACATGGGAAGAAGAAACTTCTAACTCTTAAGAACTTTCTCAGTATTAGGAAACCTGAAAGGAATATATTTAGAGGGCACAGGTGTGAGTTTAATATGAAGGGATGATAACTTTAAATTATTTTTTTATCTTTTATTTTTTGGTGGGGCAGCCAGGGTTGGGTAGCTTGCACAGGGTTGCATAAATCTTGAGTGTTGGGTTTCTCAGACCTGATTTGGGCTCAGGTCCTCCTGGGTCCAAGTCTGATGCTTTACCTCCTGTGCCACCTATGTGCCACATGATGATATATTTAAAAAAATAAAATTAAGGGGGGGGGCAGAGTGAAGAGGGTAGAGAGAAGCCAGGAAGTTGTCTGAGCTCTCTGAAGTTTGTCACAAAAACAACATTAAATCAAGCCTCTAAAAAGATTCTGAAAATACAGAACCTACAAAAAGACTGAGACAGACATAATGTTACAACTTGAGATAATTTAGAAGACTTCAGGAAAGGTCTGTCTCATTAGGGTTTGAAATTTAAAGTTGGATATAGGAGCATTAAACTCCCCCAAGAAAAAGAATCCTCTGAGCTTAAATCTGTGAGGGATTAGTTTTTATTGCTTAGGAATTAATTAGACACAAAAGGTGATACCAATTAGGGAAATAGGGAAGTAGAAATACAAATGAATCATCTTTGATTTAAACTTGGTCTATTTTCCTTTATAAAACTCACCAAATCCCAAACTCCCACCAGGCCAAGAACCAGCACACATGTGCATCACCACATCTAAGTTTTAAAAACCAGAGAGAGCCCCACTTACGTTCCTCCCTCAGTTTTTAAACTGCCGTCCCAAAAGTTGGTGCCTTCAGACACAGCGTGCTTCGCCAGCTTTCTGGGCAGCAGCAGGCACACAGCCATTCGTCGTGATCTCCTCCCCAAAAGGGTGGTCCTTCAAAAGCCACTTCAGTAGCATGTGCTCAACTCTCAAGTGATTCAGCTAAAACTTCCGTGGTTTTTTTTTTTTTAACCACTAGGGCAAAAGGGGGAATACAGCACAGCTTACAGTGCAGAACATCACGGAGGGTTTCTGTGAAACTCAGCAGGAAGCTTTTGGCCACAGCAGAGCAACTGAGGACCCCTGATCCTGTCTCAGCAAGCTAGTGGCACAGCAGGCATGCTAGCACCAGCAGAGAGGGCAGGCTGCCAGCTGGAGAGCCACCCACAGAGTAGTAGTGACTAGGCCTGGCCATCCAAGTGACTGGAGCAAGCACAGGGAGTAAGCCCAGGGCTGTGAGAAATCCACAAGCCATAGAGTCCTCAGAGTAGAAAGCCAGTGACAAAGTCCCTAACCCAGAGCAGAAGAAGCTTGAAATAGTGAACTTGTGCCCCAGGAGCAGACCTCAACTTTAAAAAACTAAGTTGCAATCTGACTAAGAAACAGAAGAGGGCACTTACCATTGAGAGCTTCTGTGTGGACAGGTAAGAGCAAAACAGAAAGCAAGATGAGGACAATCCTCTCAAATTGCCTACATGTGATGCTTCAAGAGGGAAAATGAATTAGTCTCAAGACCAAAAAGCCTAATTGGAAGAGCTCAAAAAGGATTTTAAATATCAATTGAGAGAGGTAGAAGAAAAATGGGGAGAGAAATGAAATCAAGACAAGAAAATTATCAAAAAAGAATCAGCAGCTTGGAAAAGGAAGCTCATTCCTTAAAAAATTCATTTGACCAAATGGAAAAGGAGCTACAAAAGCTTACTGAAGAAAACAATGCCTTAAAAATTCAAATTGGACAGATGGAATCTAATGACTCCATGAAACAACAGTCAAACAGAATCAAAAGAATGAAAAGATAAAGGAAAATTTGAAATGTCTCATTGGAAAGGCAACTGACCTGGAAAATAGATGCAGGAGAGACAAATTGAGAATAATTAGACTGCCCGAAAAACATGATGAGAAAAAGAGTCTAGACACCATAAAGGAGAACTGCCCTGATATTATAGAATCAGAGGATAAAATCATGATTGAAAGAATCCACCAATCAATTCCTGAAAGAGACCCCAAAAGGAAAGAGACCCCACAAGGAAAACGCTAAGGAATATTGTAGCCAAATTCCAGAATTATCAGGTGAAGGAGAAAATACTCCAAGCAGCCAGAAAGTAGCAAGCTAAATATAATGGATCCAAAGTCATGATTGCACAGAACCTGGCAGCTTCAACATTAAAGCACTGCAAAGATTGGAATATGATATTCCAGAAGGCAAAGGAGCTTGAATTGCAACCAAGGATGACCTACGCAACAAAACTGATCATTCTTTTTCAGGAGGAAAGATGGACATTCAATGAAATAGGGGACATTCAAGATTTACTGATGAAAAGACCAAAACTGAAAAGAAAATTCAATCTTAACAATCAAGACTCAAGAGAAGTTTAAAAAGGGACATGGGGAGGGGGAGGGGGAGGGGGGAGTGATTCAATAAGTTTAAACTCTTTACATTCCTACATGGGAAAATAATATTTATAACTCTTGAGAACTGTATACATATATTTGTGCAGACAGAAGGATTATACACAGAGGTTATAAATAATAATAAATATAAATTATCTTTGATTTGATGACATAAAGAAAATTAAGTGGTTAAACATAGTTTATGGGGAGAAGAGGAAAGGGGAGGTGGAATGGGGTGAATTACATCACATGAAGAGGTGCTAAAAACCTATTACAATAGAGTGAAAAAAGGGAGAGGGGAGCATGGTTTCAATCTTACTCTCAGATTTGGTTCAAAGAAGGAATAACATACACATTTATTTGGATAATGAAATTTAGCTTATTTTTCAGGGAAGTAAAAGGGTAAGGGGAAAAGGTGGGCCCTGATAGAAGGGCAGGCAGAAGCAGGGGAGAAAGGCTAAAGAAAAGGAGGGGGCTGATAAAAGGGAGGGAAGATTTTAGAGGCAGGGGTAATAAACAAAACATTGGTGAGGAGGAATAGGGTAAAAGAAGGAAGGGAAAGTACAAAGGGGTAAATAGAATGGAGGTAAATAGACAGTTAGTAATAATAACTGTGAAGGTGAATGGGATGAACATTGACTTAAAATGGAAGCAATTAGCAGAGTTGATTAAAAACCAGAATCATACAATATGCTGTTCACAAGAAACACATTTGAAGCAGAAAGATATACACAATGTAAAGGTAAAAGTTTGGAGCAGAATCTGAAGTAAAAAAAACAACAACAACAACAAAAAACAGGGATAGCAATGTTTATCTCAGACAAAGCAAAGGCAAAAATAGACCTAATTAAATGATATAAGGAAAGAAACTATATCTTGCTAAAAGGTACTATAGATAATAAAATAATATCAATAGTAAACATGTATACACCAAGTGGTATAGCATCAAAATCCTTAGAGGAGAAGTTAAATGAGTTATAAGAGGAAACAGACAGCAAAACTATACTAGAGGGAGATCTGAATCTTCCCCTTTCAAAATTAGATAAATCTAGCCACAAAATAAATAAGAAAGAAGTTAAAGGTGTGAATAGAATGTTAGAAAAGTAAGATATGATAGATGTCTGGAGAAAATTGCATGGGGTTAGAAAGGAAGATACCTTTTTCTCAGAAGTATCTTGCACATATTCAAAAATTGACCATGTATTAGGGCACAAAATCCTCACAGTCAAATGTAGAAAGGCAGAAATAGTAAAAGCATCTTTCTCAGATCATGATTCAATAAAAAATTACATGTAATAAAGAGCCATGGAATCAGACTGAAAATTGTTAAATGATTTCATCCTAAAGAATGAGTGGGTCAAACAACAAATCGTAGAAACAATCAATAACTTCAGCCAAGAGAATGACAATAATGAGAAAACATACCAAAACCTATGGGATGCAGCCAAAGCAATGCTTAGGGAATATTTTATATCTCTAAATGCTTACATCAATAAAAAAAGAGAAAGAGGAGATCAATGAATTGGGCATGCAACTTGAAATGCTATAAAAATAACAAATTAAAAATTCACAACTTAATATTAAATTAGAAATCCTGAAAATTAAAGGAAAATTAATAAAATTGAAAGCAATAAAACTATAGAAATCATCAATAAATCTAAGAACTGGTTTTAGATAAATCATTGGTTAATTTGATTTAAAAAAAAAAAGAAAGAAGAGCAGCAGCTAGGTGGTGAAGTGGATAGAGCACCAGCCCTGGAGTCAGGAGATCTTGAGTTCAAATCCAACCTCAGACACTTAATACTTACTAGCTGTGTGACCTTGGGCACGTCACTTATCCCCAATTGCCTCACCAAAAAATAAACAAAAAAAAAGAATGAAAGAAAGAAGAAAACCAATTTACCACTATCAAAAATGAAACGGATGATTTTAGCACCATTGAAATGGAAGATAAAGCAATAATTAAAACTATTGTGCCCAACTGTATGCTAATAAATTTGATAATCTAAATTAAATGGATAAATATTTACAAAATTACTAATTGCCCAGGTTAACTGAAGTGGAAATAAAGTCCTTAAATAAGCCCATATTAGAAAAAGAAATTGAACAAGCCATTAATGAACTCCCTAAGAAAAAATCTGCAGGGCCAGTTGGGTTTACAAGTGAATTCTACCAAACATTTAAAGAACAATTAATTCCAATATTATACAAATTATTTGGAAAAATTGGTGAAGAAAAAGTTCTACCAAATTCCTTTTAGGTCACAAATATCGTGTTGATACCACAATCAGGCAGAGATGAAACAGAGAAAGAAAATTATAGACCAATTTCCCTAATGAATATTGATGCAAAGATCTTAAATAAGATATTAGCAAAGAAATTACAGCAAGTGATCACCAGGATAACACACTATGACCAGGTGGGATTTATACCAGGAATGCAGGGGTGTGTCAACATTAGGAAAACTATCAACATAATCAACCAAATCAACAAGAAAACTAACCAAAATGGCACAATTATTTCAATAGATGAAAGAAAAGCTTTTGAGGAAATACATCACCCATTCCTAATAAAAACATTAGAGAGGGGGTGGCTAGGTGGCGCAGTGGATAAAGCACTGGCCTTGGATTCAGGAGGACCTGAGTTCAAATCCAGCCTCAGACACTTGACACTTACTAGCTGTGTGACCTTGGGCAAGTCACTTAACCCTCATTGCCCTACAAAAAAAAAAATCAAAACATTAGAGAGCTTAGGAATAGGTGGACCTTTCCTTAAAATAATAAGCAGTATCTACCTAAAATCATCAGTGAACATCATATGTAATGGTGATAAGTTAGATGCCTTTCCAATAAGATCAGGGGTGAAACAGGGATGTCCTTAACACCTCTATTGTTTAATATTGTACTAGAATTGTTAGCTTTAGCAATCAGAGAAGAAAAAAGGAATTAAAGGAATTAGAATAGGCAAGGAGGAAACAAAACTATGACTCTTTGCAGATGATATGCTGGTATACTTAGAGAATCCTAGAGAATCAACTCAAAAATTACTTGAAACAATTAACAACTTTAGCAAAGTTGCAAGGTATAAAATAAATCCACATAAAATTCCAGCAGTTCTGTATATGACCAACAAAGTCCAGCAGAAAGAGATAGAAAGAGAAAATCTGTTTAAAGTGAGGGTAGACAATATAAAATACTTGGGAGTCTACTTGCCATGACAATCCCAGGAACTCTCTGAACACAATTACAAAACATTTTTGACACAAATCAAATCTGATCTAAATATTGGAAAAATATCAATTGTTCATGGATAGGCCAAGCTAATATAATAAAAATGACAATTCTACCTAAATTAACTTACTTATTCAGTGCCATACCAATCAGACTACCTAAAAATTATTTTATAGAGCCAGAAAAAATAATAACAAAATTCATCTGTAAAAACATAAGATCAAGAAAATTTAGGGAAATAATGGAAAAAAATACATAGGAAGGTGGGCTAGCTGTACCAAATCTGAAGCTTTACTATAAAGTGGTAGTCATCAAAACTCTTTAGTTAAGAAATAAAGTGGAGAATCAATGGAATAGGTTAGGCCCAGGAGACACAATAGTAAATGACTTTAGTAATGTACTGTTTGATAAACCCAAACACTCCATTTTCTGGGATAGGAACTCAGTATTTAACAAAAACTCCTGGGAAAACTGTAAGGTAGTAGGGCAGAAAGTAGACATAGACCAACATCTTACACTTTATACTAAAATAAGGAAAAGAGAGTTTGAAGAAGGGTCAATTAAGGGTTGAGAAATGGACTAGGTTTCCTGTCAGTTTTTAGGTCATATAAGAGATGGATATCCATCTTGATTTATTTAATGGGGTGGCTTTCCTAGCTTCCCTTTGAGCCCTCATGATTGAATTTAACACTACCCTTTTTAATATTCTAAACAAGCCTCAGCTTTGGGTACTCTTAGTCACTCTTAATATTTCCAATGGGGAAAAATAGTTGTTTTTATATAGAGGTAGAGAGAAAAGAGAATATAGTACACAAAGACAGAAGGTATTCTTTTGAATTTATAAAAGTACACTGACAGGGCAGCTAGGTGGCACAGTGGATAGAGCACCGGGCCTGGATTCAGGAGGACCTGAGTTCAAACCTGGCCTCAGACACTTAACATTTTCTATCTGTGTGACCCTGGGCAAGTCACTTAACTCCAATTGCCCCACAAAAAAAAGTCCACTGCCAATGCAGTCACTTAAATGTTTACCACTATATTTGCCAGCCACTTGTGATTTAAAGACAGAAAAGACACAACTCCTTGCCTTCAATAAACTTACACTGTATCTAGGGAGACCATAAGCATTTACATAAGTATTTACAAATATACTCAAATTAAATAATTTGGTGGGGAAGTTGGTAAACTATTGGGGGGGGTGAGGGATGGATGATCAGGGCTAGATTTAGGAAAGGGCCACAGGTAAAAACTGAGTCCCCACTTATATTAAAGTAGTTATTTGACTCCAACTATACTTTGCAGACAAGGTCTATATACTTAAAACCCAACCCCCAAGTAATAGTCAACACAAATTTCCATTTTAATTTTGTGATGAGGTAGAAACAAGCTGCAGGTGTACAAATTTAACAACTCAGCACAGAATAATATTTAGAATAACTAGCTCATTTAAAGAAATGAGCTTGTTGTAGAAATTTAGCATTTATTTACATGCTGAAATTATAATAGTATAAAACTGCATAAGCTCTCAAAATAGGAAAGGCACTCTATGTGTGAGAGAATCTTAAATATTACTGTTTCAAGCTAAACCCCTCATTGTTTGAAGTAAGGGAGATGGAACTCTCCTTGAATCCTATTACCAGTTCCAAATTCTTTCCCTACCTTTATCACTCAGTTACCTCTCCTCCACTGATTTTCATGCCACTTCTATCTGTCATCCAATCAAAATCCTAGTAGCTATTGTCTAAAGACCCCCAGGTGACTTCCCTTCTTTCCTCAATAGGTTTGGCATAGGGCTCACAATTCTCCTATTTTCCTCAAGTCCTATCCTTATACTCTGAAGGGGACTTTAACCTACATATTGACTCTTTTCCAAACACCATAAGAATTCAATTCCTCAACCTAATCACTTCTCATGAGCTATTACTCCAACTTAGCTGTACATACAAGGATGGTTATTCCTTTCATCTTTCTATCATTCATAAATATACAAAAATTCTGAAATACCCTCATCCAATTCTGAGATACAATGAAATACCCTTATCCATGTTCTGAAATACCCTCATCCAAGCATAAGATATTGGCTTTTCACAACTCCCTCTGTCTTCTATTATCAAACTCTACTCTTCATTCTCATCATAACCTACAGTCCCTTGACCCCTCAATTCTCTTTCAGGACATTTCCTCTGCACTAGCTACTTTTTCCTCAAAACCATTTGGAGGTAAAAGGAATTGGTTTTAGCAACTGATTCAGCATGGGAAATGTAAAAAAATGACAAATATAGATTTATACATTTAGGGTTGTAAAATGACTTTAAGTATTATCTAGTTTAACCCTCTGATCTTAAAGATGAAGAAACTGAGACACAAATAGGTTAAACAAATTACTCACATGGTAATGTCTCTCAGTCCCACATGTTCTGATTTGAAGTATAGATCTTTTTTCCTGTTTCCTAATACTTAGTCCTCAGACTTTTGGCAATACTTTTCACAAAATCTCTCTAAAACTCAGTGTCCTCAGCTAGAAAATAAAGAGATTGAGTGACCTTTTGTAACCCTCACACACACACACACACACACACACACACATACACACCATACACAATTTTCTTCTGTATAGTCATACTCATATTAGTAATCTAAGACAAGCCAATTTTTTGAGTGTCATGGACCCCCCTTTAGCAGGCTAATAAAGCTGATGGACCCCATCTTAGAATAATGTTTTAATATCAATAAATTAAACACATGAGATTATAAAGAAAACCAATTATGTTGAAATACAGTCATAGAAACATTAGTAAAAAGCAAATTTGGAAATCTAAAGTTAAGAACTCTTTAATGAAGAAATATGATTCATATGGATTTACTCAATCAAAATTAGTTCTAGACACTCAAATAACAGAATCTACTTTCTATTCTCGTAACTTGCTATAATGAGCCAGTTCCCACTAAAACTAGAGACAAGAAGGATATCTTTTGTTGCTGTTTAATAAATCAATAAAAAAGAATAAACATTGTGACTATATCTATCTAATACACCCAGAAGTTCCAGGTAAGGCAAAGTTCAGTGTCTTTAGCAACTAGGCCAGTACTGATTTGAATGGGCAAATGAGTATGGGAAATATACACTTTTTTAAAAGGATTTCATACTCATACAAAATAACTTACTAATAAGTAGATAATGGAACTTTGGATCCAGATCTAGGTTTCTTCTCTGAACAGAGTACAGATTTGAGGGATCTTGAATGCAGACTGAAAATACTCCAGCCAGTGATTTTGTTTTGTTTTGGTTTTTGATCCATTGTCTTTTAGAGGTATATTCATCAATTGCTTCTTACTGTGACTGGTTCATTGTTTAGGTAGTATCTCGAAAATCAAATGTAAGCTACTTCATCTAGCATTCAAGGCTCTTCACAAACTGGTTCTATTCTAATTTTCCCAAGGATTGACTACAACATATTTCTGGTAGGAATTTGCCAAATGTCCAATGCTAGAGGGCAAATATGCCCTCGGGATGTCAGCATATGGGAGAAATCTCCAATAGCCTCCCCCAATTTTATTTCTTGCCCAGGATAATTTTCTCCTTGGATCTATTATATAGATGATTTTTCTCTGTGATCTGACTTCCTCTCTAGAAAGCTAGGATATTTTCACTAGTGTTCTAACCATCCCATCTTCATGGGGTTCGCTTTTCTATCATCTCTGCTTTTCCTCAAGATCCTTCAAATTTTTCTCTGTGGTTTTATAATAATTTGGTCTTTATAGAGGATTCTTTTATGTTTATTCTTCACCCTCTATTCCAAAGGAACATTGGCTCTATTTTCTATATGATTTATCTTCATGTAGTGTTTCTCCCTCTGACTTTTCTTCCTCTGTAGCCCCAAAATCATTTTGGCTCTGGTCTTTTAGTAGCTCCATCTTTTTTTTCCATACTTTTTTTTTGCAGGGAAATGAGGGTTGAGTGACTTTCCAAGGGCCACACAGCTAGTAAGTGTCAAGTATCTGAGGTCAGATTTGAACTTAGGTCCTCCTGACTCCAGGGCTGGTGCTTTATCCACTGCACAACTTAGCTGCCCCCTAGTAGCTCCATCTTTGTGCAGAAACATACCCTAAAATTGGACAGGGAGGAAAAAGGAAAATATATTCACTGTAGTTTGATTTTAGCCTCTATCTCTTAAGGAGGGCTTTTTTCTAAGGTTTTGTTCTATAAATTAAGGGGAAATATCTCTAAAGTATTTTTGCTACTCTTCTTTCATGTAAGATATTATAAGTACCTTTTACTTAATTTTCAGACTAATTTGTATTTTCCTATAATCTTCTACTGCCTCTCTTTTCATGGAACTGCTTCCCATGATTGGATTCCTCCTTAGAAGAAGGAGGAATGTCTGACTTCTATAGATATCCAAAGGTCCATAACATATATCAAGCACATTCATTTCCCTCTTGGCACCTTAGTGCAAAGCCCCAATTTTTCTACCCCATTAATAACTTTATTCTGACCCCCACACTCCCCATTATGAATTTAGAATAGATTTGAGCAACAGTTAATAAACCTAACTTTCCTACTTTTTTGTTCAGCAATAAGATTTTATTTCTATTTTACCATATATAGACTTTTATCCAATATTCTTAGCTCCTAGAAAGTAGGGTTCATTTCTTACTTAGCTTCCTTTTTCCTCAAGCTTCCAAACTATACTTTGGAATAAAACCTAATAAAATTTTTGCTGGATTTTAAAAACTGAATTCATGTCAATCCTTGTCTCTAAAGCAAGTGTAGACACTAGCTCTCCCTAATTGAGTTTCCTTTGGTTGTGCCCTTTTATGTAATTGAGCATCATCTTTGAAATTTTAAAATGCCAGGTATTGCTATGGATAGCTCATCAAATGTTTTTGCTGCAAATCAATATTTTAATAGGATGGTTATTCCTTTTGAAAATCCCTTTCTATTTATTTGTAAAGAATTCACGACTCAACTCCATGCAGACTCCGATAAGAGTCTCTGTTTTATGTCAAATCATTACAATAGAAGAGCAAGACTGATTTAGATTGATTGAATTAAGTGTGGCCGACTGAGAGTGATTGACCCAATTAACCCCTTAAAGTTAATTCAATTTGAAACCATACCTGCCTGGCCTTCAAGAGGGTATTGTTCTCAGAAGCTGAGGAATTTGAACTCAACAGAGACCATCCCCAAGTCCAGTGAACTAAGATTTGGGTGGCACTAAGCAATCAACTTGAAGCAGTTTGTAAGGACTGCCTCTTCCTGGGGGAGGCAAGAAGTGCTGCTTCCTCTCTCAAACAGGTTTTATGGCAGAAAACTGGAGAGAAGAATCAGATCAGGCATTTGGTGGGTCAAGTTGAGGACAATAGGTTAGATAGGTCTTTTCCTGGTTTTCTGACCAAGGTGTTCTCTTTTCCATTAAAAATGCTTAATGCCAAACTTGGTGCTAAAGCTTCTAATTTATAAGTAAACCCTAGTTAGTTTTCCCTATACTTGAGACAGGAATAAGGTGACAACATATTACATTTTACTTGTTACAGTATTGTATAATATGATATTGAACTACTGACTTATTTGGATAGTTTAAGTCCCTTGTATAAGGGTTTTTTGTTTTTGTTTTAAAGATCCCCCAGTTCCGGTAAGCCCCATATGGGCCACCAATCTGTAAGGGCCAAATTTAATATGGGAAGTGTTAATTGGGAGGCTAGATGTAATATTGGGACTCAGAAAACAATTGGGGACCTCTAGGTCCCAAGCTTCTCTCTCCCACACTGCCCCCTCCACCACTGTTTCTCCCAGAATGATAAGAAATGAGATTAAAAAGCCTCTTTTTAAAAAAAACAAAACAAAAAACCAGGGTTTATTGATGGGCAAAAATAAGGACATAGAAAAGCAGGAAAAAGCACCTGTAAACTCGCCCACTGGACTCAGCTGCCGCGCATTTAAATCTCTCTCTATCCCATTGCACGTCTGTGTTTAACTCACCTGCCACTGTGACCTCTTCTCTCTCTCTCCCTCTCTTCTCTTCTTGTCTCCTCCTCCCTCTCCTCTACACCCCAGGATAAAAAAAAAAAAAAAACCCTTCTCTCACAGGAAACCTGTGTTGACCAGCCACATACCCCAAGCTAATTCATTGACACCCCTTGGGGTGGTGCCCAAGGCCATCTGAGGCACAGGGTTTCGTTGTGTACCCCCGCTTGGTGGAGGGAGCTGGAGCTCAGGTTTTTCATGCATACCCCCTCTGGGTGGAGGAAACTGGGGTGCCGAGGCTTTCTAATTATAGCCAAAGATGGGGTCCTCAAATCACAATAAATTCTTACACTTGGCAAGGTGATTGCTTGTTCATCAGTCCAAAAATGTGCTTGCCTTCTACTGGAAATCCAGATGTTAACTTGATGAGGCTGGGTGGTTTGGGGCTTTACCAGAATATAAATGTCTTGTCCAATGACAACTATAATTCAGTTACCCCTTGTAGTTTATATCTTTTGAATTTTGTTTGGTCTGAAATAAAGGTTGGCTTATCTATATGTGCTACCTTGAGTACTTAATCAAAAGCTTGAACCCTATTATCTACATTTGGGAAAACTTATATATGAACCAAATGTAAAAAAAAATGTAGAAATTTTTCCTTGCATAATTATCAATTGGAAAAACAAACTAAAAAAATAATTGAATCATCAGTTGATCCTGAAGTAACTTTTATACTAGGTGTCACTGTTGGCCCCCTGGATTGGATTTAGTCCATATGAGTTCAAAGTTGGAGAGGTGATTAGGTCACAGTTTATACAGCTGTGATGGGGTGAGACATATTAGGGTAGCATTCACTGGTAAGTAGCAGATAACAAGCATTTATTAAGTGTTTACTACCTATCAGACTCTATTTATGGGGACACATAAACAAACAGGAAGATAGCCCATGCCCTCAAGAAGCAAACATTATAAATAAGGAAGAAAACACATACAAGGGACCTGGAAGGGATGTGGAGGTAGAAGGGGAAATGAATACCTGAGAAGGGGGTCACTGTCAAATTCAGTAGATTCAGAAACACAGTTTAGAGAGGAATGAAGCATGGTTGGCCTGAATCCTTTGCCCCTGAAACAGAGACCCTGAAAGGAACTCATGGGAAAAATTGACTTCCATGCTGGAGAGATATCACAGGGTGAGAAGATTCCAGTCACAGAGTGAAATTTTAGGGAGTTAGGGTAGATCAAGGGTAAGAGAGCATCTGAGTCATGGTAGCATGGCAAAGTCTAGAGAGTTAGAGGTGTAGTTTGTAGGGGAGGCAAAATTTTAAAATAGTTAGGTGTCTTTTTGTCCCGTAAACCTGAGTAAAATGACAAATTTTCTTAATTAGTTGCTCAAAAAGGTCTCTGAGATTATTCATAGAAAGAATAATTATAATGACAAAATCACACATCCCTTTGAGATGATCACATGTGAACTCTTGCATGAACTACTTGACTATTAATATTTGGTGACAGGTGAAGAGGGGATTCTGAAAAAATCCATATTTAGAAGAGTAAAAACCCTTCCTTTTTTTCTTCAGGTTATCAGTCTCTGTTTCTTCCCTTGGTTTGGCCTGATTATATAATTCATGCATCCATTCTTTCATTTTTCTTTCCAACATTTTAATCTAGACTGAGTTTGGCAGAAATCAAATCAGTAGAGGGAAAATCTAATTCTACTCGATATATTATTTGACTGCTGTCATTAATAATTTTCATTCTGCCTCCTACAAGTTTAAAACATTAAAGTAATTATTCTAATTACATGAGACATTCTAATTGTTAGTTGGTGTGCTTTCATTGTGCAATTATACAAAGTAGAGATGCAAAATGATAACAATAATTAAAATAGGTAATGTCATTGTTTGATGAATAGAAATGCATCTTCATAATGATAAGCATGAGTTAAATGTGGCCTCACATTTCAAATAACATTTGTTTCGTTCATACAAGAAATCTTATAACAGGATAAAAGCAGTTAAATATAGATTCATTATCTGTCATACTAAAAATTACCTTTCATATGAAGAGGTGAAGCTACTGACCTACAATAGGGAATATGCATTGAATTATTTTTGTGATGTATTTTCATCCATGCAAAAGTTCAGTTGCTGTTATGAACAGACAGCACACATCTAGGAGATGGATGACTGGATGTAGAGGTGCCATTTGTGGATATGCAACTGAGCAATGCTCCTGGGCCTATTTAGGTCCTGTACTTTTCAATTTTACCTGAGGAATGTGCTTTAATTAAGTTGCTTTAACCTCCGCAGGTTAAAAAAATCATCTTAAAATTATAGTATTTCCTATACTATTTGCCATTCCTTATAGGTTAACAGTTCTTGCTTATATGAATGTCCTTGCATAATGTAAAGAATTAATTGTTATTTGAGGTTTTTATGACCCCATCTTTTGACTGGAATTTAAAGAAAAATAACCTTGGTGTGCACTGGCCTGGGGCTCTGCAAACTGCATGGTGCTCCACCCACTGGTTGTAGCCCTTGGGGGCTGTGTGGGGTGTGCTGGGATGAAGGGAGCTTTTTCTGCCTTTGGAATTGGCTGGCCTCTCTGACAGTCACATGACTGCCCTCACTAGACTTCCATTCATTATAATTTTGCCAGGACCATGTAGGTATCGGCGAGTAGTGATGACATGAGATGCCAGCACCATGGCAATGGCTACAACCCGTGGGTGGAACACCATGTGGTTTGCGGAGCCCCAGGCCAGTGCATGCCAAGGTGTTTTTTTTTTAATTCTAGCCAAAAGATGAGGTCATAAGAACCTCAAATAACAATTAATTCTTTACAATAGTCTATCTTTCATGTTTCAAATACTCTCCACCAGTAACATCCAACTCTTACAATCTTTAGTTCCCTTCATGGACCTACGCACTTAGGTGCCATATTGTCCCTGAGAACTTCCTTTCTAAAATTTTTATTTATAAATTTTTGGCTAGTTTTTTTTTTAATTTAGCTTTCTGAGGCATCATAATACCTCTATCACTAAAACCCTTCAAAAACACTATTGAATGCAGCATTAATTCTAAGCTTCAGCCTCATAGATTATGGTTGGGAAGAGCTACTTAGAAAGCAAGCTATGAAAAACCATTATTTTCCATTAATCTGTGAAGGTGGTTGAAGACAGAAAGTGAAGTACAAAAAGACAGAAGTGATCTCTTCTAGAAAACACCAGAGCAAATCTTCAGTGTCTGTGAGACACTTCATAATTTCCCTAGTATTTAATGACCTGAACACCTTAAAACAAAACAAAACATAAAACAACACATGCATGGCACCCAGTATTTAATTTTCTAAGTGCAATGGAAAGTACTAGGTTTGGAGTGACATCATTTGACTTGAAACCCCATTGTTATCTCTTACAACCTCCATAACCTTGGGTAATAAATTTAATCTTTCTAAGCTTCAGTTTCCTAAACTTTATCATTATGGGGTTGTATTCAAAGATTTTTATGATTCCTTCTAGCCATAAGTGTATTACCATCATACTTGACTCGCAATTTCAGATTAAGTCCAAATATGTTTCTCATAAAACTTGAGGTATTGTCAAATACTTGAGATATCTGTTATCCTGTTGATTAAGCTGTATTCTCCCCACTGTTAGCCTCTTAGTGGCATTTATTCAAATAACATCAAAAACCTTTTTAAAAGAGATATTTATTTTAAAGATAAAATAAAACATACATCCCCCTGAAACAATTCAGATGTATGCTATCCCCTGTACCATCTCAGTCCCTAGAGAGGGTAGGCTAAAACTTAATAGTTTCTACATAACAGGTTTCCCACCAAGTTCACATCTAAATGTGATTTTGCTGCTTGATGAATTCTTATCTTAGCTACCATTGTGTTAGATCCCAAAGGTCATTCCTCAGAGCACAAGTGCTAAGCTGGCTGCAAAACTCAGTATGGCATTCATTCCCTCACTTCTAGACTCTTAATCTCCTAGTCTTCTATACTTCTGGAATCTCAGATTTTAGAATGTATCACTCTTCAGATCATTTATAACTCATTAGATCACAAGTTCCAACTTCACCTAAAAAAAGAATAAATGCTAAAGCAGAGAACCAAGGCCCATATTCCTGGGAATACATGTCAAAGAATCATTGGAAGGAAGCTCCAGAAAAAACAGGGATTTTACTAAGATATATTCATAGAGTTCCTCAAAAGCAGTGAAACATTTAAATTACTACATACTGAAAAAGAAACCTGGGCACAACCAAGGGCAACAGTGTACTAGTTTGAGGATGATAGGTAGAGAGGCAACTGGAGTTTCTCCTACCTACCCCCTACAAGAGATAGTAGTCTCTGGAACTGTCCTCCTCATTGCCCTCTGAAGCAGGTTAATCAATTTCTTCCTTCCACATCAAAGAATAGGCAAGTCCTAATTCAAATCTGTAGGCCCAGAAGTAGTGGTATCTCTTTAAAAAAATCATCCTTCCATCCATCTAAGCATTCATCCATCCATTCATTTATTTATTTTAGTTTTTGAATTCTGAATTCTCTCCATCCATCCAGACCCTTCCCTACCCATTGAGATGGCAAGCATAATCTTTCATACTTGATTATTATTAAAAAAAATATTTCTGTTACTATGTACAATGGTCTCCTGGTTCTGCTCCTTTCATTTTGCATTAGTTCACATAAGTCTTTCCATGAGTTTTTTTTCTGAAATCATCCCACTCATCATTTATTATAGTACAATAATATTTCATCACAATCATATGCCACAACTTGTTCAGCCATAATCTAATTGATGGGGATTACACATATACACACACAACTCTTTTTGTGGTGGCAAATAATTGGAAATTGAAGGAAATGAAGTAAAGAAAAAGGAAAAGGACCTATTTGTATTTGTGTGTATGTTTATGTATATATATGTATATGTGTGTATATATGTGCATATGTGTGTATGTATGTATATATGCATATATGTAGATATGTATTATGTATATACACAAATATGTCCCTTTTTCTTTCCTTCAGTTCCTACAATACAATACAGTAAAATACCATACCATTCCATACAAATAGGTCCTTTTCCGTTTTCTTTGATCTCTTTGGAATACAGAATGAATAGTGGTATTGCTGGGCCAGAGTGTGCATAGTTTTATAGATCTTTCATCATAGATAATGGCAGTCTCTTTAGAGAACAGTTATAAACCACACATCACCTATTTGTCTTGTGTCTCTCCATACCTGTGGGTGCAACTTTGCCTTTGCACTTTTCAGGTCATTGGAGCAGTATGAACATCTTTGTTTTAAGCTGAGAATCTTTAGTTTCAAAGGTCTACAATGTTTGTTAGACACTAAGGCAGCAAATACCTTTCAGTGAAAAGCACTTACCATTAAATTTAAGATTTGTAAATCTATTTAGGTCAACTCTGTAGATTTTGAGTTCTTTTCCCTCCTTGAGCCAGAGTACAGTAAGGGTAACATAGGCAAGCCTCCAAGGGTTTTCTCTTTTTCAAACTAGCTAATTGAGTAGAAGAAAATGGCCTTTCTACATTTCATACAGCATAGAATACTGCTTTCCCCAATCAGCTCCCAGGATTAAAGCTTTAATCCATTTTGATAAGCTCTCTCCCTTCACTACCATCTCTAGATGGCTATTCTCAACTTTGCTTGCCTCCAGCCAGCTTCATGATTATAATGGTTTCTGTTGCTTTCTCTCAGAAATCTTCTAACTTCTTAGCTCTTGTGGTGTCTGTGATCTGTTTTCTATAGTTTTCCCTTTTGACTTCTCTAAGGCTTCTTATGCCTCAAATAAGGACCTTCTTATGTGTACTGATACACTCCAATTTCATTTTTCATCAGATATGACACCAATACTTAATGTAAAGTAATCCCATAATCCCCAAACTGTTCTTTGATTCAGAATTTCCAAGGGAAAACTCGAAAGTCCTTCAAATGGTTGTATGTAAATTGGCTGCCAGGAAACAATGCCCTGAAGCTATCTTTATAATAGGTAAACGTATTTGCTTTTGAGCAATAAATTTTCAGTGTGGTCCTATTTACCTGTTATATGTCCCCTCTCAAGCACTTTTAGATGAGGTACAGATTTTCTATGTTTTTCTTTTCTTGTTCCTAGTGCCCCTCTAACTATTATTATTTGAATTTCACATAAAATTTCCTATTTCTGCCCTTTCAGTAAGGAAAATGCGAATAGAATAAATGGAAATAGAAATAATTCCTAACATAAGCAGCAGGTAACTGGACTGAGGGCAGGGTATAGAAAGGATGAATTTTTAATCATACACTTTACCAGTGCATAATAAAAATGAGAATGATAGCTACCATTTATTTAGCACCTACTATTTTCCAGGCACTGTGCTAAGCACTTTACAATTCTCCCATTTGAGACTCTCAACAACCCTAAGTGGTAGGTGCTATTGTTATCCTCATTTTATAGATGAGGAAACTGAGACAAATAAAGATTGAGTATCTTGCTCAGGGTTACACAGCTAGTAAGTATCTGAGGCTAGATTTGAATGATGGTTTTTCTGACTCAGCACCTAGAGATCTATCTACTATGCCATCAAGATGCCTTATTTAGTGGGATTCCTGAACAACTTGCTGTCTCTCCCTTCTAGTGGATAGAGCTTTCCTAACAGCTTGCTCCCTATGAACAGTGTTGATTTCTTTTTAAGCAACTTTCTTTTATGGTGTACCTGACTGTTTACAGCCTTATTGGGCAAATTACTGTTCCAGAAAACAGAAATATTAGTGACCAAACTATAGTCCTTTCTTAGCTTTACTTCTTACCAGCCACACAATATCAGTTCTAAAATAATCTGAACTCCTAATTTTTTTTTTTTTTTTTTAGTGAGGCAATTGGGGTTAAGTGACTTGCCCGGGGTCACACAGCTAGTAAGTGTTAAGTGTCTGAGGCGGATTTAAACTCAAGTACTCCCAACTCCAGGGCCAGTGCTCTATCCACTACACCATCTAGCTGCCCCTGAACTTCTAATTTATTTGATTTGTATTGACTAATGTCAGGCTCTCTCCTTTGTTTGCCTGATTGTTTTAAAGCAGGTTCTAAACCGAAAAGTTCAATCTAAAAATTGGAAAGAGCAGGGAATGACTGAAAAAAATGTTGTATATGATTGTGATGGAATACTACTGTACTATAAGAAATGATGAGCTCAAGGATCTTAGAAAAACATGGAAAGACTTGCGCAAAATAATATAGAGTAAAATGAGCAGAAATAAAAGCACAGTTTATACAGCAACAGCAATACTGTTTTAAGAACACTTTGAATGAATGTCATTTTAATCATTATAAATATACAAATTAACTATAAAGGACATATGAAAAATGAGACTATATCCAGAGAAAGAACTGATAAATAGAAATATGTTTAGAATAATTACACACGCAAAGTTATCTATCTGTATCTATCTGTTTATACATCTATACATACACACATATATGTATATATACATTGTTAATATAAATATATGGATCACCTGGATTTGATGGAGGTGCCTTCTTATCCAAAAGTATTTTTTAATGCAACCCTGGATTGATAGGATTAATAGGAACAAAATATCCTTCAACTGAACTCCAAACTGAACCCAGATAGCTATCAGATAAGTCTCTGATAACTGATTTTCCCTAAGGATATCAAGTCCCTATCTTATGGGGAAATCTGGATGTTCCTATCCTTGCCTAACCCTTTTTTTGGAATCCTTTAAATTTATCATGATGCTTTGGTATTTCCTCCATACTTGTTATAACTTAAATTGTTAAACTGCCTTTGATTCTGTATCATATTATTGAAACTGATTACACTCTGTTACCCATGTACCAAAAAAACAAAAACAAAAACAAAAAAACCTTATATACCCTCAGAAAGGGGGAGATCCCACCCTTCCAAGGATGGTGGATCTCCATTATGATCATGCTATATTTCTTATTGGGACAAAAATAATTTATTATATTTTTTTCTGTTGATTATTTGGTCTTTAGCCATCATGTCTCTGATCTGGTTTTGGTAGGAGATCCATGTTTTCTCTTATCTGGGTCTTCATAGGAGGACAGGTATGGAAACAAATAGTAGGAGGTATTAAAAGATATTATAATTTCTCTAATCTGTTTATTAATTTTGTAGGACAGATTAAAGATTAATTTCTCTGATCTGTTTGGAGGACACAGGCAGATTAAACTATATTTTAATATTCAACAACATATTCATGAATACATATATAAATACATGTACATATGTATTGTCTATATATACACATGTGTGTACATATATTTATATAATGCATATAAATACATATGTGTATAGGTATATGTATATACATATATAATTTGTTTCTAAATGGTAGCCAGTTCTAGGACATGGGACAGGGAGGGCAGAAGGAAGAAAAAAAAGAAATTTTATGAAAAAATAATTATTAATAATGGATTTCTTGGGGGACCCAGAGATCACTTTCTTAGTGCTTTTCCCCCCACCCCCACTCCAGAAAATTTTCCTAGAGAAATTTCATCAAATCTCATCTGTGACAAATCCAAGTGAACAAAAGGAATGGAGATAGATTCTTTTGTCTAGATCAGTGAAGGACTGATGAGAATAAACCACACCTTGATAAGTTGCCTTAAGCAACTTGAATGAAGGTTTTTTGCATTATTTTCCCTAATGTCATCTCTACAATTCATTTTAATGTAGATCACAAGTTATGTCAACCAATGAAATTGAATGAGGTTAACAAATTACCTTTGATCAATATTTATTGACTGGTCTCTATCAAAACAGGATAAAAAAAGCCCTTGGAAGATTCCACAAGAGGTATTTGGGGATATTTTGGGACTTCTAGTGCTTCTGGGACATCTTCTGAAATCTCTTAGTTCTCCTTGAAACCAAATGCTGTTTCTCTGGGAGACAGCATGGGTAGTTTGGGGATTTTCTCCAACCCATGTTAATTGACAAGCTGAGGCTCTCTCCCTGCTTTCTCTACCATGTAGCTTAAGACCACGAGAAGTTAAAGAGTTATGTGGTCAATCCTTTAATGTTATAATATTGATTTATAATAATATGCTTAAACAGAACTGGTATCAATAGCAATAGCAATAGTAATTACAATTCAAAAAACACAATTTTCATGATAATTTTATTATCTATTTAAAAGGAATAGCAAGTTGTACATAATAGATTTACAGTTTCATATGCAATCATCTTTTTTATTCTATTAGATCATGTCAATGCTTGTTTTATTCCATAAATTAAAAGTAAAATAAATAAATGGAAACAAGAAAGAAAGAAAGAAATTAATGATCCCATAAAGTAGCACTTTTAAGTAACTGGAAAGGATACAAAGGACTTTGCCAGGGTAGCAATATTGAATTGACTTAGAGAAGTTTTTTCCATGAACCATACTTAGTGATCTCCTTTCTAGTTACATTGCACCCAAAGGGACCTTTAAGGCCTACTTCTGGCAAATTAAGACAAAGTTAAAGCGAGATAATTTTGAGATAACAAATATGCCCTCTTGAACTTGTGGGGGCAGAGCCAAGATGGCAGGTGAAAGACATTAAACACATGGAGCTCCTAAGAGAATTACCCCCCAAACAGCAATAAAACAAGACCTAGAGCTGCAAAACATATAAAAAGACAGGTTGAGATTATTTTCTATCTTAAGACAAATTAGAGGGGGCCATGCTGTCTGTGAGTAGAGTCCAACCCTGTAATCCTGCTTTTCAGACCCCAGGCATGCTGCACCAGACAAACTTAACTCAAAGCCAATGAATCAGCTGTGGCACCAGCATCTTCTGGAACTTAGCTAAAGGTCAGGTGAGAGAGCTGAAAGGCTGACCAGACAGGAAAATACAGGGGTGACTGAGGGACCTAAGGAGGAATTCAGCTATCCCACCCTAGCAGGGAACCAAGAAGAAATCTTGAGTGGCAGGAGGCCCAAGGTGGGGAAAGGCACAGGCTTGTCAAAGCTAAGAACCACCACAGCACACAAAGTTCTGCTGGCTAGTTAATTAGCAAGTAGGCTTGAGGTTATCTTCAGACAAGAGAACACACCAGGGGAGAGCAAAAACCTGCCTTCCCTCAAACAGAAACACCTGGGACCCTGGGACTCTGAAGCTTGGGACAGTGTAGCTTGGAAGTAGGGCCCCACTGTAAGAGGAAGTTAAAAGTCAAGTAAGAGACAGCAAGATGAGCAAGCAAAGAAAGTTGAGAACTATCAAAAGATTTTTAGTGACAAGGAAGTTTGAGCTGTACCCTCAGAAGAGGATAACAATCTCAGGGCCCCTACATCCAAAGATTCCAAGAAAAATATGAATTGGTCTCAGGCCATGGAAGTGCTCAAAAGGGACTTAGAAGAGAAAGTAGGAGGGGTAGAAGGAAGATTTAGAGAGGTGGAGGAAAGAATGAAAAAAGAAATGAGAGTAATGCAGGAAAGTCATAAGAAAAAAGTCAAATGGAAAAGGAGATACAAAAACTCTCAGAACAAAAAAATTGCCTAAGAATTGGGATTGAACAAATGGGAGCTAGTGACTTTATGAGAAACCAAGACACAGTAAAGCAAATCCAAATAAATTTTTTTTAAATAGAGGGTAATATGAAATATCTCCTTGGAAAAACAGCTGACCTGGAAAATCGATCCAGGAGAGATCATTTGAAAATCATTGGACTACCTGAATACCATGGCCAAAATAAGAGTTTAGACAGCATCTTCCAAGAAATTGTAAGGGAAAATTGCCCTGATATTCTAGAAACAGAAAGTAAAATAGAAATTGAAAGAATCCACCAATTATCTCCTGAAAGAGATCCCAAAAAGAAAACCTCCAGGAATATTATAGCCAAATTCCAGAGTTCACAGGTCATGGAGAAAACATTGCAAGCAGCTGGGAAAAAAAGGAATTCAAATACTGTGGAGCCACAGTCAGGATAAAACAACATCTAGCAGCATCTACATTAAAGGACTGGGGGGCATGCAATATGATATTCCAGAAGGCAAAGGAACCGGGATTACAGCCAAGAATCATGTACCCAGCAAAACTTTGTATAATCTTTCAAGGAAAAGATGGGACTTCAATGAAAAAAGAGGACTTTCAGGCATTTGTGGTGAAAAGACCTGAACTGAATAGAAAATTTAACTTTCAAATACAAGACCCTAGAGCAGCATAAAAAGGTAAACAGGAAAAAGAAATCATAAGGGATATTAACTCTCAGGATATTAATTCTCAGTATTAGGGTAGCTGAAAGGAATACACTTAGACAGAGGACACAGGTCTGAACTGAATATGAAGGGATGATATCTGTAAGGCACTTATTTTTTTGTTTTTTTGTTTGTTTGTTTTATTTTGTTTTGTTTTTAATGGGGCAGGCAGGGTGAGGTGGCTTATGTCTGGGCCCAGATTTGGGCTCAGGGCCTCCTGGTTCCAGGGCTGGTGCTTTGTCCACTGTGCCCCCGAGCTAATCCATGATGACATCTTTAAAATAGGGTTGAGGAGTAGGAAGAAAGAACTGGGGGAGGGGGAAGGGGAAAGGTAGCTCACATGAAAGAAACAAGAAAAAGCTTATGGAGAGGAAGGGAAGAGGAGGAAGGTGTTGGGGAGTGAGTGAACCTTACTATCATCAGAATTGGCTCAAAGAGGGAATAACATCCATAATAAAGTGGGTATGGTAATATATTTTTCCCTGAGGGAAAGTGGGAGGGGAAGGAGATTAGGTTGGGGAGAGAAGAGGGGAAAGAAGGAAGGGCAGATTGGGGGAAGGAGAAGTAAAAAGCAAAACACTTTCAAGGAAGGTGAAGATGTTCTGCATAGCTGCACATGTATGACATATTGGATTGCTTGATTTCATAGGGAGGATTGAGGAAGAAAATGTAGAACACAGAATTAACTCAAAGACATTAATCTTAGGAAAATTGCAGTCCATCTAGAGGGAAAACCTGATGTTATCTGAATATAGATTGAAGCATATTTTGGGAGGGGGGTGCAGTTAGGCAATTGGGGTTAAGTGACTTGCCCAGGGTCACACATCTAGTAAGTATTAAGTGTCTGAGGCCACATTTGAACTCAGGTCCTCCTGAATCCAGGGCCGGTGCTCTATCCACTGCACCACCTAGCTGCCCCGAAGCATATTTTTTTTTGACAGTTCCTTAATCTGAAGTTTTGTTTCTATCTAGCTAATATGGAGATGTTTTCCATGACTACTCAATTATAACTTATATTGAATTGATTGAGTTCTTGGGGGTAGGTGGTGAGAAGGAAGGGAGGAAGAGAAGTTGGAACACAAAATTTTTAAAAATTTGATGTCAAAATTTGTTTTTACATGTAATTTGGAAAATAAAATTCTAAACAGAGAAAAAAACAAACACAAGTATGCCTACTTTTATTTATTTTTTTCCTGAAAGAACTAATGGCTCAGTGAATTTATAAAATATGTTGATTCCTTGTCCCCCTCTGCCTCTTTTTCCATTCTGAGTGAGAATCAGATCTTGAATAATTCGTTCTGGTCTCCCTGTACTATGAAGGCAGAGGCAAGTGTGTTTTCAAAGCACCTGTGTGGTTCAGGCAAATCTGTGCAAGGTTTTGGGATGTCTCTGTTGAATTTATTTCCTGATTTTAGATGAGTGATCACCTTTTCCAAAATGGAAATATGTGGGTTTAGAGATGACCTTGTTAGTTTGAGAGGCCTAGGGATCCCATTAACCTGAAAGGAAGAAACCTTGGCAAGCACTCCAGAATTCTTGAAGAAGATGAAACTAACAAGATGATTGGCCAAACCCTGTACAGTTGGCCAGTAGGGCAGAGCTAAATTGAAATATAAAATGTCTAAGTAGAATTTCTATAAATTACATTGTGATGAGATTTAAGTAGTACCCTTCCAAGAGATTGCAACAATAATTAGAAGTTAATTTTGAATCCTATTTTAAGATTGTTTTGCTAAAATGAATATTTATGGGTATTCCATGGTTAGTAGACTTTGTTTTTTTGGTATAAGATTATATTATCTATGCTATAACATATTCATATTGTATTCTGAGTGCCATTTTTACTCACACCATTGAAGAAAATCTAGATATGAGGCCCAACTTAATCTTTAAAGGAAATCATCTCTGAGGTTTTGTGGTTAGGTTTTCCTCAGTCTAAGTGTCTGAAAATACATGGCCAAACTCCTGTCATTGGAGGCAGGCTTCCCAGAACTGATCCCAGTTTAAATTTCTTGTTTAGGTACATAATGAGGAGTGGTGCTGTGCCAAACCCCTTTGATTCCAACATCAGTTCTTCAAGATTAGACTAAGGAAGAAGTGGTCATTGGATCACACATTCTCACATCCTGAAAGTTGTTATTCCTTTGTGCTATTGGTCTCATTGTGCTATGATCAAGGAAATAAACAATTCTGACACTCTTGCAAGCTTGCATCTGACTTCTATATCCTAACTCTTATGTTTCTTCTTCCTGTTTACTCAGCTTTCACATTTCCTGCTTTGATTTTCTATCCCATATAATTTCTAGGGAACAACATCTAAGTGAAAGTAATTTCCTGTGTAGCTGCTATGGGCCCTCTTCCAAGTTTTTCTGTCCAAAGGATGTTTTGACACACATATACATGCACACATACTACATACATTCACATGCATGTATATATGTATGTGTATAATGTACATGTACATATCTACATCTATATATTAGCTATCATCAATCTCTATCAGCATTATCACTACCAGCACCACTACCACTATCATTATCATTATTTCTGTCTCATTTTCTGTCTTTGTCTGTTTCTGACTTTGTCTTTCTCTCTTTCTCTCTGTCTGTCTTTCTGTCTGCCTCTCTCTCTCTCTCTCTTGTGCTTCCATCTATCACCATCAAGTACATTTTGTTCAGACCTAGGTAGGTAATTCTCATGCTGAACCATCAACAGAGAAAGGTGAATTTAACCTAGTTTATAATCTTAGAGAGTTGTCTGGTACATAGCAACAGGAGTTTAAATGACTCATCTGCTTGTCTAATTTGGTAACTTTGCATATGTAAGGAGTATCCTCATCCCCCCCCCCCATTCCCACCTTAAAAAATACTTAGAAACTATGTAGAAGACTAGAGTAATCCTAATTCTAGCCATTATATTTTGTTGTCACTGTCCAGTAGTTTCACTTGTGATGCCTTGTGGGATTTTCTGGGCAAATATACTGGAATGGCTTGCCATTTTCAACTGTGGCAAACAGGATTAAGTAACGTGTCCAGGGTCATAGAGTTTAGTTATTCTTTGAGGCCAGACTTGAACTCAGGAAGGTGTTTTCCAAACTGCAGGCCCATTTTGCTCAATTCATTGCACTCTAGAGGCTTCCAATTCAAGATTACAAAGATTGCATTGATTAGCTGCTGAGCCAGACTATACTGGCTATACAAAACTAGTGAAACCTTCCTTCCCAAATCTTTCTTCCTCTCAGGTTTTGAATCAAGAAGACTGTTTTAAATTATATCCAAAGTTTTGAGAGGAAGCAGGGAAGCTTCCCTATTTCTAACTGTTCTTACTTGAACATCTAATAGCTTTTCAGACCTTTGTTTCCAAGGTATTAAGGGATATAGAGACCTTTCACCTTCACCTTCCATTTCGATGTCATAACTAAGCAATGTGCAAAATGGAGATCAAGAAGAAAGGGATAAAAGGATAAAGAACATGTGGATTATATGGTGATTTAATTGAAATGATCCTCAGAAAAGCTTTATTTCCATCTTGCTCCAGAAAGAAAGGACAAGGGTTCTATCCTGTCTATATGCTGCAAGGAAGTGTTCAACCACATCTAATTGGATACTGTAGTATTGACAATAAGAATATTGGGTAACGCATCAGTGCCACCTCTGACTTCATTTGAAGGGTTCAATGGGATTTTTCATTTTCACTTAGTTTTATAGAAAAGGGAAGAAAAGAATGTGTGGTAAATAAAATGTCAAAGTATATCTCTAAGGGATCAAGGAATTACTTCATAATGTTTATGGATTGACCTAAGGACTAAACTTGAATTGGAATCTGTACATTAAATTTATTGATTATAAAGAGTAATAGGTGTTTTTCTTCATATACAGAAGCATAAAATATAAGAATTTCTATCTATTTATTTATATCTATCACCAAGAAATTATTTTTATTAAAATCCTCTTAATATCAAAAAATATTTATTTTTAACAGCTTAACAATTTTTGAGTTTCAAGTTCTTTCTCCTTCCCTCTGCCATCCTTGGGGAAGACAAGCAATAAAATGTCATTTATACATGTGAAATCATGTAAAAAATGTTTCTATATTAGCTATTGCAAAAATTCAAGAAAAATAGAGTGAAAAACATATACTACAGTTCACACTCAGAGTTATCAGCATTTTTCCATTATGAGTCCTTTGGAATTGTAAGATTAGAGATTCTCAACTTGAGGTCCATAAATTTTTAATTGACAGTTGCATTTCAGTACCACTGGATTCCTTTGTAATCTTATATATTTTATATTCATTTAAAAACATTTTTTCTGATAAGGCATCCACAGACTTCACCATACTAAGACTATGATATACAAAAGGTTAAATACTTCTCATCTAAAGCAATTCTTTGTTTTACATATTAACAAATATAGGTACAGAAAAGTAAAAAGACTTTCCAAAGATCACATGCGCCATTTATAGGTTTGTAGTGGGCTTAGATCCCCAATTTCTTGATTCTAAGTTTTGTTCTTTTTCAACTATACCAGATCACTTGCTTTTCAAAATTAAAAAACAAAGAAACATAAGTTTACATGTTCCTATAAGTAGCAGTTCCATTTATCAAAAGCAGACCAAAAGATACATGTATTATAGAGCTATTTTATTCATTTTCCTATTCTGAATGCATCTCATGCTCCTTTCAACTCTGTTACCTTCTTTAGTGGCACTAATTAAATTGAATATGCTTGTATTTGTTTTTGCTTGTAACACTTTATTACTTTAGTTATACAAAACTTAATTCCATACAATCTACTACTAATGTCATACCAAATCTCTTTCTTAATTGTTTTATAGAGCATCTAAAGTGATTAACATGATTAATTAATCAGATTACTGTACATTAATGCATTTGCATTTAAATATATACATTAATGTAGATAGATAAAGAATTAATCTAGTTTTGTTGAGTCATTTCAATCATGTCTGAATCTTTGTGAGCCCATTTGGGGTTTTATTGGCAAATATATATGAGTGGCTTACATTTTCGTTCCTAGCTCATCTTGTGGATAAGAAACAGGAAAACAGTTAAATGACTCCCATGTAAGTGTCTTTACCCTAAAGTGTACAATTAGCTCCTCCTTTTATAATTTATCCATTGTGCCACCTAGTGAAAAATTATAAAAGGAGGAGCTAATTGTACACTTTAGGGTAAAGATGTAGAAATAAAACCCATTTTAACTTCAAATTATTTTTTATTTTATCATAATTTTAAAAATTCATATTTACAAAGTGATCTCTACAACAAAAAATGTTTGATTTTCCCCATGTCTGAACATCCATCAGTAACATTGTCATTTTAGTCACAGACAAATTCCTTTGGGTATTATTGCCATTCTAAACTATGTTCAAATCCGGCCTCAGACACTTAACACTTACTAGCTGTGGGACCCTGGGCATGTCACTTAACCCCAATTGCCTCACTAAAAAAAAAAAAAGATGCCAGGAAATAGAAAATTAGCATTCTTTTATGAATTCAAAATTTTATAACAGCATTGATGACAAATATAGTATCAAAACTATTGGGGCAGCTAGGTGGTGCAGTGGATAGAGCACCAGCCCTGGATTCAGGAGGACCTGAGTTCAAATCCAACCTCAGGCACTTGACACTTACTAGCTGTGTGACCCTGGGAAAGTCACTTAACCTCAATTGCCTCATAAAAAAAAAAAAACAGAAAAAACTATCTCCCAAACTTTCCAGAATTATTATCCAACAGTTATAAAGGACTCTCCTTTCAAGTAGGAAATGTTTCATTCTTGATATTTGTATCCCCAGAACTTAGCATTTTCTGGAACATAAGTGCTAAATGAATACTCTTGAATAGATTGATTACTAAACACCTCTTCCACTAAAGCCTTAAATCCAATAGAATGGATGTGATCTTAAATTCTCAAAGACTACACCAAAAAAACACAAGCTCTGACAATTTCTACCACCTGAATAAGCTTTGAATATGGGCCCAGAAATGAACATTTTAGTCAAAGTAAGTCATGAAATCATCCACCAAGTTGTGTAAGGGTTGAACGCTGAATCAATGGAGCAAGTATCCGCACTGATGAAATCATAAAATGTTTTGATATATCAAGGCAATAATTGACTGAGGAATGAATAGGTTCACAATGAATAGGTTTGTTATGTTTTTAGCCTTGATGAATGTTGATATTTCAGTGAATGATGTTGATTGTAATTTCAAAACATTATTATCTTGGCTAGAGATCTAATTAAACTAGATCATAACTATAACATCTACAGAAGTAGAGATGGCACTAAAGATAATGTCCCCATCATAGTTCTGCATCTTGTGCAGTGGATCACCCAGAGCCTGACAATTTATAAAAATAATCCATTTAATTTAATGCATATTCATATATCTCCAGGTAAAAGTGGTTCTGAACACTGCTAAAAGCAGTCCAGAGGAATTTAAGAAAAGTAAAAGTCACTGGGAAGAAGATTTTAAAAAATTAATGAACAAGGGCATTCTTTGGGGACTCAAGAGTTCTTTATCAGAGTCTTAGGTCTGATTAAATTTAAATACCCCTGCACTGCAGGTCCCTCAGCTGCATTCCAGATCAATCCACCTGATAGGAAACAACTAACTCAAGCTGTCCTCAGGTATTTTCCATAATTTCTTCATTCCCTGTAATACCAGTAGCATTTATAGTAATGCGGGTTTAGGACAAGCCTTCTCAATTCCACCTTGACCTACAATAAAGACAGAAGTATCAGTGGTACTAGATAAAAACTAAGACCAAGTTACTGAGAATACATTTTTTTGTTAGTGGTATGGGATCAGTTTTCAAGAATCTGAGTGAGCTTAGAATATTTTGTGTATGTGTGTGAGTGTGTGAATATTATTACTACTCAAAAAGCATCTGAGAAAATAGTTTGTAATTCTCCTTTTTAGAGATGTTTTGACCACTTATATATTGTGTTTTATACATTATTGTGCTAAGTTGTGTTTTCTAAAATTATTGTTATTTATATATTAATAGCTATTGCACTATTTTGGCAGTAAGCATTTATTATTGATTAATATTATATACTAGTAAAGTATTGACCAAATGCCTCCCTAACTTCCCCACTAGTCCCCACTAGGCCTACATACACCTAAGAAGGTGTGCACACCAAGCAACAGCATTCTGATGCAAGGGAGGGAGTCCAGGAAGCCAAGAGAGAGAAAGCTTCTGGTAGTCAAGGCTTTTATCCTTTTTTGATAGAGGCAGGTTACCATACATTGATCTAAGCTAATTGGTTATACCATCATTCATTTCTATTGATTGACAGGACGTGAAGTTGGTCTAAAAAGTACAAAAAGACAAATTCCAGTTTCTAGGTGTGTTTCTAAACAAAAGAATCAATCTCCATTTCCTTTGTTCCCCTGGGCTTATCCCAGGCAGGAACTGAACTTTCTGGAGTGAGGGGGAGAAAGTAATGAACCTAATCTCTGAGTCCATTATTTTTAATTATTTTCTCACAAAATGCTTGTTTATCTGTAAAGCCGGATAATGGTTCCTAAAGTACTGTCTCAGGACAGTTATTATGATATTCAAATAAGATGTAAGTATATCACTTTGTAAGTCTTTAAGTATTATATTCATATCAGTGTTTATCATCATCACTATCATCATTCATCATAATTCTGATCTGATTGACTTATGTACAGCTCTTTTCAATAACGTTTACAATCAATCTATACCTTCTCATTTCTGCAATTTTTTTCCAGTCTGTTCATTCTCTAGGAAAGGACTATTTAATGCATTCTTATCATTCTTCTAATCTCTTTATGGATACTTTATATTAATAGAAACATAAGGATAAAGGACAGAAATGATTAAGTTTAATTCTGATATTCCTTACTATCACTTCCTTTTCTTCCATGTGTTCTTGGAAATGTCATTTGTGTTACTCCTTATAAATAAGTCGGCATTACAATATATTATAACTTATTTGTTTTCCTAATTAGTCTTTCTATTGTCCTTTTATTTACCTCCAAAAATGAGCCTTTTGAGATCAACATAGAGAAAGATTCATATGATTTTTTGTACTATAATGTAATTTCCATTTTATGGATCACATTTGTTTAGAGTTCCCTATTATCATTTATAATTTCTGAGTTCCCTTTCTTTTGCCCCTATCACTATGCAATCTAACACAGTCAAGCCTGAATTTAATATAATCCTTAGTACACATGTCTCCCTACAACAAGATGGTTAGACTCCATTACCAATATTGAGTATGGGATTGACTATCTTATGCAAAACAGTATAAATAAAATTTAATTTTCCCAGTATTTTTAAGGGGAATAAAAATATTAGAAATAAGCCAATAATTGCAAGGGAAATAAAAATGGAAAGTAAGACCATGAACCAAGTATCTATAAAATTAAGGCCTTAAATAAGTAAAATATATTAGCAAATTATAGAATTAAATAATTATTGGGGGTATTCCTTTTCCTCTACACATATGGTTTAGTGTTCCATTTTTGTGAATGAATTATTTTAAGAATTACACATATTTTTTCATAAATTATATTTATTTCATTTTATGATATTTTAAAGACTTCCATATTTTTAGCTATTTTCTCATACTGCAAAAAAGATAATTTCTTTTTTATGAATGACGCTCTGATTTAACTATGAATATCTCCAAATGTTTTATAATCTAGGATACTGAGTTCAACTTGCTAGAATTATATGAATATATAAAATTTATCTACAGGAAATACAATCCTCTGATTTTTCTACTAGTCAGAATTAGCCTTGAATATGTAGAATATGTTCTCCCTGGGAAAATACGTCAAACTCAACTACAGAACAAATTAGCAATTATATATATATGTGTGTGTGTGTGTGTGTGTGTGTGTATATATATATATGTACATATATATATGTATATGTGTGTGTGTGTGTATATATATATATATATATATATATATATATTCACTTTCCAGAATACATTCACTGATCTTTAGAAGCATTAGAAGTGCATGTAAGCTCAGTTACCAGAGCCAGGGCCAGTATATCAAAATGTATAGCTCAACTTGCTGGTGATAGGGGAATGGGGATGCTGACCAGAGAACAAGCAAGCATCATGCTGATGAAAGTGGGGGGAAAAGTATATATAATTATCTATCTGGGTATATTTGTCTATTTACCTATAATATGTATCTCTTTTTATATTCTTACTATTATAATCTCTGGATCAGAGCATATGTATAGTTTAGTTAATTTCTTTTTATGATTTCACATTTTTTCCTCCCAATTATTAGACAATTTCACCAGCAGTGAATTAGTATGCTTTTTCTTTGCATGGTACTACTGACACCATTTCCATCTTTTGTCATTTTTGGCCATTTTCTTATCCTACTTTCATTAAGTTTCAGAGAATAAATTCAATTCTCAAAAACAAGGCAATGGCTCTAGCATTCTCAGAGTTACTCTTTTATCAATACCACTTGTCAGCAACTCAGCTACATTTAACAATGTCAGTTCAGACAAGCCATCATTTGGGAGAGTTCTCCAGAAGCTCATGAGGTCATGTCCAAGTCTTTTGTTTAAAAAGAAAGAAACATGCCTAACTGGGAAGCAGGTTAAACAGGTTAACATCCTTTCAGAGAGGCATTGGAGGATGTTTAAATAGCAATTAGCATTTATAGGACAGCTGTCGATATCTAGCAAGCCTAATTCTCCAAATGACCTTCTCCCATTTACCTAAGGAATTTTACCAAATGTTTTAATTTCTAGGAACCTCATTTGGGCCCATTTCCATAATTATGTTTATGAATGAATTATTTCATCCTGTTTTCATATACACTAGGCTTAGCATGAGGAAGATGTCTGTACAAAACCTAACATGAATAAGGCACCCACAAATTTCTTGGGGTTTAGTCATTGAAAAATACATGCTATTTTCCAATATTATTTATATAAGGATGATATGAATGAAAACTCTGAGAGATATAGTTTCTGGACAGTTAACAATCAATTTATTAATTCAGAAAGCAAATAATGAATAAATTGATAGTGTTTTTTTTCTTGCTAACCTCACATGGAGGTCTCTGGATATTTACCTTTGGAAAGAGGGACATCAATTTTGATTTGTTAATGATCAATGAGAGTATGAATATTATAAGAAGAGGAGGACGTTTACTTATGAGGGCCTGTGGGATGTGACTTTGATTATGCTAGCACTCACAGATCATTCAATTCCATCAATCTGTTCAAAAGAATCTGTTCTCCCCAAGTTGATCCATGGTGGTGTTACAGTCATAATTATACCTATGGTATACCTCCAGCCCTAAGATGGTCTGGGTAGGGTAAATTTTGGGGCAAGGTCAAAAATGCCATTTAGAGACTGAGATTTGAATGAGCAAATACAAAGAGGATCTTTGAGTCCTTTATATAATATTATTTATTAATACAATAAGAAAAAATATTTTTCTTAAAGAAGAATTACGGTTTCTCTACTCTAGTATATCAAGCAGAAAAAACCTATCCTTTCTCCTTCCTATTGTGTTTTAGAAATAACCTCATTAATATAATAAATCAACACATTCATTATATTTGTAATATGAAGGCAAAGAGTTAAACTGAAAAAAACATTTTTAAAAAAGAGTGCACAGCTAATCTAATCCATTCCTAGTCTTTTGAATATGAAATGTCAGATAACTAGAACACAAAAAAATGTCAATCAAAATGATGAGGCTAAACTATATTTAATATACTTACCACACATTTCATATCTTACAAAAATCCAAATTTGTTATTTTCAAATCTAAAGGAATAAACATAATTTCTTTAATTTTCATTTTAATAATAAAACTATTTCTTAATAAATTCTTTGAAAACTGATCTATTTCTGACATATTGCTGTTGGAATAGGTTAGCTCTATGAAATGGCAGAGGTCAAAGTATAATAGAGAAAATTATCCTTTATAGTAGAGGATTGTGAGGAAGGAATTTGAAAGTATCTGTCTTGCTATGTTACTTATTAATATAAGGACGCTCTGTGAATTAAAGCAACCAGAATTTCTAATCCTAATCCAATTTGTCTGTGCTTACACAGTTTATATTTTGGAATGTTCAATTACTAATACTTTTATTCAATGAAAGAATTGACCATTATGATGTATTGATTGAAACAGTATGTACTGTCATTCATAAATATTGTTACTGGAGAAGAGGGCAAATAAGCAAATATAAAAAATAATTGTAATTTACCAGTGTTTCTAGAAAGTTTCTAGAAAGTGTGAAGTGAATTATGAAAAGAATTAGTTCAGACCCATTTCCCACTTTGACTACAAACCCTTCTATGAAAATATACAGATATTGTAATGAAGCATAGATAGAATTCTTTAGGATAAAGAAAAGAGTGTTTTGAAACTAAGTCACTCACCACTTAGCCAGATGGGAGCTTGAAATAATGCACTCCTAATGCAGGCCACAAAACTGAAAGAGTAGGGACTGGTGATCAACAAAGGGAAATATACTAATGGCCTTATTTTGCCAAATGCAAAAACATCTAGATAAAATGTTTGCCTTTGTATAGAAACTGAATTTCTCAAAGGATAGAGAAAGAACAATGATTTATTTATTCTGACCAAAAAGAAAAAAAAACTGACAACAGTGTTGGGATTAGCAATACTGAGAGGAAAAAATGGTCATGTCACACTGCTATTTCTTTATGATAGCAAAGTAGGAGGATACAGGATACAATTAGATATGTACCTTAAACTTTTAAAAAGTATATTTCAGGGCAGCTAGGTGGCACAGTGGATAAAGCACTGGCCCTGGAGTCAGGAGGACCTGAGTTCAGATGTGGCCTCAGACACTTAACATTCACTAGCTGTGTGACGCTGGGCAAGTCACTTAACACCAATTGCCTCACCAAAAAAAAAGTATATTTCAAAAAGCATAGAGAAAAGGTCATTAAAAAGCAATCACAAGGAATTTAGAAAGAAAATGGAACTAATGAAATTGTAAGATTATCTATAACTATGGCATCTCTCTCTGAAAATACATGTATATATCTATCTACATATATGTTTACCTATATATACCTATATCTATCATCTATCTACATATATCAAGTTATCTATATTGATATCTACAGTGATATCTATATCTATATACCTATGGCTATTTATGTGTATATATTTCAATAAATACAAGTCAACTATCCATGTCCATATATATATATATAAATATATATATGTATTATCTATGTCTATATTTATATAAAGTTCTGATTACAAAATTGTAGGCCATTCCAATTAAAAATAATGTATTTCTTTTTTAAAAAATCAACCTGTGATTTGAAAGAGAATTACAGGGTTTAAAAAAAGGAAGAAGAAGCATATAATCATTTGTGGACTAGAATCAGCAGTAACTGGCTTAAAGAAATGAGTAATCACTACAAATGGAGGCTAGATTTATTGTTTTATTGATTTTCTAGATGTAAAAAAATTAATAAAACAGATTAAATTTAAATGTGTGTACAATATTTTTTTTTCTGGAATGCCACATTTACCATCATACTCTTGTATTCTTCAATGAAAAAAAAAAACATTACTCAAGCACAACAGGAGTATAGTAGAAGGCTCAGGGAATGAAGTAGTAACCATACTGGAGGTCTGATGACAATCAGCAAATAATTATAGTAATAAGTGGCATTTATATAATACTTTAGGATTTGCAAAGTACTTTACATCCATTAACTCATTTGAGTTTCACAGTATTCCCTCTATATCAGTGATTCTCATACATTGCTAAGGTAACAGGAATTGAAGCCTAAGAATATGAGGTTAAATTTTGACTTACTATGTCTCTGACATTTCAAATCATATCTCTGTCAGTTTCTTCATATGTAATGTAGAGAAAAGTTAGACTAGATGATGTCTCCTGTCTTATTCAGTTCTAAATATATGACAGTATAAGCATGAATACAAAAAATACAGTGTAACCCTTTAAGAAGAATGTAAGAAAAATTCAAAATAGTCTGAGATTCTTGGAAAGAAAAAAATAAATTTCTAATCTACAATCCATGTGAGAAAAGCAGCGATGTCTACTACTGACAGTCATTAGAGCAGCTCCCTACCTCCCCACCATCAACACAATACAGAACAGATGGTTTACCCAGGCTGTGGAGGCAAATACTATCTTAACAAAATACTATCTCAACAACACATGACCAAATACATTTTGAATCTGTTTAGACTAAAAAAAAAAAAACAACTCATCCATTATCCAAATTTTCTCTACTCAGAATTCCAGCTTGCTTTGTGTCCCTTTATTTTTTCCTTTTCTTTTTTTGTCTTTGATATTATCAAAGGATATGCAGAGTTTGATTGCTGTCTGAGCATATTGCCAAATTACACTCTAGAATGGTTGGATCAGTTCACACCTCCACCAACATTACATTACTATCAAAGCTTTCCAAATACCTTCCAAAATTTATCATTTCCTGGTTTTTTGTCATATTAAACAAATCCGATAAGTGTGAGGTGATATTCAGAGTTATTTGAACCTGCATTTCTGTAATCTATAGCAATTTAGAACATTTTTCATAGGACTATAGATAGCTTTGATTTCTTTGTCTGAAAATTGTTTATTTGAATTCTTTCAGCTCTCATCAATTGAGGGATTACCTTTCTTTTTATAAATTTGACTCAGTTCTCCATGCATTTGAAAAATGATTCTTTTATCAGAGATAGTTGGTGCAAAATTATTTTTCCCAGTTTTCTGCTTTCCTTTTTAAACTTTGGTTGCCTTAGTTTTGTTTTTGTAAAAACTTTTTAGATTTTATATAATTAAAATAATCTATTTTCTATTTTGTCATCCTTTCTATATTTTCTTTGGTCCTAAAATCTTCCCTTATCCATAGATATGACAAATAAATTATTCTATGCTCTACTAATTTTCTTATGATATCACCCTTTATGTGTAAAGTCATGTATTCATTTTGACCTTATTTTGGTATATGGCATGAGATGTTGGTCTACACCTAGTTTTTGCCATTGTGTTTTCCAGTTTTCTCAGAAGTTTTTTTATCAAATAATGAGTTTTTATACTGAAATCTTGGATCTTTGGTTCATCACAAATTGGATTACTATGGTCATTAACAATCACATAATGTGTAACTAGGCTATTTCATTGATCCACCACTATTTCTAAGACTGCCCCTTTAAAATGATCTCTGTCTACACAGTTTTTTCCTTCTCTTTCCTTCAGGTATCAGAAGATCGGTCTCTTTTCATTATCTCTTCCTTTTACAGCCATGTTCTCCTGTATTTTTATGGAACTTGTGCCACCCACCATCCTTCTTTGACTATATCATTATTTTTTTTCTCTGCTTTGGATCTTCATTTTCTACCTACACATATGTGCAAATAATTATAATCCTAAGAAAAACAACCAGAAACTAACCTTCCCTTCAGTATTTTACATTATCAAAAAAAGGTTTCTATCTCTCTTCCTTTTACTATGAAACTTGTTTTTTTTAATTTTTATAGGTGCTTTTTGCTTTATTTTTCCACCAGCCTCTTAATAATTAGAGAACCATCTGCCCAACCATCCTACCAACCATAGAAACCTCTCATTTAATTAAAAAGAAGTTAAGTTGCGGATAGAGCACCAGCCCTGGAGTCAGGAGGACCTGAGTTCAAATCCGACCTCAGACACTTAACACTAGCTGTGTGACCTGGACAAGTCACTTATTCCCAATTGGCTCACACACACACAAAAAGAAATTAAGTAAAACAAATGAAATCTGTTTCTATATGCAGCAATTCACACCCGTAGCCTACCACCTCTCTATTGAGGGGAAGTGTATTCCCTCATTAATTCTCTGGAATCAAGATTAGACATGATATATTATCTGAGTCCTGATGTCACTGTATGGTTACATTTCCTGAAGTGCCAATATCTTCTCAATGTTTCCATCCTCTCTAGGGTTAATCAGATACTAAGCTCCCACAAAGAAAAAATCCGTGGTCACAGTGGTTGTCACAGTGGAGGCACAGTGTTGGCACAGTGGAGGTTACTTCTATGATACATGTTCTAAGTTTCTCACAAGAAGGTCATGCTAATACCTCAGGTCCTCGGCACTAATGCTGATCTCTTTTCTCTACTCCACAGTTCACATCCATTCCATCATTTGCCCAATATGGTACTGAGGAGACCTGGATTGACATTAATTTCTGTGAAACAACAACAAAGATCTAGGGGTTCACAAACTCAAAATTTGTAAACAGTGTATGTTGGAATCCATAGGGGACAGATCAAACTTAAATAATATTCTCATTTGAAAATTGGAGTGAATACAGGGAAAAATGCTTAGGTTAGTGAGGGAAATTTAAGTTAATTTTTGTGAAGAACAGATAAAGGAAGTGGAGATGTTTAATTTGGAGACAAGAAAAAGCACATACTCACCTCACTGTAGGTAGAGTAACTAACTTCTCCATAACTTCCTGAATGGTAGTTTGTTGGTATTGTTGTTGTTGTTGTTTAAAGCAAGGTAAATTTGCTTCAAATTTATTTCTTCTAACCTAAATAAACTGTGCTCTTTCCACTATGCTGTTTTGCTAAGGATAGTCTGAAATTTCCACATTCCTAAATTATTTAGGTCAAGGTCTTAAAGGTAATGATATTATTATGATTACCCATTAACACTTTAAGTTGAATTAATGTAGTCAAGATCCTCTATGCAGACATCCAAGAAGACCTGAGAAAATGAGATATAAGGCAAGTCAAATTTAATGGAGAGAAATGTCAGAAAGGGATCAGAAGGTAGGTTTCTGGGAAAACATAGGAAACTAGGGGAAAATTTTATGGACCTGAGAACATAAAATCAGAAAGATAATGTGAAGTTAGAGAGTGGGAGTATGTCCAAAGTGAAATATACCAAAATTAGTCACCAGAATCTCTTTTGTGTCTTTTATATTCATTTAATCTAGTCATATCTTGGAAAGGTAGCTTTAGGAATCTAGAAGAAGATCAGTCTTCAGGGGCAGCTAGGTGGCACAGTGGATAGAGCACCGGCCCTGGAATTCAGGAGGACCTGAGTTTAAACCTGGCCTCAGACACTTGACACTTACTAGCTGTATGACCCTGTGCAAGTCACTTAAATCCAATTGCCTCACCAAAAACAACAACAACAACAAAAAGATCAGTCTTCAGAATCCAGCAAAGAACTACTTTTATGTAAAATTTCATCAGCACGTTGGGGCGGCTAGGTGGCACAGAGGATAGAGCACCAGCCCTGGAGTCAGGAGTACCTGAGTTCAAATCCGGCCTCAGACACTTAACACTTACTAGCTGTGTGACCCTGGGCAAGTCACTTAACCCCAATTGCCTCACTAAAAAAACAAAAAACAAAACAAAACAAAAATTTCATCAGCACTTTAAGAAAGGGATAAAATAACTACCAATAGCAAGGACTTGTGAATTTATACTTTGACTACATGTTCTCAAATTTGAACCCAATCATCCCAGGAACCTTGTATATGCCAGGGACATGTATACTTCTAATTTGAGGGAATGTTTCTATAAAAACTGTCTTTGATATATCTGTTTGGTAAATGCCTTCTTCTTTTTTTGGTAGATTTTGAGCTTCATTTTTTTCTCTCTCCCTCCCTTCCCACCCCCCTCCCCAAGAGAACAAGCCCCCAGATATGGGTTATAAATGTAAAATCATGTTTTACATATTTCCATATTAGTCAGGTTGTAAAAGAATAATCAGAACAATTGAGAAAAACACAAGAAAGAAAATGACAACAACAAATAAAGTGAAAATATTATATTTAGATCTGCATTCAGACTCCATAGTTCTTTTTCTGGATGCAGAGATCATTTTTCATCATAAGTCTTTTCAAATTTCCCTGGATCATTGAATTTCTGAGAAGAGTGAAGTCCTTCACAGTTGATCATCATACAATGTTGCTGTTACTGTGTACAATGTTCTTCTGGTTCTGCTCACTTCACTCAGAATCAGTTACCCAATATGGGAAAAATGCCAAACAGATTGAATTGCTGCTTCTTCATGTGGAATAATTTAAACTCCATGATCTTCTACATTTCCATATACTTGCTATTTGTTGTAGTCTTTCCATGCCAATCTAAACTGTCTTTTTCTTCATAAAACCTACATCCCACTTCCAGATCACATGAGCAATAATCTTAAGGACTCAGCATTTTCTCTGATCCCAAAGACTTCTTAAACTTCTTCAAAATGGAAATTATGCACCAAAGATAAACCAAATTCAGGGATCTCCATGGTATGAAACCCTCAGAAGCCAAAAGAAGATAAAAGAACAAAACAAAAACACATGAATTGATACTGACTAACCCTTAATTCACTTAGAAATCATTCACTACATTCCATGATACCAGCAGTAAGTCTCTACTAGTAGACCCAAGGACAATATACAGACATAACAGAACCTGCCTCTTTTCTCTGGTTATCCCTCCTTTCCAGTGCCATGGAGAATCTACCTCCAGACTGTGTAAGTTGGCATTGTCTGTGACAGATATCTAGACATATATAGCTCTTCATGAGCAAAAGCCTGTTGGGTTGCACAACCCTTTATCACTAGTGCTGCAAATCTCAAAACTGCCAATGCTGGAGCAGACAGTTTGTTGTAGTAGCAGAGACAGACCTAAACCAACACTCCTTTAACATTAGAAGAACCAGTGCTGGGGTGTACAACCCTAGACTGCCAGCAGACCTTAGAACTTGGGCTGACAACCTATAGCACCAGCAGTACAAAACTCTGAGATGCTGATACTGCGGCAAAGAACTAAGGAATAGAGGGGGTAAGGCAGGATATAAGGACAAGATGTAATGTGTGCAGGGACTGTGTAGCACTTCACAAAGTCTAAGAAAAAGAGGTGGATACAGTTATGATCACCCAAAAGTCAGATAGAGCAGAGACATAGAATGAGTAAATGTGAATTGCCTACCATTAGATGATGCTGATATGATTTGAGATCCAGCCCCTAAGGAAATAACAGTCAAAGGGGAGCAAGTCAGAAAGAGGGTGATAGGAAAGATAAGAAAAAAGTGGGTAAAGACTGAAATTTCCAAAGATTTCAAGAAAGAGAAAAGTCAAATACCTTGGGAATAAACAGAACAATCAAAAAGAAAAAATAAAAACAGAAGGAAATACATTCTCCATGTCTAGCAAATGATTTCAGGCATCTACGAATAAATACTTCAAAACAAATGAAAATTGCATAATATTTGATGAGAAGAAAGACCCTTTAGAATTTCAGAACAGAGAACCACAACTTGCAATTCTTGAGTGCTTCAAAAGAGAAATAAGATGTATGAAAGCTGAATTTGTGTCCCACACAGCAAAAATAAAGAGCAAAAACAAAAACAAAAAACTAGAATTTGTAATGGTAAGCTTCACCAAAATAACAAAAGGAGAAAAATATGTTGGGAAAGCAAATACACAGAAATGAAGGACAACCTAGAAAAACAGAAGCAAAAAACCAAAAATATTGGAAGAAAATATGTTCACTATGCAAGCAAAATACACTAATTTTGAAGACAGTATGTGTAAAAATAACCTAAGGATAACAGGTCTTCCAGAAGAACAAGGCAGGATAAAACAAACAAAAAAAACAAAGAAAAAAAAACACACCAAAAAACCTTAACACTACAAGGAAAGAAATGATAGAAAAAAAACTGTCCAGAACTTCTGAATATAGAAAATGAAATTCCAATAGAAATAATTACAGATTGCATCCCAAAAAAGGCTGTTCAAACGCCAAAATGTATGATAGTCAAATTTAACAATTCCATTCAAAACAAGTGCTTAATGCTATAAGGAGAAAGACATTCAAATACAAAGGTAAGGAAAATGCAAGACTAAAGAAAAGGGAAGATGCCTATGAACTAATTAGGCAGCTAGATGACTCAATGAATAAAGCACTGGACCTGGAGTCAGGAAAACTTGAGTTCATATCTGCTCTTAGACACTTAATAGTGTGACCCTGGGAATGTCACATAACCTCTGCCTTAAAACACTGGAGAAGGAAATGGCAAACTACTCTAGTATCTTTGCCAAGAAATCCCCATGTATAGTTAGTCTACGGGGTCACTGAGAGTCAGACATGACTGATTAACATCAACTAGATTTAACATAGTTATGGAGAACATATTAATAATGCAGATTATATGTAAAGATTGATGTCTATTTTCTCCAGAGAAAATTGTTAAACATTTACCTACACACCCTTGAATTTTAGTTAAAATGTTGGATTTAAAGTCAGAAAACCATGAGATTAAATTCTGCCCCAGACACAATCTGCTTTCAAATCTTGCCTCAAGCATACTCTGGATATTACCTGTAGATAGCATTTACATAGTCTTTTAAGGTTTGTAAAGTGCTTTGCATTTTCAGGAATAAATAAAGGAATACTGCTTAATCTGGCATATTTCTTAAAAACAGGATTACATAAAAATAAGACAACCAAGAAAAGTGGATAATATTAATATAATCATTTTACAGATATGAAAATGTAGGCATTCAGAAGTTAAGTGACTTGTCCAGTCATACAAATTATTAGTGTGTTAGACAAAATTTGAACTTCCTGACTCCAAATACAGCACTCTATTCACTGAGCCACCTAGTTGCCAAATGAGGATTATTTTCCATGTCCCATAACAAACATTAAAAACTCTGATATCCAAACACCGATGCCTTACATTTTTCTCTCCAAATAGAGGGAAAAGGGGAGAAACAGAACATGTTTATTACAAAGACTGAAGACAAGGATAAAGAAGTATTATGACTTTTGATTTACATTTTCACCACTTCTACCTCCAAGCATCATCACCCATTATAAGCCCATGTTCTGTAATAGTAGTGAAGCAGCTTCAAACAGAATAGCATGCCAATGTCAGACATATGAAAAAGCAGCAGGAAATCATTATGTCAGAATATAATAACTTTTAGAGAAAAGCTTAATAGGGAATCTCGTTGGGCATAAAAATAAGCTGCTTAGACCTAAGGTGACATTTCACTTTAGACATTTTTAGCTAATATTCCACTGTTTGTGTATTTATACACAGAAATATATACATATTTATACACACATATACCTATATATGCCTATATGTATACTTAACATAAATGTATACACACACAAATATATTTCCCTGCCCCACACATTCGCTCTGACATCCTCATCATTGGTTTCACGTAAACGAGCTCACTGGAATCCAATATGAACTGAATCGAACAGGCAATAAGCCCATTTGTTGTGAAACATAATCTTAGGCTAATGCAATGTATGACTGTGTTTGTGTGTGTCTAGATAAATGTGTCAAGACTCTAGTCACTCTGGTCCCTTGGGGCAACCATAGAACATGGTAGAAAAGAAGGAATTTGAAGATGAGCTGATTTCTCATCATTTTTTCACCTTTTCTGGAGTAGAGCTGCAGCTCCCATTTTACTTTGTTGCAGATTAAGCCAGCAAAGTACCCTAGAGTACCTTAGAAACCTCTACCTCATACATCCCCTCTCCAAACATATATATGAGAAATGATAATTAGTAAAGGTAAGATTTGCCAGGAGTTCCTAAAAGTCATATAGCTTGTAAACATTTGATTTGTTTATGGATATGAATGTGAATACACACATTTAGCTTTCCAGTATGTTCCTTTCCTTCCAGCCACCCCTAATTCTAGCTGTCCTCGAATCCTCACTCAAACTTACCCCATATAATCACACTATTAGTTACTACTTCCTTCAGTCTCTCTTATGATACTTGATACCACTCTGACATAGGTCCTCATCATTTTATTGCTGACCCATTGCCTTTCTTTGTATCCTTAGCTCTTCACACAGTGCCTGGCCCATAGTAGGCATTAAATGTGAGTGACTTCAACTTACTCCTTTTTCTCTTGGGTCCAAGTCCCCCCCCCCCCACCCCCATTACAGTCCATCCTCCACTATGCTATTAAGGAATCTTCCAAAAAAAAAAAAAGTTCTGACCAGTTCAACACAGTCCTCTCTCTGTCTCTCTGTCTCTGTCTCTTTCTCTGTCTCTCTCTCTATCTCTCTCTGTTTCTCTGTCTCTGTCTCTGCCTGTCTCTCTGTTTCTCTCTGTGTGTCTCTGTCTCTTGAGCATGTGTGCATCTCTGTGCCTCTGTGTGTGTCCCCCCCCCACACACACACACACACTCCAGTGATGTCCTATTACCTCTAGTAGCAAGTGTAAAATCCTATTTGGCATTTACAGTACAGTACATCCTAGACTCTTCCTACCCTCCCAATCTTACATTTTACTCCCCTCTAATTAAACTGACCAAATTGCTATTCTTCACACACATTCTATCTTCCTCCTTTGTGCTTTTTTCAATGTTTTCCTGTGCATAGAATGAATTTCTCCTCACCCCTTCCTCCTGGCTTCTCTACATTCACTCAAAATTTAGCAAAAATCTCTCCTTTAATAGGATGTCTTCCCTGCCCCTTCCATATCCCTTCATATCCAATGACTTTCCCTTGAGATTACCTTTTATTTGTACTGTATATATTTTGAATGTAGTTATTTGAATGTAAAAATCCCTCATTAGAATTTGAGCTCCTTGAGGGTAAGGACCGAGGTTTTGCTTTTCTTAGTATTCCCAAAACTTAGCCAAGTCACTGTCACATAGTAAGCACTTAATTAAAGCTTGTTGGCAGGCTGATAATCTTCTAGTGCAAAAACTGTAAAAGCCCCTGACAGCAATAAAATATTAGAGACCTTGTTTATGAAACATTCTTTCTGAAAAATAAGATTTCATAAAAAATCAGACTTGGTGAGAGGACAGAAATAAAGAAATCAATCTTTTGGGATTTCTGTTTACTTATTCTTATTTTTCTTTTTCTTTAGTAGACTATGGGCAGGTGGGCTAGTAACCATTTATAACATTAGTTTATGTGAACAAATGAAAATATACTAGAATCCTATAAGGGAGAATTCAGGATCCCATTTTGGACCTAAGGAAGGTCCTGCTATCTAAAAGAAGGTCCTGATACTTTATGTAGAATACTAGCCAAAAGTGCATGAGAATGCCAGATGATTTTCCTTTACCCCCACCCAGTCCAATAAGACCCTAAAACTTGTATAATGGAAAGTTGATCAAGGAAAATCATGAATAGTGTGGTGATGGTACTTTATGCCTTTCCCTAGAGAGAGTGAGTGTACTAATTAATATTTTGGTGAAAAGACAAGGAAAATTCCTGATTGGTTCTCAGCAACTAAAGACGTCCAAATATCATTGGTTTTCTGATATTCAAGTTGAACTCTGTTCCAAATATATGAAAGAATCACATTTTTTAGGCGATTTTCCCACTTTGACTTTTGTCTATTCAAAGGACCATTAAGTGAACCTGTGTTCTGAGTGGTAGGGAAGTATATGCATCTTTGCAGTCTACCCCTCCTATATGTTATTAATGGTACTGTTAGAACAAAAGCCCATACAGGTTTCATGTGCTTGTCCACAAGAAATTTTTTTAGCATAAATGAGTGCCAAGAGACCAAAATTTATGCTTTCTCAGCTGATAAAATGGCATTATCCAGGGAAATAATAAAGATCCTGCAGAAATATATGGTAAAAACAGACATTTGTTTTCCCCCATGACCTGAAGAGGTATTTCATGGACAAGCTTCCTGAATCTGAAATTCCTATGTCCCTAAGGAAAGAGTACCTTCAGTTTCCTCGGCAATGTGATCTCAGAATTTATTCAAGTTAGAGGAGAGAGATTTCTTGGGCAAGTTTTGGGTTTGTCTCACAAGGAACTTTTTATTTATAATTCCCAAGCTGAAGAGTTTCCAATTTTGAGAGTTCAGGAATCAGACTTGTAGAAGAAGAATGGGTTTTCTTGTGCAATAACTGAATATCTAGAAATCAAAGCTGTGGCAAGTGCAGGGGAAGGAAAGTTGTCTAGATAGTGTCATCTCCTTCTCCCTGTTTGGGGAGACTTGTGACCTGGATTGGGGGGATAGCTCAAGCAAAGAACTGGAGCCTCTTCATGAATCTTATAAAATAAAAAGGGAATTTATTAGGAAGGAGAAATATGGCTGGTGTAAGAAAATATTGGGCTTTGCCAATGCCCAAAGGCCACAGCTTGGATTGATTTGGAGAGATTGGATTAACCAAGATTGACTGTGCTGATTAACTCACTTAAAGAAAGTTAATTCAATTGAAGCCACACCTGCCTGACTTTGAAGAGAGTGTGTTCTCAGAGGCTTTGGGCTCTGACCTCAACATGGGACCACACTCAAGTCCAGTGAACCAATGGATTTGGGTGATACTAGCCAATTAGCTTGAAGCAGGGTGGAAGGACTGCCTCTCCTTGGGATGCAGAAGAAGGCTCCTGGGGCAGTTCCTGTCTCAAACAGGCTCTTGGTGGCAGAGGAGTCTTGGGAGAAGCAGGCCAGGCTGAACTCTTATCTCTCCTCTAGAGTAAATTGGCTTTTTCTTGGCTTTCTGAACCAGGTGTTCTCTTTTTCACTAATAAATGCTTAATGCCCAAAACTTGGTGCTAAAGCTTCTAATTTATAAGTAAACCTGAGCTAGTTTTCCCTACACTTGGGACAGGAATAAGGCAAGCACATGTTAGATTTTAAATGTCACACCAAGGTACAGATCATCATGGTGAACTGTCCCCCTGGCATAAGAGAAGACCTTGTCTTTTGTATATTTACAAAACAAAGAAAGGGAAGGGAGTTTCAGAGCAAGGGAGAATACAAAAACTGGGACAAATAACTAAGAGGAGAATCTTTGATAATCCAGTATAAGTAGGATTTGCAGCATCCATCCAAATCCTGCATATCTTCTTGCAGACCTTAGTATTGCTTCAACATTCTGTAGTCGTGTCCTGCCACACTTCATAGCTGAGGTGAGAAAGAACTGTTTTTCCTTGGCTTTGGGGGTTGTGATCTTTAGGTTTCTTGGCATCCCACTGTATAACCACAAAATCCCTAGATATTTTAGGTCTGATGGGAAAGTGGATTACCTCTCCCCAATTCCCAGAGTTTTTTGAAATTGATAGAGTAGTGTCAACTGCAGAGAACACTAAATTTGGGGGATGAGTTCTATGTAAAATGTTATATAAGGACGAGATTTTCATTACAAGGCCAATGAATTGCAGCAGTGGCAACTACAACTTCAGTTCCTTTTGAGAATGGCTGTCAGTGCTTTATAATTTATCAAAGAGGTCTTGTAAATACTTTGAGTGTTTTAGGTGCTTTCAGGAGCTGGTAATCGGCTCCTGTGAGGTCCCCCCCCCCCCCCCCCCCCCGCATCTTCTGTATTTCCTTTGGGTGGAAATAAAGGCTATCCTTTATAAAAGAATGTCTTACCTTGAAAGCTTTTATAAGACCTGGGGACCACTCTTAGAGATATCTGTAAAAATCTACAAATTAAGATTTCCCCAGAGTATATATTTTTATTTTTAGTGAGGCAATTGGGGTTAAGTGACTTGCCCAGGATCACACAGCTAGTAAGTGTTAAGTGTCTGAGGCCAGATTTGAACTCAGGTACTCCTGACTCCAGGGCGGGTGTTCTATCCACTGTGCCATCTAGCTGCCCCACCCAGAGTATATTTTGATTGGTGACAAAGAGAGACACAAAGACAGAAACATAAACATAGAGAGAGAATGAACAAATTATCTTCTTGGGAGTCTTGGGATATGTGGTGGGTAGCAGGTTATATGTACTTTGGCATTTTTATTTCCATTTATAGCCAGAAACATGTTTGTATCCCAGTCTGGCTATGGTAGGTTCTTTTTAACAACTGAAAAGTTATTTAGCATGGACACACTCTCTTAGTCTGAAATCATGTTAGCTACATGGGGAAGGCATTACCATTTTACAAAAGTAGATCCACTAAGCTTAGTTTAGTCATTTCCTAGAACATGATATTGGAATGTCACAGGGACTTCCTGTTTAAAATGCCTTGCTTTCCTAAATCTTTATGCTATCACCCTAGGAAAATTCCCTGCCATCTAGAGACACACACTGACCTAGTTTCATACTACAGGTTTCAAAGAACTTATTAAGATAGAAGATACATCCTGCTGTAACTTGAAAGAATACAAATGAGTGATAATTGAAGATTTTTTTAAGGTAAGGTCTTTCTCCATTTTGCTACCAAAATATTTGTTGAAGCATCATAGTGTTTAACTAAAATCATGCATGTTTTCTTCAAAGCGCATAAAATTAAAATTTTCCCTATTGAAAAGGTTACCTTTTCTATCTTCTTCCTGCTTGAGTGTTATTCTGCTGTTCTTACAATGTAAAGATAATCTATGATCTAATAAGCCAAATGGAAGTAGGAGAATGAAACACTGCTCCTACCATGTAACCTATGTTGTGTTCAACAAACATCAGCACTCAACATTCACAATTCTTCCACTTCTCATGTTTTATTAGATATTTATTATGATTTACTCCATCAGTAGATCTAATGATATATGAGGTAGGTAAGGAAGGACCTCATTATCTGTTATTCTGTTCATACTCTCAGAGGAAATGATACCATCAAACATAGCATCTGTAAGTTAGTAAAAAATGCTATTTATACAGATCATGACCAATTTTGGTCTTTTGTACAATCTTTAAATCCTATCCAAGACAGAAGGCATTGCAGATATTTATACAATGCCAAGTAAAATATATCTAGAAACACTTTCTGAATTAAAAAGTTGTTAACCTGTAAATTAAGGAAACAATCAATATAGGAGAAAATAAGGTGTTTAATGTGGCAGAGGAACTATAGCTCAGAGTATTGCAAAGCAAGAAGCTAGGAATACCCAAAGATGGGGACCAAGGATAGGGTTTTTATGGGGTAAGAGAACAAAAGGGAACTTAATGTAAATGAATCTCAATGAGAGAAACCATGGAACTTCACCTGAGTTAAGTATAGAAGCTACTTAACTCTAAATAGAAACTACTTAATGTAGGTGGACCCTTTTGCATGACAACATAAAGTCTAGGGAGTAAGGTGGGGAACCATTGGGAAGGGATAGTTTGCTTGGGGGGAGGTGGGAGAGGTCCATAAATTGATCAGAAGTCTGGATTTGACAAAGATTGGTTAGCCCCAGGCAAGTCATTTGCCTGGGAAGGGGGAGTGGGTGGGTACCAGTCAGTTCCCAGTAAATTTGTAGTTATCAAAGTAAATATAAAGTAGTCATAGTAAATCGGCTTTTCTGGCTTACTCTATTGTGGAATCCTCTTTTGGTGTTGTGGCACATTTCATACAATATGATTTTAGGCCTCATAATCTACTTTAATTTCATATTTCCATAGTTTCCGTCAATCTAAACTAAAATATGTGTGTGGTTTCTCCTTTCAAAATTACTTAACAATATCGTTTGGGGCCTTGTGCTCCCCTCTGACTTCTGTTGTGAGCAGAGAGACAACATGGCTTTGCAGATAAAGTATAGAATCTGGTGCTTGGAAGATTTGTTTACAAGAGCAAATTCCCCACCTCACACAGTCCCTGAATGACCATCATTTAAAGTCTCTGAGTCCCAGTTTCCTTATCTGTAAAAAGAGATTAATAATACCTATAATAGCTACTTCACAGAAATAGTATGAGACTAAGATAATAAAATATTTAATGTGCATAGGAAACTTCAAGTGTTATATAAATATGACTTGCTATAATAATATCAACTATTATATTATTACATATAAAATATAAATCATTATATATTATATATTAAAACTATTATGGCCAGTTATGTGGTACAGTGGATAGAGTTTCTGGCCTGGTATCAGGAAGAACTGAGTTTAAAGTTGGTCTCAGACACTTACTAGCTGTGTGACTCAAAGCAAGTCACTTCACTCAGTTTGCCTCAGTTTCTTCATCTGTAAAATAAACTGGAGAAATAAATGACAAAGCACTCTAGTCTTTGCCAAAAAAATCCCAAATGGGGTCATAAAGAGTCAGACATGATGGAAACAACTCAACAACAACAACAAAATAGCTTTTTAAAAATTATTAACAAATAACACTCACAGTTCTCAGCAATGTGGTCATTGATGTAAAGAAATGACCACTTTTTATAACAATTTCCAAATCTTCTCTCTAATTTGTTGCCACTTTGCTTTGCTAATTTAAGAAAAAAAAAGTTCATATTTCAGTAGAACTAGGCCATATTTAATCTCAAAGGCTAGCCAGAAAGAGCCTTGGCCCATTGATTCATTTTGTTTTGTTGCTTTTTTGGTGAGACAATTGGGGTTAAGTTACTAGCCCAGGGTCACACAGCTAGTAAGTGTTAAGTGTATGAAGCCGGATTTGAACCCAGGTACTCCTGATTCCAGGGCCGGTGCTCTATTCACTGCACCACCTAGCTGCCCCTCCTTGATTCATTTTGAATTCTATGGTCCTTAATGATTACTGCAACAAAATTGATTGAATGTCAATCTAGTTAGTTGACTAATATATTGTCTTTTAAATTAGTTCATAGTATGTAAATATAGCCTTGACTCATACAGTAACAGGATTTAAAATCAGAAGGCATCTTAGAGAAACTCCATATAAAACTCTTTATAAGACTTTAGATAAAACTGAGGCCTAAAGAGCCTAAATATTCCTAAGAGAGTAGGGTTTAGCATGTAAGAAGTTGTGTAAAGTCTAGGGAAAATCTGCTATTGTTGTGCAGACTCCCAACAAGCCCATTTTTTAAAGGTGTAAAATGGGGTAGTTGGCTACTTAATGTCTGTCTCCAGCCCTAAAAATTTTCTGTGGGGACTGTGGTCCACTTTGTTTCCTACTTTTTCTATCACCTACTGTTTTCAACGAGGATTTTTTCCTGATCTACCACACTGGAATAGATCATTTTTATATCCTTTCCCTAAAACAGCACATAGGACCTTAGGAGGTCCTACATGAGGTTGCCCTATGTTACCAATAGGGAGAAATGACTTCATTCTATATAACCTCTCATCCCAGTTTTTTTTTCCATTTATCCTGTAAGAAAATAGAGAAGTCAAATAGAAGGAAAAAAAAGGAAGAATTTACTAGCATTTTATCTATGGTAGGTACTGAGCTAAACACTTTACAAATTTCTCATTTGTTCCTTACAACATATGGCAGTTGGGAAAACTGAGGAAAATAGAAGTTAAGTGTCTGGTTCAGGGTCATACAGCTATTAAGCAACTGAGGCTGAATTTGAACACAAGTCTTCCTGACTCCAGTCCCAGGACTTTATACACCATGCCCCTTAGCTGCTTCTAAACAGAACTGTCAAAAAGTGGAAAGGAATACCTTAGGAGGCAATAAAACCCCTTCACTGGACATCTTCGAGCACTTGCTGAATCTCTACTTGACAAATGCTAGAGCAATGATTCCTATTCAGCTACAAGTTAGACCAAATGATTCTAGAATTCTGAATGGTTGTGTTGGGATTTGAAACAAGAACCATTGACTTTAAGTCCAGTTTTCTTTCCATCATATCACACCATTCTAAATCTTGTATTACTCCTATTCATGAACATCTGAGATTGAGGTAGGATTATTTGGAGTATTCCTACCATAATTTTGACATAAAACCCATAAGTTATAGGGAGGGAGTGTGTGTTTGTGGGGCAGAATGGGGGGTGGGGAGAGAACAAACTTGAAACAGAAAATTTTCAAGGAAACAAGTTTCCCCAAAGCCAGAAATGATTAGTGCAAGATATAAGGTTAGAAGATGTTAACTTCATCAATTTGAGCTGCTCAGAAATAGAATGTATTACCTAAAAAGACAGTGAGATAGTTATTACTGTTGTAATTTCCCAGACTGTTCTAGGATTTATATGGCTTTTCCTGAACCAGTTTACATGATTAGTCTTCAATCAGGGTAGTGAGGAATTCTTGAAGATATCATAGGGTAGATTTCCATTTGGATTCAAATTAAAATACATGAAGTTTCAGTTCCTTTTCATCTCTCAGATTCTATTATTGCAATATATTGCTTAGCTGCCTAGCTTTGAGATCTCACTGCAAAAACCCTATTTTATACTAACCCTTTCATCTTAACTATGCAGTACCTACCTGGTTTATACCACAGCAGCAGAGCGACACTGTAGAGAGGTTATGTGACCAATGCACATTCTAAATAGATTGACCTAATTTTCAATAGAAGATAAAGCATAATCCAGCAGTTGATGATCTGGTCTGGGAAAGTGAGCTGTTACCCATCCTGTAATGGAAAAGATTCAAGTTCATTCAACAAATATTTAGATGTCTAAGACATTTAGATGCTTTGAATTGGGGAAGATGCAAAGCTAAGTAATTTGTTGTAATGAAGCATAAAACAAGTAGGGAAAAAAATAAAACATATACACTGGCAAATCAGGTATTGATAATTAAAACATTTATAAGTACAGATAAGCACTTTTGATTTCACTCCTCTAGGGAACTTCCTGGTGAGGAAAATCTTCCAGTACAGATCAGCAACTTCTCTCCAATTTGGATGTCTTGTCCAGAGTCAAACAACCAGTCTGTGTTAAAGGTAGGATTTGAAACCAGGTTTTCTTTATTCTAAGCCTTGCTTTCTGTCCACTATGACATATTGCTTATAATATAAATATGGAAAAAAGAAGTAAAATGGGTTAAATGGTAAGCTGAGACAGAGTTTGCTTCAAGTTTGATATAGAAAGAGAGAGGGTTTGAATGACCATGTTGCTTAATATAAACTGGATCCATATATCATACTAGCATCATACTAGAATCATCATACTTTTATCATACTAAAAACTTTTTGGCCCTATAGAAATTCAGAGATACATATCCTTTACCATCACTTACATAAAGTTTATTCATAGCAACTTAACTACAAATTTTACAGGCAAGAAGCAGGGATAGCATCCAATAAGATAAGATCCTTGAGGACAAAGGCTGTTTCATTTTGTCTTTCTGTCCCTAATATCAGCTCTATGAATATGGTAATGTATAGAAAAGTCACTTAAAATGCTTGTGGAATTAAATTTAGGTGACACTAGGCTTACTGTTGTTATTGGATCATTCACTGCTCAGAGTAGCTTTTCATTTTTTGTGGGGTGGGGGGGAGAGGAATATTGGAAGATGAGTTATCAAACTACATGATAATGGCTCCATGCATGCTTATGCTAATAGTTTGGCATTGTTCAGTTACAGTTCTTCTCAATGAGGAATGCTTATTGCCCTGAGGTTTAAAAATGAATGGGACTGATTTAAAACAGCCTAATTGGAAAAAAACACATAGAATAATAGGCAATTCTCCACTTCCATTACCAATGAAGAAGAAGCACCTTATCAATAGCCTTCACAAAGTAAGGAGTATATATTTTCCCGACTGGCATGGGCTGCCTTAAGAGATTCCCATGTAATGGAAATTTTTGAAGATAGTTTATACAGTTCCTTGTCAAGTTTATTATAGTGGGGTAATAAAGGATTGAATTAGATGGCCACTGAGGTACTTTCCTACTTTAAATGCTGGGAATGGGAAGAATTTCTAGGCATCCTTTGAAATTCTGAGTGAATTAACCTTTCTTTTAATCAATTAATTTAATACATAGAGATTTTTAGGCATTGTATGGATCCACAGTCATGCCTTGAGAAAAGCCAAAATTCTAAATACACAATATACTTTAGGGATCCATGTAGCAAAAGTCTGGCTGAGTGAGGAAAGTGGTGGCTCAGAAATTGCACAACTTTCCATAAAAGCAAAGTAAAAAAGTAATAAATTAAGAGTTAAACATTTAGTGAGGGCCTTCTATGTTCTAGTCTCTAGTGTTTTGAAGTAAAGGAGGGAACAAATCATTTCCATGGACGACATAGTGATTGGTACCATATGCGAATATAGACTAATAATAAAAAATTGTACTGTTGTTGATGAGGATAATAATTAATAATTATTTTATTATGATGAGACAACAAATATAGCACTAAAGTGCTATATAGGTTTGTGAAAGTGCTTTGCATATATTGAACTCATCTGATTTACTGATATTTCACTGACCTGATGGTCATACCTACTGCATATATATCTTGAAATTGTGCCATGTATGTACTTTGACTTAGAGCCCACTTGGTCTTGTTTATCTAAATCCATTACTAGAACAAAGAATGAAAGATGAAGGTGGCATATATATAGTCTTTGCACTTATATTTAGAATGTCTGTCTATGTCAAAAGAATAGCAGTATGTCAACTTCCTTCCATTGCAGCTAAAAGAAAACTGACCTGGCAAACACATAAGTTTGCCTTGTTAAGCATAGAAATGTGTCATCATATTGTGTGATGACAGATTATTTGCAAACTAAAGGCTAAAATCCAACATTGTTATTCTTAACAGCTCATCCAAAACTCAGTCCTTCACCTGCATGTGGCTACATAAAAACAATAATCATCTTATGTTGAAAAGCAAATGTACTTTTCCAATTATACCATTGAAAAACACCCAAGGTTTCAGGGCTGGCAGTAAGATATCACGGATGTAGAATCTGAATCCTTACCATTTGTCATTAATCATAATATGGTCCACTCAGCAGTATGGCAGACAGCATGATAGCATCCAAGACTGACTATTCCATGTTCTAAAAGGGAGTTCATATTACAATTCCCATTAGTTACAAGAAGAAGCATGTACACCTGAACTTGTGAATCAGATGACAGAATATGATGAGGCCAGTAAGACGAATGCTATTGTCGACCTGGGCATCTTATCTGAGAGATGGGGATGTCATTCACCTAAGAGGTTAAAATGACATAGAGTGTAAATGAAGCATTTCTGAAGTAAAACTTTTTCAAAAAGGCCATGGAATTTTCCTGGAATCTTTCAGAACTGGGTAGCTTGGAGTAAGGCTCTTCATATGACTGTGCTATAAGCACAATGGTAAGCAGTAACAAATATACCCATACCATGAAGCATCTCATAGACATGGAAGAGATCCATTGGTGACTATTCATTTACTTTGGTTAAATGTTGGGGCTATACTAAGAAGTCTTTTCCAATAGCATGTCTTTGTCATAATAGTTGCAATTTCTTTTTCCTTTTTACCATCTCCTCTTTTCCTCTGTTTTGTCTAATACATTCTTAAATCTTTTAATGTTATTTATATTTATTTGTAGATTTACATACATATGTATACATATACTCTATTATTTGATTAGTATTGATTATTGTTAAGTCTTACAATGTTCTAAAGTGAATATTGTAGTCTAGTTTTAGTTAATTTATATACACATGCACATATACATGCAAACACATATACATATACCTCAGAACAACATATTAATTGAAATGTAGTTGTTTTTCCCACCTTCCTTGGAATGCTTTTAGGTCTTTCTATTAATATTGTAACATTCATCAATTAATACATTGTCTTGTGCTTATATGTGTATGTATGTATATATATATATATATATATATACATATATATATATATATATATATATATATATATATGCCTTATGTGTTCTCCCAGATTATAAACTCTTAAAAGAATCATGTCTGTGTCTTATATCTCTTTATGTTACATACAGCTTTTATCTTGGCATGTTTCATATAATAAAACACTAAATCTGGAATCCCTGACCTTTTATGTATCATGGACCTCTTTGGCAATCTGGTAAATCTGATGGACCCCTGTCCAGATTAAGTGTTTTAAATGCATAAAATAAAAACATATAGGATTACAAAGAAAGATCATTATATTGAAATAAATTACCAAAATATTAAAAATGGCCTAAAGGTAAGGAACCTCTGTGATTAAATAGTACTTGCTTCAGTGAAATTAATGGATCGAATGAAAGAATCTTTTAATTCTGAACAAAGAAATTAGGAAGCCCAGAGAGTTTATATTTACTAACTCAAGCAGTAAATAGGAAATATTCCTAATAATCAAGTTAGACCAATACAACATGAATTTATTTAGTATCAACTGAGAGAAGGCACTAAGTACTGGGATTAAAAGAAAGCCAAATCGCCTTTGCCATTGAGGAGCTCATAATCTAATGGGGGAGACAAAATACAAATACTGATGTAAAAACAAGACATATATGGGGTTATTTGGAGATAGTCTTAGAATTAAGATATCAACTTTAAGTAATATTGGGTAAAAGGGTTCCTGCAGAAAATGAAATTTTAGGGAGCAGCTAGGTGGCACAGTGGATAAAGCACCGGCCCTGGATTCAGGAGTACCTGAGTTCAAATCTAGCCTCAGACACTTGACACTTACTAGCTGTGTGACCCTGGGCAAGTCACTTAACCCCCATTGCTCCACAACAAAAAGGATTTTAGCTGACATTTGAAGGAAGCCAGGAGGTAAAATTAGAAGAGAGGGAGTTCTAGGCCTATGCCTAGTCAGCTAATACACTGAGTCAGGAGATGGAGTGTCTTGTAAGAGCAATAGCAGAGAGGCCAGACTCACTTTACTGATAAGTTCAAAGAAGGCGGGGGGGGGGGGGAAGTATAAGTATTTTGGAAAGATAGGAAGGTCCAGGTTATAAAGGGCTTTCAAATCAAAACAAAATATTTCATATTTTATCTTGGAGGTGATGGCCAAAGAAGTTTCTTAGATGGAAGTACAGTTGATATCGTTAAACTTGTGCTTTAAAAATAATGCTATTGTAGCTGAGAAGAGAATGGAATAGTGTGGAAAAAGAATTGAGGCAGGTAGATCAACCAGAAGGAGTAATTGAGATAGTACAGGCATGAGGTGGTAAAGGCCTACATTTGAGTGGTGAAAATGGCAGAAGAGAGAAGGGGTTGTGGTATAGAGGAGAGATGTTCATGGGTAAAACAGATAGGACTTGGCACCTAATTGGATAAGGAGAGTGTGAAGAGCTGAGGATAACATCTAATTATAAGCCTGAGTGATGGGGAAGGAGGTGCCATTGATAATAATAGAGAAGTTAGGAGGAGAGGGGAGTTTGAGATAAAGATACTGAGTTCAAATTCATACTTGTTGAACTTAATGTGTCTATAGGACATCCAACTTGAGATGTGTAATAGTTTCTTTTAAATTATTGACAATTTAACATCTTATTTCCATTTTCTGATGCCACAAATTAAAAAATTTCTTAACACTAAAGGACAAGAAGTTATGTAAATTAAGATGATGCCACAGATCTGTAAACCATAAAACATAAGAAAACTTATTTTCACAAATGTGTACTGCATTTGCATCTTTTATTATATAAACCCTTTTATAGCAAAAGGATGGAAGTTAATTGTCAAAAATTAAAATTGTATTCTATTTTTCCTTACATTTCTTGTGGGTCAAGAAGCAGCATCTTTTAAGTTAAAGAAATTATTGATACACCAAATCCATATTTTTAAGTTGGAGAACTTTGGCCAATGAAAAGTATCTAAGGATTGTTCAATGCCTATAGCAAGGTTGGAATTTACCAATATTATTTTTGACCATCCTATATAATTTTACAAATCCCATGCTAAATTTCTATGCGTTTTCACCCTAAATTTCCAAAGATTTAAATTGTATTTATTTTTTCTACCAAATGACAAATCAACAAATTTGAACTAGTGATAAACCTATTTCCTAACACATATTTATTGCATTACAACATCTACAATGAAATCTCCTATGAACCTAACCTCAAATGAACCAATGTTTCAATTTGGTTCAAGTCCCTGGTGCTCAATATTTCTTTGCACATACCAGATGACTATATCTGCAAGCCTCTTTTTCACTTGTTCTTTGCTACTTTTGCCATATGGTTTGCTCCCTGAGGACCCGTATTCAAATGTTTAAAATTTCTTAGATAAAGTCTTGTGAATGTGTTTTTTAAATCATTAAGATTCAGCAATTTTATTAAACCCTTCATATATTCATAGGATCAACTTGGATCCATTGGATCAATGCTGATCATTCTCTTTCCATTTTGGTTTCAATAATAATTCCTTTTATATACTAGGATTACAAAAGGTACAAATATAGAACAGTCAAATAGCTGTTTAATGATCAATCTAAGTTATAGAGAAGTGTCTTTGGGTCAACACATCTGGATAAACCAGGTGGGTTCAATCATGTCACACTCCATTTATCTAGGTTGTATAGCAGTATAGACATGACCTGAATTTTCACATTTCAGTGATATTTCTGAAATCCAAACATAAAAGTATTCTGAAGGTAAAGGATATCAAATTCAACATTTTGAAAAAAAATGTGCTTACTTTGTTCAACATGCTGTGCTAGGTGCTAGAGATGTAAAGGTGAAATAAAAACCAATGTAAAGATCTAATCATATCATTGTCTAGCTTAAATTTTTCTAGTGGTTCCCTGTTGCCATTGATACAACACCTTGATTTTATCTGTTTTTTTTTCAACCCTTATTTCTTATCATTCTCTTTCATGTACTTTATTTATGAACCAAAGCTGTGCCACTTGTCCATTATTGCCTTCTTGCATTTGAGTACAAAATCCTCCCATACCTGAATGTTCCCCTCCTCATCTCTATGTATTTAAATCGTTCTCTTCCCTAAAATTCCAGTATAAGTGTTATCTCATTTAACTTCTTGTGATTCTTCCAACTGAGGCAGCATGGAATACTGGCTAGAGCCCATTATTTGAAATCAGTCAGTCAGACAAGTTAGTCATTAAACAACTTGTCTACTATGTGCAAAACACTGTAGACATTATGGAAATGCAAAAAGCAAAAGAAAGTCCCTACCCTCCAAGAGCTCACAGCTAAAGGAGGGAGGGGAAGGGCAAACCAGAAGACAGCAGTGGATAAACAAAAGGAATACAAGGTAAATTGGGGATGATCAACAAAGGAAAGGCTTTCTTTAAGATGCATCAAGAAAGGCTTTTTGTAAAAGGTGCGATTTTTTTTCTGGAACTTTAAAGACATCAAGAATACCTAGAAATAAGGAAACCAGATTCAAGTCTGACCTCAAATACTTATTACCTATATTATTTTAGGTAACTCACTTTGCTGTTCTATGACTCAGTTTCTTTATCTGTAAAATGTGGGGGTTAACTTCTAAGGTAGATTCCAACTCTAAATATGTGATCCTTCTTCATATTTTCTTATACCACTTGGGCAATGTCTTTCTTGCCCAAGGTCATACACCTATTATGTGTCAAGTGTCTAAGACTGGATTTGAATTAAGGTTCTCCTGAATCCAGGGCCAGAACTTTATCCACTGTACCATGTAGCTGCCCCCTGTTCAGGATTTCTTACATGATTCTGGCAAATGCCTTATGTGATCATTTGTTTCTCTTATTTATGTTTTTCTTTAAAGCAATATGCACAATTTCATTGAATATAATTATATTCATAGTTGCATTTATTATAGAATCATGGATATTTTAACATGTGTGGAAGATCCTTTTTTGAAGACAATAATTAAAGCTTTATTTTGCTCAACTCAGCCAGTGACTTAAAAAAAATAAACAGTAGACACAGCAGTGCCTTAGAACCTCTAATATCATATTTGTGTAAGTTATGTGACTTCATAGATCCAATTCACTATAGAATAGTGAATAGTGCATTTGTCAGCTCATTCCTCATATTTCATCAGGGATGTTACCTGTGCCCCATACCCAAGTTCATAGGCAAAGGCTTAGAAACAGTTGTTGGTCACCTTGCAATAGATCCATCTGCTTTTGGTGTATTTTGTTCCTAATTCCTTGAGTAGCTTTCAGTTTAATACATTGAACAAGACTCTCAGGTAACCATAATAACAATTGTCATTTTTATAATGCTTTAATGTTTCCAGAACACATTTATATACATACGTATACGTTTGTGTGTGTATATTCACAATGAACATATATGTACATATATGTACATGCATACATATGTGTTTGCTTATTTGTGTGTGTGCAAATATACATATATGTGTATGTTTATATATATATATATATATATATATATATATATATATATATATATTACTCATTTGATCCTCACCACAACCTTCTGAGCTTGTACTGAAGACATTATCCTTATTTGGCAGATGAGAAACAAAAGGTTATAGGAGTTATGTGACTTATCCATGCTCTTTATGATCCCATGTAGAGTTTTTGTTACTTCAAGGCCTGTCTTCTATCTAATACCAAGCTATACTATCTATGTGTACTTTTTAAGTTTCTGGAGATATTGAAGAAAAAATGTTATACTATATTTATACAGAGAGGCATGACTAAATGAATAGCATCTTTGACTCAGAGTGAGGAAGACAGGTTCACTCTTGCCTCTGACACTATCTATGTGACTCTATGCAAGTCCATTAATTTCTCAATTGTATTATTTGAAATCTTGGGGGGAAGCCTGTGTCTGTTCTAAGTTATTGGGGAACTTAGCTGAGGTTTCTAATATATTGCTACTTTTAAATTAGAGGCTATTGCACCAGTTTAGGCATTAAGCATTTATTAATCACATTAAATGTTAGTAAAGAGAGAACACATGGCTCTAAATTAGAGTTCAGAAGCCCTACATTACCTAGACAGAGAAGAGAGTGAGGTGGGATGCTTGGCTGCCTCCTCCAGTCTCCCAGCCCAAGAGAGACTAAGCCCCTTGTGGACCAGAGGAAAAGTGGCCCTTACGCAATGCTCAAAGCTAATTGGCTAGCATCATTCAATTCTATTGGTTGACTGGACCTGAGGGTGGTCTGTAGCAAAATGAGCAGTACTGAGCTGAGCTCAAGGTCGAGCCTTTGCTCTGAGGGCAAAGGGTTTCTATTGTCTACTGAGTTAATCTGATCTCTAATGTACCTTTGGGGCTGGGTCTGAGAAACCAGCCAGAGTTCCTGAGTGTGGGGGTGTCTCTGGGTCCCCCAAAAACATTTTTAATAATTATTTTCTCGCACAAAGCTCCTTGAAAAGAGATTTACTTACTAGGAGTTTTCTTTCAGGTTGAGATAGATAGATAGATAGATAGATAGATAGATAGATAGATAGATAGATAGATAGATAGATAGATAGATAGATGGATAGATAGATAGATAGATAGATAGATAGAAAGATAGATAGAAAGATAGATAGAAAGATAGATAGAAAGATAGATAGAAAGATAGAAAGATAGAAAGATAGATAGAAAGATAGATAGATAGATAGATGGAGATAATGGATGGATAAATAGAAAGATTAATAGATGGTTATAGACAAAGAATGATATCCATTTATATTACTGAATTCATTATAGGATTTTCTGATTTTAAATTATGACAAAATTTTAAACATTGATTAAATTAAATTCAGTGTTGACCTATATATGAACTTGCAGTGAAAGTAAACAAGAAATAGAACACGATGAATAGGGAAAATGACAAGAATGATTAGAAGTAGGTAAACAAATTTTATTCATTTGTACAATCTGGACTTTGGCTTCCAAATGCTACATGACAGTCCTCTTTTAAAAATTCAATCCATTGAAGTCAGTGAAGCAGAAAAAGTACACATGGTTTGCACCACAGGTATATAATTACAGGAATATTTATGATTGTCTGAATTGCCACTCACTATAGTTATCTATTGTCTCAAAACTGGAAGAAGGACCCATTCAAATCAGCAATGAATAAAAATAATTGAATCCAAAGAGAGTTGAGGGCATTTGGCATACAGAAAAAACAATATTTTCAAATATTTTTTGATAGTCATGTAGACTTATTTCTTCTTCATTACACTATTAAAGAATACAGTAAAACACATTTAATTTACCATGGTAAATTTCCTCCGTTACATTCTTAATTTATTTAAAGACAGATCAATGACTCAAATAAAATCACCAAAACAACACTTTTCACACAGGACAGACTTCACATGCTGTGACTTTGTCTTTTCATTTGTATTATAACATGCTTGCAACACTACATAGAAAGTATCTCATTACCACCTAAAGTGAAACAGAGCCTTGTGCGAACATTTTAAAGCACACTGCTGTTCTTAGTCTAGACAATATTTTCTTTAAGGCCTTTGAAATGTGGCCAATTGTTAAATCATTTTTATGGTATATACACATTCAACATACACTGTAATATCCTGGCAGTAATATAATATAATACATAGAAATTAAAGTCAATTAGTAATTATCACAATCATGTACTGGTCCTTCCTATGAAATAAACCCATATTTCTTTCTGAATGAATTTATGCAATAAAACTCTATCAGGAATGAAACATATTAAGTCATAGGACCATTATGTTTTAGAGCTTGGAAGATGTTAGAGATTATCTATCTTGATTTCTTCATTTTCATAGAATCCCAGATTGAGAGCAGGAAGGCCATCCAATCTTATAACTTCACATAACGGAGAAAGAAACTAAGACCCAGAAGGGCAAAAGGACTTTGCCCAAAGTTCTATAGCTAGAAGTAGATTTGTGACCACAATTCAGGGTTCCTGAAATTTATTCTGGTGCTTTCCCCACTATTCCATGGTTCAATGGAGATAGCACAGGGCTTGGGATACAGAGAACTGACTTCATTATTTACTATCTATGTGACCTTACCCTTAATCCCCCTGAGCCTCAGTTTCATCACTTATAAAATTAGATTGAAGAAAGAGCTTTATAAAAATATACATGCTACGTAAATTCAATATTAATATCAATAATCATGAAGTGCCTTTTGATTTGCTGTTCTGCAACACATGAACACTAATACACTGCTGAAACTTGTCTGCTTGTGTGTATTTGCATTTTAGTATGGCCCTTCCAAAAACAAATGATAGGAGATTCAATTGTAGCCCTTGAATAGATTTGGGAATATAGATGCATTTTGGGATGGTGGTTGAATGCAAAAGTTAATTACAATAGCATTATGCCCCATATTCTCAAAATGTCACTTGGGAAAATGTAAGCATTTTCATTTAACTAAGAGCATCGACTTTTCTTATTTTCCAATCTACATTTTCAACCAACTAATCCACTTTTCTGTGAGTACCTGATATTGAAGCCCCAAAACACCACAGGGAAGGACTGTAATCAGCAAGAAGCTAAAACTCTGCAACTAGACCTATTCAATTTGTTGTTCTTAATGAAGGGTTGCAGAAAGGCTCAAACCTTTGGCTTGTCATGGTAAAGTGGTGTTCTTTTCTGACCAACACTGTATGGATAAGCATTTTCTTTTCATAGGATTTTCTCCCCAAAGTAACAAATATCTATCTTCAGTCAAATGGGACTGTTCAGGAAAAAAATATAAAACCACACATTTCTTCAATATGTATTATACACTTCAGACACAGAAGACTCAATGTAGAGCAGGCAGTAGTCAAAGCCAGTGGGGGGCATTTGCATTTTGTGGGTTGGGTGGTCTCAGAAAATGGATTCAGGCTCCTAGTAATCATCCTTGAGGAATCAAGAGCTTCTCTGTGAGTGATTGTTATTGGAGTGCACCACAGGCAGGAAATTTCATCCATGAAATATATTTCAAGAAATAGAACAGCACTTAGTGTTTTCCACAGAAGCCAAAATTTTAGTTGATGAAATCACATCAAAGAAGCTAGGGGAACCTAGATTCTTATCAATGAAAAACCCTCCTGTGATAAGATTTTAGAGTTTCATTTGTGTAGTATGATATAGACAAATGAATTTATTCTTTATCCATTGAATATATTACTGTCAAGTATATCTCACTGAACTGATAAGTCAATGCTAAAAAAACACTACAAAAAAGTGCCTTGAGGTTTGTATTCCATTCATATTATGCCTTCAAGTGAACATGGGTAACTATTTCCTTTTTCATCCATATGGGGTGGTGGTGGTAGGGAAAGCCAGCATGTTATATTCAATAGGGAGCTAGTCTCATTGTAAGCTCTGCCTCTGACATTTATAAACTCTGTGACCTTGGGTAAGCCACTTAACCTCTCTAAGTGATTTGTGTAAATGTTTGTGCATGACTGTAAAGTCTTGGAAGTCAAGAGCCTAGCTATTAAGAAAATGAAATAAAAAGGGCAGCTAAGTAGTACAGTGGATATATCACCAGTCTTAAACTCAAGGACCTGAGTTCAAATCTGGCCTCAGACACTTAACTAGCTGTGTGAAACTAGACAAGTCACTTAACCCTGATTGCCTCCCAAAACAAACAAACAAACAAAAAAGAAAGTGAAGTAAAATGAAAGATTTTCTAATTGGGGAGGACAATATGTGAAATGAAGCTGATAAAGAGGGACTGGAAGTAGGTGATCCACTGGGAATGGTGGAAAAAAGTTCAGAGAATCAGGAGCAGGATGCAATGAGTGATCTTGGTTGGTCTGGGGACCCTTCCTTAAAGTAGACATTTGGGGAGGAAACCACCAAGCACAGGAAGGTACTATAGAGGTAGAGAGGTCTTTCAGGGCAAGAAGATTGCAGAGGCTCAGTAGAGAAAGAAGTCTGGAGAATCAGGGTAGAGTCCAAGAAGAATGTTCATGTAGATCTAAGGGGAGGGGGCTTATGTTGCAGAGTTTAAGGTAGGACCACTAGAACCAGGAACAACCCCCATTACAGGAATATCTTTAGATAGATAAGATCTAGGATTTGGAAAATCCAATTCCATATTTGCAAGGGACACCTCAATTTCTACCTTTGAGTGCTCACTTCACTACTCTCCTACCTCTAGTACTGGAATTATACCTATCTACTATCTATCTATCTATCTATCTATCTATCTATCTATCTATCTATCTATCTATCTATCTATCTATCCATATAACATTTATCTATATATACTTCTGTCTAGATATTCTTCTGAGAATTAGGATAATGACATTTTCCCTTCTCAGTTTAGGTGAGAAGTAAAGTGAACATAATATAAGTATGTGCTGGGTAAAGTGAACATAATATAAGGCTTCCTTGCCACCCAACCTCTCTTGCATAAAAAGTAACCACAATAAATATGTTACTCAAGCAAGAAGTAAAACCTGGGAATTTGTAATATAGTAAAAACAGAATGCTGATTATGGTGATGTTGATGGCATTTATATAGTACTTTAAAGTTTTCAAAATGCTTTACATGTGTGATCTTAATTGATCCTTGTAAGAAACATGTGATGTTGGTACTATTGTTATCGTTCATTCACAGATGGGGAATCTGAGGTTGAGAGAGATTGACTGACTTATGTAGCATCACACAGTGAATTGTTGTTTGTCCTTCATTCTTTTTTCCCCTTTTTTGTGGGGGCAGTGAGGGTTAAGTGACTTGCCCAGGGTCACACAGCTAGTGTCAAGTGTTTGAGGTCTGATCTGAACTCAGGTTCTCTTAAATTCAAGGCTTGTACTTTATCCACTTTCCCACCTAGCTGCCCTGTCCTTCATTCTAAAAAAGGACAGTGATAGATGTCATGACTTTCAATGAATTGGATGTAAGTGAGAAAGGGCTGTGCAAAGTCAGCAGCTTCAATCTCCCAGAGCCATCCAGGTCCAGTGGCAAGATGTACATCACAATGACTGGAGATGTCCCTGGGTGTTTGAGGCAATCAGAGTTAAGAGACTTGCCCAGGATCACAAAGCTAGTAGGTACCCAAGTGTCTGAGGCTGGATTTGAACTCATGTCCATCTGAATCCAGGACCAGCGTGCTATCCTTTGTGCCACCTAGCTGCACCTATACAATAAGTGGGAGATGATATATTAACTCAAACAGAGAATGATCTCCCCAAGGAAATTTACTTTTAAATGTCTCTCTGGTTCCAGGTACTAAAATGAACAAACATATTTGTGTGTGGGGGGAGTTTTCCCGTTATGTTTTCAGCTACTAAGATACCACATACATGCATGTATGGACATAAACACATATCTGTATAGCTCTATCTCTATCATCTATCTATCTACACTTGCTTTGCTTATTCATATATACAGAGCTATAGCATGTGAAAATATTATTATGGTTTGTTTCCCCTCAGACTTTTAAAAGGAATCAAGGCAATTAGCCCCTTTTCTCAAACTTCTGCAGGAATGAACTTCGAGTCAGGAAGACTTGACTTCAAAACTTCCCTTAGGCATTTAATGGGTGTGTGACCTTGGGCAAGTTGCAACATTTTAACCTAAGTTTTTGATTTTTAAAATGAAGAAAATAACAGTACCTAACAGTTGTTGCAAAGGTAATCTGAAATAACATGGGTAAACTCTTTGCAACTCCAAAATACCACCTATGTGCTATTAGTTATGATTTTTATAATTATACTGTGCATTCCATTCCTTGTTCTTTGATGACTTGTAAGGAAGACATTACTAACTCAGAAATTTGTAGATCAAAATTTAATAAATAAATCCAAAATCCAAGAAGGTCCCAAATCCACTATTCATTTGTGAGAAAGGAAAAAACCAACAACATTAGAGTTCCTTCGACATAAATGGACCTTTCTTTTCCATTTCACTGTACAACTTGCCTCTAGTTTGAGAGGTAATGTAAAATAATTTTAACATAAAATTGTTATAATGCATAGTCATTTCTTGAAATATATTTACCTAGGGGGGAAAACAGCTTTGAGGAGAGAGTATCTCAACAAAATCATACATCTAGTAAATGTACTGATTATATCTTAATTTCTCAATAAGAGTTCACCAATTGGTCTGCCCAAAAAGCTCATAGCCTCATACAACTCAGGTAAAACTCCAGCCTGAAGGCAAGATCTAATTGCCCTCCTCTCCAATACATTTTGGACTTCGCTTCCAGCCAAGCACCCTCTCCTGCTGAACTTCTAAGCTGTCTTTGACTGAAAATAATCTCAGCACATCTTTGTGTGGGTTCAACTGCTACAGTAATTATCCTATGGCTGTGTTTGGAGTTTTTTGAAGTAATTGTGTGAGGAGTTCTGAGCATTTACTGCCTTTCCTCTGCCATCTGGGCTCTGCCTACCCTCTCCAATAGATTTTGACTGCTCTTACAGTGTATGGATCTGTGGTGGTTCACCATTGATCTAGTGTACCAAATGCATCTTTTGGAGGAATTTCAATGCCTTTTGTCCTGACCCCTATTGGTTGCAAAGTTAATTAATATTTTTTTGTATCAGGTACACAAATTCCTCATCTTATTCACACATACACACACACACACACACACACACACACACACACACACACACCAAAGGAGACAAAGGAGACCCATCCTGAGCTTTTCAGTCATTTACCAGGCTATGAAGAATCGTCTTCGGAGAGATCTGTAAGCCAGTGGAACTTTACCATCAAGAAGTGATAGACCAGGGGCAGCTAGCTGGTCCAATGGATAAAGCACTGGCCCTGAATTCAGGAGGACCTGAGTTCAAATCCGGCCTCTGATGCTTGAAACTTATTAGCTATCTGACCCTGAACAAGTCACTTAACCTTCATTGCCCCACTGATAAGGAGAAGGAGAAGGAGAAGGAGAAGGAGAAGGAGAAGGAGAAGGAGAAGGAGAAGGAGAAGGAGAAGGAGAAGGAGAAGGAGAAGGAGGAGGAGGAGGAGAAGGAGAAGGAGGAGGAGGAGGAGAAGGAGGAGGAGGAGGAGGAGAAGAGAAGAGAAGAAGAGGAAGAGGAGGAGTAGAAGAAAAGAAGAAGAAAAGAAGAGGAGGAGAAGAAAAGAAGAAGAAGAGGAGAAGAAAAGAGGAGGAGAAGAAGAAAAGAAGAAGAAGAGGAAGAGGAGGAGGAGGAGTGATAGACCTTGTCCTTAGTGGACTGTTCCATTACCATTTGTTATTCCAGAATTTCATCAGAATATTTAAAATTTTCTGTAGCCTCCCAAAGCCCTTGGTGGTGATCACCTACTGACTCTTCATCCCCCTATTGAGAAAATCTTCCTCAAAAAGGGTAGTGATGAAATTTTCTTTCCAAATGGTCATTTTCCCTTTTTTATCTTCATTCCTAAAGTAGGTTCCCAGATCTCATCTTCACTTATACCCATTCACTTTCTTATAGCTACAATCTCAGTGTATTTTAATATATTTTTCAATATTACTTCTGGATTAGAGCCAATACTTAGTGCCTAAAACCAGATCCCTGTCCCCATCAATACCCTCTCTAACTTGTTCTGTTAACAATTTCATGATGAGTTAGTTGCCCTTCTGTTTTCAGGGCACAATCCTTAAAAAATTAAGAATACATTCACATACAGTATCCAGATATTGAAAGCATCTACTTTCATTTTCATCATGTTGGTGATACAGCTTTTGAAGGAATATAAGCAATAGCCAGAGAATGCTAGCCTTAGAAATATCTTTATTGTCCCTGCTAACATCCTTAAAATAGTGAATTCTAAGAAAGAATGACAAAATTGGAATGCAAAAATGAAGGAGAACCAGCAATAGGAGGAGGAGGAGAAGGAGGAGGAGGAGACATTTTTGTTTGTCTTTGACCTCCCTGGAAATATATTCCTAATAATATTATTATTGAAAATTGACAGTTTAGTAACATTTGGGGATGTTTCCACATTATATTCTAGAATGATTGAACCAGTTTATGGTTTCATCAACAGTATACTAGTGTTTTTGGCCTCCCACAAATTCTTCAATTTCTATATTCCTCTTTTGCCATTTTGCCAACCTTACATGTATGAGTTTGATTTGTATCACTCTTATTATGAGTATTGTGAAACTTTTTATTTTTCCACATAGCTTTTAATAACATATATTTCTTCATTTATGAAGTCAATAATCTTTGACCATTTACCTCTTGTAAAATAAATCTTATTCATGTACATTTGCATCATTTCTTTATGTATCTTGTATAGTTACTTTTTATTAGAGAAAATTACCATGAAGAATTCTTTTCAAAATTGTTTTCCTTTCTTTTTTCTTTATTCTTTTTCTTTTTCTTTTTTTTCTTTTTTTTTTTTTTGCTTATGGAGAACTTTTCAATTTTAAGTCACCAGAATTGATCATTTTATCCTCCATAATCCTCTATCTTCATTGTTTAGGTCAGATTTCTCTTTGCTTTAGTTGTAAATATTATCTTCATTTTTCTCTAATTAAAACTATGATAAAAATTTGTGATATTTTATATTCATGTATAAATATGTATGTATACATTTGGAATTTTTATGGCCTGAAATATTGATCTAAACCTAGTATCAGCTAGACTCCTTTCTAGTTTTCCTACCAACTTTTATTTAATAAGGAGTCCTTACCCCATTGTTCAGTGTACCTGATATTATTGAATTAAGCATGTTTATTTTTAATTGCTTTTAGTTCTCATTTAAAGAACATGCCTCTGATCAAGTTCTCTACTTATTTTGTAGCCAGAACCAAATTGTTTTCATGACTATTGTTTATAGAAAATGTTGTGATCCTCTTCTGATAGATCTCTTTATCCCACTTTTTTCCCCTTTTTTTGGAGGTTATTAATCATTATCAAGTTATAACAAACATTTGTTAATCACCTTGAGCCAGGTACTTTTTCTCTAGATAAATTTTGCTTTTATTTTTTTCTAAATCTATAACATAACCCTTTGGTAATTGATTGGGATGGCATCATAATTTATGAATTAATTTGTGCATCATAACTACTTTGTTATTTTGGTACTATCTAGCCATTAATATTTTTCTAATATATTTTCTATAATAATTAGCATTAATATAGCTCTGGTGGTTTATAAAACACTTTTCAAATATAAGCCAATTTATTTTTGCAAAAATTCTAGGAGGTGATGTTATTTTTATCCCAATTTTACAAATGAAAAAGTTTAGAAAGAGAGAGATTAACTGAATTATCCAGGGTCAGACACCTTTGAAGTATCTGAGGTCAAATTTAAACTCATGTCTTCCTCATTCCTAATTACCTACATATGTAGATGCTGTATCTTCTATTAGAATGTTATATCCTTGAAGTCATGTACTGTTTCCCATTTTATTTCTGTGAAAATTTTTTATAGTTTTATTTTAATTTATGCCTGGGAGTGACTTGGACCCCAAGACACTTAATATATTCTTTAGTTAATTGGAATGAGCTTTCAGTTCCAAACTCTTCCAGTAGGTTTCATTAGTAATATATAGATTTATGATTTTGGTGAATTTTTATGTCCTATTTTCCTTGCATTATTATTTTAATCATATTTTAACAGAATATATTGAGTTTTTGAGAAAAACTACCATATTAACTAAGAATAGTCACAATTATTTTCTTTTTCACTCTGCATATTTTCTAACTTTCTTTTTCTTGACTAAGTACTATAGATTACATTTCTAGAATCTTGCTAAACAGTGGTGATGATAATAGGTATCATTTACTCATAAAACATACATTCATCCCTACAAATTCTAGTGTGTTTTGAAAATAAATGAGTATTGTATTTCCTTTGCCATTTAAAAAACATTTATTAGTATATTCGGGTAATTTTTGTTGTATTAATATCAATTTCATATATACTTTTCTTAATATTGAATAATTCTTCATTTCTAACAGACTAAGTCTAAACCTAATTTTTATTGTTTTGAATATGTGGTATGATTTTATGAATTTCTTTTTGCTTTAATATTTTTAGGCATTTATTTGATGTATTCTTTATCTGAATGATCTTTCCCTATGTCAGGTTTATGGAGTATTATTTTATTAAAAATCTTTGTAAACTATTTTTCCATATAATTTATAGGATATTGTAATTAACTTTTCTTTAATTATCTGAAACAATTCACTTAAAAATCTATTGACTTGATTCCCCCCCACCAAGTTGGAAATTCATTCTGGGTTTTTAGATCCTTGTTATGGATGTTTTTTTTTTATTTTAAAAGAGTTTGAGAATTAAAAAATTTTTATTTCTTAATTAGCTTATGCATTTAATAATATATTTTGTAACTATCACTTTATTGGCATATAATTGCGTTATTTGTTCTCTAATTTTTCCACTACTTTATTGTGACTTCTCATTTTTCATTTTTGATATTGTTTTGTCCTAGCTCCATTTAAATCATACTAGCTAATAGTTTACCTTTTTATTACTAATTTTATTTACTTCATAAATCACCTCCTAATTGTATTTAGTGATTTCTGGTTTTAGTTTTATCCCTTTATATATTTTTTTCAAATTTTCTCTTTTTGTTACTATTTGGAAGTGTTTGATTTGTTGCTTTTTCTAATCATTTACCCAACACTCCTGAGCAAATAGGGGGAGAAGAAATGGAAGAAGTGTCACATTTTATATTCTCAGGCTTTAAGATCAATGCAGACAGGGACTACCACCATGATATTAAAAAAACAAAACAAAACAAAACAAAACGGCAAGCTTGCTCCTTGGAAGGAAAGCTATGGCCAATCTGGACAGCATACCAAAAAAGCAGAAACATCACCTTCCTTATAAATATCTGTATAGTTAAAGCTATTGTTTTTACAGTAGCAATGTATGGCTGTGAGATTTACACTATAAGGAAAGCTGAGGGCCACAGAACTGATGGTTTTTGAATTGTGGTACTGGGGAAGAATTTTGAGAGCAAGGAGAATCAAATCATTAAATACTTGAAGAAATTAATTCAGGCTATTCACTGGAAGGTCATATAGTAAAATAGAAGCTTAAATACTTTGGCCACAAAATAAGTAGATAGGACTCATTATAAAAGACCATGATGTTGAGGGAGATTGAAGGCAAAAAGGAAAAAAGGAATGGCAGAGTATGAGGTAGAAAGATAATGTAATGGAAACAATCAACCTGTACTTGGATAGCCATGTAAAAATAGTGAAGGATAGAAGGCCATGGAGTACTATTTATTGTCTATGGAATGACAAAGAGTCAAACATGATGGAATCACTGCACAGTAAATCTATTAAATTTTATTTTTGCTTATGAACATGTTTAAGGCTATTCATTTACCCCTAAACACTGCAATGGCTGCATCCCACACCTTCTGGTGTGCTGCTACATTCTTATCACTTTCAATGATGTAATTATTTATTTCTACTCTAATTCATTTTTTAATCTGCCTATTATTTAGGATTATAATATTTAGTGTTGGTTTAAAATTGAACACTTTGCCCCTCCCAAATTATCCTCATAGATTATTATTTTTATAGTATTGTCATCAAATAAAAGGTACATTTTATATTTCGGCTATTCATTAATTTTGTGTTTTGTATACTCTAATACACATTTGCCTTTTGTACAATAGTCATGCTGGGAAATATGTATAAATACTCCAATTTCAATTTAATCATTAAAAACAAATCATATACAAATTTTCTGAAATTCTATTCAGAACTTTTACTTCTTTTATCTTTTAGTTAGATCTTTCTAAGACTTAAGACTCATCAAAGGCTCTGGTAATCATGGTCTTGTTATCTATTTATCCCCATAATTCAATTAGATTTATTTCAGGTATTTAGATTTTATATCATTCAACATATATGTATGAATATATTAACGTATATCCATATACGGTTATTTGAACATATATGATTACATATATGTACATATATAAACTTTACATTTAAATATGTAGCAATATATAGTTTGGGTTATTTAATTTCCTTATGCCTTTAATCATAATGTAACAATATAGTTTCTCTTTGTGCAATTTAATCAATCACTAAGTGTCTTTTACTACCTACTTTTTGCCAGTATTTTATATCATTTATTTTTAGTGGTATCTTCTCTAAAACAGTGAATGCCATCCTTGCTTATTTTATTCAACTAAAGAATAATAAATTATCATCTTTTAAATGTTATGTAAATCTTTATATTCAGCAGCATTTCTTATACAAAATAGTATTTCAGTTCTATTCTTTAATATATTATGCAATCCTCTTCAGCTTTCCAAATTGTGTCATCATATTTACAGTCATGGTATTAATGTTATTCATTTTTTCTCTTTCTCCCTTTATATATACATACATACATACCCACACCCACATATGGACCATATGTGTGTTTGTGTGTGTGTGTGTATGTATATGTATATATTATATATATATATATATATCTCAAATGCTTCCTTCCTTCTACTTACTATATGCATCTCCTTGTACATGGAAAATAAAATAGTAAATAAAAGGAATTCATACTAATACTTGTATCTATAATTAGAATATTTGGGGCTTACTCTTTTGCACTTGTATTCTTTATAAATCCAGGTCTAAGGTACAGGATATTATTTTTAATGTTTTCCCTTTCATAATCCATCCTCCATCTTTCATTTTATTTTTTCTTGGGAATATTCTCTCCCCAACTCCACCTTCCTTCCCATATCTTCTTTCCTCTCCTCATCTTGGCTTATTTCCTCTTTTATCTTAATTTATTTCATCATAAAAATAAATTATTTTGATCTTTTGTTTCTGTACAGCAAAATCCCCCTTATAGTCTTATAGTCTTCCCTTTCTAAAGAGGCTTTCCATATAACAGATATTTTTAAAGAATAAAAATAAAGAAATAACTCTTAATATATTTCCCAAATATGTCATTTTTCATGTGTCTGTGTACATGTCTTTATGTGTATCCAACTTATCTAGTAAGATAAGAGTAAATTTCAGGAGTTTCTTAGTCTTCCACTTTATTATCTATTTTTTTTTTACATATTCATTTCTGATGTGCCTCAATACTCAGAAATAGTAGTTCTTCTTTCTTCCTTATTCCTTTCATAATGCGATCCCATTTTCTCTCTTACTTCTTTATTCTCTTAAAGAAGCACAAAGTTTCCTTCAGGATGTAAGTTTATTTTTTGCCTATTCTTTTCATTTTTAATACCATGTGATACTTAAGTGACACTCAACTCTTTACTTCTTTTAGTATGCAGCTACTTAAATGGCATGTTTTCTTTTCACTTTGTTCAAAGATAGACACTTTTCTATGTTTTGCGTATTTTATGTTTATATTTCAAAGACTCAATGTGATTCTAGTTTTCTCAGCTGGAATTCTTGGAAATCTATTTTATCAGAGATACATTTTTCCCTGATAGCATCCACTTATTTATGTCATTCTTGGTAATATTTTTCTTCTTTTTTTTTCTTTGATATATCCTAACATGAAATTTATCTTATTAAAAGTTTTGTGAAAAAAATTAAATTAAATTTTAAAATTGTTGCAGTACCATTTCATTACACCATCTATCCCACCAGAGGGTTTTTGTGTTCTTCTTCCCATACTTTGTCTTATCTAGATATATTTTAATTAGTTTGAGGATTCATAAAAATTTAAATTCTACATATTTGGAATACACAGACAAAATGTGATCCAATTCAGGGAGCCTGAGACAGTAATGTTTCAAAGGTCTCCTCTTTTTTGCAATGTCATAGAAAAAGAAGTGACTGTAAAAGAGCTGCATGCCAAATGAAGTTTTCTGTGGTAATAATATTATTAATTTTAAGTCCCTTTTAATAAACAATGTATATTTAAAGTTATACTGATTTAGATTTCACATGTTGTCAAAAGTTCCAGCTAAGCTGCAAGGTGTAAGTTGGGTATATAGATATATATTTAAGATTTATAGGGGGGCAGCTATATGGCATAGTGAGTAGAGCACTGTCCCTGGATTCAGCAGGACCTGAGTTCAAATCTGGCCTCAGACACTTGACACATTATCTGTGTGACCTTGGGCAAGTCACTTAACCCTCATTGCCCCACCAAAATAAATAAATAAATAAACAAACAAACTAACAAACAAATAAATAAATATTTATAGGGAAATATTAAATGGGAGCTGATTATGACAAGTTTTATTGGCCAAAAATATTATCATCTATTTTTATTTCTTTTTTTTTCATAAAGACAACTATCTCTAAAGTGAGAGGGCAAGAGAGATACAATCATTTATAGATGATTTTCAGAGAGATTTTACTTGGCTATGACTTAGCTAACCTGTGTTATATGATACAGTGGTGGGGCACATCCCGAGACAACCTTCTAAAACTAAATTTTAAAGGCCACAGCAGCAATATCATGTTGTTGACACAATAGAGTTGATGAAAGTTTGAGTCATAGATATGCTTGTTATAAGCTATATTAAATTAGTCAAGTCACTAAAACTTTCCAAACATTAGCTTTCTGATCTATAAAATGGAAATAATATTGTTCCTTGTCTCACAGCATTGTCATAAAACCTCAAGGAAAATTTACATCTATACAGTGTTTGTTTTATGTTTTCCACAGGGTCATATTTTAATATACCATTATAATCAGTCGCTACAATTGTGAGTGATGAATTTGGAGTCATCAAGACTTGTGTTCAAATGCTGCTTCAGATATCTATTAGTTTTGTGACACTGGAAAAATCATAAACATTCTTGGAAACAATTTTCTTACCTTTCAAATGAATATTTAGATAAAATGGAGCCAAGATGGCAGAATAAAGTTGGGGCCTCACCTGAGCCCTCCCAAATTACCTTCTAAGAGAGCAGTGAATATACATCTCCTTAGTCCATATTACCTTGGAAAAACTAAAAACTTGCAGACTCTCACAAAACTGGCTCTGTGAACAGCATCAAGAAAGGCCTGAAACATGGAGAGTACCCCATGTACCCCAGAAGCACCACAACTTTAACAAAAGGCTAAAAGTAAAGAAATAGGCTAGATAATGAATAAACAACAATAAAAAAGAAGTCAATCCTAGAAAGATACTATAGTGACAGGAAAGATCAAAACACAAACTCAGAAGAAGACAATGAAATCAAAGCAGCTACATGTAAAACTTCATAGAAAAATGTGAATAGGTTTCAGGACCAAAAAGAACTAGAACTCCCAAAATATTTTTAAAGCTAATAATAGAGATAGAGGAAAATTTTGAAAAAGAAATGAGTGTGATGTAAGAAAATAATGAAAAGGAGTCAACAGTTTAGTAAAAGAAGTATAAATAGTTACTAAAGAAAAGAACACCATAAAAAGAGAATAGGCCAAATGATAAAAGAGGCAAAAAAAAAATCTACCAAAGAAAACTCCTTAAAGAACATAATTGTTCAAATGGAAAACAAGTTACAAGTGCTCAATGAAGAAATTTTTTTTTAAAAATCCAATATTTTCCTCTTTTGTCACATTAGCAACTCTGATGGTATGAGGTGGTACTTCATAGTTGCTTTTAATATTTCTCTGATAAATAATGATTTAGAACTTTTTTCATATGAATAAAGATAGCTTTGATTTCTTTATCTGAAAACTGTTCATATCCTTTCACCATTCCTCAATTGGGGAATTACTTGTATTCTTATAAATTTAACTCAGTTCTCTTTATAATTGAGAAATGAGGCCTTTATCAGAGACACTTGTTACATAGATTCTTTCCCAGTTTTCTACTTCTCTTATAATTTTGGTTGCATTTGTTTTGTTTGTGTGAAAAGTTTTTAATTTGTTGTAATCATAATTATCTGTTTTACATTTTGTAATACTCACTATACCTTCTTTGTTTATAAATTTCCCCCTATATATAAATCTGACAAATAAATTAGGCCATGCTTGCTTAATTTGCTTATGGTATCATCCTTTACATGTAAATCATGAACCCATTTTGACTTCATTTTTGTATAAGGTGTCACATTTTGATCTATACCAAATTTCTGCCATACTGTTTTCCAGTTTTCCTAACAGTTTTTGTAAAATGATAAGTTTTTCTTCCAAAAGCTGTGATCTTTTGATTTAGAATATACTAAATTACTAAAGTATATTGCTATTCATAACTATTCTATTGTACTGAGCCAACACTCCATTTCTTATACAGTACCAGATTGTTTTTATAATTATTGCTTTATAATACAGTTTGGGATCTGGTATGACTAGACAAACTTTTTATCTTTTTTCATTGATTCATTTGATGTCCTTCAGCTTATTTTTCCCCTTCAATAATTAATTTTATTATTTTTCCCAATCTATAAAATAATTTTTGATAGTTTGTTATGGCACTAAATAGATTTAAGTAGGACTGTCATTTTTATGATATTGCCTTGGCCTATCAATGAGCAATTAATATTTTTCAAATTATTTAGATCTGACTTTATTTGTGTAAAAACTGTTTTGTAATCATGTCCATATTGTTCCTGGTTTTGTCTGGGCAGGTAGACTCCTAAGTATTTTATATTATCTATAGTTATTTTATTTTATTTTTTAAATAATAACCATTTTTATTTATAGTTTTGAGTTCCAAAATTTAACCATCTTTCCCTACTCTACCCTCCCTGAGGCAATAAGCAATCAGACATGAATGATACATGTGCAATTATATACAACATTATGATATTAGTCATTTTGTATAAGAAAAAATGAAAGAAAATGAAAAATAGCATGCTTCTGTGTTCAAACAGTATCAGTTCTTTCTTTGGAGGTGGATAGTATGTTTTATCTGTATTCCTTTGGGATTGTCTTGGGTCATTGTATTGCTGAGAATAGTTAAAGTCATTCATAGTTCTTCATCAAACAATATTGCTGTCTCTGTGTACAACATTCTCTTGATTCTGCTCACTACACTATACATCCGTTCATACAAGTCTTTCCAGGACTTTCTGAAATCATCCTGGTTGTCATTTCTTATAGGACAATAATATTCCATCACCATCATACACCACAGTCATCACCCAATTGATGGGCATTACTTTGATTTCCAATTCTTAGCCAACGCAAAAAGAGCTGCTATAAATATTTTTGTACAAATAGGTCTTTTTATCTTTTTGAGGATGTCTTTGGGATATAAACCTAGCAGTGGTATTGCTGGTTGAAAGGTTATGCACAGTTCTATAGCCCTTTGGACATCATTCCAAATTATTTTCCAAAGTGGTTGGAACTTTTCAGAAATCCACCAAGAGTGGGTTAGCATCCCAGTTTTTCCACATCCCTTCCAAAACCCAATATTTTTGGTGTTTGTTATATTTGCCACTCTGATAAATGTGAGGTGATACCTTCAGAGTTGTTTTAATTTGCATTTCTCTGATAGTGATCTAGAGCATTTTCCCCATATGATTATACATTTCTTTCTACAGTTATTTGAAATGGAATTTCTCTTTCTATCTGTTGCTGCTGGACTTGATTACTAACCTATAGAAATGCTGATAATTTCTGTGAGTTTATTTTATATCCTGCAACTTTGCTAAAGTTGTTAATAATTCCAATTAGTTCTCAGTTGATTTTCTAGGATTTTCTTAGTATAGCATCATATAATTTGCAAAGAGATAGTTTTGTTTCCTAATTGCCTATGTTAATTCCTTTAACTTATTTTTCATCTCTTCCTGCTACAGCTAATATTTCTCATACAATGTTAAATAATAAAGGTGATAATGGGCATCCTTGATTCACCCTTAATGTTATTAGGAAAACTCACTTATCCCCATTACAGATAGTACTTGCTGATAGTTTTATATAAATACTACTTATAAATACTTCTTATAATGGGTTGGGGGGCAGCTAGGTGGCACAGTGGATAAAGCACCAGCCCAGGATTCAGGAAGACCTGAGTTAAAATCCAGCCTCAAACACTTGATGCTTACTAGCTGTGTCACCCTGGGCAAGTCACATGAACTTCATTGTCCCCCCCAAAAAAAAAATAAAATAAAATAAGACTGAGTGCTGTATTTTGTCAAAGGCATTTTTCTGCATCTATTCAGATAATCACATGATCTCTGTTAGTTTTGTTATTGATATGACCAAGTATACTGATGGTTTTCTTCATATTGAATCAGCTCTGCATTTCTGGTATAAATCCCATCTGGTCATAATGTATGATACTTGTGGTACATTTCTGTCTTCTCTTTGCTAGTATTTTATTTAAATTTTTGCTTCAATATTCATTGGGGAAATTTGTCTATAATTTTCTTTCTCTGTTTTGGTTCTTCCTGATTTGGGTATCAGAACCATATTTGTCTCATAAAAATACTTTGGTACTCTTCCTTCATCTATTTTCCCCAAAAGTTTATATAGTATTGGGATGAGTTGTTCTTCAAATATTTGATATAATACACTAGTGTATCCATCTGTTCCTTGGGATTTTTTGTATTAAGAATTTCATTGATGTACTATTTAATTTCTTTTTCTAATATTGGATTATTTTAGTATTTTATTTCTTCTGTTAACCTGGGTAATTTATATTTTTGTAGATATTAATCCTTTACATTTAGATTGTCAAATTTGTTGGCTTATAATTGGGCAAAATAGCTCCTAACAAAATATGGTGAGCTCACCCCTTCCATTTTTGATTACAGTAATTTTGTTTTTTCTTTCCTTTGTTAAATCAAATTTTAAAATTATTTATATATTTTATTGTTTTTTTTTATAAAACCTGCTTCTAGTTATAGTTTTAGTTCAATGATATTTGTTTTTTACTTTCAATTTTATTAATCTCTCCTTTGATGATCAGGATTTCCAAATTGGTGTTTAATTGGGGATTTTTTTATTTGTTCATTTTCTATGGTTTTTTTTTTTTAGTTGCATGCCCAATCCACTATTGATCTGCTCTTTTTCTCTATTTTATTGATGTAAGAAATTAGGGACATAAAATTCCCCTAAATACTGCTTTGCCTGTATCCCATAAATTTTCATATATTCTCATTCTTCTCATTTTCTTCAATGAAATTATCAATTGTTTTTATGAGTTGTTCTTTGTCCCACTCATTCTTTTAGGATTAGATTATTTAATTACAATTAATTTTTAATCTCTTTCCACTGCCCACTATTGAATGTAATCTTTATTGCATTATGATCTGAATAATATATGTTTACTACTTCTGCATATCTGCATTTGGTTGAGATTTTATGTCCTAATACATGGACAATTTTTGTGAAGGTACCATGCACCTCTGAGAAAAAAAAAAGGATATTTCTTTCTATTCGCATTCAGTTTTCTCCAGAGATATATCATATCTATAATTTCCAGAAAGATATTCACTTCCTTATCTACTTTCTCTTTGTTGTTGTTGTTGTTGTTGTTGTTGTTGTTAGATTTATTTTGTTCTGAGTAGGGAAGATTAAGGTCCATTATTAGTATAGTTTTATTTTGTATTTCCACCTATGACTCATTCAACTTTTTTCAAAAATTTAGATGCTATGCCATTTGGTACATGTATGTTAAGTATTAATATGATTTCGCTGTCAATGGCAGCTTTCAGAAAGATATAGTTTCCTTCTTTATCTCTTTGAATTAGATCTATTTTTGCTTTCTTTTCCTTAAATCATGATTGTTATACCTGCTTTCTTTGCTTCAGCTAAAGAATAATAGATTCAATTTTAGCCCCTTTCCTTTGCCCTGTGTGTATCTCTCTGTTTCAAATGTCTTTCTTTCTTTTTTTGATGATTCTCTGAATAGAAATTTATTTTCCAAAATATATGTAAAAACAAAATTTTAACATCAATTTTTTTAAAACTTTGTGTTCCAATTTCTCTTCCCTGCTCCATTCCCACAACCCACCCACAAGAACTCAAGCAATTCAAAATAAGTTATACATGAGTAGTCATGGAAAAATTCCCATATTAGCTAGTTGTGAAAGAAAACAGTCAAAAAACCCAAAACTTCAGATTAAGGAATTGTCAAAGAGGAAAAGAAAAAAAAATTTAAATGTGTTTCAATCTGTTTTCAGATATTATCAGTTCTTTCTCTGCAGATGGGCTGAAATCTTCATAAGTCCCTCAGGGTTACATTAGATCATTGCCTTGCTGAAAACAACCCCATGCTTCCCAGCAGATCATCCCCCACTATTGCTGTTATTTTGTATACAGTACATTTCACTCTGCTTCAGTTTATGTAGGTCTTTCCAGGTTTTTCTGATAGTATCCTGTTCATTATAACCTCTATATAGTACCTTAAGCTTCACAGAGAATTTCCTTAATAAAAGCCCAGCAAAGTAGGTACCATATGTTTTGCCATTATAATCAATAATCATAACTATTTCCCTCCATCCCACTCCCTTCCCATGGCATTTACACTATCTTCTTTTTACCTATTCCTTCTCAAAAGTGTTTTACTTCTGACTATCCTCTCCCTTGCTCTGCACTCCCTTTTTTCACCCTTCCTTCCTTATCTTCTTCCCCTCCTACTTTCCTGCAGAGTTAAATGTATTACTCCTCCCAATTGGGTATGAAATTTATTCCCTCCATGAGCCCACTCCAGTGAGATCAGGGTCCCTGAGCTAATTCTGTGTTCTAAATTTGTCTTCCCCCCTCCCTCCTCAATGCTCTCTATGAGATCAAGCAATTCAATATGTCATACTGGTTCAGTAATGCAGAACATTTTCATCTTCCTTGAAAGTGTTTTGCTTTTTACTGCTCTCTCTCCCAATCTGCCCTTTCCTCCTTCCCTTCTTCCCTCCTTCCCTTTTCTCCCTCCCCTCCTTCAGGGCAAAAATATATTACTATACCTACTTGAGTATGTATGTTAATCCTTCTTTGAGCCAATTCTGATGATATTAAGGTTCACTCACTCCCCAACTCCTTCCCCCTCTTCTACTCTCCTCCATAAGCTTTTTCTTGTTTCCTTTATGTGAATTACCTCTCCCTAGACCATCTCTCCCCTTCTCCCTCCCCCAGTTTATTCCTCCTACACCTCAACCCTAATTTAATGATGTCATCATGGACTAGTTAGGTGGCACAGTGGACAAAGCACCAGCCCTGGACCCAGGAGGTCCCAAGCCCAAATCTAGCCCCAGACATAAGACACCCCACCCTATCTGCCCCACAAAGCACAAAACATAAATGCTTTACAGATATCATCCCTTCATATTCAGTTCAGACCTGTGTCTTCTGTGAGTTTCTTACTGAGATAGTTCTTAGATTTTGAAGTATTATCTTCCCATGTAGGAATGTATACAGTTTGATGATTTAATATCCCTCATGAAGTCTTTTCTCTGTTTGCCTTTTTATGTGTCTCCAGGGTCTTCTATTTGAAAGTCAAATTTTCTATTCAGTTCAGGTCTTTTCATCACAAATGCTTGAAAAACCTCTTTCTCATTGAAATCCCATTATTGCCTTTAAAAGATTATACTCAGTTTGCTGGGTACATGATTTTTGGCTGTAGTCCCAGTTCCTTTGCCCTCTGAAATATCATATTCCATGCCCTTTGGTCCTTTAATGTAGAAGCTGCTAGATGTTTCTTTATCTTTATTGGAGCTCCACAGTATTTTAATTCCTTATTTCTAGCTGCTTGAAATATTTTCTCCTTGACCTGGGAGTTCTGGAATTTGGCTATAATATTCCTGGAGGTTTTCCTTTTGGGATCTCTTTCAGGAGATGAATGGTGGATTCTTTCAATTTCTATTTTACCTTCTGCTTCTAGAATATCAGGGCAATTTTCCCTCACAATCTCTTGGAGGATGCTGTCTAAGCTTTTGTTTTGGTCATGGTTTTCAAATAATCTCTCCTAGATTTATTTTCCAGGTCAGCTGCTTTTCCAAGGAGATATTTCACATTGCCCTCTAGTTTTTCATTCAATTGGATTTGCTTTACTGTGTCTTGGTTTCTCATAAGGTCACTAGCTTCCATTTGTTCAATCCTAATTCTTAGGAAGTTATTTTCATCAGACAGTTTTATAATCTCCTTTTCCACTTGGCTTTTCAAACTGTTGACTTTTTTCTCATGACTCTCCTGCATCATTTTCATTTCCCTTTCCATTCTTTCCTCCTTTTCTCTACATCTTCTTTCTATTTCTCCTACTTTCTTTTCAAAGTTCCTTTTGAGAGCTTCCATAGCCTGAGACCAGTTCATATTTTTCTTGGAAGGTTTGGGTGTTGGAGCTTTGACCCTGTTATTATCTTCTTCTTCTGAGGTTGTATTGTGGTCTACCTTACCCCCAAAGAAGTTTTCAATGGTCTTCTGCTTTCTCTGCCTACTCATCCTGCCTTACTATTTCTTGGCTTTTAACTCCTTCTTAAAGTGTGGTGCTGCTTCCAGGACACACTGTTCAAACTACAGTGTGGCCCGGGGGATGGTTGGACTTCTTCTTAGCCTACCTGACCTCACTTTCATTTGATTTTAAAATCTCCACTGGGGGGTGAGTGGGGGTGGGGCTGCTTCTCAGCTCCACTCCTGTTCCCAACTTCAGAGGGTCCCAGGTGTTTTGGTTGGGGGGGGGCAGGCAGGTTTCAATCTCACCTGGCCTGTTCTCAGGTCCAGAGATAACCCCAGGGCTACTTAGTAAGCAACCAACCAGGAAAGCATTCTGTGGTGTGGTTCTCAGCTTCTGATGAGCCTGCCTGGTCCCCTCCCTCACCTGGGCCTTGAGCCGCTCAGGATTTCTTCCTGGTTGCCCACTAGCGTGAGACAGTTGAATCCTTCCTCCCCTGTCCACTGGTACCTCTGCACTTAGCCCCCTGGGCCAGCCGTTCATCCTGACCACACGCTCCTTTCCAGAAGACACTGATACTGCAGCCGATTCAGAGGCACTGGGGCAAATTCCTCTGGTGGATGTCTGGTGTGTCGGCCCAATTGTGGGGTTAGGCTTTATTAGTGGCCCAGGACAGCCCTCTGAAATCTATCTATAGCTGTAGAAAACTCTCATCATGAATCTCTGTGTTTCTCTGCCCCAAGGGCTCCTTTACTGCTATTTTTGGGGTGATTGCATCAGGAGCCCTGTGAGTTTAATGTCCTTCCTCTGCCATCTTGGCACTGCCCTAAATGAATTTCTTTTAAACAACATATTGCAGGATTTTGGTTTTTAATACATTCTACTATCTTCTTCTGTTTAATGGATGAGCTAATCTCAATCACTTTTATACTTATGATTAACTGTGTATTTCCCTCCATGCTATTTTTCACTTTTTTTATTCCCCTCTCTCTCTTACCCCCTCATCCTTTCCCTCCTCACAAGTGTTTTGCTTCTGATCACCATCTTCTACAATATATCATCTCTTTTAATAGTTTCCCCTCCCTTTCAATTATCCCTGTCTTTTTTTTTTCCTTCCTTATAGGGCAAGATAGATTTCTATATACAAACAAGTGTGTGTGTGTGTGTGTGTGTGTGTGTGTGTGTGTTATTTCCTTTATGAGCCAGTTTTCATGAGAGTAAGGTTTAAACTTTGCCTAAAACCTCTCTCCATCTTCTCCATTATAATCACTTTTTTATGCCTCTTTTTTTCTGGTATAATTTACATCATTTGATCTCCCCCATCCTTCTTCTTCTAGTGCAATTTCTTTCTCAATCCATTATTTTGTCCTCTTAAACATCTCATCAATGTTACCTTATATCCACACCCTCTGTCTATATAAATTCCCTCCAATTATTTTTATAAATAATAAAATTGGTAAAAGTTGCAAATATCATCTTGCCATATAGAAATATAAACAGTTTAACCTTATTGAATTTATGTTATTTTTCTTTTTTATTTCTATTTTTTTTATGTTTCCATTGAATCTTGCATTAGAAGTCATTTTTTTTAAATTCAGCTCTAGTCTTTTAATCATTAATGCTTGAAAATCCTCCATTTAATTAAATTACATTCCACCACCACCACCACCACCACCACCACCACCCCAAAGGTAATATTCTTTATTGTGGAAAGATCCAAATCCTGTGTAATCCTGATTATAGTTCCACAATACTTTTTTTTTTTCTTTTTGGCTGCTTGCAATACTTTTTCCTTGATATGTGAGTTCTGGAATCTTGCTATGATGTTCCTGGGAGTTTTCATTCTGGGTTCTCTTTCAGGTGGTAATCAATGGATTCTTTCCACTTCTATTTTGGCATCTAGTTTCTAATATATCATGGCAGTTGTCAGTTTTCCTTGATAATTTCTTGAAAAATATTGTCCAGGCATTATTTTTTTTTTGTTTTTTGATCATGCCTTTCAGGTAGTTCAGTAAGTCTTATATTATTGCTTCTGGATCAATTTTCTAGGTCAGTTGTTTTTCCAGTGATAAATTTCCCATTTTCTTCTATTTTTACTTGATTTTGTTCTATATTACATATATATATATTGCAGGGCAATGGGGGTTAAGTGACTTGCCCAGGGTCACACAGCCAGATTTGATCTATTATAACTTGATGTCTCATACAGTGATCAGTTCCCACTTGTTCAGTTCTGAATTTTAAGAAATTATTTTCTTGAGTGACACTTTGTATTTCCTTTTCCGTTTGGATCATTCTGGTTTTTGGGGAGTTATTTTCCTAAGTAAATGTTTATATATCCTCTCCCATGCTATTGACTTTTTTTTTCTTGCATTTTCTTGAATTGCTCTCATATATTTTCCTTTTTTTCTTCTACTTTTCTACTTTGCTTTTTGAAATCCTTTTATAGCTCATTTAGGAATTCTTTTTCAGCCCGAGAAAAAATTACATTTTTCTTTAAAACTTTACCTGTAGCCATTTTGGTACTATTTTTTTTTTCTCCTCTAAGTTTATGCCTTGTTCCTCTCTATTACCATATTAACTTTCTATATTCGAACATTTTCTTGTTTTCTTGCTCATTTTATGCCTTTTGTGTGTTTGACTTGGCTGAGAGTTGGGGCCCACTGCTGTTGGGTTGTTATGGAAATGGAGTCCATTTCGTAAGCTCCAGAAATGGGATCTGGGAAGAGCTTCACTATAGTTCAGCAGTGGGGTCAAGCCCTCCCTGGTGGCCCATGTTGGGGGTGGTGTTACTGATATGAGGCTTTCCTATACTGGCCCATATTGCTCATTTGCCTAGAAGGTCACTGTTTTTTAGGAGGTCAGAGCCTCATGGCTGGATTGGCCCAGGCCTAGAACACTGTTGCAGGTGCCTTGCTGTGACATCCACTGAAGTCGCTGCAACTTCTACTTCTGTAGCCACTGCTGCTGTTGCTGCCACCTTGTTCTTTTACTGCCACCCCAGGCTGCTGCTACTGCTTCTGTGGCCTCCACTGCTGCTAGAACAATTGCAGCCACTTAAACTCACTCACCTCCCACACAGGTAAAACAGACCTTTCCCTCTGGGCTGGTAAGCTACTACCCTGATACTGGAACAATTCAAAGGCAGCTATTTATTTGTTTGGAGGGGAAATTTGGGAGGGCTTCTGAGGATTCCTTTCTCACTCTGCCATCTTGGCACTGTAAGTAATGTGTCAAGTTTCTTTCCAGTTTTCCCAGAAATTTTGGCCTAAGAAGAAATCATTATCACAAGAATTGCTGTCTTTGAGTTTATTAAACACAAGGACACCATGTTCTTGATATGGTATTTTTATGAAATTAATAATTTTAAGAAAGGATTGATTGAACTAACTATATGATCAGAATCAAGTCACTGTATTTCATTTTCTATTTCCTACTCAGCAAAGGGGAAATAATAATACTTATAATATCTCAAAGTATTAAGGTAAAAAAAAATTGTCAACCACATCCCATTATATACTATACCACATCAGTGGGCACTTCCTCCAATGATGTATAATTACAACACATCCATGACCTGCAAATGCAGACATACCCTCTCACAAATCTCCATCCAGAATCAATTCAATGGGAATGAAGATGAAGAGAAAAGAGCAAAAAACATTGGGGAATATAAATTATAGAGAAAGAAAAAAAACATTAATATTGTGTATTAATTCTTTTTAAATATTCTATTTATAAAAGAGGAGGGAAGTGAGATGGCTAGTAATCAGGTAGCTCAGCATTGTCACTCTAATTGCTAAACCTTCTCAGACCTTATACTGTAGTCCTGTAAATAGGCCCCTATTCTCTTGTTCCTGATTCAAGTCCTTTTGTTGGTATCCTTCTTCCTTCATGGAAGAGTCAAAAGAATAAAGAGATGCAGCTGTCCAAAGAGTGATTTGAGCTGAAAATTGGAGAAATTTCTCAGATACTTTCTCCTCATGCAACAACAGTGAGTTGTGTAAGTTAAGGAAGAAATGTCTCCAGCTCTCTGCCAATCACATGTCGTTCATATGGTCCATGATAAGCTATAACTGTGAAGAAATATGTTTAACTTACAAGCATTATGCTGTTTTTCTTAACTATATTCATTGTGTATTGGTTGTAATTCAAAATAAATTGGCCCTGCTTTAAAAAAATCTAGTTTCTGAATCATGGTGATTCATTCATTCAGAGGCATTTGATAGTACAATGGTATGATCTGGTTGCATTAAATAGGCAACATAACATAGTGGAAACAGCCCTTAAATTATATCAAGAGATCTGGGCTCAAGTTTTGACTTGCTACTGACCAGGATAGGGAAAAGAAGGAAAGAAATAGGAAAATAAAGGAAGAATGAGCTAGACTAATTGATCTCTGATACTCTTTCCAACTCTAAGATTCTGTGTTCCCAGGTAAAAATCACCTTGTGAATTTCTAGTTGCCTCACATATTGTCCTACCAAATACCATTAGTGGATTCAAAGAAACATTTTGGCAGGTATTCATAGCATAATTAGATCACCAAATCTGTAGATGTCATGTTACTGGGAGGGATACCAAACACACTAGATATCAGACAGGATCCAAAAGAATTTTGACAAACTGAAGCATTGGGCTGTATTTAATAAGATGAAATTCAATAAGGATAATATAAAATCTTTTAAATAAAAAAAAACAATAAAACTTCATAAGTATAAGACAAAGAAGGTGCATATAGCAGCCAAAAAGCTAATGTGATCTTGGTTTAAATTAAGAAGATTATACATCCCAGGAATCAGAAAGTGATAGCTCCACTGTACTCTATTCTCATCTGATCTCAATTGGATCATTTTATGTTCAGTTCTGGAAGCCACAATTTAAGATATACATAGATAAACAGGAAAGTGTCTGGAGGAGGGTATAAAGGACAGGGAAGTGAATTGAATCTGTGTCATATGAAGAACAGTTGAAGGAACAAGACATATTTTGCTTGGTGAAGAAAATAATTGGGGAGGGTGGAATAGATATGCTATATGTCTTCAAGTGGTTGAAGGGTTGTTTAAATAAAGGATTAGGGACAGCTAGGTGGCACAGGAGATAGAGCACTGGCCCTAGAGTCAGGAGGACCTGGCTTCAAAGCTGTCCTCAGATGTTTAACACATACTAGCTATGTGACCTTGGGCAACTCACTTAACCCCAACTGCCTCACAAAAATACATAAATAAATAAAAATTAAAGGATTAGTTTCATTCTGTTTTGCTCTAGAGGGAAAAACCAGGAAGTTGCAAATAAGCAAATTAAGACAATGTTTAGAATTAAAAAAAAAACTAGAGCTTTACAAAAGGTAGAATGTCCTTTCTGCAAAGGAAATAGGTTCTCCTTACTGAAAAGGTCACTAAGCTGGGATTGGTCAACTACTTATCATGTGAGTTATAGAAGAGATTACTTTTTATATACAGGTTAGACTAAATAGCCACTGAGGTCCCTTCTAAATCTCAAAAGCTGTGATTCTGTGGTTGAATCAGAGATCTAGAATGAAGGGATCAAATGGTTCAATTCCTTCATTTTATTGATGAGAAAACTGAACTAAGGAGCTTCACAGATTTTCTCAAGGTTACAGAGGTAGTAATCATCCAGGATGAGATTTGAACCCAGATTCTCTATTCCTAGTGCCAGTAATCTTTCCGCTTTATAAATTGATGAAATACTGTAAGGCAGAAGTAGTGTGAATAGCACATAATAGGATTAAAGAATCATAAAATTTTAGTTGGAAAATACCTCAGAATTCATCTAGTATAATCCCTTTATTTTATATATGAGGAAACTGAGGCACAGGAATGCAAAGTTTGTTGTTCAACATCACAGATTAGTCAATTATTAAATTTGAGCCTATATAATCTGATTGAATAGTCAACATTCTTTCCATTTTATCATGCTGATTAAATGTCTCTGTAGATATAACACCAGTTTAATATTTGTTAATTTGTAATATCTTAAAAGTCTTTTAATCAATCAGGCTGCATGTGTTTAGTACCTACCATGTGCCCAACATTGTACTAAGCATGGGGACAAAAGTACAAAAAATAGAACAATCCTAAGTGGTAATAAGCCTATACTCTGATAAGGAAGATAAAATATTTTCTTGAGGTGATTCACTCATACTTTGCTTTATTTGTATTTCCCTTGGAGTTTTCTTTCTTAGTTTGAAAGTAGGGTATGAATGCAAAATACTGAATTCTCAATATGTATGTATGTATAGATAGATAAATATGTATACATATGTATACATACATACATAAATACATACCCATTCCCTAGAAACTTAACAAAAAGTGTCTTACAAAAAAGAGGTAGAACAAACTTATTTCAGCCTCTTGCTTGATTTTTAAGGATTATTTTCGTGATTGATCTTGCTTATATTTTAAAATAATGTGCAAAACTCTGCATTCAAATTGTAACTTGACATTGCTTTTTATTAGAAAATATGTCTTCATTTTGGGGGGAAGAGGCATTCTCCATTGTGAGAATGAATACCTTGTCAATAGTCCCCAAACACCAGATTACACACATCTCCTTAATGTAATCATCTGAAGCATAATCCAAGGTTAGAGCGTATTCACACATTCTGCTGTTTCTCAGAGTACAAAGTAAGTTTGACAGGGCCTGCCTAACACAACTGACAAACACAACACACAAAGCTGGTTGATTAGCAAATTGGTCTGGGGTCATATATGGACAAAGGAACAGGCCAGGTGAGTGAATAACCTGGTTCTCCTGAAATCATACCACCTGGGACCTGTTGCAGTTTGGGATAGTGCAGCCTGGAAACAATACCCCAGTTTAAGGAGCTAAAAGTCAAGTAAAAGAAAGGTAAGATGAGCAGACAGAGAAAGGTGAGGATCATAGACAGTTTCTTTAGTGACAAGGAAGATCGAGGTGCACCCTCAGAGGAAGATGTCAATGTCAGGGCCCCTACATACAAAGCTTCCAAGAAAGGTTTTGAATTGGTCTCAGGCCATAGAGGCACTAAAAAGAACTTTGAAGATAAAGTTAGAGAGGTAGAGGAAAAATGGATAAAGAAATGAGGGTGATGCAGGAAAACATGAGAAAAATGTTAACAGCTTGAAAGGCCAAATGGAAAAGCTCTCTGATGAAAATAGTTGCCTAAGAATTAGGATTGAACAAATGGAAGCTAGTGACTTTATGAGAAACCAAGACACAATAAAGCAAATCCAATTGAATAATATAATAGGGGGCAATGTACAATATCTTCTTGGAAAAACTGCTGACTTGGAAAATAGAGCCAGGAGAGATAATTTGAAAAATATTGGTCTATCTGAAAACTATGATCAAGGAAAGAGCTTAGACATTATCTTCCAAGAAATTGTCAGGGAAATTGCCCTAATATTCCAGAAGCAGAAAGTAAAATAGAAATTTAAAGAATCCACCAATAACCTCCTGAAAAAGATCCCAAAAGGAAAACTCCTAGGAATATTATAGCAAAATTCCAGAGCTCCCAGATCAAGGGGAAAACATTGCAAGCTGCCAAAAAAAAGAATTTGAGTATTCTGGTGCCCCAGTCAAGATAGCACAAATCCAGCAGCTTCTACATTAAAGGACCAGAGGGCATGGAATATGATATTCCAGAGGACAAAGGGATTAAGATTACAACCAAGAATCATGTATCCAGCAAAACTGAGTAATAATCTTTCAGAGGAAAAACTGGGACTTCAATAAAAAAAAATAACTTTCAGGTATTCATAATGAAAAGACCTGAACTGAATGGGAAATTTGACTTTCAAATACAAGACCCTAGAGAACCATAAAAAATTGGAATTGGGGGAACATACCTGGAGTCATGCAGTGAGTGACTGTCTTGTGTCTGAGGCCGGGTTTTGGCTTGGACACCCTGTGTCCATGGTGGATCTTTTGTCCACCGTGTCACCTAGCTTCCCCATGATGACATCTTTATGGTAAAATTGAGGGGTGAGAGGAATGTACTGGGGGAGGGGGAAGGGCAGAGGTAGCATGGGGTATAATCCCACATGAAAGAAACAGGAAAGGGCTTATGGAGTGGGGCAAGAGATAGAGGAGGAAAAGGGCAGTAAATGAACTTCACTCATCAGAATAGGCTCAAAGACTTTAATTTCATCAGAGTTGGCTCAAGGAGGGATTAACACACACCCAATTGGGTGGAGCAATCTATTTAAACTGGCAGTAAATGGGCCTAACACTCATCAGAACTGGCTCAAGGAGAGAATAACATTCACACTTAATTGGGTGGAGTAATCTATCTAACCCTGAAGGAAAAATAGGAGGGGGAGGGGATAAAGAGAGAGGGGCAAAAGAAGGGAGGGCAGATTGGGAGAGGGGACAGACAGAAGCAAATTCCTTTTGAAGAGGGATAGGGTGAAAGAAGATAGATAATGGAATAGAAGGAGGGAAACAGTTAACAACAGTAATCATGAAAAAAAAGAAAAGGGGGTGAAATTGTACAAAAAGTAATTATAGCAACTCTTCGTGATAGCTAAGAATTGGGAATCAAGGGAATGTCCATAAATTGAGGAATGACTTACGAAGCTGTGGTGGTATATGATTGTAGCAGAATGGCCTTATGCTATAGCAAATGACAAATAGAATGATCCCAGAAAAAACTGGAAAGACTCTTATTATAGTCTTATTATAGTGAAGTGATCAGAATTGGGAGGATATTGTGCATAGTGACAGCAGTATTGTTCTATGAGTAATTTTTAAAGATTTAACTACTCTCAGCAATACAATGATCTAAGATAATCCCAAGGGACTATTGATGAAGGATACTATCCATTCCCATTGAAAGAACTGATAAAAAGAGCACTTGTGGATTATACATATATAACGTATATCAGATTGATATCTATCTTTTGGAGGGTGGAGGAAAGGGAGGGAGGGAGAAAAATTTGGAACTCTAAATCTTATGAAAATGAATGCTGAAAACTACCCTTACATGTAACTGGAAAAAATAAAATAAATGTTTGTTGTGTTGAAAATTAAAAAAAAAAAAATGAAAAACGGGGCAGCTAGGTGGCACAGTGGATAAAGAACCAGCCCTGGACAATTCACACTTACTAGCTGTGTGAGCCTGGGCAAGTCACTTAACCCTCACTGCCAAGAAGCAGAAGCAGAAGCAGAAGCAGAAGCAGAAGAAAGTTATTTGTTTTATAGATTAGTCTTGGAGGTTGCCACTTTTATTGGGAAATGGATAAAAACAATAATAAACTGGATTTTTTTCATATAATTTCATTAAACAGGATAACCAAAAATTAAGGTAAGGTACTTATTACAGTCCTCTGAATACCATAAATGCTTATAACTAATGTGGTAGGATTATTTAGTAAGAAATGAGAAATACACAGTATTTCACAGTAGAAATATGGGGATGTATGTATCTACTGATACAGAAGAAAATAAGAGCAAGCAGAACAGTATACAGAGGTACAATAATATAAAAGAGAATTTCAAGAAAATGAAGGAACTGAGCAACTGAGAAACACATAATGTTCTTCAAAACCAGATAATGACATATACTTCCCTCTATTTGACCAAAAGTCAGGGCAATACGAGATCAAAACATTGTATAGATTGTTAGATTAGGTCATTATATAGTTCTTGTTGCTATGAAAAGAGAATTAATATCTTGGTAAAAGTCACAAATAATATTGAAGGAAATAACATCTTATACACAATAGGTCTAATGGCAAAAAAGGCATAAAAATTCACAATAGAAAAGAAACTCCTTAAAAAACAGAACTGGGCAAATGTAAAAAGCAACAACCTTGGGTCATTTTGTAATCTAAAGCATTGATTAGATTTGTGGCTATATTTTCTAAATTATGTTTGAGAAATTATGTTTTTGTCATTTTTGATGTTTTTGAAATATTACATATTACGTTACAGGAACAGAAGGCTTGGAATATGATATTTGAGAAGGCAAAGGACCTAGGATTACAAGTACAAATAACCTACCTAGCAATAATGAGTATAATCTTTCAAATAAAAAATGTCAACTAATGAAATAAAGGGCTTTCAATCATTTATAATGAAATAACCACAGTTGTATTGAAATTTTAACAAACACAAGATTCAAGAGAATCATAAAAAGATAAACATGAAAGAGTCATAACTAGGTTCTCAATAACATTAAGCCGTTTGCATGCCTATATGGGAAAATGATACATGTCACCCCTATGAACTTTATTAGGACAATTAAAATGTGATTACATACAGAGGTCATGGACATGAGTGAACTATGTTGGAATGATTTCCAAAGAAATAAAGTGATGGGAAAGGGAGATTCACTGGGAAAAGGGGGAAGGGAAAGGTAAAATGAGCAAAAAGTAATCATATAAAAGAGTTGTGTGCCAGTAATTTTTGAACCTCACTCTCATTGGAATGTATTCAAAGAGGGAAGCATATGTATATTCATTCAGTTGTATAAAGAAATGTAACATACTCAATAGGGAAATAGGAGGAGGAATGGAAGGGATAATAAAAATGGGGAATGATAAAAACAGAAAGCAGCTTAATGGAGACAATAATTAGAAGTAAAATAGACTTTTGAGGAGGGATAGGATAAAATGAGATTGAGAAGAAAGAAGGAAAAAATGGAATGGTGGGAAATACACATTAATTATATTAGTTATAACCAAGAATGTGAATAGTATAAGCTCACCCATAAAATAGAATTCAAAAACAGAATAGATTAGAAATCAGAATCCAACAATATGTTGTTTCAAGAGAAACACTTGTGAAGTTGGTGACCTTGCAAGGCCCTCCCTCACTTAAAATCCAATTCACTGCAAGTCATGACCCCATGACATCAACCTGTTGTCATGGTCATCTTTCAGAATGAATAAGAAACAACATCAAGAGAAACACTTGAAACACAAAATCACACACACATCTAAAGTAAAGAAATAGAACAGAATCTAATATACATCAGCTGAAGTAAAATAGGCAGTAGTAGCAATCATGAACTCACACAAAGCAAAAGCCAAAATAGGACTAACTTAAAAGGATAATCAGGAAAAATATTTTATTAAAAGATACCATAGACAATGAAGTAATTAATATCACAACCTTTTACAGCAAGTTTCTCTGATAAAGACCTCAGTTTTCAAATATATACTAAGTATAGAACTGACTCAAATTTATAAATATAAGAGCCATTCCTCAATTGATAAATGGTGAAAGGACATAAACAGGCAGTTTTATGAAGTCAAACTTATATATAGCCATATGACTATAAATTACTATTGATTAAAGGCAAATTAAAACACTGAGATACTACCTCATAACTATCAGAAAAACAATTGTTAGAGAGAATAAAGGGAAAAAAAAAAACATCTATACTGATGAACCGTTAGTGGAATAGTGATCTGATCCAACCATTCTAGAGAAGAATTTGGAATTATTCCCAATGGGCTATAAAACTGTTCATAGCCTTTGAGTCAGCAATATCACTACTAGGTCTATATCCCAAAGAGATTTTAAAAAGGGGAGGGGGATTGACCTCTATTTTTTGTTGGGACAAAGAAATAGAAATTGAAGGGATGCTGATCATTTTGGGAATGGCTGAACAAGTTGTGGTATATGATTGTGCTAGGGGACTGTTTTATAATGAGAAATGATGAGGATGGGGTGGTTTCAGAAGAGAAAAAAAAAACATGGCAAGACCTCTATGAACTGATGTAAAATTAAGTGAGAACCAGGAAATGATAGTGCACAGGAATATTAATGATGTAATGATGATAAACTCTAAAAGATTTGGCTATTCTGATCATTATAATGATACAAGACACTTTCAAAGGACTCATTAATAGTTCTCCCTAGAAAACAAATTGATGAACACTAAATGCAAATTGAAGAATAATTTTCTCACTTTATTTTTCTTGCTTTTTTGAAATACAACTAATTTGGAAATTTATTTTGCCTGCTTTCATATATATATATATATACATATATATACATATACATATATACATATATATATATATATTTAATTCTGGCCTTCTATGTGAAATGAGGAAAGGCATGAGAGGGAGGGAGGTAACCTGGAACTCAAAATGTAAAAAGAAATGATTATTAAAATAAATAAGAAAATTATAAAATATAAAAGAAAAGAAAAATAACAGGTCATGTTTAAGAGAGTGTGTTTGGTGCAGGAGACTGTACTAGGTGGCACAGATTTCACGGTAGCATTGTTTAAAGAACACTATAGTAATCAAGTTCTGAAAAGTGGTTTATTGTCATTTTTTCCTTCACATTGTCTCTTCTATATATCTCCTTCTCTGTACTCACAATGCCACTATAGTGTAGGCCCATATCATCTCTCTCCTGAACTATTTTGGTTGTTGTTGTTGTTGTTTTGGTTTTTTTGTTTTTTTATTTTTTTTGTGAAGCAGTGAGGGTTAAGTGACTTGCCCAGGGTCACACAGCTAGTAAGTGTCAAGTGGGTGAGGCCAGATTTGAACTCAGGTCCTCCTGAATCCAGGACTGGTGCTTTATCCACTGTGCCACCTAGCTGCCCCTCTCTTCTGAACTATTACAATAGCCTTATAAATAGTCAGTGCTTTATCCACTTCATCCATGACTCAGGTGCCAAAGTCATTTTCCTAAGAAACCATGAGGGATATTAAAAGGTTAAACTGTTTACATTCCTACACGTGAAGATGATACTTCAAACTCATAAGAACTTTCTCATTATTAGTGCAGCTGAATGGAGTATACTTACACAGAAGGCACAAGTGTGGGTTGAATATGAAGGGAAATATCTTTAAAACATTTATTTTTTATCAATTTTTTTCTTGTGGGATATTTGGGGTTGGGTGGCTTGCCCAGGTTGTGTAGCTGGTGAGTGTCAAGTGTCTGAGGCCAGATTTGGGCTTGGGCCTTCCTGGGTCCAGGACTGGTGCTTTGTCCACTGCACCACCTAACTGCTCCATGATGATATATTTTTAAAAAATAAAATTATGGGGTTAGAGAAATACACTGGGAGAAAGAGAAAGGGAGAAGTGGAATGAGTTAAATTATCTCACATAAAAGAAGCAAGAAAAGCTTATGGAATGTAGAGGAAGATGGGGTACCTGAAGGGGACTGAGTGAGCCTTACTCTCATTTGAATTGGCTCAAAGAGGGAATAACACACACTCAATTGGGTATAGTAATATATCTTGCCCTGCATGAAAGTGGAAGGAAAAGGGGATAGGGTGGAAGGGGTGAAGAAAGGGCGGGCAGATTGGGGGGGAGAAGTCAGAAGCAAAACACTTTTGAAAACAGATAGGGTAAAAGAAGATAGCAAATAGCGTAAATATCAAGGGGAGGGAATAGAGTGGATGGAAACAGTGTTAGTAATAATAACTGTGAAAAGAATTTTAAGCAGAAATTAGGATGGAACACTATTGTGCTGTAAGAAATGAGGAGCAGGATGCTATCAAAAAGACTTATGAAAAATTCCATCCATCTACAGAGAAAGAACTGATGGTATCTGAAAGTAGATAGAAGTATACTTTTTTGTTTGTTTTTGTTGGTTCCTCTTTCTAAAGTTTTTTTTTTAATTTTGTTTAGTGTGTTTTACATGACCCCACATGTATAAGTTATGTTGAATTGCTTGAGTTCTTAAAGGGGGCAGAGGAAGGAAGAGAATTTGGAACACAAACTTAGAGAAATCTATGATACAATTTGTTTTTACAACTAAGGTGGAGAAAAATTCTAAATAAATTAATATATGATCAAAAACATGGAAAAATACAATGGAATTTCAATATTGCATTCTTCTGTGTTCATGGCATTTATTCGTTCATTAAACAGACATTACAAAATATCTACTATGTGTAGAGCACTCTGCTAGGCATTGGGAAAAGTTACAAAGTTTTAATAATAACAACTCATATTTCTACAGTCCTCTTAGAAACAGCTCAGTAGCACAGTGAATAATAGGACATTGGACCTAGAACAAAGACCTCAGGTTAAAATCAGTCTCAGAAATTGACTTGATACATGACTCTGGGTAATTTGCTTAAGCTTTTCTGAATCAGGTTACTCAATTGTAAAATGGTGATAATAATAATAATATTATTTATGTTCCAGCATTGCTATAAGAATCAGATAAGATCTTATTTAGAAAGTACTTACTTGGCACATCAAAGACACTTAATAAATACTTGTTTTCTTCCTTCCTTCCTTCCTTCCTTCCTTCCTTCCTTCCTTCCTTCCTTCCTTCCTTCCTTCCTTCCTTCCTTCCTTCCTTTTCCATTCTATTGTCACATAGTTAAGGTTGTAAAGATCTTCGAGATCATGAGGAAAGTTAGGCCCCAATAAATTAAGTTATTTGCCTAAAGAATAAGTAACAACAGCACAATTTGAAACCAGCTCCCGTGACACTACAATCCAGAGAACTTTCTCATGATCCATATGGATATTGAATAAGTTTAAATATATATTCCTCACCAGGGTATTGCCCTGTTTGGCAGATAATATAAGTACTATTAGTTCTATTTTACAGATGGAGGAATTTATCAGAGAGCTAAAGTGTATTGTCCAAGGTCAGGCAGGTGACAAAACTAGGATTAAAAACAGGTCTACAAATACCTAGTCAATCACACTTCCAAATACTGCACTAAGCTTCTCTATAATAAATGAATGTCTATGCCCTCATGCACCTTTATTTCAATCTAGGAAGGAAATAAATAACATATAGTTGTCCATCGACTATACAATAGTTAAAGTAAAGTACATCTGTGAAGTACAAAATCACATGCTCTTTTTAAAAAAAAAAAAAAGGGGGTTGTGGGAGAGACTATTACCAATGAAGGGGATAATGAAAAGATTTCATTCAGGCTACCTTATAAGGTAAATGAAAACTTCCTATATTTTGCAAAGAAAAGACACTCGAGTGTAATGTAAAGTAGATCTATTTTATTCTTAGTTACATCTCAGCTATTACAAACTTCAATGTAAGTGCCTTTTTAAGCCATCACCAATATTTCTGTAGACTTTCAGCAATGGATATTTATAGAAGACAGGTTATCTTTCCCTACCTGGGACATTCTTAGGAAAGGAGAAGTATTACTGGCAAACTAGTTTTTAAATTTGCCTTTGTGAATACTATGATCTTAAACTAAGCTTTGAAATCTCATTGATATTGCACACATATTTTTGTTTTTCTTACTTTTCTCTTTTTCACTAAAGAATATGGCTCAGTATTAGGAACATAGCAATGACAAAGAATTTCTACCCCATATTTTTCACATCTTTGGAAATAAATCCAAATAAATTACCATAATATGACTTTACCATTAGTTCACAGTTCTAATCTGTTACTCAGGGACCAGCTCTGAGAATCTGTCATTCAGTTTTATCCAACTTATATGAGCATCATATAGAAAATGTATTTTCTTTCAAATTTCACTTCGGCCAGAAGTATCTCAGAGCACTTCGATTCAAAGGAAACAAGGGACATTCAAGTGTTCATATTAATACACAGGGGCCAATAGCAACACATCATTTCTTATAGTTTTCCTTACTAATTGACCAAAAACTAATTTTCCTATTATCTTAACTTCCCTTTCACCCCCCAAAAAAGCACTTAGTTCCATTGCTGTATACTTTTCTTGGAGAAAACCTTGTTCTTGTCCCTATTGAATTGATGTACAATATTTACTCCTATTGCTGACTCCAGCAGTTTGTTCCATCTCATTAATTCAAGGAGTACAATGCATCAAAGAACATCAGGAACATCATTAATCCAAGGACCATTTCTGCCTATGCCTAAGTGAAGCTATTAAAGATATTTCAAGATCTGACTAAAATAGTTATTACAAAGCCTAACTACTATGTCTCAATTTATTTTGCTGGCTAATTGTAACAGCTTTGTCTTGGGTCATGGGTTGATATCAGTCTTGGCATATTTTTTTCCTAACTTATTTTTAGCCCAAGGTGAAAAGAATCTCTGAGTCACCATCACAGGATAATGTTTGTTTTTTCAGTCAGGTTTTGAGATCTTCCATATATCTTAGTGTATTTATGCCAATGTATGCATTACCTGGTATAACAAGACAACCTCATGTGATGAATTCCTTGATTCATTTTGTCTACATTCAAGAATTTCATTGCCCTTAAATATGCATTTCTATTTTGGTTAAATTACCTTAATCTTCTCAATATAAGAGAGTACATAGATTACCTGTGCAATACACATGTGCATGTCAATTATACTTAACTCATTTTGATCTTTTTAACTGAATATCATCCTTTATATTTCTGTAAAAAAATGGCATTCATTGTTCTGTTAGAATAGAAAAAAGTTAAATTTCATTGAATATTTCTTATAAAGAATGGCAATTAATCATTTAATTAAAGTTTGAGAAGTAATGAGTACTAAAAACTTAATGCTCATGGCCTCATAAATAATCCTAACAATGCCTATGGTTTTATAGCATAATAATTGCTTTTATTTTCAGGCAACCATGCTGCTTTTATATCACTTCAAGGATTTTGCATTCTATAGTATGAATCATCCAGTTGTTTGTTTGTTTGTTTTTCTCACCTTTGACTCTCATTTCAATTTTATGTTAAATGTCAGAGGTAAATGGAAATCTGGTCCTCCAATACATACATAAGCATAAAAAAACAATTTTTAATCAACTCTACTTGAATTGATTGGAGAATCAAATAGTATTATAATTGTATTATTATAGGATATACAGCATGTATATTGTATAGTCTATATATTGTAAAGACCAAAATTAGGAAGCCTAATGATTAAATAAATGAACACATGTTCTAAAATGTTTACAGCAACTCTCTTTGTGGCAGCAAAGATTGGAAATTGCAGAGATGCCTGTCAACTGATAAATGGATGAACAAATTATGGTATCTTATTGTGATGGAATATTATTTTACTATAAGAAATGATGAGCTCAATGATTGCAGGGGAAAAATATATGAAGATTGCATGAAATAATGAAAAGCCAAATGAGCAGAACTAAAAGAACAGTTTATACAGCATCGGTAATATTGTTCTAAGAATGACTTTGAGTGAATAAGTTATTTTCTTTATTATAAAATACCCAAATTAACTCTGTGACATATGGGAAAAAGAAGTTGGTATCTTCATCCAGAGAAATAATGAGTCAGTACATATATATTCATTTTAAACACACACCTAATTGTGTTTAATGGTAGCCATCTCTGGGGTGAGGTGAGTGAAAAAAAAATGAAATTCACACAATAATTTTATGGTATATTTGAAAGGAATAGAAAGATATCCATAGTAGATTTGCAGTTTCATGTGTAATCATCTTTTTATTGTACTATAATATGAGAATACTTGTTTTATTCCATAATTTAAAAATAAGATTATGGAAAAAGTACTACATTATATTTGGATTTGGGAAGATATTAGGAGGGATTGGAAAGGAGGATGTACTTTGAGAAATGAGGCTGGTGAAGTTTTTTTTAAACCTATTGATTTTGAGCCATCAGTAAAAGGAGATAATTGTCCAGGTATGCTTTGGACTGGTGATGCCTAAAGTCCATTGTAACCTTGAAATTCCATGGCTCTGTGAGACTTCTGAAGGTGTTACTAGGATTTTTAATATAGACAGAAGTCTTATCTTGCAGGGTACTAAGGGCAATGGTTAGTTACCATTGTTTACTCTATAGGGGCTCTCTCTCACTTCACTTTTCATACCTTCCATAAAAAGTTTTCTGGGTTATTTACTAAGTAGAATGAAGCCCTGTGGTTCATTTCATTGGTACTTAATAAATTTGTCATGGAAGAAATATCTCCTTTGTAAATGTGTGTGGTCAATCACTGCTGAAGAAATAAACATATCACAACACAGAAATAACACATGTTAAAAACCTAGTTTTTTATGAATGTAAGGTCAGGTTCAGACATGATTAAATGATTTTTTAAAAACTCTGAACAAATATTAGAATTCTAGTAAGGCTTTATAGAAGCAGAATTATATCAGAGAAATAATTCTTTTATGTATTGCAATCTTGTAGATCCTCTTAGGCCATTAAGCTTTTTTTAATAGGTTCATAATCCCACGCTTCTTTCAATATTATAAAACTTGAACAAACTTAGTTAAACAGAATTAAAATTTTAGATATCACCTAAGGAAACAAATCAAGTTAAACAGACTCTATAAGTAAACTAAGTAACATTACAGATTAAATTACATTTAGAAGGTATAGGATAGGCTGACAGAGTGCAAAGGTATCTATATGTCACAAAGATAGCCAAAGAGGTGACAATTAGGATCCTTTTTCAAATAACTATATCACTTTAAGAAGGTCAAACTCCTATTTGTTTTTTGGGTTTTTTTAAGTGAGGCAATTGGGGTTAAGTGATTTGCCCAGGGTCACACAGCTAGGAAGTGTTAAGTGTCTGAGGCCAGATTTGAACTCAGGCACTTCTGACTCCAGGGCCGGTGCTCTATCTACTGTGCCACCTAGCTGCCCTCCTATTTGGTTTTGATCTAAGAAATTTCATTCTTCTTTTAATACTTTATTCCATGAGTCAGGTTTTAATCAGGTGAGTTTAATATGAATAGAAGATAGGTTTTCAGTTAACTGAAAGTTTCAGGAGGAATATTTGGTTTTGAGTCCTGAGTAATAAAAATTGATAGACATAAAAGTATAAAAACATTCTCATAACAGATTTTCTAGATGCTGTTGTGTAATTTTCAGTTGACCCCCCCCATACCACCATCCCCAATAAACACACAGCTTTAGCCCTTGGGTCTCTGAAGCAATGTTATGCTAAAAAAAATTTTGCCATAATAAGTCTGACTGTTTATGTACTTGCTCATAGAAGACAAAGGTCATGACAATTTAGGGGGACAAAACCAAGAAGCTTTCCATTTGCTACCCTAATGCTTATAGTTTCTTGTAAACTTCTACTATTTGGTGATTGCCTAGTAACAGAAAAGCATTGACAGAGGACATTTCCATTTCCCACAACCCACATTCTCTAATCTATATCACCTATACTAAAACCTAAACCAATTTCTTCTGGTTTTATCTGCAATGCACATAAAACCAAACCCTAGTCTAAATATGATTGTTTTGTATGCATAATGAAGATACTTCTTAAATAACATCTAAGCCATCTCTTCTCCAAAATGCATGAACTTAATACTTTTAAAATTTTATGATTGCTTTTCCTATTTTATAACATTCAGTCTTATTTTTGCTGCTTTGTTGCATCCTTCTTAAGGTTATTCAGTCAACTAACATTAAAAACACTGTGACATTATGTTATAATAGCATTTAAAAGCAAAGTAAAGAAAGAGAAGTATGTGAAACAACGGAGATAAAATGCATAGAAGTGTGTCAGAAGAAGTCCTGAGAAGAGCCTGGAGATGAATGAGGAGACATGACTGGCCTGGGTTCTTTCCTTAAGTATAGATTGTGAGAGTACCCATTCAACGAGAATCAGCTGTGTGGTCAGGAGTCAAGCTATAAGGTAAAGAGATGGGACATCATAGAGGAAGTCCTGAGTGAAGCTCAGAAAGGAATGAGAACTCTATTAGATTATAAAGCCTAGAACTCAAAATAATATCTTGCATCAGTGTCTAGCTATGTTATAGGGAACTGTACTTAGGTTATATACTACTCACACATAGATAGATAGGTAGAAATATAGATAGATGGATGGATGGATGGACAGAATCTGAGCTACCACTTAGAGGAGATTCTTTTCTAGGGATGGCTTGAACATACATATAAACACATATACATGTACATACATATATGCTTATACATATATATACATAAGCATATGATCTATATATAGACATAGGTATGGATGAAAAGAACAACATCTCATAAAATATGCAGTTTTTGCATCCAGGGCTACAGAGTAGACAAATTTAGATTTTCATGATTTAAAGTGTGCTTGAAAAGCTTTTTCTCCCTTTAATCTGAACTTATGAAATAAAATAAGCATTTCCATAATAAAGTAGAGCAGAAAAAAAGAGGATTGCACACACAAATCACAAATCTATTATGTGCAACTTTCTTTTTCTTTTAAATATGTAATAATATTATCATGCAACTATCTTTTTTCCCTTTCCACACCCTGCCCTAAGATGACAACCATTAGACATAAATATGTGTGTATCTAGGTATGTTTGTATATGTATATACATATACTCACATGTACATATATACATATATGTACATACATGTGTGTTTCACTGCTTTAAAAGCTTCAATGGCTTTTTGTTGTCTATTGAACAAAGTCCAAATGCCCTAACTGAGCATGAAGCCAATTAAGCCACAACCTGCCTTTTCAGTTTCATCTCACAATCTTCTGTTTTATGTATTTTGTGTTTCAGCCTTATTCATTTGCAGGATCTGCTCCACATACATGTGGATGATAGAATAATACAAGTGACTACCATCCAAATGTGTAGGGACAAAAAAGCAATTTTCATCCCCCAGACTTTTTTGTGTATATATGTGTGGGAAGGGATTAATGAGGGAGGACATTCTTTCTTTTGATACCCCAAGACTGGAGATAATCTCTCTGTGCACAGGTCAATTCTTGGCCCCATTTACTACCTACTATTTCAAGGGTATATAAGCTCTGTGACCCACCACCATGATTGTCTTTGGTCTGAGGAAGATGGCTAATGATTATCATTTTATTAATAATATGACAGCATTATCAATAAAATGATTAAATTATTCAGAAACTGTTTCCCACCCATATTTATGTAGTCACAGCATAGTTGTAAACAAACATTTTATTAAATTTTCCTCATTCTAGTATGTATAAGGTTTACCTCAGTCTCCAGATTAAGCACTTGACTACCCAATCTTAAAGAGAATCTCTCTCCATTTCCTATGTGATCTACCTTGTTACATATGGTAAACAAATCATTGGAGTTCTTTTTTGTAAATATTAAATATCTAATAGATTAATTTAGTACTTACTTTAGATTCACACATAACATTAGCCTTGTTTTGTTTTTCTTTTATTTGATATATGATAATCATTGATGCCATGAAAAGCCAAAGACTAAATTGTCACTGGACATTTAAACATAGTAAGGTCTCAATAAACAGATGTTGAATTTTACCAGATAAATAAAGGGGAAAGTAATTTGTAATTCAGTGGAACCAAATTACTGTATATGCTGGGAGCAACTTAAAGACTTATAGTCTTAATGTAGCCAGATTATTCTTAAAACACTTAATATGAATCTATATTTCCATTTCTAAACTATGAATAAACAACTAAGGATCCCATGATTTATAAGTATAGTTATACAAACCTTTTATGCCTCTTCAATTTTTTTTCTTGTTTGAATATTGATCATAGCATTATCATTTAAGGAATTAAATTGTAAAATATCTTACAGCTTTCAAAGACAGTGTTATGGAAAGAAATTCCTATTATTAATATAATGATATTACACAGTATTTCAAAATAAAATTTGTACAGAACTACAAATTTATTGCTATTCAATACTTAATTACTAGAATTTCAGTATACTGTGGCAAAGACTTCTTTTCTACACAAAGCAGCTATTTTCTTTTATTATCTAGAAAATAGTCATTATATATCCAAACCAACTATTTTTGTCATATAGTTTAATAATAATACCTCATATTTGTATAATACTTCACGGGGTTTCAAAGCATTTCCCAAACATTATTTCTATTGAATTGGAATGAAAGAATGCCATCATAAAATCAATGCTATACTTGGAGTTTGAAAAATACTTTTTTATTCCCATCATGGTCCTGTATAGTCTCATCCTTTATAAAGTTTTTTTTTCTTTCAATGACCTTTCAAAATAACATTGTTGAAATGCCATAACCTAATTATGCAATAATGCTCTAAATTTAGTATAAAAATAAGCTAAAGATACAGCGCAATTCTCTGTCTATACTGACCTTTCCTATTCTGTCTATTCTCTATGAACTGTTATACTTGTATATTTTCTAACTTAAAATGCTGTCTCAGCATACCCCTAACACAGTCTAATAACATACTATCATCCTGTGGTGGCAAGGAACTATAAATTGAGGAGATGTCCATCAATTCGGGAATGGCTGAACAAGCTGTGGTATATAAATGTAATGGAATACTATTGTGCTATAAGAAATGATGAACAGGCAGATTTCAGAGAAACCTGGAAGGACTTACATGAACTGATTCTGATTGAGATGAGAAGAACCAGGAGAACATTGTATACAGTATCAACAACATTGTGTGATCAACTGTGATAGACTTACTTTGACTCTTCTCAGCAATACAATGGTCCAAGATAGTTCCAAAAGACATGATGGAAAATGCACTCAAAATCCAGAAAAAAATAACTATGGAATCTAAATGCAGATTGAACCATACTATTTCTTTTTTTTGTTGTTGTTGGTTTTCCCTTTTTGCTCTGATTATTCTTTCACAGCATGACTAATGCAGAAATATGTTTAATGTGATTGTACATATATAACCTAGATCAGATTGATTTCTGTCTTGGGGAAGGAGGAGGGAGAAAAATTTGAAACTAGAAATCTGATAAAAACAAATGTTGAAAACCATCTCTACATGGAACTGGAAAATAATAAAATACTTTTATCAAAAAAGAAAGTAAGAAATCTATAGAATTAATAAGTTAAACAAAGAGCCAGTTTTATGAAAAAAATCAATAAAATAGATAAAATTGGTTAATTTGATTTAAAAAAAGAAAGAAGAAAACCAAATTACCAGTATAAAAAAATGAAAGGGGTGAATTCACCACCAATGAAGTGGAAATTAAAGCAATAATTAGCAGCTATATTACCCAACTGTATGCCAATAAATTAAACAATCTAAATAAAATGGTTGAATATCTATGAAAAATATGTAAATTTCCCAGATTAACTGATGAGGAAATGAAAGGCCTGAATAGCCAAATTTTAGAAAAGGAAATTGAACAAACCATCAATGAACTCCCTAAGAAAAAATGTCCAGGGCCAGATGGGTTTGCAAGTGAATTCTACCATACATTTAAAGAACAAGTAATTCCAATACTATATAAATTATTTGGTAAAATAGGTGAAGAGGGAATTCTACCAAATTCTTTTTATGATACAAATATGGTATTGATACCTAGTCATGCAAAGGCAAAACAGAGAAAGAAAATTATAGACCAATTTCTCTAATTAATATTGATGCAAATTTTTTTGGTAAGGCAATTGGGATTAAGTGAATTGCCCAGGGTCACACAGCTAGTAAGTGTCAAATGTCTGAGGCTAGATTTGAACTCAGGTCCTCCTGACTCCAAGGCTAGGGTTCTAGATGCAAAATTTTTAAACAATATATTAGCTAGGTGATTGATTACAGCAAGTTATCACCAGGATAATATACTATGAGCAGGTGGGATTTATATCAGGCAAGCAGGACTAGTTCCATATTAGGAAAACTATCAACTTAATCTACTCTATCAATAACAAAGCTAACCAAAATCATATGACTATTGAAATAGATACAGAAAAAGCTTTTGACAAAATGCAGCACTCAATTCTATTAAAAACACTAGAGAGCATAGGAATAGGTGGAGCTTTCCTTAAAATAATAAGCAGTATCTACCTAAAACCATCAGCAAACATTATACATAACAGGGATAAGTTAGAGGCCTTCCCAGTAAGACCGGGGGTGAAATAGAGATGCCTTTTATCACTTCTATTATTTAATATTGTAGTAGAAATGTTAGCTTTAGCAATAAGGGAAGAAAAGAGACTTAAAATAATTAGAATAGGCAAGAAGGAAACTGTGAGAAATGGGTAGTTGTCTCCTCTCAATGTGGATATAACAGTCAGTTATACTCCTCCTGACCTGTTTGTAGGACAAAGGTCTCACATCCCCTCCTCCCCCTCAGATTAGCAAGGTCACATGGTCTCAATAAGGTCCGCTCCAGAATTGTGTCCATATAAGGAAGTATACGGTCCACTCCTGAGTCATGCCCATTCAAGGAAGAGGGGTGGAAATACTGCATTCCGATTAGCTAGTTTTTACTCGTAGATTGTAACCCCACCAGTGATGAAAAAGGGGAGGGTCCATTCACATTAGGGACTAGGGTATAAAACAGGGCCTGTGAGCCCCCTTTCTGGGCACCCACTAGCTCTACACTAGGGTACCTCCTTCTCATGAGAAGAAAATAAAGCCTTTCTTACTTTGCTACTGAGTTCCTGAGAATTATTGAGAAGAGGATGGATTTTTCCCTCCCAGAAACAAAATTATTACTCACTGCAGATGACATGATGGCATATTTAGATTTCTAGAGAATCAACTGAAAAACTACTTGAATTGAATTCATTTTAGCAAAGTTGCATGATATAAGATAAAACCACATAAATCATCAGCATTCCTATACATGACCAACAAAGCTCAGCAGCAAGAGATAGAAAGAGAAATTCCATTTAAAGTAACTGTAGACAATATAAAATATTTGGGAGTCTACCTGCCAAGACAAACGAGGAACTCTATGAACACAATTACAAAACACTTTTCATGCAAATAAAATCAAATCTAAATAATTAGAAAAATATCATTTGCTCATGGATAGGCTGAGCTAAGATAATAAAAATGCCAATTCTAACTAAATTATTTATCCAGTGCCATACAAATCAGACAACTTAAAAATTATTTTATAGAAGTAGAAAAAATAATACCAAATTCATCTGAAAGAAAAAAAATGTTAAGAATGTCAAGGGAACCAGGACACAGGAAGGTTGGCTAGCCATACCAAATCGCAAGCTGGGTTTACCTCTGAGGTTTTACTTGTAGACATTTTGAAATAATTCCCTTTTTCTGGGGTTGTGTGCTATATATCACTTTCAAAATTATAGTTCTTTACAGTGTCATTTTTCTATTGTTTATTCTTTTTTTTTAGCATGACTTCCTAACTTCTAACTTTGGTTTAGGTTATGATGGATTTTGAGCTGTGCTTTATTCTTTTTATCATTCCCTGTATTTTTCTCCTGATTTCTCCAGTTATTGAGTATTGTCTTCTTTAAGGATATCAAGGACAACTAATGCCAGGAATATTAGAACTTTCAATGTCCTCAAGGTGATCCAATTCAGGGTGACATCTGATACCTTTCATTCTGGTCTGATCTTTGTAAACTCCAGACCTAGGTCAGCCTTTGTTTGAAGATTTCCAAGAAAAGAGTGTTCATAAACTTTTACCACAGCCCCTTCCACTTTTGATGAATTTCTAATGTTTAGGAAGTTTTTTAAGAGACTACATTTATTCCTGCAACATTGAGCCATTTCTCCTTGTTTCTGTCCTCTGAGACCGAACAAGAGTAGTAACTTTTCACAGGAGAGGCCTTCAGATGCTTGAACTTATCTTGTCTTCCTTCTTCTACAGGCTAAATATATCCATTTCTAACAATGGATCTTAGATAACTTAGAATCAAGGCCCTTCACCATCCTGATTGCCTTTGTCTGAACACCTTCTAGCTAATCAATGCCATTCTTAAGCCTTAATGGCCAGAATGAAACACAATACTTCAGATGATGTCTGATGAGGATAGCATATAATGGGACAATCATCTCCTTAATCCTGGAGGCTCTTGATGTAGCCTACTATCGAGGCAAACTTTTTTGACTTCCCCATCCTATTGTTGATTTATATTAAGCTTGCAATCCACTTTATATATATCTAGATCTAGATCTAGATATCTTCCATTTATTATTATGAATTTAATTTTCCATACCCAAGTGCAAGATTTTGCATTTGATGCTATTGAATACCATCTTATTAGATTCAGACCAGTGTTATAACATTTTATGATACTTTTGGATCCCTACTCTGTCATTCTCTGGGGGAGCTATCCTTTTCAGCTCTGTATCATCTATAACATAAGCCTTCCATCCATGTCTTTCTCCAAGTTACTGACAAAAATACTGAACAGCGCAGATTCCTGGTGTTCTCCACTGGATACATTAAGACAAGTTAATATTGACAATTGAAGGACTACTTTCTGAATTGTGCCATCCAACTAGGTTTTATTCCATTTGATTATATTCATATTCAATCCAATTCTTTCCATCTTTTCCTCAAGAATAGTGTGGCACATTATTAACAGCTTTACTCATAGCTAAGGATACTATAATCATAATATTTTCCTCATTCAATAGTTTATTACTCCTGTCAAAAAGGAAATTAGTTTAGTCTGGCAAGAACTATTTATGATGAACTCTTACTGGATCTTTGTAATAATTGCTCCCCTTAAGATTTGTGAGAAAATAATTATTAATAGTGAATTTCTTTGGGATCCAGGGACCCAGTTTTTAACTCTCCCTCACCCCCCCCCCACTTTAGAAAAGTCCAGTTCTTGAGAAAGTTCTAATCTCTTTCAGGGCTTAGTCCTGTTCAGGGCAGATTCAATGAATGGAGATAGACTCTTTGTGTCTAGGTAAGTGAACTGATGAGATTATACCATGCCTAGCTAATGGACTTTGCCTTAAGTATCTTGGGGAGATCCTTTTCGGAAACACCCCCCCCCAAGTCATCTGTAGAACTCATTTTAATATGGACCACACTCAAATCATGTCAACCAATGGAATTTAATGATGCTAGCCAATTAGCTTTGAACAGTGTGTAATGACCTCCCTCTATCAAAAGATGATAAAAGCCCAGGCTCCTAGGCAGAGCCATCTTAGGTTTGTACTCTGGATCTGGACATGCTGTCTCTTGGTGCTCACTCTCCTCTTGGGCCAGAGTAGGTAATGTAGGACTTCTGCACTCTGCTTGAGACCATGTGCTCTCTTAGACACAATATGGCACTGGGGGTTTTCCAGCTTGTGTTAACTGCCACTCGGTCAATACTCTATTAATATTTAATATACTCTAATAATAAATACTTCCAAAATGGGTGCAATAGCAATTATTATATATGAATAGCCATTAATATTTAATTAACAATATTTTAGAAAACCCAGCCTAGCTCCCCCCCAAAAATTTAGCAAACACAATTCAGGCAACCACAAAAAACAGTTGGCAACCACGTAATTTAAATTACACAGGTTCATCAATTATGTCTCTAAAATTTTTAACATTGGAGAATTTTCACAGGAATGAAAGTCTAGCTTGCTGAAATATAATGAGTTTGTTGTTATCTTTTCTCCATTTTTTAAAATGAGGTCACCACTAAATCTTCTCCAATCTTTGTATATCTCTTCTGTTTTCTCAAATATTTCAAATATTACTGATGGTGGCTCAAAATTCATCACTTCTAATTCTTTTAGTACCCAAATAAGTAGTTGATAAAGACCAGGAGACTTAAATTCACTAAGCATAGGTAGGTGCTCTATTACTTTCTGTTGTTGTTATTCAATTATTTTTTAGTCACAAAAATGTCTTCATGACTTTGGGGTTTTCTTGGCAAAGATACTAGAGTAGTTTGTCATTTACTTCTCTAGTTCATTTTTCAGATGAGGAAAATGGGGCAAAAAGGTTCATGTGGGTGCAGCTAGGTGGCGCAGTGGATAGAGCACTGGCCCTGGAGTCAGGAGTACCTGAGTTAAAATCCAGCCTCAGACATTTGACACTTACTAGCTGTGTGACCCTGGGCAAGTCACTTAACCCCAGTTGACTCACTAAAAAAAAAAGAAAAAAAGAAAGCAAAAAGTGAACCTTAACTTGCCTAGAGTCATATAGTTAGTCTGTATTTGAGGCCACATTGGAACTCAGCATGAGGAGCCCTCCTGACTCCAGACCCAACAGTCTATCCACTGCACCACCTAGCTGCCCATTATTACTCATTTTTAATTTGATGCATTACTTGTAAGTGATTCCCTATCAGTAGCTTGATTCTAACTCTGGAACTACAATAGTCAAATACCAAACTTGGAATCTTCTACCAGTGTATTGATTTACCGTAAGATTCTGAACTAGCTTGTAGTCTTTATATGTAGCCTAACAGGATATTTCCTGTTTGGATGAATATGCCTTCATCCAATGACAAAGCTTTTATAAGTCTCTAAAATTGATTAATAATTTGTTTCCATCTCATTCAATTGAATTCAATACTTATTTGTTTAGTGCCTATTATATGCCAGATACAAATAAGAGGAAGAAAGATAATGCCTACCCTCAAGGAGCTTACAATGTAATGGGGGAAGACAACATATGACCTCCAATTAGAGGGAAGAGCCCCAATGAGGCAGATGGTGTTTTCGAGTTTTGACCCAGAGATGAAGTCATCTTCCAGGAAGAAATCATTTTCTAGGATGACTATAGTAATTGAATCGAGATAGAAATTCCAACTCAGAATGGTTGCGAGCTATCACACAACATATGAAAAAATGCTCCAAATCACTAACACTAAGTGAAATGAAAATTAACACAAATCTGAATTTCTGTTTCTCAACTGCAAGACTGAGAAGGAAGGAAAATTACAAATTTTGGGAGAGGCTCTAAGGGGACAAGCACACTAATATATTTCTAATGGAGCTATGAATTGGTCCAACTACTCTGGATAACTATTTAGAACTATATCCCATGCCTCCAACAATAGACTGTGAATACTATTTGACACAATGATAACACTACTATTAATTTCCCCCAAGGAGAACAAAGATGAAGGCAGAGGATTCATGTACAAAATATTTATAGTAGCACTTATTGTTGTAGTAAAAAAAATTAAGAAAGTACCATAAATTGGAAAATAGTGGAATAAATTATAGTACATGAATGTAATGTTTTTGAGCTATAAAAATGACAAAGGAAATTAATTTTAAAAATCCATGAAAATGTATATGAGATTATAGAGAATAAGATAAACAGAATCAGGATAACTATACAATGAATAAAATGTTCTAACAGAAAATGCCATTGAAAGACTTAAGAACTCTAATCACTGAAATGGACAATAAAGACTCTGGAAGACTGATGATAAAATATGCCTCCTATCTCTTGGCAGAGAGGTGATGGATCAGAGATGCTTAATAAGACACAGTTTCAGAATCAGCCAAGGTTCAGTTTTGATGTGCTTTTCTATACTTATTTGTTTCAAGGGAGGCATTTTATTTTACAAAAGAGAGTAATGGGAAATGAATGGGAAGTAGTGATAATAATTTAAAAAGGAGAAAAAAGAAAAGAATATTAATAAATAAACTGAAAAATATAATGGGGAGATCAGAAGGAAAGATAAGGAAGAAAGCATTTATATGTATACACACATATATATGCATGTGTATGTATACACACATATGTATATTTATATACATAGATATATGTGTGTTTATATGTGTACATGTATACACACACTTAATACTTACACTCCCTTTCTTATCTGTGTTCCCTTCTGATCTTTTGTTTGAATTATTCATTCTCTTCCTAGCCATACTTCTTACTCTGGACTTTGTTACCATGCCTCAGCTACTTTTTCTTTATTTTTTTTTTCGGGTAAAAGTATTTTAATTTTTTTTCCAGTTACATGTAAAGATAATTATCAACATTTGTTTATACAATCTTTCCAATTTCAGATTTTTCTCCCTCCCTTTCCCCTCCCCTAGACAGCAGTTAATATGATATAGGTCATATATATAATAACATTAAACATATTTCTGTATTAGTCATGTTATAAGAGAAGAATCAGAGCAATGAGGAAAAACCTCAAAATAGAAAAATCATAGCACCAAAAACAAAAGAAATAGTATGGTTCAATCAACATCTATACTCCACAGTTCTTTTTTTTTATTTTCTGGATTTGGAGATCCCCTTCCATCATGAGTCCTGGGGAACTCTCTTGTACCATTGCATTGGTGAGAAGAATCTAGTCCATCACAGTCGATCAACACACAATGTTAATGATACTGTGTACAATGTTCTTCTGGTTCTGCTCATCTCACTCATCATCAGTTCATGCAAGCCCTTCCAGGTTTCTCTGAAATTCACCTGCTCATTATTTCTTACAGCACAATAGAATTGCATTTCATTCATATATAACTTGTTCAGCCATTCCCCAATTGATATGCAGCCCCTCAATTTCCAGTTCCTTGCCACCACAAAAAGAGCAGCTATAAATATTTTTGTACATGTGGGTCCTTTTCCCAAAAGTGGTATTGCTGAGTGAAAGGGTATGCTCAGCTTTATAGCCCTTTGGGCATAATTCCTAATTTCTCTCCAGAATGGATGGATCAGTTCACAGCTCTACCAACAATGCATTAGTGTTCCAATTTTCCCAAAGCATCTCCAACACTTATTATTTTCCTTTTTTGTCATATTACCAATCTGATAGGTGTCAGAGTTCTTTTAATTTGCATTTCTCTAATCATTAGTGATTTAGAGCATTTTTTCATATGGGAATATATAGCTTTGGTTTCTTCATAAGAAAACTGCCTGTTCATATTCTTTGACCATTTCTCAATTGGGTAATGACTTGGATTCTTATAAATTTGATATAGTTCCCTATATATTTTAGAAATGAGGCCTTTATCAGAACTACTGGCCATAAAAAATTGTTTCCCAGATTTCTGCATCCCTTCTAATTTTTGATACATTATTTTGGTTTGTACAAAACCTTTTTAATTTAATGTAATCAAAATCATCCATTTTGCACTTCATAATATTCTCTGTCTCTTGTTTGGTCATAAACTGTTCTCCTTTCCAAAGATCTTAAAGGTAGACTATTCCTTCCTCTCCTAATTTCCTATGGTATCACCTCTTATGTCTAAATCATGTACCCATTTTGACCTTATTTTAGTATAAGGTATAAGATGTTGGTCTATGCCTAATTTCTGCCGTACTATCTATCAGTTTTCCCAGTGGTTTTTGTCAAATACTGAATTCCTATCCCAGAAGCTGGAGTCTCTGGGTTTATCAAACACTGCATTATTAATGTCATTTGCTACTGTGTCTCCTGTGCCTAGCCTATTCCAATGATCCTCCAGTCTATTTCTTAGCCAGTACCAGATAGTTTTGATGACTGCCGCTTTATAGTAAAGCTCCAGATTTGGTACAGGTAGCCCACCTTCCTGTGAATTTTTTTTTCATTATTTCCCTTGATAATCTTGACTTTTTGTTTTTCCAGATGAATTTTCTTATTATTTTTTCTAGCTCTATAAAATAATTTTTAGGTAGTCTGATTGCTATGGCACTGAATAAGTAAATTAATTTAGGTAGAATTGTCATTGTTACTATATTAGCTCTGCCTATCCATGAGCAAATGATATCTTTCCAGCGATTTAGATCTGATTTGATTTGTGTGAAAAGTGTTTGGTAATTGTGTTCATAGAGTTCCTGGATTTGTCTTGGCAAGTAGACTCCCAAGTATTTTATATTATTATCTACCATTACTTAAAATGGAATTACTCTCTTTCTTGCTGCTGGACTTTAGTGGTCATGTATAGAAATGCTGATAATATATATGGATTTATTTTATATTCTGCTACTTTGATAAATTTGTTAATTGTTTCAAGTAATTTTTGAGTTGATTCTCTAAGATTATCTAAGTATACCATCATATCATCTGCAAAGAGTGATAGTTTTGGTTCCTCCTTTCCTATTCTAATTCATTTAATTCCTTTTTGTTTGTTTCTTTTGGGGTTTTTTGGTGAGGCAATTGGGGTTAAGTGACTTGCCCAGGGTCACACAGCTAGTAAGTGTTAAGTGTCTGAGGAAGGATTTGAACTCAGGTCCTCCTGAATCCAGGGCCAGTGCTCTATCCACTGTGCCACCTAGCTTCCCCCTTTAATTCCTTTTTCTTCTCTGATTGCTAACACTAACATTTCTAGTATGATATTAAATAATAGAGGTGATAATGGACATCCCTGTTTCACCCCTGATCTTATTGGGAAGGCCTCTAACTTATTTCCATTACATATAATGCTTGCAGATGGTTTTAGGTAGATACTGCTTATTATTTTAAGGAAAGTTCCACCTATTCCTAAGCTCTTTAGTATTTTTATTAGGAATGAGTGCTGTATTTTATTAAAAGCTTTCTCTGCATCTATTGAGATAATCATATGATTTTTGGTTACTTTTCTTATTGATGTGGTTGATTATGTTAATAGTTTTCCTAATGTTGAACCAGCCCTGCATTCCTGGTATAAATCCTACCTGGTCATAATGTATTATCCTGGTCATCACTGCTTTAATCTCCTTGCTAATTTCTTATTTAAAATTTTAGCATCAATATTCATTAGGGAAATTGGTCTATAATTTTTTCTCTGCTTTGGCTCTGCCTGGTTTTGGTATCACCACCATATTTGTGTCATAAAAGGAATTTGGTAGAACTCTTTCTTCATTTATTTTTCCAAACAATTTGTACAATATCAAAATTATTTGTACTTTAAAAGTTTGGTAGAATTCACCTGTAAACCCCTCTGGCCCTGGGAATATTTTCTTAGGCAGTTCATTAATGGCTTGTTCAATTTCTTTTTCTAATATGGGCTTATTTAAGGATTTTATTTCCTCTTCAGTTAACCTGGGAAGTTTGTATTTTTGTAAATATTTATCCATTTTGTTTAGATTGTCAGATTTATTGGCATACAATTGGGCAAAATAATTCCTAATTATTGATTTAATTTCCACTTCATTGGTGGTAACATCACCCTTTTCATTTTTGATACTGCTAATTTGGTTTTCTTCTTTCTTTTTTTAAATCAAATTAACCAATATTTTATCTATTTTATTGTTTTTTTCATAAAACCAGCTCTTAGTTTTATTGATTAAATCTATAGTTATCTTGCTTTCAATTTTATTAATTTCTCCTCTAATTTTCAGGATTTCTAGTTTAGTATCTAATTGGGGATTTCTAATCTGTTCTTTTTCTAGCTTTTTAAGTTGCATGCCCAATTCATTGATCTCCTCTTTCTCTTTTTTATTCATGTAAGCATTTAGAGCTATAAATTTTCCCCTAAGGACTGCTTTGGCTGCATCCTATAGATTTTGGTAGGTTGTCTCATTATTGTCATTCTCTTCAATACAGTTATTGATTGTTTCTATGATTTGTTGTTTGGCCCATTCATTCTTTAGAATGAAATGATTTAGTTTCCAATTGATTTTCATTCTACTTTTCCCTGGCTCTTTCTTACATGTAATTTTTATTGCATCATGATCTGAAGAGGATGCATTTACTATTTCTGCCTTTCTACATTTGACTATGATGTTTTTGTGCCCTAATATATGGTCAATTTTTGAAAATGCGCCATGTACTGCTGAGAAAAAGGTGTATTCCTTTCTATCCCCATTCAGTTTTCTCCAGACATCTATCATGTCTAAATTTTCTAGTAATCTATTCACCTCTTTCACTTCTTTCTTATTTATTTTTGGGGCTAGATTTATCTAATTCTGAGAGGGGGAGATTCAGATCCCCTACTAGTATAGTATTACTGTCTAATTCCTCTTGCAACTCATTTAACTTCTCTAAGAATTTGGATGCTATACCACTTGGCACATACATATTTAATATTGATATTGCTTCATTATCTATAGTACTTTTTAGCAGGATGTAGTTTCCTTCCTTATCTCTTTTAATGAGATCTATTTTTGCCTGTACTTTGTCTGAGATGAGGATTGCTACCCCTGCTTTTTTACTTTAGCTGAAGCATAATATATTCTGCTCCAGCTTTTTACCTTTACTCTGTGTGTATGTCTCTGTTTCAAATGTGTTTCTTATAAACAGCATATTGTAGGATTCTGGTTTTTAATACACTGCAATTAACTTCTGTTTTATAGCAGAGTTCATCCCATTCACATTCACAGTTATTATTACTTTCTATCCCCCTCCATTCTATTTACCCCCTTTGTACTCCCCTTCCTTCTTTCACCCTCTTCCTCATCACCAATGTTTTGCTTCTTACCCCTGCTTCCCCCAATCTGCCCTCCCTTTTTATCACCCCCCTCCCTTTACTTTACCCTTTCCTCCCTTGCTTTTGCCCTTCCTTCTACCATTCCCCCGCTTCCCCTTCACTTTTTACTTCCCTAAAAAATAAACTAACTTTCTTTATCCAAATGAATGTATGTTATTCCCTCTTTGAATCAAATCTAATGAGAGTAGGGTTAAAACAATGTTCACCCCTCCTTTCCTTCCCTCTATTGTAATAGGGTTTTTTCACCTTTTCATATAATCTAATGCACCCCATTCCACCTCCCCTTTCCTCTTTTCCCTATAAACTCCCTTTTTAATCCCTTAATTTTCTTTATATCATCACATCAAAAACAACTTATATTTATACCCTCTGTGTATATTCCTTCTGTCTGCCCAAATAGATAGACAGTCCTCAAGAGTTATAATTACTATGTTCCCATGTAGGGATGTAAACAGTTTAACCTAATTGAGTAACTTTTTTTCCCCTTTTTACCTTTTTTAAACTTCTCTTGAGTCTTCTATGTTAAGATCAAATTTTCTATTCAGTTCTGGTCTTTTCATCAGGAAACCTTCAAAGTCCTCAGTGTCATTGAATGTCCATCTTTTCCCCTGAAAGAGAATGATCAGTTTTGCTGGGTAATAGATTCTTGGCTGCAGTCCAAGTTCCTTTGCCTTGCAGAATATCGTATTCCAAGCCTTGTGATCCTTTAATGTTGAAGCTGCTAAGGCCTTAGGAATCCTAACCATGGCTCCATGATATTTAAATTGCTTCTTTCTGGCTGCTTGGAGTATTTTCTCCTTCACCTGTTAATTCTGGAATTTATCTACAATATTCCTTGGAATTTTCCTTTTGGTGTCTCTTTCAGGAGGTGAGCAGTGGATTCTTTCAATGACAATTTTATCATCTGATTCTATAATATTCTCCTTATATAATATAATTTTCCTTAATAATTTCCTGGAATATGGTGTCTAGACTCTTTTTCTGATCATGGCTTTAGGCAGTCCAGTGATTCTCAAATGATCTCTCCTGGATCTGTTTTACAGATCAGTTGTCTTTCCAATGAGATATTTCATATTTTCTTCTATTTTTTCATTATTTTGATTCTGCTTGAATGATTCCTGGTGTCTCATTGATTCATTATCTTTCAGCTGTCCAATTTTATTTTATTTTTTGGTGAGGCAATTGGAGTTCAGTGACTTGCCCAGGGTCACCCAGTTAGTAAGTGTTAAGTATCTGAGGAATGATTTGAATTTATGTCCTCCTGATTCCAGGGCTGGTGCTCTATTCACTGATCCACATAGCTGCCCAGATTCTTTTTTCATATTTTTCTTGGGTTGCTTTCATTTCTTTCAATTGATTTTTAAAATCATTTTTGAGCTCTTCCAAGAAGGCTGTTTGTTCTTGAGACCAATTCATCTTCTCTCTTGAGGCTTCACATGTAGACAATTTGGGAGAATTGTCCTCATCTGAGTTTATGTTTGCCTCTTCTCTGTCAATACAGAAGCTCTCAATGGTGAGACCTCTTTTTTGTTTCTTACTCATACTGCAGCTTATTCCTTTTTAAAGTTGAGGTCTCCTCTAGGGGCACCAGGGTCCCTGTTTCAAGCTTCTTATGCTGCGATATAGGGGATATGTCACTGGCTCTCTACACTGAGGCCTCATGGCTTCTAGATTTTTCACCACCCTGGACTTCCTGTCAGAGTGTGCTGGCATCAGTAGGCCTAGTCCCGCCTGTTCTGTGGTTGGCCCTCCAGCTGGTAACCTGCCCTCTCGCTGGTGCAAGTGGGTTTTCCACTGTTCTGCTGCACCATGTTAAAGGCTAAAGTTCTAGCTAGTCTGTCTAAAATATCTAATGAATGGTCACCAATAAATTATAAGCTTCAGCAAGAGTTGGGCTTTTAAGCATTTATTAAGGAGAATAAGAATTTGGTAAAGAGAGAGAGAAAGGCCTACATTCCTATCTATTAAAGGGAGAGTACATTTCTAGCTCCCTTCTCCACCGGAGTCCTCAGGAAAGAGAGCGAGACAGAGCGCTAGTCTCTTCCTTCTTCTTCCCACTAGCCAACATCACTTCCTGACACCAAAGAAAAGACTCCTGGTCTTGCCCTCAAAGACCTTCCCTTCATGGGTGAAACTCTTCTACAGTAAGTCTCCAGCAGGTGGCATCATTCCAATCGTTACAACCACCAGCTTGTTGTTCCAGGATCCAAGGGGCTCAGTTGCTCGGCTGTGGCCCACAGCTTCCTGCTGACTTGCCCCAACCCTCTTCCATGTGGTGCTCTGAGGTGAGCTGAGCCTCCCTTTTGCACGAGTGAGACCAACCTTTCCTGAATTCTTCTAAATAATCTCTGGTTGGAAGACTGTGTCTCTCTGTCTCTTTGCAGGTTCAGTAGTTTCATAATCCATCTAGAGGCTTGATTTAATGTTCTTTTTGAGGGAACAGAAGGAGAGCTCACGTGATTTGCTGGCTATTCTCCACCATCTTGTCTCTGCCCCTTCCTCAGCTACTTTTCCCCCATGGAACCTTCCTCTATTTCTAGGACTTTCCCATCCCAGAGCATTCCCTTTCTACAATGGTCTCCTTTCATTGGTGAGTTTGTTCTTTGGATTCCATTTTGGAGATGATCCCAGGCCAGTGATACTTCATTCCCTTTCCAACATGCTTCTCTCTTTCTGGACTTTGCCACTATGCCCCTTTGCCAACTAGCACCATACCCATCTTTTTCTAGCCCTCCCCCCCCTTTTGGGGTGTGTGGTCTTACCCCCCACTAAAAAGAAAGTCCTTATAGTCAAGGTCTTTTTCTGCTTATATTTATATTTCCAGAATTTAGCCAGAGACATAATACACAGTATGTAATAAATGCTTGATGCCTGTATGTTATTTTTTTTTTTTTGCAGGGCAATGGGGGTTAAGTGACTTGCCCAGGGTCACACAGCTAGTAAGTGTCAAGTGTCCGAGGCCGGATTTGAACTCAGGTACTCCTGAATCCAGGGCCGGTGCTTTATCCACTGTGCTATCTAGCTGCCCCCTGTATGTTATCTTTTTAAAAGTGTATGTAATAAAGCCATAAAGTTTTATATAAAATTCTCATGTCATTTTTAAAATATTTTTAGAGCATAGGGAAGTTTGTCAAGTCCATGATAGAATAAGAGAATATACAAGCAATATAAAGAGTGTGGCCTTGATTTTTAATCATGGGCTTTACATAATCCCCAAATATTATCAATTCATCCTCTTCACTGAAAACCCACTTTGCAACTTTGTACAACTTACATACTTTTGATGGCATCATATTTCCCAGTTGCATAGGCTAAACCTAACTTTGATACTTTGTCATAACTTTACCCTGTTTATCAAAAGTATTTCAAATACCTACCACCCTATTAAAATAGGTTCAAGTGTTTTCCTGCTTAAGAATAGCATGTCATGATCATGTGGGATGGGGTAGCATAGGCAGGGAAGATGGTGTACCAGAGTCTGAGGCTGAAGTACTTGTAGTTCCCATGGTGAGCCTCCTACACCACAGTCTGTGTGCTCACCACCAAGGCCCTTTGTGCAATTGGAGCTGATCAAGCCCTTTCACCTCTACTTCAACTCCAAACTCATAATAAGGGACTTGCAGATATGGAGATTAATCACCAATTTCTTGTTCTTTGGACCAATTGGATTCAATTTTTTAATTTAATATGATTTTCTTATATCAATACTGCTGAATGCTGGAAGAAGGCTCTTTCTGAGGCTGGGTAGCCGACTTTGTATTTGTTTCTTTTGTGGAGACTCTTAATGACTCTTTTCAGTTAGTTCTTGAGCATAGTGTTCTTGGGCCAAACCTTCACTATCATGCTTGTCTACGTGTGGTGCCGAAAGAATCCATATGTTCACATGAACTTCTTTGGTCTTCTTAAATTCCAGGACCCCTTTCTGCCCTGGGTCCTCATGGGCTTTTCCTTGTTACTGAGCAATTGCAACACTGTGGACCTCCTGGGAATTGTGGTTGGACACATATGTTTTTTTCCTGGAAGATGCATTCCCCAATCATCTGGGAGAGCAAGGTGTTCTGAAAACACCTGCTGTTTTGAAGGCAATTTTTGATACACCAGATGATGATCCCAATTACATCCCCTTACCTGAAGAGTGATGGGGAGGTTTTGCATGGGACAAAGGCCAGCACCTTGAAGGCTAGGAGGGCAGTGCTGAGTGAGAAATCAACCTGAGAAGGCAGGGCTCTGTGGAGATCTCCTCTGGGATGCTTTTACTCTTTGTTTCAGAAGTGTGGACAGGTCAGACGGCTTTCCCGTTTTTAAATCCAGAAGCATTTTATGCAATGGAACCTCCATGGTAAATCCAGGAGACCTGTCTAGCAGCTTGCCCATGTTTCTTCACTTGACAATTATTGATGCTGGCACTTAAAGTGTAACCTACTAGAGCCAAAAACACAGCAGAAACTCTTGCTGCCAGCTCTGTGTGAGAAAGCCTGCAACAGAACTTTTTCCCCTTCCTGGTTTTGGGTGGAAGAGCCAGGTACATGGACCTTTCAGAGGGGATAAAATAAAACTCAATTCATTCTCTCTCTCAAAAAAATAATAACATCATGTCTCCTTGTATGTTTTCCCACACAACAAAGCCTTTAAAACGCTTTTTTACTCCTATCAAGCCTAGCTACTCCCCTATATATCATATATCCCAACCATTCTTTCATCCTGCTAATCACCAACTACTAGTCAGATTGATCTCTTGCCTAGCTTCTCCCCCTGTGGTTTTCTAAAAGCAGTGGCCCTAGCTCTTCCTTCTCAGTGCTCTATGAAAATTGCACACCTTTCTTATGTATTTATTATATTCTAATTAATTTTTATCAGTTATCCATGTATCTACCAAATCCCCTACCCAATTGTAAACTCCACAAGGGCAGGGACCATATTGTATTTCTTTTAATCTCCAGTAGCAGTTAGCAGAATGCAGTGTTCAAAGAATTTACTTGAATTGAATTGAAATGAATATTGTTTGAAAGTAACAGAAACTGGGGAATAAGAAGGGAGTATGGCCTCAATAGAAATTTTTTAAAAAGTTGATATGATAGAAATGGTTGATCTTCCCATATTATCAGTCATAAAGAATCACATGGAATTAGAATTTAGAAATGATAAGGTCCCACTTCCTTTGTATGCTGTTACCTTTTTTATATATTTCTCTTCTCTCTTTCTATTCATATGGTTTTGCCAATCTACTTTTTACTTGAATAGATGCAGGCCCCCTTGATACACTTTCCCCCACTTCAGCTACCAGTATATGTTGCTACCCTAATGTATACTATTATTCTACTGTGTCTATTCAGATTCACAGTTCTGAGTGCCCTATTATATTAATCCATAATTTAGAGTACTGAGATAACCTCTGAATTTAAAACTTTTAATTGAAATGGGATGTTAGGCTAATAGTAAGCAATTGGATTCAGTCCTAATTACCCTTCATTCCATTTTTTAATGGCGGCTACCTGAAAATATCTACTAGAATTATTGGTCAACTCAAAGTTGAACTTTCTCCCTAGTCCAGTATAAGAGGGATAAATCACTTCACTCAAACAAAAGGTGAGATTAACATTCATCAGCCACTATCTTATTATTTTTGTTTCCATGCCTCTGAAGCCACCTTGGGAGCTCTGGTTTCTTGATACAACTGATATGAAGGCATTCCTGGGAGGAGTTACTTCCTTCAGGAAACAGAGAGGAAGTTTCTGGCCATTTCCCCTTATTATCTTTGCTATTCTTGTATGGACACTTGTACTACCTTGTATGGACAGCTGACACCTACATCTGTAGTATGGATTGATACAATCATGGTAATATTTCTTAAATCTCTATCTACACTGGCTATACCAAGGTCCCTTAATCAACACAAGGTTATATCTTATAATTCATATCCTCTTTCTTTTAAACCACTTATGATAGAAGTATACCTACTTACATTAATGCATTGTTGGTAGATTTATGAACTACTCCAGCCAATCTAGAGAATAATTTGGTATTATTCCCAAAGGTCTGTAAAACTATTCATATTCTTTGACCCAATAGCACTGCTACTAGGTGTATACCCAAAGGTGATCAGAGAAAAAGTAAAAGGATTTATCAGTACAAAAAATGTATAGCCTCTCTTTTTGTGGTAGTAAATATTTAGAAATTAAGGGGGCAGCTAGGTAGCACAGTGGATAAAGCACTGGCCCTGGATTCAGGAGTACCTGAGTTCAAATCCGGCCTCAGACACTTGCTAGCTGTGTGACCTTGGGCAAGTCACTTAACCCCCATTGCCCCGCAAAAAGCAAAAAAAAAAAAAAAAAAAAAAAAATAAATTAAGAGAATACTCATCAAATGAGAAATGACTGAAAAAACTGTGGTACATGTTTGTGATGGAAGACTATTGTGGTATAAAAAATGATAAAGAGTGTGGTTTCAGAAACACATGGGTAAATTTATATGAACTGATACAAAACGAAGTAACAAGAACTAGGACAATGTTATGCACAGGAACAACAATACTGTAATGATGATCAAATGTGAAAAGCTTAGTGGGTCAAATCAATACAATGATTAAAAACAATTTCAAGGATTCATGATAACAAATGCTATCCCTCTCCAGAGAGAGAACTTATGAACTCTTAGTAAAAGTTGAAGCATAGTTTTTCACTTTTATTTTTCTTGGTTTTTTTGTTCAATATGATTAATATAGATTTGTGTTTTGTATAACTTCCCAAATATAATTGATATTATATTACTGGCTTTCTCAGTGGGTAGGGGAGGAAATGCTGGGAAAGAAAGAATTTGTATTTGAATATTTAAAAATTAATATATTTTTTTTTAATTTTAAAAAGAAGTTGACCTACCCAATCACCCTCTTTATTTGATGATGATAGTATGAGGTCCTTCCGCTGTATAGGCTTTTGGGAGGCTAATAATAATAATAATAATATACTGCTAACTATATTCTATGCACTATGCTTAGTGCTTTAGGATTTTTATTTCATTTGATCTTCATAACTAGTCTTGGAAGGCAGATACTATTGTTATGCTAAATTTATATTAAACATAACTGATGCAGGATGAGGCAGAGACAAGATGGCAGAGAGAAGCCTCATTAAATCAAGCCTCTAGGGGGCGGCTAGGTGGTGCAGTGGATAAAGCACAGGCCCTGGATTCAGGAGTACCTGAGTTCAAATCTGGCCTCAGACACTTGACACTTACTAGCTGTGTGACCCTGGGCAAGTCACTTAACCCCCATTGCCCTGCCAAAAAAAAAAAATCAAGCCTCTAAATGGATTCTGAAACTGCAGTGCCTACAAAAAGACAGAGACACAATCTTCCAACCAGAGATTATTTAGAAGACTTAAAAAAAAATGTCACTCCCACTCAGGCAAAAGGGGAGCATAGCACAGTGCAGCACAGCTCAGAGGGGGTCTGGGCAAGTCAGCAGGAGTCTCTTGGTCATAGCAGAACAACTGAAACCCCTTGATCCTGGCTCAGCAAGCTGGTAGCACAGCAAGACAATTGTGAGATTTGTCAGCACCAGCTGAGAGGACAGGCTGCCAATGGGAGGGCCACCCATGAGATAGGCATGACTAGGCCAGGCTATCCCAGCACCAGGACCAAGCACAGGGAACAAGCCCAAGGAGGTGAGGAATCCATAAGCCACAGTGGGATCAGAGTAGAAAGACAGTAACCACAATATGAGTAAGAAACAGGAAAGGGCTCTTAGCATTGAGAGCTTCTGTGTCAACAGGGAAGAGCAAAACACAAACTCAGATGAGGACAATACTCTCAAATTGCCCACATGAGATGTCTCAAGAGGGAAGATGAATTGTTCTCGAGACCAAAAAGACTTCTTGGAAGAGCTCAAAAAGAATTTTAAAAATCAATTGAGAAAGGGAAAAGAAAAAATGAGGAGAGAAATGAAAGCTACACAATAAAATTATGAAAAGAAAAAGAATCAACAGTTTAGAAAAGGAAGTACAAAGAATCAACAGCTTGGAAAAGGAAGCACAAGGATTGACTGAAGAAAACAATTCCCAAAAAATTTCATTTGATCAAATGGAAAAGGAGTTATAAAAATTTACTAAAGAAAACAATGCCTTAAAAATTTGAATGGGTCAGATGGAAGCTAATGACTCCATGAGACACCAGGAATGAGTCAACAGAATCAAAGAATGGAAAAAATAGAAGAAAATGTGAAATACCTCATTGGAAAGACAAGTGACTTGAAAAATAGATCCAGGAGAGATAATTTGAGAATTATTGGACTCCCTGAAAGCCATGATCAGAAAAAGAGTCTAGACACCATATTCCAGGAAATTTTTAAGGGAAATTGCCCTGATATTTTAGAATGAGAGGATAAAATCATCATTGAAAGAATCCATTGCTCATCTCCGGAAAGAGACCCCAAAAGGAAAACTCCAAGTAATATTGTAGGCAAATTCCAGAATTATCAGGTGAAGGAGAAAATACTGCAAGCAGCCAGAAGAAAACAATTTGAGTACCATGGAGCCACAGTCAGGATTTTACAGGACCTGGCAGCATCAATATTAATGGATCTTTGCAACTGATATGATGGTATACTTAGAGAATCCTAAAGAATCAACCAAAAAATTACTTGAAACAAGTAACAAATTTAGCAAAATTGTAGAATATAAAATAAATCCATGTAAATCATCAGCATTTCTATGCATGACCAACAAAGTTCAGCAGCAAGAGATAGAAACAGAAATTCCATTTAAAGTAATGGTGGACCATATAAAATATTTGGGAGTCTACTGCCAAGACAAATGCAGAAACTATATGAACATAATTACAAAACGCTTTTCACGCAAATAAAATCAGATCTATATAATGGGAAAAATATCAATTGCTTATGCATAGGATGAGCTAATATACAAAAATGACAATCCTACCTAAATTAATTTACTTATTCAGTGCCAAACCAATCAGACTACCTAAAAATTATTTTTAGAGCTAGAAAAAATAATAACAAAAGTCATCTAGAAGAACAAAATATCAAGAACATCAAGGGAAGTAATGAAAAAAATGCACAGGAAGGTGGGCTAGCTATACCAAATCTGAAGCTTTACTATAAAGCAGCAGTCATCAGAACTATCTCATACTGGCTAAGAAATATAGTGGAGGATCAATGGAATAGGTTAGGCACAGGAGACACAGTAGTAAATGACTACAGTAATGTACTGTTTGATAACCCCAAAGACTTCAGCTTCTGGGATAGGAACTCAGTACTTGACAAAAACTGCTGGGAAAATTGGAAGACAGTATGGCAGAAACTAGACATGGACCAACATTTTACACTTTATACTAAAATAAGGTCAAGACTGGTACATGATTTAGACATAAAAGGTGATATCATAGGTAAATTAGGAAAAGAAGAAATAGTTGACCTCTCAGATTTATGGAAAGGAGAACAGTTTATGACCAAACAAGAGATAGAGAATATTATGAAATGCAGAATGGATAATTTTGATTACATTAAATTAAAAAGGTTTTGTACAAACAGAAGTAATGCATCCAAAATTAGAAGGGAGGCAGAAATCTGGGAAACAATTTTTGAGGCCAGTACTTATGATAAAGGCCTCATCTCTAAAATATATTAGGAACCAAATCAAACTTATAAGAATCCAAGTCATTCCCCAATTGAGAAATGGTCAAAGGATATGAATAGGCAGTTTTCTGATGAAGAAATCAAAGCTATCTATTACTATATGGAAAAATGCTCTAAATCACTATTGATTAGAGAAATGCAAATTAAAACAACTCTGAGGTACCATCTGACACTTAACAGATTGTCTAATATGACAAAAAAGGAAAATAATAAATGTTGGAGAAGCTGTGGAAAAATTGGAACACTAATGCATTGTTGGTGAAGCTGTGAACTGATCCAGTCATTCTGGAGAGGAATTATGCCCAAAGGCCTATAAAGCTGTGCATACCCTTTGACCCAGCAATAACACTATTGGGTATTTTCCCAAAGAGATCATAAAAAAGGGAAAAGGACCCCCATGAAAAAATATTTATAGCTGCTCTTTTTGTGGTGGCAGGGAATTGGAAATTGAGGGGCTGCCCATCAATTGGGGAAGACTGAACAAGTTGTGGTATATGAATGTAATGGAATTCTATTGTGCTATAAGAGATGATAAGCAGGCATACTTCAGAGAAATCTGGAAGGACTTGAGTAAACTGATGCTGAGTGAAATGAGCAGAACTGGGAGAACATTGTACACAGTATCATCAATACTTTGTGTTGATCAACTTTGATAGACTTGATTCTTCTCAGAAATACAATGGTACAAGAAAGTTCCAAAGGACTCATGATGGAAAAGGCTGGCCAAATCCAGAAAACAAAAAAGGAACTGTGGAATATGGATACAGATTGAACCATACTATTTCTTTTGGTTTTGGTGCTGTTGTTTTTCTTTTTTGAGGTTTTTCCTTCTTGCTCTGTTTCTTCTCTTACAACATAACTAATGCAAAAATATGTTTAATGTTATTATACATATATAAACTTTATCAGCTTACTTGCTATCTTGAGGAGGGGGAGAAGGAGGGGAGGCAGGGAGAAAAATTTGAAACTAGAAATCTTATAAAAACAAAAGTTCAATACTACCTCTATATGAAACTGGAAAATATTAAAATACTTTTATAATTAAAAAAAACCAAACAACTGACTGTACATGGACCAAAAAATTAAACAAAAACAGTGTAAAAAAAAAAAGAATGCAAGTCATTCCCCAATTGAGAAAATGTCAAGAGATATGAACATGGAGTTTTCAGATGAAGAAATCATAGCTATCTATTGCCATGTGAAAAAGTGCTCTACATCACTACTGGTTAGAGAAATGCGCATTAAAACAACTCTGAGCTACCACCTTACACCTATCATATTTTCTAATATGACAAAATGGAAAAGTGATAAATGTTGGAGAAGGTCTGAAAAAATTGGAACACTAATGCATTGTTGGAGGAGCTATGAACTGATTCAACCATTATGGGGAGAATTTGGAACTATGCCCAAAGGGCAATAAAACTGTGCGTACCATTTGACCCAACAATGCCACTATTATTTGTGTTGTTTAAAATCTAAGTTGTGGGTTCTAATCTGCCCTCCCCCCAGTCTTGGGGGGAAGCTGGATAAAATCATTGATAAATTCAAGAAGAATTTAGGCTTTTAAAGATTTATTAAAATATATATATATATATATAAGTTAGTGAAGAGAGAGAGAGATTGACAACAGATTCCTTATAGCATGGAAATACTAGCTCAGATCTAATTTGGTATAGTCAGAGAGAAAGCAAGCAATTTCCTTTCCTAGCAGCCCACATGAAATATCTCACCACCAAGCTGGTGTCTGAACGACTAAGAGCCCCCCCCCCATTCTCCATCTGCCTCTATGCTAGTTTCTTGGACAAAAAGAGATTGATCCTCAATTGCTTCTCCCAGAAGCCATCTTTGATACAGAAAGCAGTGCTGTCCACACACACACAGCTCCAAGCTAATTGGCTTGTAACTCTGATTTGCAAGTTCCACAGGTGGTTCTATAGATGTAACTTCCAGACACTAAAGTCACATGGTCTCTAAATCACATGCTTTCTCCTCATTGTGGAGCTTCCCTATAGTATCTCTCCAGCAGGGGTGCCATTCCAATTCTCACATATGTCTTTTCCCCAAAGAGATCATAAAAAGGGAAAAGGACCCACATGTACAAAAGTATTTATAGCTGTTCTTTTTGTCATGGCAAGGAATTGGAAATTGAGGGGATGTCAATCATTTGGTGAATGGCTGAATATAAATGTAATGAATAGAATATTATTGTGCTATAAGAAACAATGAGCAGGCAGATTTAAGAGAAACCTGGAAGAGCTTTCATGAAATGATGCTAAGTTAGATGAACAGAACCAAGAGAACATTGTACACAGTATCAACAACATTGTGTGTTGATTAATTGTGATAGACTTGAGTGTTCTCAGCAATAAAATGGTCAAAGATAGTTCCAAAAGACTCATGATGGAAAATGCTCTCCAAATCCAGAAAAAAAGACTTCTGGAATCTAGATGCAGCTTGAAACATACTATTTCTACTTTTTTGTTTTTCTTTTTTGAGGTTTTTCCTTTTTGTTCTGATTCTTCTTTCATAGCATGACTAATGCAAAAATATGTTTAATGTGATTGTACATGTGTAACCTATATCAGATTGCATGCTATCTTGGGGAGGGAGGGAGAATAATTTGGAACTAGAAATCTTATAAAAACAAATGTAGAAAACTATCTCTACACGTAACTAGAAAATAATAAAATACTTCTATGATTAAAAAAAGAAAACTAGGGATAGGTAGGTGGTGCAGTGGATAAAGCACAGGCCCTGAATTCAGGAGGACCTGAGTTCAAATCCAACCTCAGACACTTGATACTTACTAGCTGTGTGACCCTGGGCAAGTCACTTAACCCTCATTGCCCTGCGAAAAGAAAGAAAGAAAACTGATGCAAACAAAAGTTAAATAAATTATTCAAGGTCACACAGCTAGTAAATATCTCAGGCTTGATTGGAACTCAGGTCTTCCTGCCTCCAGGACTGGCACTCTATTTACTATTCCACTTAACTGTCCCATGTAGATAATTTCCAATGAGTGAGGCTCTTTGCAATCCAAACACCTTCAATCTATGCAAAAACATAACCTTTGCATCTTTCATTTCTCTGCTGCTTTTTCTTTCCTCTGTGTTTCAAGTAGTATAACTAACATTTAGTAGTACTCTAAAGATTATAACATAACACTTACATCTCACAATAACCTTATGAGATAGGTGCTATAGCTATTAACCCTCTCTCTCTCTCTCTCTCTCTCTCTCTCTCTCTCTCTCTCTCTCTCTCTCTCTCAGCAATGAGGGTTAATTGACTTGTCCAGGGTCACACTGCTAGTAAGTTTCAAGTGTCTCTGGCCAGATCTGAACTCAGGTCTTCCTGAATCCAGGGCCACTGCTTTATCCACTATATTACCTAGCTGCCTCCAAACCCTCTCTTTTTTTTTTTTTTTAGTGAGGCAATTGGGGTTAAGTGACTTGCCCAAGGTCACACAGCTAGTAAGTGTTAAGTGTCTGAGGCCGGATTTGAACTCAGGTACTCTTGACTCCAGGGCCAGTGCTCTATCCACTGCGCCATCTAGCTGCCCCATGCCATCTAGCTGCCACCAAACCCTCTCTTAAAATGAGTAAATTGATATACAAAGAAGTTAATCAATTCGTGGTGGGTCACAGAGGTAGCAAGAATCAAATGAGGGGTGGAGCCAAGATGGTGGAGGAAAGCCAGTAACTGCTCAGACTTCCTGACACAATTACTCCCCAAAAAAACTCCAAACACAGGCATAAAATAATCCCAGAGCAGCAGAACCCACAAAAAGATGGCTGAGATTATTTTCCAGACTAATCAGTCATAGTCAAACACACTATACATTGAACCTAATATGATGTTATTTTAGTTCTTTGCAAGCAAAAGGAAAAAACAACCACTCAAACTAGCACTAAGTGAAACCCTAAAGTATTCAGTACTTTGTGCTCCTTGAAGTTGGGCATATTTTCAGTTTTGTGTTTGCTTCCCTAGTCCCTAGTCTACTGCCTTGTACATCATAGAGATTTAGTAAATGCTGGTTGGATTAGATCAGATCCCTGCTCATCCACACTTTGGGGTGTTGCTTCTTAGTTACACTTTGTACAAAACTTGCTGATGGTCTTTTGGCTGAAGTAAATCACTATTGCCACCCAAAGGGAAGAAGAGAGGAGATAATTGGGCTGAGAGTAGCCTTTGCTTGTTTATTCCACTACAGTCACTGCCTGATAAATTAGTCCTAATACTCTGCAGAAATGTTCCAATCTTCCCTGTAATTACTAACTGTATATGGCATACAATGGATGTGGCCTTAATTACATTGCTATAAGAACAGAAGTCTGGAATGCACTGCTATCTACATAAAATTGAAAGGTACTGTATATTCATGAAATCTAAGATTATATTTAGTGTGAAATGGTTTTTGAAGGTCATAAGCAAACCTGCAAATTAAAAGTCATAGATAAGTCCTATTCACACATTTTTTTCTTATTGGGTGATATAAATAGTTTAGATTGAAAAATCATAGTCCTATGGAAAGAAGTGGAAATCTGGTAAAATTGACTACATTGAAATTCCTGACCACATGCAAATTTTAAAATTAAGTTATCTTTTATGGTCATTTTCTCTTTTAAACTGCCTACATGATTCAGTCAAACATGCAAAATGGAGGAGCCTTAAATTAAGTATAGTGGATTAGTATTTCTGAGTTAGAGCAGAGGCAGTTTGAGCCCAGCTAATTTTTCATATCCGCTCGATTAACCACATAGCACTTTCGAACAAAAGTAGCCCCTGTACGTGTCATTTAAATGAAACAAATGCTATCTATCTGTCAAAATGCTGATTTAAACTAGACCCTTAGAAGCAAGGCCAGCATCTGAAATGAAATGGACAAGCTATGAGCCACTGGGAAGTAATTCTTTAACATTTCAGAAACATCACATTACATAACACATGAAGCTTGGCGTTTGATGAGTATTTCTAGGTGATCTACGAATGCAATAGCATTTTATCCTTTGAATAACATTTGCAAAATAAGCATTTTATATTCTATGGTGTCCTCTCTCACTAGGGACAAACACCTTCTATAGTGAGTGATGTCAGTGATTTCTAATTAAACTGAATGCTTCTCATTTGATATTCAGAGCATTCATCTCTTTTAGATGGAAAAACAGATGACATTAAACTGGAGTTCCAAATAATTTTTCATTCAGAAGATGCAGCCTTTATCTACACTCTCCCAATATGGCATTTTATATCCAAAAAAATATAAATCTGGAAAAGAAATTATCTGAATTGTGTTATTATTTTCTGTAAACCAAAATTGGTTACTTCAACTCAGATTTATTCATTAATTTATCTGTTTTTTCATTCATTCATTCATTCATTTTTGGTCCCATTTTTACGCAATAAATCTATGGCTTTGGGGAGACTATTGATGCTTCCATATTTAACAATTTTACTTTGCCCTTGATTTGATGTGTGGATGCTTTAGTGGACAGTTACCAAATAAAAAATTAGAGTCACCACCTTTTTCAAAAATATGTGTGCATACTGTTTACATAGGTCTCTGTTGTACTTATTTGTCAATGGTCTCTGCTTATAAATATAAAAAATAATTAATTATTAATTTTATTTTACTATAATAGTAAATTGGCATCAAAACAAAATGAAATATGGCTTATAAATTACCTTCCTCAACAAACTTGTTGAATTAATAATTACTGAGGGGGGGAATAGATAGTATAGTGGACTAAGTAAAGAATTTAAAATCAGGGGATGTGGGGGGGGGGCAGATAGGTGGCACAGTGGATTAACCTCCAGCCCTGGATTGAGGAGAACCTGTCTTCAAACCTGGCCTCAGACACTTGACACATATTAGCTGTGTGACCCTGTGCAAGTCACTTAACACTCATTGCCACAAAAGAAAAAAAAATCAGGGAACATGGGTTGAATTTTTTCCTCTACCACTGACTATGTGTGAGTCTGAGTAAGTCACTTAATTTTTCTGTGCTTTCTTTTTCTCATCTATACTAAATGGCTGACTTAGATGCTCACTAAGGTTGATTCTGGCTCTTATTATATAATACTAACTGTCATTTAAATTTGACAATATGGTACTAATATTATCCAATACATTGTCTCTTCAAGTAGACTTTATTTATTTTTTTTTATTTTTTTTTTTTGGTGAGGCAATTGGGGTTAAGTGACTTGCCCAGGGTCATACAGCTAATAAGTGTTAGATGTCTGAGGCTGAATTTGAACTCAGGTCCTCCTGAATCCAGGGCCAGTGCTCTATCCACTGTGCTACCTAGCTGCCCCTATTTATCTTTTTATAGTCATCACATGTATTACTCTTTTGGTTCTACTTTATTTCTTCTGTATTAATTCATACATCTTCCCGTGTTTCTCTTAAAGCCTTATGTTGTCAATCTTTATTGTCCAGTAATCTTTCTTTACATTTCTACTACCATAATTTGTTTAACTGCTCTTAATGCAAGTAAAATCATATTAGGTAGAGAAAAGAATTTATTGGAAATATATAATGGGTTAATTTGTTTTGTTTTGTGGTTGGACATGCTGAGTTTGAAAGTGCTATGGGAAATCCAGGTGTAAATTTACATAAATTGGTGATGCCTAATTGTATCTTAGGACAGAGAATAGGGATTGGAATGGAAATTGTCTTGGAGATGATAATGGAAAACATGGGAACTGATAAAATCACTGTGAAATGATAGGAAGAAAAATGAGAATGGTCAAGGGGATATATTCAGAGCTTTGGAAAACATAGTACATGTGACCTAGAGGACTGAAGAAATGGCCAGTTATTTAAGAAGAGAATAAGAAGAAAATGGTGTAAAGAAAATCAAATATGTATTGAATGTGCAGGAGAAGGTGACTGATGGTGCCAAATGCTATAGAAAAGTGAAAAGGGGGGGTGGGGGAGGCTAGGTGGTATGGTGGTCAAGCACAGGCCCTAGATTCAGGGAGACCTGTGTTCAAATCCAGCCTCAGACACCTAACACTGACTAGCTATGTGATCCTGGGCAAATCACTTAACCTTCATTGCACCACTGGGGAAAAAAAAAGGTGAACAAGGAAAAGGACTGAGGAAAGGCTATTTGCTTTGGCAAATAAAAGAACACAAGTAATTTTAAATAAGATAGTTTCAGTTGATTGATGTGATTAGAAAACATGTTACAGAGAAGATAGAAAAGAGTAAGAAGAAAGAAATGAGAGATCTTTAGAAACAACTTTCTCAAAGACTTTAGCAGAGAAGGGAAGAAGACATACAAAACAACCTTGAGAATATGATCCAAACCACTGGTTTGCTCTGTCTCTGTCTCTGTCTCTCTCTCCATCTCGGTTTCTGACTCTGTCTCTCTCTGTCTCTCTCTGTCTCTGTCTCTGTCTCTCCTCTCCTTCAGTATATGGGAAAAATGAGAGTATTTGTAGACACAAAAGAAGAAGCACTTTTCCTCCTATTTTGTATTATCTTTTGTAGTTTACACAATTTTCCATTCTTATATTAGTACCTTTAGGTTCTGCTTTCAGTTTGTTAATTTAGTCTATTTTTAATAAATATTCATCAATTTCACTTAAGCTTTGCATTTTGTTGACATATAATTTATCAGACATGAGTAGATTGGATCCTCCATCGTTGCAATGAGGTAACATCCATTTGAACATGTTTTGAATGATTTATATTATTTCCTTTAAACAATTTGTAAACTCTCCTTTTTCATTTTTACAACCATTTTCTCTCTGGCTCTTCTCTCCTCACCTTTTAAATATCCAAATGGATAGTTTATTTCTTTTGTTAGTCTTTTAAAGAAATAGCTCAATCAGGTGGCAGCTGTGTGGGGCAGTGGATAGAACACTGGTGCTAGAGTCAAGAGGACCTCAGTTCAAATCTGTCCTCAGACAGTTGACACATAATAATAGCTGTGTGACCTTGGGCAAGTCACTTAACTCTGCCTCACAATGAAAAAAAAGAGAAATAGCTTGATTTTATTTATATGTTCAACTCTTTGGGGTTTTTTGTCATTTTATTTTATATACTTTTTACTTTTGTGCTTGTTTAAGGATTATACATATGTCAGCACTTTTTTTGACAAAGAATGGGAAACAAACAAAATTCCCATCATTTGTGCAATGGATAAACAACTTGTGGTAATGGAGGTAATGGAATATGACTATGTTGTAAAAAAAAAATCTCATAAAGACATAAATTGATGCAGAATGAAATAAGTATGATGAACAATATGCAGTGACTACAAAAGAATAGTTTTTCCAGCTCTCAAAATATGATCCTATGTTTTTTTCTTCCTCATTCTCTTCTTTATCTTCAGCTTCTTCATTTTTGTCTACATTAGTATGATCTAGGAAGGATTTCCTAGTGATAGACTGCTGAGCTTTGAACAAAGAAGAACTGGGTTCAAATCTCACCTCTGAATCTTGTTACACTTCTCTGGGCAAGTTACATAACTTCTCTGATGATCAGAGATTTGGCTACTAACTCTTAGAAGCATTATTATCTGCAATAGTTCAGGGAGTTCCCATGCTGATTTAGTAACATATATGTTCCTTCTTATTTAGTGACAGAATTTTTTTTCAATCCCATTAAACTTTTAACTTGCTCTCCCTTTAATTGTATTGATATCACTGTATGTTCAATGTTGACTATTCCCAAATCCATATCTTTGTCCTTAAACTTCATCCCAATCTTCAGATCAGAATCCTAGTCTGCTTGTAGGATGTGTTACAATGAACATACTACCCATATCTCAATTTTACCAAGTCCAAAATCTTTATCCTTTTTCTAAAACCTTTTTTTCTTTTTCATCTTACTTCTATTAATGTCATCAATTTTCTTTCATCCATTTTTGAAACCTTGGCATCATTTTTTAAACCTTTTTCTAATACCATAATCCACTGTCAATACATTGTAATACTACTGTCAAGACCTTTTGCTCCTGCCTCTTAAATCCATAAGATTCTCTCTATTTCTATTGCAACAACTTCCTAACCATCTGTAACACAAAACATTGTGCAAAACACACAGTACATGATTTATTGTTGTCCTGAAGACTACACTATGGAAAGGTTGGAGTATAATTAGTAAAAAAGAGTTTAAGCAGAAAGGGATAGGTGCTGGACATAAATCTTCATTTCTCAGCTTTCTCTAGGACCAGACCCTTGTGCAAGAGAAATGAAAAACATATCATGACCTATGTAATTCTAGTCTTCAATTGTGTCAGCATGCTAGATTTCACTAATAGACTTGAGCTCTTAAAGCTAGTATGTTTGGCAATTTAAAGTCCTCAAGGCTCTCAGTCTAGGGTGACCAGTCATATAACTATAGGTGGTCATATGTCATGCAAATTATATAGTCATAGGTTGATACTTATTCAAGATATTATATATATGTATATATATATATATATACACACACACACACACACACACACATATATATATACATGTCTAAGGAAACAAAAAGGCATCTGAAAGTCAATGGAAGACTATTTTTTTCAAGCCCTTATTAACAGGTCATATTATAAAAAATAACCAAATTAGTCACTCAACAAATTAGTCACTCTGTGATTGTAAACTCTCAATGTTAAAAACTGTAGCTTATATATTGTTTCTCTATATATGAATAAGTGAGTGAATGAATGAATGTACCCAACACTGTACTATGAGCTGATGATCCAAATATAAAAGCAAAATATATTATGCCCTTGAGGAGCTTATATTAAGAATAATTATAGCTAGGGGGCAGCTAGGTGGCACAGTGGATAGAGTACCAGCCCTGGAGTCAGGAGGATCTGAGTTCAAATCCGGCCTCAGACACTTAACACTTACTAGCTGTGTGACCCTGCGCAAGTCACTTAACCCCAATTGCCTTGCCAAAAAAAAAGCATATTTATATTTATAGCTAGAATTTGTATAGTGACTTAATGTACAGAGCATTTTATATATGTTAAGTCATCTGATGTTTACAACACTAAAGGTACTATTATTATTCTCACTTTACATATGGTAAAACATAGGCACAGAGATGTTAGGTGACTTGTCCAGGGTAACACAATTTATGTGTCTAAGGCAGGATTTGAACTTAGGTGTTCCTGACTTCAAGTTTTTCACTCTATCCACTACTCTACCTTGCTGCCTATTATTAGGCATTATACATTCTAATATGTAGATATATTAGATAAAGTTGAATGGGGGCTAGGAAATAAGTTTGGGTCTGGGGAAACACGGGGATTTTTGATGCAGACAAACAGAAGTCAAATGCCCTATCATTTCTTGTAGTTGTGACTTTGATCACAACTTTGATTTTGATAGAGGAAAAAAAGGCTATCAAATTTTCTTGGTGCAAGAGAGTGACATTATGAAAGCAGAATTCTAAGAATATGGATTTAATGATGACATAAAAATGGAATAACATGGGGTAAGGAATATATACAAATTTTTGGTCTAACTATTGTAAGAGAATCCATAGCTATAATTTAGGTCTTCACTGATAAAGGATGGAAATAGAAGTGGGGGAGTTAAGAATGTGAACACAAAAATCTGTGTTTATGCTAGTGACAGCATAAAGGAAGATCTTCGGACTTTGCTGTTTTAGAGAAAAAGCAATTTAGCACCATAATGCAACCTTTTGTACATGAGGAAACTAATTCTAAGAGAGATTAAGGTTTCACTACTGCTTAGTTTTTAGGTCCATGATTGACCAAGTCAACTTACTCTTAGACCATTGTTCTTTCCATAATCATATCCTGGCTTCATAATCTAGTCTTAAAATTGATTCCATGTGAAAGTGAATTCAATGATCAGCTTGCCTGTTTGTTCCTCTTCATAAGAGGAGCAATCTTAGGAATTTTTCAAGTCTACTTTATCCCTGTTTGTCATCTTCCTTTTAAAACTACTTAGCAGAGCCCAATAAATACACATCTTCACTATTAGAGTTTCATTGGCTCAAACTCATAAGATAAAATGACCAGAGGAGCAGACAAAGTGATCATAAATTCACTTTATTCTGTGAATTTAAAACAGAAGTTGACTGTTTTTTTAAGTAGTATAAAAATATTCTGGGCTATTTAAATATTCAAGGTGCAATGTTGGAGCAGTGATTGAGAAAAGAAAGGAGAGACAGCACTGATGAACACTTTTATTTATTGCCCCAGTAATTAATTTACTAAAGTTTAACTACAGTAGTTGAAATGATGCCCTATTGGCCATGAAGTGTTAATGCTTTATCAAAAGTGCTCAGTTTACTCCTAGGTATTAATTGGTCCAGCAAGAGAATATGGTTGATTGAAAAATTTTAGATTTTGAAGGAAAAGAGAAGATGATTATATGGCCTAGCCATTACATATAATATGCAGAACTATTATATTATTACAATGTATATAATAAAAGTTGATGAAGAATACTTTATTGTTTGTGTCCCCAAAGTCATAGGTTTTAAGCTATAATAATAGCTTATTCTTAGACTTACACATTAATAATAGGTAAAAACTTCACTAAGACTATGGGACAGACTATATTTACAAAGAATTTTGTGAATATTGTTACATCAAATGCTCATAAATGTGTCTGTGAAGTAGGTAGCTTAAATATTTTTACCCAATTTTGTAGAAGAGGAAAAACTGAGGCTAGAAAATTTAGGTGACATGTCCCAAGGTGTAAGCACTTGAGTCAAGATTTAAACTCAGATCTTCCAATTCTAATGAGAAGAGATGTGGTGTGAAATTTGGCATGAGAACAGCTGAATCTGGTTTCTGGCAATGCTATTCATTAGCCATGTGACCCTGAGCAAGTCATATAACCTCTTTGAGGCTTACGGTTCTCCAAGATGTAAAAGGAGTAGAAAGACACTTGACACTTAGTAGCTGTGTGACCCTGGGCAAGTCACTTAATCCTTATTGTCTCACAAAAAAAAAATAAATAAATTTTTTTTAATTAAGTTTAAAAATATATAGATGTAATGGAAACATTTTTCAATTTCCTGCAATTCACTTATAATACCACATTTTACGTCAAAATATTTTATCTATTTTGCTTTTGTCTTGGTATATGGTGTGTGATGTTCTATACATAGTTTTTTTTGTTGTTGTTTTTTGGGTTTTTTTGCGCAGCAATGGGGGTTAAGTGACTTGCCCAGGGTCACACAGCTAGTAAGTGTTAAGTGTCTGAGGTCGCATTTGAACTCAGGTACTCCTGAATTCAGGGCTGGTGCTCTATCCACTGTGCCATCTAGCTGCCCCTATGCCTAGTTTTTGCCAAAATGTTTTCCAGTTTTCTAAGGAATTTTTTTTAAGTGTGCAGTTTTTCATGTTTGGATCTTTGGTCTTAGCAAATATTAGATCACTATGGTCATTTGCTACAGTGTATTATGTAGCTAATCTATTCCACTGATCCACCATCCTATTTCTTAGCCATTATCAGATAGTTTAATGATTACTGCTTTGTAATGTAATTTGAAATCTGGTACAATTACTCTTTCTTCAGATTTTTCACATTAATTCCCTTGATCTTCTTGAACTTTTGTTCTTCCAGATGAGTTAGGTTACTTTTTTTTTCTAGTTTTATTGCTTTTGCATTAAGTAAATTAACTTAGGCAGCATTGTCATTTCTGTTTTATGGTCTTGGCCTACTGGTAATCAATTCTCCAACTGTTTAATTCTGTCATTATTTGTATGAAATGTTTTGCAACTGTATGCATATTATCCTTTGTTTTTTCTTGGCAGGCAAATTTTCAAATATTTCATATTGCCTGCACTTTTTAAAAGTGGAGTTTCTCTTTATACCTAATCTTGCTGGGTTGTGTTAGTAGTATATAGAAATATTGATGCTTTAGGTGGTTTTATCCTGCAACTTTGCTAAAGTTGTTAACTATTTTTGAGTTGTTGTGTTGTTGTTTTTTAAGTTGATTCTTTTGGATTTTCTAAGTATACCATCTTATCATCTGCAAAGAGTGATAGTTTTGTTTCCTCATCAACTATTTTTATTCCTTTGATTACAATACTAATAATGGTAATAATGGTCATTTTTGTATAATATGTGTCCTTTTTTCTTTTTGGGGATACAAACCTAGTAGTGATATTAGTGGATCAAAGGGTATTTACAGTTTGACATTCCCTATTTTTAGGAATAGTTCCAAATTGCTCTCCCAAATTGTTGGATGTGTCCTTATTTTTCCACATTCCCTCCAACATAAGTTATTTTCCTTTTCTGTCACATTAGTGAATCTGATACATCTGATCTGATAGTTGTGGTACCTCAGAATTGTTTTATTTATATTTCTCTATAATCAATAGTGATTTAGAACACTTTATATGATTATATATATTTGATTTCTTCTTTGGAAAACTACCTTTTCATAACATTTGACCATTTATCAATTGAGAAATGACTCATATCCTCATAAATTTTATTCATTACTATATGCATTTGAGAAATGTAGCTTTTATCAGAGGAATTTTCTATAACTTTTCCCAATTCTAGGATGCATTGATTTTTGCTTTTGCTAAAACTTTTCTATTTGATGTAATTCAAATCATTCATTTTGCATTCAATTATGTTTTCTATATTTTCTTTGGTCATAAATTCTTCCCTTATCCAAAAATTTTAAAGGTAAAATAATTCCATTCTCCCCTAATTTGAGTGTGATATTACCATTTATGTCTAAATCATGTACTAATTTTGACCTTATCTCAATATAAGATGTGAGATGTTCATCTAAACCTATTTTCTGCCACATTGCTTTCATGTTTCCCCAGAAATTTTTGTTAAAAAGAATTACTTGTATCAAAATCTTGGATCTTTGAGTTTATAAAGCACCAGATTATTATGGCCATTTAATACCATATGTTGTATACTTAATATATTCCACTTATCTACCACTCTATTTATTAGCTGGTAGCAGATTATTTTCATTATTATACCTTTATAAAGCATGTTGAGGTCTAGTACAGCAAGGCTACATACCTTCACATTTTTTCTTCCATTGGTCATTTTGATATTCTTAAACTGTTGTTCTTCCAGATGAATTTTTTTCTGTGATATATTTTTTTCATAATTTGATTGGTGTGTCAATAAAAAGTAAATTAATTTAGTTAGAATTATCATTTTATTATATTGGTTCAGCCTACCCTTGAGCAATTAATATTTCTTCAATTGTTTTGATCTAACTTTGTGTGAAAAATATTTTGTAATTTTGTCCATGCAATTTCTTGGCTTATCTTGCCAGGTAGACTCCTGAGTATTTTCTATTGTCCTCAGTTATTTTACATAGAATTTCTCTATCGCTTCCTCCTTGGTTTTGTTGGTAGTATATAAAATGCTGATGATTTATGTTGGTTTATTTTATATACTGCAACTTCATTGAAGTTGTTAACTATTTCAACTAGTATTTTATTTGGTTTTCTAGGACTCTTTATCATCTCATCATCTGCAAAGAGTCCTACTTCTTTTTCCTCATTGCCTATTGAAATTCCTTCAAATTTTTTTTTATGTCTTATTATTATCATTAACATCTCTAGAACAATGTTGATTAATAGTGTTGATAATGTGACTCTTTGCATCTCCCCTGATTTTATTGGAAAGGTTTCGAGTTTAATCCCAATAAAGATAATGCTTGCTTTTGATTTTAGGTAGACATTACTTATCACTTTTGAAAGGTTCCATTGATCCTTATGCTTTTTAGTGTTTGGTTTTTTTAATATTTTGTCAAAAGTGTTTTCTCTATCTATGAAGATAAACAAGGGGGCAGGTAGGTGGTGCAGTGGATAAAGCACTAGCCTTGGATTCAGGAGTACCTGAGTTCAAATCTGGCCTCAGACACTTGACACTTACTAGCTGTGTGACCCTGGGCAAGTCACTTAACCCCCATTGCCCTGCAAAAAAAAAAAAGATAAACATATATTTCTGGTTTTGTTTTAGATATGGTCAGTTATGCTGATAGTTTTGATAACATTAAACCAGCCCTGTATTTCTGGTATAAATCCCACGGAATTATAGTGTATGATTTTTATGATTTATTGCTGTGATCTCTTTGTTAGCATTTTATTTTAAATGTTCACATCCATATTCATTAGAAAAATTTGTCAGTTATTTTCTTTCTTTGTGTTTGTTCTACCTAGTTTTAGGTATCAGCACCATTTTTATGTCATAAAACGAAATTTTTATGACTACATCTTTACCTATTTTTTCCCAAATAGTATATATTTCATTGTATTTAATTATTACATAAATGTTTGGTAGAATTCATTTATAAGTCCATGTCATTATGGTGGTGGATTTTTTAAAGTAGGAAGCTCAATCTTACACAATCTTGTTTTCTAAAATGGGGCAATTTAAGTATTCTGCTTCCTCTTCTGTTAATCTCATCAGTTTATAGTTTTATAAAAAGCTATTTCACTTAGATTGTCAGTTTTACTGGCACAAAATTCAGCAAAATAACTCAGTAGTTGCTTGAGTTTCATCTTCATAGGTGTTATATTTACCTTTTTCATTTTTACTAATGGTAACAGGTTTGTTTTTCATCTATAATATCGATTATTTAAAAATCTATTTTCTAAGTGTTTATTTTTTTCCATAAAACTAACTTCTACTTTAAGTTATTGGTTCAACTTTGAGGTTTTGCTTATGGCTATTTTGACTTCATTATTTAAAAGTTTGTGATTTTATTTTCCTTCTCACCATAGTAAATTCTCTTTATGGTGTCTATTTTTTTTCTCATTTTCCACCCTATTTCTTGATTTGGAACTTAATGTTAAGGGAGGAGTCTGTTCCCAGCATGAACAGTTTAGGTGCACTGTCTCAAGCTCCAGGCTTTTTCACTGCTTTTTTCAGAGCTAGTTCTATATGTTCAGAATTTTTCAGTGCTTTCCACATGGTGTTATTTGAGAAACTGTTTGGTCACTGTTTTCCTCTTCTGCACTCTGGTCCTTACTCAGAAAGGGTGCCTGATCTTTTGAAACTACAATTGATTTTGAATCTCATGGGCCAGAAGTGATACTGTAACTGAGAGCTTCTAGTCCCTTTTGACAGACAATGTTCTTCCCTGCCTTTGATGTGGATAAGGGCAATGGAGCTACCAAACAGTGCCAGGTCCTGTGCCCAGTGTCAAAACAAGGATACCCTGTAATATTTTTTTTCTGACTAGTTGCCAGATCCCCTTAACATTTCTTACTTGAGAATTTTAGAAGTTGCTGCAGCTTCTATCCCCACCACTAATGTTTAATCTACCTTGAATTCAGTCTAGCCTCCACCCTGTGGCATAGATATCTCTTTTCTGAACTCCTAATTTGTCTTGGGCTTGAAGAATGTTCTTGTTGATCTTTTGTTGGCTTTGCCATTCCAGATTTCAATGTAAGTCATTATTTTAAAGTTCTTTGAGTGGGTATGTTGGAAGGGTTCAGCTGAGTGCTTTTTCTATTCTGCCATTTTGGCTTTGTCCCTGGAAGTCAGAAAGATGACTTCTAAAGGAATTTTTTTTTCAATAGGGGAAAGTAATTTATGTCCACATTAATGTTTGGAATGCTTGATAAGGTCAAGGAGACTGAAATGACTACTAACATATTTCTATTTTTATAGGGCTTCATCCTGGAGGGGGAAAAAGACTTTTTAAATTTTCTATATCTCAGTAATATTACATCCCTTCACATATTGCAGATGGCTAAAACTACAAAACCCCCTTGGGAAATTGTGAAGTATTGATGAAGAATTATTCCTATCTTTAATATAAGAAAATACCTAGCCCCATTTGGAGCAAGAGTTTTCAAAGTATAACATCTCCTCTAAGAAGCCTTACAAGATTTACCCTCAAAGAATCTGGTCAATGTAAACACTTCATCAAGCTGGTTCATATCGACTTATATCTCTGAATGACTACTTCTACAAACATAATCAATTATTTATATCTTCTATGTTAAGAGTTCTTAATGCACATGTGTATGTGGTTAAGCATGAATATGTATGTATGTTATAAAACCCCTCAGCATTCTGACAGAGCTTATGCACCCCTTTTCAGAATAATTCTTTTTAGCCTACATTCATAATTGAAGGGAATGCTAATTTCCTTTAGAAGAAAGTGAAAATAAAGATGTGAGGGTTTTTTGTTTTGTTTTGTTTTGCTTTTTCATCATCCAAATTCTTGGGCCTCATGAAATCTGTTCATGGAACACAGGTAAAAAATCCCTGCTCTTCTTCATTACATGAAGATTTCTTTATATATGGATGGTGTTTTTCTTTTTTAATTTGGAATTTAAAATTATAACCTTACTGTTTATCCTTAGCTTTTTGTTTCTAAGGGCATTCGTAGCTGAGGCAAAGGAGTCATATTTAGTGATAGGGAGACAATACTGTGAGAATGGCTTTTATTTTCAAGATAAGGTTCCTAACCTTGCCCTTTTATGTAAATTTTCTCAAAAATCTGTGATTTTTCTGTTGTGCCACTGATACAGTTCATGTGACCTCAACAATTTAGTATATAGCAAATGAATTGCTTGATCCAGTGAGGTAAATTAAAATCACTGTGAATATATTTCCATTTTATAGTATCTAATCCTAAAGAGGAAAAGTGTATTTTTTTATTTTTTGCTTTTTGGTCCAGATACACATTCTCATCTGTGTTATGAATTTGTGGTATAGAACCTCCTTTCATTGGATGGGGAATTCTTTGACAGAAGAGTCTAGTTTTTTGTTTGAATTTGGTTGTTTTTTTTTGGGGAGGGTTCCTATCTTTGCATCCCCAGTATGAAGTACAGGGTCTGGTACATGTAATATGTGCCTTAATGAATACTTGTTGATATGATTTGATAAAGATGAGAAACTCATTTCTAATCTATAGTTTTAGGGTGTCTCTTTGGCTTGGAGAGTTTGTGACTTGCCCATAGCTACCTATCCAGTATATGACAAAGGTACTCCTTAGGCCCATCTGTCTTACTTCAATGCCAACTCTTTATTCAATAGGCCATTCATATCATAATTTAATCATTCACATTATATAGATATTTCATCAATTCAAATAGTATGTGACTCCCTGCCTCCAAAAAATAGTTATCTTGTATCCAACCACCAAATGATGAGTCTCTCTCTGTGATTTTCTGGGCTGCTCCTCAGAAGATATACAGAGTCCTTCAGCAAGCTCATATATGAAGTTTTTCCAGCTTGGTAGGGCCTTCTAGAACCTGTTACTGACAAACCCATTGATAAGCCAGAGTTATCTCAGAAGCATAATGAAAAATCCAAATAGGATTTTGCTACTAACCTTTTTTCACTTGTAGTTCTTTTGTGGGCAAGGACTATATATCCCAATCCCTTTTTAAGTCTCCTCCACATTTATATGATATAAGTAATGGTATGTTTGTTACTAACTGTATTCTATTGTTCAGTTCCAAAATTCCTTTTTTTCCTTTTCTATATTTTTTGGCCATAAGGAAATAGAATTCTGTGAACTAGACAGAATGGGAAGATGAAATACTGCCATCCAGTCTGGGAATTCTGCCTCACAGCCTGAGGAGACTTTCCCAATGTGGAAAAATCTCCTTGCTACAACAGAAAAACAAAACTAAACTAAATGAAACAAAGTAAAGCAAAAGAAATAAACTCATGAACAAAGGATAGTATAATTTTCCACACTGCCACCCACTACCATATGTGTCCCTTTATTCTTTGCCAAAAAAAATTGTGATTTTGTGGAAATGGACAGAAGCAGTTATCTATAAGCCCTTTGAGAGGCATCACTATTGTCTTCAGTATAAATTGTGGCCTGTCCCTCTGATAGTAGATGCCCCAAATGTTCTAACACTCCTATAACACTGTTGTATATAAGTACTACATCCAATTAGTTCAATCAAAAGTTATTTTCATTATTGTGAAGTTTAAGCATAAACCTAAATCAATCTCACTGTCTCTATGAACACTACAAATCAAAACTACTCTCTTATGATCTTTCCTATTTCTGCCACTGAGTCCCTTCCTATATATGTGCAAATAAAAGTAGTATCAGCAAGAGAGAGAGTTGAGGGAGAGAGAGACAGAGAGAGAGAGAGAGAGAGAGAGAGAGAGAGAGAGAGAGAGAGAGAGAGAGAGAGAGAGGGAGAGGGAGTGAGAGGGAGAGGGAGAGGGGGAGGGAGGGAAGGAGAGAGGGAGGGAGAGAGAAAATTAGTGGTGTGTACCCTAGATGCATCATTATTGAGAAGGTGGGAAAATACTTTCATTTTTATAGGATGTATTATTTTCCCATTTTGTTTTAGTCAAACTGAACTTCATGAGGTAACTAAATCCTGGGACTTGGAAGTCATCATGAAGATTCTGAGCCTTGGTTCAAAGCTGTTGAGGTCAGCATAGAGTAGGTATTAGGAATATATACTTAAAAGACATTAGGCAAGGGGCAGCTAGGTGGCGCAGTGGATAGAGCACCGGCCCTGGAGTCAGGAGTACCTGAGTTCAAATCCGGCCTCAGACACTTAACACTTACTAGCTGTGTGACCCTGGGCAAGTCACTTAACCCCAATTGCCTCACTAAAAAAAAAAAAACAAAAACAAAAAAAAAACAAACAAACAAAAAAAAAGACATTAGGCAGGGGCAGCTAGCTGGCGTGGTAGATAAAGCACCGGCCCTGGAGTCAAATCCTGAGTTCAAATCCAGCCTCAGACACTTAACACTTACTAGCTGTGTGACCCTGGGCAAGTCACTTAACCCCAATTGCCTTACCGGGGGAAAAAAAAAGACATTAGGCAGAAATCAAATGATGAGATTTATTTTTTAATGCACAACTCCATCCTAGAGAGTATCTTTTAAAGCAGTGGTATTATTTCTCAATAATCAGAAATAATTTCATGTTGTCTGATCAACATAAAAGGTAGGAGAGGGATAAAAAACACACAGGGATATTTTTTGTTGCTTCCTGGAGGACTAGAAGTACTCTGTGGTTGAGGGGCTAGGGGTGTGGTATAGTTGGAAAGGGAGAGATGAATCAGTAGATGATATTGTGGGGTGGGCAGGAGAGGAAAGAAATATGTCATTATGAGTTTGATCCAGGGAAAAAGGGTATGGGTGGATAAGGCCAGTGCCTTATACTACTATTCTCTCCTCCCTTGCCATGGTAGAAGTACCTGAAAGGATATGCTATCAACCCATTCTAATTTATCCAAACATTAGCAAAGTTCTAGATGCCCCACTTTAGTTATAGCTCTGTGTCTTACTGTGGACCCAAACACGTGGACTGAAAATGCCAAAGTGAAAATAAAAATCCTGTATAAAATTACCTTTCTGTTTTGCTAATGAAGAGGATCAATGTCATAGATGTTGGATATCCAAACATGGTTTACAAGTGAATATTCAAAGGATTTGTTTTAAAATTTAACTGTGGAGATGGATTCAAAGCACTTGAGTAAAAAACAAACAAACAAACAAACAACAACAACAAAAAAAAAAACCTTCTATCAATGTCCCATCATTTGCCAACATAAACCATAGGGTTCAGTCAACCTGGACTCCTCTTCTCTAAACAGAAATTTTGTTTACTTAACTCTGGATCTTTATGATTTTCTGTCTGCTCGAAAGGATTGTCTTGCATCTTTTCCTACATAAATTGCCTTTTCCTTAAAAGGCTTTTCACATCCCCCAAAAGAGAAAAAGAGCTATTTGTACAAAAATATTTATAGCATCTCTTTATGTGGTGGCCAAGAATTGGAAACCAAAGGAATGCCCATCAATTGGACAATGGCTAAACAAATGTGGTATATGATTGTAAGGGCCAAATTTAGTATGGAGAGAGTTAATTGGGTGGCTCACCATAATATTGGGTTAGGAAGGAGATTAACAGCCTCTTTAAAAAAAAAAACAAAACATGTTTTGTTAATGGGAACAAAGTTAAACACAAGTGAGGTTAATAGAGATAGGGACAATGATAAAGAGAATAGGGGAGGAGCCCAGCTGGCTCCAAAGAGCTACCTGGCCTCAACAACACAAACTCACAACCACCAGACTCCCCAATTCCAAAGAGAACCAGCTTCACAGCATTCCCCAGGCCCAGTCCAAAGATCTGCCACACCAGCCTCTCTCTCCCTCTCTGAAACGCACAAGAGTCAGCTCTCTCCTCCTCCTTTTCCTCCCCCAAACCCCCCATGCAACCAGAAAACAGGGCCGACCACACACAACCCCAAGCTAATTGGTTGGCAACTTTGATTGACCAAACTAACAGGCTGCTCTACAGCTTCAAGCCAACCAGCTTCCAGACACTAAAGTCACCTGACTTGTCCTCACCAGGCCACTCATCATGGCAGGGCCTCTCCACAGCACAATCTGGCCAGGCCCATGCAGGTTTCCATGCAGCTGCGGGTTTCCGACATGAGGTCAGTGTGCACAGGCACATGTTGGGGGGTCAGCACACACAGGCACACTCCAAGGCCTTCAATTTTAGACAAAGATGGGGTCATAGAAACCCCAAATCACAATTAATTCCTTACATGATGGTAACAATATTATTATGCTATAAGAAATGACAAGCACTATAACTTTAGAAAGGCCTGGAAAGACATGTATGAAATAATGTATAGTGAAGTAAAAAGAACCAAGAGAACATTGTGCACAGAGACTCTGAATGACTTGACTATTCTCAACAATACAATGATTCAAGACAATCCCAAAGAACTATTGATGAAATATACTATCCACCTCCAATGAAAGAATTGACATTGATGGAACAGACTGAAATATGCTATTTTTCAACTTTCATTTTTCTCTATTGAGCAGGTTTTCTTGTATAAATTGAAAATATGGTAATGTTTACATAATCATACAAGTATGACCCATATTTGATTGTTTGCTGCCTCAGAGAGGGGGGAGGGGAGGGAAAAAGGGATAAAAATTGGAAGCCAAAACTATAAACAAAAATGATTATTACCAAAAAAAAAAAGACCTCTTCAGATGCCCCCTTCTTCATATTTCTTTATCTTTTTAACCTCATCAGAAAAAAATGTTTTTTTCTTTTGGACAATATTTTCTCTTTTCCAAATTTTGTTTTTTAATTCTTTAGCCACAAATATAACACTTAGTATATAATGCCTTGTATTTTAAATATTTGTTTAAGTTATCTCCTCTATTAGATTGAAAGCTACTTGAGGGCAGAGACTATGTTCATAAATTTTGTATTGTCTATATTGCATAACACACCTTTGGGGGTGGGGGCACTCAAAACACATTTTTGGAATTTTGAGTGAATAAATGAATGACAGAGATGGATAGCTCTCGAGGTTCAACTGTCATGTTACCATTGACAATTTCTGTTCTTCTCCTCAGTTCATACCAAAATATGAAGTTTAGCGGAAAGGACATTGGGTTTAGAGCTAAAAGATATGGATTCAAATTTAGACTCTGAGGTTTAGTAGCTGTGGAGTGCCAAAATGTCTCTCTTCTTAATCATTCTTGTTCCTATCTCTTCTGTTACAAGCAAGTCTATCAATTAGTTTCAAAAGTTTTTATTTCCAACTTTACCTGAAAGAATTAAATCAACCAGTCAATAAGCATTTGGGTTACATTTTTAATGGATAATATTTTAATGAGTACTACAGTCACTTTACTATATGCCACCAAACAAAATTTAATTGATGATTTTGAATGAATATTTAAAATATTGATATAAAATAATTTTATTTTTTTCTACTTTTTCCCCTATCCCCCTGCCCAATTTTATGTTCTTATATCTGCATCCCTACATTCAAAGTTTTCATGTAACAAACTGGAATTCACTTTGAGGGCTTCATTTATAAAAGATGTTTTTATAGTCTCTTTATTTTTGCGAAGGGGACTCTCTCTCTCTCTGCCTTCACATGCATCACATGCACTGGGCTCAGTTTATGTAGGCTCTCTTTGAAAAGACTTTTCAATAGTATATCTAGGTTCTCCAAAATATTTATATTCCTCTGAGATTAAAACCAAGCAGAAGCACTATAGATGATACATGTCGAAATGTATAACAGACTTCTGCAGATATTTGTCCCTATTTGTTGTGGGTGATTTCCTTCCTAAAAATTTTCCACCAGTCCTACTTATTTCATCTTAAAAGTGGTTTATTATTGTTGTCTCAAACATGATGTGAAATTGCAGCTCACTGGCTCATCGGTCCTCAGTATAAATCACCACGTTGTGTCTTTTATTCAAAACAGAGTTTGGCATCTGTGCCACAGAGGCCCTATGGCTTTTCCACAAAACAAATCTACTTAGAAACAAAATAAAGTCTCAAGTTTCCTTAGGATACAATATCAAATCTATTCATGTTCCACTAAAAAATAAATCTCATGATTCATTTTGGTTTGAGTATTTTCCAAAAATGTGATTAGGGCATGGATGATCCTGGTGGAAGATGAAAATACAATATCTTTCAGAATGTCATAAGAAAGTTCACTGAATTGCTACTTTTTCTCTGATACATAACACAAATATTGAAGGCTACACTTAGAAGGGGCAGCTAGGTGGTTCAATAGATAAAGTATCAGTTCCAAAGTCAGGAAGAATCATCTTCCTAAGTTCAATTCTGGCCTTAGACACTTAGTAGCTTTGGTGACTCTGAGCAAATTTTGACCCTGTTTGCCTCAGTTTCCTCATCTGTAAAATAAGCTGGAGAAGAAAAGGGCAAACCACTCCAGTATCTTTGCTGAGAAAACCCCAAATGAGGTCACAAAGTGTCAGACATGACTGAAACAACTCAACAACAACAGCTGCAGTAGCAACAACAACAATATGCTTAGAAATGGCTTTGTTGCCATGTTCAGTGAGGGCAGTCATGTGACTGTCAGTCAGGGCTGCTAGCCAATTGGTTTGGGTCTGTGTGGGGTCAGCCAGGGGTCTGCTGGGAAGAAGGGAGGAGGTTTGCCATTCTAGCTGGAAGGTGACAGCATGCAGCTGTGTGTTCTCACCTGATTCTTGGGTGGTGGTGTTAATCAGGTTGTAACATTTCCCTTCTCCCATTTTATTGCCTTTCCTTTAATTCTACTGATCTTGCTTGTGTTTTTAATTTCATTCTTGTTAATAAATCCTGTTCTGTTTTTGAGGAAGGTTGGCAGTCTCCTTCCTTGCCTCAATATTTCAGCAAGCCACATAGCTAACACTCTCCAATTAAAAATTGGTCCCTACAGTTGAAAGCAAAGTCCCATAGGAATTTAGTATAAAATATGTTCATGAAGTCAGGGATAACGGAAGTGGGTACACTAGAAAGGAGCAGAGTGGCAGCTAGGTGGTACAGTGGATAAATCATTGGCCCTGGATTCATGAGGACCTGAGTTCAAATCCAGTCTCAGACACTTGACACTTACTAGCTGTATTACCCTGGGCAAGTCACTTAACCCTAATTGCTCCATAAAAAAAAAAAAAAGAGAGAAGAGTACTGAATGGAAGTAGCTACCCAAAAAAAACTATCTATATCACAGTTTTACCATGGGCTGAAAGTTCAGGTGAATTTTAAATGCTTCTGATGATTTTCAATTTTAAAATGTTTTGATGTCCAAAGTGCAGAAAAGTAGACTTCCTGTTCCTCGATGGCAGAGTAAGAAAGCAACACTCTGGAGTTCTCCAAATTTCCCATCCAAACCAATATAAAATAGCCTCTGAATCATTGTAGGAGCAGAGGAGCAGCCTACCAGCCCATCAAGATAGTTCTGTCTTACCTAAGGTGCAGGGAAGTGAGATCCAGGAGCAGCAGCAGCCGCAGCAGCAGCTTCTGGACTGACAGCAAGGGCCTGAAGCAGGGATCTCAGCCTGGGGCACATCACCAGTGGGACTCTGCCCACTTCAAAACCAGCCCCTCCCTACACCGGTGAACAGTTTAGATAGCATAGCAGGGACCCTTACCAGACACTCTACTACAAAGAGAGACCATCAGGGAAGCTTTGACCCCACTGCTGACCAGTAGTGAAGCCCTGCCCAAGGCAGTTCAACATCAAGTTCCTACCACCATGACCTGTCAGCAGAGAGACACTTTCTGGGACCAACCAGCAGTAGGGGGCTCCAACTCTCAGCAGATCTGACACAAAACTACCCTTCTGGGGCCTCCTAAGCAGAGGGACTCAGTTACCATAGCAATCTATCAGTAGGACCCCTAAACTTGGACAGATTAGAAACAAAATTACTCCTCCAGGGCCTGCTAAAAGAGAGGCCCTAACAGCAGAGCAACCCAGTCACAAGGCTGACCAACAACAAAGCTCACTCCTCCAGGTCCAGACACTGTAAAGACATAGTTAAGTTATGACCATCAATTGGGGAATGGCTGAATAAGCTGTGATATATGAATGTAATGGAATACTATTTTACTGTAAGAAACGATGATCAGGTAGATTTCAGAGAAACATGGAAGGACTTACATGAACTAATGATGAATGAGATGACCAGAACCAGAAGTACATTGTAAATAGTATCAACAACATTGTATGTTGATCAACTGTGATAAACTTGACTCTTCTGCAACTGAGCTTGTGGTCAGGTGAGAGGGCTGAATGGCTGGTTGGGGGATAAAGTGCAGGAGTGTCACTGGGACCTAGGAGTGAATTTGGCTGTCCCTCCCCAGCAAAATTGAGTATAATCTTTCAGAGGAAAAAATGGGATTTCAATGATAAAAGTGGACTTTCAGGCATCTGTGATGAAAAGACCTGAACTGAATAGAAAATTTGACTTTCAAATATAAGACCCTGGAGAAGCATAAAAAGGTAAACAGGAAAAAGAAACCATGAGGGACATTAAAAGGTTAAACTGTTTATATTCTAACATTAGAAGATAATACTCTCAACTCATAAGAACTTTCTCAGTAAGGAATACACAGAGGAAACCAGTCTGAACTGAATATGAAGGGATATCTATAATGCATTCATTTTTTGTTTATCCTTGTTCTTTGTGGGGCAAACAGGGTGGGGTGTCTTATGCCTGGGGCTCAATTTGGGCTCCAGGCCTCCTGGGTCCAGGGTTGGTGCTTTGCCCACTGTGTCACCTAGATAACCCATGATGACATCTTTAAAATAAGGTTAAGGAGTAGGAGGAATAGACTGGGGGATGGGGGAGGGGAGAGGTGAGTTCAAATCTGGTCTCAGATACTTACTGGTTATGTGACCCTGGGCAAGGCACTTGGCCCTGTTTGCCTCAGTTTCCTCATGTGCCAAATGAGCTTAAGAAGAAGGTGGCAAACCATTCCAGTATCTTTGCCAAAAAAACAAAACAAACCAAACAAAAACAAAAAACCCTAAATGGGGCCAGTCAGATACAACTGAAATGACTGAACAACAATTTATAGTTATTCCGTCCACATCTCAGGGTTTAGAAAAGCAGGGTAAAGGTGGGATGGGGAATATGATGTAGAAAATCTGTACAAAACGTTTTGGCCCTCCCTCCATGCCAGAGAAGTCTGATTTTTTTCTTTTCATTTTTATGGTGTTTATATTACTATACATATAATGTATGCATTTCTGATTTTCTAAACTGTTACTATGTTGTCTGTTGGCCTTCTGTGTATCCAGTGGCTTTTGCAAAACTCCTGTAAAATTCCCAATTAATTTATTATGCCAAGCCCAGTCTCTTATATATTGAAACCAAGTTGGGGAAAGTTACAGTGTGGAGGGGATAACTATAGTTTCAGTAATGTAATCAATCAATAAACATTTAATAAGCAAAACAAAACAAAACAAAAACCATGAAGGCACAAAAATGAGGAAAAATAAACTTTACTGCTGACAATTACTACAATGATAGGGAAAATCAAAGCAAAATCATAGAAGACAATAGTAACAAAATATCTACAGGTGAATCTTCAAAGAAAAAGATAACTGGGCCTTAGGCTGAGAAAGAATTCCTTGAACAGCTTTAAAAAGAATTTAGAAAGCAAATTAGGGGAAAAGAAAATTTGGGACAAGAAATAAAAGTAATGCAAAAGAACAAAGAAAAGTAAAAGCAAAAATTTACTGAGCAAAAGAACTCCCTAAAAATCAGATTTAGTCAAATGGAAAAGGAAGTACAAAAGGTCACTAAAGAAAAAATTTCTTTAAAAATTAGAATTGAGGGGCAGCTGGTGGTGCAGTGGAAGAAGCACCAGCCCTGGATTCCAGAGGACCTGAGTTCAAATCAGGCCTCAGATACTTGACATACTTACTAGCTGTATGACCCTGGGAAAGTCACTTAACTCTAATTACCCTGCAAAAAGAAAAAATTAGAATTGAACAAATGAAAACTAGTGACTCTAGGAGACTCCAAGATACAATAAATAAAATTTTTAAAAGTTTGAAAAAATAGAAGAAAATGTGAAATTTCTCAGTGGAAAAACAACTGACCTAGAAAATAGATCCAGGAGAGATAATATAAGAATTATTGAACTACCTGAAAGTCATGGGAAAAAAAAAGGCTGGACAATATCTTTCAAGAAATTACCAAAGAAAACTGCCCTGATATATTAGAACCAGAAAGCAAAATCACAATTGAAAGAATCTACTGATCACAAACTGAAAGAGATCCCCAAAAGAAAACTACCCTTTATATCATAGCCAAATTTCAAAGCTCACAGATCAAGGAAAAAGTATTACAAGCAGCCAAAAAGAAACAATTCAAATATTGTGGAGTTATTCTCAGAATTACACAGGATTTGGCAGCCTCAACATTAAAGAATCACAGGGCTTAGAATATAATATTCTGGAAGGCAAAGGAGTTAGGTTTAGAACCAAGAATCACCTACCCAGCCAAATTGAATATATACTTTCAGGGAGAAAAATGGACATTTAATGAAATAGAGAACTTTCAAGCATTATTGATTGAAAGGCCAGAGTTGAATAAAAATTATGACCTCCAAAGTCAAGAATCAAGAGAAACATAAAAAGGTAAAAAAGGAACAAGAAAGAAAACTGTAAGAAATTCAATAATGTAAAATTGTTTATATTTCTATATGATAAGATAATATTTATAAGTCTTAACAATGTTATTACAAGAGTAATTAGAAGGAGTATATATAGATAGGGGATGTGGTCATACAGTGATAGTGAAGGGATGATAATATTTCTAAGTCTTAACAACTTTATTATAAGAATAATTATTAGTATATATGAACAGAGGGTGTGGTTATAAGGTGACATTGATGGGATGATACCCCCCAAAACAAAAAAAAAAGGGTTACAAAGAAAGTGCATGGAAGAAGAAGGAGGGGGTAAATAGAATGTGATGAATTGTCCAACCAGACACAAACACACAAAAGTGGCATGAAAGAACTATAATAATGGAGGGGAAGGAGGTGGGAAAAAATGGGCAAAGACTAAACCTTATTCTCATCAAAGTTGACACAAAGAGGGAAAAAGAAACACACTCAGTTGAATATAGAAATCTATCTTACCCTATAAGTTTCCAAAGGTACAGTTATAATAGAAGGGGAAGGGGGGACTGATACAAGGGAGGGGATATTGGGAAGGTGGTGAGCATAATTAAAACACTTGTGAGGAGGGAAATGATGGGGTATAAGAGTAGGGGGGATAAACAGGTGAAAAATAGCATGGAGAGAAATAAACAGTTAGTCATCATAACTATAAATGTGAATGGGATGAACTTACCCATTAAATGGAAGCAGATAGCAGAATGGATTAAAAAACATAATCCTAAAATATGTTGTTTACAAGAAATACATTTGAAGCAGAGAGATACACACAGGGTATACATAAGGGGCTGGAATAGATCTATTATACTTCAGATGAAGCAAAGAAAACAATCATGATTCCAGAAAAAGCAAAATAAAAAAAAAAACTATATCTATTTAAAAGAGATAAAGAAGGGGGGCAGCTAGGTGGTGAAGTGGATAGTGAATAAAGCACTGGCCTTGGATTCAGGAGGAAGTAAGTTCAAATCCGGCCTTGGACACTTGACACTTACTAGCTGTGTGACCCTGAGCAAGTCACTTAACCCTCATTGCCCCAGGAAAAAAAAAAAAAGAAAAGAAAAAGAAAAAAAAGACATAAAGAAGAAAACTCCTACTTTTATACTCCAAAGACATTCCAAAAAAGAGAAAAAGATTTATTTGCTCAAAAAATATTTATAGCAGCTCTTTTTGTGGTGGCTAAGAATTGGAAATCAAAGGAATGCCCATCAATTGGGGAATAATTAAATAAGCTATGGTATATGATGATTATGGAATATTATTATGCTATAAGAAGTGACAAGCAGGATAACTTCAGATAGGCCTGGAAAGACTTGGATGAATTGATATATAGTAAAGAGAGCACAACAAAGAGAATGTTGCACACAGAGACAGCAATATTGTTTGATGAAGAACTAAGAAAGACTTAACTATTCTCAACAATACAATGATCCAAGACAATCCCAAAGAACTATTCATGAAACATACTATCCAGCTCCAAAGAAAGAACTGATATTGTTTGAACACAGACTGAAGCATGCTATTTTTCACTTTTATTTTTTTCTTTTATTCAAGTTTTCTTATACACAGTGACTTATATGGTAATGTTTTATATAATCATATATGTATAATCTATATCTTATTGCTTGCTACCTTTGGGAGGGGAAGGGAGGGATAAAAATTGGAACCCAAAACTACAAATAAAAATCTTTGGGGGGCAGAGCCAAGATAGAGGAGGAAAGGCAGTAACCTCTTGGAGCTCCTGACACAAGCACTCCAAAAAACTCCAAATAATGTCATAAGACAATTCCTGGAGCAGCAGAACCCACAAAAGGATGGGCTGAGATAATTTTCTATCCAAAAACAGCTTAGAACGTTGGCCAGAGGGTGCTGCTGTGCCAAGGTGGGAGTAGAGCCCAATGCCGCAGTCATGCTCACACACATCCAGCCCCAGGTAGGCCAAACCCAAGAAATTTACTACCTGGAGCCTCTGAATAGGCTATAGCACCAGCTTCTTCTAGAACTAAGTTCAAAGTCTGGTGAGAGGATTGAGCAGTTGGTTGGGGGAGGGGGGGCGGGGCAGAGATTACAGGGGTCTCTGCTGAAACTGAGGAACTGAGAACAAAGGAACAATCTTTAGTGGCAGCAGCCCAGGTGGTAAGGGATGCAGGCTTGTTGGAGCTATCAACCACAGCAAACAAAATTTTATTGCCTGGTAGAATAGCAAGTAGGCTTGGGGTTATTTACAGACCAGAGCACTGGCCATACAAGTGAAGAAACTGCCCCTCTTTAAATCACATCACCTTGGACCCCCTGAAGCTTGGGACATTGCATTCTGGAAGCAGTTCCCCACTTTAAGAAGGAGTTAAAAGTCAAGAAATAGGCTAGGAAAAGGATCAGAGAAAGATGCGGACAATAGAAAGTTTCTTTAGTGACAAGGAAAATGGAGGTGCACACTCAGAAGAGGATAGCAACATCAGTGCTCCTACAACTAAAGTTTCCAAGAAAAATATGAGTTGGCCTCAGGCGACAGAAGCACTCAAAAAGGACTTTGAAGATAAAGAGAGGTAGGGGCAGCTAGCTGGCACAATGGATAAAGCACTGGCCCAGGATTCAGGAAGACCTGAGTTCAAATCCAGCCTCAGACACATGAGACTTACTAGCTGTGTAACCCTGCTCAAGTCACTTAACCTCATTGACCCCTACACACACACATACACACACACACAAAAGATAAAGAGAAGTACAGGAAAAAATATAGTGATTGAGGAAATTCATGAAAAAAAAAGTCAACAGCTTGAAAAGCCAAATAGAAAAGCTCCCTGAAGAAAATAATTGCCTAAGAATTAACATTGAACAAATGGAAGCTAGTGATTTTATGAGAAACCAAGACACAATAAAGCAAATCCTAATGGATAAAAAATAGACGGCAATGTGAAATCTCTTCTTGGATAAACAGCTGACCTGGAAAACAGATCCAGGAGAGATCATTTGAAAATTATTAGACTGCCTGAAAACCATGATCAAAATAAGAGCTTGGATATCATCTTCCAAGAGATTGTCAGGGGAAATTTCCCTGATATTCTAGAAGCAGAAATTAAAGTAGAAATTGAAAGAATTCACTGATCACCTCCTGAAAGAGATCCCAAAATGAAAACTTCCAGGAATATTATAGCCTAATTCAAGAGCTCCCAGATCAAGGAGAAAATATTGAAAGCAGTGAGAAAGAAACAATTCAAGTACCATGAAGCCACAGTCAGGATAACACAAAATATATCAACTTCTACATTAAAGGATCAGAGGTCATGGAATATGACATTCCAGAGGGCAAAGGAATTGGGATTACAACCAAGAATCACCTACCCAGCAACACTGTATAATCTTTCAGGGGAAAAAAATGGGACTTTGATGAAAAAGAGGACTTTCAGGTATTCATAATGAAAAGACCTGAACTAAATAGAAAATTTGACTTTCAAATACAAGACCATAGAGAAGCATAAAAAGGTAAACAGGAAAAAGAAATCATGAGAGATGTTAAAAGGTTAAACTGTTTATATTCCTACATGGAAAATGAAAGTTCTAACTCATAAGAACTTTCTCAGTATTAGGGAAGATGATATGAATAAATTTAGACAGAGGGCACAAATAAGCAACAGAGATGGAATTCCTATTCAGGTTCTCTGACTCTGAACCCAATGCTCATCTACCCCAACCAAGTTTCTTCTCAAAAAAAAAAAGTGCACACTTAGGTCATACTAGAACCTTTTTGTTACCCATTATTCTGGAGAAGGCCAACACTTTATAAGAATCTAACCAGTTATAGCAAAGTGAAAAGATCCTGATGTGTGAGTAATAGAGGAAATGTATGAATAAAATCTAGGATGAATATTTCTTATTTATTTGGTAGTTTAGGGTGAGAATGATCTATATATGTACTGGGTCTATTGGGCATCTCAGGATCAAGCTGAGTCTCTCCTCAGTGTATGCCCATTAAGAAAAAGGCTATTTTTGCGTGTGTGTAATTCATAATATTGAATATCACATTTAGTTCTGGATAATTCACAGAGACTCCATAGAAATAACTAACAGACTGGGGAGAAACTTAAGATTTATGGACCTAGGCGAGAGGAATTGGTTTATTATAATAGAAGAACAAAGCTTAATAAGGTAAAACTCTCCAGTCAGTTTTCTGGAGTGAATAAAAAGCTATTTGGGCAAATTCATTGAATTGATTTTTTACTCTTTAAGTTACTCCAATGTTTAAATTTTAAACGTTAATTATCCGTTTTTAACCTAGACTATTTTTTTCAAAAAGTAAAATTATTTTTTCCTCTTACAAGCTTTCATGTTGTTTCTTTTGTATCTCTCATGAATTCAGCATACTTTATTTTATATAAAAGTTAAAATTTTATAAGAAGGAGTGTGATGTGTGCTAAATTCAAAATCAGGAATACCTGATTTCAAATTCCATTTCTGATATCAGATGTTTTGGACAAGTCAGTTGAGTTTTATATGCCTCATTTAACTACCTCATTTATCCACTAAGTCATAGACTAGCAAAGGGTATATTGATAGGAATAGTTACCTAGCCTATTATTTCATACTTCTACATGTATATTCTTATCTCCCAAACTACTCATATAATTCTATTGTGTAAATATTACATTGCCTTGCAAATAATAGGTTCTGGGTAATTTTTTTTTTTTTTGCAGACAGTTAAAATTGATCTTCTGGTTGATTTAATACATTTTATTTTGTGTAATTGCATAAATAGATTCCACTTGTGATTTTTGAAGAAGACCAAACATATGTGTAAATCTGTGAGTTTAAGCATATGGACTAAAATTCTAGACTATATTTTAAAGTACTTGCACTGAAATCATTTTCATTTATCAGACTCCTGGATTAGTCACAAGAAACAGAAAGTGCCTGTATCATATTTTCTTTAACAAATGCGAATTTTAAAAAAATGTCCCTTTTGTTCCTTCTTACCTATAAGTAGGGCTGCCCAACAAATGTCAGTTGGTGAATATTGAATGACTGTATCATAAGCATTTTAAGGCTTGTCTACACTTTTTAAAGTAATAAACATTTTTTTCTCAATATTTAGAATTTTATTTCCCAAATTACATGTAAAATACAAATACTGACATCAATTTTTTAAAACTTTGTGTTCCAAATCCTCTTCCTGCCTCCCTCCCCACCCAGCCAAGAACTCAAGCAATTCAATATAAGCTATATATGACCAGCCACGCAAAACATTTCCTCACAAACCAGGTTGTGAAAGGAAACAGACAAAAAATCAAAGACCCACAAATGCCATCACGGATATGAAGCATTTGTACAATTAATTTGGAGCTGAATTCTATGAACCCCATTTCTTCCTTGGTTCCTGTTGTAATCAAGTCTTTAGGACTGACCTAAGAGATGGGCCTTATTAGGGTTGCATTACAATATTCCACCTGAGAACTTGAGGCTAATTTATTGTACATACTTCTGTTTGTCAAGATTTAATCCCACCCCCACTATAAGATTATCATCTCCCAACCCCTCAATCCTCTGATCCTAGTCATTCAGCACCATTGCCTGCCAAGGAGGAAATCTCTACATATTGCTACTGCTGTCCCAAGAATTCCTATAATCCCGTTAGGGATTCATACAAGATGTCTTTGATTAGGATGAGTCATCATCATCAATTACCAATTAACTGTCATTCATAGGCAGGCAATCAAGGAAGCAACTTGTAACAGGCCAATCATATCACTACTACCCTCTTAATTACCTTCTCCCCTCAGACTCTGATCGAGGAAGTCCAGCAACCTGAACCCAGTATCTTTAGAAATAGTGATGCTCTGAGCCAAGTGCCCTCATTCATCATCCTAGGAAGCAACCCCTATGGAGATGCAGTCTGGCAACTTTTTTAGCAGGTGCTATAGCCACAGCTACTGAAGACAGTAAAAGAAAGTTCTCACCACCAAACTGCTTAGCACTTTCAAGTCAACATGACAAATTGATATTTTATCAGTGGACATGAAATTAAGGAAGAGGTATTGCCATCTGTTTTGCTGCTACATTTTAAGGAATTTGTGACCTTTACATCTGACTTGCAGCTGAAACCTTCCATATGTGTTGTCTCCTCCACTACAATGTGAGCTCATTGAGACCAAAATCTGTCTTACTTTTCTACTTGTATTTCAAATATTTAGAACAGTGCATTGTATGTAGTAAGTATTTAATTAATTCTGGAAAAATAATCAATAGCCTCATAATTGCCAAAACTGTCACCCTTTACATATCCTTTGTCTTAGGTTCTGTCAAATATTAAAATATAGTTTTTATATTTGCCTGTCTCCTACAAACAGATCAGAGAAATAATATTTAATCACTCCTACAAAATTAATAAAACAGATCCGAGAAATTATAATATTGTATACTTCTTACAAACAAATCAGATCAGAGAACATGATACCCATGCTCCTACAAAACAAACCAGAGACAGACAGAAAACCATAATATCAATTTAATATTTTGTTGTCCCAAGAAGAAATAAATAACACATGATCATGTGTGGAGTCTTCCCTAAGAAAGAAGAAGCTCAGAGACTCTTCTTTCTAAGAGTTTTTAAAGTTAATTGGCTCACAGGTTACAGAATAACTTCATTGCCATGATATAGATCAACCCATTACAAATGTAAATCAGTTAAACAGTACAAATCACTTTAACATCTTAACTTAAGGCAGATGCTAATGAATAGATATGTAGAAACAGGGGAAAGATGATAGTGAATGAGAATTTCAAAGGGGCATTTGAGTTTGTTTATTCTCTTAGGGAATATAAATAGGGACTATCTGGTTGCTTTGAAGTCTGAGCAAAGGGCATCCTGCTTCTATTAATGCAGGGTTTCATAAAATCCATTTGTATAGTAAGGTACCTCCATCAAATCCAGTTGATCCATATATTCATATTAACAGTTCATTTAAAGCACTGTTATTTTCCAAAATGTCTTCAGTCTTTATCAGTGTTAACTTGTTTCTCCATCTCCACCTTTGTTTCTAAAACACTTATCCCTTTTACTTTCTCAATTACTTATACAATCATTTCTTCATGGAATCCTTTGCTATGTTACCTTTTAACTCCTACAGTTGTGGTGGTAAAGGGCATAAAGTGACTAAATGCTAGAATGAGCAAAACCTAAGCTGAACTAGTAATAACCTTGCTAGCTTAGTAAAAAGAGCCTGTGCTGCCATAAGCTTGCTTTCTCAAGGATATAGGATGAAATGGAATGTAGAGAAAGAATAGGGTCTTTTATTCTTGGACACTGGAGCTACCATATACTAAAAGAGAAGATATTTAGGAAAACCACAGGAATTCTAAATCTTCTCAAATCACATTGAGAGCTGGAGGGTAGGGGCAGCTAGGTGGCACAGTGGATAGAACACCAGCCCTTGATTCAGGAGGACTTGAGTTCAAATCAGGCCTCTGACACTTAACACTTATTAGCTGTGTGACCCTGGGCAAGTCACTTAACCCCAATTGCCTCACCCCCCCCCAAAAAAAAAAATCAGTGATCAATATGGAATTTCCATGAAACTATTGTGGGGATAGCAGAGAAGTTCCAACCTTTACTGAAATAGTAATCAGGCATGTGTCCCCAACATCAGTGGTGTTTTTAAAAGGGTAAACAACAATGGGAAAAAAATAGCCATAATTGGTGTTTCCATCATATTTGGGGAGGGGTGGGCTACAAGAATGCCTGAAAACCTCAAGGGTGTTATGCAACCCATAAGATATGAACACATATTTAAAGAAAAGGGGAATAAGCTGTGAGATTTAAAATTGGATATTAGATCATAAATCTCCCCTACTTAACCCTTCCCTTAATTCATCTCCCAGACTAGTAAATGGAAGAAGCTTCTGGTTTTCTAGATAGAGCCTTTATTGTATATAAGGTGTTGTTGATTAGAAGGATAGGAAAACAGAAATACAGTACAAATCGTCTTAAATCTAGGCTGTCTATATTCCTTATAAAAACTCACCAAACCGATTTAGGCCACCTTTGGAGTGAGTCAGACCGTCTGTGCCGCGCCGCCCGGAGTCCCGCCAAGCCGGCAAAAAAGGCTACTCCCGTTCTCTCCACCCCGGAAGTCAAAAAAAACCCGGCAGGCAGTCTGACATGCGCAGCAGGCGCACTGTACCTGGCAGGCAGTCTGACATGCGCAGCAGGCGGACTGTACCCGGCAGGCAGTCTGACATGCGCAGCAGGCAGACTGTTCATCTCCTCCCCAAAAGGGTGGTCCTTGAAAAACTGGCGTCTTTCACTTATCCTAACCGACTGTTAAAAACTTTCATATTTTACCACATTTCCCCCCTTTGCTTCCTCAAGAAACGGAATGTTTCCTTGATGGAACAGTAAAAAGAATATAATAACTTTTGCTGACTAATAATATGCGAACAACAATACAGAAAAGGAAGAGAGGAAAGTTTTGTCCAGAGGGGCGATTTTTTTTTTCCTCATGAACCGACGCTTTGACATTAGTCTTGCAAAGGGAGAGCCTCTGCAGAGAGTACATGTTACAGATAGTATATAACAGAAAGGAGATAGTAAAAGCTAATAAAGCAAAACAGTTCATATAAAGTCTCTGAGTTCTCTTGTCTTCTTGAAGTGGTAAGATGTCATCAGGAGGAAACTGGATTCTGGTCTGGAAAACTGGATTCTGGACTCTGGTCTGGAAAGCTGGATTATCTTCTTTAACTGTTTGAATTGCTGTATTTTTAAAACCTTAGCATAGCATTGTCAATGATCAAATTAATAAATTCCATTACATTCCCTCCTTTATATGGTTAGACTTGTAATAGAGGGTTGAGGTAGTTATGCAATGTGTAACACTTTTTACCACCATGTGTCTGGATCAAAGCCAAATTTAGTATGTGTTCATGACACCTGAAAATGTTATGGAAAGGTTATCATACCATATCTCATGGTTCTGAGACAGCCAGTGATTGTGCTAGGCCACAGGTGAATTCAACTGAGTGAGATAAAAAGATAAATAAGTTCAGTTAAATTAGGTTAAATTAGGAGGGAGAGAGGATGAATACTGGACTGTGCCTAGTAATTGTGCTCTACATAGTCACCATCATAAGCAAACCATGGACTTACGTATACCTGTCTCTCCTTTTGTTGCACATATATTCTCTCCAGGGCCTGCGTCAGAGTTCACAGCAAGTTAGTCTCTGAAATGATAAGTTTCCATATTTCTGAAATCTCATTAATTTCACCAAAGACAATATGATGGTAAAAATGTGTGCTATGCTGCATAACTGAGAATATATTAGTGATATATACAATAATTCCAAACCATACCCAGAGTATAATGACATATAAATAATAAACGAATGTAAATAGCTGATTATATTAGACATTGTTACATAATCTTCTTTTAGACATTATTACATAATCTTCTTTTAGCAAGTAGACCACATCATCTTATACATGAATTCTCTGGTATAACAGTAGCAGATACTTAAAGTGGTGATTAATTCATCAAAAAGAAATAAGACTTCAATTAGCAAGATTCAATATTCAATGTTTTCAGTGAGGTATCAAGCAATTTCTGGTACTTTTTAGTTAAACAGAACAACATACAAGAGAAAGGAGAAAAATAAATAAATAAAACAAAACTCATTAGAACTCATGGTTCTCTCAAAAAGAAAGAGTAAATAAAAAAAAAGAAGAATCCTGGTAGCTTCTGAGGCCCGATAGCCTCACCCACAGCATATACTTAAAATGTCTTTGAATAATCACTTAGTTTACAAAATTTAGTTTTAAAGAAAAGCAAAAGAAACAAAAGTAAAAAAAAAAACCAAAGCAAAACCAAAAATAAAAAATAAAAAGCAAAAGATTCGCTAAGCACCCTTTTGTGCTCTTAAAGAACTTAAAGGTGCAGTCAATTCCAGGTCTTTTCAGTGCCTTTCAAAAGTCAAAACAAAAACAAAAAAACCCAAAAATTAATAAAAAAAAAAAAATAGTTGAGGTAGGCCAGAAAACTAGGCCATGTACTTCAGTGCTTTTGCCTGTAGAAGGAAATGCTTGTTAAATTATAAGGTATTTAAGCTGCTAGAGTTTGGGGTATGCCACATTGTTTTAACTGGTTCCCCAATTCTCTGCATGCCAAAGTGGCAGGGGTTTCTGAATTGTCATTGATCTTTCTAATGCTGTCATAATGTTCTTTATGGTAGAAAATGTGGAGTTCTGTAGCATCAGTTTTGTCTGTGCCACTGATTTTCAATAAAGGCTGATTTAATTGATGAACCACAACATTCAGCTGATGCTGCTTAGCAAATGCTACAATTGTATCATTTCCTCCCCACTTTCCAAATTTCTTTAATTCATCAACATATTCTTCAAAAGGGGAGTCATTTACTATAAAAGACTCAAACTCTTGTCTATGGTTAATCATATAAGAAGCAGCTTCTTGTCTGTGTCTGAGATGATTTCTACAGTGACCTTCTAGCTGGTCTGCTAAAGCCCTAAAAAGGCAATTTCCGTCTCCTGATACTTTACGAAGACTGAGTCCCAAAGCATTTAACTGATCAGTGGGATTCTTAAATGGGAACTTCCTGTTTCCTCTGAACTTTCTTTGCTCTTTAACAGTTGCTATCGTTAGGGTTTTTACCTCTTTAGCGTCTACCTCAGGTCTATCTGAAATCTCTTCACCTATGAATGGTGCAGGCTTTATATGAGAGCAATGAATCCATGAGTCTTTTTCACCAATTTTAATGGCGGTAGGAGTTGTCAATAATACCTGAAAAGGTCCTTCCCAGGCAGGTTGAGTTCCACTGGTTCTCTGAAAATTCTTCACATATATTTTATCTCCTGGGTTGAAGTTATGCAATGAAAAGTCTAATGGTCCTGCCTGGACCACAGCTCCTGCCTCATGGAGTTCACGTAGCCTGGTCTGTAATTCCTGTATATAGGAAGCAACAGAAGTATCACCTCCCACCAGTGATGTATAAACTGGGGAAAAAGTTTTAGCTTGGATAGGAGGGTGACCAAAAAGCATTTCATAAGGAGATATATGAAGTTCTCCTCTTGGTCTACTTCGTAGATAGAATAATGCCAATGGTAGAACATCAGGCCATTTCAAATGGGTTTCAGTACATAATTTGCCAATCATACTCTTAAGCTCTTTATTCATACGTTCGACTTGGCCTGAACTTTGTGGATGGTAGGGCGTGTGGAATTTTGGAGTCACTCCCAAGAAAGAGTAGATTTGGGATAAAATCGAATCAGTGAAATGTGTGCCTTTGTCAGAATCGATGCGGGCTGGTGGGCCAAAACGAGGTACTATCTCTTTAAGAAGAATTTTGGCAACAAAGGCAGCTGTGGCTCGGGGGCTGGGAAAGGCCTCCACCCACCGAGTGAGCTGATCAACTATAACAAGGCAAAATTTATAATGTCCTGCTTTTGGCATAGTAATATAATCAATTTGTAAGTGCTCAAAAGGTGTATATGCTAGAGGACGCCCTCCATAAGCTTTGACCTTAAAAGCATACTGATTATAAGACTGACATGTGGAGCAGCCCGAGCAGATTCGAGATGCTGTATTAGTCACACCTGGTGCTATCCAGGTTCTCTTAATAGAGTCTACAATGCCTTGTGTACCAAAATGGCCTTTTCTGTGAACAGAGAGGCATACCTGGTGGTAGAATTTCCGGGGAAGAAATGGCTTACCTTCCGGAGACACCCAGATGCCATTGATCTGTTTCGCCTTAAATTTCTTTTTCCACTTTTCTACTTCAGAATCGTCATAGGTTAGGTTGGAAGGAATATCCTCAGAAGGTGAAAGGTTAAATACATGTTCAGGAGCTTCTAATGCAGCAAGCTTGGCTGCAGAATCGGCTCGTGCATTTCCCTTTGAAACAGGATCACTATTCCCTGTGTGGGCAGGGCAATGTACAACGGCTAGGGAAGAAGGCAGTTTTAGGGCATCTAAGAGGTCCTTGATAAGGTCCCCATTGGCAATAGCCTTGCCCGAGGATGTTAGAAAGCCTCGTTGACGCCAAATCATACCAATAAAGTGGCATATGCCAAAGCCATATTTCGAGTCAGTAAAAATGGTGGCACTCTTATCTTTAGCTATATTACAGGCCTGTGTAAGAGCCACAAGTTCAGCAGCCTGTGCACTAAAATGGGAAGGCAGAGAAGCTGCCCAGAGGGTGTCATAATCAGAAACTACAGCAGCTCCAGTAAAACGGGTTCCCTCTCTCATAAATGAGGAACCATCTGTATAGAGGACAAGATCAGGATTTTCTAAAGGTGTATCAAAAAGATCATCACGGGGTTTTTCAGCCATATCAACTAAAGAAGCACAGTCATGCAACGGTTCCCCCGAGAATGGTAAGTTAGGGAGTAGTGTTGCTGGATTAAGAACTGTGCAGCGTTTTAAAGTGATATTCTCATTACCTAACAGGGTTATTTCATACTTAGCCAGCCTTTGATCTGAAAAGGCTTGTGTCCTGTGACGTAGTAAGAGAGCCTCCACTTCGTGAGGGCATTGCACAGTTAGAGGGTTACCTAGGACCAAATCAGAGGCTTTTTCTACCAAAAGCGCTGTGGCCGCCACTGCTCTAAGGCAAGGTGGCGCTCCAGCCGCTACAGGGTCCAGCTGAATTGAATAGTAGGCTATAGGACGTTGGTTAGGCCCCAGTGACTGAGTCAGGACTCCAGAAGCCACCCCCCTTTGTTCATGCACAAAGAGAGTGAAAGGCTTACTATAATCTGGCAGTCCTAGGGCAGGTGCTGATAACAAGGCCCGTTTTAATTCTTTTATGGCTGAGAGATGCTGGGGATCCAACTGTAAACTGTCTGGAACAGAACTTTTTGTAAGAGCTATGAGGGGTTTAGTAATTTCACCAAAAGAGGGTATCCATTGTCTACAGTACCCAGCTGCTCCCAGAATGGCTCTCAACTGCCTCTTAGTAGTGGGGGCAGAGAGTTGTTGAATGGCCTGGACTCTCTTAGAAGAGACAGAGCGAGTTCCAGCAGCCAAAATAAATCCTAAATATTCTACCTGGGGCAAACACCATTGTACCTTTGTCTTGGAAACCTTGTGTCCTCTCTTGTGCAGCTCCAGCAGTAAGTGACGGCTATCTTCCTGACAAATTTCAGCATTAGGAGAGGCCAAAAGTAAGTCATCTACATATTGTACTAGTGTGGAGCCCTTAAAGGTAATAGAGGCCAGATCCTGCTGTAAAATTTGGGAAAATAATGTGGGACTGTCTACAAATCCCTGTGGGAGTCTAGTCCAGGTCCACTGTCTATTTTTCCAGGTAAAAGCAAATAAATATTGGAAGTCCTCATGTACTGGTATGGAGAAAAAGGCAGAGCAAAGGTCTACCACTGTGAAACATGTAGATTCATAGGGAATTGAGGAAATTATCATAGCCGGATTTGCGACTATAGAATGTCTAGGAATAACATAATTATTAATCGCTCTAAGATCTTGCACAAAGCGATAAACAGGTTTACCATCTGGCCCAGGCTTGGGTTTTTTAACTGGCAAAATGGGAGTATTGCATGGAGAGTGATGACATGGAATAATAATACCCTGGCTTTTCAAAGCCTCAATTATAGGGGTGATCCCTTCTATTGCTTCCCTAGACAATGGATACTGTGGAATGGAGGGGGGTGGTCCCCCCTTAACTTTAAAGGTAACAGGCATGGCAGACTTAAGGAGCCCCACCTCATTAGGGGATGAGGCCCATAAAGACTCAGGAATGTCAGAGGGGATTTTGGATACCTCCCCTGCTGTTCCTTGAGCTTCTGTAAGTAAAATTGGTAATAAATGAACAGTATCCTCTGGCAATTGTAAGGAGACAGCCCCATCTGGAGCACAAGATATGGTTGCTCTAAGCTTGCAAAGGAGATCACGACCTAATAAATTTACAGGGGCATCAGGCATGAGTAAAAATGAATGTTCCACTGTTAAGGGCCCCATAGATACCATGCGAGGATTCAATTTTGCCACTCTCTGGCTCTTTCCTGAGACTCCCACTACATTCAAAAATCCTACAGGTCTACACCCAGCATCTGGTTTGCTTACTAATACTGATTTAGAGGCTCCTGTGTCTAGCAGACAATCATAATAAGTCTCCCCCACTTTTAAGGTGACATGTGGTTCATTACTCTGGGGAGGTGAATGGACTGGCACAAGTGCATTCAAAAAATCTGGATCTGGGAATATATGGCTTTCATTATCTATGTTCCATTCCTCCCCAAGACACCATCATTCCTGTGTCCTCTTCTGAGGGGGGTCTTGGTTACCATTATTCTGGTACTGCCTTTCTGTATTCCTCCAAAAAGATCTATTTCTATTTTGATTTCGCCTGTAATTAGAATTAGAATTTCTTCTCCAAGTCCTACATTCTCTCAATTCATGCCCCTCCTTACGACAGTAACAACACACCTTAGTGTCCTTGTTCCGGTGTCCACATGGCTGACTAGGAATCGCTGGTGCCAGAATGCTCTGTTTAGGGTGATCTGGATCTTCCTCACGTGAGTCAAAGACATAATTTGCAAGTTCCTTAATTCTATCTACTGAGAGATTTCTCCAGTCTGGACATTGTTTCAGAAAGTATCTGCGTATTTCTGGCAGTGAATTATAAACAAATGTGTTGAGAATGATACAGGAATCTCTTAAATCTACTGGATCCAATCTGGTGTACTGTCTAGCGGCCTCACAAAGTCTATCATAAAATCTGTTTGGTCTTTCATTAGCCTCCTGAGGTAGGCTTAAAAATTTCTGCCAGTTTTCCGGTTTTCTAGAGCAAGATTCCATTCCCTTCAGAAGTGTTTCTCTAGCATCTTTTAATCTTTGGAAATCCCTATCATCATTATAATTCCACTCTGGATCCTTTAGAGGCCATTCCACATCGGCCTTACCTTTCGCAACAAGGGCATTTCCTGCTGAGATAATATCTGTAATCTCAGTTGGGGACAGTAAAGTTTCCAAAAGGCAAGTAACATCAGCCCAACTGGGTTGATATGCATTAAATATAGTCCTTAACTGTGAAATTACAGTGTTTGGATTTTTCTCAAAACTAGGGATGATTGATTTCCATGCGCTCAAGTCACTTGGTCTAAAGGGGCTATATTTTCTGACTTGAATTGGCACTCCCTTCTTACTATGTTCTATAGCTTCCTGCAGAGGGAGTAGTTTCTGCTGATCTGATTCTGAACTTGGATCATCTCTAGTAGAAACAGCCATTTTGAGGTCTCTCTCCATATGTGAGAGTTTCCCCCACATCATAACAATGATAATAACAAAAACAATGATAATAACAAAAACAAAAAAAAAACAACAAAAAAAAATAAAATCCTTAGTCGTATGAACTATGGATGTGGTATTAAAAGGTATTTCAATTGCAGGCATAAAATTTCTACTTATATTAAACGTATTTTCCCAAAGATTCTCACGTATACTATTATACAAAAAACTTTTTGCTGCCTGAATGAGGAAAAAACCAATAATGTTATGAAGGACCATTGAATAAACTATTCCTCTAAGTCGGGATGTTATGCTGTCCCAATACATTCCGATGAGAAAAATCAAAGGGATGGTAGAATATTCGAGCATCTTGCCCTTTAAACTGGGCTGGCTTTTCTGTTTAAAGCAAGACTTTTAGAGGCTTAAAGTCTTTAAGGGAGATTAGACAAAGGGAAAGTCCGCGGGGGGGGGGGGGGGGGGGGTATTTGGAAAATCCACCGAATTAGCCGGCTTATGGCCAAACTAGGGAGGGTGGGAGGGTCCTTAAGGTCCCTTCGGGGTCGCCAAACTGTGAGATTTAAAATTGGATATTAGATCATAAATCTCCCCTACTTAACCCTTCCCTTAATTCATCTCCCAGACTAGTAAATGGAAGAAGCTTCTGGTTTTCTAGATAGAGCCTTTATTGTATATAAGGTGTTGTTGATTAGAAGGATAGGAAAACAGAAATACAGTACAAATCGTCTTAAATCTAGGCTGTCTATATTCCTTATAAAAACTCACCAAACCGATTTAGGCCACCTTTGGAGTGAGTCAGACCGTCTGTGCCGCGCCGCCCGGAGTCCCGCCAAGCCGGCAAAAAAGGCTACTCCCGTTCTCTCCACCCCGGAAGTCAAAAAAAACCCGGCAGGCAGTCTGACATGCGCAGCAGGCGCACTGTACCTGGCAGGCAGTCTGACATGCGCAGCAGGCGGACTGTACCCGGCAGGCAGTCTGACATGCGCAGCAGGCAGACTGTTCATCTCCTCCCCAAAAGGGTGGTCCTTGAAAAACTGGCGTCTTTCACTTATCCTAACCGACTGTTAAAAACTTTCATATTTTACCACAAAGCCATGCAATGAATTTGTTCTCCATAGCTTCAAACCAGAAATATTTTCCTAAAACAATTTCTAAATTATGCTGTTATGCCATTTGAAAGGGCTAAACTTCAAAAAAATCATATAAATTAGCTCTTTCAAATGGCATAAAAGCATAATTTAGAAATTGTTTTAGGAAAATTTAAATTCATATTATCCTACCCTTTAACACTGTGGCCATCTCTTCTTAAAATAAATATTTAAGTCAGACTATATTGTGGATATTAACTTTAATATTTGAAAGCAAATTAACAATAACACCTTACTTAGCCTTATCACAAATATGTTTTTCTTTTTTAAAAAAATACCATTCACTTAAAAAATATTTAATGTTACAAATATATTTGATGATATGGCAAATATGAATATAAAACTGAAGTATCACTTTCTATGTCAAAGGTCTAGACTTTAATGAATGCTGAGGTCCCTTGAGGAGAAAGACATTATTTAATTTAAATTCAACTTTACAGAGCATTCAAAGTAACACTGAAAGTATGGTTTTATTTTCCATACTATACATATATTCTGGCATGAGTAGTACAGAAAGGTCGCTTTTAAACATTTTAAATGAAGTGGAAAAAGATCTGAATGCTATTTAATGAAAAGGCAATAAAGTTTGATAAGAGCTCAGCATTCTTTTCATCCAATCTATGGTTCTTAATTCCTAAAAATAGAAAGAAACTGTCACATATGTGCTTATAATAACATTCAAATAACAAATGTTTATTTTTATTTTATGAAAAAGGTAATTTCTGCATACAATAATTGGAAAAGAGATCACAAATTCCCCCAAATATGCAGCAAAATGGGCAAGATATCAAATTTGCATAAGAAGTTAAATACAGGGTGTTACCTAAAATAGTCCATATATTGCTGCCATCAACTAGGGTAGTTCTAATTAGAAACATTCTAATTGGATTTTACCTCCAGGAAATTTTTTATCTGTATTTCATGTGGCTGCTCCTTGATAATACTAATGGTAGGCTTTGGAGACCATATTAAAGTATGAAACTGTCCTTAGGTAGAATTAGTTGGTAATACTTCAGCTCACATGATTTTACTCTTTTTTTTTTCTGAAACAGAAACCAAACAAAAAAGATGAAAAGTAGCTTGGTCCATTACTTTATTCATCTGAATTCTTTTTGGATGCTTACTTTGTTGTCCAACATGATATTCTTTCTGACTTCATTTCCTTTACAAACTTGGTAAATATACCATCCATGCCTTCATTCAGATTTTCCAATTTGGATGGAATTCCATCTAAATGAGAGGAATAAGACCAAGGATAGTTCCCTGAAACATTACACTAGAAAACTCTCTCAAGTTTGACATTAATCCATTAATATTCTTTTGAGTTCATTATTGAATGTATATAACTACATTATTATCACTATTCTATACCTCACATCTCTTCCTGTCATTCATGAGAGATTTTTCCTTGTAATCATAATGTGTAGGGATATTATACTTAAGAGATAGAGTTAGAGATAGAGATATAGGATAGATATAAATATTGCTTTCCTGTGAATTACTAGTGTCATAATCCTTTTTAAAAAGGAAATGTTTTTAGTTTGGTGTGACTTGGTCTTTATGAATTCATACTAGAATTTAATAATCAGGACTTTTCTTTTTCAACAGCACTGACTCTGGGTTACTTTTCGAATTATATTTGAAATTTGAGATTATCAAAGTCCATGACTCTATCACCTTTCAATCAGAGAGGTAAAATGCAGATATCTGCTCTAAAAACTAGGGCCCATGAGGCCTCATCTGTGTACTTCCTATTAACAATTAGTCAGTAGACAAGTAATTCTTAGCAAGTGTATTTATAAAGATGACATAGTACAAACAATAAAAAACATTTTCCTCATAAATATGAAGTGCATTCTCTTTCCAATACACATGGAATTTATGAGAAGGACACAAACTTAGTGTACTATATTAATGAGAATTTCATATAGGGAATGCATGTGGTCAATACTACTCACTATTTCACTGAGAAAAAAAGATTATCCTTCAAGCCAGGAAGGCTTGAATTCAAGTCTTGCTTTAGACATATACTTCTGATATATGCACATGTGATTTATTTATTTATTTATTTATTTATTTATTTATTTATTTATTTATTTATTTATTTATTTATTTATTTATTTATTTATTTATTTATTTATTTATTTATTTATTGTGGGCAATGAGGATTAAGTAATTTGCCCAGGGAAATAATACAGCTAATACATGTGAAGTGTTGTAGGCTGTATTTGAATTCAGGTTCTCCTGAATCCAGGGCTAGTGCTTCATCCACTGTGCCACATGTGATTCTTGAAAAATGTCATATAACTTTTTAGGCCTTTTAGCAATTCTCTTGTCCCAAAGATGAATTTAAAAATGCCTTTTAATTTTCTTAATGTTCAAAGTAACTAAGGCACAGGTCTCTGAACACTACTACCATTATTATTCGAGTACTATTTAGAAGTCAGGGATTATGGAAAAGCATGGAAAAATGTGGCTGCTTAGAGAAGTTCTTCAGTATTATATGACGGTTTCATAATGGCATGCTTGCATGGATTCTGGATAATGGACAATAATACTCTCAAGCTTTCACAGTCACCATTGGAATGAAGTAAGGCTGTGTGCTTGCTCCTATGATTTATAGAATGATTTTTTTCAGCAATGTTGTTACATGTCTTCAATGACAATGAAAATGACATCAATATCAGCTATTGCACTGATGGTAAATTATTTAACTTGAAACATCTACAAGCCAAGAGTAGAATGAAGGGAAAGTTGTTGATACATTACTTTTTTGTTCACAGGTGGTTGTATATTCAATGAAGTTTCAGAGCCTAAGATGCAACAAAGTATGTATCAATTCTCAGACTCTTTTGTGAGTTTTGGCCTGAAAACACTAAGAAAGCATAGGTTCTCCATCAGCCAGAATCACACACTGGCTATAGAAAATGGAGAAATTTTGAATGCTATGGTTAAGTTCACTTTCCTTGGCAGTATGGTTTCCAAGGATTTACACATAAATGATAAGGTGAACACATGCATTGAGAGAGGTAGCTCAGTGTTTGAGAGACTCCAAAGGAAAGTATGGGAGAGTAGAGGTATTAGACCAACTACCACACTGAAGGTATATAGAGTCATTGTGCTAACCTCATTATTGTTGTATGCCCGTGAAACGTAGACAGTATAGCAGGGCCACGCTGGGAAATTGAATCACTTCCATATAAATTGTCTTAGGAAGATTCTGAAGATCATCTGGCAAGATAAGTTACTAGACATCAAGGTCCTTTCTTGGGTTGACATGCCAAGAATTGAAACTGTACTGCAGAAACTACAGTTCTGATGGGGTAGCCATATTGTTTGAACATCTATTGTCCAGTTGCCTAAAAGACTATTTTTTTTTCAGAGAATTCATATAAGATGAGTATTCACATGGGGTCAGAAGAAGTGATAGAAAGACAATCTCAACAGCCCAACAAAGAACCTTGGGATTGACTACAAAACATGGGAGACATTGGCACAGAACCATCCAGCATGGCATACCCTCATTAAAGATGTTGTACTTTAGGAACAAAGCAGAAGTGCAGTAGCTAAAAAGATCCATGAAAAGCTCCAATTTAGAGACATCTCCATTCTAAATGTTCAAATGGGCTATTTGTTACCCAAATTTGGTACAGCCTTCTAAGCTCATAGTAGTCTGATCAGCCACAGTTGGATATACTGTATATTGACCCTGACATAGTTGTCCCATTTTAGTCCTCTTTGAGTACTAAGGACAACAGCCATCTTTCAATGTATTTGACAGACAATACCTATTAACAATCAAACGTATTAATCATACTGGTTTGCCTTTGGTAAATTAAAAACCTCCTTTAAATATCTCAATCCTCTATGAGATAGGAAAATACATTTTCTTATTATTATTTTTTTGTTTTTTTTTAATTTTTAAATTTTTTTAACATTTTCTTTTCTTTATCTTTTCTTTTTTTTTGATAGGACAATGAGGGTTAAGTGACTTGCCCAGGGTCACACAGCTAGTAAGTGTTTAGTGTCTGAGGCTAGATTTGAACTCAGGTCATACTGAATGCAGGGCTGGTGCTTTTTCCACTGTGCCACCTAGCTGCCCCCTTAACATTTTCTTAAAATAATGTTTTCAACCAGTGTTTTGTTGTTTTATTTTTTTAATCTGTGTTTTTTTTAATACCTGTAAATCATATAGTAATAGAAGCTCTGGACAATTAAGAATGGTCAGTTCATAAGGGGCAATGGAGAGAGTCAAAGTACATGTGAGCAGATGGTAATATGTAACAAGGGATTCTGAAGCAGAACAAGAATAAAGGATGCCATTAGGAAAATGTACAATAAAAAATGATGAAGGACTAATCACATGGTAAAAAGAAAAACTGTATGTTCCACTGGTATCTTCACATAATGTCAGAAAAAATTGAGAAAGGTCCTCCATAGTTAGACTAGGTACACTCCTTACAATGAAAGTATATGAGGAAAGGAAAAGTACAGGTTAGATGGTTGGGGGTGAGGCAGAAGGGAACTGATTGGCATGGATATCATAGAAAAGAACAACTTAATTGATGAGATCAGAGATCCATTTGGGTTTTGAGAGTATTATTCTGCTCTGGTGAAGCTAGAACTGATTTATCTGACTCTTTGCTTTTATTTTAAAAACTATATGATTTCTTTATACATTCCCAATGAACTACTGCAGACAAACATTTTAATTACTTTTCTTCAATTAGTAGATACGCATTTGTTAGATATAGGTTTTATGGCAAATGAGATAATCAATTTTATTTGGAAACTTTTAGTCAAGCAAGCATGACATTAAAATGTAATTAAGTCAATGAAATTGGCAATTTTGAAATAGGAACACATACTACATTTTCTTTAGATGATGCATTAATTATATTATGAATTTATCACAGAGGTACACTCAAAATATTTGACAGACAAAGCACTTTAATTTTTTTTCTGAATTATAACTGTGAACTAATAAAGGATGAAGTAAAAACATATCTAATTCAGACTTCTTAATACTAGGTCACCTTTTTTTCCAAAAAGAAAATATACCTTTATTTTATTTTTTGCCATCTCAGAGAGTAATTTGGTTCCTTATTCAGTGAGTTATTAATTATATGCCTTCTTTCACAACCAAAAACCTTAAATGGCTTGGTTTTCCTATACAGAACATATCAGTAGACTTAAAATTGAATAAGATGTAACTATATTTGAAAATAATTTAAAAGTAGATGCTTATTCTTGTGTAATTCAATATGCTTAAATGTTTATAATCAGACTTCTTTAATCAAGAATATTACTATTCATTTGGAAATTTTATAGATATAACCTTTTAGCTTTTCCCTTTTGAGAAATCCAGGCTGACTCGGCAGGAAATAGATATTCACATAAAAGCCTTTTTTTCCTTGAATATATAGTATGTTTTGAATTAATTTTCACATTCATCTTAAATAGCATCTATTTGTATAAATTGCTTTCCTTGAAAATAACTCTGAATTTGTGAATGAAAATATTAGAATTTTAAAATAATGTATAATACAAACCATAGCTTACTGCTTGAAATATAGATTTGGAGGTAACAAATGATTAATAATATGGAAAACTTAACTCCTTTACCTAAAGAGAATTGAAAGCTTTCCTGCTGTACTGACATGAAAAACATGCTCACAATCCAAAGACTTCAAAAATGGGCCAACTCGCGAGAATGTTTATATTATTTTAAAAAGTCAGTTAGTCCATAAACACTTATCAATTACCAAAAAGGTGCTCAGAACTAGCCATGTTTTATACTTCACTTCTTGTAAATAAATTGGGAGCTACTGGCATATTCAAAGGATTTTCAACCACAATTAGCCTTGGGAACAAGTGAACAAACATAAGCAAAATTTATCACTTTCCTAGGCTCCACAAACACATGTTAATAGTACTTAAGGGGAGCAGAAGCCATCAGTTAAGTAGATAAACTGGTAAGTTAAATATAGACCTTGTTAATCAATGATGGTCTCAACTAGTTGATGGATTTTAGCCATAATACAAACATAGGCACCTGCATATATGGAGTAGTGGGTAGAGTCTGAATAAATGAATATGTATAAGAAAAACTCCAGAGATTTATTTAACTTGTTCATAGATCTGACCAAATTTCTCAAGTTTATTCATTACTCTGGCTTGTCTGTGTATTACTCAATTACTCAAATGTTTTGTTTTTGTGTACCTCAGGCCTTCCCTCCCCTGGCCTAGATTAAAACCATAAAAAGTCCACTTTTCAGTCTATTCAAGGAAGCACTACATCACTACTATTAATATATACCTCAAACAGAAAAGTGTGTCTAGCTTCATTTGTCTTTTGCTTCATTTATGTCACCCTGCATCTTGCTAGAAAAAATTTCATCCGCTTCCAGACAGCTTAATTTGATTGTGATGCTCTCTGGCATTTGAGTATTACAGCATTTTCTTGGTTAAAGTAAAAGATTTGCAAAACCAGTTCAAAAACTTTATTATCAGGGCAAAGCATCAACTTGTTCTTTGCACATTTATCACAAAAAGAATGAGAGAGGGTATGGGGGGAATGAATCATCCAAGATTACCTATCTAGTGCTGAAGAGCATTCCCACAAAACAGCAACAGGAGAGATTAACTTGCTCCAGTACCCAGTGAATTTACAGAGGCCATTCTGCAGAGAAATAGAAACTCCATTTGCAAGATCCTTACCTGTGAGAGCTATCTTAAATCAGATGTAGCCCCGGATATGAAAATTCTGCAAGGATGCCCCAGAGGTCAAAGTAATCTTTCCAACATTCTCCCTCTTCATTGGATGTTTTTAACCTTTGAAGTTGTATGTGCATACAAATAAGTGAACAGTACGAAACAAAAGAGGACATGGAATTTGAGAGTCACCAAAAGGCATGTTACTCAAACAGTTAACATAGTAACTTCTTAATTATAGGGCAAAGATAGTTGCCCATACTTAATCTCTTACCAGGTAAGAATTTGAGGGGGTGTGTATGTGTAAGAGAGAGAGAGAGAGAGAGAGAGAGAGAGAGAGAGAGAGAGAGAGAGAGAGTGAGTTTATGTAGAGAAAGAAGCCTCAATCAGCAGGGGAGAAACTCAGGAAAAAATAAAGAGGCAAGAGATCACCCACAGAGAGGAATAAAACGTAAAGGGTTATATTAAAGGATAATATAAGGGCCTGTGTTAAGTTCTTAGCCAAGGACTCCTACCTGGGACCTATGGGCTCTTGTTTCACCAGTAACCTCCTCATAACCTATATTGGGAGAACAGAATTCATTTCCCCACCAACCCTCAGGTTTAATCAGCAGGCTAATCACAAGTAAATAATATATTGATCAATAAAGAAGTATTTATTAAGGACCTACTTGATACCAGGCACTGAGATAGTAATGATCCCTACTCTCAAGTATCTTAAATTTTATTAGAGGGAAATAAAATATACAACATAGTAAAAAATACTTAAATACACCTATGATCTCATCAATTTGGAAATTCCATCCAATGAGAGAAATTAATATCTGTTCATGTCTGCATATTTCATGTGATTCATGCCAAGGTATTCATTAAAGCTAAATATCAGCTGAGGTGGTACATGGGGGAGTGGATATGCTTTATCCTGACATCACCAAGGTACCACTGGAGCACTCTGGCTATCCATTTACTTTTACTGATGCTCATAAATCAACAAGATCATATTTTCTTCCCACCATACATTTTTTCAGATTTTGTACATATTTAAAATGTTGAGATTTATACTATAATAGTTAGCATTTAAGACTTACAAAACACCTTACAAATATTATCTCAATTTATCTTTCAAACCACTCTGGAAAGTAGCTGCTATTACTATTTTCATTTTACACTTGAGGAAACTCAGGCGGGTAGAAGTTAAATGATTTGCCCGGAATCACACAGCTAGTAAGTGTCAGGAGATGAATTTGAAATTCAGTCTTCCTGACTCAAAGTCCAGCACTCTATCCATTGCACTACCATCAGTATACCTACTTGTTGGACTTGGGACAAAAATCTCATATTTAAACCTCCAACTTTTGGGTTTTTTTCAGTGATGGTGGCACTGGAAAATATTAAGGATCACAGAGATTTTAAACCATCTGTAAACTTTCAATACAAAACATGTACAAAGTAAATACATGATCATTTCAGTTGGAAAAAGCACCATCCACAGTAGAAAGCAGGAAAAGCCTTATGTAGAATGTAATATACTGAGCTTCAAAAAAGCCAAAGATTCTAATAAGCAGAAGTAAACAGTGGGGAAGACAGCCAGGCACAATGATGAGAGATGGAATGTCACTTGGAAGGAAGGAACATCAAGACCAGTTTAGCTATATTGTAGAATGTTTAAAAGTGTGGAGTCAATCAGTGAGCCCTTAAATTAGTCCAGGTCAGAGGAGATGAACACACAGACTGAGCTGTTGGCCTCATAATGGGAAAATAACAATAACAACAACAACAACAAAGCCAATAAAAACAAGATGTATATGTTATGTCTTTAAGGTTAGTAAAGAGGTGGCTAGTAGGATTGCCACTAACCTCACTCAGGAAAACCAAGCTTCCCCATTATATTTTCTGCTCTTGAGAAAAGAGCTTGCTTTAGTCTGGTCTTTGGAACATCAGCACTTAATACAGTGCTTGGTACATAATAAGAACTTAATAAACATTTGCAAACTGGTCAAATGACTGCCTTTTTCTGATGGTGATCAATGAAAAGGAAAGGGGGCAGAGAATAAGCATTTATGCAGTACCTACTATAAGGCAGACACTGTGCTAAATATTATCTCATTTGATTCTCACAACAACTGCTGTTACTCTCCTTATTTTACAATTGAGGAAAATGAAGTGAATGGAGTTTAAGTGACTTGTTCAAGTTCACAGAGCTAGATAATGTCTGAGAGTGGATTTGAACTCAGATCTTCCTGATTCCAGGTCCAGTGCTCTATCCACTGTAATACCCAGCTGCAGAAAATCAAATGTAGTTTCTCCCCTTTAAAATGTTAGGGGAAGGGGACCTCCCCCCCACTTATTACCCATAATCAGAATAGATTCTTAAAAACTTCTCTGTTTAAAATCACTCCCTTACAGGTCTACAACTGGATTTCAAATCTCAATTAGAATCATCCTTTTGAAAGATCCTATTGTCGTGGGGCCCAAAGTACCCCAGAAGTTCTCTGGGGCATATCAAGGAATCTTCTCCTTGAGGAAATAAACCAGAGGACAGATAAGCCTAGAGAGATAAGCAGAACCAGATCATACTAAGCTAGCTTCCAGACCTCCACCCTTCATTCTGATCTCACTTACCCTTGGGGAGATGTTTGGGTGTGGCAGCATCCTTTGTGTCAGGAAGGGAGAGATGGCTTGAGAGATCTGTAGCCACCCCTCACCCAATTCCTCTAGCCACCACCAGTGGGGGATGGTCCTCCCTCACTAAAGGAACTTTCCACAGTCAAATGGTCACCCCCCCCATCAGTCCTCTATAAAAGTACCTGCCTGTCTCCTGCTTGAGGAGATTGGTACCTCAGAGCCACGTGCTTTGTTCCATACCTCTCTCCCCATGTGAAGTCCAAGGATTTCTTTCATGGTTTCCCTTCCCCCCCTTCCCTTCCCTTCCCCTGGAATAAACTACTATCTTATTCTAACTGCTTTTGTGTGCAAGAGGGTGTAATTCTTTAAAGAGGAATTCCTAAGAACCCCAACCCCTAACCCAAACCCCATACACCATTTTCCACCATAACACTATTTTCCAGGGGAGGTACCATAAAGTCACTGAGCAAACAAAGAACATATTAGCATAGATTTATCCTTATTATCTAGATTATATGTTTACTAGTATAAAGCAAAGCCCTAAAGAATGACTGAGAAGACAAATGCCTATTGACAAGATTGCAGAAAACAATAACAACAAAAACAACTACTGCAACTGAGTTCTATCCCTGAGGGATAAACCATCAAGGGGTTGTGGAAATAGGAAGACTTTTCCTTCAGGAGGAGAAAGTGGACTCCAAGCAACTGGATGATCTCTCCCGGAGACTAGGCTGTTCTGAGCCTGAGTCCAAGGAGGGTGGACATCAAAGGAAAGGCTTAGTTTTTCAGTTTCAGAAATTGAAGTGAAGTGCAATGTGGTATAATAGAAGCCACAGTAGATAGTGTCATTAAAATGGAATTCAATTCCTAGGTCTGCCATTCACCAGCTTTGTGACCTTACACCTTAGAGAGTCACTTTATTCTCTGGGTATCAATTTCCTCATCTTTAGAATGGAGGGCAGGGTGTAGGGTAAATAATAGATTCTCTCAGCTTTGAAGCTTGGGGTACAAAAATTCTACCCTGCTAGAGTTTTGCACAGAATTAGTTCTACAGTTATAACTAACAGCTCCTAATATAACTAGGCAAAAATAAAGACTTTCATTTCAGGTAGAAGTCAGATATCAAAACCAAGGAATCATTCAGTAAGTCAATAAACCTTTATTAAATATCTACAATTTGCCCAGTACTGTGCTAATCACTGAGGAAAAAAAAGAGTTAAAATACCATCTCTGCTCTTGAGGAGCACAAAATCTAATGGGGGTGACAACAAGCAAACACATAAATATGAACAAACTATATAAAGAATAAATTGTGTGTGTGTGTGGGAAAGGACCTAGAATTTAGAGGGGTTGGGCAAGGCTTCCTTATGAAAAATAGGATTTTAGTTGAGACTTAAAGGAAGCCAAGGAAGCTAGTGGGCAGATTTGAGAAATGGGTAGTTGTCTCCTCTCAATGTGGATATAACAGTGAGTCATACTCCCCTTGACCTGTTTGTAGGACAAAGGTCTCAGATCTCCTCCTCCCCCTCAAAGGGAGCAAGGTGACATGGTTCAAGGAGTCTTGGTCTCAATAAGGTCTGCTCCAGAGTTGTGTCCATATAAGGAAGTATAAGGTCCACTCGTGAGTTATGCCCATACAAGGAAGAGGGGTGGGAATACTGCATTCTGATTAGCTAGTTTTTGCACATAGATTGTAACCCCACCAGTGATGAAAAAGAGGAGGGTCCATTCGTGTTAGGGACTAGGGTTTAAACAGGGCCTGTGAGCCCCCTTTATGGGCACCCACTAGCTGCACACTAGGGTGCCTCCTTCTCATGAGAAGAAAATAAAGCTTTTGTCATTTCGCTGCTGAGTTCCTGAGAATTATTGAGAAGAGGATGGATTTTTCTTTCCTTCACAGCAGAGATGAGGAAGGAAAGAATTACAGGAATAGGGAGAGCCAGAGAAAATTTCTGGACTTGAGATAAAGTGTCTTGCTTGTAGAATAGCCAGAAGGAGGCTGGTGTCACTGGATCCAAGAGTAATGGAATAAGGATTAAAAACCTTGAAAAAGGGGCAGCTAGGTAGCGAAGTGGATAGAGCACGAGCCCTGGAGTCAGGAGGACTTGAGTTCAAATCCAGCCTCAGATACTTACCACTTACTGGCTGTGTGACCCTGGCAAGTCACTTAACCCCAATTGCCTCACCAAAAAAAAAAAAAAAAAAGGTTCCATTACAAAGGGCTTTGGAAGACAAAGGATTTTGTATTCAATTCAGGAAGTTCTATGGAAACACTGGAGTTTGGTGAGTAGAGGCAATAACATGATCAGACCTGTACTTTAGCCAAATCACTTTGATGGTTGATTGGAGTAGAAAGAGAGATCTGAGGCAGGCACACCCACCACCATCAGATTATTGCAATAATCCAGGAATAAAGTGATGAGAATCTGCATCAGAGTAGGTATTGATAACTACAAATTTACTGAGAACTGATTGATCCTTATACCTACTCCCCCTTCCCAGGCCAATGAGTTGTCTGGGGCTAACCAATCTTTGTCAATTCCAGACTCTTGATCAATTTATGGACCTTCCCCCAAGCAAAATGACCCCCACCTTACTCCTTGGACTTTATATTATTATGTAAAAGGGTCCACCTACATTAAGTAGTTTCTATTTAGAGTTAAGTAGCATCTATACTTAACTCAGGAGCAGTTCTATAGTTTCTTTTGTTAAAGGTGCATTTACATTAAGTAGTTAGTAGTTTCTATACTGGGAGCAGCCTTTTGGTTCCCTTTGTTCTGTTACCCCATAAAAATCCTGTCCTAGGTTCCCATCTTTGTGTATTCCTAGCTTCTTGATTATCAATACCATGAGCTATATTTCCTCTGCCCTGATTAAAGACCTGATTTCTCCTATATTGATTGTTTCCTTAATTTCCAGGTTAACAGTATTCAAGAAATGTTGCAAGGTTGAAATCTACAGGTGTTGTGAACATATTGGATATGGGAGAGAAGAGGGTAAAAGACTGTGTAAAGAGCTTGAGGCTGAGGGATGGGAATTTGATACTAATAGGAAGGGTAGGATGGAGGAAGTCTTTAGGGGGAAATATAATGAGTCCTATTTTGGACATGTTGAGTTTATGATATTTACTGAACATCTAATTTAAGATGTCTGAAATTACATTGAACATGTAAGATTAGAGGTAATTAGAGAGGTCAGGGCAGGAAAGGCATATTTGAGCACCATTATCAGAGAGACAATAATTAAAATCCAAAGGAGCTGGGGAACTCTTGGAATCCCAATATTTTTTGAATGTCAAGGTGGTATATTTGCAGGTGATAGAAAGATCAAGTACATGAGCACCTTTGCATGTGACTGAGGTGTGGTAGAAGAGTAGGTTATGGGAAGTGAGTAAGTTGAGGAGCTAAAAGGTTAGAGTGTTTGAGGTAGAGTCAATATGTATGTTAAAGGGTTCTAATATGAAGACAGGATTTAAGGAGAGATAAAAAATGTGAGCCATCTACCAGAACTATTGAGGAAGAAAGGAAGGGGAGTGACCTAGGGATCTGTAGAGAATAATTACTAGAATTTTCATTGGGTGGTAGGTATGACTAGCAAGGAACCTCAGAGAAAGAAAAGTTCCTAAATAATGGAGGTAGAGAAAGATTCTAGATGTGGCAAATTATATTCCAATCCCTTACCACTTTGACCAGTGAAGGTATGAGTGAAGAAGCAGCCAGTAAGGGACCGATGGGATTCTGCATGATCATAGGGGAACCTTGTGTCAGTAATAGCTAAAATATAGAAAGAATGGGACAGGAAATGATTTTGGATGAAGGGAAAATCATTGCCTATGAAACAGGTATTACATAGAGCACAATGGATAGGGAGGGTGTTTGTTTTTTTTTTTTTATGGGAATCAGGGTGAAAGGGTTGAGGATAATTTGAAAAAAAATGGGAGATGGAATCTGGGCGATAGGATTTAAATGATGATTTGCATGGTTTCAGAATTCCTGGGATGTGTATCAGTGAATCAATGAATAGAATCATGGTGCTAGTCTAAAGGGAGTAGGATGGAAAATTCAGTCTTTGCTGTTTAACACAAGAATACTTGTCATCTTTATCTCAAGTGATATATTCAAAACTCCAGCAAAACTAATTTTTTTAATCAAGTGGTATATTCAGTGATAATTATGCACAGAACTAACTGTGAAAAGAGGTTCAAAGTACATTAGACAATTTAACATAGGTACTTCTCCATGAAGGTTGAAATGTACAAGGGGATGGAGAGATGGGCTGGTGGATTAACACATAGAAACTATTCCCCAAAATCCATGCAATTAACATATATCTCCATATACCTTTATTAATCCATAAACATCAGTCTTTTAAAATATGTTTAAAACTTGAAGTTGTGAGATTGTCCTTGCCACATAGATACAAAGCTTTGGGGCAGCTAGGCAGCACAGTGGATAGAGCACCAGTTCTAGAGTCAAGAGGACCTGAATTTAAATCATGTCTCAGACACTTATTAGCTGTGTGACTCTGGGCAAGTTACAATCCCATTTACCCCCAGAACCCCCTTCTCCCCCGCCCCAGTCCCCAGCCAAAAGAACAAACATAGACACACAGCTTTCAACATTGTGGCCTGTGCTTTCTTCTGGAGATGCAGAAAAACCTGTGAGAAATTTCTTGGCCTACAAAATAACAGCCTAAATTTTAATGCTTTCCATGCAGTATAGTTCCTGGAACCACAGTATCTCTACTGTGTCTTGAACCACATGCTTTTTCTCCCATTTATTGAAGTTCATTTTCCTGCCCGAGGAAGATATCCTTCAATTTCAAGTAGATTTGTAGAGTTGGCTGCTGTGGCTCCATGAGTAAATTGTTGCCAAGTCTTCATCTTGGTTCCTCAGACAAGGAAGCTCTTCTGGTCTTCTGAAATTTAAAATCATACCCTTGGGGTCTGAAAAGGTTTGTAAAGTTGACCCCTTCCCCATATTTTTGAGTTAAGTAAAATGAAGCTTAGTGATATTATTCATGTGATTCTGACTTGCCCAAGGCCACACAGGCAAAAAATAAAGATCTGAAACTTGATCACAGATTTTCTGACTCTAAATCTTATATTGTTTTGTTTTCTTGTGGTTTTAATTTACTTTTTTTAAGTAAGCATAATCAATTCCCTCTTCCCTTCTCCCTTAGAGAAAACCAAAATGAAACCTTTCTAAAAATTTTTGTAGGCAAGCAAAAAAAAAAAAAATACATTGATCATGTCATTCTACATCTTGAGTCCATCACATCTCAGTCAAGAAGTGAGTAAATTAATTAATGGTCATCTGGAAATAGGTTGGGTCATGGCATTGATCAGAATTCTTAAGTCTTTCAAAATTTGTGCTTTGATGATTTTTTTTTATTGCACAGATTGTTTCCCAGGTTCTTCACTTTACACTAATCACACAAGCCAACAAGATTTACCCTCTTCTTTAAGCTGCCAGGTTTGAATTTTCTTTTAGTTACAATTTTATTGAATTTTGATATTATTTTCTCTTCAGTGATATGTCTGTACTCCTTTCACTCACATTTGAATATTTAACATTTTAAATTTTAATCTGGATTTTAAATTTTAATCTGGATACAAATTAGTCTTGATGAAAACTTAATGAAACTAGTTCTGTGCTATACCCTGGAGAATGATTGATCCCAAGTTGCTGGATATCAGAGTGGGAGGCAGATTTTCTGCCTTTGCATGGACCAAGATTATGGCAAGAACCAAAAGATAATTACTGAGTTCTAGCTAGGAGTTGCATTCCCTAAAATGCTTAAAAGTGTGTATTACCTGCTATCATGGGTAAGTCAGCACAAATATTCCTTCCTCAGCTTTGATGAAGAGAAGAGAAAAACCCACTTGGCTCTATCCCCAAATGGGGAATGGAGGCAGAGCCAAGAATAAGGGAAGCAGCTATTTATGTCACAATATTTAGTGGGGGCTGGGGAGTCATGAAGGACCTTTTTGATGCTCCTTTTATAAATGCATATATTTCTAAGGCCAGAAAATTACACTTTTTCTCTAATATAAGTATTCATCTTATGATAAGTTGAAGTCACATGTGTTACAGTGAAGGTTCAAAGCCTCTGGTGGAAAATATCACACAGGGGGCATAATTTTCAAACCTTGCCTAGAGCATACAAATGTCTGGTCTTGGCACTGAATGGAGAACACAAAATTCTCACATGCTGTGTTTAGCTAAATTTTTTCCAGTTTCATGTTTCTCTCTGTTTTTATTAACTCAAGCTAAAATATAATGCATGTATTTTTCCCTAGGTTACTATAAAACAAAGAAAACATCAGAGGAAAATAATGGGAATGTTTTTGTTCTGACATGAACAAGGACAGAAGATCATGCCTGATCTATGACTTGATGTGAGAAGAAAAAATCCAAATATTATCACATTTTAATGATTAAAATCACAAGAAAGTTACCCTGAACACTGGAATGATCCTCTTGGGTCATGAACCTTTTTTTCCAAACTTTTGGTTCAGGGATATTTTTCATAATTAAAAAAATATAAGAATGAATACATAAAAAGAAATATAACAATAAGTCATGAAAAATCAAAAGAATTCTGATTTTGAGATAATATACATCAGAGATGTCAAACACATGGCTTACAACATTCCCAGGTATAGCTGCAACCAAATTAAAATATAGGTGGGAGACATTTACCAAAGTAAATAAAAATAAAATAAAACAGAAAATATTAATGTATGTTTTTAAGGCAATCTGTGGTCAACTGTGTCTCTTATATTCTTCTTAATGACCTATACTTCTATGTGAATTTGATACTGCTAATATACATAATATATAACATTTTTATATCCCAGAGGAAGTAGGTTTTCAGATTTATAGCAAGGTGTTGTCTCCTTTTTATTTTTTTTCTCCTCTTTTTAAAATCTATTTAAAAATTATTTTAAAAATTGAGTTCTAGGGGCAGCTAGGTGGTGAAGTGGATAGAGCACTGGCCCTGGAGTCAGGAGTACCTGAGTTCAAATCCGGCCTCAGACACTTAACACTTACTAGCTGGGTGACCCTGGGCAAATCACTTAACCCCAATTGCCTGACTAAAAAAAAAATTGAGTTCTAAATTATATCCTTATCTTCTTTCCCTCCCATAACCTTTGAGAAGGCCAGACATATGATATCAATTATGCAATGTGAAGTCATGCAAAGCACATTTCCCTATTAGGCATATAGTAAAAAAGCAAGAAAAATAAAGTGAGAAGATTATACTCCAATTTGCAATCAGAGCTTATCAGTTCTTTCTCTGGAAGTAGATAGCATTTTTTTTTCCATCATGAGTCTGTTGGAATTATCTTGGATAATTATATTCATCAGAATCTTTCATTACAACATTTGTTACTGTGTACAAAGATTTCCTGGTTTTCTCACTTCTCTGCATCAGTTCATATAGATCTTCCCATGTTGTTGTTGTTGTTCTTTTTCTGACACCTCCCCCCACCATCATTTCTTATAGTACAATATTATACCAACCCATGTAAAGATTTTCCCCAGTGAAGTGAGCAAGTGAGAAGAATTCATTCCAATGGCCATGAAGGTGGCTAAAGTAGATTCTGTGCAGCTTTCAGAGTTTGGTCAGACCTTGAAACCAATGTCTTCCTTGCATCTCAAACCATTGCCAGTCATTTTAACTTTTGCCTTGCCACTGGAATTCAATGACTCTGAAAGAGAGTGAGACTGAAAACTGTGTGCACATCTACCTCGCTTAAATCCAATTTACACAGAAGTCAAGACATTACCCCATGTTACTGGTCTTCTTTGAAAAGTAAATAACAGGGGACAGCTAGGTGGTGGAGTGGATAAAGCACCAGTCCTGAATTCAGAAGGACCTGAGTTCAAATTCGGCCTCAGACACTTGACACTTACTAGCTGTGTGTGACCCTGGGCAAGTCACTTAACCCTCATTGCCACCCCCACCCCCCAAAAAAGGAAAAGTAAATAACAAACAATTCCATCACAGTTATATGCTACATATTCATCCAAATCCCAATCAATGACCATTCCTTCTCTTTCCATTTTTTGCCACCACATGAAAAATGCTATAAATATTTTTGTCTATATATACTTTTACTTTTTCTTAAATCACTTTAGGATAGAAATGTAGTAGTTTTATTGCTAGGCAAAGGGTATGCACATTTGTAAAGCTCCTTTCAAAGAGCTCCAAACTATTCCCCACAATGCTTGCTGCAGTTTACAACTTCATCAATATTTCATTAGTGTACCTAGCTTTTCTTGATTGCCTCTAGCATTCAAAATTTCTGATAGTGTTTGGTGGTACCTGAGAGGCTGTTTGTTTGTTTTTGTTTTTCTTGCATTTCTCTAATCATTAGAGATTTAAGGCATTTTTATATGACTATACATAGCATTGGTTTCTTTTCCTCAAAACTGTTTAAATCCTTTGACCATTTATCATATGGGGAATGGCTTTTATTTGAATAAATTTGATCCGGTCCTATACTCAGTATATATTTAAGAAATAACACCTTTATCTGAGAAATTTAACATTTTTTATATATATTCATTGTCTGTGGTACCGACTGTCTTCTAATTCATTAAATCTAAATTTTTCACCCTGAAGGATTATACTAAATTTTCCTGGCTAGATTATTCTTGGTTGTAATCCTAGTTCTTTTGCTTTCTAGAATATTGTATTCCAACCGTCTGCTTCTTCAACATGGAAGCTTCTAAATCTTGTATAATCCTGACTGTGGCTTCAAAATATTTGAAATATTTCTTTTTGGGTGGTTGAAGCATTTTCTCTTTAACCTGGGAGCTCTGGAATTTGGCTACTCTTCTCTAGCCACAAGTGCAAGCTTTCTGCTCAGTCCTGGAACTTTGACCAGGTCCCTTGCTTTCCTATGGTCACAAATTTTAGTGCTTCTCTCTGCCTTGAAACTGTGTTCAGGACCCTTGCTTCTTTATGACCAACCACAAGTACTTCTCTCTGCCCTTTAACTGTGAAACAGGACTGCATATGGTCAATGTCTATTGCCAATCAGCACCAGCTGCACTTAGTGCCAGAAAAGGGTCCCCTGTAATCTATTTCTAACCAGTTGTCCAACGCCTTAACCCTCTCTAGGCTGAAAACTTTTGATGACACTGCTGCTGAGTCTCTTGCAGCAGCCTCTAAGTTCTATGACTAGCACTGCCACATACACTATAGCAGCCCTGAACCGAGTGTCTGTGAGATTTAAAATTGGATATTAGATCATAAATCTACCCTACTTAACCTTTCCCTTAATTTATCTCCCAGACTAGTAAATGGAAGAAGCTTCTGGTTTTCGAGATAGACCATTTATTGTATGGTAGTCACAAGGTGATGTTGATTAGAAGGATAGGAAAGTAGAAACACAATACAAATCATCTTAAGTCTAAGCTTAGTCTATATTCCGTATAAAACTCACCAAAACCGAAGGCCACCTTTGGGGAGAGAGAGACCATCTGTGCAGCGCAGTCAGGAGACCAGCAGAGCAGGAAAAAACTCCCACTTCCATTCTCTCCTTGCCTTTTAAGCTCGCACCCCAGAAGTGGAGTGCTAGCAGGCAGTCTGATGTGCGCAGCACGCGGACTGGCGTGTGTAGCTCATGCCGTTGGTCTCCTCCCCAAAAGGGTGGTCCTTAAAAAAAAAAAAAAAACTGGCGTCTTTCAGTTATCCTAACCGACTGTTAAAAAACTTTCATATTTTTTTTTACCACATGTCACAGACTTCTCCTGCTGACCTCCCATGTTGTCTTAGAGTGAAAAAAAAATAATTCTCTTCCTGACCTTTCATTGGCTCTGCTTGATCCAAAATTTGATTTGAGGCATTGTTTTAAATTTGTTTGGAGGGGAACATTAAGAAAATTTAGCTAGGTTTTTGCCTCTCCTTTGCCATTTTGGTTCTGCCCCCCTCATTTTTTTCTCTTAATGGCTACTTGAATGCCACCTGTTACATAGAATACAACATTCAGGTGGTAAGCTCCAAAAAGGACCAAATGATCATACATTTAGAGTTGGAAGAGACCTTAGGTCAAATGCTAATATTTTATGGATGGGGAAGCTGACCTCAAAAATTTTAAGTGACTTGCCCAAAGTCACATAGCTACTAAGTTTCTGAGCCAGAATTTCTACATAGTTCTTCCTAATTTCAAGTTCAACATTTTGGACTGGGTCTTAAGTAATCTCCATCTTCTGGCTAGTACCCCAGTATGTGGCATGCAGTAGAGCCTTGTTAAGCGAATGAAAAACAAAGAAACAAACAATGAACAATTCATCTCTTACTATGATTCTACTATTTACTATTCTTTCTATGGTGACTCTTCTCTATATTTGTTCTGTTGGCACTATAGGATCAACATGCTCTTTTCTATATCCTGTACACCCTTTGCTCTAAAATTACATGAAGTATTTTTAACATTTTTTAAAAATCCACACAAAGATTTTATATCTATCCTATGCAAAGTTTGAAAAGAAAGAATTATTCTAAGAGGAAATCCATGTGAAACCTATATACATACATACATATATATGTGTGTGTGTATATATATAATGGATTCACATGGATTTCCTATATAGGTGTGTGTATATTTATGCATATAATTATTGTGTGGGTTTGAGTGATATTGTTATGGCAAAGAAACTGAAATGACACCCAGAATTAAGGAAAAAGCAGTTTTATTATGTATGCAGGCTCAGGGGAGTAATTCTACTGGTCTGAACCCTGAATGATTATAGAAGCAGGGTTTTTATAAGACTACAGGGCAGGAAAAAGAACAATGAGCCCATGGTGATATACCTTCTGCATTCCAAGGGGTTAATGCATACGTGATGTTTTTGGAACATATGTTGCTTCAAGGTCTTGCTACAAAAAAAGGGAATTTAAAGATATCCAGGTGCCAAGTTGCTACTGGTAGCTGACAAGGGGAAGGGGAGGGAGTCTGATGTTAATTTTAAACCTGAATGCCTCTAATATATTGAATGACATCTATTTAATACATGGTATCTTAAGACCCCAAGGTGAGGAAAGGGATGAATAAAAGGTCATCTTGTTCTCAATATCTAGCAGAATATTATTAATAATAATATTAATATCTTAATATCTAGCAGAATCAAATTTCACTCTACTCTTCTTCCATACTCTGATACTTGAATGCATCTGTTATATCACCAAGTTGATATTTCCTCCAATATTGAAGATCACAATTCATCTATATATCCTCATTCTAGACCAATTGTGCCCAAGTTCTCTAATAAATACCTCTCAAGGATTATACATTTAGAGATTTTGTCATATTCTTTTGACATTGGAAAGATACCAATGGATCAGGCAGGCTGTTTATCATTTATTCTTTGCTCTTTGTGAATGAATGAGAAAACATTTATTGAATACTTACTATGTACAAAGCTTGGAGAAAAAAAATGCAAAAGTGAAGATAGTGCTTGCTTCTAAAGGAGTTATAATAGACTATTGGGCTCTGTAACCCAAACAGGAATTGCTGGCATAGGAGGGCTATTTTGATTTGGAAAGTTAAAAAAAAAAGGTATGTGGCAACATGAAGTGTTCTAGTTGTAGTGATATTATTCTTTTTTTTTTTTTTGGTATCAATATTCTTTATACTGCTTCTCTTAAACAACTCTTGATTAGTAATGTGCTGTATAGCCCAGAGCTTCTTAAACTTCTTTCACTTAAGACTCCTTTTTGTCTGATAAATTGTTATGCAACCCTGAGTTTTGAATTTGAATTTGAATTCAGGGCCTCCTGACTCTAAAGTTGACACTCTATCCATTGTGTAACTTAGTAGAGGGCCTGCACTCAGGAAGACTCATCTTGTCAGTTTAAATCTGGCCTAAGACACTTAGTAGCTGTGTCACCCTGGGCATGTCACTTAACCCCGTTTGTCTTACTTCCTCATCTGTAAAATGAGCTAAAAAAAATGGCAAACCACTCTGGCATCACTGACAAGAAAACAACAAATGGGGACACAAAGAGTTGGACATGACTCAACAACAACAACAACAACAACAACAACAATGATAATGTAAAATACCATATATCCATATTTGTATACATACTTATATAATGTATATATTCATTAATATGTACATGGTTATAAATGCTCAATTTGTGCATATACACACAAACATGCTTATGTAGGTATGTTCATATATGTATATACCATGTGTATATGTGCATTGCATACACACATGTGTATATATGTGAACTATATGAAGGGGGTATGTGTGTGCATATGCATATGCATATATACATACATACACATACACACATATATAGTACATATAATATGTGTGTATGCATATACACACACACACATACAAACACATATCCCCTTTATTAGGAAGGAAACTGGTGAGAAGCATAATTTTTCACACCTAAAAGGAGAGACTAAAGACTCATGGAAGATGAAGCTAAATGAAATGGGTGAAGCCTGTGAATTTTGGAATGTTCCATTCAATGTTATCAGGTGTTTGGAAGGAAATGGTGCTCCCCGCTCTAAGATTAATATAATCATCAACTTTTGCATCCTCATCTGGCTCACAGACTTACTTAAAGAATTACCTGCCTTAATATAATTTGTTAATTCCTGAGACCAGCTGATTGTATATTCTTCATAAGTCAATTTCATCCCTGCCTCATTGCTGCCTAGTGAACTGGTATTACTTACCCTTAAATTTAATTTATTTGCTGTCTCTACCTTTATAACTGATTTGGTCTCCAAATAAAAATAAGCGAATTTTCATTACATTTGGAGTCTTTTTGCTATAAATTAGTGACCCACAGTATGAGGTTTTGGTTTTGTGTTTTTTTTTTGTGAGGCAATTGGGGTAAAGTGACTTGTCCAGGGTCACACAGCTAGTAAGTGTCAAGTCTCTGAGGCTGGATTTGAACTCAGGTCCTTCTGACTCCAGGGCTGGTACTCTATCCGTTGCACCACCTGGCTGCCCAGACCCACAGTATGAGGGCAGAACAAAAGGGAACCTCTGGCCAAATAGTCCTGCACTTAGCCAGAAGATCTCTCTCTTTTCCTCCCTTTCAATCTCTCACTCTTTCTCCTTCTGAATCCAATCTTTCTCTCTCTCTCCAAATATTTAATATCTAGCAATTATCTGTGTGATTATATAGTAAAAAAAAAATCCATGTGTACACATATTTTATAAATGCATGTAAACTAACATATATAGAGATAGGGACTGGGCCTTTGATTTCACTAATGAGGAAACTCTACCAATTCATGTTAGCATCTCATATGCAATTTGTAACCCGTGACAATCACTTAGAACACAGTTGTCAAACATGAAACTGCTTTTCAGAAAAGCCTGGAAATACTTGTGTGAACTGATGTATAGTGAAGTGAGCAGAACCAAGAGAATACTGTGCATAGTGATAGCAATATTGTTTGATGAAGAACTGTTAATAACTTGACTATTCTCAGCAATACAATGATCCAAGACAATGCCAAAGGACTAATGATGAAACATACTATCCACCTCCAAAGAAAGAACTGATATTGATTGAACAAAGACTGAAAAATGGTATTTTCACTTTTCTTTGTTTTTTTCTCTTATTCACTTCTACTTGTACAAAATTACTAATATAGTCATGTTTTACATAATTGCACATGTATAACCCATATCTGATTGCTTACCACCTCAGGGAAGGGGAAAGGGAGGGAAGAAATGAGGAATAAAATTTGGAATTCAAATTTATAAATAAAAAGGTTTATTATTTTAAAAAATGCACCTGCTAATGTGCAGAAGACCCACAATACTCACCATTTTGCAGGAACCAGGTTAAAGTGTAATTGAGAAATATTTAGCAAAATGAATTTTTAACAATATTATAAATGTTAATTTTTGTTTTTCTAAATCAATATGCACTATTTCTATTTTTTTGACACCCCTGGATAAAAGCTCTAAAAGCTTAAGTATATTTGTTATTCAAGATCACACAGGCAGTAGGTTCCAAAGACAGAATTTAAACCCAGTTTTCCTTGGCCTCAAGGCTACCTTAATGCCACTTTTCCTCTCTCTCTCTCTCTCTCTCTCTCTCTCTCTCTCTCTCTCTCTCTCTCACACACACACACACACACACACACACACACATGCACACACGTAAATACACACACATGCACACATTCATGCATGTCCCCACATGTATTTTTGTATATACACACATGTATAAACATATAAACACATAAGATATCCACACTGTGAGATTCAAAATCTCAAAATACGAGCATTAAACTCCCCCTTTTAACTTTTCCCACATATATATATATATATATATATATATATATATATATATATATATATATATGTGGGAAAAGTTAAAAGATATATATATATCTCCCAGACCACTAAGAAAGAGAAGCCTCTGGTCTTTAATCTGTGAGGGATTAGTTTTTATTGCTTGGGAATTAATTAGACAAGAAAAGGTGATACCAATTAGGGAAATAAGGAAGTAGAAATACAAATTAATAATCTTATATCTAAGCTTAGGCTATTTTCCTTTATAAAACTCACCAAATCCCAAACTTCCTGCCAGGCCGAGAACCAGCACACCGAGAGCCGAACACCAACCATGTGCTTCCTTTCACCCGCGTGTGCTGCAACAGCTAAATTTAAAAGCCTCCCTCAGTATTAAGCTGGCATCCCAGAAGTTTGTCATGGTCTCCTCCCCAAAAGGGAGGTCCTTCAAAAGCTGCTTCAGTAGCATGCATGATCTGTCAAATGATTCATACAAAATTTCTGATATATTCATCTTTACCACAAATAATTTTTTTACCACAACACAAATTATGTATATATGTGTATATGTATATTTAGAATAGGTTCATGTATAGATCTATATGTACATACCCAAATTTACATTTATTTATCTATGTATTTATAATCTATCAATGAACTTTATCTAATACTCTTCCCCTCCTCTCTTTACATATAGATATATTATCAACACTACATGAATATCATCAGATTAGATATCATTCTGAACAATATTCATTCTTCACTTATTTTCTTTTTTCTTTGTGGGAAGTTATATCAAATTCTTGGAGTGATTGTAGATTTTATTTATGAGACTCAGTAGTAGAGACAATACTTGGATTTTTCACCCCTGCTGGGAACCAAGACGTAGGCTTGAGTAGCAGTGGCCCAGGAGGGGGAAGGGCACAGATTCATCAGAGCTGACAACAACAACACACAAAACTGGTTGATTAGCAAGTTGGTCTTGTGTTATCTATGAACCAGGGAAAAGGCCAGGCAAGTGAAGAATCTGTTCCTCCTTAAATCATACCACCTGGGACCTCCTGAAGCTTGGGATACTGCAGCCTGGAAACAGTCCCCCACTTTAAGGAACTAAAAGTCAAGTAAAAGAAAGGCAAGATGAGCAGACAGAGAAAGGTGGGGACCATAGAAAGTTTCTTTAGTGACAAGGAAGATCAAGGTGAACCCTCAGAGAAAGATGTCAACATCAGGGCCCCTAAATCTAAAGCTTCCAAGAAAAATATAAATTGGTCTCAGGCCATAGAGGCACTTAAAAAGGTCTTTGAAGTTAGAGAGGTAGAGGAAAAAATAGAAAGAGAAATGAGGATAATGCAGGAAAGATATGAGAAAAAAGTCAACAGCTTGAAAAGCCTAATTGGCCAAATGGAAAAGGAGGTACAAAAGCTCTCTGATGAAAATAATTGCCTAAAAATTAGAATTGAACAAATAGAAGCTAGTGACTTTATGAGAAACCAAGACACAATAAAGGAAATCCAAATGAATTTTAAAAATAGAGGGTATGAGGCTAAGCAGTTTTATAAGACTTGAAAATCAATACAATAACATCCAATAATAGTAACATTTGAAGGCTCAAATAACCCCCTTCTATTTAGCTTTTCTCTGGATATCCCCAGTGAGGGTCACTGAATAAAGTTATCTCTTTTGTTACATCTTGCAAGACAACTTGCATGAATTTGACATAATAATAGGAGAAACCTCACTTTAAGAGAGGCTATAAGGTAATGTTTTGCCTTATAGACAAGCATTTTTTTAAAAATAGTCAATCAACAATAAGCACAGCAGGATTTCTAAAATTTTAATCAATTTTGTGATTGTTTTTCAATATCATTTTTTCAAAATCTACCTATTGCTTTCTCATATGTTCATGTAGAAATTTAAATAAAAAATAACTAAACCGCAATTATGTATTTTATTTCTAATGCATTCATTCAATTTATTCATTCCTATTTGAACATTTTTCTATTCACATTATTTCTGAACTTGAATGACATGAAAATATTAAAGTAAAAAAAATTCCAACTGAATGTAAAAACAATTTTTATCACTTAAAAAAAATTCTGGCTTCCAAATTCTCCCCCTCTGTTTATTACCTCCTTGGTCCCAGAAGAAGAGGTTATACATATGCAGTCATGTAAAACATATTTTCACATATCATATTGTGTAAGAAAACAGACCAAAAAAATTAAAGTTAAAAAAACCACTATGCTTTTATCTGCATTCATACTTATTCAGTTCTTTCTCTAGAGGTGGATAACATTTTTCATCATAAATCCTTTGGAATTGTTTTGGATCATCATATACCAAGATAAACCTCTTTTTTTTTTTTAGGAGATGAAGAAGCCTTCTTCATCTCAAGAGAAAGAGAATCTCATTTGGCATTATTTATAATGTATTCACATCCATACACATATATGCATGTGTATAGGTATAGGTATGTGTAAATATATATATGTATATATATATTTTAACAATGAAACAAGAAATCATATGTGCACAATATGTCAAGTTGTCTTATTTTCTGTGCTTTTATATGGATATTAATTTTAAACAAATATCTAAATGTCATATCCATTACCTTGCCTATGTCATGTGACTAAAACCTAAATCGTTCCCTTGACTTCTGTATTCCAAATTAATCCTTTCAACATCTGAAGTTGACATTTTGTGGTTCTTCTATTTTTCTCATTTTTACTTCCTTTCTCCCATCACTTTTGAGTGAATTAAGAGTTAAACCTTCATCAGTACAGTTTAACTTCAGTTAATTTCCATAATTGGAATTATTTATTCTTTTGCCTCTCTTTAAAAACAATAAACCCAAAGACTCCAGCTTCTGGGATAGGAACTCGGTATTTGACAAAAACTGTTGGGAAAACTGGAAGATAGTATGGCAGAAATTAGGCATACACCAACGTCTTACACCTTATACTAAAATAAGGTCAAAATGGATACACGATTTAGACATAAGAGGTTTATACCATAGGCATATTAGGAGAGAAAGGAATAGTCTACCTATCAGATCTTTGTAAAGGAAAACAGTTTTTGACCAAACAAGAAATAGAGTATATTATAAAATGCAAAGTGGATGATTTTGATTACATTAAATTAAAAAAAAATTTGTACAAACAGAAGCAATGCATCCAAAATTAGAAGGGAGGCAGAAAGCTGGGAAACAATTTTTGAGGCCAGTACTTCTGATAAAGGCCTCATCTCTAAAATATATAGGGAACTAAATCAAATTTATAAGAACCCAAGTCATTCCCCAATTGAGAAATGGTCAAAGGATATGAACAGGTAGTTTTCTGATGAAGAAACCAAAGCTATCTATTCCCATATGAAAAAAAGCTCTAAATCTCTAATGATTAGAGACATGCAAATTAAAAGAACTCTGAGGTACCACCTGACACCTATCAGATTGGCTAAAATGATAAAAAAGGAAAATAATAAATGTTGGAGGAGCTGTGGGAAAATTGGAACACTAACCCATTGTTGGTGGAGCTGTGAACTGATCCAACCATTCTGGAGAGCAAATTGGAATTATGCCCAAAGGCTGATAAAGCTGTGCATACCCTTTGACCCAGCAATACCACTTTTGGGTCTTTTTCCAAAGAGATCATGGAAGGGGGAAAGGGACCCACATGTACAAAAATATTTATAGCTGCTCTTTACGTGGTGTCAAGGAATTGGAAGTTGAGGGGGTGCCCATCAATTGGGGAATGGCTGGACAAGTTGTGGTATATGAATACAATGGAATACTATTGTGCTATAAGAAACGATGAGCAGGAGGAGTTCAGAGAAACCTGGAGGGTCTTGCATGGGCTGATGATGAGTGAGATGAGCAGAACTAGAAGAACATTGTACACAGTAACATCAACGTTGAGTGTTGATCTACTGTGATGGACTATATTCTTCTCACCAATGCAATGGCACAGAAGAGTTCCAGGGAACTCGTGATGGAAGAGGATCTCCAAATCCAGGAAAAAAAAAAAAGAACTGTGGAGTATAGATGCTAAATGAACCATACTATTTCTTTTGTTTTTGATGCTGTTGTTTTTTTTTTCTATTTTGAGGTTTTCCATCATTGCTCTGATTTTTTTCTCTTATAACATGAGTAATGCAGAAATAGGATTAATGTTATTATGTGTATATATAAGCAATACAAGTTTATATCCTAAGAGTTGGAATTTCCTATGGAACAAATTTCTTATTATTCAACTTTTATTTTCTTGATAGTTTCCTAAGTTTAACAAATTTGACATTTCATTTATTTATGGGAACAAGCACATATTAAGCACCAGGTAACCATATATTATGCATCAGGTACTATGCTCAGAACATTCACTATTGAATTACATTTACTAATTTCCTTCTATGAGTCAGACACTAAGCAAGGCTCTAGGAATACAAAGATGACAAAAAATGGAATAGGCTCTTTTTTAATGAGCTTTTATTCTGTTAGGGGTGATAGAAGAAAACGAATATGAACACAAATAAGTAACTGCATGCATATACAATAAATAAAGTCTATATAAGGTGTAGCACTAAGGCTTTAAAGTCCTCAGGGGAATAGGGGTGTGGCGCTATAAATGTTGTTTTATTTTATTTTTTTCATAGTACTGCAGTGAGAGTGGGTGCTCTTTTTTGTTTGTTTTTCTCTCTAATCTCTCATGTTAATATACCTCTTTTTATCTCCTTTTAGTCATTGGTTCATTAGCCTTTAACCCTTGATGTGATATGTCCCATCCTCATATTTCTATTTCTTTTCAAATTGTATTTTTACTCTTTCCTTCTCTTTCCATTTAAGTTTAGCCAGCTAATGTGATGAAACAGTCTGTACAATAAGTATCTTTAAAGGAAAAATCAACAATATAATCATCACCATCATCTTTGAAGACTATTTATTAAATGTTCTTATGTGACATGATTCATATTGCTTGGTAAAACTAGATTAAAAATTTCTAGTCCCCCAAACTGCAGTCCTTAACTCAATCTACATATTAGATCTTTCCCCTTAGATAACTCTAAAGCACTCAAGTTACTATCTTCCATACTAAACCTGCTCCATCTCCAGACTTTCTTATTTCAGTTGATGATACACCATTCTCTCAGTCCTCTAGAATAGAAATATAGAAATCATCTTCTAATCTTCCATCTTTTATACTAGTCCCCCTGCCCCACAATATTAAATGCATTTCCAGTTCCTATGGGTTTTTGTTCCACAACATCTCTTGTACCTCTCTTCGCTCTCGTTGCCATTAACCTTGTGTTTAAGTCTATAACACCTCATACCTGTACTACTTCAATAGATTTCCAAAGCACTCACAATTGTTTCCTGCATTTTGATCTTTGAAAATCTTTCTTTCTTCTCATCCTTTATCTTATTTGGTCATTTGGATTAATCAATTCTAATCCCATCATTTTAAAGATGAGTAAACTGAGTCACTGAGAAGTTAAATTATGTTTCCTCAGTTATAAGCATAATTGGTAGCAGATCTAGGGCTATAACCAGTATTTCTTGAGTCTGAATGTCCTTTTCTTTCCATTACATCATGACGCCCTTCTTATTCTATTCCAATAGATGGAGAATGTTCTGTTAATATGCCATCAACATTCAGGTTTAAGTTATATGATTAATAACATTCAATTTTCAATAGAATTCATTTTCAATTTCTTGAAAAAAGTTGCATTGCTACAATTAGACAAAGGAAAGACATTGACCTAGGAGAGATAGCTAGTTATTACAATTTAATCTTATTTTTCCCCCAAAGTAGCAGCATATTTCTATAAGGATATACCTAAAATATAATTTTATACATTTTAAATAGGAAACTGTAAATTACAAAGTATATGTGGAAAAGGAGTATGGACATGGAATCTGATGGCTTGGGTCCTGATCTCAGGTCTACCACTGAGTCACATTGGATCAATCATTTCACATTTCTAGTGCTTGAGTTCCTCATCTGTAAAATGAGGGCATAGGATCAGACTGAATCTCATATCCACTTTACACTTGCAAGTGTATGATTCTAAGTGATTAGTGAACATCACTAATATTCTATTAAAAAACTAAAACCTACTTTGTGGTCCAGGAAAATATTATGACCATTGGGTTACACTTATAAAAAGAGAGATATAATATTAGTTTCCTAGGGAGTATCAGTATTTCTTTAAATTGGCTTCAATTACCTACATTCTTGTACTTCAGAAAACTAGACTTAGTGTCTGGAACCATAGTTTTTCTTCTTCCTTAGAGTTATATAGCCAATTAAATCATTATTTTGTGCAGGTAGCATTTTCCCAAAAGAACTGACTTGTTTTCTATTTTAAGTCTCTTAGAATGCCTTGCTCTAGTCAAGAGATTTCAAAAGCCACATCCTCAATAAGGCTTTCCCCCTAAAGTGTTACAATTGTTAGCAATACCCAGCCCCCTACTCTGTTATTACTTTGTATATATTTTACACAGTTACTTATCTACAAGTTGTTCTCTCCCATCATTACCCTGTGCACAAATGCAAGCTTTTTAAAGGCATAAATTGTTTTTCCCCTTTCTTTTGTCTCTGTATTCTTATTGCTTAGCATAATATTTGACAAATAGTAGGTTCAATTAATTTTTTTTAAATTATTAAGTGCCTACCATATATGCAAAGTCCAGGAGATATAAATTAGAAACTAAAGAGAGACCTTGCCATCAAGGGACTTAGAATCTAATGGGGGAAGACAATATGTGAAAAGAAGCTGGAAAAGAGGAGAGGACCCTATAGGGTACACATGGCATCTTGTTCCATAGAATTGAAGCCAAGCAGAGCTGCAAAGTGGAGTGAGCAGCAAAATCTAAGTTCTTCCTTCTATAAAGGAAGCTTTATGTGATTAAGAAATGTTTGTATAGAATTAATTGGGGGGGGGGTGGCTAGGTGGAGCAGTGGATAAAGCACCGGCCCTGGATTCAGGAGTACCTGAGTTCAAATCTGGCCTCAGACACTTGACACTTACTAGCTGTGTGACCCTGGGCAAGTCACTTAACCCCCATTGCCCTGCAAAAAAACAAAACAAAAAAAATTTAATCATCTGATTTCCAGACTTTAGTCCTGAGATGACAAACACAAAAACTACAAAGTCTTTAGTTTCATAGGGCTTTCCATAGCCGACTTTGACAATTCTGTGGTATGATCATGTATCAAAGCAGCAGGCCAGAAGAGTCAGTCAGGTTATTTGATACCCTTTTGCAATAATAATAGCTGACATTTATCTGACTCTTCAATGTTTAAACGAATGTTTTGAACAATTTGTCTCATTTGATTCTCTTAACAATCTTATAAGATAGATACTATTGTTATTAGCTTCATTTTTCAGATAATGGAATTGTGGTTGAATAAGGTTATAAGATTGCCAGAGGTAACACAGCTAAGTATCTGAGGTAGGATTCAAACTTAGATTTTCTTGACTTCAAGTCCAGTACTATTTACTACTCAATGGTGTTTTATCAGCTTCAATATAGCCTTTTTTAGACTATTTCTCTGACCTTCACTTTCTTCCATGAAATTGTGGTATAACTCCCTCTAGATATTCTCATCATGTTCATACTGCAGTTATTTCAAGTCAGATAAAAAGATCACAGCTTAGAATTTTCAGTAGATACTTTGCCTATTTATGGATGGTAGAACATATGATTTCATTTTGATATTTTCTCCAAAGAGTGAAGATAGACTTGAACTATTTGTCAAGTGGGGAGGGGGAGGGAAGGGATTTACTGAGAATGCAGTATACATTGACCAAAGGAAGACTTTTAACTGAATATTTTCTATTAAAGACAGAATCTGATTCTCCTTACTTCAAATCTGGCTATAAGCAACTAATCCATGTTACTTCAATCCTTTTGTTTAAAGCAGTTGCTTTCTCCTGGGATATATTTGCATAGTTTCACTATCAAGTGAAATGCAGAAATAAGCCATTTTCCCTAAAACTGTCAATATAGAAATGAGTAACTTCCCATTGTAAAACAAGTTCTGTGCTCTTGACACAAATGGAATTTTCTGATTTGCTGCCAAGGATAGCATCCCTCTATTAATAATTCTCACTGAATAGATTCAGTAGCTCCAGATTTTTCCATTTTTATCATTTTAACTTCATAACAGCATTAAGAGACTCCAAGCATTTTTTTTTTTGACTAGGAGATTACTTCTCTGATTATTGAAGTCACTTGCACTTCATCATCTAGTCTTTTAAATATTCCCTAGAAATCTAGGAAAACACTCACTGTCTATGTCTTATTGCTCAATTATAGAGTGCCAAAAAAGTCTCCTCCATGGCTATTAAAAGAACAAGATGATATTTTACATAATAAATTGGAAAATGGGCCCTTTTGGTCTTGTAGAATTAAGATGCCAAACATTAAGTAGAAAATTGGTTTTTTTCTTTTCTTTATGTTTTCGAAAACCTGAATTTCGGTGTAATTAATTAAAAAATATGAAAACTATGCTGATATGAAAACATTATGGGATTACCTACATTCCTAAGAAACTAGCTGAAAACAGAGGCCAAGTTCACTGTTAAACAGTGAACTGGGACCAAGAGAAAGGGGAGATAAGTAGGAAAGGAACTGTAAAAGAAGGATGAATTTACATCATATTAATTGTTTAAAACATTTTCAGTAAACCACATATTAGGTAGGAAGACACAAAACAGCAGGGTGATGACGTTCCAAATGATGCTTTTGAAAGCTATGAAGAAGAAAAGTTCAGAGAGTTGCATTTAGTCATCTTTCAACTATTTCTTTTCATAGTCTCACATAAGGTCTTATTTATTACCTTATTATTGCCTGTTTGGCCTGAAGCAATCTCCAAGAGAACAATTTTGGCTGATTCTTTTTTTCCTCTCCATGCTCAAAGAGATAATGAAAGTCTCTTTTTCAGTCATGCAAATTAGCACAAGCCTGCAGGCTTAAAGACAAAAAGAAATTAGGCCTAGTCTAAAAGGAATTATGAACTCAAAAGGTAAGCATTTTCATAAAAATTGAAATCATTGTCCAAAGAATCTTTATTCAAGTAACTAGCCCTCTCCTTGCTACCAGACAGTTCTGCATTTGGACATTAATAAGCATGGTCATGTCCACTATTTTAGGAACAGTCTGTAGATGAGTTAAATGAAAGAGGATTTTTAAAAAGAGTGGAAAAAAACCAATTGTGGGCCTAAAGATCTGAAAATGTATTTATGATTGCATTATTATTTTGTGAGGCAGATATCTTTCTCAATTTTGAGTGAATAAGACCATGGTTTTGATTATTTGACACTATCTTCTTCTACTTCTTTATCTGAGTGCTCTACAGGGGTGTGTTAACCTGAAAATTAAAGAAACAATCAATATAGGAGAAATAAGGGCTTTAATTGGGGCAGAGGAGCTTTAACTTGGAGTATGAAAAACAAGAATGCTGAGAATACCCAAATATGGGAACTGAGGACAGAGTTTATATGGGGTAACAGAGCAAAGGGAACTATAAGAATGCCTCTGAGTTAAGTATAGAAGCTACTTTAAGTAGAAACTACTTAATGTAAATGAACCCTTTTACAAAATAACTTAAAGTCCAAGGAGTAAGGTGGGGAATCTTTGGGAGGGGATGAGGGGTTTTTTTTTGGGGGGGGGGGCAATTCATTGGCCTGGGAATGGAGAGTAGGTGGGTATCAGTTCTCAGTAAATTGTCTTTATCAGGTGATTTGGTACCTTATTTTTCTGGATATAGTACTGACCAAGGCATTCTATTGTAAAGACGATGGAATGAGATGCATATTTTGATAAAGTCACTATGGACTCCTTCTATACTGATAGGAGCAGGGCTATGAGCAGCACCACACTCAATCCCTGGTATACAACAGCCAATTAATATGTTAGTTGAGTATTGAATGAATGAAGGTAGGAAATTACTTTTTTGAGATTTGGTTTGAAAGAAATGAGCTTTTGCGAACTTGTTCCATGTAAAGGTTGAAGTTTATGTTTCCTATTTGATATAACTTGACCACATCATATAGCAGAATCAGAACATATAGCATACAGCAGAATCAAAACAAATATATTCCAAAGCATCCCTCAAAAAGAAAATAATGGAAAAAAGGCAAAGGAAAAGAAAAGAAGGGAAACAGAGGAAATGAATACAAAGGAAAAGAAAAGAAAATCACCTGAGGATTGTTGCACCTAAGAAGAATCTCTAGGATACCCTTTGCCCTTCTGATATATAATTCAGAGGATATCAAAGGGTATATAAGAATAATTATATCAAAAGGTCACAATAATAAATCTTTTAAAAAGTGATTTGATTCTTCCTGTATTTGTAAAATCATGTCTGCATCAGGGATACTAGAATTTTGACAGATGGGCATCACTCCATTAAGTGCAACCCTGCCAAACTTTCAAGTAGAATTCCATCACTGAAGTGAATAAGGTGATGCTGTCTTAAAGATTTTTAAATATTTTGTTAGGGGGAAATTGAGTGGGAGTTTGAGGTAGGGGTCTTTAGGAATTAATTGCTCTTTAAAAAATTACTTCTTGCACACAAATCCAATTAGAATACAATAATAGTTTATTTAGGGGATAGGGAAAGGAAACCAAGAGAGAAATCCTCGGACTTCTCATGGGAATAAGGCATGGCACAGAGGTGTGGCTCTCTGAGATACCTTTCTCCAGAGCAAGAGACAGGCAGGTACTTTTATAGAGGACCAACGGTGGGCTCATGAAATGATCATCTGACTGTCAAAAGTTCCCCTATTGGGGGAGGACCATCCCCCACTGGTGGTGGCTGGGGGAAGTTGGGTGAGAGGCAGCTCTGGATCTCTCAAGCCATCTCTCTCATACTCATGCCACAAAGGGAGCAGTCACACCTAATCTTATCTTCCCAAGGGGTGGGGGAGACTGGAATGAAGGGTGGTGGTCCTGGAGTTAACTCAGTCCTGATCCAGTGCCACCTTAGGTGTGTCTGTCCTTTGGTATGTTTTCTCAGGGAGAAGGTTCTTTGATTTATCCCAGAAAACCTCTGAGGTACTCTGGCCCATTTGAATAAGGTACCCAGGCCTGTAGAATTTTTTTTTTTGGTAGTTTTTATATTTTTATATTCTGAGAGGCAACATGACTGAAAGAATAGAGTGACAGCCTGAGAGTGTGAAACCCAATTTCAAGGCCTTACTGACACATGTTTGATGTGTGAACATAAGCAAGTTACTTAACCTCTCAGTGGCCCAGGTGTTTCTCTAAGATTCTAAATTATAGGTGTTGCTATATCTGCATTAGTGAGTATTTCTGCATAGAGTTCCTTCTTTGGTTCCCCTTTCTTTTTTACAAATCAGTCACGATTACTTGGAGTTCATGGAAAATTGTAAATTTGTTATATTCTCCTATTCACATTACTTTTTATATTAGCTGAAATTGGTCTCTAAATTAGTGACCTGTGATACAATAACCACCACATCTAGTGGTAAATAAATGAAGAGATGAGTAAGCACTTTCTATGTTCCAAGAACTGCACTAAGTTCTCTGATTACAAATAGGAAAGCCAGACAACCCCTTTTTTCAAGAAGCTCTCATTCTAATCAGTGGAAATACCACATAAAAGATACTATGAATGGGAAAGCCTAGAAATTCTGAGTCCACTGACAGGCCAGATGAAAAGGCCCATTGATTTGGATGGAAGAGAAACAGATGTCAAGGCTTTGTGATTCTTTATCTTAATGAAAATATGATTCACTGGTCATCCAAGTGATCTGAGCATCCATGCCCACAAATGGGAGTAGACTAGAGGATATAGGTTCAATATTTTCAGGAAGGGGGTGTTATGGTGGAAATTAGTGGAGGTTTGTTATAGGAGTTTTTAGGAATTCCTCTTTAAAGAAGTACACCTTCTGGGGGGGCAGCTAGATGGCGCAGTAGTTAAAGCACTGGCCCTGGATTCAGGAGTACCTGAGTTCAAAGCCAGCCACTTACTAGCTGTGTGACCCTGGGCAAGTCACTTAACCCCCATTGCCCCACCAAAAAAAAAAGAATTACACCTTCTTGCACACAAATCCAATTAAAATAAAATAATAGTTTATTTAGGATGCTAGGGAAAGGAAACCAAGAGAGAAATCCTTTGACTTCTTCTCATGGGGAGAAGGCATGGCACAGATTCATGGCTCTGAGATACCTATCTACTTGAGCAGGAGACAGGCAGATCCTATTATAGAGGTCTGATGGTGGTCCAATGAGGTGATCATCTGACTGTGGAAAGTTCCCCTATTGGGGGAGGACCATCCCCCACTGGTGGTGGCTGGGGGAAATTGGGTCAGGGGCAGCTCTGGATCTCTGAAGCCATCTTTCTGCTCCTCATGCCACAAAGGCAGCAGCCATACCTAATATTTTCTTCTTGAGGAGTGGGGGAGACTGGTTAGGTGTGTCTGTCCTATGGTTTAGTTTCTCAAGGAGAAGGTTCTTTTTATTTACCCCAGAAAACTTCTTGGGTACCCAAGGCCATTCAAATGAGGTACCCAAGCCCATAACAGAGGGAAGGATCTGAAGAGCAAGTGAGGTAAGAGTTCTACATTCTTTACTTCAGAGGTATGGAAGAGGAAATCATCATCTAGCCTAGACAGGATGTACAGGATCTAATGATATCTAGGCAGTGAGGACTTAGGACAACAGAAGAGAAAGTCTCAGCTTTTCATAAGGGCTCCTGTTGAACCACCTCATGCCCATTGGGAGAAAGAATAATAATAGCTAATGGTAGCTAGCATTTATATAGCATTTTAACATTTGCAAAGTGTTTTGCAAGTATCCTATTCAAGCCTCACAACAACACTGAGAAGTAGGTGCTATTATTATTCCCATTTTTCACATGTGAAAAATGAGACAAACTTGTCCAATGTCACATAATAAGGGTTTGAGGCAGGATTCAAACTCCACTTTTCTTAACTCCAAGTCTAGCATTCCATGCATTGTGCCAATTAGCTACTTGAAGTAACCAGCATACATTAATAAATCTTATAAATAGAAGAATACAGAAATATATTATTTGTATCTACTAAAGATCTCAAGACAGAGATGAGATCCTCTTCAAGTGTTTGTTTTGACTTGGGTCTTCACTAGCTATGTCATACTTCAAATGATTACAGTATCACATCTTCCCATAGGGGAAAAGAGGCAAGGGAAGAGAAAAGTCCAGAGCTCCCCATTAGCTAATGGAAAAAGGATGAACAATAATATGCAGAGATTTTAGGGATGGCTGTAGTTACTAGAGATGAAGACAACTGAGATACAGGAGGGAGGTAGAAGCTCAATTTTCTATATTAGCACCAAAGATGAGTAAGTGGGGAGATGGTGAGAGAAGTGGCTCAAAACTTCTCCTCTAGATATCTGAAAAGTTTTCTTTTTTAACAACCCTATTTCCTTACACGTTAGACATATTCAATTTTTTCTTCCCAAGAATTTTGTTAGCGATTAGCTACATGAGAGTCAGCTTACACAAGGCTCATCCTTCACATCATTGATTAGAAATCTGTTACCTATAAGAACCAGTGTGATACAAAATATTTACTTCATATTGGTTAAAATAAATATCATTATAATTTTGGATATATGGAGATAACTCTCCAATAGTTTAAGTATATAAAAGTCACAGGAGTCCTGGGAGTAGACCCAGACTATCTTTCCTGCTTCTAGCCTAGCCCTCATCTAGCCATCTCCACCTACTACCAAGCAATGACTAACCACAGAGCAGGTAAGTCAAAGCACTTGAAACAGCAAGACACTCTGGAGGGGGAGATGAGATGCAGCATGTACCATGCAAATCAGGTCACCACCAACACCTTCACCACCTTCTCCCCTTAGACCTTGATGGAAACATTGGAGAAACCTGAGCACAAGCACTTTGGGAATAGCAATGTTTCCAGGCCAATACTTCAGCCATCTTCCTAGGAAACTGATTCTGTGGACATAGTCTGTCAATTGCTCTTGCAGAGGCTATAGCCCTACTGAAGACTGAGAAATGAAAGTCACTGCCTTCAAGGTCATTGGTTCTGTCAAATTGTTCAACATCAGAAATCATATTGATTTAATCAGTGAAAATGCCATTAAAGAAGCATTACCATCTGCCTTGCTGCTGTACTCTAAGGGCCACAAGACCTTTCCATATGATTTGCAATGGAACCCTTCTTTTTGTTTCTTCCTATTAGAATGTGAATTCCTTGAGAGCAGAGACCTTTTTTTTTTTTTTTTTTTTTTTTGGTGAGGCAATTGGGGTTAAGTGACTTGCCCAAGGTCACACAGCTAGTAAGTGTTAAGTGTCTGAGGCCAGATTTGAACTCAGGTACTCCTGACTCCAGGGCCGGTGCTCTATCCACTGCACCACCTAGCTGCCCTGAGCAGAGACCTTTTAAAGTACTTAATAAATACATTATTCATGCATTCAAAGTAGTGAAATTTCATAGGTAAGCAGGTGGGGATATTTCACAAGGATTGTGATGTTTAGGAGAAAAGGATCTCAGTTTATCAGGGTTTATGTGCATAGATAACTTCCCTAGCATTCAAGGCCAAGGTATTTATGTTAAGAGGAAGGTTGGCACTTGCACTTTCAAGAGCCTTAAAGAGCAAACACATCTTTATATACATTATTAGCAAGGACATGGGACTAGAGAGCTCTGATTATTATGGGAAGTATTGCAGTACTTAAAGTTCTATTGGTCCTGCCCCATGTACTGATGAAAGCATTGGCTTAGAACAAAACAAATAAGTCAGCATAAAAATATCTAAGAGACATGATAGAAATACTTCTAGTAATTATTTAATATCTACATATATTAAAATATTTGTTTAATAAAGGTAAAATTAATATAAAGAAAAACATATATGGAAAATAATGTATTTTGGCCTCCTAACCAAAAGTTACTGACTCCATCATCATGAAGCACTTAGATTCTTACTCAGACACCAACCTGATCTCTCAATCTTGAGAAAGTCACTTAAATATCCATTATATTTTTCCCTCAGTAAAAAACAAATAGGAGTGAATCATGATGTGAGGATGCAACAAAACTGTTTAAAATAATGCAAAATGTATAAAAAGGTAATATGAATTTGACCTATCTCCAAAGGAACATTCATGAAAAAGAAATGTGGAGAGGAAAAGAGGTGAGGTAGTTAACAAAACAAACACAGAAACTAAATCATCTCACAGTTACAAAAAAAATGTATTTGTAAGTTCTTCTTTGAAAAGCTGAGATCTATGCTTGTCTTCTCAATAAGGTAGGAAGGGAGAGAATTTGGAACTCAAGATTAATAAAAAATAATGTTAAAGATAAATTTTTGCATGTAATTGGGAGGTAAACATATTAAATCAGTTAGAAAACTTGAGATTTATGTAATTTGAACCCACTCATTGTAATTAGAACATTTATTCATAGGCAAAGGTAAGTTATCTTTTTAATGATTTTATAAATTATTTTCCTCTGGAAAAAAATCTTATCTTTGAATATATTCAGGAACCTTGGAAACAAATGAACTCTGAAAATAATTGGGGGGGGGGGAGAACAAAACAAAAGATGAAATACTGAAAAAGATGTGATTTTGAACCTACATTTTTTTTAATAGAACCCCCTGGGGTTTTTTTGAGAGCTTTTATCATATGAACACCATTTGAAAGCTACTGTGTCCTTGTATCTTCTCAGACAATTTCAGTAGGTTCTGTGACTGGAAAGCTCTTTTTATTAGACAAAGGGGCTACTCTACCAACACTTGTGCTAATAATGGCAAAGATGGGTGTGAATAATGAAAGCTTTTCACTTCTTTCCCAAACTTTCAACACTTGCAACTTTATAATTTGAATCCTTTAAAAAAATAACATCATAGTAGTTCTGAGGATTATGGACAAAGCAATTTGTTACTCTACCTTTGTAAAACGAAATTACTACATTTCTTTATGGAATTTTAAAGGGACAGTCAGTATGACATAATGAATAAAAAGATATTGGCAAAGTCAGGAATATCTTGGATCAAGTCCTACATCTGATATATATGGGTTCTTGGAGTAAGTCACTTAAATCCTCAGTGCTCCTAGCAATTGTCTAAGACAATAAATTGCAGAGCAGGCATATGTCTGCCTTGGGAAATGGAGTTTCCTCAGTGAGAAATCCCAATACCAGTGATATCACAAGGCTAGTCTCCCCCTCCCCAATTTTAAAGTATCCTTTTATATTATAAAAAATGTTCTGTGTGTGTTTTAAATTAAGAACAATAAGAGCAACCATTTCTATTACTGTTTTTTTTTTCTGTTTTGAAGGTCCAAATAGAGTGGAGAGGACCAACTAAGCAACACAAAAGTCTAGTAGAAAAGAAATAAGCCCAAGGGAGCTGAAATGATACAATGTGAGAACATTTCCCTTTCATGAGCTTCTTTATATGCCCCTCTCTGCATTTCAGCAAAACACTGCTGACCCTGTTTGTGGCCAATCAATCAACAAATATTTACAAGCAGCTTCTCTCCCATCACCAGGTAGTTAGAGAAGACTTACGACTCCTTAGCTTTCATATAAAGACCCCCAGGCCCCTCAAAGGTGCTGTTGAGTCATGCTATTTAACATTCTGTCATTAAGTCCCAGATGGTATATGGAATCTCTTCTTTCATCTGTATCCCAAACAGATATCCAGAGAAAACCACTCTCCCAATTGTTGCTACTTTTTTGCAAACTATTTTATTTCTCTATGAAGTCCTTTTTTTCCTCCTTATTTACAGCCATATAAATTCTAGGTTCTGACGAGATGGATATTTCCTCAATTTCTGGGGAGGATAAGTGATAGATCGTCTTTGTAAATGGAGACTCATGCTGTTATTGTCTACAGTTCAGAGTAGTCATGTTAGATTAAACAGCATTTTGTTGTTGCCCCTTATTAATTATGATGCCTCCTGCTGCCACCATCATTCTCTCAATCTGATGGTGCTACTGTGTGTTAGCACAGCTTCTTTCAAAGAAACCCATCACAATGAAAGCAGCTCATTAACTTCAGCCTTCCTCCCGGTTTGCTATGACAGACTGAAGAAACATCCCTAACTAACTTTAGACAGATAATAAACTTTTATTTCCCTTTTACAATAATACCAAGGCAGTTTATCATGTTCTTTCCTTCCAGACAGCATTGGGAACACAAGTGTAGACATCAACTTTTTTTTTTTCTTCCTTAATGTCTTGACTGTGCCTAAATTTGAAACAACTGTAATCCAAAACAAAACAAAATAACACTCCTTAAACTCGGCATGCCTGGTATACAGTGTCTTTCCTGCAAAGAATTGGAGCCTATTGTGTAGGTGTTTGGCCCAGGGAATGGGTTAAATAAGACATCTATGATTGTCTTCCATGGCTCACATCCTTGGACTGGATAATTTTATGTGGAAGAAAAGGAGAAAAGATACAACCATTTATTAAGCACCTACTATGTCCCAGGTATTGCATAGAGCACTTAAAAATATTATATCATGTTCACAAGTTCACAACAACCCTGGGAGGTAGGTGCTATTGTTATCATTCCCATTTTACAGATGAGGAAACTAAGGCAAAAAAAAGAGTAAGTGACTTACCTCAGGGTCAAACAATTAAAACGTACCAGAAGTCAGACTTGAACTCAACTCTTCCTCACATCAGGGCCATTGCTCATTCTCTGTGGCAACCAACTGCCTCCTGAATTACAGAGAGCCATATTAATATCTATCTATCTATCTATCTACCTATCTATCTATCTATCTATCTATCTATCTATCTATCTATCTATCTATCTATCAATCTATCTGGCAGGATGTATGTTCTGAAAGTTGCAATTATGCAAAGCATCTTTTCTACTCATGTCATCCATTGCTTCATGCTCTAACTTTAGAGACTTCTTCCATAAGATTGCCTCTCCAGGGACAACTCTTTCAAATACTATTAGGATTCAATCAGTAATGAAGTTAAAGTATTAAACTCATTTCTTGCTCACAGTCAGCCCAGATGACAGCATAGAGGGAATGCAATTTTGATGAGATGAATAATTTAAATGATAGAAGAAAGGGAAGTACGCCTGGCTACAGAGGCCTTAATGGGTATGATAGGACCTGGAAAACTGGGCAAGGGAATGGTGTCTTAACAGACATCATTGTCCTACTCAAAAATCTTCAGAAGCTCCCAAATGTCTGTAGAAAGAGATCTCAGTCTGGCATTCAAGTCCTTACACATTCTGAATGCTACCTACTTTTTTTCTATTTAGAATTTATTTTCCAATATATATATATATATATATATATATATATATATATATAAACAAATCTTTACATCAATTTTTTAAAACTTTGTATTCCAACTTCTCTTCCTCCCTCCCTTCCCACCCCCTACCCCCAAGAACTCAAGCAATTCAATATAAGTTATACATAAGTAGTCATGGACAACATCCTCTCGTTAGCTAGGTTATGAGAGAAAAGAGATAAAAACAAAATTTCAAATTAAGGAATTGTCAAAAAAAATCTGATTTCAGATACCATCAGTTCTTGGTTATTTTTGTTTTTTTTTTGTTTGGGTTTTTTTTGGGGGGTGCAATGAGGGTTAAGTGATTGCACAAGGTCACACAGCTAGTAAGTATCAAGTATCTGAAGCCAAATTTGAACTCAGGTCCTCCTGAATACAGGGCTGGTGCTTTATCCACTGTTCCACCTAGCTGCCCCCCCCTTTTTTTTCTTGTTTTTTTTTTCAGATACCATCAGTTCTTTCTCTGTAGATGGATTGCAATTTTCCTAAATCCTTGAGGGTTATAATGGATCATTGGCTTGGTGAAAATAACCACATGCTTCCCAGCAGATTATCTTACACCATTGCTGTTATTTTGTATATAGTACATTTCACTCTTGTTCAGTTCATGTAGGTCTTTCCAGGTTTTTCTGATAGCATCCTGTTCATCATCACTTTTATATAGTACCTTAAACTTGACAAAGAATTTTCTTCACAATAGCCCAGCAAAGTAGGTACCATACATACATTTTGCCATTATAGTCAATCATCATAATTTTTTCCCTCCATCATATTCCCTTGCCATGATATTTGCTCTATTTTCTATCTTATTTTATGCTATTCCTCCTCAAAAGTGTTTTACTTCTGACTGCCCCCTCTCTGGCTCTGACCTCCTTTCTCTCCTTATCCTCTTCCCCTCCTACTTTCCTGTAAAGTTAAATAGATTACGCCTCCCAATTAGGTGTGAATGCTATTCCCTCCTTGAGCCCACTCTGATGAGGTTAAGGTCTTTGAGCTAATTCTGTGTTCTAAATTTTTCTTCCTCCCTCCCTCTTCAACTCTCCCCATGAAATCAAGCAATTCAATATGTCACACTTGGGCAGTTGTGCAGAACATCTTTACTATCCTTGAAAGTGTTTTGCTGTTTACTGCTCTCTCCCACAATGTGCCCTTCCCTCCTTCCCCTCTTCCCCCACCCAACCCCCTTATCTCCTTCCCCTCCCACTTTCTCTCAGGGGAAAATGTATTACTATAACCACTTTAGTATGGATGTTATTATTTTGGGCCATTTCTGATGATAGTAAGGTTCACTCACTCTCCCACTCATCCCCCCTCTTTTCCTCCCCTCCACAAGATTTTTCCTTGTTTCATTCATTTGAACTACCTCTCCCCAGTTCACTTCTCCCCTCCCCCCCTTCCCCAGTCCATTCCTCCTACCCCACAACCCTATTTAAAGATGTCATCATGGGTTAGTTAGGTGGCACAGTGGACAAAGCACGAGCCCTGACCTTAGGAGGCCCCGAGCCCAAATCTGGCCCTAGATACCCCACCCTGTTTGTCCCACAAAGAACAGGGATAAACAAAAAATAAATGCTTTACAGATATCATCACTTCATATTCAGTTCAGACCTGTGTCTTCTGCTGTGTATTCCTTACTGCAAAAGTTCTTATGTGTTAGAAGTATTATCATCCCATGTAAGAATGTAAACAGTTTAATCTTTTAATATCTCTCATGATTTCTTTTTCCTGTTTACCTTTTTATGCTTCTCTAGGGTCTTGTATTTGAAAGTCAAATTTTCTGTTCAGTTCAGGTCTTTTCATCACAAATGCCTAAAAGTCCTTTTTCTCATTGAAGTCCCATTTTTTCCTCCAAAAGATAATACTCAGTTTTGTTGAGTATGTGATTCTTTGCTGTAATCCCAGTTCCTTTGCCTTCTGGAATACCAAATTCCATGCCCTCCTGTCATTTAATGTAGGTGCTGCTAGATCTTGTTTTATCCTTATTGTAGCTCCATAGTATTTGAATTCCTTTTTTTCTAGCTGCTTGCAATATTTTCTCTTTGACCTGGGAGCTCTAGAATTTGGCTATAATATTCCTGGAGGTTTTCCTTTTGGGATCTCTTTCAGGAAGTAAGTGTTGGATTCTTTCAATTTCTATTTTGCCTTCTGCTTATAGAATATCAGGGCATTTCCCCAACAACCTCTTGGAAGATGCTGTCTAAACTCTTATTTTCATCATGGTCTTCAGGTAGTCCAATGATTTTCAAATTATCTCCCCTGGATCTGTTTTCCAAGTCAACGGTTTTTTTCAAGGAGATATTTCATATTGACCTCTATTTTTTTTTTTAATTCATTTAGATTTGCTTTACTCTGTCTTGGTTTCTCATAAAGTCCCTAGCTTCCATTTGGTCAATCCTAATTCTTAGGCAATAGTTTTCTCCACAGAGCTTTTTTATATCCTTTTCCATTTGGCTTTTCAAGCTATAGACTTTTTTCTCATGATTCTTCTGCATCACTCTCATTTCTCTTTCCATTCTTTCCTCCTCTCTAAATCATCCTATCTTTCTTACATTCTCTTCAAAGTCCCTTTTGAGTGCTTCCATGGCCTGAGACCAATTCATATTTTTCTTGGAAGCTTTGGATATAGGGGCCCTGAGGTTACTATCATCTTCTGAGGGTGCACCTCTATCTTCCTTGTTGCTAAAGAAACATTTGATAGTTCTCAACTTTCTTTGCTTGCTCATCTTGCCATCTTTTATTTGACCTCCAAGCTACACTGTCCCAAGCTTCAGGGGGTCCCAGGTGATTTGGTTTGAGGGAGGGCAGGCTTTTCTTTCTCCTGGCCTGTTCTCTGGTCTGAAGATAACCTCAAGACAATTTTCTAACTAACCAGCCAGCAGAACTTTGTGTGCTGAGGTGCTTCTTAGCTCTAATGAGCTTGTGACCCTCCCCAACCTGGGCCTCCTGCTGCTCAGAATTTCTTCCTGGTTCCCTGCTGGGATGGGATAGCTGAATTCCTCCTTGGGTCCCACAGACATCCCTATATTTTGCCCCCCACACCCTTCCCTCCCCCTGGCTAGCTGTTCAGCCCTCTCACCTGACTGTAAGCTTAGTTACAGAAGATGCTGGTGCTACAGCTGTTTTGGAGTCTCAGGGGTAAGTTCCTCTTGTGCAGCATGTCTGGGGTCTGTGTTTGCACAATGACAGGTTTGGATTCTGCTCTCAGCCCAACCTGGCCCCCTTTCATCTGGAAAATAATCTCAGCCTGTCTTTTTGTGTTTTGCAGCTCCAGGGCTTGTTTTATTGATGTTTTGGGGGTAATTGTGTCAGGAACTCTGGGCATTTAATGTCTTTCCTCCACCACCTTGGCTGTGCCCCACTACCTACTTTTTAAATGTGTTTCTGATGCCCTTCTCTTTATTGATGCCAACTTTACTTTTTAACCAAACTAGACTACTCATATTCATCCTCCATCACTTCAAATAAAAAATGTTATTTAAGTCCTCATTTCATTCTATCTGATATTTCCCTTCCTCCTCTCTACTCATTAAGGCCTATCCCAAGTTCAACTTTCATCCCCACTTCTCTGACCACCCCAACTCTCAACAAGCTATTCTGAATCCTTTATTCTCTATGGAATTCCTTGGTCAATAATCTTTTATTTTTTTTCCAGTGCCAATTTTTAGTCATATGCTATTTTCCAAATTAGGTTTTAGGTCTTTTGGGGGGGGGACAGGGAGGAGACTTTCTTATATTTATTGTACCTCTAATGTCTAGCATACATAAAAATATTATATATATATATATATATGTATATTTATATATTTGGTTTTTTGTTTATTGTTGAGGATGCTGGTGGTGCTGTGGGTGGGGTGAAAGTGATTTAAAGAAAGAGGCACAACAAATTGACGCACATTACACAGCTCCCAATTATAGGATCAGTCCTGTTATTCAGCCAAAAGAATGATCATTACAGTGTATGCTTGTTTTCTCAACAATATTGATGCTGGTAGAGCAGTCTAATAAAGTACTTAGCCTTAAAGGTAAAAGATCTGGGTTCGAATCCTAGCTGTGTCATTTCTTGACTATCTACAAACTAATCATTTAGCCTCTCTGTCCTAGTATACCCACTGGAAAAATGGGGCAGTAGTACTAGCACAACCTGTCAGGGCTATTGTGAGGAAAGTGCTCTGTGAACCTTAAACTATTGCATAATTGTGAACCATATTGTGAGCTATAGGTATCAGATCTTTGATAAGATTGAAAATATGTTAAAAGGGCTTTCTCTTCAAGAATATCTACCCCAGGAGCCTGGCAAAGTGGTCAAACTTCCCAGCATTATAATCCATTCATTGATTTAAGGAATCTTCTGCCCTAAGCAGAGGGGTTCTATGAGCCAACAAACTAATTGCTGCTCTGTTGATAATGACTTAATGCTTCCAGCAACACACACAACACAAAACAAAGTAAAATACATCCTCACATTTACTTTTCATCTACTTATGTGTGCATGTGTTGTTTCCTCCCATAGGACTGAAGCTGGGTTTTACACTGTTTCATTTTTACCCTTTAATCTCTAGCAACTACCATATAGTCTGGAGTGTAGTAAGTGCTTAACAAATGCTTGTTGATGACAAGGATCATGGATTTAGAGTTGCAAAGGAAGTTAATGGTTATCTAATACAACTACCCTCTATTACAGGTGAGAAAACTAACACCTGGAGAGTTATATTGACTTTCCTAAGGCTGTATAGGAGGCAAAGGTTCTCTTTCTACAAAATTGTATTTCCTCCTTGTGGTGAGTTAACAAGGCCTGAGGGATTGTGACTTTGGACAAGTGTGTTATATGAGAATAGGAGGAGGAAGAGAAAAGTACAGAGTGTAGGTGTAACTATTGTGGTAAAATGGGGCATCTTAAGCAGGTCCCTAAAAGAAAACACAAGGGGGCAGTTAGGTGGCTCAGTGAATAAAGTACCAGCCCTGAATTCAGGAGGCCTTGAATTCAAATCTGGCCTCAGACACTTAACACTTACTAGCTGAGTGACCCTGGGCAAGTCACTTAACCCTCATTGCCCAACAAAAAAGAAAGAAAAAAAGAAAAAGAAAACACACATACAATTACATGCTTTCAGAAATGGGAAACAGTAACAACAACAGAGAATATGTAGTCTAACTTACCTTGAACAAGACCATTTTCTTCAAAATCCCCTACAAGTGGTTATCTAGGTCAGACTATAAAAAGACCCAAGCCAGTTTCTACTGATAGCTTATGGGTATTAGAAACTTAGTGTGCTGCAGCTACTTAGAGCTTAATGATTGGTGTCAATTATGAGGGAAAATTGAGAAAGAAGGAAGTTTTCTTTTCTGAAGTCTAAGATCTTGGTATTTCTAAGGCTCTTGATCAATCCTCCCTCAGTTGTGGCTAGTAAGATTCAATCTAAACATACAGGTATCATTATTATGATATGATAAAATCTTCAGTTTCAAACTATAAATAGTCATAGGCAACAAGACTGAGAACCTTCCCTGGTAGTTTGTTAAACAATCAGTTAACAAACATTAAGTATCTACTCTGTACTAGGAACTATGCTAGCATCTATGGATATGAATACAAAAAGGAAGGAATCCATATACTCTGGAGCCAATAAGACAAACAAACAAAAAACCCTGTTCTAACATTTTGAAAAAAAATTAAAATACAACACTTTTTCAATAACCTTTTTAATCTATATCCTTTGTTATATCATCTTGATTTCTGAATGTTTGTGTGCTGTGAACTGTCATCGACTGCAAAAAAGACTGAAAATAGAAAAAAAAAAGTCCATAAAAACCAATCAACAAATCAGTGTTTTCTGAACATATATGCAATATTCCAGAAAATCTTTTCTACCTCTTTAAAAAGAGGAAAGAAGAAGAAAGGTACATTTTCTCAACTTTTCTTGAGGGCTAGCCACAGTTAAAATAATTAAAAATTTCTGTTTAATGGTTTATTTGGGTTCCTTTATGTGTGTGGCATTTATTTAGCTTTGTTTACATTAATGACCATTAGTTCATAGAATTCTTCATGTTCTCTTAAATTCTCATGTACATAGCTTATAGTGTAATAATATATCATAACATTTCAGAGCTATTATGTGTATCTGTATTTGTGTGTGTGTATGTATGCACATGAGCATGTACATGCATATACATACATATAAGTTGAATAGGCATGTATATCTAGATATGTAAATATGTACATACACATGGACATACCTACATTCACATACATATATGTGTATATATTTGTATATATATATTTCCCCCAAGTATATATAAAAACATTTTTTAACCTTCATTTTTAAAATGAGTCCCAAATTCTCTCCTTCCCTTTCTTTATAGCTGTTCATTGAGATGGCAGATGATTTTATATAGGGTATACATGCGCAGCTAGACAAACCATGTCCCTGTTATTCATGTTGTAAAAGAAAACACAGGCCAAATTTTGAAAAAGAAAATAAAGAGAAATAAATAAAATAAAATAAAATAAAATAAAATAGTATGCTGGGGCAGCTAGGTGGTGCAGTGGATAGAGCACCAGCCCTGCAGTCAGGAGGACCTGAGTTCAAATCTGATCTCAGACACTTAACACTTAACTAGCTGTGTGACCCTGGGCAAGTCACTTAACCCCAATTGTCTCACTTAAAAAAATAAATTTAAAAATAAAATAAAATAGTATGCTTCAGTAGGCATTTAGAATCTAGGAGTTCTTTTTTTTTTTAAGATGGATAGCATTTTTTTAATCAAAAGTCTTTTGGGAGGAGCAGCTAGGTTGCAGAGTGGATAAAGCACCAGCCCTGGATTCAGGAGGACCTGAGTTCAAATCTAGCCTCAGACACTTGACACTTACTAGCTGTGTGACTCTGGGCAAGTCACTTAACCCCCATTGCCTCACACAAAAAAAAATCTTTTGGAATTGTCCTGCATCATATTGCTGAGAATAGTTTTCATTCATAGTTGATCATCATGTAATATTGCTATTACTGTGTACAATGTTCTCCTGGTTCTGCTCACATAACTTTGCATCAACTCACATATCTTTCCAGGTTTTTCTGAAAGCATCGTGCATGTCATTTTATATACCATGACAATATTCCATCACAAGCATATACTGCAACTTGTTTAGCCATTCTGTGATTGTTGGACAACCTCTCAATTTCTATTTTATCACTCCAAAAAGAGGTGTTATAAACATTTTTTGTACATGTAGATCCTTCTTTAATTTTTTTTCTTTGTAATACATACCTAGTAGTGGTATTGCTCCATCAAAGGGTATGTATGGGGTTAGAGCCTTTCATTATAGTTCCAAATTTTTCTCCTGAATGCTTGAATCAGATCACAACTGCACCATTTGGCTAATTCTACTTTTTAAGACATTTAGTGAAATTTTCCACTGTTTTTTTTTCTGTTTTGGTCAGTTCTCTTTTTTAAATAGCTTTTCATTTTTTTCCAATAGCATGTAAAGACAATGTTTAATTCATTAAAAAAATGTATTTCAAATTTTCTCTCTCTCTCCTTCAATGTCCCTAAAAAAATCAATAGGTTATATGTGTGCAATCATGTAAAATATATTTCTATATTAGTCATGCTATTAAATAAGAGACAGACAAAAAGAAAAAATAAAACTATTAAAAACATGAAGAAAGTGAAAATAGTATGCTTCAAACTGCATTCAGATTCCATCAGTTCTTTCTCAGCATGTGTATAACATTTTCCATCATGAATATTTTGGAATTGTGTTGGATCATTGTATTGTTGAGAAGATCTAAGCTTTTCATAGTTGATCATTGTACAACATTGCTGTTGTTGTATAGTGTTTCCCTGGTTCTCTTCACTTCACTTTGCATAAGATCATATAAATCTTTCCAGATTTTTCTGAAATCTGCTTGCTTGTCATTTCTTATAGCACAATCATAGTCCATTACATTCATATACCACAACTTGTTTGGTTTTCCCCAGTTATTGGAAATTCCCTCAATTTCTACTTTTTTTTTTGCCACCACAGAAAGGAACAGCTATAAATATTTTTTGACATGTAGGTCATTTCACTTTTTAATGATTTCTTTAGGACACAGATCTAGTAGTAGTATTGCTTGATCAACTGGTATGCATAGGTTTATAATCTTTTCAGGAGGGACAGGATAAAAAGAGAGGGAAATAAAACTGGAAGAAAATGGGATGCAGGCAAATACACAGTCATCAAAATGGTGAATGTGAATGTGAAAGTTATGAGCTCACCTATAATGTGGAAGCAGATAAAAGAATGGATTAGAAACTAGAATCTGATACAAAACTGAGAGACACAGAAAGTTTTAAAATAAAGGATTGGGGGAGAATATGCCTTATCAGAAGTTAAAAAAAAGTCCAGGGTATCAGTCATAATCTCATAGAAAACAAAAGCAAAAATAGATATAAAAGGCACCATAGGCAATGAATTAACATTTAAAAAAACATAGCAAGTTTCTCCAATAAGGGCCTCCTTATAGAACTGAGTCAAATTTATAAAAAATAAAAGTCATTCACAAATTGAGAAACAGTCAAAAGATATAATCAGACAATTTTCAAAAGAAATCAAAGCTATCCATTTTCATTTAGAAAAAAATGCTTTCAATCACTATTGACTGTTCAGTCACTTCTTCAATAGTTTCTGATACTTTCTGACCTCATGTGGGGTTTTCTTGGCAAAGATACTAGAATGGCTTGCCATTTCCCTCTTTAGCTCATTTTCAGATGAGAAAATTAAGGCAAACAAGATTAGAAAACTAGGTCAGGGGAGTGCCACACAGCTAGAAAATGTGTGAGGTCAAATTTGAACTTAGGTGTTTCTGACTCCAGGCCAAGCTCTCTATCAACTGGATCATCCAACTGCCTCATTATTGATTGGAGAATTCCAAATTAAAACAACAAACAGTGGAGTGGATGAGGAAAAATAGGTACACTAATGAGCTGCTGATAGAATAGTGAACTGGTCCAACCATTCCAGAGAACAATTTTGAACTATTTTAAAGAAAATATTTTTCAAAAGCATCAAGTGGGTGGGGGGTGGGAATGGAGGAGGAAGAGAAGTTGGAATGCAATTTTTAAAAAAAAATGATGTTACAATTTGTTTTCACATATATTTTGGAAAATAAAATTCTATTCAATAAAAAGGTCGGGGGGAAAGCATCAGGACAGGAGCTGGGGAAGAGGGCAGACACAGAGCCAAGATTGAGGAGGAAAAACAGTGACATACCTGGGCTGTCCCCCAAACCCCTCCAAATACCTTTAACTAATGCAATAAGATAATTCCTAGAGTAGCAGAACCCACAAAAGGTGAGGACGAAATAATTTTCTCAGCAAAAGAAAACTTAGAACGTTGCAGGAATGTTGTATTCTACAAGGGTAGGAGTGGAATACAGTTCAGTGCACACTGCACAAGTTCTGACCAGACTCCAGGAATGCCAGGACTTGAGAGCCAGTTAATCAAGCTACTTTGAGAACTCTCATTCCACAGATGGTAAAGAGATCAAACAATAGATCAGAATGAGGTTACAGGGTTTTCTTTTCTAGCACTGGGGGGCAGGACTCTGTTGCTTTGCTCATACATGGACCTGGGTTGTAGTCCTGGGTGTAGTCCCAGGGCAGGGAAGAGCACTAGCATACCAGAGCTTGCTTCCTCAGTGGAACAGGGGCTTTCCTTCAGGTCAGAAAAGAGAGTGTGGAAACTCATATAACAGAGCACAGTCCAGGAGAGTATTAAATACATCTCTCTTTAGATCATACCATCTTTGAAGACATGAAAACTTACAAGTTCCTAGAATTTTCTCTGAAAATAGATGTGTAAATCTCGTTAAGCTTGGGACAGTGTGCCCTCCACACTGGAAGCAGAGTCCTACTTTAACAAAGAGTAAAACATCAAGAAATGTTCTGGGGAAAATGAGCAAATAACAGAAAAATATTCTGACCATAGACAGTTATTATGGTGACAAGGAAAATCAAAACACACCCTCAGAAGAAGATAAAAATGTCAAAGTTCCTACATCCAAAGCCTTTCAAAAAATATGAATTGATCCCTGGCAATGGGAGGATTAAAAAAAAAAAACCTTTGAAAATAAAGTAAGGGAGCTAGAAAAAATGGGAAGAGAAAGGAGAGTGATGTAAAAAAATCATGAAAAAAAAGTCAACAACTTGGTAAAGGAGACACCAAAACTACTGAGGAAAATAACACCTTAAAAAACAGACTAGGCCAAATGGCAAAAGATGTAACAAAAGCCAATAAAGAAAAGAATGCTTTAAAAAGCAGTATTGGCCAAATGGAAAAGGAGGTATAAACGCTCACTGAAGAAAATAATTACTTAGTGGGGCAGCTAAGTGGCACAGTGGATAAAGCACTGGCCGTGGATTCAGGAGGACCTGAGTTCAAATCCGGTCTCAGACATTTGACACTTATTACCTGTGTGACCCTGAGCAAGTCACTTAACCTTTATTGCCCCAGAAATAAATTAAATTAAATTAAAAAATTAAAAATTAAAATTGAGGAAATGGAAGGTAATAGTTTTATGAGAAACCAAGAAAAAAATAAAAAAAAATCAAACAAAACCAAAACAATGAAAAAATAGAAGACAATGTAAAAGGGCAACTGACATTGAAAATAGATCCAGGAGAGATAATTTTAGAATTATTAGACTGCCTGAAAGCCATGATTTTTAAAAAAAGAGCATAGATATCATCTTTCAGCAATCATCAAGGAAAATTGCCCCAATATTCTAGAACCAGAGGGTAAAATAGAAATTGAAAGTATTTACCAATTACCTCTTAAAGGAGGTCTCAAAATGAAAATTCCCAGGAATATTATAGTCAAATTCCAGAGATCTGAAGTCAAGGAGAAAATGTTGCTGCCAGTCAGAAAGAAACAATTCAAATATTGTGTAGCCACAGTCAGGATAACACAAGATTTAGCAGCATCTACTTTAGAGAATGAGAGGGCTTGGAATATGATATTCTGGAGGGCAAAGGATCTGGGATTACAACCAAGAATCAATACTCAGTAAAACTGAATTTAATCCTTCAGGAGAAAAACTGGGAATTCAATGAAAGACAGGACGTTCAGACATTCTTGATGAAAAAAGCAGAGTTGAATTGTAAATTTGACTTTCAAATACAAGACTAAAAAGAAGGATAGAAAACTAACCAGGAAGGGGAACTCAAAGGATTCAAAAAAGTTTAAACTGTTTACATTCCTACATGGGAAGATGATACTTGTAACTTAAATGAACTTTCTCATTATTGGGTTAGTTGGAAGGATTATATATAGAGAGCAGAGATGTAAGTTGAAAATGAAGGGAAGATATTTTTAAAAAATAAAATTAAGGGGTGAGAGAGGAATGCACTAAGAAAGGAAAAGGGAGATGTAGACTGTGTTAAATTATCTCACATAAAAGAAGTAAGAAAAAGCTTATGCAGTGGAAGGGGAAATGGGGTAGGTAAATGAAGGGTAGTGAGTGAACCTTACTCTCATCAGAATTGGCTCAAAGAGGGAATAACATACAAACTCAATTCGGTACAGAAATCTTTCTTACCATCAGTAAAGTAGGAAGAGAAAAAGATAAGGGAAGAGAATTGTGAGGTTTAGAGTGCTATCAACCTGTTGAGAAAGAAATTGCAGGGAAACTCTGCCATTAGGAGAAACCATGTGACTTGGAAACCATGTGACTTTAGCATCTGGAAGTTACTGCCTGTTAGTTGTGTCAATCAAAGTTACCAGCCAATTAGCTTGGAGGTGTGTGTGTGTGTGTGTGTGTGTGTGTGTGTGTGTGTGTGTGTGTGTGTGTGTGTGTATGGACCTGTTTCCTGTTTCACAAGAGATTCTGGGAGAAGCCGCTGAGAAGCGGCCCTGGTGTTTGCTGGAATTTGGCTTGGCAGCAGAGGCAGTACAGACAGGCAGAATAGGGATACTTTATCCACATGTTTCTCTTTACTAACCCTTAATATATTTTAATACATACTTAATGCCCAAAGATTGGTGCTATACATTTTCTAATTTAAGGCAACTACTCATTGGATTTTAGACATCTTAGCTAGAATTTTAGGCCCTTACAGTGTTAAAAGAAGGGAGGGCAGGCTGCAGAAGGGGATAGTCAGAAGCAATACACTTTTTAGCAGGGAGAGGGTGAAAGGAGAAAGAGAATAGAATAAATGTTGTGGGGGAGAGAATAGGATGGAAAGATAAAATTAGCAATAGTAAATTAAAAAAAAATGAACCAAGTTTGTCTCATAAAAGACTTATTTTTCAAAGATATATAGAACTGAATCAAATTTATAAAAATAAGAGCCATTGTCCAATTGATAAATGATCAAGAGATATGAATTGTTTTTAGATGAAATAATCAAAGCTATCCATAGCCATATGAAAAAATTCTCTAACTCACCATTCTTTGAAAAAATGCAAATCACAATTCTGAGGCATTACCTCATACCTATTAGATTGGCTATTAGGACAGAAGAGGAAAGTGACAAATATTGGCAGGGATGTGAGGAAAAAATGTGACATTAATGCACATCGTAAGCCAATTCTTTAGAGCAGTTAGGAACTATGTCAATGGCTATAAAACCATGCATACTCTTTGACTCAGCAATACAATTAGTAGGTCTGCATTCAAAGAGAGATTTTTTTCAAAAAGGAAAAGGACCTATAGGTACAAAATATTTATAGTAGTTCTTTTCTGGTGGCAAAGAATTGGAAATTGAGGGGAATTCCATCAATTGGGGAATGGCTGAATAAACCGTGGTATGTGATTGATGGAATGCTATAAGAAATGATGAGCAGGATGCTTTCAGAAAAACCCAGAAAGACTTAGATAAGCTGATGCACAGTGAAATGCACTGTTTGCAAAGTAACAGCAATATTGTAAGATGATAAGTTGTGAATGACTTAGCAAGTCTCAGCAATATAAAGATCCCAGACAACTGTGAAGGACCTAAGAGGAAAAATGGTATCAACCCCCAGAGAAAAGTCTTATAATTTTTGAATATACATTGAAGCATTTTTTAACTGTTTTTTTTTTCTTGAGGTTTTTTTGGTCTGTTTTCTTTCAGAACATGAATAATATGGAAATATTTTACATGATTACACATGTATAACTTCTATCAAATTGCTTGCCTTCTAAAAGAGAGGGAGGGGTGAGGGAGGAAAGGAGAGTATTTGGAACTTAATATTTTAAGAATGGTTGTAAATTGTTCTTACATGTAATTGGGTAAAATAAAATACTTAAAAAGAATAAAAGAAAAAAAAACATATCAGGTCCAGATGTATTTATAGGTGAAGTCTTCCAAATATTTAAAGATCAACAAATTCCAGTATTAAATAAAATATCTGTAATGATCCACCAAGAAGGAGTCCTCCCAAACTCTTTTAATGAAACAAATACAGTGCTGATACATATACCAGGAAGAAGAAAAGTAGAGAAAGAAAATTTTAGATCAATATCACTAATGATTATTGATGTAAAAATACAAAAAAAAGTACTTACTAGCAGACTACAGCAATATATCACAAAGCACATATTGTGACTGAGTGGGATTTATACCAAGAGTGCAGGGCTGATTCAATATAAGGAAAATTATTAACATAATAGATTACATCAATAAAAACCAATAAAATAACATGAATATATCAGTAGATGCAAAACAAAGCTTTTAGCAAAATACAATGATCAATCTTGTTAAGAAAAATACTTAAAAGCAGGGGTATATATGAATTTATTTCCTTGTAATGGTAGTAAATATCTACCTAAAAACATTATCTGGGGCGCAGCTAGGTGGCGCAGTGGATAGAGCACTGGCCCTGGAGTCAGGAGGACCTAAGTTCAAATCTGACCTCAGACACTTAACAATTACTAGCTGTGTGACCCTGGGCAAGTCACTTAACCCCAATTGCCTCACCAAAAACAAAAACAAAAACACATTATCTGTATCATGGATACAGATACCAATAAGCTCTCTCAGTAAGATCAGAAGTGAAACAAGGATGCCTATTTTCACCAATATTATTCAACATTGTACTAGAAATGCTAACAATAGAAATGAGAAAAAAAAAGAATTGAAGGAATCAAAATGGACAATGAAGAAATAAAACTGTATCTTTTTGAAGATGATAAATTATAGAAACTGAACTAAAATTAGTTGAAATAGTAAATGTGGGGAAATATGGATTCCTCTCAGTGGATTGGAGCTGTCTGGGAAAAGAATTACAGTTGATTTAATGTTTGGGGAGTGGATTCAGATTCAGCTGGGAGAGTTGAATAGAATAGAAGCAGGTACTCAAATGCTAATATCCACAAATGGGGATTAATTCAAATAGAGCACTTCCCCAAGAAGGTTCCAATGAGAAAAATCAGTGTAGACGGGCTGATGCAGAGTTTGATTGATTAGAGCTCCTGCAGGTAGATTGTAACCCTATGGGGAGGGACCAGTCCTGTTAAGAGATAAAAAAGCCTGTGAGCCTCCATTTTGTTGCTCACTTTGCTAGGGGGCAGCCCGTTCTCAAGAGAATGAAAATAAATGAGTCTTTGACACATCACCAACTCTGAGTACTGAAGTTCTATTTCTCACAGTAATTTACTAAAGTAGAAGATTATAAAATAAGCTGAGAGAAATTATTAGCATTTGTATATATCACCAACAAAACCCTGCAAGAAGAGATAGTAAGATGTTGTGGGGAAAATGGGGTAGGGGTTCTGGGATCCTTAGGAATTCCTCTTTAAAGAATTACACCCTCTTGCACACAAAAGCAATTAGAATAAGATAGTATTTTATTTAGAGGAAGGGGAAGGGAAACCAAGAGAGAAATCCTTGGACACCTTCTCATGGGGAGGAAGGCATGGCACAGAGCATGACTCTGAGATACCAAATCTCCTTGATCAGGAGAGAGGCAGGTACTTTTATAGAGGACAGATGAAATATATGAAATGGATAATTTTGCTTAAATTAAAAAAAAAGTTTGGTATAAATAAAATCAATGTAACCAAGATTAGAAGAAAAGTAGAAAATTTTGGGAAAAAGACATTTTCTCAGATAAAGACCTCTTATCTCAACTATACAGATAACTGAGTCAAATTCATCAGGATATGCATCATTACCTAATTGATAAATAGCCAAAGGATATGAATAGGTAGTTGTTTTTTGTTTTGTTTTTTGTGTTGTTTTTACAGAGCAATGAAAATTAAGTGACTTGCCCAGGGTCACACAGCTAGTAAGTGTCAAGTGTCTGAGGCAGGTTTTGAACTCAGTTCCTCCTGAATCCAGGGCCAGTGCTTTATCCACTGTGCCACCTAGCTGCCCCAATAGGCAGTTTTTAAAAAGAAGAAATCAAAGCTCTATGTAGTCACTTGAAAAAAAATGCTCTAAGGGCAGCTAGGTGGCACAGTGGATAAGGCACTGGCCCTGGATTCAAGAGGAACTGAGTTCAAAACCTGCCTCAGACACTTGACACTAGCTGTGTGACCCTGGGCAAGTCACTTAATCTTCATTGCTCTGCAAAAACAACAACAAAACAAAAAATGCTCTAAATCAGAAATCATTAGAGATATGCAAATAAAAACAACTTTTAGCTACCATCTCACACCTATCAGATTGGTTGAAATTGTTATAGGGCCTAGCAAGCCAGAAGTTCTCTGGGGTACATAAAAGAACCTTCTACTTGAGAAACTAAACCAAAGGACAGACACACCTAAAGAGATAAGTGGAACCTGATCTGGACTGAGCTAGCTCAGGGACCCCATCCATGGGGAGATACAATTGGGTGTGGCTGCTGCCTTTGTTGCTGGAGGAGGAGAGAGATGGCTTGAGAGATCTTCAGCCACTCCTCATCCAATTCTCCTAGCCACCACCAATGGAAGATGGTCCTCCCTCAATAGGGGAACTTTCCAAATAAACTATTATCTTATTCTATTGGTTTTGTGTGCAAGAGGGTATAATTCTTTAAAGAGGATTTCCTAAGGACCCCAAACCCCTACCCCTATCCCAAACCCCCTATGCTATTTCCCCACAACAAAATGATAGTCAGGAAAATGACAAAATGTTGGAAGAGATGTGGAAAAATTGGGACACTAATACTCTGTTGGTGGAACTGTGAACTGATCCTACCATTTTGGAGAGTAATCTGGAATTATGCCCAAAGAATTATCAATCTGTGTATACCTTTTGACCAGCAATTTCAGTATTAGATCTGTTTCCTAAGATGATCAAGGAAAAAAAAGGGGCGGGGGAAACATTTTTTGTTTTAAAATACTTATAGCAACTCTCTTTGTGGTGATAAAGAATTGGAAATTGAAGATATGCATGTCAAATTGGGAATGGCTGAATAAATTGTGGTAAGTGATTGTGATAGAATACTACTATGCAGTAAGAAATGATGAGCAGGTGTATTTTAGAAAAAAAAATGGAAAGACTTGTATAAATAATGCACAGTCAAATAAGCAAAACCAAGATAATGTTGTATACAGTAAAAGCAATTTTGTTTCAAGAGTAATTTTGAACTAACCTATTCTGAGTAATATGAACGTTCAAATTAAATACAAGACACTTATGAAAGAAAATGCTATCCTCTTTCAGAGAAAGGACTATGATATATGGAAGTATATATTGTATGATTATATATGCATGTGTGTACACACACATATGCATACATACATACATATAGATGTAGATATATAGATAACTAATTTACTGAGATAGATAGATAATTTACTGAGAACTGACTTATTCCCACCCACTCCCCCTTCCCAGACAAATGAATTGCATGGGTCTAACCAATCTTTGTCAATTCCAGACTCTGGATTGCTTATGGATCTCCCCCAAACAAACTATCCCCTCCCAAAGATTCCCAAGCTTACTACCTAGAATTTAGGTTATTATATAAAAAGCTTCATTTACATTAAATAGTTTCTGTATGTGAGAAACTTTTTTTTCCCAAGGGCAGTTTCATAGCTCCTTCTTTTCTGTTACCCCATATAAACCCTGTCCTCAGTCCCAATCTTTGGTTATTCCCAGCTTCCCCTTTGCCATACCATGAGCTACAGTTCCTCTGCACCAATTAAAAGACTTTATTTTTTCTATATTGATTGTTTCCTTAATTTCCAGGTTAACAATATATATGTGGATGTGTAGCAAAATAAATAAAACAAATATAAAATAAAATGAATCCTGTTCAGCCCACACATCCTTCCCTAAGATGTATCTGTACTTTTGTTTTGTTTACCACGTTCACAAAAAAAAAATAGCATATCTGCAACCCAGTTATATTTCCATTTCTCTGTCTCTAATCAAACTGGATGCACAACTAATTCACAATAATTTTGGATAAGGTAGAAAGAGGTTGCATTATTTATTTACACACTCCCCAGAATTATTAAGCTACTTTTGTAAAAGGCAGCATAATCTGAATATTAATTTACTATGAACATTTTTCTAGGACTATAAATTTATATGCACAGATTTGATCCTGGTGTCATGGGGTGCAGAGCACCCCAGAAGTTCTCTGGGGCACATCAAGGAACCTTCTCCTTGAGAAACTAAACCAGAGGACAGATAATGCCTAGAGAGATAAACTGAACCAAATAGGACTGAGCTAGCTTCAGATTCCTACCCTTCATTCTGGTCTCCCTTACCCTGGAGAGATTAAATTTGGGTGTGGTTGTGGCCTTTGCGTCCTGAAGAAAGATCTGTAGCCACCCCTCACCCAATTCCTCCAGTCACTACCAATGGGGGATGGTCCTCCGTCACTAAAGGAACTTTTCAGGGGCAGATGGTCCACCCCCATCAGTCCTCTATAAAAGTACCTTCCAGTCTCCTGTTCGAGAAGATTTGGTACCTCTGAGCCATATGCTTTGTGCCTGTCTCCCCATGAGAAGTCCAAGGATTTCTTTCATGGTTTTCCTCCCCCCACCCTTCCCTTCCCTTGCTCCTAAATAAACTACCACCTTATTCTAACTACTTTTTGTGTGCAAGAGGGTGTAATTCTTTAAAGAGGAATTCCTAAGAACCTCAACCCCTACCCCAATGCATACCACATTTCCCCCCATTACACTGGTATTTCCATTGGTATGAAAGAAAGAAACTTGCACCTGGAATCAACACAGCAGGGTCAAGTCCTTAGCTCTTTATCAGCAAGGAGACCATGTATCAAATCTTCAACTTTTCTGAACCTCAGTTCCCTCATTGGTAAAATGAGTATAACAATACTTAATGCATATACCTCACAGGCTTACTGTGAATCAATCAGTGAAAACTTTATAGCACTTTCCCATGCTTTCAATTGTTACACATGTGTAAATGTATTCAGTATTCATTCATGTATATATGTGTATGCATATATGTTTTCTTCTGATGCTTCATAGCAAAAGGTAAGCAAGGTATTTATATGTGTGTATATTGAGATAGGGACTAAACCTTTGGTTTTATCTTTTAAAGAACTACTGAAAGAGCTTATTCTCTCTACCAAAGCACATTAGCCACTTTATTGCAGTTTATTGTCATAAAGATTGGGCTAGGGGCAGCTAGATGGCACAGTGGATAGAGCACCGGCCCTGGATTCAGGAGGACCTGAGTTCAAATCCAGCCTCAGACACTTAACACTTACTAGCTGTGTGACCCTGGGCAAGTCACTTAACCCCAATTGCCTCACTAAAAAAATTAAATTAAATTAAATTAAAAAAAAAGATTGGGCTAGAACACTAAGAGGTTAATAGAATTGCTTAGGGTCAGATGACTGCTATGTATCAGAAGTAAAACTTGAACTCTAATCTTTCTAGTTTTAATGCCAGCTTTCTAGCCATTATGCTGTGCTACCACCCTTTATATGTAAATGTACGTACTATATGTTCAGTAGATAGAATCACTATGCATCTTTCCATTATTCTTTGGGAATTCTTCTAAAGTCATGGTTTTCAATGCTTTGTGACCACAGTAAGTAATGGAGCTCAAAACATAGTAATTTCTCATCTCAAGAAAGCAATTTAAAGCATTGAGCAACTTTAAGTGTGCTCTGGCCCAAATCTTCCTCTAATTCAATTATTTGGCTAAGATTTGTTTACCCAAAACAATGGGCTAGCTCAATGTTTATAAAGGAACATATCAAAATTTGGATATTATTACTTTTTCCATTTCCTCCTCCTCAACGCAGATAGGTAGACTGAACTCTTTTGAGTGATCATAGAGTACTAAAGTAAGGGAAAGTTATGACATTCCAGGGCTTGGTGCAATGAATGCCAAATCAAATGTGTCTTTTGAGTCCATCATTGAATCTTAAAAATTATAGAAGATATTTCAGTATGTTTCTATTATATGATTGATTTCATTCTAGTTAATTTCTTTTATAATCTTATGTATTTCATTTTATGCATTTTAAAATACCTGAAAAAGAAGACAGGTTTTATCATACTGCCAGAGAGGTCCATGGAAGACTAAAAGGTTAAAATTCTTGGCTTTGTACCAGTCAGAACCATAACTAAAAATCTGATGCTTGAAAAAATGCAAATAGGGTTTTCATTTAGATGTATGTGGGAGAGATGACCCATCCCCTAAGGTGTCAGGAACTGGCTCCTGCAGCCTAGTCAATGACCTCCAATCCCTGGGAGGAGACAGAATCAGGCAACGCAAAGTTTTTTTTTTTTAAATTAGGACAATATGGTCTTGGAAGAGGAATGGAAACCCTCTTCTTCATGGTGGTGCTCTAGGTCAAAATACCACTTGCTTTTTTCTAATTATACCTCTGAAATCAACATGGGCCAGACCAGAGATTATGTGAAAGGTAGAAATGTAGGATAAAATTGGAAGGCGTGTTGGAATCATGTTGTAGAGAACACTGTTGATTAACAACATAAGGGTATATTATGCATTATTCTATATGTAAGGAGAGCAAATTAGAGGAATGCAAGTGTCAAGACAGTATGTTAGGAGGACAATTTTGGTGGCAGTGTGAATAACAAATGGAGAAGGGATTGAATGGAGTTTAGAAGGCAGTTATGAGGTTTTTATAATAGCATAGGCAAGGAGATTTGGGGGTCTCAATTATGGTTTTACATAGGCAATAGAAAGGAGAGATGGATTTAAGAGATAGTGTACAAATAGTACTTGGAAACTGATTAGATGGGGCAGGGGAGAGAAGTGAAATGTAAATATTTCTGAGATAATCATATTCTCCATATTTCATACACAGAAATACTTTCATTATGAAATATCATTGAAAAGTACCATTGATTATAGTGTTCGATTTGGAAGGGATCTTATAGATCTCATTTTATAAATCAAGAAATTGATTCCCAGAGTTTAAATGTCTGGCCTAATGTCAATAACATAGGAAATAAATATCAGCTCAGATTCTAATGATAATAAAATAGAACAATATTAATGACAACAACAAGAACAATAGCTATCTTTATGTAGAGTTTTAAGGTTTTCAAAGCACTTTACAAACATCTCATTTTATGCTCTGTGTTCTTAAATCCAGAAACCCAAGACCTCTATTTCCAATCTAATATTCAGAATTTCAAGGAATTAAAAGCTTTATGGGAAATCAAGACACATTTGTCTAGTAACATTGGTATTGTGTTCTGAATTGCAACTGGGCAGAGAATTTTCCTCATGTACCATTTACTATGGTTCCACCTATTTACCATTTACTTGGATTAAATACAATATTATTACTGAGCAACTTTCAAATGAATATGTGTGATCCAGTTTAATTTAGGATAAAAGCTATATGCCCTATATTTATGTGAATTGCTCTAGTTTATTCAGTCTGTTTCATTTAACAAATTTGTCTGCACAGTAGGAAAGCTTACCAAGTCATTCTTTCCTCATCTTGAATTTGCATAGATAGGAAATGTCTCTTTGTAAGTCTTTTGAAGGTTATTGAGTTTCCCCCTGTTCATTACTGGAACAGTGTCAAGCAGCATAATGTAGCACAATATTATCTCTCTGCCCTTTTATCTCCCCTTATTGTTTGAAGAATTTAATTCATGCTATGCAAGCATAAATAAAAATGAATCACAAAAAAATGGGAATTTTTTAACAAATGTACACACCTCATATAATTTCACCAACGCTAAAGATCTTTCATAAGTCCAGTTGATATACTCAGCTAACTAAACATTGTTAGTTGTAAGTACAAATCTTACTGTCAAAACTGGGGCAGCTAGGTGGTGCAGTGGATAAAGTACCAGTCCTCTATTCAGTAGGACCTGAATTCAAATCCAGCCTCAGACACTTGACACTTACTAGCTCTGTAACCCTAGACAAGTCACTTAACCCTCATTGCCCTGCAAAAGAAAATAAAAAAGACATGTAGAAGAGGCATCCTGTTAACAACCTACTTCAAAGACTGTGATATTTTCATATTTTAATGCACTGTGGACAAATGAGTGTGCCTGTACAGTTGAGTCATAGCTTTGTATGAGCTGACATAAGAAGGATCTATTTAGAAACACAGTTAACAGTTCATTTTATATATATATATATATATATATATATATATATATATATATATCAGGGCAATGGGGATTAAGTGAGTTCCCCAGGGTCATATAGCTAGTGTCAAGTGTCTGAGGCTGAATTTGAACTCAGGTCCTCCTGAATCCAAGGCTTGTGCGGATAAACACTGTGCCACCTAGCCGCCCCAGTTGTAGGCTGAGGAAGAATAAAAAGATTCTTTTCAAACATACTATAATCAAGCCTTTACTCTATTGGCCTTTATATCAGAATTAGTCATTTATATGGCATGTTTACCAGAAACAACCTAGCAGAATAAGATTTGACATTGTAACATTTGGCCTTATAGATTGTTTCTTCCAAGCACATGTTTCCCCAGGATACCAGGTTTCAAACTAAACCCTAAAAAAGTAGAGCCAGATCTGATATGAAAGCATCATTTAGTCAATATTAATATAATATAGCAAATGACAGTGGGACAGAGTTGGATAATTTATACAGAACCAGTCTTAGGTTCAAGGTCTTGCTTTAGATACTACTGATTATGTGAACTTGGCAAGTTATTTTACCTCTTACTGTTCTGGGCTACTCTCTAAACTGCTGAGAATACACTGACTATCATTAGTAGAGGGGGACTCCTCATCTTTGAGATTACTAAACAAATAAAATCATAATCAGTACCTACCAATTATATAAACTGAAAAGATCAAATGTTAAGTGAATTTCTCTTGGAGAATTTATTAACTGACCCATATAAAATTAGACTAATCTTTAAAAGTTTAGACATTGGATATATATATATATATATATATATATATATATATATATATATATATATATATATATATATATATATATATATATATATATATATACACACACATACACACACATACACACATATATACATATATATGTATATATATGTGTATATATGTAAATATAAGCTTAATATGCCTATGTTCATATATATTCTGATTTTTAAAAATAACTAAATGACATGACTAAGACACCATAATGAATATTATATATTCACACACTCATATAGGAAGTGTTACATAGGGCGAGAGACCTTCCCTTGGAGTCTGGAAGAGGTAAGTTCCAGTCTTAACCCTGACATATATTAGCTGTTAGATCTTGTTCAAATCAATAAACTTCTTAGTGCCTATCAATTTACTAAGACTGACTACAAGTTGTGGAATAGATGTAAATCAGCATTGGTAGTGGGTGTTTCCTCAGTGGAAAGCTACCTATACTGGTGAAATCAAAGAAATGGACAAAAAATATATGTCATATCCACATTTATTCATATTTATACCTCCGTATACTTATCCATATCTTTCTGCTTTTCCCTTTCCCTCTCCCTCTCTCCCTGTCTCTCTCCCTGTCTGTCTGTTGATCCATCCATCCATGCATCCCTCCCTCCCTCTCTATCTCTTCTCTCTCTGTCTGTCTCTGTCTCTCTATTTCTCTCTCTGCTTCTCTGCCTCTCTTTCTGTCTCTGTCTCTATCTCTCTGTCTCTCTTTGTCTCTGACTCTCTGTCTGTGACTCTGTCTGTATCTCTCTGTGTTTCTCTGTTACTCTCTCTTTTCACTTACATAGAAACTTCTGGTGTGGACTCACAGTGATACCACTTTTCAGTTCATTAACCAAATACTAGGAGCACTGAGTGATTAAGTGATTTGCCCTGATCACACAGACAGAATGTATCAAAGGCAGATGGACAATCTAATTATTTCTGACTCCAAGGCTTGCTTTTTTCCTACTTCATCATGCTGCCTCTATTCCTATTAAGTGTTATTATATTATTATATATGCATGTATGTATATATGTATACACATATATGTATGTATATTATTTATTCATTATGATTTGTAAAAAATGGGTTTTATACATTTCCTAGTTCTGAAGGTAGATTATATTCTCCACTAGTTCTTGCATCACATGTTCTCATTGACTGGCATATGGTTGGTAGGCAGATCTTCTCACTCTGGAATCTAGGAATAAGCAAAGGCTGGTGAGTTTGGAACTGGAATTTGGCAAGCAGAAAATGTAATTTTGGAGTTCCTTGTCTTCGACATGGCAAATTGTGGATGGACATAGGTGATACAATGAATGAGAGCCAGAAGTACAGTGCAGGTGGTAGGGTCAGTGGAGAACTGTCTGTAAGTAGTAGAATTGGTATAAAAAATGTTCCATCTTTCCCTCAAAAGCCTTATTTTTTATGAATAATAACTTTTAAGGGGTTTATATAATATGTGATTTATATTCTTTAATGCCCATGCACTATTCAACGGAGAAATAAACCAAAGGACATGTGGCTGATTGTTAAATAATTAAGACCCAAGAAAAATTTAAGAAAAACATAGGAAATATAAATATTAAAAGTACAGATCACCAGGTAAAATATCAATATTCTTATGTTTGAGGAAATGTCAACAGTAAGTCACCATAAATGTACTTTATCTTTTTAAAGACAACAGGAAGAAATTTGGGAAAATAGTAAATTATAAAATAACTTAAAGAAATAATTAAGCTCCCACTAGGTCTACGATTACCCATTTATTAATTTAGGTTGAAGGAACTTACATATGCTCAAACATTAAAATCAAGGTATGCATCCCTCATATATGACTCACCCCCCAAATAGGCATATGTTCTATAGGAGTCACAACTGAAAAGTACTCTCACACACACATATGTACTCCTCTCTCTCATATATATGCTTACATATATCTGTATATATGTAAGTATATATATATATGTACATAGATATACTCTATATAGATATATATTGTATATTTATATATCCAGATATATGTATATACACCTATATATGTGGATATGTATATGTGTACATTTATAGGCATGTATGCTTATATATAAATAGTATCTGTGGTTAACTGGTTAGTTTAATATGTGCTTTATACTCTAAATTGCTTATGACATTCAATGAAGGGAGAGATAAGCCAAAGGATATATGGTTAATTGACAAAAAATTAGGACTCAAAGGTTTATGATGAACTCAAGAAAATAAGAAGTATAGATATAGATACAAATGAGCTGACAGAAATATATAAACTCATATGTATATGTATGTAGGTATATATCTATGCATGCATGAAGGAATGGTGACATCCCCTAGCCTTTTACCTTGAGTAGCTTGCAAGAATGGGTCTGGTTGTCCTATGATATGTTGGGCATATATCTTTAATAGATATTGTTTAGATCATTCTTAACTTGGGCACACATTTCTAAAAATGTTGCTAAGGCTTTAATAAGGGAACAAAGTCCAGCTGTTAATCTAACACTGATTCGGCACACCATCATGAAATATTGCTTTCATTGCTTTAATATGCTTTGCCCCTTCACAGAATCTTTGGATTGACAACATTTTCTCTACAATTATCCTTGTACTGAGTGAATGCCTTCTGGCTGGTTGAAACACGTGAAAATCTGATCTTATATCAGAACATAAACACATGTTCTAGCCTAAGGAAAGTTTAGAAAGGACAAAGATAGACTATAGCTAGTTAAATTGTTTCCCTTTTCCTGATAGTAAGACACCTACTACTTGAATATTTTATAAATCAGTCAATAGCTCTAGTTTCTATCAACACTTGGTAGTTGGGAAAGTCTAGAAGCTGCAATAACTTTTCCAAGCTATCATTGTACTTCTACTTCAGTGAAGAAATGGAATGTGGTAGAAGGGATCTCTTTCTGGTTGTTGTCACCTCAAACTTCATATGCCCTAAACAAAACTTGTCATCTTGCTTTCTGCCAAAAGCTATAATGTATTTCAATATCCTTATTTCCATTCATGACATCACCAATTTTCCAGTCGTCAATGCTTTCACCTCCAGAATCATTGAGCAGTATTATTTTTTTCCTCTATTCCAGATACATAGTTACTGAGTTCTGTTTAATGTTCCTCCAAAACAAATTTACCAACTGTCCATTCTATTCTATTCTATTTCCATGAGGTTTAACCTAGCCTAGGGTCTCACCACTTTAGGCCTAAGCTAAAACAAAATATTCTTACTTTTTTTTTAACTTCCTTTAGGCTTTCTTCCCTCCAATTCATCCTCAATAGCTGGCAGAGCAGTTTTCCAAAGACACTGATCAATTACTGTAATTTCTTTCTAAAAAGCCAATGGGAGGTGGGGCAGCTAGGTGGCACAGTGGAAAGAGCACCGGCTCTGGATTCAGGAGGACTTGAGTTCAAATCCAGGCTCAGGCACTTAACAGTTACTAGCTGTGTGACTCTGGGCAAGTCACTTAACCCCAATTGCCTCATCAAAAAAAAAAAGTCAATTAAAAAGCCAATGGGAGGCTCTGACTTTTCTTTTTGAAGACAATGGGAATGGATTTCTAATCTTATGTTTTAGTTACACTCATAAACACACACACACACACACACACACTTTTGATTGATAGATGCTGACAGAATAGTCTCCTGAATACAAAATTATAATTAGAAGATCTGTAGGAAGTTATCTGGTCCAATCATTTTGCAAATAAGGAAGTAGACCCAATGAAGTGAATTGACTTGCTAAAAATCACATAGTCAGTTAATAGTAAAACTGGGAATAGACTCAAGACTGCTTATTGCTAGTTTAGTGCTCCTTTGTATTACATTGTGTAAGGGACTAAAATTCTATCTAGTCTATCTAAAATCTAATGAGTGGTCACCAATAAATTATAAGCTTTCGCAAGAGTTAGACTTTTAAGCAGTAATTAAGGTGAATAAGAATTTGGTGAAGAGAAAGAGAAAGGTCTAGATTCATCTATATATTAAAGAGAGAGAGCAATCCTAGCTCTGCTCTCTGCCAGAGTCCACACGAAAGAGAGAGAGTCAGAGTGCCAGCCTCCCACTTCTTCCTCCTACAAGCAAACATCACTTCCTGAAGCCAAAGAAAGGATGCATGGTCTTGCCCTCAGAGACCTTCTCTTCATGGTGGAGCTTTCCTATAGTAAGTCTCCAGCAGATGGCATCATTCCAATCGTTACAGTGCCTACTTTGTTTCTTCAAGAAACAGGGTCTTTCCTTGATGAAACAGTAAAAATTAACAGAATATAATACCCTATGCTAACTAACAATATGTTAATAACAATATAGAAAAGAGAGAGAGGAAAGTTTTGTCCAAAGGGGCAGTCTCTCATGAATTGGCACTTTGACATTGTTCTTGTAAAGGGAGGGCCTCTGCAGAGAATACATGTTACAAATGATGTATATAATAACAGAAGGGAAAAAGAAAAACAACAAAATCAAACTGTTCATTTAAAGTCTTTGAAAGTCTTTTCTGAGATTATTCTTGGGTGTAGTTGTGAAATGGAAGTCTTTTCAGGGGTTGATGTGTGGATGCTGATAATCAGCCAGGAATATTTCCTACAAAATTGAGCTTAACACAACTTTAAAATAGCTTTGTCCATAATCAAATCAAACAATGAAAGTTCTCAAAAACATGTCTATGGGAATTCAGAATCTTAGTTGTTATACATAAAACATAAATTGAAACATTCTCTAAAACTTAATATTACTATAGTCTCCACTTATGGAGGGTAAATTGAGAAGACAATTGCTGCAATATTAATTTTAAAAAATAATTTTTGTCTTTGTTTCATCACTTTTTGCATCATATGCCTAATTATCCTCATGCCATTATAAGAATTTAAAAAATCTAATATAATTGGTAACAGATGTCAAGGCCAAATCCAACACTGTATTTATCATGACACCTGAGATAATTATCAAGGTTACCATAAAAGAACATAGAAATGATGGGATATGAGCATTCTCACACTTGAGAAATATATACTGCCCGTGCAGTATGCCAGGCTTAAAATAGGTGAATGGAATATATGTCCATGCTACTGAACATAGTAGAAGAAACTGAGTCAGATTTAATTAGATGCATGGGATTGAGATGTCCATGGCATCAGGCATATAGGAGGGGGCAAAGAAGCCAGGTGTAGAATGAGATGGGTGGGATCAAAACTTCCAGCCATCTGTACAATATTGTGGGGGAAAAAATAATTACCTTCACTTCACACATGTCTGCCCTCATGTGAACAATTCAATGTCTGCTCTTGCATGTATTCCTCTGAACATACTGGATGGCATCTTGGCCAACTGGCATCTGATAACTCAGAATGAAGGCAATTAATGTCTTAAATAAGTTCCCATAACCCAAGTCTCATATGGATTTAAAAATTGAGGATAATAAATGATCACAAAAAATGTGAATACATCTTGACTCAGAATATAATATATAATTATGCAACAATTTCAAATAATGCCCCCCCTTTTTTACTAAGTATACAATTAATTTTGTGAAAAATCAGAACATATTTAAATACAAATTAAAACACAACGCGATCTTAAAGAAAACTTTTTTTGAAAAAAAGAAAACTTTTACAAATGTTCCCTTCTTTTTTTTGAATATGCTTATCAAAAATAATACTTCTAGAATCAATTTACACTTGCCATGCAACCAATTTGCCAGGGAAATGCTTTATAGAGTTCAATCAAATAATCAGTTGAGAGGAAAAAAATAACAAAAACAAACAACTCAAAATATGGGAGCACAATACTCCTAAAATTAGCATTGTATTATGAAATCAAAACCATCTTGCATTGTTTCAAAATATAGATAAATGAATAGAAGAAAATACACATGAAAGAATAAAAGACAATGAAATGCAAACTAGGGAAATCTAAATGAATATGATATTAACATTAATAAGAGTATTACAAAATATAAACTTGATCACATGACTATAAAAAGCTTTTACAAATATTCTCCATGCTTTAAAAATCTAAGTATAAAACACAATCTCAAAAGCATGAAAATCTCTATGAAAATAAACCCATACCATTAATTTCAAAACATAGATGTAATAGCATAGAAATCCTATGTAACCTCTGAACTGACATTATTACTCTGAGTGAATTTAGAACACTTTTGATACCGATATCTAAAATCCCCAATACTCATATCAATACCTTGCTGCTTACTTCTACATTTCTGTAAAATATGTACCCTTCCATGACAAAAGAAGTGGAGTCTTGAACTATGATGATGATTGTCATTTTTATTCATCTTAAGTTTGTCTTCTCTAACCCATCTATATTGTCTGTCAGTCCTTTCATAAGGTTACTAATTAAAGACAAAAGAAGATTGACAAAATTATGAACAAAACGAGCATATCTGGGATTTAAAGTGTTTTCTAAGGTCAAGTCAGAAGCATAGCCAGGCTGGGGAAGGGCTGAGCCTGAAGCTGCAAATGCCATGGGAGGTAGCACCAGAGAAGAGGGGGTCCTAAGAGGAGGGGAGGGGAACACCTCTCCCACATGGTGCATGGCCTGGGAATCAAACTCTTGCCTGGTTTCCCCTTCCCCTGCTTCTAGGGGATTACAGGCTTCTAGAGAAGCCTCCAGGCATGCAAAATTAGAGCAACAATTAGCATTAGAACTTGGAAAAGCTGCAGGAATCAGGGGTTTCTCTGAAAAAGCATGGCTGGGAGAGGGGGAGATATTTATATTCCCTTGTGTGAGCACCTTGCTGGATCTTCTAACAAAAATTAAAAGAGAAAATCCACAAAAACAAAGCATTAACATGATTTTATCCCCCATTTGTCTGGTTAAACAGAGTAAAATCAGAAATAGGGTATTTAGGGAGATTAAAAGGTTCATTTGAAAATTTAAATATAAAATAGCCGGTACTTCAGCAGTATTTCGGATTTAAAGCGACAGGGTAGGGGAAATTTCTTACCCAACCGGAAGATCAGAAGATGGAGGTTTCACCTTTCCTCTTCGTGGTCAGCCATCTGTAAGGAGCTAAAATTCTAACTAGCCTGTCTAATAACTAATGAGTGGTTGACAATAAATAATAAGGTTTAGCAAGAGTTAGACTTTTAAGCATTTATTAAGGAGAATAAGAATTTGGTGAAGAGAAAGAGGCCTAGATTCATCTATCTATTAAAGGGAGAGAGCATTCCTAGCTCCGCTCTCTGCCAGAGCCCACAGGAAAGAGAGAGAGTCAGAGTGCCAACCTCCCCCCTCTTCCTCCCACAAGCAAACTTCACTTCCTCACACCAAAGAAAAGATGCATTGTCTTACCCTCAGAGACCTTCTCCTCACGGTGGAGCTTTCCTACAATAAGTCTCCAGCAGGTGGCATCATTCCAGTCATTACAATTGCATTGCCTCCTTTATGTTAGTTAAGATCATTTAAAAATTATTCAGTCCATCAAACAAGCAATAATTTTTTTTTTTTAGTGAGGCAATTGGGGTTAAGTGACTTGCCCAGGGTCATACAGCTAGTAAGTGTTAAGTGTCTGAGGCTGGATTTGAACTCAGGTACTCCTGACTCCAGGGCCGTTGCTCTATCCACTGCGCCACCTAGTTGCCCCCAAAATTTTAAAAGTATTTATTATGTTTCATACACTGTGCTAAGCACCATGGAAAAAAAATGAAACAAAATAAAGCAGAAAACAAACAAAAATAATTCTTACTCTCAAAAAGTAAGGAGAGTATGAAAAAAATGTTCATAAAATGTTATATACAAATTAAATACATAGTAGATGTAGAGTAACATTACAGGATAAGGGAAACCACTGGTAGATAGAAGGCAAACTACTTTTAGAAAGTGACTTGAGCTGGGTCTTTAAGAAATCCAGGTATTCTAAAAGATACGGGTGAATATCCAGGCATAGAGAGGACAGAGGGAGGCAAGTCTGAATCATAGAGTGCATAGAAGGAATAATGTGTAAGAAGAATTGGAAGATTAGGAATAGGGAAGGTCATAAAGACAAAATAATTTTGAAATGTTTTAAATGACAGAATAATTTATATTTGATCCTTAAAATAATAGGGATTCACTGGATTTTAGTGTGTTGGGGGATGGCAATGGAGGGGGATAAAGTCATGTCTGTGCTTTAGGAAAATAATTGTTGAGAAAACTGAGGAAAAGAAAAGATCAAGTGATTTGCACTGGGTAACAGTCAGTGTATGAGGCTAGATTTCAACTTAGATCTTCCTTACTCCAAGCCTAACCCTCTATCCTTTGTGTCACTTAGATACCCCTCAGATAGTATGCATTAAAAGGGCAGGAGATTCTTGCATTGGGCACATTATTTTGACTGTTTGGGAAACCAGCTTACTTTATACTATTGAGGTACTTGAACCTATGACCTTGATTTCAGGCACTCTGATAACCTGAATTAACCTAATTTTAGTGCTTTACTGAATAGCAGTCAAATGACCTGAAAGTAAGTCTCAGCCTGCCAAATGTGCCTGAATGGAAGAGGAGTAAGAGAACTGAAAATGGAGAGAATCACTTTTGATTGCCTCTCCTGTTCCTGGGGACAGATTGAAACCATCAAAATCAATGGAATTTCAGAGATAATTCTATTACAACACTTCAGTGGACTTTTTATTGTCCTCATGTATGGAAAAGTTTAGAGGGCTTTACTCCTAAGAGCATAATGTAATCAAAATGAATGAATTTATACTCTATATCATTAAAAGAAAGCCTAATGTTCTGAAGCAGAATATAACCCTAGAAAAAATATTTGGTTAAAAGAAAATTAAGCATGGTAGATAATGTTCCATTATGGCTCTAAAAGATTATTATCTAAAGGAGAAAGAGTTTATATGTTTCTGATGAATACAGGCTTCCAAAATTTCCTTTCATGATGCCTCACATCCATTGAAGAATGGTATAACTAAGACACCAAAAAAGAACAGTCTATAATGGTTAGTCTTCCTTTTTCTCTTTTCTTTGTTCTGTTTAACTCTGAAATATATGGATTTAGGTGAGTCAGGATGTTCTTTGGAACAGTTTTATTACCATCTATTCCTAAGTAGTTGAGTCCTCAGTTTTTATTTAGTTTTACTTCTTTTTGTGACTTTTCCCTTACAACTCTACCAGTGGTACAAACCAATTTGTTTTCCTTAATTCATGTGACTTCCTATTTTTCTCATTTAACTATAGTGTGGGTGGTGCAAGATGAGTGAATATGAAGAAAAAATGACTTAAGAGAACCTTCAAAGGGTGGAATTAAGATGTTGGAGAGAACCCAGAAAATTGCCTGAGCTCTCCCCAGTTTTCCTTGTAAGCAATGTTAAATGAAGTATTTAAATGAATTCTGGGATGACAGACCCCACCCCCCCAAAAAAAAAGACAGAGGAAAACAATTTTCCAGCTTAGATGACTTATGCGGACTTCAGGAAAAGTCTGTTTCACTTGGGAAAAAGGGGAGCACAGCCCAGCACAGATGGTGACCTGGCAAACCAGAAAGAAGAAAACCAAATTACCAACATCAAAAATGAAAAGGGTGAACTCACCACCAATGAAGAGGAAATTAAAAGAAATAATTAGGAGTTATTTTGCCCAACTATATGCCAATAATTTCAACAATCTAAATTAAATGGATGCATATCTACAAAAATATAAATTGCCCAGATTAACGAAGAGGAAATAAAATCCTTAAATAAGCCCATTTTAGAAAAAAATAAATTGAACAAGCCATCAATGAACTGCCTATGAAAAAACCACCAGGGCCAGATGGGTTGACAAATGAATTCTACCCAACATTTAAGAATAATTAATTCCAATACTATATAAACTATTTGGAAAAAATAGATGAAGAAGGAATCCTGCCAAATTCCTTTTATGATACAAATATAGTGCTGATACCTAAACCAGGAAGAACAAAAACAGAGAAAGAAAATTATAGATCAAATTTCCCTAATGAATATTGATGCAAAATTCTAAATAGAATATTAGCAAAGAGATTACAGCAATTTATTACCAGGACAATACACTATGACTAGGTAGGATTTATACCAGGAATGCAGGGCTGGTTCAATATTAGGAAAATTATCAATATAATTGGCCACATCAATAAGAAAACTAACCAAAATCATATGATTATCTCAATAGATGCAGAGAAAGCTTTTCATAAAACACAGCACATTTTCCTATTAAAAACACTAGAGAGCATAGGAATAAATGGAGCTTTCCTTAAGATGATAAACATTATCTGTGTTAAACAATCAGAGAGCATTATATGAAATGGGAATAAGTTAGAGGCATTCCCAATAAGATCAGGGGTGAAACAAGTATGTCCTTTATCACTACTATTATTCAATATTATACTAGAATTGTTAGCCTTAGCAAAAAGAGAAGGAAATGGAAGTAATTAGACTAGGCAGGGAATAAACAAATCAATCACTCTTTGCAGATGATATGATAATATACTTAGAGAATCCTAAAGAATAAACTAAAACTACTTGAAACAATGAAAAATTTTAGAAAAGTTTCAGGTGTGATGATTAAAATCTAATGTGTATGTCCTTACCTGCCCTAGTTAAGATTTAATTATAAATTCCGGAGCTTCAGAAACAGTTTAGGTTTTAAAATTTTTTTTTTTTGTGGGGCAATGGAGGTTAAGTGACTTGCCCAGGGTCACACAGCTCGTAAGTGTGAAGTGTCTGAGGTCAGATTTGAACTCAGGTACTCCTGAAGCCAGGGCCAGTGCTTTATGCACTGCGCCACCTAGCTGTCCCCCAGGTTTTAAGCTTTTATTAAAGTATATTAGAAGTTAGTATAGATAGAGCACATCTCTGAAATAATAGACAAAACCCTAGCTCAGACCAATGTGCGTGAGAGAGAGAGAGAGAGAGAGAGAAAGAGAGCTCTGTCCCCTAGCTGCTCATGCATCTGAAGAGAGTGAGACTGAGTCATTTTGAGCAGAAACTCTGTGTCAGACCAGAAGAGGGGCAGTCCCCACACATAGCTCAAAGCTGATTGGCTGGACACATTCAAGTCCATTGATTGACATGAATTACAGGCAGTCGATGAATAGAGGCAACTTCTGGGACTCCAATCTGACCTTAGAAACCTAAGAAGGTCCACCTAGTTCATGTCTTTCTCAGCTGGGGACAGGGCCCCTGCTTCTCACACAGGATATAAAATAAACCCACATAAATAAATCATCAGCATTTCTATATATGAGTTACAAAGTCCAGTAGCAAGAGATAGAAAGAAATTCCATTTAAAATAACTGTAGACAATATAAAATAGTTGGGAGTCTATTGGCCAAGACAAACCCAGGAACTCTATGAACACAATTACAAAACACCTTTCTCACAAACAAAATTAGATATAAACAAATGGAAAAATATAAATTGCTCATGGTTAGGCCATGTTAATATAATAAAAATTACAATTCTACCTAAATTAATTTAGTTATTCAGTGCTGTGCCAATCAAACTAGCAAAAATATTTATTTCACAGAGCTAGAAAAAAATAACAAAATTCGTCTGGAATAACAAAAGGTCAAGAATATTAAGGGACTGAATGGAAAAAAAATGCAAAGGAAGGTGGCCTACCTATACCATATCTAAAACCATATTATAGAGCAGCAATCATCAAAACTATTTGGTTCTGGCTAAGAAATAGAGAGGGGGATCAGTGAATATGTTAGGCACACAAAATAGCAGCAAATGAAAATAGCAATATCTTGTTTGATAAACCCAAAGATAAGGATAAGATAGGATAAGAACTCCCTATATGACAAAAACTACTGGGAAAGCTGGAAATCTTACACCATGCACCAAAGTAAAATCAAAATGGGTATAAGACCTACACATAAAGGGTGATATCATAGGCAAATTTTTAAAAAAAGGAAGCGATAGCTTACTCGTCAGATCCATGGAGAAAGGATAAGTTAGAAAAGATGAGTTAGAGAACATTATGAAATTCAGAGTGTATCATTTTGACTACATTAATTAAAAAGTTTTTGCACAAATAAAACTCATGTAAGCAAGATTAGATGGAAAGGAGAAAGCCGGGAAACAGTTTTTACAGATTCTTTCTGATAAAGGCCTAATATCTAAAATATATAGAGAAATGAATCAAATATATAAGCATACAAGTCATTCCCCAATTGAGAAATGGTCAAAGGATATGAACAGGCTGTCTTCAGATGATTAAATTAAAGCTTTCTACAGTCATATGAAAAAATGTTCTCAATCACTACTGATTAGAGAAATGCAAATTAAAACTACTCTAAGGTACAATCTTACACCTATCCAATTGGCTACAATGACAAAAGAAGAAAATAATTAACATTGGAGAAGATATGGGAAAATTGGAACACTAATGCACTGTTGGCAAACCTGTGAACTGATCCAACCATTCTGGAAAGCAATTCAGAACCATGTCCAAAAGGCTTTAAACCTGTTCATACCCTTTTACCAAGCAATATCACTACTAAGACTATATCCCAAAGAGATCATAAAAAAGGACAAAGGACCCACATTTACAAAAATATTTTTAGCTGCTCTTTTTGTGGTCACAAAGAATTGGGAATTCAAGGGATGTCCATCAATTGGGAGGTGGCTTAACCAGTTGTGGAATATGAATGTAATGGAATACTATAAGAATGTAATGGAATGCTATAAGAAATGATAAGCAGATGGATTTCAGAAAAGCATGAAGAGACTTACATGAATTGATGCTGACTGAGATGAGCAGAACCGGAAGAACACTGTACACAGCATCAACATCATTGTGTGTTGATCAACTGTGATAGACCTAACTTCTCAGCAATACAATGATCTAAGACAATGCCAAAAGACTTATGGTGGAAAATGCTCTCCACATGCAGAAAAAAGTACTGTAGAATTTGAATACAGATGAAGGAATACTATTTTAACTTTTGTTGTTTTTTAGTTCTTTTTCTTGCATATTCTTGTGTTTTTTTTCTTGTTTTTCTAATCTTTCTCTTACAGCATGACTAATGTTGCAATATGTTTAACATGATTGTAATGTATAACCTATATCAAATTGCCTTCTGGCCTCAGGAGTGGGGAGAGAAGGGAGGTGGGAGAAAAATTTGGAACTCAAAAAATATCTTTACATGCAATTGGAAAAAATTAAAATTAAACTAAATTTAAAAAAAAGAATGTTGAAAATTGTCTTTACATTTAATTGTAAAAAATAATTACTATTAAATACAAAAAAATTATTATCTTGCCTGAGAAAACATGCACTAATTTAAACATTAAAGAAAAGCCACAATTCAATTTTAAGTAGAAATAATATGAAGGTAAATCCCTATACCATTTTTTTTTGGGGGGGGTGAGGCAATTAGTGTTAAGTGACTTGCCCAGGGTCACACAGCTAGAAAGTGTTAAGTGTCTGAATCCGGATTTGAACTCAGGTCCTCCTGAATCCAGGCCCAGTGCTCTATCTACTGCACCACCTAGCTGCCCCTCCCCATATCATTCATGAAAGTTTCCTTTCCAAATCTAAACACCACTATAGTTTGGACTTCTCTATTACTATTTGCTGAATATCACTCCATGGGTCATCTCAAATGAAACTGGGCATTGAATGATTCTAATGAATGCAAGAAGGATATACATAGAATATTTAATTCTTTATTAACTCTATTCTAATTAGTTAGTAGAGACAACTATACTGTCACTTTAGGCATCCATGAGAAGGAGCTAAGATTAATTGCAACTCCAGATATGCCCAAAAAGGCCCTCTTGCCTTCTTTACCACTATGGCTGATTAGTATGAGTTTCTTTTTTGTATAGAAGGAAAATCAGAGTAGTGGTGGAAAGGCAAAACTATGGGCAAACAAACTGGTATGTATTTCTGACTCTTGTCAATGTTCCCATTCATATAACTTTTTAAGGTTTGTAAAGTGCTTTACATAAATTATCTTCCCATGAAGTAGATAATATTACTATCCCCAGTGTACAGATGAGTATACAAGTTTAGTGTGTCCCAGGAGCAGATAAAGAACACTGACTTTGAAGTCAAAAGGCATGGGTTCAATCCCCCTTTTGATGCCTACTTTTGTAACTTTGGAACACTTTATTAACTTTCCTAGTTCTCAGTTTTCTTATCTATAAAATTAACATGTCGGAGAAACTATCCTCTGAGATATTATCTCACTTTACATCTATGTGTAAGTGTTTTGGCCATAGTCAAAGAACTAGCAAGTGTCTGTGTTGATATATGAACCTAGGTCCCCATAAATCCAAGACCAGTAGTCTAATATGCAAATATCACAACTATAGATTGCTGTTTATTCATTTATTTTTAAATGTTTTTGACTTCATAAAATCCCAATTATATGTTTTCTAAAACATGTTTCCATTTTAGCCATGTTGAAAAAGAAAAGTATTATATCAAAAAGAAGAAAAATAAAGGAATAAATATGCTTCCATATGAATTCAGAGGTCATCAATTCTATCTTCAGAGATAAATAACATTTTTCTTCATGGTTCATTTGGGATTGTGTTAGATCATTATGTTGATCAAAATCGCTATCTTTCATAGTTAATCACCATTACAATATTGGTGTTACTTTGTACAATGTTCTTGTGGTTCTGCTCATTTCAGTTTGCATGAGTTCATATGAGTCTTTCTAGGTTTTTCTAAAACAATACTACTCATCATTTCTGGTAGTAATAGTTTTCTATCATAATCATAGACTACAATTGATTCAGCCAATCCCCAATTGATGGGCATTCCCTTGATTCCCAATTCTTCAACACCACAAAAAGAACTTTAATTATTTTTTTTTTGGTGAAAATAGTTCCTTTTCCATTTCCTTTGATCCCTTTAGGCTAGGGACCTAGTAGATGTATTTCTGGATCAAAGGGCATGCAGAGTTTTAGAGATTTGGACATAATTGCTAATTGTTCTCCTGAATGGTTGGATAAGTTCTCTACTCCACTAGCAGTGCAATAGTGTCGAAGTTTTTCCACATCCCCTTTAGCATTTGTCATTTTCCTTTTCTGTCATGTTAGTCAATCTGATGGGTATGAAGTAGTATTTCAGAATTTTTTTTAATTTGTATTTCTATTATCAGTAGTGATTAAGAGAATTTCTTCATGTGACTCAATAGTTTTTATTTCTTCTTCTGAAAGCTACTTGTTCATATCCTTTGACTATTTATCAACAAGCAAATGCCTCTTATTTTTCTTTTAAATTTTGCTCAGTTCCATACATATTTGAGAAATAAGGCCTTTGTCAGAAAAGCTTGCTATAATTTTTTATTCCAGTTTTATGTTTTTCTTAGAATTTTCACTACATGAGTTCTTTTTGTGCAAAAAGGTTTTTTTTTAGTTTCATGTAATCAAAATTTTCATTTTTACTTCTCATGATCTTCTCTTTTTCTTGTTTAGTTATAAACTCTGCCCTTATCCATAAATCGGATTGATATATTTTTTTCATGTTCCCTCAATTTACTTATGTTACCTTTTATTTCTATGTAATTTATTCATTTTGACATTATCATAGTGTATGGTGTTGTTCTATGTCTAATTTCTGAAAGCAAATTTACAGTTTTCCCAACAATTTTGTCAAATGTTGAGTCCTTATCCCACAAATTTGGGTCTTTGGGTTTATCAAACAATAGATTACTATGGTCTTTTACTACTATGTATAGTGTATCTAATCTATTATACTGATTCAGGGATTTTTTAATTTCTAGATTATTTTAATAATTACCACTTTTTTTCCTGTTATTGCCTTTTGTTCTCAATAAGAACTAATGACAGAAATTGATGTCTTGAATTGCACATGAATTGATTTAAGTGAGGCAGAGCTGTACAATGTCATCAGCCTCATTCTTGCCTCCAGAGTAATTGAAATCTACTGGCAAGATCAAGGTCAAGATAACTGTTAATGGGCCAAGATGCAATAGATGGTCTTGGCTTTTCTAAATTGAAGACTTTCCTAGTTCTCAGTTTCTCTGAGACCATGTCCATTCAATGACTAAAGGCAAGGTAAGAATTAAGACAAAAGATTATCCAATTTACCATCACAAAGATATCAATTGGGGGAGTAACACCCTTAAGAGTTTCTGGACGGGGCAGCTAGGTGACTCAGTGGATAGATCATCAGCCCTGGATTCAGGAGGACCTGAGTTCAAATCCGGTCTCAGACACATAACATTTACTAGCTGTGTGACCCTGGGCAAGCCACTCAACCCCAATTGCCTTAAAAAAAAAAGTTTCTGGACAGAATAGAAAAAAAATTGCAATCTACACTCATTCTTTTTAACCCCCCATCCCCTCAATAATGAGCCACAGGGATGAGGCTATTATTTGGTGATTTGGATTTAAAGTCTAGTCAACTAGCTCCATTTAAAACACAACGGACTTTTTAAAAGCCTGTTTTCCTATAGCTACACTTTAAGAAATCAAAAATAAAAGCTGCAGGATAAAAAAGTAAACTGTCCCAGATTTTTTAAATAAAACAATGATGAAAACAAAAATAAGAACAAGAAGAAAAAAAAATAATTAGCAATACTTCTAACTTCTACTAGAATTAGCAGGTTGACTCCCCAGAAAGCAGCTACTTTTATTCTCAGATAACTTGGTAAAGACAGTTAATGTATAACCTTCTCCTAAGAACCTCATTCATTTCTCCCCACAAAGATAGCATTCATGGTTGAAATAAACTTAAACTTAGACCATAACAGTAGTGAGGCCCATGTGTGGGAAATATGTGTGACAATGTTTAACTCATGCCACCTGCTCTAGAAGTCTTTGTGTGTAACAATCTCCTGCAGAACCATTGTTCTTATTGCTGTTGTTCATCTTCATTATTATTATTATTATTTTTTTTTTGCGGGACAATGATGGTTAAGTGACTTGCCCAGGGTCACACAGCTAGTAAGTGTCAAGTGTCTGAGGCTGGATTTGAACTCAGGTCCTCCTGAATCCACGGCCAGTGCTTTAACCACTGTGCCACCTAGCTGCCCCCTTTTTCTTTTTTTTTTTTTCATCTTTCATTATTGAAAAGGACCAATGACATCATGAGGGTCATGTCTTGTGAGTGAATTGGATTTGAGTGAGGCAGAGCTGTGAAAAGTAACTCTCTCCTCCAGAGTCATCAAAATCCAACAGCAAGACTGAGATCACTACAAATTTACCCTAGAACTGACTGATTCCCCATCTATTCCCCTTCCCAGGCCAATGAATTGCCTGGGGCTAATCAATCTTTGTCAATTCCAGACTCTTGATCTGACTTATGGACCTCCCCCAACTCCCTCCGAGCAAACTATCACCTCCCATGGTTCCCCACCTTACTCCTTGGACTTTATGTTATTATGTAAAAGGGTCTACCTACATTAAGTAGTTTCTATTTAGAGTTAAGTAGCATCTATACTTAACTCTGGAGCAGTTCTATACTTTCTTTTGTTAAAGGTTAATTTACATTAAGTAGTTAGTAATTTCTGTACATGACTCTGGAGCAGTCTTTTGGTTCTCTTTTGTTCTGCTACCCCATAAAAACCCTGTCCTCGGTTTCCATCTTTGGGTATTCCTAGCTTTTTGCTTTGTGATACCATGAGCTATAGTTTTTCTGCCCTGATTAAAGACCTTATGTCTCCTATATTGATTGTTTCCTTAATTTGCAGATTAACAATAGGCAATGACTGGTAGGCCACCAATTTTCACATTTTTTTCCATTGATTCCCTTGATATTCTTTACCTTCTTTTCTTCCATGTAATTTTGTTATTTTTTCTAGCTCTATAAAATAGTGCTTTTGTAGTTTTATTGGCATGCCAGTTAATAAGTAAGTTAACTTAGGTGAAATTGTCATTTTGTAATCATATCGGCTAGTCCTATTTAATATTTCTTGTTTTGGGCCTTGGGTATCTCAGTAGTTTTCTGGGGTAAATCAAAGAACCTTCACCTTGAGAAACAAAACCAAAGAACAGACACACCTAAAGAAATAAGTGGCACTGGATTGGGACTGAGTTAGCTCCAGGACCAGCACCCTTCATTCCATTCTCCTGCACCCCTTGGGGAGATAAGATTAGGTGTGGCTGCTGCTTTTGTGGCATGAGGATGAGAGAGATGGCTTGAGAGATTCGGGGCCACCCCTCTCCCAACTTCCCCCAACCACCACCAGTGGGGAATGGTTCTCCCCCAATAAGGGAACTTTTCACAGTCAGATAATCACTTCATGGGACCACCATTGGTCCTCCATAAAAGTATCTGCCTGTCTCCTGCTCTGGAAGAAAGGTATCAGAGAGCCACACCTCTGTGCCATGCCTTCTCCCCATGAGAAGAAGTCCAAGGACTTCTCTATTGGATTCCTTTCCCTAGCTTCTAAATAAACTATTATTTTATTCTAATTGGATTTGTGTGCAAGAAGGTATAATTCTTTAAATAGGAATTCCTAAGAACCCCTAACCCAAACCCTCATCAATTTCCCCCATAACATTTCTACAATTATTTAGATTTTATTTGTGATAAAAGTATTTTGTGATTGTTTTCCTTTTGTCCCTGGTTTTGTCTTCCTGAAGGTACTTTTAAAGAGTAAAAGTTTGATTTAATGGGGAAAAAAGATAACTTTTCCTAATAATTAGGGTCATTTAAAAGTCAAATAAGTTGCCTTGGGAAGTACTATATTTCTTTTTTCTTTCTTTCTTTTTTTTTTGTTAAGTGAGGCAATTGGGGTTAATTGACTTGCCCAGGGTCACACAGCTAGTTAAGTGTTATGTGTCTGAGGCCAGATTTGAACTCAGGTACTCCTGACTCCAGGGCTGGTGCTCTATCCACTGTGCCACCTAGCTGCCCCAGTTCTATATTTCTTACTATTAGAGATACTGAAGTAAAAATTCAATGCACTTTTGCCCAAGTTTCAAAGGTATCAAGTATTTTGTAGTGTAGATTCTTTCTCAGGGACAGGGTTGGAAAACCATATGTACAGATCTAATGATTTATAAAGATATGGAAATTTCTACCCACATATTGGCACCCAAACACTCCTTCCCAAGAAATATGTTTGTATAGATAGATATAAAGAAAATGTGCCATTGACATGGACTGATTCCATTAAAATGTAAATATATTATGAAAGAACCATTCATTTTTGGTAACTTGATGTTTGTGGGGAGGTGGGGTAGAGGGAGAGCAGGAAAAGTATATCCAGTTCCCTTACCAGAAAAAAATTAATGCACAAAACTTGATGAAAATGCTATGTGTGTGTGTTTGTGTGTGTGTGTGTTTCCACCAAAAAAAGAATTAATACATGTCTTATCAAATTCATAAATAGATGTTCTTTCCTTTGACTATGTTATAACATTATACCCTATTCTATCACTAATCGCTTTAAACAATGATCAAGGTTAAATCTGATGTCATTATAAGTTCAATGATATGTCATAGTACTATGTGTTGCAAGTCTGGGATTTAGATTAATTTACCATTGTATGCAGTGTTGTGAAATTAAATGTTATAAGGCTATAAAATACCATATATTATTCCTCAGGAATTAATGTAATTCACAATATATTTCAACTTTTTTCTTTGAATTCACATAGGAAAAAAAAAGACATTCATTAAGGAACCAAAAATATACCTAGAAAAAATGTTAGATATGAGCCATAGTGTGTGTTTATATATGCTCATTAACTACTTAGGAAATAGAAGTTTATCAGAATATAATTGTCAACTAGCTTAGATATGAATTAATTTCTTTAGGGATTTGGATATAGAACAACAATTGTTTGGAAATTAGCTAGGCACAGAGAAAGGAGTGGGAAAAGAGTTAAAACAACAAAAACAAAAATAGGTCTGAATAATGAGCTCTTAACGATGTGAGTACATGTAAAATGCCCTAGAGGAGGAGGGGCATGTGAACATTAAGAAACACAAAAGAGGGACAACTAGGTGGTACAGTGGATAAAGCACCGGCCCTGGATTCAGGAGTACCTGAGTTCAAATCCGGCCTCAGACACTTGACACTTACTGGCTATGTGACCCTGGGCAAGTCACTTAACCCCAATTGCCTTACCAAAAGAAAAAAAAGAAGCACAAAAGAAAAGGAACAAACATTTATTGAGTGAAAACTATGTGTCACAGACTGTGCTAAACACTTCCTAAATATTACCTCATTTGATCCCCATCACAAATTTATGATGTAGGAGCTGTTATCTCCATTCTATAATTAAGGAAACTTAGGCAGAGATTAGTTGTCTTTCCCAGGATCTTGCAGCTCATAAGTGTCTGAATTTGGATTTGCATTCAAGTCTTCTTGATTTCAAGCCCATTTGCTGCATCGCCTGAGAACTGAAAAGAAAAAAGAAAGAAAAAAAAGCTCGATAAAGCAAAAGGAATTATAGTACTGGTGAGAGAAATGCACGGAAGACCTACTTTTACCTCAGAATTGTATATAGTAACAGCTCTTATAGGAAAAACTCTCCAACCACACTATTCACTCTTAGGTAAAAATGGTGCCAATGAGCCTGGAGTAGGATATATTAGAACTGGCAAACCACTTTATCATGCATTTGGGGGACTGAGTTTGCCCTGGGCCAATTTTCAATCCCAGTTTGTTCTGGAAGTTCATTTCTCAGTTAGCCCACCTGCTAGGCCTCCATTCTAGTAGCTCTAGAGAACTGGAAACTTTACAAATATGACAGAAGCTAAAATGGACTTAATGATAGCCAGGCTATTGTCTTTCAAATTATTTTTAAGAGTGAACAAAATCTGTGCATTTTTGAATTCAAATATGGATTCATTCATTAAGATGCCCCAGAGGTAACCAAATCTGTTCTTTTTATAGCTCCCTAGCCATTCACTTAGGATGAGACAGACACGGACAAAATAGGCTATTTTGATAAAGTTTAGTCCTGGTCATTTAACAAAATATATAGTGTATAGTTATATGTTCAACACCAAAAAAGGAGATACATTCATATGCAATTGAAATATATTATTAAAATTTTGTATAATCTAGGCTGCATTTACTCCAAAATATAAGCAGAGAATATATTTTTTAATAGAGAGCAGAAACATTTGTATAAATAAATTACACTACACTATGCTTTCTGAAACAACTGAAAAAATAAACATGTACTTGCTTATAAAAGTTTCATATTTCGTTGTTTCTTCTATAAGGAAATTAAAAAATAAAATGTTCCTCATTTTACTTTAGTGATTGTCAACTGGGGCGTCTCTTCTTTCTCTGCATAGGGCTTGTTCACTGTTCTAATAGCTATTGATCCATTCATAGTCTGCACTAGATAATGGTCATAAACATGGTGCTTTGTACATTCAAGCGGTTGTTTCACTTTACAAATAATTAAATGTAAAAATTGATCTTGACCAAAGCGTAGTATAGTGATGCAAGCACTGGACTTGGAGTCATAAAATTAATATATATTATAGCTGAGATCATGGACAAGTCACTTAACCTTTCAAAACCTTGTTTCTCTCACTTGTAACCTGAATATAATTATACCTGCAACTCATAGGATTAAATAATAATAATAATGAAGAAGGTCAATTGTAGCTGTGGAGTGCTTATATAAGAGGAAAAGCTATTATCATTATTACATTTTTCTTAGCTATGAATACTTAGTTAATTAGTAACAATAAAAAAAAAGAACCAAAACTTTAACAAGTAATTTCCATTTGGTGGAAAAATGCTGCTTTAAAGGTTTTCCATAAGCAACTCGCATTCATACATCAAAATTATGCTAAATTCTTTGAAATACCTAACAATACCTTTGTTCAATGTCCTTCTGATCAATAGTATTAGGAACAGCAATAATACATGAGACATATGCTCACAAGAGATATTGGCAACAGAGAAAAATCATGGGGGGAAATCTAACAGAAGAGTCCAAGGTGAATTCTATACATTTAATTCTATAAATATAATTTTACATATGAGTAGAGATGTACCATTTCATTTTGTATTTGCTAATATAACTAGGTAAGAATTTTTATTTGAGTTCTGATTGTTTGATTCAATTAAAAATATGTTTCCCTATTTATGGTAGCAAAGCTAATATGGAGTGGTTTCAACTGACCTACACATGCCTTCAAAAGCATTTTTTTTCTGAGAAGGGGTCCATTGTTCTCAGCAGAATACCCAACAGTACCATCACACCCACACACACACCCACACACCCACACCCACACCCACACACATACACACACACACACACACCCCTTTCCTTACCCCAAACAATATTACAAAGCCAAGTTCTATGGAATGTTTCACCTATATAAATTTTTTATTTGAATAAAAGTATTAGAAAGTACTTTCATCTTTTGAATTATTATTTAAAGTATCAGTGGGGTGACTAATTCTGGTATCATAAAAGAATGGATAGAAATGTCTTATCCCATTCACATATGATTTTGACTTCTGGCAGGTTATTATATTTTGAAAGGTCTCTACTGTTTGTACCTTAGAGATTATGATTATTTGATATGGAATTACCAATATTGGTCTTAAGTTTTATGGATCAATATTTTATTGAGGCATTTGTTGGCAAGAACTTGATATATGACAATCTTATAGTTTCAATAATATATTTGAACTTTCCACAATATTTTGAGGTCTCTATTTGTACTATGGGATTTTTCCTTTATTACTTCATGAAAGTGATCAAATACTTAATATAAAAATTTAGTACCCAGGTAATATCTTTCTTTTTTTTTTCTTTGCAGGGCATTGAGGGTTAAGTGACTTGCCAAGGGTCACACAGCTAGTAAGTGTCAAGTGTCTGAGGTCAGATTTGAACTTAGGTCCTCCTGAATCCAAGGTAGATGCTTTATCCACTGCACCACCTAGCTGCCCCTAGGTAATATCTTTTTTTCTTTTTTCTTTTTTCTTTTTTTTTTTTGCAGGGCAATGGGGGTTAAGTGACTTGCCCAGGGTCACACAGCTAGTAAGTGTCAAGTGTCTGAGGCTGGATTTGAACTCAGGTACTCCTGAATCCAGGGCTGGTGCTCTATCCACTGTGCCACCAAGCTGCCCCCAGGTAATATCTTTCTAAACATTTGATTGGTACTAAATTTGACAAATACTAAATTTCTATATCCTGTAGCAAAATGTTTCAGTTTTCATCATATACTTATGTAATCCATATTAAACACTAAATCTGGACTCCTTTATTCTATTCCTTATAATAGCACTGATCTGATTCCAATCATGATGACTCATTTATTTGTTAGACACATATTTAAAATTATTGTTGCCTGATGAGTTCATATAGATTTTTATTCCTGATTTGAATCTCCAGCATTTCATAGCTCCTAATGAGAAGTAAACAGCAATTACTAACAATTGAGATATCCAATAATGATGCTTGGTTATTTCAAATATGTTTCTGTAAATCACTTATCTATTTTTTTCACATGTTCCCCAAAATGTCTATCAGTACTCTTCCTCCTTTCTGGAAATGGTGTTAGTCTTAATATAGATGCCCCAGGGTTATTGGTTCAATTTTTTCATTTATAATACATCGTAGTTCCCTCCTTCCCCAAACAAGGTTACTTTCCCAAACTGTCATAGTTCATTTTAGATGAATATTTTACATTAATATAGATATGGGAAACTTCTAATTAGTTTAAATGTATTCTTCCTACTAAGCTTTGATTTCATGGTGCCAATAAATCTTCTTTATCATCTTTAGCCACAGTCTTCTCCTTGATATCTTTTGTGTCTTGATATCAATATATCTTGCTTGGAGGGGACTAAGGTATCATTTTCACTCATTGGTCCATGTGACCTCTGTAGTCAATCCCAAATCCTTCCAGTGCTAATTAAGTTTGCATAGTTATAGACCTGTATTCTTTTCAAAGTCAGATGTTATTTTGTTATCATTGGAGAATTTCCATGAGATATGTAATGTTTTATTTCAGTGGAGACATGTAACAAATTTAATACTACAGACTAATTAATTTAAAATGAATGAATGAATGAATAAAAGATAATTTATTGAGAATTTACTATGTATCAAGAATTATACTAAGCATTGAGGATACATATAGAAAATCAACATATTCCTTGCTTACAATGTACTCAAACTATGATTGGAAAAGGCAACACATATAGGAAGTTGCAGTTTTATGGAAGATAGTTCAGTGTTGATAGTCCTTAGAATTCTGGGCAGTGTAGCTGGCAAGACCCAATGGTTCTGAGATTTAAAAGGATGATTGTAATTGGTGACTCCTTATATAAGCAATGTGTCTGGCCAAATCCTTATTGCCTCTGATGAGCTTGTAAAAAAGCTGGTTAATGGGAAGAGAGGAGTTTGAGTGATTGAGGGTAATATATACTCTGGCCTCCTTTCCACAACTATGGGGATGAGCATCCAGCCAGGAGAGGAAATGGGTCATAGGCAGAAAAGCTTAGGAGTACTGAAGATCTATTTTATTGGGATTTGGGTAGGGGCAAGTTATGTTAGGAAGGCAATGACTTTCTGTATTTTAAACATCTATGTCTTCTGGTTCTTTGTTGGAATTTAAAATGAAAATAGTTCACTTTGAATCATTTAATTTTAAAGCCACATTTAGTTCTCTTTACCCTAGATAGTGATGGATATAAGACTTAGCAGAATCATAACTGACTTAAATTGTTTCCTTGAATAGTGATTTATAGCATTTTATATGATATATAGCTATGATTTCTTCTTGTGAAAATTGATGTTTCACATGCTTTGACCATTTGTCTCCTGGTGAATGTTTCTTATTTTTATGAATTTGTCTGAATTCTTTATATATTTGGAAAACTTGCTAGAAATATTTTTCCAGTTTTCTGGATTTTCCCCCTAAATTTAGCTACATTAAGTTTGTTTTTGTAAAATGCTTTTTTAGTTTCCTGAAATTTAAATTATCTGTTTTATTCCCCACAATGCCTTCTAATTCTTCTATGATAATCTACTCTTCCCTTATATAGATCTGACTGGTGAATTTTTACATGTTGCCCTGTTTTACTTATGATAGCAACCTTTATGTTTAAATCATTTATTCATTTTGACATTAGCATGGTATATGGTATGAGATGTTGTTCTATGTCTAGTTTCTGCTATATAACTTTCCTGTTCATCAAGCAGTTTTTTTTTTTTTTTGTCAGATGTTGAGTTCTTACCCTCAAAGTTATGAGCTTTGATTCAATCAAACCCTAGATTACTATGGTCTTTTACTACTATGTATGATGTGGCTCATCTATTCCACTGATCCATGACTATAGTTCTTAGACAGTACCAGATTGTTTTCATGATTAAATCTTGTAACATGGTTTGCAATCTGGAACTGATAGGCCACCTTCCTCCATATTTTTTTTAATTGAATCCCTTGATATTCATGACCTTGCTTTTTCAGATGAATTTTTAAAAAAAATTTTTTTTCTTGCTCTATAAATTAGTTCTTAGTAGTTTATTTGATATGGCACTGAATAAGTTAATCACTCAGGTAGAATTATCATGAGCAAGTAATATTTCTTGAATCATTTTGATATGACATTATTTGTGTGAAAAGTATTTTGTGATTGTATTCAGATAGTTCCTGGGTTTGTCTTAGCAGGTAAACTTCCAAGTATTTTATAGTTTTTGCAGTTATTTTAAATAGAAATGCACTATCTTTTCCTCCTTGCTTTTGTTAGTAGTATATAAAATGCTGATGATTTATGTGAGTTTATTTTATATCCTGAAACTTTGTTGAAGTTGTTAATTATTTCAATTAGTTTTTAAAATTGATTCTCTAGGACTCTCTAAATGTACCTTCATATCATCTGCAAAGAGTCCTAGATCTATTTTTTCATTGTTTATTGAAATATCTTCATTTTTTTCCATATCATAGTAATAGCTAGCATTTCTAGAATAATATTCATTATTAGTGGTGATAATGTGTATCTTCACTTATTTTATTGGAAAAACTTTAAGTTGATTTCTATTACAGATAATACCTGCTTTTAGATACAGGTTATTAGCATTTTGAGAAATGTTCCTTGATCCCTATGTTTACTAGGGCTTTTCTTTTCTTTTCTTTTTTAAACTAGGAATGGTATTTTATTTTGTTGAAAGCCTTTTCTCCATCTCTTGAGATAATCATATTTTTCTAACTCCATAAAATAGTTTTTGTTAGTTTGATTGGTATTGCACTGAATAAGTAAATTCGCTCAGACAGAATTGTCATTTTTCTTTTATTGGCTAAGCTAACCCATGAGCAAGTAATATGTCTCTAATTGTCTAAATTTATCTTTATTTTTGTGTAAAATATTTTGTAATTGCGGTCATATAGTCCCTGGGTTTGTCTTGGCAGGTAAACTCCCCAATATTTATATTGTCTGCCATTGTTTTAAATATAAAATGTTATTGATTTAGGCCAGTTCCTTTAATCTACTACAACTTTGAGGTTGTTTCAATTACTTTTTTTAGTAGATTTTTTAGAGTTCTCTAAGTACACCATCACATATTCTGTAAAAAGTGATTGTTTTGTTTCCTTATTAGCTATTTTTATTCCTTCAATTTATTTTTCTTGTCCTATTGCTAAAGCTAACATTGCTAGGCCAGTATTTCAGTATAGTGTTAATAATACACATCTTTACTTTACTCCTGATCTTGTTGGCATGTCTTCACATTTATCCCTGTCACAGATAATGCTTGCTCTTGGTTCTAGATAAATATTATTTAGATTTTTTTTGTATTTTTTGTTTGTTTGTTTTGGAATGCAATGAGGATTAAGTGGCTTGCCCAGGATAACACAGCTAGTAAGTTTTAAGTGTCTGAGGCCGGATTTCAACTCAGATCCTCCTGAATCCAGGGCTAGTGCTTTATCCACTGTACCACCCAGCTGCCTCCTATTACTTAGAATTTTAAGAAATGCTCTATTGATTTCTAAGCTTTCTAATGTTTTTAATAGTAATGGGTTTTGCATTTTGTCAATGGATATTACTGTATATTTAATGATAACATCATTATTTTTATTATTATTATTGATATGGTCAATTATGCTAATTTTTCCCCTAAAATATAACCAACTGGGGCAGCTAGATGGTGCAGTGGATAGAGCACTGGCCCTGGATTCAGGAGTACCTGAGTTCAAATCCAGCCTCAGACACTTGACACTTACTAGCTGTGTGACCCTGGGCAAGTCACTTAACCCCAATTGCCTCACCAAAATATATATATATATATATATATATGTATAACCAACCCTGCATTCCTGGCATAAATCGTACCTAGTCATAGTTAATGATCCTTGTGATATATTGTTTTAATCTCCTTGATAGTTTTTTATAAAAAATTTTTGCATCATATTAATTGAGGAAATTGGTCTATTATTTTTTTTCTCTGTTTTTTACTTCCTTAGTTTAGGTATCAAAACCATATTTGTATCATAAAGTGGATTTGGTAGAACTCCTTAATTGCCTATTTTCCCAAATGGTTGGTATAATATTGGCATTAATTTTTTAAAGGTTTGGAAAAATTTACTTACAAATCCATCTGTTCCTAAGATTTTATTTTTCCCTTAGGAAATTCATTGTTAACTTATTCACTTTCATTTTCCAAGATAGGGTTATTTAAGTATTTAATTTTCTTTTCTGTTAATTTGAGTATTTTTTAAAAAAATAAATATCCATTCATTTCACTAAAATAGTCATATTTATTGGCATGCAATTGGGCAAAATAGCTCCTAATTATGGCTTTAATTTCCTCTTCATTTTGTGGTGAATTCATTGTTTCCTTTTTGAACCTGGTAATTTGACTTTCTTCTTTCCTTTCTTCATTTAATTAACCAAAGGTTTATCTATTTTATTATTTTTTTTCATAAAACTAGTTCCCGTTTTTAGTTGTTAGTTCATTTTTTCAATTTTATTAATTTATTCTTGGACAGGTAGGATTTCTATTTAGCTGCTTAATTAGTGAATTTTAATTTGTTCTTTTAAAAATTTTTTTAAGTTTCAGGCCAATTCATTGATCAGTTCTTTCTCTCTTTTATTGATGTATGTATTTAGAGATAGATATATTTCCCTTTGTTTTTCTTTGCCTGTATCCCAAAAATTTTAGGATGCTTGCTCATTGTTATCATTATCTTTAATGAAACTATTGATTATTTCTATGATTTGTTCTTTTATCCAACTATTCTGTAGGATTAGTTTACTTACTTTCAAATGACCTTTTAACCATAGCCCTTTATTAAATGTAATTTTTATTGCATTATGATTTGAAAGGGGTACATTTAAAATTTTTGCTTATTTGCATTGGTTTGTGAGGTTTTTAATGCCCTAATAAGTGATAGTTTTTTGTGAAGGTGCCATGTACAGCTGAAAATTATAATTTTCTCCAAAGGTCTATCATATCTAACTTTTCTAAGATACTATTCATCCCCTTGACTTCTTTCATGTTTATTTTGTGGTTAAGTTTATCTAGTTCTGAAAGGGGAAAGTTGAAGTCCCTTCTCCAGTATAGTTTTACTCTCTATTTACTCAGGGAGTAGAGTGGGGAGGAAGAGAGGAATAGAATTAGGAATTCAAAACTTCAAATTAAAATATTTTTAAAATGGAGGGGGGCAATAATGTAGGCTCCTTGAGGGCAGGGACTATCTCACTTTGGTATTTTTATCCTCAGTGCTTAGCATATACTATAATATAATAAAGGCATTCTTATTCCTTCAGTTTCCTAATCCTTAAAATGAAAATGGCAATACCTGTATATTTGTTTAATTCAATTCAATAAGCACTTATTGAGCATCTCTATATTTCAAGCACCATGATTAGCCTGGAGGATAGGAAGAAAAATGAACAGTCCCTGCTCTTCCAGAAGCTTATGGTCTATTGATGATAAGGAACAAATAAGATAATATATACCAGGTGTATTGTAAACCTTCAGGCATTATAAATGTTAAATATAATTATTACTCTGTGGAACCACAAAAAATAATGCTAGCATTTTATTAAGAAAAGAGCTCAGTGGTACTCTCAAATGCTAAAGACCTGTCATGGAACCCCCTGTTCTGAAAAATAAGCACCCAGACAGCCCTCTCCTCATTCCCACAGTATGGCAAGATAATAATAAAGAACTGTTAATGAGGAGAAAAGCTTTAAATATGTTAGCATTTCAGCTCTTAAACCTGTAAATGATAACGACTTTGAAATGCCTTAGAACTTTGATCAATGCAATGACCAACCACCATTCCAGGAGGCTGATAAAGAATGCCACTTACACAAAGAGAGTGATAAACTCAGGATGCTGAATAAAACATGGAGTGTCTCATTTTCCATCATGCCCAATGCAAGCAATCAAACAAAGCTTTACTTGACTATAAATAATTGTTACAAAGGCTTTGATTTTCTTTTTTTGAAAATGGGTTGGGGGGTGGTGGAAGGAGAGACAGAGATGAAATAACAAAAAAAAAAAGAGAAGAAAGAAAAGGGAGTCATAGTTGTTTCTTTTTATTTCTCTTCCTAACCTCCCTCCTGACCCTCAATGCTTAGCACAGTGCCTGGCACATAATAGAAGCTTAATAAATGCCTGTTAACTTAACCTAATGCATCTTTTATTTTAATGGAGAAAAATGACAGAAGAAAATGGCTGCCAGACAAGTAGTACTGCTTTGAAAGCAACAGGTTGACTTTATTATATACTGAAAAAGAAAAGCTAGCTGTACAGAATTGAGACCCACAGTTTCCTTTTCAATCTCCTTTTTTTACTATACATGTGGAAATGACCATCTTATTGAGAGTTGGTCAAGTTCAGAAAAACAATTTTAAAAATTGGGGGCAGCCAGGTGGTACAGTGGATAGAGCACCAGCCCTGGAGTCAGGAGGACCTTAGTTCAAATCTTGCCTCAGACACTTGACACTTGCTAGCGGTGTGACTCTGGGCAAGCGACTAACCTTCATTGCCCCATCAAAAAAAAAAATTATGTTAATTAAAAATGTCTTAGGATTTGTGGAGTGCATGGGATATATTTAGACGGAGTAGAAACAAGCCTAAGTATTCTTTCTTGAATATTCCTTGCTTTAGAAAAGTATGAGTAGCATCATGCCTAAAATAATCTATTATTCCCCTTAAGCACCCTGGTGTTGACCAGCATTGAGTGCATCTAAAAACCGATGAATCTCTCCTTTGAGTGAAGGTATAAGATAAATAGTAACTTGAATTTCTTGATTAAAGCACCTCAGTATGAGGATCACTGTATATGGCTTTGAACAGAGATAGTATTCTAGGAAGTGAGCTGTTAAAGACAATTGGCAGAGTACATATCACAAAGTTTATAACCACTGACAGTAGGTCTTATGAACCACCAATTGACCATGCTTATTCTAAAACTATGAGAGCCATATTTAATGAACATGGTTATGCCAAAGTACCCAGGAAATAGCTTAGAATTCATAACATGTTAGAAATTAAAAGCATTATAGAGGTCATCTAGTCCTACCTTCTCCTTTTATAGGTGAGAAAACAGAAATCTAGGTAGTTGAAATGGTGACCTCAAGACCAGAGATTCTAACTTGTTTATTCCTATGGTATGGGGATTAGGAAGGGAGTGGGGAACAACATGATAAGGGTTGGTTGATTTAAAATTAAACCAATAGTTAGAATCCAGTACCGATTTTGTTATCAACCTAAATATATTTTCAATAAGGATAGATGTCTTGATTCCAATCTTTTTAATAATTTATTTTAAAATAATTTTTGATCAACATTTTTATTTAATGTTTTGAGTTTCAAATTCTATCCTTCTTCCCCCTCTCCCCTCCCAGAGGCAGTATTCAATCAGATATAAGTTATACATATTCAATTATGTAAAACATTACCATATTGGTCATTTTGTAAAAGAAAACTGTAATAAAAGAAAAAATAAAAGAATTTGAAAAATAGCATGCTTCAGTCTGTATTCAATCACTATCAGTTTTTTCTTTGGAGGTGGATAGTATGCTTCATCATTAGACCTTTGGGATTGTCTTAGATCCTTATTGCTGAGAATAGTTAAGGCATTCGCAGTTCTTCATCAAATAATATTTCTGTAACTATGCACAACATTCTCTTGGTTCTGCTCACTTCACTATACATCAGTTCATATAAGCTTTCCAGGCCTTTCTACTTGTCATTTCTTATAGCACAATAATATTCCATCACAATCATTTACCATAGCCTTTTTAGCTATTCCTCAATTGGTGGGCATTCCTTTGATTTCTAATTCTTAGCCACTACAAAAAACAAAACAAAACAAAACAGAGCTGCTAGAAATATTTTTTGTGCAAATAGGTCTTTTTCCTCTTTTTGGGTATATCTTTGGGATATAAGCCTAGCAGTGGTATTGCTGGATAAAAGGGTATGCACAGTTTGATAGCACTTTGAGCATAATTCCAAACTTCTCTTCAGAATGGCTAGATCAGTTCATAACTCCACTAACAGTAGGGTAACATCACAGTTTTCCTATCTCCCCTTCTGGACTCCATTCTTGCTAGAGCAATTTGATCTAAAAACTGTAGTAAGCACTGTGGACTTAAGATAATATCAAACACCATTAAAATACTAGAACCAAGCCCTTTAACTGGTAACATAACATAACATAACATAACATAACATAACATAACATAACATAACATAACATAACATAACATAACATAACATCTTACCAGAACTCCATCTGAGTCCAGAGGATTATGTAAAGAATTAATTGTTATTTGAGGTTTTTATGCCTTAGCGCGCACTGGCCTGGGGCTCCCCAAATCGCAGGGTGCTCTACCCACTGGTTGTAGCCATTTCCAGGGCTCTGGCACCTCACGTCATCACCACTCGCCAACGCCTACATGGACCTGGCAAAATTATAATGATTGGAAGCCTAGTGAGGGCAGTCATGTGACTGTCAGAGCGGCCATCCCATTGGCTGGGGCTGTGTGGGGAGTTTCTAGGTTTGGGGGAGGAGAATTGGGCATTCTAGGTGGAAGCTGGAAAGCTACAGGCGTTCTGCTGCATATTTTCAGCTGATTCCTGGGCAGTGGTATTTTTTCAGATATTATAATTTCCCTTTCCCTATTTTATTTCCTTTCCCTTGATCCTACTGATCCTGTTTGTGTTTTGTTTTTAAGTTTGTTCTTGTTAAAATAAATCTTGTTCTGTTTTGAGGGAGGCTGTCGGTCTCCCTCCTTGCCCCAATATTTCAGCGAGCCGCTTAGCTAGCACTCCCCAATTAAAAATTGGTCCCCACAATTAATTGTCTTTAAATTCATATCCTTAGAAATGTTTAGCGTGGTCAATAAGGTATACAGAAACTAGAAACTGTGAAGAATACACAGAGAAAATGCTTATATCACAACCTTGCATGCTATCAGTCTTGATTTAACAATCCTAATTTTATTCAGAAACCTGGAATTTTCTTCGTTCCCTTCCTTGTTTAACTCAGATAAAATAGAGAACTAAAATAAATCATTTTGAATGGTATAAAATTATGCCCACAGAAATGGGCCTTCATTCAGGACTTTACTTTAAAGGCAAGCATTTTGACCACAGCTTTAAGTTTATACACTAAAAATGTACTCAAAAAATTATTTCATGGTCAAAGGATATGAACAGGCAATTTTCTGATGAAGAGATAAAAGCTCTCTATTCCCATATAAAAAAAATGCTCTAAATCACTATTGATTAGAGAGATGCAAATTAAAACAACTCTGAGGTACCACCTGATACCTATCAGATTGGCTAATATGACAAAAAAAGGAAAATAATAATGTTGGAGAAGCTGTGAAAAAATTGCAACACTAATGCATTGTTGGTGGAGCTATGAACTGATCCAACCATTCTGGAGAACAATTTGGAATTATGCCCAAAGGCTTATAAAGCTGTGCATACTCTTTGACCCAGCAATACCACTTTTGGTTCTTTTCCTTAAAGAGATCAAAACAAGGGAAAAGGACCCACATGTACAAAAATATTTATAGCTGCTCTTTTTGTGGTGGCAAGGAATTGGAAGTTGAGGGGTTGCCCATCAATTGGGGAATGGCTGAATAAGTTGTGTTATATGAATGTAACAGAATTCTATTGCTCTGTAAGAAAAGATGAGCAGGAGGTGTTCAGAGAAACCTGGAGAGACTTGCATGAACTGATGATGAGTGAGATGAGCAGAACCAGGAGTACATTATACGCAGTATCATCAACATTATGTGTTGATCAACTGTGGTAGATTAGATTCTTCTCATCAATCCAATGGTACAAGAAAGTTCCAAAGGACTCATGATGGAAAAGGCTCTCCAAATCTAGAAAAAAAAAGGAACTGTGGAATATGGATGCAGATTGGACCATACTACTACTTTTGTTTTTGGTGCTGTTGTTTTTCTTTTTTTGAGGTTTTTCCTTTTTGCTCTGATTCTTCTCTTATAACATGACTAATGCAGAAATATATTTAATGTTATTACATATGTATATGTATATGTATATGTATATGTATATGTATATGTATATGTATATGTATATGTATATGTATGTGTATGTGTATGTGTATATGTATATGTATGTGTATGTGTATATATATATATATATATATATATATATATATATATATATACTTAACCTATATCAGATTGCCTGATGTCTGGGGGAAAGGGGAGGGAGGGAGAAAAATTGGAAATCTTATATAAACAAATGTTGAAAACTATCTCTAAATGTAACTAGAAAATAATAAAATACTTTTATTTAAAAAAATTATTTCACAGGGATGGTGAATACATCAACTTTTAAATTAAAAATTCCATGACTTAACCCTTTAAAGAACCAGCAAATGATCTTCTCTTTCTTTATCCAGGAAATCAATGTTAGAAATTATATGAGCAAGACTGGCATATGGATTCAAAATTTTCAAACTTATACTCTTTCATGCCCCATTTATAACATCTCAATGTAGTCTTTCTGATTAAGTTTGCTGAACAGTTTTTATACCAGCCCAACTATACTCATCTCTCCAGCAAATCCTTTAAATTGCTTATGAAAATTAACAAGTTATCTATTTTTTAATAGAGGGAGGTTACATTAGGTAAAACTGTTCTCTACATTAAAATATTCTCATTAAATTAAAAAAGAAATGTTCAAAGAAAATAATTTTTCCTTTCTGATTATGTAAATTGAATTTGAATATTGTTTGAATCTCTCTGATTTTTCTTATTTTATCTTTCTTTTCCTGATCTTGTTTAAAAAAGTCACATATAATATACTAGAAAAAACATGGAGTTGTGAGAATCTAATGTGATAATATACATAATGCTTGATATAAATGTTAACTGTTTGTTATTGTTATTGTGTTCTCTGGTGTCCCAGAACATAGTATACTAAATTCCATTTGTTGTCTAATTCATGTAAAGAAGTGGAAGTGACATAATAGTGTTGAATCTTCAAATGCTACTATCTAAGCTTTAATGCATCCCACTTTAACCAGTTTTCATCCATGATATAACACACCCCACTTCTATTAGTCATTCAATGCACTTGAACAAAAGGTAGAGAAAGAGAACTAAGTGTGAGAGACTAAGAATTTGAAGTCATTGATAATAATTGCAATCATGAAACCCAAGTGGTGTAGGTATAAATGTGACAGTGAAAAAGAGATCTTAGAAATGAGTGTGTACTAAAAACTTGTTATTAAGATTACAAGACCCAGCATGACATTAATTTATGAAAGTTTAAATAGTCTAAAATGGCATTACCATGAGAAATTGTCTCCAATTTTTAATTGAAATCACCGGGAAGATAACATTCACTCTACAGGAATTGATAGATACGTGATGAAATAGTGGTTGCTAGAGAACAGAGATTGAACTAGCATGGCAAGTTTGCCTTAACTTTTGCAGGCAATATGGGGAGATTAACCTTTTCTCCTCAATGTGGATAATTTGCCACCTAATCAGCATTGGGTTGCACCCTCTGCTACCTGGTGCTATGTACACCTCTCTCCAGTAAGTACTTGCTAAAGCTCTGAGTTCTACTTGGCTTGGGAAGCCATATCAAAACATATTCAAAACAAATCATACATTGGACATATGTAAAGATATATTTTAGAAACAGCTAACAAAATAATAATTGCAAAGTATTAACAACCAAATGAGAAGTGTTTCAAAGCATTAATAATTATGAGAAAAGTAAATCAAAACAGTGGTGAAGGTAGGTGGTACAATGGATACAGTTCCAGGTTTGGAATCAGGAAGACTCATCTTTCTGAGTTAAAAACTGGACTCAGACACTTACCAACTGAGTTACCTTGGGAAAGTAATTTAATCCTGTTTGCCTCAGTTTCCTCATCAGTAAAATTAGATAGAGAAGGAAATGGCAAACCATTCCAATATCCTTGCCAAGAAAACCCCAAATGTCATCATTTGGAGTAAACTCAACAATCCAACTCAACCCAATTTAACCTGACGGTTGGGAAGGACTCAACAACAATAATAAAACAACAATGTCAGAATACTCATTAGATTTTAATTCACATGCAGCAAATTGGCAAAGATGAAAAAAGATAAGCCAGTGTTAGAAATTACTACAGGTATACTAGAGCATTGTTGGTAGAGCTGTAAATTAATAGTATAATTTTGGGAAAAAATCAATTTGCAATTATGCAAATCAAGTGATTAAAATGTATATATGTTTTGACCCAAAGATTCCATAGTTGGGCTTATGCCCTAAAGAGGCCATTGATTAAAAAAAGTCCTCAGATACATTAAAATATTCATAATAGTACTTCCTGTGACAGCAAAGAATTAGAAGCAAAGATTTTCAATAATTGAACAACTGCTTAACACATTGTTTCATGAATGTAATTGAATATTATTGTTGTATAAGAAATGTTGAATATAATGAAGGCAGAGAAACATGGAAAGATCTACATGAAATAATACCAAATGATGAAAGAAGAACCAATAAAAAAATACACTAATGATGTAAAAAGAAAGAATATCACATGCATAAATGCATATAATCAAAATTTAACATTGCAAGATTATATAGAACAGGCATGGCTCAAAAGAAAAGACATTCCCAAACCACCCATTTGCAGAAATTCACATTGCATTTTTCTGATGATCAGTTGTGTTGATTTTTTCCTCTTTATCTTTTTTTTTTCTTTAAATACTATTTTTTATATTGGAAAGCTTTCTGGAAGAGAGAAGAGTGATAATAGGGAAAACTATGGTGATTTGAAAGATAACAATAAAATTACATAATTAAGAACAAAAGAAAACATAAGCTTTATTTCACAGCTTTATTTCATTATTTCTCTGTTCAGAGGTTGAAAGCATGATTCATTTTCATATTTAAATTGTATTGTATCAATCAGAGTTCTTCACTCTCTAAGGTGTTTTTCCCCTTTTGATATTGTTATTATTAGAATTATCCTCTTTGTTCGGCTTTTATCACTCTTCATGAATACTTTCCCACATGTTTTGATGTATTTGAATATGACTTATGAAGGTGTAGTTGGGTCAAAGGTCAAAGACCATGTAGTAACTTTTTTGGTAAGGTTTCCAAATTTTTCCAGAGTTGTTGGACTATTTTACAGTGCTACCAACAGTGAATTAATGTTCCAATTTTTCACACATGTCCTCCAACAATTTTATTTTCCCATTTTTCAACACTAAATTTTGTTATGATGAGGTGATATGTCAGAATTGTGTTAATTTCAATTTGCTTAATAATTATTTGGAACATTTTTCACATGATTGTTGATTATATTTTTTTCTTTTGAGAGCTGCCTATTTGTATTATTTGATAACTTGTTTTGAAAAATCTGAATCTATATCATGAGTATTATGGATATCATCTTTATTGCAGTTATTACTAAAATATTTTTCAAGTTACTGTTTCCCTTCTAATTTGAACTTAATTGATTTTTTTTTTGCCAAATATTTTCAATGTTCAATAATTAATACTTTGTCTCCTGTGGAAAAAAAAAAAGTGTGTATGCCATATTTGGTCAAGAACTTTTCTATCCATAGTTCTGAAAAGTATCACCTTCTCTAATCTTCTTATTTGTTCATGGCATCAGTATTATATTCAAGCTAAGCATCTACTTGGATGTTTTTGTAGCAATAGTATGAGATGTTGATCTAAAAATCATTGTTGCCTTTCCACACTACCCAGAAGAGAGGTCTTTACAGTGTTTTTCTCCGTTTCTGTTGTAACCTTAAAGAGAAACTTTTACAATGCCTGGAGCCCTGGGTGTCTTGCAGATAAAGGAGGAGGATATCCTCAAATTTCTGCTGCAGGAATCCATTGGGGTGGCACTAATTTGGATTTCCAAATGGAACAGTATATCTACAAAAGGAAGAGTGAGGGTGTCTACATCAGTAACTTGAAGAGAATTTGGGAAAATCTTCTGCTCTCTGCTCATGCCATTGTTGCCAAAATCCTGCGGATGTTAGTGTCATCTCATCCAGGAACACTGTCCAGCAAGCTGTTCTGAAATTTGCTGCTGCCACTGGCGCTACACCTATTGCTGGACGCTTCACCCTGGCACCTTCACTAACCAGATTCAGGAAGCTTTCAGGGAACCTCACCTCTTGGTAGTCACTGATCCTCGGGCAGATGACCAGTCTCTCAGCGAAGCATCATATATTTTAACCTCCCAACTATTGCATTGTGCAACAGGTTCTCCACTTTGCTATGTGGACATTGCCATTCCATGCAACAACATGGGAGCTTACTCCATGGGTTTGATGTGGTGGATGCTGGCGTGTGAAGTCCTATGTATGCATAGTACCATCTCTTGTGAACATCAGTTGGAAGTGATGCCTGATCTTTACTTCTATACTGATCGAGAGGAGATCGAGAAGGAAGAACAGGCTGCGGCTGGGAAGGCAGTGACAAAGGAAGAATTTCAGGGTAAATGGACTGCCCCTGACCCAGAATTCACTGCTGCTCAACCAGAGGTGGCCGATTGGTCTGAGGGAGTGCAGGTGCCATCTGTGCCCATTCAGCAGTTCCCTACTGAAGACTGGCGCACTCAGCCTGCTACCAAGTACTGGTCTGCGGCTCCTACTGCTCAGGCCACTGAGTGGGTAGGGACTAACACAGAGTGGTCCTAAATTTTACCTCAGGTGCTCTAATAGAGAAGGAAAAAATTCTTGAAGGAAAATAAATCTTGATTTCTTAAAAAAAAATCAATAATTGTTACCAGATTGATTCATTATATCCCAAACTTTAAGGTCTTTCATTTGATAGAATACTATGTTGCTAGAAGGTTTTGATTCTCTATCTTGTGTACATAATTAATTTCACTGATTAACTCTGCTATTTTTAATCAGTACCAAATAGTTTTAAGGACTAATATTTTGTAATATAGTTAAAGATTTGGGAAAATTAAGCCTCTTCACAGTTTTTCTCTTTTTATTTTCCTTGATATTCTTGACCCTTTCTTCTTCCAGATGAATTTAGAATTATTTTTCCAACACAATAAAGTAGCTTGAGTGGATACTGAATCTATAAATAAAGTTGGGTAATATTGTAATTTTGTTGTATTGGCATTGTCTATTTATGAGAAATAATTATGAGAGAAATAAATTTCTCTCATTATTTTAATGTGTTTAAAAATTGTTTATAAGGTATTCTAAATTTATCTTCATATAATTTTGTGGGTCTTATTCATAATATTTCATATTTTCAAAGTGTATTTAGAATGTTATTTATTTTTCTATCCTTTTAGATTATAATAGTATGCAAAAAGGCTAATGTATGTGTTTTTATTTTATATACTGCTATTTTTCTGAAATTATTGTTTTAATTAATTTTAGGTGCATCTCTAGGGTTGTCTAAGTAGACAATCATATCACCTAGAAATAGCAACACAAACATTATTTCATATATTTCCCTTCTTTTAGATTGTTCTTATTGTCATTCATTCATGTCTGATTCTTCCTGACCCCTTGGACATGAGGTATATCAGGTCTTTCTTTCATCCACTACATCCCAAAGTCTGTCCAAACTCAGGTTCATTGCTTCCATGACACTATCTTTTATTTTTTTATTTATTTTTTTTTGTAGTGAGGCAATTGGGGTTCAGTGACTTGCCCAGGGTCACACAGCTAGTAAGTGTTAAGTGTCTGAGGCTGGATTTGAACTCAGGTACTCCTGACTCCAGGGCCGGTGCTCTATCCACTGCGCCATCTAGCCGCCCCAACACTGTCTATTAATCGCCATCATCAGCTGTCCTCTTTTCCTTTTGCCTTCAACTTTTTCCAACAAAAGTGTCTTTTTCAGAGTCCTGTTTTCACATTATGTAGCAAAGTTTTTCAACTTTAGCTTCAGTATTTGTCCTTTTAATGACTTGCCTGAATTAATTTAGGTATGGATTGATTTGATTTTGTTATCCAAATGACTCTCAAAAGTCTTCTCTAGCACAATTTTTTTTTTTTTAGTGAGGCAATTGGGGTTAAGTGACTTGCCCAGGGTCACACAGCCAGTAAGTGTGAAGTGTCTGAGGCCGGATTTGAACTCAGGTACTCGTGACTCCAGAGCCGGTGCTCTATCCACTGCACCACCTAGCTACCCCTTCTCTAGCACAATTAAAAAGTGTTGATTTTGTTGTGCTCAACTTATAGTCTAACTGTTGTAGCTACATCTTACTATTGGAAAAACAACAACAGCATGGTTTTGATTATACATACCTTTGTGGTAAAGATTAAGTCTCTTCTTGTTAGTATGCTATCTAGATTTTCCATACTTTTCGTCACAAGATTCAAATGTTGTTGTTTTTTTTAATTTCATGACTGCAATCACCACCTGTAGTGATCTTTCAGCCCAAGAATATAATGCCTAACACTGTTTCCATTTCTTTTGCTTCTTCTATTTGCCAGGAAGAGATAGGACTGATTCTTCTTCAATTTCTGCCGCCAGAGTGGTTTTGTCTGCCTATTTTAGATTGTTGATATTTCTCTTAGCAACCCACACTCATACCTTTACTCTAACTCTTCTTTTGGATGTTCTCTATGCCTTCCATTCCTTTTACTCAATGGTAAGAAGAAACAGAAAATGATTTATAAAAGATGCTCAAAACTTTTGGATATATGAAAAATTATGAATGAGCACATATTTTTCACTTTCATAGATAATCCTTCAGGTGTTTTTAAAGTCTTTGCGTTTTCTCATCCCATTATTACCAGAAGAGAATCAGAGAAAGGATTAGTGTTAATGACTTGATATAAAACATAGAAAGACTCTCTTCTATGGCCCTTATACAAATCATTGGAAATCACTCTCACTAAGGCAGGGGTGTTTTGGATTCACAAGAGACAATGTGGTGGAAGCTAGGTGGCACAATGGATAAAACACAGGCCCTGGATTCAGGAGGACCTGAGTTCAAATCTTGCCTCAGACACTTGACAGTTACTAACTGTGCGACCCTGGGAAAGTCACTTAACCCTCATTGCCCCACAAATAACAACAACAACAACAAAAACAAATACTAAACTAAACTAAAAAACACAAACAAAACAGAATAAAAAAATGAAATAATATATGTTAAGCACTTTGGCAACTTTAAATTTCCATATTCATGCCAGTTGGTGGTGGTGGTGGTGGTGTTGCTACTGTTGTTATTGTTTATTACTAATTATTATTATTATTATTATTATTGGTAATAGTAGTAGTAGTAGTAGTAGTAGTAGTAGTAGTAGTAGTAGTAGTAGTAGTAGTAGTGATGGTGGTGGTGGTGAGAGTAGTGACCGGGCCTCTGGTCTGAGAATGATCTCAGAGCATTATATTGAACTCCTTCTATGCTCAAACAACACTTATAAAGAAATACAGAAGAATACTTATACACATTTTAAAAATGTGTTCTCTGGGGAAAATATATGCCCACACTTTTAAATTTAATCTTCATTATTAACACTTTCCTAAGTTTATAAAACTGACACCATTATAAATTAAGCCTTGATGTATATAGCACTGTTAATTTCTGAAGTGTAAATATTCACACTGAAATTTTAACAATCAGACACTCAGGCTAGTTAGAGCTGGCTCCAGCATATCCCTGTAGTAAGGACTGTGATGTACTTTCTCCTTCATAGTTTATCAGAGTTGCCTTTGCATTTATTGTCTTTCCTTTTTTTAATTCTTTCAATCTCAAAATTTCATTCATTATTAAAATACTTTGAGATGATAATAAAAAAAAACAACAACAGAAAACATATCTACATCAAGGAATACTAGGGAATGATGATTGAGTTATTGAATAGGATGTTTATTCAATAAAGAATGTGAGATTAAATTGAGGAAAGTACTCCTGCTACTGACTTTTCTCAACTCTTTTCTTTCTTTTTTTCTTTTTTTTTGTGGGGCAATGGGGGTTAAGTGACTTGCCCAGGGTCACACAGCTAGTAAGTGTCAAGTGTCTGAGGCCGGATTTGAACTCAGGTACTCCTGAATCCAGGGCCAGTGCTTTATCCACTGCGCCACCTATCTGCCCCTCAACTCTTTTCTAAATTCTTAGTGCTTGAGTTAATGGGACCAAAAATTTTCATACCCCTGTAGCCAATTTAATTATGAGTTTTCCTGAAACTTATGTTGTATTGGTCAATGGATAATATAGATAGGTAGAGAGAAAGGTAAATATCTAGATATCTGCCTACCTCTCCATCTTATCTAGATAGATATCTATGAAAATACCTACCAATCTTATTTTATCTGTTTTAATGTATCTATCTTATCTATCCATCTACACATACTCATTGTCCTACTAATACCAAGACTGACTCTGATATTAATTGGAATGGGCTACTATCTTAAGTTCTGTAAATCTTTGCCAATGTTATGAAAAGTCTGCCAGTTCCTACCAATCTATCAATGGATCAAGTTAAAGGTAGGTGATGGTTGGAAAGAATATCTGATTTCAAATTTTCCACTCCCTGAAGTGAATCGGATCTCACTAATTCATTTAGTCCATTCTTCTCCCTTAGAGTAAAACCTAATTTAAACTCCTATTTTGAAAGGCATTTCTCTTAGCTTTAAAGTTCTCCAGGGAAAGGAACTTGACATTCCCTATTAACAACTAATCCCATTGCTGTACAGTACAATGGCAGTTCAAGGAAGTATATGTGATTTCATTTTTGGAATGGTAAAAAATGAAGTGATGTATAAATTCAGTGATTATTCCAGTGAAAGGAATAATTGCAGTGAGAGTAAAAGAGAAATACAGAAATAAGAAAGGGAAAAAAAACCGAGAACCTTTCTTCTGAAGGATGCTGAGTGATAGAACATTTCACTCCATTGCATCTAGATCTTTTCTGCACAGCTATGTCAATTTCATTTGTCTGAAATTTATTTGGTACGTGTCTTACTCCATCTCAAGCTCTGTCTATCTTCAGACACCTTAAACTCCCAGTTTTTCAAAATGCTCAATTCTTATGACCTTTATATTTAGTATAACCCACCCATGCATAGGAGCAGAAAAAACATACATCTTCCTGACAATTTGAATTTCCCCAGGTAACAGAATTCAGTTCTGATACTGTCAGGGAGACCAGGGAGGATGCCTCTAGGCATCTAGAGAGAAAACAAACGATTTTTGATCAATCTTGATCCCATGGCTAACATTCTCTGGCGCCACTGAAGCCTCTAACACCTGGCAATCATTGGAATCTCTGGTAGAGATGAAAATATTTGGTCATATTAACTCTCACTTACTAATAATTAAAAAAGAGCTCAGAAAAGTCAATATTTAAAGGTATTTGTAGGGGTTGTAGAGAAAGCTTAAGCAAGTCTCTGTCTTTTCTCCAAGATCTTGACTTTACCTCCTGATAATTCTCTTTTAATAATCTTTCATCACTTTCATTTCCACCCATTTTTTTCTTCTATGATTCTTTTCTCTTTAAGTATTCTGGGAATTCTTTTTGGGTTTGAATCCATTTAGTATTTTTCTTTAAATCTTTTTTGAATAGCTGTTTTCATATTGTTGCTTTTGCTAAATTTGTCTTGGTCTTTCCTGCCAACATAGTAACTTTTTATGTTTATGGTTTGTTGTTTTTTGTTTTGTTTTGTTTGCTAAATTTCAGTCTATTTCTTGACTTTCAACTTTATGTTAAAGTTGGGCTATGTTCATATATGGGGATGCCCTATACTAAGTTTCAAGAGTTTTTGTTCTGCTGTTCTCAGAACTAGTTTGGGATGGGGACAGGTTTGAATGTTTTTGGTGCTTTCAAGGTATGTGATTCTGGGAGAAGTATAGTCACTGCTCTCCAAGTTTTCACTCATGTCTTTGCCAGAAAGGGTTACATTTTTCCTGTGGTCACAAGTACCAGTACTCCTGTTTGCCTTGAAACTGAGACCAGGGTTTCTGGTCCTTTGTGAACAAATAACAGAACCCTTCTCCTCTTTGAATCTGTAACCCAGAAATGCATGTGGTCAGTAGAGCACCAGCTATACCTAGTACAAGCACAGGGTACCTTTTAATCTCTTTCTGACCAGTTGTTCAACCCTCTTGCACTGAGAGTACCTAAAACATATACTGTTACTCTTGCTACAGGCCTTTTTGGTGCTGCCATATCTATAGACTCTGGACAAACTTGAATGCTGATACCTCATACTTATTCTGCTGATCTCTTAAATGTTCTTAGACTTGAAAAATGTCTTACCATGACATTTTGTTGACTCTGCCACTATAAAATTGTATTTGAGATATTTTTTTAAAGATGTATGGAGGATAATGTTGGAATAATTCAACTGGGTGGCTAAACCTAATCCTTTTGGCTGCACATCTCTGGAAGGTCTTCTTCTCTCTCTCTGTCAATAGATAGATAGATAGATAGATAGATGGAATGTGTGTGTGTCTCTATGTACATACATGTATATATAAATATACCTTTATACATACCTACCTATACATATATATACATGCAAACACATGCATATATACATGCATATATATGTATTGTGTGTGTATGTGTGCCCATATATATAATTTGGAAGGTCTTGTCTTACTGGTATTTGCTGCTCTGTGAATTTGACTTGAGGTCATTCTTAGTCATCCTTTACTTGATCAGTGACTTCATAGCACCAGGATGGTTTTGTTTGTATGTTTTGTTTTGCTTTGTTTTGTCTTGTTTCTGGCTAATCTGCTATCTCCACTCATTAACTAAGTTAGAGCTCTGCTTAGCTGAACCTCTGATTTCGAATGTAGCAGGTAGAGGTTGGTTATAGTTCCTTTTGAGTTACTTTTGAAAAAAAATTTGTTAAATATTTCCCATTTTTTAACATTCTTTTTTAACTTGTGAGTTCTTAAAGTTTATATCTCCTTTATGTCTCTCCCACTTCCTTGAAAAGGAAAACAATTTGATGTTGATTATATATGCAAAGTCATGCAAAATATATTTCTATATCAGCTTGTTGCAAAAGAAACATACACACAGGAGTCAAAGTAAGAAAAAAATTTACACCTCAAACTGCATTCAAAATTCATTGGTTGTCTCTCTGAAGGTTGATAGCATTTTTCAATAGGCATGTGTTGGAATAATTTTGAATAATTTTCTTATCCAGAGAACATAATCTTTCAAAGTTGATCATCATTACAGTGTTACTGTAACTATGTAAAATGTTGTAGTGGTTCTACTCTCTTCACTTTGAATGAGTGTATATGCATGGATACGCACACATATAAATATATAAATATAAGCATATCAAAATATAAAGTTATATTCCCCCCAGTTTTTTCTGAAAAGAAAATCTTGCTCATCAATAGTCTTCCATCATACTCATTTACCACAGTTTGTTTAGCCATTCCCTACTTGATGGACCTTCACTTGATTTATAATTCTTTGATAAAACACAAAAAATCTACGATAAATATTTTTGTGCAAATGGGTCCTTTCCCCCATTAAAAAATATTTTGGGGCTCTTTCCCTGTCCCTGAATCGAGCAGGAGGTGGAGGCTCCTGGATGTTTTCAAGATTTAGCTTTACCATGAACCACTGCCATGGCCAGAGAAGGCATTGCTGCTGGAGGTATAATGGACATTAACACAGCTCTACAAGAAGTGCTGAAGACCTGCACTTATCCACTAGGGCCTAGCTCATGGAATTCATGAAGTTGCCAAAGCCTTGGACAAACACCAAGCCCATATTTGTGTTCTTGTTTCCAACTGTGATGAACCTATGTATGTAAAATTGGTTGAAGCCCTGTGTGCTGAGCACCAAATTAACTTGATCAAAGCTGATGACAACAAGACAGTGAGTGAATGGCTGGCATCTGTAAAACTGAAAGAGAGGGAAAGCTGTACAAAGTGTTTGGCTGCAGTTCTGTTGTTAAAGACTATGGCAAGGAATCTCAGGCCAAAGATGCCATTGGAGAATATTTTAAATGCAAGAAATGAGTATATAAAAGCCTTGGTCTGATTTGAAAAAAAAAATGGTATACAGATATGGTCATAGTTTTGGTAAGTCAAAGGGTATGCAGTTTTATAAGCCTTTGAGCATAGTTCCAAATTGTTCTCCAGAAAGGTTGTACTAGTTCCCAACACCATCAAATGTGTCAGTATCCCAATTTTCCCACATCTCTAGTATTTTTCCTTTTTCTTTTATGTCATGGTGTATGATCTGATAGGTATTAAATGGTATCTCAGAGGTTTTTTTTTTAATTTACAGTTCTCTAATCAGTAATGATTTAGAGCATTTTTCATCTTATTATTAACAGTTTGGTTTCTTCTTCTGAAAACTGCTTGTTCATATCTTGTTATTTTTCCTATCTCTATAAGATTATTCTTTGGTATTCTGATTGGTATGGCAGTGAATAAGTGATTTGATTTAAGTGGAATTGTCATTTTTATTTTATTGGCTAGGCCTACACTTGAGGAATTAATATTTTTCTAATTGTTTAGATCCATCTTTATTTTGTGAAAGTTATTTTGTAATTGTGTTCATATAGCCCCTTGGTTTGTCTTGGCAGGTAGACTCCCAAGTATTATATATGGTCTGCAGATAATTAGAATTTCTCTCTTTCTCCCTCCTTTGTTTTTTTTTTGTTAGTATATAAAATGATCATTAATTATGAGGGTTTATTTAATATCCTGCCACTTTGCTGATGTTAGTTATTTCAACTAGTTTTTTTTTTAAGTTTGACCTTCTAGGGATCTCTAGTTATACCATCCTTTCTTCTTATCACAAAAGTAATGTGATGCTTTTCCATTCTATTCTAACTTATCTATTCTTCTTACAAAAAGTAATAGTTTTTTTAATCATTTTTGTTTTTATTGCTCACCTATTACTTATATTACTGTGATAGCTAGCATTTGTAGTGCAATATTGAATAATAGGAGTGATAATGAGCAATCTTGCTTCACCCCTAATCTTATTGAGAAGGCTTCAAATTTATTTCTATTATAGATAACTATTGCTATTAGTTTTAGATAGATTCTACTTATTTTATTCTTTTTTTTTGTGGGGCAATGAGGGTTAAGTGACTTGCCCAGGGTCACACAGCTAGTAAGTGTCAAGTGTCTGAGACTGTATTTGAACTCAGGCCTTCCTGAATCCAGGGCCAGTGCTTTATCCACTGTGCCACCTAGCTGCACCAATTCTACTTATTTCAAGAAAGGCTCCATTCATCATTGTTTTCCAGTGTTTTTAACAGAGATTAGTAATGTATTTCATCAAAAATTTGTTTTATTGTTACTGATATGTTCAATTATACTAATAATTTTCATAATATTAAATGAGCACTGAATTCTTGGGGATGAATTCCATCTTATCAGAATACATGATATTTGTGATATTGCTGTCATCCCCTTACTAGGTTTCTTTTTATATTTCAATTGTTTGTATTATTATTCATTGAGGAAATTAGTATATAATAGTTTTCTTTCTCTGTTTTTGCTTTCCCTGCTTTAGATACCAAAACTGTATTTCTGTCCATCACTATCTAGTTATCTACAGTCATCACTGAATTATCAAACAATGAATTAACAAGTATGTATTAATACAAATTATGTGCCAGGCATTTCAATATGCAGTGGGGATACAAATATAACAAATGAAAGAGATCCTACCTACAAGTATACATGTCCAAATACGTATACACATAAACATATACACATATGCAAATACATATGCACATATGCATATACATGCATACACAGACACAGGCACATACACATGCACATACACACATACTCAGATATGGAAGAAACATAAAAAGAAGTTCAAAGTATTAAAACAGAAGTTAGTTTGAGAGAGAAGGGATCCAGAAAGGCTTTCTATAAAATATAGTAGTTGAGCCACATCTTGAAGGAAGAACAGAATTCCATGAAGGAGAAGTAAGGAAGGAGGGCATTCCAAGTATGGAGGTTGTTCAAAGGCAGAAACCTCATTTGGAATATACTGTCTAAGGATGAGTGAATATAGTAGTTTCATTGGATCAAAACCTCATAATTGGTCTGTGACCCTCCTCTTTCTAAAATATCATCCACAGAGAGGTTCAAGTAAATTTTTTTGAAACAAATATCTGACCATATTGCTTCCTTGATCCAATTTTATTCTTTCCCACTAGCTTAAAAGGCAAATTTCTCTCTTTGGGTTTAAAGCCTTTTAAATCTCTATCTAGATTATCTTTCCAGGCTTACATCAATTGAGTCTATACACTAGCCAAATAGACCTGGTTGTTTTTTCTTGAATTCACCAGACCATTTCCTTTCTCTTTGCCTTTTCATAAACTCTTTCCCATGGCTGGATTGCACATCTTTCTGCTCACCTCTACCTAATAGGATCCCTTGTTTCCTTCAAAGCCCAGCTGAATTCTAAACTCCTTTAATAACTAAGGATCCATCTCCCTAGGTATGAGTGCCCTCATTCTAGAAATTACTTTGTATACATATTGTATGTCTTTTTTTCTGCATAAATACTATCTACCATTAGTAGAATATAAGTTTCTTGAGGGTGAGGACAGCTGCATTTGTGTGTCAATATGTGTGTATCTCCAGAACCTAGTTCAATTTGGGGCATAGAGTAGGTACTTTTTAAGTGATTGGCAAATTGAGCTTTGTTAGCATTTATTCTATGAAGTGAGGTATGCCTATGTTTAATGTTCTTCATCTGCCTCATTTATTTTTTTCCAATGACAGATTTCTTCTTTTTATCTAAACAAGTATCTCATCTGAGCTAAGTGATCACTAAGAAGCAGTCCATCTCTTAAATCCCATAGTTCCCAAATTTCTTTTCTTTCTGGTAAAAATAAAATCTTCTTTGTACTTTTCACAATTTTTCATTTTGTAGAATGAATTTCTTAAAATATTTCAATGATGATACCAATTAAAACATCACCCTTAAATGATAAAAGGAATAAAAAACTAAAACAAGACACTTTTAAAAAGTCATTTAATACTATTATTTTCCACACCTAACTCCTTTATTTATTTTCTCTGGGTCTCATTTCTTTTCTAGCTTTTACTAGGCTACAAATTCACTGGGCATATAATATCAGTTCTCAAAATTTATTCAAATGAAAATATATTTGCCATTATTATGGTCTAGAGGAATGCCCATGTGGAAATGTAAGAACCATTTAAAAGACAACAATATTTTTAGGTCTTACCATATGCTAGTTACTGTGATAGGACACAAATATGATAGATAAAAATACAAGAAAAAGAAATTCAATGCCTTCCCTTGAAGAGTTTACATTCTAATGGAGGAAGACAACACATGAAAAAGAACTAAAAATCAAGTTGGTGGAGGAACTTGTATGTCAGTATCTGGAAAGTCAGAAGCAAAGCCAGGAGGAGAATAAAGTTTGGCTTGCTCAGGCCTCTCCCCAAAATGATGGATCTGGGAAGAATGAATTAATGGGAGAAGGCAATCAGCTTGGGGAGGGATGTTATAGGGTGAGAATACCACAGAGAAGGCTGATAGACTTATGAGAGGAGATTCCAAGTAATGAGGAAAGTTCTAGGGTGAGAAAACATCTAAGAAGTAGGCAAAGTCCTGAAAAAGTCAGAAGCAGAGACAGGAAGAGAATGAAGGTTGGCAGACCTGGTCTCTTCCACAAAAAGAAAGCCTGAGGAAGAGTTCTTTAATAGGAAAAGGGGACATCAGAGTTGAGAGATGTTCCAGAATGACAAAAGTCCACATGGTATACTGAATGTTCCTTGGGAGGAGACCCCAGGTGCTGATGGGAGTACGACAGTGTTATGTTGACTGAGGTATAGTGGCACAGTCCAAAAAGTAAGAGGCCGACTTAGCATAAGAAAGAAGGATGGTAGACTGGGCCCATCACCAAAATGCAGGTCCCAGGAAGAGCTCACCAATAGGAGAAGGAGCCCGCATGGTGAAGGGATGTTTCAGGGTGAGAAGACCACAGGGTGAGAAGTCTGGAGTATTTAATAAATGTAGAGCACTGTTCAATCTGACAGTGCCCTACATAGAACCAATATACATACTTCTCATACTGGATTAGATAACAAATTCAAAATCCAAGGAGAAAAAAAATAAATTACAACCTTCCTTTGGTTCAGTTACTGCAACCCTTCAACCTAGTGGTAGATCATGAAAATTTTCCCCAATGACAGAAAAATGATCATTATTCCAACACCTTTACCCTGTCACAATTGCTTGGGAATACCCTAATATCTTTACATTTTGCAAGAAAAAATGGAAAATATGGAGGAAAAGAAAAAAATGAAAAGCAGAGGAATTCTCTTACTATTCTCAAGTGACAGAAAAGAATGTGCAGATTTGTAAAATTAGCTACTCAAATGCCAGTAAAGCTTAACTGATAATATTTTCTGAAGAAAAATTATAACTTGCAACCCATAGATGTGGTTACCACCACTTGTTCTAAAAGTAAAATGTTAATATTCAACAAGGAAAGGTGAAATCAAATACCTGTCTCTTGCAAACTGCCTTTATGACAGGAGCCGGTATTATTTTCAAAACCACAAGTATCACATGAGTCAGAATTTTAAATACTTAAAAGATGGAAACACAAGTCTCAAGTCTCCCCCCCCCCCAAAAAAAAAAGCATTCAGCCAGGCATCATAAAGTAAATACATGCTCTCAAAACAACTCTGTGAATAATTACATCTGATCACTATTCAGAGCTTTAAAAACGCAGTACTTCACACATTGGGCTCATTATAACCACATACTGTAGCTTAAATAATAGGTGGGAAATACAGCATGAGAGTTACTTTTCACAGATAATAATAATTACACACTTCTTGTTGATACCTGATCCACTAATTACCCATCAAAGTCACAGATCAATGTTCCTTGCCTAGATTATTTTGATACATGCTTCTAGTGTGTTCCTGTGAGACAACCCCCCCCCCAACCAAAAAAAAAAAAAAACCAACAACACCTGAAAACATCAACAAAACTCAGAGGAAACAACATTTCAAGCATTTGATCTTCCACTCAGCACTCAGCTGTGGCTTCAGGGGACAAATGTATTTGTGTATGTGTTTGTATAATGTGTGAATGTATAAGTGTATATACATATATGTATGTGTGCATATACATATGTACATACATATATATACACATGTGTATATTTGTGTCTTTGTGTGTATGTATATGTATGTATGTGTATATATATGCACCATAGGAAAACAGAATGAGGGTAAGCTGGAGGAAAAAATAAAGGAGAAAAATAGTCATATTACAAAATTGCCTTGTTAGGAATATATTGTAGTGTTATTGTTTCAGGTCTTTCCCCTCTTAACAAAAAAAAATGCTACAAAATGTATCCTTTCTTCTAATTTCATAAGCTTGATTTCTTTAATCCATACCACTATCAAGAACATAGTCTCTATTTGCCATAGGAATTTGTCTCCAGGAATCTAAGAACATAGTTGCTTTGTCATTGACCATAGGGATCAGAGAAACAGAGACTTGGAGAAAGAGGGGGATACATGATTCCAATCTCCACATTTTACAAACAAGAAAACTGAAGGCCAAAAAGGTAAATAAACTTGCCCAATGTCATACAAATAATAAGTTGCAGCACTGGGACTTAAACCCGTATATTTCTACATCAAATCCAATCCTCCTATTTTATCACAGTAAATAAAAGAATGAAGAAAGACAGCATTTATTAAGTTCCTATGATCTGCTAGGCACTGCTTTATAAATATAATCATATTTAATTATCACAATAACCACCGGAAATTAGTGTGGTTATTCTCTCCATTTTACAGTTATGGAAACTGAGGCAGGCAGAGATTAAATGACTTGCACAGGAACACACAGCCTGATACTGCATTTGAACTCAAGGGATCTTTCTGACTCCATGTCCAGTGCTCTACTCATTGTGCAAACTAGATACCTCCAAAGTACAGTGATAAGAAAAATATGAGTGGAGAGGATTTGAAAGAGGAGGGTCAGTACTCATCAACACTATCAAAATTAAGAATGAAGTCAAGGAGGATACAGATAGATGTAACATGTATCCCCTTTTTTTTTTTTTTTTGGTATTTTAAGGTTGACAGATTTCTTTCCTTACCATAGCCATGTGAGGCCAGCAATATCCTGATTTTATGGGGAGCAGAAATAAAATTTAAAGAGATCAGGGGCCTGTGTTCACTGTAGGGGCCAAATTTAATATGTGGAGAGTTAATTGGGTGGCTCATCATAATATTGGGGATCAAAAGATAATGAAGGACCTCTAGGTCCAAAACTTCCTCCCCTCTAAACTGACTTTTTAGATATTTCTCCTAGGCTAATAAGAAAGAAGCTTAACAGCCTCTTTTCCACAAACAAATCAGGTTTTATTAATGGGAATAAAATACACAGCAAAGGTGAAATTAATAAAGTCAAGGACAAGTGAATAGGGAAAGAGGAAAATGGAAAATCCCCCTAATTCTAAAAAAAGCCTATACAATCCCCAAACTCACTTCCAGCTCAGCTAATTCAAAGAGCCTGGCTCATTTATTAACTCACCACCTGGGGTCCATAGTTTCAACAGGAATGAGCTATGCAGCCAGCACCGATAGGCAAAGCCCACAGGAGAGCTGACTGGTAAGGCCTACAGGACAAACTGACAGCGAAAATCTCTCTCTTGTCCACTCCCGGAAGCTCACCAACTGGAAAGAGACAGAGCTCTCCTCAGCAAGTATTTACTCTCCCTCCCCCAAAAAGGAGGTCCTTCAAACTGCCTGTGGAGATTGGTTCCCCTGCTGACATCAGCAGGATATGCCACTCAGGGTAGGCCAGGTTTGGCCCATATCCAATCATCCCTAGTCTACTAAATTATTCAGGTGAGACCCCTGGGCATCTGACAAAATCCATTATTTTACCACATCACAAAGCCAATAAATGTTGTATCCAGATTCAAATACAGGTCTCCTGATTGTAGCTTTTAAACTCTTTCCACCTCTCTATACAGTTTCTTATGACTATCGCTGTGTATCTATCCATTTCTATATCTATGTCTTTCCACAGAGGTGATTTAGTACAGTCCAATTAAAGTAAACATACCTTCTCATTGACTTTATTTTTATAAAGATTGAATGGTCTTCATTATGGATTTAAGGCAAGCCCAACCATAGTTAATTTTTCATCTTCCTTAGTGCCATTGAGACATTCTCACAGATTACATCCTGTACAGAGTAGGGAGACTCTAAATGTCATAATTTCAGTGTGGGTACTAAAAAGAAATGATTGCCATAGAAACACAAGATTTGATATTTCACATAAGAATGGCCTCAATCGCAGTAAGGTATGAAATGAGGTCATTTGCTGTGATTCAAGGAAACAGGGAAGAGTACAGACTTAGAAGAGTGAAGATAAAATCTGAAGCAACTTTTGTGTAGAATGTGATGGTTAATCAGAGATAAATGGAAATATTGTCATCTAGCATTGAGGGTCTAGTGAGGGGGATACTACCCATTTGTGCTAAACTCAGGGCGATTGTTTCATGATACCTCCTGCAATGTTTAATAGCTGGTAACCCCATCCACATATTTCTGAGTTTCTGCTTTCTTCATGTACTTGCCTAGAGATGGAAAAATCAGCTCATCTTCCTAGTATAGTTAATTACTCAGCATGCATTTGAACCAACATATCACTAAAACTTATAAGACCTCAAGTGGAAACCACAAACATTATACTTTTTATTGTTTGCCTTGTTTTCAGTCACTGTTATAATTTTAATGTTATGTATAATAAACTTTTTATATGTTTTATATAGAATACAAGTATGGTTCCAATCTCAGCTCTGCTACTTAATAGCGATATGAACTTGGGAAAGTCATTTACCTCTTTGTGTCTTAGATTGCTCATATGTTTTTTTTTTTACAAATAATGGAGTGATTGTGGGGGATGAGAAGAAACATTTTCTTATTTTGCTTCCAACTCTAAATTGGTGTTTCTATATTCTTGTGGTCACAGAACACCAGTAAAATGCCTTATTTCTGCAGTATTGTCTACAATACTAATCATCAATGATTTCTTGAAGTACTATATGCTGTTTTTACTCAGTTTGCCAAACATGTGCAATAACATTATTTTCCCCACAAAAATCTATGAAAACATGGGAATTGAATTTATCTTGGCATTAGACGAATCAAGAATGGCAATTTGATCAGTACTCAAAATAACAGCAGAGTTTAATTAGTCATTTCCATCATTATCAAAATATATTTTTGACCGAATATTAAAACATGGAATCTGGAAGGGAATTTTAGAAATCATAGAGAATATCTCATTTAACTGTAATTTTAAAAATGAAAATGAAGAAGGTCCCCAGCATGTGAAATAGAATCTGTGAGTTGAATTTTTTGGAAACATAGGCAATAATTGCACAGGAAGAACATAAATTGTTTGACTATGATTTGTACTATTGGAATGAACTTTTTAATCAAGAGAACAGATTATTTTGAGCATAAAAAGTATTTCATTAATACATTTATTTTGACAAAACAATTATTTCATAATAAATGTCTCTATCCTACTGTCTCTTAAAAAGACCCCTGTCAAGTATCTGCATGCTAGCCATCATGGGGTGGAGCTATGGCCAGTACCATCAAGAAGGCAAACCTGGGATCCACACCCCCAAGAAAGAAGATGGGACCCAGACCCAAATTCACAGAGGACCAGAAACAAGAAATTAGAGAGGCATTTGAACTTTGATACTGATGGAACAGGGACAATGGATGTTAAGGAGCTCAAGGTGGTCATGATTATTCTGGGCTTCAAACCCAAAAAGGAAGAGATAAAAAAAAATGATATCTGACATTGACAAGGAGGGGACAAGGAAAATCAGTTTCAATGACTTCTTGGCTGTGATGACTCAAAAAATAGCTGAAAAGGTTACCAAAGAAGAAATTCTGAAGGCTTTCAGACTCTTCAATGATGATGAAACCAGAAAAATATCCTTCAAGAACTTAAAATGTGTGGCCAGAGAGCTAGGGGAAAACCTGACTGATGAGGAACTGCAGGAAATGATTGATGAAGCTGATAGAGATGGAGATAGAGAAGTTAATGAACAAGGATCATGAAAAAGACCAGTCTTTATTGTGGTAAATCTCTTCCCCTTTTGCAGGCACATATAAATAGATTTTCTGGTTATAAAGGTTACTTGCTTTCATTTTTTGAGTCATCAATACAGTACATAGAGGCTGATTTTCCCCTTCAACTAATTTATCTAGAAAATTATATTGGCAAATACTTGACTCAGTTGTATGTTTTCTAAAGAATTCTAAAAACATAGTTCTAGATAAAGTGCCTTGTCAATGGATTTTCCAACTTGTTGCCCACTAGGCTTAAGGTTGGGGGCCTGAAACTCCTCTCTCCCTACCCTTTTGCCTGATATCTCTTCTTTCATTCATTTTTTTTGTAGGGCAGTGAGGGTTAAGTGATTTGCCCAGGTTCACACAGCTAATAAGTGTCAAGTGTCTGAGGTAGAATTTGAACTCAGGTCTTCCTGAATCCAGGGCCGATGCTTTAACCACTGCACCACCTAGATGCCCCCTTCTTTCATTCATTATTATTACACCAAACCCCAGAGCAAAATTCAAGTGCTAGGGCCAACAAAATTGGAACAAAGAATATTTCCTTTTAGATGCTACTTCCCTTCTCACCTTGCTTCCATCATCTCATCTCTTTTGCTATGCTCAGATGTATGATATAGCAGGACCATGTGATTGGCTTGCAGACCACCATTCCAGGCCATTTTCCTCCTCCTTTTTCCACTCACCCCTTTGATTTTCATTGACTTAGCTCTTTTAAGAAGAAACTAGAGGGGCAGCTAGGTGGCGCAGTGGATAGAGCACTGGCGCTGGAATCAGGAGTTCCTGAGTTCAAATTCGGCCTCAGACACTTAACACGTACTAGCTGCGTGACCCCGGGCAAGTCACTTAACCCCAATTGCCTCACTAAAAAAAAAAAAAAAAAAAAAAAGAATATATATAAAAAAAAGAAGAAATTAGAGTACTAACTTCTTTGTTGTGTCTGGACGCACACTGATATATGTAATGTCTTGTGGAGGGCTTAGAAATGTTCCATAATATCATCCTTTCCAGTCAATGGTGGGGTAGCTGCATCTAGCTCATCTACTTTGAGTGTCATTCTGGCAAATGCTCTTTCCTTTTCCCAGGTCAGGCCACCAAATGAAAAAAGCTAAATGTAATGTTAGCCTAAGAAAATCATAAATAGCATAGGTTGGCTTAATACCAATGTTAACAAAACACACACAAGTAAGCATTTCCTTAGTTCATAAGTTTTAAAGGTTTTGTTGCTTTGAAAATTGGGGTGGGTGACCTGGGTCGTGTTTCATGTATTTAGCAAAGCCATTTTCCCTTTTCCCTGCTTGGATGGAAGGGAACTGGCTGTTTTTGTCTCCATTAGAAATCTAACGTAACCATGACCATTTTCTACTGGTTTTGTTACAAGTTTCTCTTTATTGGTTAGCTCTAAGAACCTTTGGTTCTTAATTACTCTATGACTTACTCCTCTAATGTATGGAAACTTACAACCAAGTCTCCCACGTGGGTAGTTTGACACACTGCTTTGTAACCTCCAGTGGTCTGTTCTATGTTTATGCTATTTATTTTCTTTGTTGTGAATAAAGTCTTTCTTGTTTGTTTAAAAAAAATACCCCTGTCAACACAACACATGAATTTAAGCAAAATTCTTGAGTGCAAATGTTACAACTTACAGACATAACTTTCCACATTTGTTATTTGCTTTTTTTTTGGTCTTGTTTTGTTTTGTGGGCCAATGAGGGTTGAGTGAATTGCCCAGGGTCACAAAGCTAGTAAGTGTCAAGTGTCTGAGGTCGAATTTTAACTCAGGTCCTCCTGAATCCAGGACCCGTGCTTTATCCATTGTGCCACCTAGCTGCCCCCATATCATTTGCTTTTTTTTTAACAAAGAGGAAGAATGTTCTAACAACACTCATCTAGGAACAGCATCATCCCTCTTATTTGGTCTGAATTCTCTATATTTTAGTTCAACCTTCATTTCAGAGATAAAGAAAATCAAGTCCTAAAAGAGTTAAGTGACTTGCCCAAGGTCACACAGCTGCTTCATATCTAAAAATAGACTTTGATGATCCCAGGAACACCAAGTAAAACAGAAGGGTTTTTCCTATGGGTAAATTAAAAAAAAAACACAGTTTAGTAAGTGGGAAGTTAGCACATCAAGAACACTGCTCAGGAAAAGACTTTTATGATATTTGCCAGGTTTAGTGTTCACAGTCTTCATGTTAAGAGGTAAGTGTTGATGAAAAATATATCACTTCCCTTTTAGAAAACAGTGTCAGCATAGTAAATGTGTTGCTTCTGTGCCCTGGGACATGGATATCGAGGAGGAGGAAGAAATCATCAAATCCATATGCACTGGGAAGAAGCCTGTGACTACCATGCAATAAGAAGCAGCATAGTTAGTTGACTATTCTACTTGGAGAGACTGAGTCTTAAAAAAAACAGGTGTGCAGCACAAGGAGAGTAACAGTGGAGAAAGCCTATGTAGAGCATAGTCCTGTTAGCTGCCATGGCATCTGAGGATGGTGGCCTGGTGCTATGGGGATGAAGAGGAGTACTCTGATACTGATGATTGATTCCCTTGCTGTGAGAAGTTATTTCAGAGCAGGGGCTCTATTCAGTTATGTGGCCACATTGCTCATGTAAGAATAGTGAACTTTTTCTTCATACATTTTCTAGCTTCTTTCCCCAGAATTGATCTATTGTGTGAATTTGTTAGACTTTCAATGGGTTTGTCCATACAGTATTTACAGAAGGGAAAATGGTTCCATCATAGGCTCATAGATTTAGATCTGGAAGGGACATTTAGAAGTTACCAATTTTACAGAGTATAAAACTGAGGCCTAGAAGGGTTAAATGTTCTAACTAGCATTACACAACTCAGAAGTAGCAGAGCCATGATTCAAATCAAATCTTCCTAATGAGATGATAAGCACTCTATTCATTATAAAATACTGAGACATTGAGGGGCTTGGGAAAGTGCTAACTACAATGTTTCTGTGTATCAGATAGGAAACTGAGTACTGTTCTAGGCATCCCAGGTCACTAAATGGTAATGATCATTGAGAAGAAGTGGTCTGTGTTGAAATTTGGCAGGAGGGAGCCTGAGGATTTGGGATTGCAGTCAAATATTCAGACACCATTGATAATTTGAGAGAGGAATGTAACTCACTAGAGCCTGAGTTATGCCAAAGTGAATTCTTCAGGGCCAAATGCAATGTTTTCTGAGGAAGGAGATATAGGAATATTAATGTGGAGAGACATAAAGAGAATATTAATGTCGGAAAGAGAGGTGGAGAGTTAAAGGGCACAAGTTGGCTTTCTGGGGTAAGCACCCTATGATTTGTGGTCTGTCCTTATATTCAATTGCTTCCTTCAAACACCTGTACCTCTGCTCATTCCCCCAGATTGTGTCAATGTGGTCACCTGTACAGTCCTAGATAAGCTAAACGAGGCTTTATCTGAGAGTGTGGCTCTGAGCTCCTCTATCTTATGAGACAATACCCCGAGGAAGAAGATGATACCCTCTCAACCAAGAAAAAATAATTCATATTGATTCCTATTGTGGTCATGTGTTTTTATATCATAGCCTTGCTTAGATCACCATAGCCATAAAATTTTGTGAGAGAAGATTATATTAGGACAAATAGTCATTTTACTTACATAATGCCTAACATTCAGAAAATTCCTACAATTAGGCCATTACATTAGGCTTTCTCACTGCACTGTTGTTATATACAATCTGAAGATTTTTCAATTTATTTTAGATTATAATTCAATTACAAACTAATGAAATTGAATTACTATAGTCAATTATATTTGGCTTTTCATTTTGCTACAATTAGTGACCAGTTTGCATTATTTATATGAGTAATTTTCTCTGGGAACTTATGGATACTAACTTATTTAGTAGACAATTCATTCACAAACTATTATCATCCTTCAGCTTGGATCCCCTTCCTTCCTTCCTTCCTTCCTTCCTTCCTTCCTTCCTTCCTTCCTTCCTTCCTTCCTTCCTTCCTTCCTTCCTTCCTTCCTTCCTTCCTTCCTTCCTTCCTTCCTTCCTCCCTTCCTTCTATTTTCTTTAAATCTTTTTTTCTTCCTTTCTTTCATCAGGGTTATCCTTTAGATATTTCAGGTTCATTACTTACCAGAGGATAAATTTCTATTTATTTAGATTTAAGTAAAATATTTGTTTAAAAGCCTGGAGACAGTTCTCAGGCATTAAAACCACTGACCATGCCATTTTTTCCTGCAATAAAATATGATCTTTGTTATTTTTGATTCTTAAAATATAGAATCTCCACTGTATATATTTATAAAACAATGCCACTGGGGTTGTAAATAATGGTCAGAACCAGAAATAACTAAATGTGAGAGAATCCAATTTCATTTTTTTGGTCTCTGAAGGTAGTAGCAAGACCATATTTAGTAGATTAAGGTAATTTCTTTTTCTGCTTTGCTGCACGCAACCTTTTAAAATACATGAAACACAGACATAGGGTTCCGTATGAATTGCAAATGACCTTTTAAGACTTTAAACTACTGCTTATCTGTAGGTTACCCACTAGAAAGTTTATTGCTTGCTACTTTGTTAAAAAGTTTTTACTCCAATGTGCCTTCCCTTTCTCTATCACATTCTATCTTATTATTTTCCCCTTTGTCAATCTCTCCAATGCACACATTTATATATTTAGATATAGAATAGAATAATAGGTGCTCAACAAATGTCTGTTATTACATATATGTATGTATAATCAGTCTGTTATGTATAATACATGTATATGATATCTATATGATCAATGTTGATTGTTACATATGTATATTCATTGATGCATATATTCCTGTTGCTCTCTATAGCAACATGCATTTTATATATATATATATATATATATATATATATATATAATGATTAGCATTTATATGGGTATTTAAAGTTTGAAAGGCACTTTACAAGTATTAGCTCATTTCATCATGACAATATTGAGATGTTTTAATATTATCTGGGAGTTGTTTTATTATTATCACCATTTTACAAATGAGAAAACCAAAAATGATAGAGAGAAAGTGATTTGCCTCAGTTCTTACAGCTATTATGTCTGAAGTTCGATACTTTGCTTGGAAGCTAGGGATTAAAAAAAAAGAAAGTCTTTACTCTCAAGAAACATATTTTATTAAGGAGACAACATGTGTATATTATAAAAATTCATAGTTAAATGTACATTCAGAATTTATAATAAATATAAAATACATACAAGACAGTGAAGAAAAGATGGCATTACTATTTGAAGGAATCAGGAAAAGTGATGTGAAAAAGGTTGAGCTGGTTGCTATTGTTTGTCCTTTGCTTTCCAAGAGGATCAGCACCATCACAGGGGTGATGTATCAACTTGCATATGAATTGGATATGAGTGGAGCAGAACTGCAGAAAGTCATCAGTCTCACTCTTTCATCCAGAGTCATTGAAGTCCAGTGCAAAACAAAGGTCAAGATGACTGGTGATGGTCCAAGATACAGTGGGTGACCTTGGTCTTTCCAGTTGAACTAGAGTTGCATCTTAAAGGAAAAGAGATCTAATGGGGATAGGCATGAGAAGAGAGTATATTCCAGGCCTGAGAGACAACTAGGAAAAAATCATGGACAGAGAAGTGGAATGTAGGTGTCTGCTGGAGCTTTTTAGCGAAAATTATTAAATTTGGGGGGTAAGTCTTTATACTTTGTAAGTCAGTAAATGTTAAAGTAAGAGCTTTATTTATTTACTTTTGTCTATTAATATTAAGAATCAATTTAAAAGCACATGGTGTCTACATTTTTTAAGGGGAAGGGAAAGGGAGTTGATTGTTAAATTGCTACCAGCACTGAATTAATGGAATGTCATATATGAGGAAGAGAGAAAACCAGTTAGACTGATCATAAAGAAAAGGAAGGAAAGCCATTCATAATGTGACTAGAGAGATGATTTGGGGCTAAGTTGTGCCAGAGGTTATATTTTATTCTAGAGAAATACGTTGTCACCAGAGTTGACTGAGCAGTTGATTGAGTCAGATCAACATTTAATTAAATTCATTTTGGCAGCTGTGTGTAAGCAGATAATTCACATGGGGAAAGACTTGAGGTAGGGAGGAAGTCAGTTCAATACCCCAGTCAAGAATTAATAGGAACACTAATGCATTGTTGGTAGAGTTGTGAACTGGTTCAATTATTCTGGAGAACAATTTGGAACTGTGCCTAAAGTCTATGAAACTATACTTACCCTTTGACCCAGAAATATTACAACCAGGTTTATTTTTAAAAGAAATTAAAGAAAAGGGAAAAGGATCTCTTTGTAAAAAGAAATATTTATAGCGGCTGTTATTGATGAACTTAGTGCAGTTTGAATAAGTTTTTTCCACTTTATTTTTCTTATTTTATTTTTTGTCTGTGTTTTCTTTTGCAACATGTCTAATATAAAAATCATTGCATAACATTATGAGTATAATCAATATCCAATTGCTTGCTTTCTCAACTAAACCAAAACAAACAAACAAACAAAAACCTTTATCAAATAGAGTTTCCTTCTTTTTTATCACACTGTGTTCTGTTTAGGGTATTTAGGCAAAACATCAGAAGAGACTGTTGAGCTGGTCCTTGAAGGATGAGCAGGGTGTTTGGAATCAAAGATTGTGAGGAACTAAAGAAATTGGAAGTTATTCTAGGCAATGGGTATCATATGACTGAAAGCAGTGGTATGAAAACACATTAATTGGTCAAGGAATAGTAAATAGTACTGAATAGAATTAGATAAAGCTAGACAATAGATTTGGACATGGTTGTAGAGAATCTTAAATTTCATGTTAAAAATTCTTATCTTTATTCTGTGGTTAATAGAAAAATTGACTTTTTCCTATCAAGTAAATGTTATGAATATAGTAATGATTTAATAAAATTTATCTTGTGGCAGTGTTGTGGACATATTGAAGCAGATGAGAACTTGAAAGCCTGAAATTAATTGAACAATTCTATTAAGCAAACACTTATTAAGTATACCTATCTATATCTATTTAGCTAAAATATAGATATAGACAATTATTATATATGTATGCACATGTGTATATACAAATACGCATACACATGCAAACACACATATGAATACATACACGTATAGGCATATACATACATATATACACACATATAAACATATACATATATATACATACACACACACACCTGCCTGTAACAGCAGTTTCTGTCAAATGGTTGGAAAAAGAAAGAAAAAGAAAAAGAAACAGTTTGGAACAGAGATATATTTTTTTTTTCAAGCACACTGCAAGCTTTAACCAAGGGCTGCAGAAATGTTAGCTCCTCTTGGCTACTGAGCCTGGCCAAGTGTCATCTGAGCCGTCTCGGAGCACTGACCCCGGCGTGTGGGGCTGAGGCAGCTGGTGGGGCCAGGCCTCACTCCCTCTGGCCCATCCCTGCTGGCCGTTCCTGCCCACCTCCTCAGACCCTCTCAAGGTCCTGTCCAGGGTGAGCTCCCTAGGAATGAGGGAGAGATGTGGCTGAGGCAATTAAAATCTTCAATGTACAGGAAAGAAAATCATCATTGTCGGCTCCATTGAAGTCTTCCTTGGGTAGGACTCTGTCTGGGTCACCGGACCAGGTGAAAGGTCAGCCAGTAGATAATCATTGGCTGGAAGGCAGCCGCAGCCAGGGTCAGGTAGAGCTGTAGGCGCTGACGGGGGGCAGGACCCCCCACCCCATCAGTGCCCACAGAGGTCATCCGCAAGGAGCGCACAATGAAATACACAAGGGCAGTTGAGGTCCAGGCCAGGGCCACGTAGTATCCGTCACTGCCGAAGAGCAACCCTGTGAGCACGCTCAGGATCATACCCACATATTTATAGCCACTGTAGGCAAGCAGATGGAAGGTGCTCAGGTCGCTTCGGACTGTGGCCAGGTAGAGGCCAAGAAGCAGGGCTAGAACCTCAATGACGACCCACACCAGGGCTGTGCTGGCACACAGACCGAACACCTCAGGGGAAAACCTTTTTTGAATCCCCAGTGCCATCCCGGCCAGGAGGATGTAGGTGATAAATGCCATTGTGGGGATGTAGAGGTCGGGGGCATTGAGGTCCTGCCGAGGGGGCAGGGGCACATCCTGGCTGTACTGAATCTCCCAGTTCTGGTGTGTGTAAGGGAAGACGAGCAAGCCCAGCTTCCTGGCCACGTAGGAGGTGTCCACTGCAAAGAAGTGTTTGAGCTTATTCATGGACACGAACCTGTGAAGCTCCTTGTGCACCATGTCTTTGCCCTGGGAGGCGATGGAGCTGCCGTAGGCCATGGCGACGTTGGCCATGGGATCCCCAAGCAGATTGTTGACGCTGAAGGCCACATCTGAGCCCTGTGGCGGGTAAGCACCGGGCTGAGTGGGATACCCACCACTCCTGTCATCAAAGAGTGGAGGCGGGTCTGGGGCTGCCCTGACCCGGTGCTTGGACCCTTGGGCCCCGTACCCCGAGTGATAAACCATGAGCGAGACGTCTCCCGCCGCGAGGCCTGATGGGTAGGAATGCTAATGGGGTCGCAGCTCCGGGTTCTGAGAGCGAACTGCCGCTACCTGGCCACCGGACACGTCTTCCCGCGAGCCAGCAGCAGCGGCCATGGCCACGACATCCGGAACAGAGATATTTTTAAGCACAGTGTTCTTAACCTGTGTGTGTTTTAAAATGAATAAAATAACAGATAATATTTATTTAGTGCTTGCTCTGTGACATACACTATGTTAGTACTTTACAATTATTGTCTCCTTTGGGTCTCACAACAACCTTGAGAGGTATGTACTATTATTATCCCCATTTTATAGAAGAGGAGACTGAGGCAAATAGAGGTTAAATGACTTGCTTAGCTTCACACATCTAGTAAGTATCTGAGGCAAGATTTGAACTCACATCTTTCTGACTCCAGGCCTGATGCTTTATCCACACTTAACTGTCTCTAAGATATATATATATATATATATATATATATATATATATATATATATATATATATATATAGTGATTTGAATTTGAAGGAATTCCGTGATTGAAGGATAGATTTATATGGGGTTTTTTTGTTTGTTTTGGTTTTTTTGTGAGGCGATTGGGGTTAAGTGACTTGCCCAGGGTCACACAGCTAGTAAGTGTTAAGTGTTTGAGGCCGGATTTGAACTCAGGTACTCCTGAATCCAGGGCCGGTGCTTTATCCACTGCGCCATCTAGCTGCCCCTATATGTTGTTTTTAATGAAATATGGGTCTGATAATATTCAATAGGCAGATTAAAAGGAGTTAGTACAGACGGAAAGATTAAAGTTAGAGAAAAGGTAGGATATAACTGGAGTAAGATCTTGTGAAAGGCTAAAGCAGATGGGATTGTAAGGAAGTTTGCTCTTCTTTCTCTGAGAAGGGAAGGAAGTAAAATAGGACTATTGAAGGATTAAGGAGGCAGGGAATATAAAATGATATATGAAGGCTGATGCCGATGAGGAAGCTCACACACAAAGGCTTCTGTTTTCTAAGTAGAGAATAGAATCATGTGCTTAAAGGAAGTGAGAGGAGAATGGCACTGGAGACTGGGAATCTCTAAAATAAGTTTTGAAAAAACTATTATTGAAGATGTAATACTAGTTAATGAATGCTAAATCAGATTACCAGGGAGTAGTTTCAGTTAGCAAGTATTCAGAATTTGTAATAAACTTTGAGATTATTTTTATGACTCCCCTACTTGCACTAGTAGATTGAGTCTTCAGAAGACGGCTGCTAATTATCTCCTTGAGATTCTTGGGCACCCAATGGTGGTCAAAGGGAGCATCTTTATCAAGCACCATAGCACATAAGACTACACTGGTGTGTCTTATAATTACCATTAATTCATTAGTCGACCCAAAAACAATAAGGAAAGAAAAAAAAAGGAAAGATAGCCAACAAGTCAGTTAAAAGACTAGTCTTTACAGAGCTCCTCAGAGCATAGGATACTTTCTTCCCAAGGATCATGGGCACTGGAAGTCACCCCCTCACACTTCAGGTGAGAAACCAAACCAATTTGAATTGATGCTTTTGTAGCAACCCTGGTCCACTGAGTGCAGGTGATCAAGCCACTTGTGCTATCCTTTTGTCATGGAGGGACAGTTCTGTTTTTGATCAGGTACCAGATGCTATAACAAAATTGACACTGGCTCCAGAATAGACAGATTATTCTACCCTGGACTCATATGTGTAGGGTAGGTTTAATTATTGACCAACTGAAGAATGAAAAGAAAATCAAGCTTCCTCTCTTAAAAGGAAAGCATAGTCACTAAAGGGATTTCACAGTGGGTGAGGCTCTCTCCATAGCCATGATGGACCTGAGGATTATAGGAAATTATCTCTTCACTATTCAGGTGAGAAAACCAACTATCCTGGATAAACATTTCCTTATGATTTCCTTAGTTTTATTTTTTTGGTAGTATTTTATTTTATTTTCCATTTACATGGAAAATTATTTTCAGCATTCATTTTTGTAAGGTTTTGAGTTCTAGATTTTCTTCTCTCCCTTCCTTCCTTCCTCCCTCCCCAAGATGGCAAGCAATCATCTATTGGTTATATATGTACAATCATGTTATACATATTTCCATATTGGTCATAGTGTAAAAGAAGAATCAGCAAAAAGGGAAGAAACATAATAATGAAAAAAATAACAAATAAAGTGAAAATAGTATATACTTTGATATATATTAAGACTCCATAGTTCTTTTTCCGGATGTAGAGAGCAATTTCCAGCATGTCTTTTGGAATTGCCCTGCATCATTGCATTGCTGAGAAGAGCCAAGTCCTTCAGAGTTGATCATCGTACAATGTTGCTATTACTATGTACACTGTTATCCTGGTTCTACTCACTTCAATCTGCAACAGTTCATGTAAGTCCAGGTTTTTCTGAAGTCTATCTACTCATCGTTCCTTACAACAAAATAGTATTCCATCACATTCATATAAGATATTTGTTCATCCATTCCCCAATTGATGGACATCCCTATAATTTCTAAGTATTTTCCACCAGAAAAAGAGCTGCTATAAATATTTTTGTACATGTGTGCCTTATTCATGATCTCTTTGGGATACAGGCCCAGGAGTAGTATTTCTGAGTCAAAAGATTTTCCTAGTTTTTAATACTATCCTCCAGGGGTCTAGACAAAGTGTTCAGATATGGCTTTCTATCAGGGAAAACTGAATTTTTCCCACAAGTCCCCATATACATTGTTTTGGGAAATTTCTTCTTGATACTTTATATCAAAGGGCACCCAATAATACCACTAATGGAGCAGTCACTGCAGGGTAATATAAGTAGATTTTCCATCTAATCAAGCACTGAGATAAGTAGGATGAATTAAAAAATGGGGAAAAAAATCTCAGAATACCTCTCAAACCCCATTTCCTCCCAAATGTAAACATTTACAGTTGATTACTCGGGGTTTCTAGCCCAGAAGGCAAAACATGGAGTTGCAGTGCATAAGGAACTCAGAAAAAGTGTCAGTACTCATATAATCATAAGGCAAGCATTGTAGGTTTAAAGGTTAAAAAATAATATGAACATTTATGAGCTATAATATTGAGATTTAGGTGAATTGCCAGGCACTAATATTTTAGGATTGTAAAAACTCCTACTGTAAAATCCATACTCATAAGGGTAAAGTAATATAACATGAAATAGTACTTAAGCATGCAAGCAAGCAAGTAAAGGTTATCTCAGAAAATCTTGCTTGACTTAGAAGGACACACATTGGAAAACACACCATTCAATTATATTCTAAAAGAATAGAGGGGAAAATGATAATTGTTCTCTTGCGAATATCCAACATTAAGATATCTATTAACAAAATTGCACATAGAGATTTTATCCAATGTATAACTTCAAATGTAAAGGGGCTGATATTTACAGTAGATGAGGCCTTCACTTGTTGCACATGCTCTGGGGTTATTTCTATTAACCTTACCCCTCTCACTCACATTTGAAAGCTGGGTCCTAGTAGTAGCCCTGAGAAATTGGAATTTTCTTCCCCCTATGACTGGCTTGCAAGCATACATGAATTTACCTTTCAATTGATTATTGCTTTTGTTAAGTTGTTTTCTTTCCTGCCTGACTCTTTGTGACACTATTTGGGGTTTTCTTGACAAAGATGCTGGAGGGATTTGCCATTTTCTTCCTTCTTCAGCTCATTTTACAAATAAGCGAACTGAGGCAAAGAGGGTGAAGTAATTTGCCCAGGGTCACATAGTTAGTAAGTGTCTGAGGCCAGATTTGAACCCATGAAGAAGAGTCATCTTTACTCCAGAACTGAAACTCTATTCACCATCCCACTTAGCTGCCCAATTGATTATAATTTGATATCAATGTATCTGCCAGATTTAATTAGCTTTAGAAAAGAGTTTTTCTAATGGTGATACAGTAGAAGCAGTTGCTTCAAAACATCCCTCCAAAAATGATACATTCTCCCATCAGTATACAGCATCAAAAGGAAAATGGGCTCAAACTTAGAGAAGACATTACAAGGGAATAATTTATAGCTTCTAGAAGTCCTTCTATTGAATTTGTAAAGTAGTTTGCTGGATTTATATAAAAACCACAGATTATGACAACGTTCTGGATGCCAATCTGAATAGACTTTCAGTTGAAATTAATTTGATTGATTGTCTGATTTAATGGAAATATCTAGGTCTTGTTCAAACCAAGTTTATACTTCTGATTGACTTGTTCAATATATGTTGTGACCTAGCAATGGTAATTACTTCTAAACCTGGTGAAAGGACTGATTAGATAGAGTGAAGGGACTTCTATATGTATGGATGGATATATGTATATATCTCCACCTGCATATATACATTTATGTATGCTGCGTGTGTGTGTGTGTGTGTGTGTGTGTGTGTGTGTGGTTGGGAGGGTATACTCTTCAAGTAATGGGATGCTTCAATTATACCTAAAAAAGCCTAAAGAAATTATAAAATAATGATGATCATTTTATAATTCTAAACTCTTACATAACACTTCTGTGCATTGTTGTGAAAATTTCTAAGTCACAGGGCCAGACAAAGAAAAAACAAAGTCTCTAAGCCAAGGAAAAATCGGTTTATTGAGAGAGGGATCCTGTCTTAAAATAAAACTTGTCTCAGGTCTAGGACCCAAAGGACCTGAGCTTTATACTGTGTATAAATATACACAGTAAACTCTTCCCACAATTTAAACACAACCCAAGTGGTCCTTCTACAATAAGTAAACAATAGAGAGAAGGAAATCATTAGTCAGTCATCATCCAATTTGCTAACCCCTTGGATTTAATTTTTCCAATTAAGACTGCCCACTCAGTTGCTAAAAAAAAAAACAAACAAAACACTAGTTTGTCTTCTGATGGTGGCTGGAGGAATCAATCCATTTTCATTAGATGGCTTCTACTCTAAGCTTTGATTGATCTTTTTTTTTGTTTTTTTGTTTGTTTTTGGTGAGGCAATTGGGGTTAAGTGACTTGCCCAGGGTCACACAGCTAGTAAGTGTCAACTGTCTGAGGCTGGATTTGAACTCAGGTACTCCTGACTCCAGGGCTGGTGCTCTATCCACTGTGCCAACTAGCTGCCCCTTGATTGATCTTTTTTAACTCAGAAATTACAGTTTTTAGTATTTGACCTTTAAGTTGATTCATAGATATCTAACCACAATTGGAATTAAGTTGATAGTTTCAATTATCCAAACCAGTTTATTATATATATATGTATATATATATATATATATATGTATATATATATATATATAATCAGTTCTACCAATATCTGTCTTATTCTAGTATTATTAGTTTAAGCTACTAAAGAATGCCTAGACATGTTAAATCACTTATATCTAAGGGATCAGGAAAATCTCAGTCATATTATATGTATGAATATGTTTAGGTAGGTATATTATATGCATATGTAGGTACTTGAGAGAGAGAAAGAGAAAGACTGAGATAGAGAGAAAAGAGGATTATATATCTAGAGTAGGAAATAACCTTTGAAGCCAGAGTCAAACCTCTTTATTTTACAGTCTAGGAACAATGCTTAGGATTAAGTTATTTGCCCAGGATCATTTAGAGAAACACAAACACACATTCTCTCTCTCTCTCTCTCTCTCTCTCTCTCTCTCTCTCTCTCTCTCTCTCTATATATATATATATATATATATATATATATATATATATATATATATATATACACACATGCATGCATGTACAAGTCTTTATATATATATATATATATAGGTATAGGTATAGGTATATACAGGTACAGTTCTAATAAAATACACATCATATAGTTCACATTAGGCTGGAAGGGGTGGAGTTGGAGGCTATCACAAAATGGGTAGTAAGATAAGAATTCCAACTGAATAGGAATATTAGTAAAACAGGAGGTTGGGGGAAAAGGTGGTTGTTTGGTTGCTCGTTTATTTATCTATTTATTTATTTATTAATCTGTTTATTCATGCATTTCTGTATTCATCCATTTCTTTCTTTGTTTGTTTATTCATTTATTCATTGCTTGAGTACAGTTGAAGAAAGCAGAGTATTTAGAATATAGGCACATGCCATCAGCCAGAGTAAGGGAAAACTCTCTTGGAATTTTGGTGGATATGTGATCTCATCCAAATGAGAATTCATTCAAGAGATTCCTTTCACCAGGCTCAACTTTTGTCCATATTTTCCCCTAAACTACCCATCTCTCCATAAAAATAAAAGATAAAAGATAAAATGATGCAATACAGAGAAACCTGTCACAGGAGTCTCAATGACTTGGAGCCAATTTGTCTGAGTTATTCTAACTTTGTGACCTTGAGAAAGTCATTTGTATCCACTTTTGGTGGGTTTTATTCTGGTAGATGGAGGTGTAGGGAAAAGGATTTGGAGAGGGAATCAATAAAAATAGATAAAACATCATTTTTTATGCCCCGTACTTCTCAATCAATTGGAAACTTATGAAAATGTGATCTGTTGCAAAAAAAAAAATGATCTGTCATTATCTGTCTGGTTTTATCTCATACTTTCATCAAGGATACCCTTGATATATGTTTACTATTATCATAAATATTTTATATAGATTAAAACAGACATATAGGTTAATAGTCACTGATGTGATCTCAGTCACTTTTTTCCCCAAAAAAATACTTACTACCTGTGATTTTTTTCATTCTTTTAGAATTTCTCTCTTTTTGAAATATCTTTTAAAAAATCAATCTCTGAAGGCCTTTAAAATAGCATTGCCTCTAGCATGGTTTTCTTCTGTGTATATTTAATCAAGTATAACTGCTCTTCTAAAGTTCATTTATTTAAGTTTCATTGCCACTTTGTCACATATACTGAAAAGGTAGAATAAAAAGGTCTGCAGGTCTATTATCAGGGCCAAAAAAAAATCACATTAGATATATTGATGAATCTGCTTTATTTGATATCTGTTGCCCTCTTTCCACTTTCACTTATCAATGCTTTTTCGTGTGACCTGACTTAAATGGATCATATGTCGACTGCTTTTCCTATCTTCATGGCCAACAATTTCTTATCAGTGATAGCAATGTTCACATTAATCATTCTATAGGGCCTTTCTGCTGCATTTCACTATTAAAATCACTCTTTCTGTCAGACACTATGTTTTCTAAGGTTTCCATAAGACCATTCTTTGATGATTTTCCTTCTGCATACCTATTTCTTTTAAATCTCCTTTCTCAGCTCCTTTTCTCCCCCCCCCACTCAACTTCAGCATACTTCTAGGCAGCATCCAGACCCCTTTCCTTTTCCTTTCTCCCTCTCTATTATCTCCATTGGTGATAGCATCAGTTTCAATTGTCGGAAGCCTCCTATTAATCCAGGGTCTCATAGAATCCACTTGGATAATACAGTAGCACCTCAAACTCAACATGCCCATTACAGAACTGACTTAATTTCTCTCAAAATCCATATTTTTTCCAAATATCTACATTTCATGTTTGTGACAATTAAATCATTTTTTTTTGGTGGGGCAATGAAGGTTAAGTGACTTGCCCAGGGTCACACAGGTAGTAAATGTCAAATGTCTGAGGCTGGATTTGAACTAAAGTCCTCCTGAATCCAGGGCCGGTGCTGTATCCACTGTGCTACCTAGCTGCCCCCACACTTGTAATTTTTTTAATCATAAAAAAATTTTATTATTTTCTAGTTACATGTAGGAATTGTTTTCAACATTTATTTGTATAAGATTTCTAGTTTCAAAATTTTCTCCCTCCCTCCCCTTCATTCTCTCCCTCTCCCCTTCCCAAGACAGCAAGCAATCTAATATAGGTTATATATTTACAATCACATTAAACATATTTCTGCATTAGTTATACTGTGAAAGAAGAATCAGACCAACAGGGAAAAACCTCAAAAAAAGAAAAAGAAAAGAAATAGAAATACTATGGTTCAATCTGCAGCTAGATGCCACAGTTCTTTTTTTCTGGATTTGGAGAGTGTTTTCCATCATGAGTCCTTTGGAACTATCTTGGACCATTGTATTACTGGGAAGAGTCATGTCTATCACATATGATCAATACACATGGTTGCTGATACTGTGTACAATGTTCTCCTGGTTCTGCTCATCTCACTCAGCATCAGTTTACATAAGTCCTCCAGGTTTCTCTGAAATCTGCCTGCTCATCATTTCTTACAGCACAATAGTATTCCATTACATTCATATACCATAACTTGTTCAGCCATTCCCCAATTGATGGGCATCCCCTCAATTTCCAACTCCTTGCCACCACAAAAAGATCAGCTATAAACTTTTTTGTACATGTGGGTCTTTTTTCCCTTTGTATGGTCTCTTTGGGAAAAAAGACCTAATAGTGGTATTGCTGGGTCAAAGGGTATGCACAGCTTTATAGCCCTTTGGGCATAGTTCCAAATTGCTCTCCAGAATGGTTGGGTCAGTTCACAGTTCCACCAACAATGCATTAGTGTTCCAATTTTTCCACAGCTTTTCCAACATTTATTATTTTTCCTTTTTGTCATATGAGACAATCTGATAGGTATGAGATGGTACCTCAGAGTTGTTTTAATTTACATCTCTCTAATCAGTCGTGATTTAGAGCATTTTTTCATATGGGAATAGATAGCTTTGATTTCTTCATCAGAAAACTGCCTGTTCATATCCTTTGACCATTTCTTAATTGGAGAATGACTTGGATGGTATGTTTTATTCTTGTTGTTCAGTTGTTTCATCCATGGCATCCTCTGTGACCCTACTTGGTGTTTTCTTGGCCAAGATACTAAAGTGGTTTTTCCATTTCCTTCTGTAGCTCATTTTGTGCATGAGGAAATTGAGCTAAGCAGGGTTAAGTGACTTGTCCAGGGTAACATAGATAGTAAATATCTGTGGCTAGATTTGAACTTAGGAAGATGAGTCTTCCTCACTTCAGGCCCAGGACTCTATCCACTTAACCACCTAGATTATAAATTTAAACAAAACAAAATACATATTCTCAGCTGGAATTTTAAAGCTTTCAACAACATGGTCCCCCCTTTACTATTTTAGTCTTTCTTCCTAATTGCTTCTCTTCCCCCATTCTCTGTCAAATCAGTCAATTTGTCTAGCTAACTGTTCTCTACAGATGACATTATCCACCTCTGGATCTTTCCACAAATGGTCCTCCATATTTAGAATGCATTCTTTTCAGACTTCAGCATTTTTACGAGTTTCTAGTTTTCTACAAAACACAGGTCATGTGCTCCTCTTGACTTTACCTTATATCTGGTTATTAGCACTATCTCTCTCATTAAATTGAAATGTATTACTTAACTTCTCTTTGCCTCAGGGAATTCTTTAAAATTGTAGAGCAGATGCATCAACAATTGATAGAGGGACTGCTCTCATTGGTAGTTTTATATAGCAATGAAATCATACGTCTGGTAAGAAAAAACAAACAAACAAACAAAGATCTTTCATATTTATTTGTATATTGTAATCTCCTTAAGGTCAAGAATTGAGTTTCCTTCTCTGTATCCCTATTGCCTAACACAGAAGCATATAAAAGTCATTTTAGACACAAAAGTCACTTAATGTATGTTTGTTGGGTTAAATAAACTTTGATCTTGCTTCTTCATAATGTTTTTCCAAAGCTTATATTTTCAATTAGTATTTTGCTTCACTGCCTGGTGCCTTTTTTTTTTTTTTTTTTTTTGCAAAGAGATCAAATGTGTTTGCTAATTGAGGTAATTTTAGACCTCTTTTGATCTTTCATTGCAGACATGTTTACTGTTTGGCATCATTTTTCTAAGAAAAGGTGATAAAGTTACTGCCCTTTAGTTTTTTTGTTTTTAATTTTTTTTCAAAAAAATAAGTAATTGTATTGCATCTGGTTAGAATTAATACAAGAATGGTATGTTTTTTTTTCTTATTTTTAGATACTTTCTTATAATTTAGTATTTATTTTGACCTCTTTCTGAGCCAGTGAAGCATTGTCCCATCATAAACAGAAATGGCTCATTTTTAATGTATTTTCCTGCTTATGAATGTCACTTTTTTATTGTATTATGGATTGCTGCTTACTACGTTCAATGCCTGCTGATTGTTTTCCTGAAGAAAATATTCATGATATTCAGGACTCATCAGAGTTGTCTACTAGCTTTTTCTAACTGTTTTTTTTTTGCCTGAACCATATTTTCCAACATTTTTTTTTCCTTTTTGTCTTTCCCTCATGTACATCTCTTCACTGAAGTCAACAAGAATGCAGTTATATATTTAAGTATTTGCTTAGTAAGGAGGATCTTTTCAAAATTTTCATAGAAAATTTCTGCTTTACCATTGTTAGCAGATGTCAGCACATCAGCTACAATATTTATTATGGTTGTTATGTGTTTAGCTTTCTTGTGTATGTTGCAATGTGAGCGGAATAAGTGTCTAATAAAATGATAATTCTGATCACATTATAAAAATAATATTATTAATTTATTAATACCTTCATGGAAAAATGATGAGCTGACCTTCTACTTAGCTGCAACTTTTTTTTTCTTCAGATTTCATTTGGAATCCAAACATCAATATAAATGTGAGTCAGTAATCCAACATTTCATAGTATCCTAACATTTAGAATTGGCAGACATGGCAAGTATAATCTTTCAAGCTGTCTAATTATACAAGTAAAAAAAGTACACTCAAAGCAGTGAAGTTTTGATCAAAGTCACATAAACAACAAATATAAAAACCATGATTCAAATCCAGGACTCAATCCTTAATTATTTCTTTTTTTTTCACTGTGCCATGCTTCACCAACAACAACTGAACAAATATTTATCAAGCATCTACTATTTGTAGCACCTTGTCCTATGTGCTAGGGATAAAAGGATATGATGAAGATTTATTGACATGATCCACTGGAGAAAAAAATATGCACATAAAAATAAATACAAGGCAATTTAAGAAAAGAGAAAAGTATACTCACTGCACCAAGGAAATAGGATTGGATTTTCAAGAGAGAAGTAACCTGACTAGAATCATCTTTTTAATTGACTTGGTTTCCTTTTAAAAAATTTGTATATTATTTTTAATTTATGGAATAAAGCAAGTCTTTCCATAACATAGTACAAAAAAGAGATGAATACACATGAAACTGTAAATCTATTTTGTATGACTTGCTATTTCTTTTAAATTTATAAAAAAATTATCATGTAAATTTTTCCTTTATTCCCCTTTTTTCTTCCTTCTTCCTCAGCCCTACAGATGGCTGTAAATATGTATGTGTGTGTATATGTACATGTTTGTATGTATGTAACATCATTGTATACATAATTCCATTAATTAGTTCTTTCTCTAATACATTAGAGTCTTGAAGGAAGTTCTAAGAGAGTGAGGTAAAGATGAAGTGCATTCCAGACTTGTGATGAGTGAAAGCACTGATAATGCAGATAAAATGAAGAGTTAATGGAGCAATTAGCAAGTACTTTGTCAGAAAAGTGGATCATGAGAAAGAGAATATGAAATAAATCAGGAAAAACAGATTAGAGCCTTGTTGTTGGCAGTTTGGTCAACTGCCAATGTAATTCTGTTAAAGCATTGCTCACTCTCTTGTCAATGAGCTCCAGTGCCTAATATAAAGACCTCTATTTGACATTTGAAGACCTTCACAAGCTGTTCTCTTCCTTCCTTCCCAGTCTTAGACTTTACTTCCTTTCACACTCTCTGATCCAACTCCACTGGCCCACTTGTTCCTCATCAAACATTGCACTCCAACTTGCATCTCCTTGTCTTTGCATTGGGTGTTTAAGACTGTTCCACTCTATCAATTCAGCCTCTTAATTTCCACAATTTCTTTAAAAATTCAGATCAAATTCCTCAGTCTGCAGACTTATGCTTTCATTGCTAGAGCCTTCACCTTTCATATTAACACCCTATACACTATATAGTTAATATGTATTTAATTATGTTTTCCCCTTCATAATCTAAGCTTTTGAGGGCAGAAGGTGTTTTGTTTTTTTTCAATCTTGTATTTTCAATACCTAGCACAGAGTTGGGTACATGGTAATCACTTAATGATTGCTTGTTGACTGATTGACTGACTGAAAAATGATCACATATACACACACACACAATGAGGATCCAAACAGTTAAATTAAGTCCACTTTCTTCTCTGACACTAGATGAAATTAAGGCTTCTTTTATATTTTAATCGACCTCATATCATGGTCAAAAGAAATCACTCATTTCCAAGTGGCCAGCCTTCTAATGAAGAGGCTCTCTGCACTTGACAAGACTGATCTAAGAACAGCACACAATAAAGTTAAAACTTTTGCAACTGATTGTGTGTCTACTTGACTGAAGTTGGTGCTATGCTCACATAGGTCTCTAGGATGTAGGATCATCTCCATTGGATCTGCCACAAGGCCCTTGAAGAAGACTATACTGTAAGCCCCTACTAATACAGGATATAAAGCAGATAATTGATAATAGGGTCATGACATTTTCATCTCTTCTTATAATTCAATATGGTTGATTTTTCATATAATCTGGTAAGATTGGTTTTAGTCAAGACATTTCAGAGGATCAATTTGTACTATATTTTAAAACAAAAGAAATAATTGATCATTGGCTCTCTATAACTTTGTGAATTGTTTTCCACAAAGGCTTTCAAAATTTTTCTTGCTTGGTGTATGGGAATTCCATAATTTTTCTCATCTGAGCCATATCTATGTGACAGTGAATAATTAATTAAAAAAAATCTTATCAAGGAAAAACTCGTGCCTTGAATTATTCTTGGTATTATCTATCCAAGATGAAAGAAGAATGTTTATTTCAATGTTTTAAGAAAAAAACATTTTTTGACTTTTCTATTGCAAATTTTTGTTATTAAAAAGAAGAATGGTAGATTGGTTAAACAGAGCCATTATACATGGGTTCAAATCCTGTCTCTTACACTTATCACTAATGTGACTTTGGACAAATCATTAACCTAAGTGGGCTTCAGTTTCCTAATCTATAGAGTAAGTTAGTTAACTAGGTTAGATCCTTTTAAACATTTTTCCACTTGTGACCCCTTTTCACCTGAGAATTTTTACACAACCTTGGTATATCGATATATAAAATAGTTATACATAACCTTTTACTGTTGCCAAAATTTTTGCAAACCAAAAATTGAGTTATGCAATCCCATATGGAATCACAATTTACAGTTTAAGAAGTTTTGAACTATATGACCTCTAAGGCCCCCTTCTACTCATAAATGTGTGATTCCGTGATTTCTTCACATAACCCTAAATAAGTGGGTTGTGCCCCTTATAATCCTGCTGTATGCTGCATGCTCCAGCCTTACCTGAAGGTGTAGATAAACCTATTTCCTGCTTCTAGAATGTCTTCCAAACACTATCATAGATTCTCTTAGGACCCTCTATTATGCCAAACTGCTTGAAATACTAAATTTGGCCTCAGAGTCTGAATTAGCATTTTAAATAATTGTACTTAGCATGAACAAATAACATGGATTGGGCATTATTTTGGCAGGATTGAAATTGCTCCAGTTATTCATTAATCAACTTATCAAGTCTAGAGTGGGATAGAGAATATACTAATTAAAAGTCAAGAAATACAGCTTAATTGGTTAATGTCAAAGGCTCAGGGACAAAAATCAGGTAATTGCAAAGAAGGCTATTAAAGTGTGGTTTGACAATTCAAGCACTTACACTTGGTTAAGCTAAGCTACTCTCTGAGCACTTAGAAAGAGCTCCTTTAACATGAAATCTGATATAGATTTCATGAGTAAGATTTTTTACTGAGAATCTGAAAATTATGTTTAATTGAAGTTGGAGAAAAAACTACAAATATGAAGGAAAATCACAGGTATACCAAAAAAGAGAAGAAAGTAAATTATATAAAAAAGAATGGCATATAGCATATTTTCAGAACATAATTTATCCTAAATTTATTATAACATGGCTGATTGTTGATATAATGGTAATAAATGTTACGCTAAAACATTTTTGAAATGAAAAAGAAGAAATGGATAATTTGGGGAGTACATTCCAGATTAAGGGAATGGGATATGTAAAATTGTGTGTTGTGATTATCTGTTTGTTTATTTGTGGGCTTTGTTGTTGTTTGCCACACAATGGAGTACAACCTTAAAGGTGGCAATGCTAATTTCTTCTCTAATCTTTACGTTTTCTGATTAGCAGCGGCATCAATGTGGCAGGGCCTTAGGAAATATTGCTCCTATTAAATTACCATGCCTTCTCAAGCTGTGCAATTCTTCTTCAAGTTCTCTCATAGATCTTCTTAGGACAGAGGAGGCACCCAATGTGTTGGAGTCCGCCCTGTAAAGTTTTTCATATTTTCCGTTCTTAAATATAAAATGCAACCCATGATGAATCAGGAGCTCTTTCTTTAGGAGCTAAGACACAGATGTAACAAGGTGAAAGTAAGAAGAAAAAGAAAACATTAAAAACATTTACATATATATTCATATGCACAGCCATGCACACATATATGTCTGTGAATATATACATATATCTTTATACACATATATACATATATGAATAGAGATGTAAATATATTTGAAATTGTTGAGATATGCATTCCTTCTTGCTTAATGCTGATTTTTTAGATTCAGATTCCAAACGTAAAATACACTAGGATTTATGTGACTTCTGAGAAGTTTAGATAAATTGAATAAAAAAAGAATTATTTCCTGAAATGTGTATAGGTGGATGTATTGTTCTATTGAAGCTTTGGCATGACTATTTCATATGAAATAAAGCTGAATAGATAAATTTAAAAATGACATTAATTCTTTTTTTTTTTTTTTTTTGGTGAGGCAATGGGGGTTAAGTGACTTTCCCAGGGTCACACAGCTAGTAAGTGTCAAGTGTCTGAGGCCGGATATGAACTCAGGTACTCCTGAATCCAGGGCCAGTGCTTTATCCACTGCACCACCTAGCCGCCCCTGACATTAATTCTTGATCTTAGTTTGCATCTGTACCATTTCCTGACTTATTCATCTGCATGGAAATGCTGATTCATTGTCATTGGTAGATCTTGGCCAAACCAACAATACCTGACATAGAGTTTAGGTTTCAGAGATTAAAATTGGGAGGAATATGGAATGCTGAAAATAAACTAGAGTAAAACATTTTGTCTCAAGCCCCTCATCCAAGAAGCTGGGGCTAAAGAATCTGCGAGGGGCCTCACCTTTTTCTAAAGAGTATGTTGTTTGGGGTCTTACAATATCATCCTGTGGTATGAAACTTTTCAGTTCTCAAGACTCTGAGATAACAGTATAGGAGAAAATGAAATTTTATAAATGGGTAGATAAGAAGGAAAGAAACACTTTTTGAAAGTGGCAGTCAACTGTGAAAATGCTTTAGAAATAGTGTATCATTGATTCTCTTTTTATTTTTAAAATTTTTTCCCATTCATTTGGAATTTTCCCTCAAATTACATGTAAAAGCAATTTTAACATTGATTTTTAAAACTTTGTGTTGCAAATTTTCATCTCCCTCCCTCACCAACCTCCCCTTAAGAGCACAAGCAATTAAATATAAATTATACATATGTAGTTAGGCAAAATGTTTTCACATTAGTCAGGTTGTGAAAGAAAACAGAAAAAAGCAAACAAGAAAAAGGCACTAAAAATTATGCTTCAATCTATATTCAAACATTGTCATTTCTTTCTCTGGAGATGGATTACATTTTTCATAAATCCTTCAGAGTTGTCCTGGATTATTGTTTTACTGAAAATAGCTAAATCCTTCCCACTTGCTCACCTTACAATATTGCTCTTACTTTGTATATAGTACATTTCACTTTGTATCAGATCATGTAATTCTTTCCATGTTTTTCTGAAAGCAACCTGCTCATCATTTCTTATAGCACAATAGTTTTCCAACATATCTCATCCCACCATTTGTTCAGACATTCCCCATTTGATGGGCATCTCCTCAATTTTGAATTCAACTTTTGTTTTTCATCTCTTTTGGGATCCTGACTTAGTAGTGGTATTACTAGGTCAAAGAGTATACATGGTTTTATAGCCCTTTGACCATACTTCCAAATTGCTCTAAAGAATATTTGAAGCAGTTTACAATTTCACCAAGAGTGCATAAATGTCTCATTTTCCCCATAACCCCTACAACATTTGTCATTTTCCTCTGCTGTCCTATTATCCAATCCAATATGTATGAGGTAGTACCCCAGGAATTGTTTTGACCTGCATCTCTCCAAACAATTGTGAGAGCATTTTTCTCCATATGGCTATAGGTAGATTTAGTTATTTCATTTGAAAACTTCATATCTTTTAATTATCTAATAATTTGATGTCTTGTTTTAATAAATTTGACTCAGTTCTCTATGTGTTTGAAAAATGAGGCCTGTCAGACCAGATTGCTTCATTTTTTTTCAGTTACTATTGCTAATTGCCTTTCCCTCCAACCTATTCCCTCCCCATGACATTTACTCTATTCTCTATCTCCTTTTACCCTGTCCCTCCTCAAAAGTGTTTTGCTTCTGACTGTCCCCTTCCCCAGTCTGCTTTCCCTTCTATAACCCTCCCCCCTTGTCCCCTTCCCCTCCTACTTTCCTGAAGGGTAAGGTAAATTACTATACCCAATTGAATGTGTATGTATTCCCTCTTTGAGCCAATTCTGATGAATAAAATTCACTCACTCCCCAGCATCTTCCCTATCTTTCTCTCTACTGTATAAGAATTTTCTTATTTCTTTTATGTGAGATACTTTACCCTATTCATCCTCTCCCTTTCCCTTTCTCCCAATGCATTCCTCTCTCACCTCTAAATTTTTATTATTTTAAAGATATGATGGTATCATATTGAACTCACACTTGGGCCCTCTGTCTAAATATACTCCATTCAGCTGCCCTAAGAATGAGAAAATTCTTATAAGTTACAAGTATCATCTTCCCATGTGGGAATGTAAACAGTTTAACCTTTTAATATTAATTCTGATTTCTTTTTCATGTTCACCTTTTTATGCCTCTATAGGGTCTTGTATTTGAAAGTAAAATTTTCTATTCAGCTCAGGTCTTTTCATCAAGAATGACTGAAAGTTATCTCTTTCATTGAATTCCCTTCCCCCCCCCCAAAGGATTATATTCAGTTTTGCTGGGTAGTTGATTCTTAGTTGCAATCCCAGTTCTTTTGCCCTCCAGAATATCATATTCCAAGCCCTCTATTACTTTAATTTAGAAGTTGCTATGTGGCATATAAAATGATATGTAATCACCTTATTTCTGTCCCAAGTTTAGGGAAAATTAATTAGGGTTTCTAATATATTTGTTACTTACAAATTAGAAGCTTTAGCACCAGTTTGGGGCATTAAGCATTTATTAAAGCATACCTAATATTAGGAAAGAGAGAATACTTGGCTGAGAAAGTAAAGAAAAGACCTATCTATCATAGAGCTCAGCGTGGCCTGATTCTTCCTCCAAGTCCTCCTCCACAGGTGCATCTGAGAGCCTAACTGAGAGTGGAAGCTTCTTTGGGGTGGGTCTGGAGGAGAGATGGCTCTTCCACGCTGCTCAAAGCTAATTGGCTAGCATTCATTCAAATCTATTGGTTTACTGGATTTGAGGTTGCTCCATGAGCAGAACATGCTGAGTTCAGAGTTCAGAGAATATACCCTCTGAGGGCCAGGTTTTCAGGTAGGTGTGGTTTTAATTAAGTTAACTTTAAGTGAGTTAATCAGCAAAGTCAATCCAATCAATTTTTGTTTGTTTGTTTTTTTGGTGAGGCAACAGGGGGTTAAGGGACTTGCCCAGGGTCACACAACTAGTAAGTGTCAAGTGTCTGAGGCTGGATTTGAGCTCAGGTCTTCCTGAATCCAGGGCCAGTGCTTTATCCACTGTACCACCTAGCTGCCCCCCTAATCAATTTTCATATTATCCTCTCAAGGGGGCCTCTGGGCATCCAAACACACATTATTTTCTCACAAATCCCCCTGTGCTTTGTTAAAAACATGGTTTCCTTAAATGAAACAATAATATTACAGATAGTTATAAAGGGTTCTATGATGAGTAACAATGTAAAGGGGAATGAAAAGAGAGAAGAGAATTTGAGTGACACATTGACAAAAACCTAAATGGGGGCAGTCCCCTTTAGGTTGTGGATATTACAAATAGTGTATGCAATAGGAAAAGGAAAACAGCAAAATGTCCATTTAAGTCTTTAGAAGTCTTTTCTCAGATGATTTTGATCTTCCTTGTCACCATAGAAACTTTCTAGGGTCAGCATTTTTTTTCCTGTTTGCACATTTCTCCAGCCTATTTCTTGATTTTTAACTCTTTGTTAAAGCGGGGCACTATTTCAAGGGTGGAGGGTGGACTGTTCCAAGCTTCAGGGGTTTTGAGCAGCTTTTTTCAGAGATACTTCTAGGAATTTGTAAGGCCTTAGTCCTTCCAAGTTTTTATGATTTAGGGAGAGGCATATTTACTCCATTCCTGGCCTGTGCTCTCTTCTGTAAGCAACCACAGGACTGTTTTTCTGCCCTGGATCTATGAACAGAGAACTGCTTCACTGTGCCTGGAAAGTCTTGTGTGCTTATGCCCCTCCCCCACCTGAGACTGCCACCAAAGACTCTGACCTGGATCTGAGTATGAGGAAAGCAACAGAGTCCTGCCTCAGTGCTAGCAAAGAAACTCCTGTAATCTCCTTATGGCTTATTCTTTGACCTATTTACCACCTGTGGCTGAGTTCTGCTGCTGATTCAGAGACTGGTTATTTGGGCCTGCGGTCCTGCACTGGGGTTGTATCTGAGCTGGTATGGCCTGCACTGGGCTGCACTCAAGTCTCACCCTGATATAACATACCTTTCCTGCACACCTTCTAAGTTGTCTTTGGCTGGAAAATTATTTCACCCTCTTCTTTTGTGGGTTCTGCTGCTCCAGGAATTATCACCTTATGGAATTATTTGAAGGTATTTGGAGGGGTCTTAGGTAGAGCTCAGGCAAGTCCCTGCCTTTCCTTCATCATCTTTGCTTTGCCCCCATGTATCTTTGATTTTTCACAGCAACCATGTAAGGTAGGTGTTATTATTACCTGTTTTTTACAGTAGGAGAAACTTAAGTGGTGACAGTCATGTGACATGTCCAGAATATCTGAAACTATTTGGATAAACTATAAAATTGTTCAGTCATGTCTCACTTTTCATGCCTCCATGGATGACAGTATACTAGGCCCTTCTATCATTGACTATCTCTCAAAGTCTGTCAAAGCTCTTTTTTTTTTGTTTGTTTTGCTTCCATGACATCATATATCCATTTTATCTTGTCATCCCCTTCTCCTTTTGTCTTTAATTTCCCCCCAAATCAGGAACTTTTCCAATGAGTACTGCCTTCTCATTTGTTGGCCAAAGCATTTAAGCATTAGCTTCAGTATTAAACCTTCCAATGAATAGTCAGAATTAATTTCTTTAAGTATTGACTAATTTTTCTCCTTGCTATCCACTATTCAAGCAACTCTCTATCTCTATCTCTTTGTGGGGCAAGGAGGGTTAAGTGACTTGTTCAGGGTCACACAGGTAGTAAGGGTCAAGTGACTGAGGCCTGATTTGAACTCAGCTCCTCCTGAATTCAGGGCCAGTTCTCTATCCACTGTGCCACTTACTTGCCCCATATCCAAGTGACTTTCAAAAATCTTCAGCATCACAAATGAGAAGTTCCAATTATGCAGTGTTCAGCTTTCCTTATAGTCCAACTCTAACAGCCATATATTGCTACTAGGAAAAAAAAAGTTTTGACTAAATGAATCTTTGTAAGCTAGACGATTTCTCTGCTTTTTTAGTTTATTGTTTAATTTGTTATTTGCCATAGTTTTCCTTCCAAATAGTAGGCATCCTTTAATTTCATAGCTCCAGTCACCATCTGCAGTCATCTTTGAGCCCAATAATATAAAATCGGACACTGCTTCCATTTCTTCTCTCTCTATTTGCCAAGAAGTGATGGGAGCAGTTACCATGATCTTAGTTGTTTGTTTGTTTTTAATGTTAAATCACACCAGCATTTCCACTCTCCTCTTTCAGTCTTATGAAGAAACTTATTTCTTCACTTTCTGTGATCAGAGTAATGTTATCTGAATATCTGAGATTGTTGAAATTTCTCCCAACAACCTTGATTCAATCTTTTGATTTATCTATCATGCCATTTTGCAGTATGTGCTCTGTGTATAAGTTAAATAAATAAGATAACAATATACAACCTTGTTTTACCCCTTTTCAAATCTTTGGGTAATCAATTATTCCATAAAACAAAAAAATACAATGTTTACATTCTGCAATTTGTGGAAGATATAAACTCTCGCTTGTCTACATGAAGATTAAACAAATGAACTGGGTTTCATGGAAGTTATACTCAAACAACTAAGCTAGTAGGTTACTGCATATTTAGATCTCTCTGTATTTACCTAAGTGATTCTCAAACTTTTTGGTCAAAGAAGCCCTTTACTCTCATAAAAATTCATGACTCCTAAAGAACTTTTATTTATTTGGGTAACATATATTGATATTTACAATATGAGATTAAAGGCAACATATTTGGGCATCTAAGTGGCATAGTGAATAAAGCACTGGCCCTGGATTCAGGAGGACCTGAGTTAAAAATCTGGCCTCAGACACTTGACACTTATTAGTTGTCTTAACCCTCATTGCCCCTCCAAAAAAAATCATATTTAAAATTAAAATATTATCCTATTACATGTTAACAAAAATAACTTCTTTTAGGAAACATCATTTTTTTGTTTGTTTGTTTTTGTTTTTTAGTGAGGCAATTGGGGTTAAGTGACTTGCCCAGGGTCACACAGCTAGTAAGTGTTATGTGTCTGAGGCCGGATTTGAACTCAGGTACTCCTGACTCCAGGGCTGGTGCTCTATCCACTGTGCCACCTAGCTGCCCTGAAACATCATTTTTTCAAAAGCAATTTAGTGACAAGAGCATAATTGTTGTGTATATCTTTTGCAAATCTCTTGAATGTTTGGCTTAATAGAAGGCAGTTGGATTCTCAAATTTGCTTCTGCATTCAATCTGTTGTGATATTATTTTGGTTGAAGCAAATTTAAAAAATCTGGATTCATATATACATATATATATATGTGTATTTGTATATATGTGTGTGTGTATATATATATATACATATATATATAATTATGAAAAACAAGGGAAATTTTTATAGGTAAAATTTGTCTTTGTTGTTGTTGTTGGTCATGTTGGTGGTGTTTGATCACTTCATTCATGCCTGAGGTGGCCCCATTTGGGGTTTTCTTGGTAAAGAAAATGAGTGGTTTGCCATTTACACCTCCAGCTCATTTCAGATAAGGAAACTGTAGGAACTGCGGCTAAGTAACTTCTCCAAGGTCACAGTTAGTAAATGTCTGAGGTCAGATTTGAAACTAGGAAGAAAAGTCTTCCTGACTCCTGTCCTCCACTCTATCTGCTGCACCACCTAGATGCCCCCAATATTGTCTTTTTTTTTTTTTTTTTTTTTTTTGCGGGGCAATGGGGGTTAAGTGACTTGCCCAGGGTCACACAGCTAGTAAGTGTCAAGTGTCTGAGGCCGGATTTGAACTCAGTAACTCCTGAATCCAGGGCCGGTGCTTTATCCACTGTGCCACCTAGCTGCCCCCCAATATTGTCTTAATGTTACTATTAAGTTAGTTTTAATTTCCAGGATATGTAAAAGGCCTTAGTGATGCCTAGCGGTATCACATTGTGAGAACTGCTGTCTTAGTTCTTTGTCTACATCTAGTTATCTCTGACTGCCCTTTTTCCAATCACTGTTCTTTAAATACAAGATCTTTGTTAAAAGCTTCAGCTACACTCTGCCTTAAATTCAACTAACTATAAAACTAATTGAATTCAAAGATGAAGTTAGCAAAGAAGCAAATTAGTATTTCCTATATTGGTGAACCCTCTGGCAAGCTTCACTGAACACCCAATGAAATGACTGATCCAATGTCTTTCTTCAGTTTGGGACACAGAACTGCTATTGTCAAAGAGATCCACACAACATCCATAATTTCTGCAATAAGCTGCCAAAGTATGGAAGGCTCTGGCAATGCAAACCAGGATTTTGCATATTTGCACTAGGACCATTGCAGTAACAGCTGCTAAGACAGATTTTGAAGTCTTTTACACCACCCGCTCCCCATGTATTTCTATTGCTGGCACTTCTTTTAAGAATAGAAAATACCAGCTGTTCCTGCTGCTCCAGAAGGCCTTATGCAGAATTGTGTCCTTCCCTAAAATAAATAATTATGAAATAAATAATGGTGACACAGAGCCAGGATTCAAGGTAGGTGTGATAAGGGAAGTCAGGAATGGCTTTCATTTACAGCTCCCACCAGCACAACATGCTTAGTTCTCTCTTTCTCCAAAACATAGAACTCCTAATTTTTTCTAAAAATGTAAACAAAGTTTCTTCTATTCCTTTCTACTTCCCTTCCTTCCTTCTTTCCTTCCTTCCTTGTCTGATGAGGCAATTCCAAATTCTTTTCATTTCCAAAGAGTGCTGGGATTTGCTTTCATAAAGCTCACTGAATCAATTGGAAGTTCCAGATAAGAAATGCTACTTTGTCTGTTTTCAGGTGTATAAAATTGTTAGTTTGCCATATTTGACCTCACAAAGAAAGATCCCTTCTTTATCTTTATCTCCCATAGGGGACATGAAGGAAAGAAGTACATGTTTTTTTTTGTTTTTTGTTTTTTTTTTCAGGGCAATGAGGGTTAAGTGACTTGCCCAGGGTCACACAGCTAGTAAGTGTCATGTGTCTGAGGCTGGATTTGAACTCAGGTCCTCCTGAATCCAGGGCCGGTGCTTTATCCACTGTGTCACTTTAGCTGACTCCAAGAAGTAATATATATATATATATATATATATATATTTTTTTTTAGTGAGGCAATTGGGGTTAAGTGACTTGCCCAGGGTCACACAGCTAGTAAGTGTTAAGTGTCTGAGGCCGGATTTGAACTCAGGTACTCCTGAATCCAGGGCCGGTGCTCTATCCACTGCACCACCTAGCTGCCCCCAAGAAGTAAATTTTTAAAGAAGAGATGCATTTGATGAAGTGGATTACAGCTGGTGTCTCCTAGAATGTAAATGGCTTCTTGAAAATAAACTGAGGGGGAAGCTAGGTGGTACAGTGGATAGAGCACTGGCCCTGGAGTCAGGAAGGCCTGAGTTCAAATCTGGCCTCAGACACTTGACACACTAACTAGCTGTGTGACCCTAGGCAAGTCACTTAACCCCAATTGCCTCACCAAAAAAAATAAAATAAAATAAACTGTGGTTAAAAAAAAAAGAAGAAAAAAGAAAAAGAAAATAAACTAAGGTCAATGGAAATAAAAGGACCTAAGCTCTTATTATGTGCCTACTATATGCCAAGGCACTTTGTTAAGCACTTTACAAACATTATCTCATATGATCAAAACACCCACCTTACAAGAAGGTAACTGAGGCTGAAGGAAACCTCAATAACCCAGCCCTCAGCAAACCTCACCCAACCAACCTACTTTCTTTCTATTTGGGCTGCCCCTTCCCAGTGATGTTGCCCTTTCAACAGGTAATTGTGTAAATGTAGGCTGTGGTAAAACATTAGCTGAAAAAAGAATACAACAAAAGAACTTGTTGGAATGTTCTGTGAATCTGAAGAATCGGTCTGAGAAAAATTAATCTGTGAAGAAGTCAGATCCCAGCTCCAATGACACTGATTTTAGTAGTTGCTCATCTCTCCTTTCATTTGTTTCAAAAGATGGGCAAATAAATAAAAATCATTATAATTCTGATACCTTATCCTCTGATAGGACACAGATAGAAGAAGAAGAAGAAGAAGAAGAAGAAGAAGAAGAAGAAGAAGAAGAAAGGATCAATTTGATCATTTCCCAGTGATTAGAGTTCATCAGTGACAGTAGAAATAGTATGTTGTCATTTGAAAATTATTGTACTACCTGAAAACTATGATCAAAAAAAGAGTTTAGACATCATCTTCCAAAAAATTGTCAGGGGAAATTGTTCTGAAATTCTAGAAGCAGAATGCAAAATAGAAATTGAAAGAATTCACTGATCCACAAATGAAAATATCAAGGAATATTTATTCAAATTCTAGAACTCCAAGGTCAAGGAGAAAATATTGCAAACAGCCAGAAAGAAACAATTCAAGTGTGGTGGAGCCACAGTCAGGATAACACAAGATCTAACAGCTTCTACATAGAAGTATCAGAGGGCATGGGCTATGATTTGCTGAAGGGCAAAGGAATTGGGATTACAACCAAAAATCACCTACCCAGCAAAACTGCATATAATCTTTCAGGGGGAAAATGGGAATTTAATGAAAGAGAGGACTTTCAGGCATTCTTAATGAAAACACCTGAGATGAATAAAAAATCTGACTTTCAAAAACAAGACCCTAGAGAGGCATAAAAAGGTGAACAGGAAAAATAAATCATAATGGATATTAAAAGGTTAAACTGTTTACATTCCTACATGAGAAGATGATACATGTAATAACTTTCTCATTATTAGGCAGGTGGATAGAATATATTCAGACAGAGGGCACAGGTAGGAGTTTAATATAAAGCAAAGATATATTTAAAAATCAAAATTAAGGGGTGAGAGAAGAATGCACTGGGAGGAAGGGAAAGGGAGAGGTGGATTGGGGTAAATTATCTGACATAAAAGGAGCAAGACAAAGGTTATCAAGTGGAGGGGAAGATGGGGGAGGTATAGGGAAGTGGGTGAGCCTTGTTCTCATCAGAACTAGCTCAAAGAGGGAATAACATACACACTCAATTGGGTAGAGTAATATATCTAACCCTGCAGGAAAGTAGGAGGTGAAGCAGATAATGGGGGAGGGGTGAAAGAAGGGAGGGCAGATTGGGGGAGGAGGCAGTCAGAAGCAAAACACTTTTGAGGAGGAATAGAAGATAAAAAATAGAGTAAATATCATGGAGAGGGGAAAGGATGGAGGGAAACACAGTTAGCAATAGTAACTGAAAAAATGTTGAAGCAGAGGCAAAAACAATGTAAGTTGGTGATGATGATGATGATGATTGATGGATGGATAGATTGATGGATTGATGATGAAAGGATGAAGATAAGGATTGATTAATGAGGATTGATTTTGATGATAAGGAGTACTGATTGATGGATGGATTGATGATGATTGGATGACGATGAGGATTGATTGATGAGGAGGACTCATTGGTGATGATTAGAATTTATTAATGGTGATTGATTGATGATGATAATAAAATGTATCATAGTTTTCTGGGCTACTGTGAAGAAAATTCTTTGTCAGGTATAAAGTATTATATAAGTGTTATCCATTACTGTTTTTGCAATAATCATCCTCATGGTTTTATTGTAAGGTAATCTTTCTTTAAAGTACTATATAAATGTGGCTTACTATTAAAAAACTGACAAGCAGGATGCTATCAGAAAAACCTGGAAAGACCTACATGAGCTGATGAAGAGTGAAATGTACTGTCTACAATATAATAGCAATATTGTAAGATGATCTGCTGTGAATTATTGATTATTTTCAGCAATGCCAGGATCCAAGACAACTCTGATGGACTTAGGAAAAATCCAGTCCATCTACAGAGGAAGAACTGATAGTATCTGAACACAGACTGAAGCATATTTTTGTTAGTTCCTTTATCTGAAAAAAAAAAAGATCTTCTGACACAAAAACAAACAAACAAACAAATAAATAAATGAAAAGAAAAGATATGTTCTCCATGTAGCACTAGATTTTTCAAAAAGAGGGGACAATCAAGAAGTACAGATTCATATTTTTATAGCAGAGACATACATGCTTGAAAAACCATAAAATGAGATGGACAAAAAGAAGATGATCAAGAAGCAGAGATAGTAATCAATTTAAATATAGAAAAGGCAAAAATACAGCAAGAACTAGAGATAGCAGTTAATTAAGAAACAGCCAAACAGTATATTTAAGCAGTGAAAAATATTGCTTCAAGAGGGATAAGTCATAGAGCAGTGGTCATGGTAAAAGAACATCAAGAAGCAGAAATAGGTGATGATGTTAAGAAATAATTATGAAGGTTCCAGGGTGGAGTCAACATGATAGAGAAAATGCAGTGACTCACCTCAACTGTCTTCAATACTCCTCCAAATACCTTTAAATAATTCCATAATACAATTCCTGGAACAGTAGAACCCATGAAAGGATAGGGTGAAATAATTTTCCAGACAATGACAACTCAGAAAGTTGGCAGGAAAGGTTTATTTTGCCAGGGTGAGAGTGGAGCACAGTTCAAAGAGTTAAGTCAAGAAGTTGGCCAAGAAAATGAGCAAACAACAGAAAAAAATATTACGGTCATAGAAAGTTACTGTGATGAGAAAAAGATCAAAGGCACCCTCAAAATAAGTTAACAGAGTGAAAAGTTTTACACCAAAAGCTTCCAAGAAAAATATAAATTGGTCTCAGGCCATGAAATGGCTAAAAGGTACTTTGAAATTGAAGTAAAAAAGATAGAGGAGGGGCAGCTAGGTGGCACAGTGGATAGAGCACCGGCCCTGGAGTCAGGAGGACCTGAGTTCAAATCCGGCCTCAGACACTTAACACTTACTAGCTGTGTGACCCTGGGCAAGTCACTTAACCCCAATTGCCTCACTAAAAAAAAACAAAAAAACAAAAAACAATAAAAAAGGTAGAGGAAAAATAAAAAGAAATGAAAGTGATTCAAGAAAATCACGCAAAAAAGAGTCAACAACTTGGTAAAAGAGACACACAAAAAAAATACTAAAGAAAATAACACCTTAAAAAAACAGAGTAGGCCAAATGATAAAAGTGGTACAAAAAGCCAATGAGGAGAAGGGTGCCTTGAAAAGCAGGATTGCCCTAATGGAAAAAGAGGCACAAAAATTCACTGAAAAAATAACTTTATGAAAAATCAAGAAATAATCAAATAAAACCAAAAGAATGAAAAAGTAGAAAACAATGTGAATTATGTCATTTGAAAGATTACTGACCTGGAACATAGATTCAAGAGAGATAATTTAAAACTATGGGAGTACCTGAATACCATGATCAAAAAAGAAAAATAAAAGAACTTAGACATCATATTTCAGCAATTATCAAGGAAAATGTCCCTGTTATTCTGGAATCAGAGGGTAAAATAGAAATTGAAAGAGTCCACTAATCACCTTCTGACAGAGACCCCAACATGAATATTCCCAGGGATATTATAGCCAAATTCCAGAGCTCCCAAGTCAAGGAGAAAATATTGCAAGTATCCAGAAAGAAACAATTCAAGTTCTGTGGAGCCACAGTCAGGATAAACAAGATTTTGGCTTCTACATTAAAGGATCAGAGGGCGTGACATAAGATATTGTGGAGGGCAAAGGAACTGGGATTACAACCAAGAATAAATCTATCTACCAAAATTTTGTATAATTCTTCAGGGGGAAAATGGGCATTCAATAAAAAAAGAAATCTTTTAGGCATTCTTGATGAAAAGGCCAGAGTTTACTAGAAAATTTGACTTTCAAATAGAAGACTCTTGAGAAACATAAAAAAAGAAATCATAAGGAAATTAAAAAGGTTAAACCGTTTATATTCCTACATGGGAAGATAATATTTGTAACTCATAAGAACTTTCTCATTATTAGGACAGGTGGAAGGAGTATATATAGACAGAAGGCAAATATGTCAGCTGAATATGAAGGGATGATATCTAACAAATTAAATTAAATTAAATTAAATTAAATTAAATTAAATTAAGGGGTGAAAGAGGAATGTACTAGGAAAAAGGGCAAGGGAGAGTAGAATAGGGCCAACTATCTCATAAGAGATACAGTGGAGGGAACGATGGGGGATATTTAGGTAATGAGTGAACCTTTATCTCATGAGAATCAGCTCAAAGCAGGAATAACATGCATACTCAATTGAGTATAGAAATCTATCTTATCCTGCAGGAAAGTATGAGGGGAAGGGGATAAGGTGGGGTGTGGTAGAAGGGAGGGCAGATTGGGGTAAGGGGCATTTTGAAGCACAATACTTTTGAGGAGGGACAAGGTGAAAGGAAATAGAGAATAGAGTAAATGACATGGGGAAGGAATAGAATGGAGGGAAATAATGTGAATTATAGTAACTGTGGAAAAATTTTGAAGCAAGTTGTCTGATAAAAGCCTCATTTCTCAACCATATAGAGAACTGAGTAAAATTTATAAAAAAATAAGAGCCATTCCACAATTGCTAAATGATCAATAGATATGAAAAGTTTTCAGAGGAATTCAACAAAGCTATCTATAGCCATAAGACAAAATCGCTCTAACTCACTATTGATTAGAAAGATGCAAGTCAAAATAATTCTGGGGTACTACCTCATGCCTATTGGATTGGATAATAGGACAGCAAAGGAAAATGCCAAATATTGTAGGGGATATGGGGGAAATGGGACATTATTGCACTGTTGGTGGAGTTGCAAGCCAATTCAAACATTCTGTAGACCAAATTGGAACTATGACCAAAGAGTTTTAAAACCACGCTCATCTTTAACCTAGCAATACCACTACAAGTCATATCCAAAAAACAGTTAAAAAAGAAAAGGACTTACATATACAAAAATGTTTATAGTAGCTCTTTTCTGGTAGCAAAAATTGTAAATTCAAGATATGCCCATCAGATGGTGAATGGCTGAACAAACTGTGGTATATAATAATGATGGAATACTATTGTGCTATAAGAAATTATGAGCAAGATGTTCTCAGAAAAAACCTAGAAAGACATACATGAGTTGATACAAAGTGAAATGTGCTATGTAAAAATAACAGTAATATTGTACTGTGATCAGCTGTGAATGACTTAGCTATTCTCAACAATGTAATGACAAGACAACTCTTTAGGACTTTTGTTGAAAAATGCTATCCATCCCCCAAGAAAGAAATGATGATATCTAAATACAGATTGAAGCATACTTTTTCACTTTATTTTTCTTAAGTTTTTTGTCTGTTCTCTTTCATGATGATTAATATGGAAATATTATATAATACTATACATGTACAATCTATATCAAATTGATTACTTCTCAGTTGTGGGCAGGGAGAGGGAGGAAGGGAGATAATTTCAAACTCAAAGTCTTTTATTTTTTATTTTTTACATCATACAAGTATTTTATTATTTTTCAGTTACATGTTAAGATAGTTTTCAACATTTGTTTTCATAAAATTTTTAGTTCCAAATTTTTCTCCTACCCTCTCTTCCCTCCCCCCTCCCCAAGACAAAAAGTTATCTGATACAGGTATGTGTGTGTGTATATATATATATATATATATATATATATATATATATATACACACACACACACACACACACACATATATATGTAATGCATATATGTGTGTATGTATATACAATCACATTATACATTTTTCTGCATTAGTCATGTTGTGAAAGAAGAATCAAAACAAAAGAAAAAAAAACAGAAACAAAATTGAAAGAAGAAACAGTATGGTTAAATCTGAATTCAGAATCCACAGTTCTTTTTTTCTGAATGTTGAGTACATTTTCCATCATGAGTTCTTTGGAATTGTCTTGGATCATTGTATTGCTGAGAAGAACAAATTTTATCTCAGTTGATCATCACACAATATTCCCATTGCTGCATACAATCTGGAACTCAAAGCCTTAGAAATGGATGTTAAAATTGTTTTTACATTAATTGAACAAAATAAAATAGTAAGGAAAAAAGAAAAAAAACAGACAAAAAAGTAATAATTATATAAGACAATATCAATGAGAGTATACTTATATTAAAAACAGGGACGACTGTGTCATTATATAGGAAAATAATTCTAGTCAAAGCTCACAATGATAGACAATCTTCTAGTCCAGAATTTGGAATTATTATTTTTTTCCTGAATGGACAATGACTAGGAAGGAAAGTAGTCACAATGAAAACAGTCATCACTATAATGATAACTACAGGTCAAGGAGACAGTTGAATAAGAAATTAGGGGATGTGTCTGTAAGATCTCACCAAGTGAAATTTGAAAAACCTGACGGGGGACAAAAGTACAAAATTAAGCACTTGGAAGGTACCCATAAAGAGACTGAATAATCTTATGAATATTCTTCCAAAAGAAAGGGAAAATGTTTTTTAAAAATATTCCAACATTGATGAAAGCTGCAAAAATGATAGTGACAACTTTTCTGATAAATCCAGCAAGAATAGATAGAAAATGAGGAAAAAGAGGGACTGAAGCCTATGTGTAACGATAGTTTACAAAGTCAAAAATATTGACACTAGACATAAAAAGGAAAAAAATACAGAAATAAATAAATCATGAAACTAATTCTTTGTGATCTTCTTCAATTTTGATTACAAGGAACCAGAAGTGAAAGAAAATATTAAGTGTGAAAGTTAATGCCACCTTGGTAACTCAGCATAGTAAAGAATGAATCTTCTTTTCTTGTCTTGTAACCAATTAAGAGGAAAGAAATTTGATCTAGGTGATGGAATTATTATCCTGGACAAGGAATGTGAAATTACTGCATGCAGTAGTTATTTACATAATGTCTCCAAGACTGTAGATAATCTTCCACTCCAGAAAACTTCAACTGAACAGACCTACTGGGAGGTAGAGCACCTCTGTTTCTGGTTTGGGCAATCTGCATAATGACAGAATCTATACAGACTGAACCATTTGTACAATTGCCATCCCCCAAAACATCAGTATCAGACTTTTCCAGGAAAACCATCATTAATATTAAGACTGGCAGAGGATCTGATAGAAAAATCCTGTATTTGTCCTGAAGAAAAGGCATATTTTATGTTTTACTAGGATATACAAAGATGAAACTTTGTTTCTTCCTTCTAAACTCAAAGTGATTTTCAAGTTAAGGTTTCATAAGGGCATTTTATTTAGAAATGAACAATATTCAAAGATAAAAAAAACCTCAAAGATAAAAAACTGCTAAAACCTCATTTAAAAAATTGTATTTTTTTCTAAATAAAAATATAAACAAAACATAAAAATTCAAACAATACTGGAAAGTCTATCAATGAGTAAGCTTGTGTAACTTGGGTTTTTGGAGAGTTTTTCTCCAGTTCTTATTAGAGTGCAAAAAAAATCCCAATACCTCTTGAACTTGAGCACTCAACTTTGTGGTTCTCAGTTCTTGAGTCTTGAGAAAATTTCCCTTCTCAGATGTTCAGATTTCCAGAGAAAAGTATTTTTTAAGGAACATAAATCCTTTGTATCTCTCCCAATCTTTCTGGCTTTCAGTAATCGAACTTTTAACAGTACTGAGAAATCTGAATAACTCCGAATTATGTAAAAGTCTTTTATACTTGCCCTGGCATGAATATACATTAAAACTCTGTCTTAATAAACTCAAATCCCACTTCTGACATATATTGGCTGGGTAATTTAAGGGAAGTCTTTGACCTGAGTCCTAGGCGACTTTCTAACATTATAAGTTACTGATGAAATTTGCATTGATGGAGAGAGTTTCTGAAGTCTATAACTTTAGAAATACACATAAATGGGGAAATGGCACATAAAAACTATGGGCCTTAAGTGACTTGCCTAGAGTCACACAGCTAGTAAGTGTCAAGTGTTTGATTCTGGATTTGAACTCAGGTCCTTTTGAAGCCAGGGCCAGTGCTTTATCCACTGTGCTACCTAGCTGCACCAGAAGGCTGTAAGTTTCAATAAGACTACACCCCTTCCTTTTTTTTCTTATTTTCAATTCTTAGCCATTCACATCTTTCCTCTTTCCAGTCCTAGATGGAAATGCACTAAAACATTTTGGTAATGCTATAATCACAAGACTACCAGTCTGGTAGTAAAGGAAAAGTTTGGTTCCATGAGGTTGCAAGCTTGATACATTAAACCCAGGAGCTTTAAAATCATTGCATAAAATTAAAATAAATAACATTTAAGTATGTATTCAAATTAAACTACTGAAAATTTTGAAACTTGACCATCAGTAATTATATACTGTATTGATTGCATGCATTGCATTGAATGTGAAAGTTCAGTCTTAAAAATATCCTTATTTGCAGTAACATTTCAGACACCTCTACTTCCTAACTGTGTCTGTGTGGGAAAGTCAGTGAACTTCTCTGCACCTCAATTTCCTCATGTATAAAATGAATATAATATTTGTGTTATACCTCACAAAGTGGTTGTTTAGAAGGTCCTATGTAAACTTTGAATTTTTATTAGAAGGTGAGCTGATGTCATTATTTTTTTCTGATGTTACTAGGTTAAAGAAATGGATAAAATGGATGGTTCATGTTGTTATCACATCCTACATAGAGATTCTCAAAACCTTTCAAACTTAGATCATAATTTTAGATGTGCTAAAAACAAACACATATTTATAGACTTTTTATATGCTTGAAAATTTTTGCCACATACCTGGAATTTGGTTCTGTCACTACATTCTAAAGTACAGAATATGAAAGCATTTCAAATATGTCAGTTTCTTTATAACAGTCTTAAAGGAATTGTTACTGTTGTTCTTAGAAATGGCACAATTGTTTGTTCCTAAGGGAGTCATACATTTATACATCGCGCATCCACTCCACTCTTCCTTCCCTGAGGAACTGAAATATTGCCACTGTACACCATCAGGCTTTGCAGTCACTATCACTTTGCATCAGCTGGACAACAAAGGGCTCTAAACCATATTTCTACAAATCCACTAGTGAGTATTAAAAGCAATTTTGTATTGCCATCAAAAGGAGTTTTAGAAAATAATTTTTAAAAAATCATTCCAAACACTCTATAGATCTTTAAAAACATAAGTATATAACTTTCAGAGTTAAAGCAATTTGGTAAGATTATCTTTAATGCTTCTGATATCTATCATAATGATAGGAAATCAATCATGAGATGGAGCTCAGGGTATGTATTCACAAGTCTGTACCCTGGAATCGCTTACATTTTAAGACATTTACTTGTCACAATGAAACCCTCTTGAGACAGAGTGGCTTGCATTGTTACTTTGTAACATCATCTGAGAGAAATTTTGTTATGATTCAATTGCCTTACAGTAGGCAATGTAGGTCTTCAGATTTTCCCTTTCTTCTTCAGGATGTAATATAAACTGTTAAATTTCTTTTGTTAAGGCTGCAATATAACTCTCTCCTTTTCATCTCCTCTTAGACATCCAGAGAAGCAGAAAAATACCAACTGAATAATGAAGTGGATAGAGCACTGGCCCTGGAGTCAGGAGAAAATGAATTTAAATCCAGCTCCCGATAAAACACTTACTAGCTGTGTGACCCTGGGCAAGTCACTTAACCTCAATTGCCTCAAACATCCAGGGTCATCTAACATCTTGTATATCTTACCACTGCTCCCAGATGGCTCTGTAGGAAAGAGCAAGGCTGGTGACTTTGCACTATCCTCCCTCACTTAAATCCAATTCACTGCAAGTCATGGCATCACCTCCTGATGTCATGGTCCTCTTCCAAAACAAAGAGCAAAACAGCAGCAACTACAACAAACAACAATGTCCTCCACTCTGTGGCTTTGACGTGTATTTTTGCAGCTTTTTCTTTCACTATACTCTGTCTTCTATGCTTTTTCTCAGATACAATACTTATGCTATATGCAACATTACTCTTCCCATATCTGAAACTTCTGCATTTCCCTACATCTTTAATACCCTATGCCTCCTCCCCATTTCTGCCTACTTAAATCTTTACCTCTTTTTCAAGACTCAGCTCAGTGATACTTCTATGCTTTCTCTTTCCCTAGGTCAACAATGTCTTCCTGCTAGGCTGGAATTTCTCTTACAACCTCAACTTATACTTTCTTGTGAACTTACCCTTTTCTCTTTGAGTTATAATTATTTGGTCTTATCTCCCCTATTAAATCCTAAGCTCCTTAATAGTAGGGGTATGGAACATATATTATTTATCTCTCAGTGCCCAGCATTGTGCTTCATATATAGTAGGTAATTTAAAATTGTCAATAGGTATCATTTGCATAATGCTGTAAGCTTATCAAAAGACTTTATATAAGTTATTTAATTTTTATAATTACCTTGTAAGGTGGTATTACTACTGCTGCTGCTGCTGCTGCTGCTGCTGCTACGACAATTACTCCTACTTATCAAGTAGAAAACAATCTGAGAAAGGTTAAGAACTTTTGCTTAGGGTCATATAGCTACTAAGTGGCAGGATGTGAACCCACATATTCCTGATATCAAGAACAGCATACTATTCATTTCACCACCTAGAGGTCTCTAATATTTATTCAATGAATAAATCAATCGATGCTGAAATGATATAAGGTAAAAGAGCTAATATCTTATAATGACTTAAGTATGGGGCTTTGAACTGGGTAGACCTAGGTTCAGATCCCATCACTGATAATAAGATAATGTACAAATCAATTAAATCACTCTCTGCTTCAATTTTTTCATCCACAGAGTGGGGATAATAATGCCTGTATACAGTTTTTTGAAGTTCAAATGCAATTTTATACTTAAAATATGTTGTAAACATTAAATGTCTCCATAAGTATCAGTTATGAATATATTGATTCTGTAGTATAATATCAGTTTAATTATGACAGGGATATTTTTCCCTTTATTTTTGTACTTTTAGCACCTAATTCCTTGTACACTGCTGTGTACCTACTAGTCCTTAAATAAATTTATATTGGATTAGATATAACTGGGTGTTAAATCCTCACTTTTACACAGTTGTTCCAAGTGTAGAGACTATATTTTTAACTACTTACCTTTTTATTGATTTTTAAAACCTTTCAATTATACTCCCTCTAAAATGATGCTTGCATGTCTCAAGGTGTAATGGAAAAGGCAAAGTTATAATGATGAAGTGAAAAAGAATAAGCCTGTGCAATGAGGTTAGATAGGCTGTGTTAAATCATTGTCTTATTTAGATATAATTATCTGCTCAACCATGTAAGGGACAAGGACCGGCTGTCTGATTGCCTAAATCAAAATATGCATATAAATAGGAAGTATAGGCATCATAAAATTGTGTTCTTATAAATGTGGCATTTTCTTCTTCTTCTTTTTTTTTTTGGTTAGGCAACTGGGGTGAAGTGATTTGCACAGGGTCGCACGGCTAGTAAGTGTCAAGCGTCTGAGGCTGGATTTTAACTCAGGCACTCCTGATTCAAGGGTTTGTGCTCTATCCACTGCGCCACCTGGTTGCCCCAGTATTTTCAATTTTTTAAAGAATGTTTGTGTGGTTTGAGGGGAAGACAAGGGTATATTCAATTACCTAGCTGTTAGCCCTGAAGAGGTACATTGATGCAGATTCAAACCAAGTTTCTGGCAAATTATTTTCTATGTAATTCCTTCCCTGTCCCCCCTTGCCCCCCACCCCCCCCCACATAAAATGTCTTAAGCCCATAACAATGAATTTATTTTGTCCTTGTTTTCTGATTGTCTATGAAATTACTTCTGAGTATGAGGTTTGAAGTGAAAGTAGTAGTGATAAAGGAGAAGCTGTTGTATTACCCTGAAGCACTCTTATCTGATCATTATGTATCAGATTAAAGGAATGATCCTCAGGTTCCCAGATTACAGCCACTTGCCACAACTATCATTAATAAGGATATTCTTTACTCATGATATTTTAATGTTGTATTTGTAATTAGAACAGGCAGAATGAGGAAACTACCTATAGAATCATAACATCTTAGAGTTGGGAAAAATTTTGGAAGTCAACTAGTCCAAACTATACCTGAAAAGGGAATCCCCTCCACAGCATGTCAAACAAATGGTTACCATCCTCAGATTGAAAATCTACTCATCTTCCAAGACAACCCATTTCAGTCGAGAGAGTACTGGGTCTATAGTCAGGAAGACTTGACCTCAAATAGGGCCTCAAACAATAACTAGTTCTATGACTCTGGGCAAGTTACTTAACCTTTTCTCCTCACTTTCCTCATCTGTAAAATGAATAGCAGAAGTAAATAGCAAACCACACCAGCATCTTTGTCAAGAAAATCCCAAATGGAGTCAAATAGAGTCAGATATAACTAATTACCTAAACAACGACGCAACAAAATCATTAGGAATTTTTTTTCCTTGACATTGATCTAAAATATGACTTTTACCCATTTATGAATTTGTACACAGCTGCTTTGCATAACTAATTATCTTAATAACTGTGCTGTTTTAAACAAATGCCCATAAGAGTATGGTAGGACTGGCAAGAAGCAGGATGTTTGGGGGTATTCAGCTTAGGTTATAGACCAGACATTTCCAGTAGAGGAATTTAACTGGTAGGATTCCAATTTAGGTATTCCTGATTCTGCATAACACTCTAGCCATGGCTCACTTTGGGTTTCAGGGTTTCTTATATTATTTCCAAGATTTTATCAATGTTTTTATATTCATTTTCACAACTCTCTTTGCTTCTATCTTCAGACCTTGTCATTGAATTAATTGTATATCGATATAAGCCTGTGTAAATAGTCACTACCATCCCCTTCCTCCTCATTAGAATCATCTGCATTTGTGTCACCAGAGTTTGGTTTTCAATATCCCTGTATATTACTTGTATCCAGTAAAAGTAGAAATATTTGCATAAAATTGTTGCCTTCAGGAACTAGATCTCAGAAGTGGAGATATTATAGTAAATACTGAATCAAACTGTATATTAATGAAAATATTTCAAGATATAGGTTTACTTAGGCCACTTTAAAATATAAACTCATTTTTACTGGGATGTGTAAGAAAATAGGTGACATTTGGAAATACATGTAGGGGCTCTCTTATTTGTTTCCTTTCTGATAAATTCTTCTGCTAAAAGAATGTATTTATAGATTTTACTTTAAGGGTGAGGTTTTCACCTTTTGAAAAATCATGAGCCTTTGTTTCAAATGTCATCACCCCTAGCTTGGATTATTGAAGCCCATTTCATAAGCCAAGATGATTCCATTTGGACAAGATACAGAAAGAAGGCAGCTTGATTTTCTAAAGCTGTATTGCTGACTTGCAAATACATCCATACTTCAGCTCATGATTATATCAAATAGAATCAGTCAAGGAATAAGTGAATCACATTCTTTCTGAAAAGACATCCTTCAATATATTCACCTCTAAGCACCTTCAGTTTTGTCCTTGCGACTACCATAGATATCTACTTCTGTTAAAGAATAGAACATGTGAAAAAGCTGTCTGTGTTTGTTGTATGAAGGATCATAATGAACAATCAAGATATTCATTAAGGTGTGAGTGCAGTTCATGTAAGAGGTTAATGTAATATTAGAAGCAGTTGTGAAGTAAGATAAAATCTAGTAGTCTCAGATCCTTTAACTTAGAGTTTTCAAGTCTGCTATTACAAAATCAAGGTAATTATTATATAACTGATACATATTTAAGTAAATTTGTCCCTGCTACACATTAAAAGTCTAATGCTGTTAGTTACCAGCTTATTTAAAGGACCATAGAAATTGACTCAATTTAATAAATTTATTACAATAAACATTAATTTCTTCTTAAATGCAAATAATTTTTACCAAGGATTAAATAAAATATGGATATATGTATATATAAATATATGTATGTGTGTATATATGTTTATATATTATACAATATATGTAATATGTATATCCATATATAAATATAGTTTCTGCCTTCAAGGACCTTACAAATCAAAACAATTTCTTGTTTTTTTGTTTGTTTTTACCAATCTTCATGGACAGCATAAGAGAAACTCAAATGAAGCTATATGCATTACATTTTGATTTGTTGTTAGCAATAACTAAAGGAGAATTTAGATTGCAAAGTCAGTGTTTAATGGAGGTCAGGTTAAACATTTCTTGGCTCCCTATGGAAAGCAATTAACTTCCACTAATAAAGGGAGAAAGATTATGAGAAATTCAGAAAAGCTGGGAGGAAATGACTGGAGGAATGTTGCTGACCTTCCTTAAACCTCTTGACTTTCAGTAAGGATAAATGGGTAAGGTCTGCTTCTAAAATTTCATTATACACACAAATGTAGTATTAATATTTATTTCATTCTGTATGGGGTTACATTTCATTGTGATATTATAATACATTGTTTATTTTCAGAACCCAAATTGTTAGAGGTTAGAATTATTTGACTTGAATTATAAGTGACTTAATACTATACTAGGCACAGCAGGCTCCTTAACTACTGAAGTCCCCAGAAGTTACAGTATGATGAATTGAATTGGCATAACCATAGTTTGAACAGGAAGCAATATTATAAGAATTGTAGGACCTAATGAGTGACAGATAAGAAACCTATAATATAAAGCTAAAAGGACAGCAGCCTTATTTGAAAAAATGTAGCAGAAGCAATCCATACATAGCAGAACTGAAATAGAAATCCTTGCAAGTAGTTGCTATCACTGATAAATAAAAACATGAAAAAATATTAAGCTATAAGAGGTTTGAGTAGATTTTCTTTTTCAGTCAGGAGTGTATCCTTTGAAGTACTAGAATATTAGAGTAATGAAGGAGTATTCCTATAGCTGAGTCTTCAAAATATCTGCATTAATCCATATTGTCAGCAAATCTAACAGTATTATTTTCTTGTTTTTTTCTCTAAAAGAAAACAATAAACAGAGATACTAATTATATAACATTTATCTTTTCAATTATATGTTTATGAAGTCATATGGCTAACTCCAAAATATAGTAACTCTTTGTCAACTAAACCCTAAGCAAATCACTTTTTACTTATGTGTGGACTTCCACTTAAAAGCAGAAACAATTAAAAAAAACCCAATAATACCACCCCCATTACCACCACCACAAGAACATGATCAAAAAGTTACCTTACACGATTCAAATATACAGCATGGATTACTGGACAGAATATAAGTCTAGCAATCAAGAGACTTGAGTTCTAATCCTTACCTTCATTGATAAATGGTCCTATAATATTGGGTATGTCACTATGCCTCTCTCAGTAATCTGCTTAAAATAAAAGATCGACTAAATAAGAGGGAAGAAAATAATGACCTCATTTTTTTTCCTGTAAAACATGAGGCAAAGTTGTCAGCTAAAAGTAAGGTGAAGAGGAGTCATGGGAAGGATGAAAAGCTTTTCAAGAACCCCTGTGAAGTGTGAGAGAGGAGATGAGGGAGGCATAGAAATATTGCCTAGCAGCAGTGCAAGCCCAGTTCAGGCTGCATAGCATAAATTTGTAAATGGACTCAGAATGGTTTTGTGATTTTTCACCATCTTTATTCAGTAGCACATGAAGAAGATTGAATATGGCAGATGGTGGGGGTGATTCAAGGCTGAGGCTTGGCAGGGCACAACATTTAATAAAGGGGCCAGAAACTCAAGGAAGTGTAGAGTTGAACTTGTTCACTAAAGGGACAGGAAGGGTAAAAGAGGAGTTTATGGTTAGTGTATGCGTGGCAATCTAGGAAATAAGAGATCTAAGGACTAGAGGTCAGTTTGGAAAAAGAATAGGATTTGACACTGGAAAACAAAGGGAGAGGTGGAAAGTCAACAAATACCCTTAAAGAAGGGTATTTAAGAATTATAGAAGATGGAGGTGGTGCGTTAGTGGATGATAGCAAGACCAAAGGTATGAACATTTTTGTGTATAGCTGAGGAAATTTTTGTAAATAAATGGTTTGAAAAATGTAATGACACGGGAAGGGTGGAAATGAAACCAGAATTCATTAGGGTTTAGAATAGCAGGATGAAAAAGATAAGAAGACATTTTAGTTCTCAACATCCTGGCACATGCATATTAAAGTATATAGTAGAGTTTTTCCAGCAATTCAAGTTAAGCTCTTTTGTATATAGTTTGCAAACTCTACTATAGCCACACACATGTCTATGCCCATGCCCATCCTTATGCCTATACACATATAAATTTTGTTAAATGTTTTCCAACTACATGTAAAAAAGTGAACAATTTAAAAAATTGAGTTCAAAATTCCCTCTTACCTTGTGCCTCCAACCTCTTGAGAAAGCAAAACAATTGATTTTGGTCATACATGTGAGATCATACAAAATATATTTTCATATTATGTTGCAAAAATAAAAAAAACACTTAAAAAAAAGATAAATACATTTTTTAAGAAGTATGATTCACTAGCATTTTTCTTCATGGGTCCTTTTGAATTGTCTTAGATCATTTTCTTGGTCAAAGTAGACAAATCTTTCATAGTTGATCATCTTTACAATGTTGTCATTACCAAGTACAATGTTTTATTGCCTTTGTTCACTTTACTTTGAATTAATTCATAAAAGTCTTCCAAGGTTTTTCAGAAACCATCTTGCTCATCATTTCTTATGGCACAATATTTCATTGCACCCATATACCACAATTTGTTCAGGTATCCCCAAATTGATGGGCATCATTGCAATTTCTTTGCACCACAAAAATAAATGCTATAATTTTTCTATATACATAAAGATCTTTTCCCCATTTTCTTTGATTTCTTTGGAATACAGAACAAATAGTGATAGTGCTGGGTTAAAGGCACAGTTTTAGATTCCTCCAGATTGTCCTCCAGAATAGTCAGAATAGTTAATTGCACTAAAAGTACATTTTTTTTGTTCAATTGTTTCAGTTGTGGGTAACTTTTCTTCACTCCATTTGTGGCTTTCTTGGCAAAGATCCTTGAGTGGTTTGTCAATTTTTTCTCTAGCTCATTTTATAGATGAAGAACTGAAACAATCAGGGATAAGTGACTTGGCCAAGATCACAAAACTAATATCTGAGTCAGGATTTGAACTCGTGAAGATGGATCTTCTTGACTCCAGAGCTACTACTCTATCTACTGTGTCATCTAGCTGCCTCAAACAGTGCATTACTGCTCTTCTTTTTTCTTTCCTTTCCTTGATTTTTCTTTTCTTTTCTTTTCTTTTCTTTTTTTGCAGGGCAGTGAGGGTTAAGTGATTTGTCCAGGGTCACACAGCTAGTAAGTGTCAAGTGTCTGAGGTCAGGTTTGAACTAAATTCAGAGCCAGTGCTTTATCTAGTGTGCCACCTAGCTGTCCCCACTGTTCCTTTTTCATATGATCATCAGCATTTATTATTTTCCTTTTCTGTCATGGTAACCAATCTCAGAGGTGTGAGGTGATACATCAGAGTTGTGATTTATATTTCTCTAAGAAGTAGTGATTTAGAGCCTTTTCCCTGTAACTATTAATAGCTTTGATTTCTTCTCAAAACTTTCACATGATTTTACCATTTATAAACTGGATAATGGCTCTTACTTTTATAAATTTATATCAGTTTCCCATATATTGGAGAAATGTGGACTTTGTCAGTTAAATTTGCTATGAAACTTTGTTCCTAGTTTCCTGTTTTCCTTCTAATTTTGACTTCACATATTTTGCTTATAAAAAAGCTTTTTAAATTTCATATAATCAAAATTAACAATTTTATAATTTGTAATCACCTCTATCTCTTGTTTGGTTATAACATTTTCATTTATCCATACATCTGATAGATACATTTTTCCACACTCCCTTAATTTACTTATGCTCTCACCCTTCATGTCTAAATTATTTATACATTTTCACCTTATCTTGGTATACAGTGTAAAATGTTGACCTGTGTCTAGTATCTGCCAAACTGCTTTCTAATCTTCCCAGCAATTTTGGTAAAACGCTGAATTGTTTCCCCAAAAGTTTGGATCTTTAGGTTTATCAAACACAGATTACTATGTGCACTTACTGTCTGTTATGCAACTGATCTATTCCATCCATCCAACACTCTACTTAGCAGCTAGTATCAGAAGCTTTTGATTATTAGCACTTTGTAGTAATATGGGGGGAGGTGGGAGAAACTGAGGAAAAATTTTCAGAAAATTACTGTGCTAAAGGCCTAATTTCTCAACATATAGGTGACTGAGCCAAATGTATTTGACAAATGTCCAGAGTATATGAATGGACAGTATTTAGCAAAAGAAATCAAAACTGTAAAATTCACATTAAAAATGTACTAAATCAGTACTGATTAGAGACATACAAATTTAAAAAACAATAACTGAGATACCTCCTTATATCTATCAGATTGTCTAATATGATAGAAAAGGAAAAATATGTTAGAGATATGGAAAAATTGAGATATTAATGCATGTGATAGAGTTGTGACTATGCCCAAAGGGATATAAAAGTACATACACTTTGACTTAGCAGTACCATGACTATATCTGTATGTTCAAGGGATTTTTTTAGAAGGGAGAAAAAGCATATTGGTACATAAATATTTATATCAGCATTTTATGTCATGTGAAAAAATTGGAGATCAACAGAATGCCCATCAATGGGTAATAACTGAATAAGTTGTGGTATATGACTGATTGAATACTATTGTACAATTAGAAATGATGAGCAAGAAGGTTTCAGAAAAAATGTAGAAGTCTTATATGAACTATTACAAAGTGAAGTGAGCAGAACCAGAGGAACGTTTTACACAGTAACAATAATATTGTAAAAATGAGCAGCTGGGAGAGACAGCTACTCTGATCAAGATAACTCTAAACAACCACCAATGAAAAATGCTCTCTAAGTCCAGAGGCAGATCTGATAATCTTTATATTCATATTGAAGCATACTTTTTTTTTACTCTTTTTAATTTCTTTCATTTGTGTTTTATTTTGCAACATGACTAATGTGAAAGTGTTCTGCATGACTTCACATATATAACTTATATATTGCTTGCCTTCTCAAGGAGAAAGGATATTTGGTATGAAGGGAGAAATTTTGGAACTCAAAATATTTTAAAATTGTTGTTAAAATTATTACATATAATTGGGAAATATTTAACAAAATAAATTTTAAAAATTAAAAAGAGAAATGTTCCATGGATTCCTCTCCTTTCTAGTATTTTTAATAGTAATGGGTCTCATATTTTGTCATATACTTTTTCTCCATACATTGATAAAATCATAATTTTGTTGTTATTGACATAGTCAATTATGCTGATAATTCTCTTAATATTGAATCAGTAGTATGTTCCTGGTCTAAATCCCACCCAGTCACAGAGTATTATCTTTGTGATATATTGCAGTAATCTCCTTGTTAGTATTCTATTAAAAAATCTAACATACAGACTCATCACGAAATTTGTCTACTGTTTTCAACTTTTGTCTTCTTTGTCTTCGTCTTCGTCTTCGTCTTCATCTTCATCTTCTTCATTGAGATATCAGCAACAAATTTCTGTCATAAAAGGAATTTAATAAGACTCCTGCCTTTTCCATTTTCCTAAAAAGTCTATATAGTATTGGAATTGATTATTCTTTAATTTTTGGCAGAATTAACTTAGAAATACATTTAATTCTGTTTCTTTTTCTGTTTGTTTCTTTAATAGAATTGTATTTTTTCCAATTACATGTAAAGGTCATTTTGAACATTCATTTATATAAGATTTTGAGCTCCAATTTTTTCTCCCTCCACCAAGACCGCAAGCAATATGATTTACATTATATGTGTACAATCGTATTAAATATATTTCCATACTAGTCATGTTGTTGAAGAAGAATCAGAACAAAAGTAGAAAAAAGAAAGAAAATAGTAATAAAAACAAATAAAGTGAAAATAGTATGTTTTATTCTGCAGTCAGACTCCATAGTTCTTTTTCCAGATGTGGAGAAAATTTACCATCATGAGTCTTTTGCAATTGCCTTGGATCATTGTATTACATTTTATTTTTTTAATTTTATTTTGTGAGGCAATTGGGGTTAAGTGACTTGCCCAGGGTCACACAGCTAGTAAGTGTTAAGTGTCTGAGGCTGGATTCAAACTCAGGTACTCCTGAATCCAGGGCCGGCGCTCTATCCACTGCGCCATCTAGCTGCCCCCGGATCATTATATTACTAAAAAGAGCTGTCTATCACAGTTGATTATTGCATAAGATTGCTGTTACTGTGTAAAATGTTTTCCTGCTTCTGCTTACTTCCTTCAGAATCAGTCCATCTAAGTCTTTCCAAGTTTTTCTGAAATCTTCCCACTCATCATTTTTATAGCATAATATTATTCCAATACATTCATATAGCACAACTTGTTCAGCCATGACCCAATTGTTGGACATGGAGATTTTTTTCTTAGGCAGCTCATTGATGGCTTGTTCAATTTCTTTGTTCCCCCAAACAAGTTTATTTAAGAACTCTATTTCCTTTTCTCTCAATCTGGTGAGTTCATAGTTTTGTAAATATTTATCTATTTTATTTATACTGTCAATTTTATTGGTATGTAATTATGTAATTATCAATTGATCATGGTTTTCAGGTAACTGAATAATTATTAAATTTTCTTTCCTTAAGCTAATTTTCCAGTCATTTATTTTTCAAATGGGAGAATTCACATTTTTTTTAGTTATATCTTATTCGTTTGACTTTGGTTCTTTGTTTCTTGATGTCTCATGGAATCATCAGTGAATTTTTGTTCCTCTTTGCCGTTTGGTAAATTCTGGTTTTTAAGATGTTATTTTTTCAGATTTTTTTTGCCTCTTTTACAACTTTTTTTCCATTTTCTTCCTTTGCTTTCATTTTTCTAATTTTTCCTCTAACAGTTTTTTATGCTTTTGAAAATCACACTAAAACTTCCAGAATTTTTTTGGGGGGTGGGGCCTGTCTAATTCATACTTTTTTCCTTTGATGCCTTACTTGTAACTGTTTTGACTTCATTGTCTTTTGAGTTTCTGTCTTGATCTTCCTTGTCATCATTGTACCTTCTTATTTTCAGGTTCTTTTTATGTTGCTTGTTCATTTTTCCACCCTCTTTCTTGATTTGGACCTTCATGTCAATGCTGGTCTCTTTTCTTGACATAGCAGGCAGAGAGGGGTTCTGTGTCAAGCTTTAGGCTTTTCCATACCACTGTTTTCAGAACATTTCTGGGTATTTGGAAATTTTCAGTTCTTCAAAGTTGTAATGTAGAGAAAGGTATGGACACTTATTTCTTGGTCTGAAATATGATCCTTATTCAGGAAGGATTTTTGATTCCTTGCAATTGTAATCTATACTTCTCAAGATCCTTCCTCCCTTGGTACGAGAGGACATGAGATCAAACTAAGTACAGTCACTTAATAGCTATATGACATTAAATAGATTGGATTTAAAATCCCAGAAGCAATCAACAGAGTAGTATAGTTTTTGAGAAACTTAAGGACAGAAATAGCTGGGATAAAGAAAATATTTGAAAAAATTGCTGGGCAAATTGGAAAAAAATCTGGTTAAACTTCAGTTTTGACCAATAATTCACACCATATATAAGAATAAGTTTCAAGTAGATATATGAATTAAATATCCTAAACTTAGTCCATATCACAAATTCGAGAATAACGGTAGGCAATGCCTCTCACAGGCATGGATGAGGAAAAGCTCACAATTAAACATGACAAAAGTGACCAAAGGAGACAAAGTGCATAATTTTGATTATACAAATTGAACACGTTTTATCCAAACAAAATTGATTCACTTAGAATGGAAAGTTAACTGGGGAAAACATATGTGTAGCAAGTTTCTCTGATAAAGTTATGATATCCAAGCTGTATAAAACCCTTTCCCAATAGAAAAATGGTCAAAGGCCATGAACAGGCATTTCTCAAGAGGTAATCCAATTGATCAATAGCCAGGAAAAAAGAAATATCTAAAACACTAAAAATGATAGAAATACAAATTAAATTTAATAAAAAGGAATTCAAAACAGGCCAGATAAGCAGGGCAGACTTGGAAATATTGTGTGAAATTTAATATACATTTCAAAAACTTCTTAAGTTAATAGAAATGCACAGTTTCTTATACAGTCTTCTTTTTACTCTTTGCACATGGAAATGTTCACTCATTGATGTCTTTTTTAATAAGTTGTAAATCTTTATTTTTAAACGTGAACCTCATCATATACATATCCTATGTATATAGAATTAATCTTGGAGAAACATGATGATAAGGTAAGTTTAATGACAAATAACTTTCCATTCCATCTTTGTAATTTCTATAGGTATAATTCTTCTTCCTGCTTGTTGAACTTTGGCAATCAAGTGTCACCACACAGGTCAAGTATATTACAGTTACTGTAAAGGGAATTAAGTGAACATCTTTCTTTGTTAAGCTATTGGTTTCAAAAATGGAAAAAATACCTGTAAACAACAGAAATATTGCATGTAATACAATACTTTGTATACCCAAATAGATACCATTTTCCACAATAAGTCACATATCTAAAATATTGAGAGAAAAGAGAGTGAAGGTGAATAATAGAAGCTTTTCTGCCACCTTGAGAAAAAGCCCTACATTCAGACCTTCTAAAAGGTTTAGCAGCATTCACAAACGTACAAACATTTGAGGCTCTTTCCTGCTACAAATCTATAGTCTTCCATCAGCATGAATTACACATTTGTTTTTGGAAATAACTGGGAAGGTAGACTTTAGCAGTAAATCAAGCACAATTTGTGGATGGATGACTTTATTGACAAGTGGATAAATTACTTCACAAAGACTGACAAACACATATAGCTGTCATAGAACATACTCATACATGAGAAGTATCAGTTAAAGCAGTGTCCTGACACAAGTCGCGGATGCCTAGTAGCCATCATGTCCTATGAATTCCCATCTCTCAGAGAGCATTTACTCAGTCAGAACATCGTGTGCAGTCACTACAGATACCATTTTCTACATAGACATTTGAATAATGGTTTTAGTCTCTAAACATACCTACAACTCATTAACAATTTTCTTAGCTTTATTTGAGACTTTAATGGCCACTGATTTCCCTTTCATGTTTGCAATGGGAATATCAGTACTTTGAGTGAAAGTATAAAGTTTCATTGGTAACAGAAGGGAGAAATGATTTTGTACTTCATTCCCTGAAACTGCATCTCTTTTGATGTAGGGAATCTTCTTGTTTCAATACTGCATGACAGAACTAGCATTGGTAAGCTTTTCACTAGTTAAAATTATTTATGAAAAGTGTCCAGTCAAATATTCTACATCTGAATCTTCCATTCAATTGACAATATACCAGTCTCCCAGCTAAGTACTCATATCTTCATCATAGTATCAGGCATAGGAAGACTCTCTGAGATTGGCAGCAGTAGTTGCATAAACATTGCTATCTTCAGGAAAGTGGTCCATCAATGAGCCAGATTTACATACTTCAATATGGAACTTGATCTTTTGATACTGTTTTATGTTGGTGCATATAATGAACATTCTTATTCAAATCCTTTACATAAAAATTGCCACCAGGGAAAACTGAGGTTCTACAAGCTCCAAGATCAGTCAAGTAAACAAACACATGATCATTGGGACCACTGTCAAAAAAAGATCTGTCCTCAGTAAGTGGGTTAAATCAAAACATCCTGAAACACTTGTCACCTCAACTTTTAAGTCAACTTCACATAAAAAACAGTTAGAAATATAGATCTGGCCAATAAGTTCATTCAGAATAAAACACAATACACAAGGTGAAAAGCAACAATAAATCTACCTCCAACTCAGTCAATTCTTCCTTCATATAGTTTCTTTTCTGAATTGTAGGGTGGTTTCCTTCTAATTGAAAGCTTGGGATTGAAGGAAATTATGGGAAAAGTCACTGTATATTGTAGTAGATTCATTCAAGGAACATAGTGTAAGTGCTTACGATGGACAAAGAATCATTATGCCAAGCACTGGCAATATAAATCTAATCCAATTCTTTGATTTTAAAGGTAAAGGAAACAAAATCCAGGACTAAGTGGCAGAGCTGAGAACAAAAGCCTAATGTCTTGACTCCCAGTGCCCTATTTCATTCCAATACAATTAAAGCATGGTCAAGGAATGTGGAAAGATCTTACAGCTCTTCTCCAATGAGCCATATCTCTTCATTGATCCCCCTAGATACACAGCAAAATACACGGTTTATAAGGTCCTATCAGGCACATCCAATCATACTATGCCACTCTCAGAGATGCAGACATACTATGTGTCAGTTATTGACAATTCTTAGGCAATGGGTTTATGACTATTATAACTATGAATCAGAAGCAAATAAGAATTATAGAACTAACTATTTCAGATTAATTTATGTGAAATTAGCTGTGTCTACATCCCTAGCTCTGTAAGACTGCCATGGCAAAATAAAACACTTCATGTAAATTATGAGATACCATATAAGTAATGAACACCATGCACATAACAGAATACATCTGCTAATTCATAATCACTAAGAGTAGCACTTAAAAATCCTTTCCCCCAGAAGAATAAGGATAAATTTGTGCTCAATCTACATTGTATCTATACTTAATACATAATTGCTTCCTTGGTTGACATCTGCAATAGGATAAAGCTAATTAAATCATGGTGCAGGAGAGAAATCAACCCTCCTTTGATTTGTCATGATAGAAATTAAGGTAAACTGAGACAATAAAGTTTTGAGAATGTTCCCTTTGTAAACAAGGATGACATTTGCCAATCAAAGGGGTCAAGAGCTAAAAGATGCGTTGATGTCTGATGAGATCACAATTTTTTAAAAAATGATGATGGAAGGAAATGGGTTAGAGAGGAAATTTTTATATTGGTGCTAATGGTGTTGTGAATATTGGAAGTCACATGGAAGTTATTGGATGGTGAAAAGGAGGGAAGCTCTATTAGTTGTGTAGGAATACCAGTATGAAAGGACTATGCAAATTACTTCTACTAGGAGAAGTGATGATTCTAATCTAAATGGGAAGTCTGGCTCCAGTTAAAGCAACAGGAGCATTAAAAAAAAGAATATAGAAGTTTGTCAAGAAAGTAAGGTAATGCCTCCCACAGTTATGGGATGTTCTTGATCAAACAAGGATAGAGGTGATGATAGGAGAGAAACTGGATGATATCTTCCACATAGGGATCTCTAAATTCTAGTAATGTACCTTGCTGTGAAAAACTGGTTTGTTACTTAGACAAGAGACTCCAACTGTTACTAAGATGATGCTCAAAGCCTTTCCAAAATGAAAGAACCTGCCAAACCCTGTCTTCTACTGGCATATTCTCCAAAACCTAGTCTCATTTCCATCTAGCCACATGGACAATACACTTGTCTATATATGAAGTCCAATATATTCCATGGTAGAGTAGCATAGTGGGGCAGCTAGGTGGTTCATAGGACAGAGCACCTGAATTCAAATGTGACCTTAGACACTTATTAGCTATGAGATCCTCCACAATTTACTTAACCCCAATTGCCTTAAACTCCTGGGGCCATCTCCAGTCTCACTCACCACACCCGCCCACCATGCATATACCCACCACCACATGCCCAAGTGTGTGTGTGTGTGTGTGTGTGTATGCATATATAGTGTGTGCAAGTGTGTATGTCTAGTGTGTACATATGAAGTGTGCATGTGTATATATACTGTATAAATAGTAAATAAATATATAGTGCGTATGTGAATATAGGTGTGTATATATATATATATATAGTGTATATATAGCATGTGCATGTGTATGTGTAGTATATGTGCATGTGTATGTATGTGTTATATATTATATTTATAGTGTGTGCATGTATATATACACACACATACATATACATACATGCACATACCCCAGATGGCTTTGGAGAAGAGAAGTGAGGTTGGTAACCTTACACAGACCTCCCTCACTTAAAGCCAATTCACTGCAAGTCATGACATCACTCTGATATCACAGTCCTCTTCAAGAACAAAGGACAAATAGCAGTAACGACATAAAAATAAGCATAAAAACCACAAGCTGGGAAAAGCTTTAAGTGAGTTACTCTCATCTGGCTCATTGAAAATTATTTTGGGCCAGTTGGCTTGAATACCTTCTAGATTTCTGAAAAATGTATGCATTCTAAAATGTCAAATAAGCTGCTCTACTGTTGCAGTTCAGTGACAATGCTTAAAAATAAGGATGAAAGGGGGAGAGAAGAAGAAAAAGAGAGAGAGAAGCAGATAAACAATGACAAAACAAGAACCCACTTTTCAGGCTTTGGTGAGTTCAATGCAAAGAATGCTGACAGGCAGATTTGGGTAGGGTTCGCTCTGTAATTGAGTTATTACATAATGATTTTTAAAATTAGGGTATCTTCTGCCAACTAAAAAGTGAAAATGCTTTACCAAAAATTTCAGAATGTTTTATCTCTTTTCCTACCCGCCTCCATCATGAAATATAATATAAATTATACATAATTTGGATTCCAATGCCTGGGGTTAAAATCCTTACTGCTATTACTATATATGTGAACTTTGGCAAATTGTTTTGCCTCTCTGGGTCTCAAATTCCTCATCTAAAAGTTGAGAATTTAATCTGTATGACATCTATGTTCTTTTCTAGTTCTATATTCTCCTGATGCTGTTCTATTTAAAAATGCTTATTTATGTGTTTCCCAAACATAAGTATATTCATGGGCTTTCCAGACAATAGAGAAGAATTACATGAAGAGTAGAATTACATGAAGAGTGCCCATGAGGGAAAATGTCTCTTAATGTAAATAGTAATTTTATAAAGTCATTGATTCATTTCTTCGTATAGTGACTTAACAATTAGAATTGGAAAGAGTAAGACCATTGGGCTAGGTAAAGTTTGCAAACACTTTACACACTTACTTGACCCTCAAGAATCTGCAAGGTAGGTACTCAATACCAACCTTTAAAATACAGGGAAACTGAAAGAGAGGCAACTTAACTTGGCCAGGGTCATAGCAAGAAATATTTGAGGCAATATTTCAATTCAGTTCTTAAAATCCAATGGTCTATCTAGTATACAAGAAAGATTGGGAACGTCTAGTGCTGCCCTCAGGAGGATTATTGGTGACTAGCTCACACGGTGGACAAAAATGTTAAATCAGAGCTCAGGAAGACCTGAGTTCAAATACTGCCTTAGAAGCTTATCAGTTCTGTGACAATGGCAAGTCACCTAATATAGATATTCTCATCTGTAGATTGAAAAAATACCATCTAAATCATAGAGATATTACCAGGATCAAATGCAATAACTCATGAAACAGGTTTGCAAATTTTAACGCACTATAAAAATGCTAGACATTGTTCAGTGGAGACTTTAAACTAGAGAAGATATGAACCCTAATCATTTATATACACACACAGAGACACATACATATAATTAATATAATATATAATATATATAAGCTAATATGAGATATATAACTAATTATATTAACTAATAAAACAATATTTTATAATATAATACAATATGTCAAATATAGCATAGCATAATATATTCAAGCATATAGGTGGACATATAATTAAAATATCTCTATATATCCTGTCTATCTATGCATTTTATATATCATATCTGTTTTTATATGTATATATGCAGTTTTTATAGCTCTATAACTACCTATAATGGAGGAATAGCTGTTATTTAATTCTGTCTTTCCCAATGGTTAGATAACTTGATTTGAAAAATTGCCACATATTCCAAATTTTCAAATAACATATACACATATTTCTGAAAATATTTAAGAATATGTTATTCTTAGAGGGATTCAATGAATGTTTCAAAATTCAGCAAGGACATGTAATGCCATCTCCTCTAGGGAGATAAAAACTGAAAGAATATGCTTATAGGTAAAAAGAAATTTTCATAGGAATATGTATTGTGAGTATATGTGCAATTATACTTATATTTGCAAGTATACTTATACTTGCATATACGTATTAACATGACCTATGATTTCATTCACATAAGGAACTCCTTATGAGGAAATTCCTTTCTCACTTGTACTGTGATTTACAGACTTAGAGAGCTGTGTGTCACTGTGAAATTATGACTTTTCCATGGTAATATAAGTAATGTCCCATGCCTGAGACAGTACTTGAACTCTGACTCTATAGAGACTGATTTTCTTATTTAAGTCAAGATGCAGATACACTCACAAAAAACATCTCACATTTACACATACATTTATAACTGAATAAATAGCTCAATTGACTTATCTATATGTGTATATATGTATATACATATATATGTATGTACATATGTATATATGTATGTACATATATATGTGTGCATATATCCATTGTAGATATATTATAGATCTATTATATAGATACATTATATATGTATAATGCATGTATATATGTATATATTTCAACTTCTATTTTTCATGTGTCTATATGCATCCAGTTTTGAACATAGGAAAAACTCAGTGAACAAATGACAAAGAATAGAAAATTACATTTATTTAAAATTATCTCATTTTACATGTTATTTGCAATTATTATTCACAAAATATGTAAATAAGGTATCATCAAGGGCAAAGAAATATCACTGCTAATTAAAAGATGTTAATGGAGGCACAATTCTTTATAAGAAAAAAGGAATCTTTAGTAATGTGTTAAACATAAAATGATATCAAGTTTTGGGGACAAGCCTGAAAAAATTTGTTAAATAAATTCATACAGAGGCCTCTATTAGATATGTTCTTCAGAATGAATTAAAAGTATTAACCCATAAATTTTTTAAAAGTTACAAAAATAGATCTTTCATTTTCAATAGGAAATAGGAAACGAGAGACAGGCAGTAAAATAAATTTTATCTGAACAAAATCTTTCCCAGTACTCAAAAGTAAAAAAAAAAAAGTGAATAACTATATTTCAGCTACATCTTGGTTAATAATAATTTCATGTAGATTTTTCTTTTTTTAATTTAAGAAAGTGTGACTAGTTCTAGTAATACGTTTTCCTTGTTCAGTAGGAAGTGGAAGTCACAGTTAGATTTCCCAGGAAAGTAAAAGATCAATATGAAATTACAAATAATTTTGATCATAGCAAAGGTCATATACAAGATTTTAAATTCCAGGGTTAACTTTGTCATTTTTTTTTGGCCTGGTCTCTCACATACTAGGTAGAATTGATAATTAGCAAAGAGTCCTCTTCAAAATGATGCACGTAAATAGAAACTAAAAGGCAAATGATAGCAAATGATTTGTCCATTTTCCAATTACAATACAAAGTACTACTTCAAGAGAATAACCACAAATGTCTAAGATAATTGGAGCAGATTCGGAACTTTCCCCTTTCTGTGGCAGACAGTTATCTCCATTTTACAATGTTAATAAAAAAATCAGGAACGTCTAGCATACTGCCTGGAGGTGTTTAACAAATACTTGTTAATGGGGAAATAAGTTTATATTAGCCACAGAAGAATTCCAAAATATACCTCTTAGTCCAAAGCTTAAGTGTAATATCAGATTCAGAAGGGACAGGATCAAAATGGGAACTATCTCAGTTTTGTCTTTGCAGTTCCAGTATCAAGCATAGTGCTTTGAAGAGAGTAGATGAATAATGTCTAAGCTTTTTGATTGATTGGCTTACATAGTATATGATATTTGTCTGTTTATGTATACATAAGTATTTAGTAATTATTTGTTACTCTTGATATGTACGTGTGTGTGAATATATTTTATATTTACATAGGCATGCTTTGGAAATTCAAAAAAGTAGAAAAATCAATACCAGAGGAAGCAGAGAAAGATTCATGGAATCATCCATGATGTGAGGCTTAAACTGGACCTTAAATGAAGTATAGACATGGCAAGGGAATGAAGAGGGGAATTAGGAGTCTGGGAGTTGACTCAGTGACAGTGACAGCCACAAGAATGAGGAAGATCTATGTAGGATCTTGTGAGAGACAAACAACAAGTTTAAATTGCAGAGGGTCTCTTTTGCAAGCATGGCAAAAGAGAAAGTCAGTAAAAAGGTAAATCATTATGTTTTGAAACTGGACTACATAATTACAATTGCCTTTCATTTTTGGTTTCCAAGAAATTATAATAAGTAATAAAAGGAAGAAGGAGTTAGGAAAGTTGGGTTCAAATTCTGGCTTTGCTATATTCAAACTGGTAAATTACCATAGGCAAATGAGTTAACCTCCCCAAGTCTCAATTTCCTCCTATGTTAAACTTGGATAATAATTATCTCTACTACCTTCCTAGTGGGGCTGCTATGAGAAAATGCTTTATAAACCATAATCTTCTTGCAATGTATGCCCTATATTTTGTAATAACAAAAACCTGTGCCCTCAGGCCATACATGTAAAACTGTCATGGTAAAATGGTTTAGTACTACATTTAGGGCCAAAGATTTGCATCTGAATTCCAGATTCACCAGTTATTAGTTGTTTATCATGTAACATCTCTACAGTTTGATTTCCTTTCTGAGGTAGGAATAAAAAAAATTATAACATCTGCCATTAGGATCTATTGAGAACAATCTATGGGAAGGTGATTTGCAACCTCTAAATCACTACAAAAATGTATAATATTATTATGATCACTTTATCCTTGCAGTAATCCTGTGAGGTAGACAGGGAAGAGAAAATGCTACTTTTTTCACATTGCATTAAGTGGAATTCATTATATATCCTCAAGTGCAGTTTCCTGCTCTATTCCTAATTTAATTTAATTTCTTTCCATCTAGGTCTTTCTCTGATTCATTTAGATTGCATGAGATTTTATATCATCTACATATTATGAAAGTAAAACTTAAACTCTATTAAACAATAAAATTAAATATGCAAGCACATGAGAAAAATAAATCATCAGGAGAATATCAAATTAAAAAAATATTTTTATGTAACTTAAAAGTTTGATATACATAGAAACAGTCATTCTTTTCCTGGCTAAGTCAACTTGGGGGTGTAAATTAAAAAAGAATTGGACTTGGTTCAAGGGCCTACTCTGATAATTACAGTTAGTTTTGGAATATGTGTGGAAGCCAATTACCTTCTCTAACTTCAGTTTTCTCACCTATAAAGCACAGCAATTTTTCTCAAAATAAGAATAAATGATTAAATGTAATAATATGTTTAATTCATTTGATAAGTCATAAAGAAATTTGTAATATCAGGTGTTTATAACTATAGTAGTATATTAGTGTAATAATATTATAATAATAAAAGCATCACATTTTTGAGGAAAATGTTATTTGAATGAGAACTACATATCTTTTATCCTTTTCTAGGAAACTTCCTTCATATATATTATTTCTAAATGAATTCTTCATTGATTCATTCATTCAAAAAAGTCCCCACACTGTAGGATGTCACCAAATTTGACCCTTTAGGCCATGCATTTTTTTTGTTTTAAGCTAAAGCTTCAAAATTTAGAAAATACTCACAGGTAATTTTTAGAGAGGTGGAAACTGAAGCCATGATAGTTAAAGTCACTTTTCTAACATTCAAGAAATAATAAGCCTGTGATTCTCACTCTACTCTTCTCATTTCAAACCCAACCTTGTGTCTCTTGTCCCATGTTGGATTCCAATTTACAAGGTTCCCTGAACAAATTAACACAGAATAAATATATAGGTATTGCTGACAGGAAAGATCTCCCCTTTCCCTTCTCAATTTCACTGAACTCCTTAGTGTATGCAGAGCCTTCTCTGAACATTCAAATAAGCAATGGAACATTAATTAATCCACAAAAGGATACAGTTTGCTCTACTAAGACTAGCCATATCTATATTTAGCCTATTTTACTGATTTTATTTTTACAGATGCAATTAAGATTCCAATAAATAATTTTATAATAGTGCTCTCATATCCCTACCTTCCACCACAATTTTCTCTTTTGAATCAATAGTGTCTAATAACCTGTGACATTTCATAGTTATATAGGATAATGGGTTTTTTTTTTTGTGTGTGTGGGGGGGGTTGATCACAGTTAGCTCATGACTTACAGATGATATTTTATACTCCCTATTGTAGCATCAGTAAATTTTGTATTAATTACCTGAGAGTTTCTTATCCCCTTGAATGCCTATTAAGTGCATTTCCCAGAGCTGACAATCATTTAAAAAAATACAGCCATCTTCCCTTTAAATCTCCATGGAGTAACCAGTGAATGGATGCCCCATGAGAACCAGTTATTATTTGGCAGCATTCTTTACTTTAATGGACATATTACTTTAAACTAAGCCTCTACCATCTGTTCCACACTCTAATTACAGTGACAAGATGAATTTAATTTATGATTATGTTATAAAGCAAGTTATAAGTGATTTAAATGGGTTTTTTGTATGTTCTTTATTCAATGCCCTGTTCACCTTTTAAGACATTTGGTGGGGGGGGGGGGGCATCAGGGGGATTTAAAAGATGAAAATTTGCTCTCTCTGTACAAAGTGAAATTTTCCCATAGAAATGAGAATATGTAAGTAATCCCAATCTTAAGTATTAATATTCATAACTGCTGAAAGCAACAGAAAAATCCAGTGATAATTCAATGATACAAACACCACTGTCTGAAGAAGAAGGGGAAGTACAAGTTGAATTTGCCTTCTTATTATTACACAACAATGCAGGAATACCTTCTACATAAAGCCAAACCTTGTCCTTAATAAAATAGAAGTTTCCATTTCAAAGGAAACTTACTTCTGGGCAATTTCATAGTATATTTGAAAGTATGGTTCTGCCATCAGTGGACTTGGGTTTATATCTTTCCTCACAAATTTCAAACAAAGAAAAACCCAATACTTGAAATCCCAAGGAATTCAATGGCAAAACTTCAAAATTTCAATGACAGATGGAAAAGTTTGCAAGAAGCCAGGAGAAAGCCCTTTAGTTGTGAATTAAGTTCTGTTCAAATAGCGTTAATTTGTATGTTTTTACTAGGTCATATTGAAAAGCAAAAGAGATGCAATACAAAATCATAGATTCTGAAAGCCTGAACCTAAGCATAAATAGAAAAAAAGATATGGATCTTCAAAAACAAAAATAGCTTTTAAATCATCTCTGACATACACACTAGAGATCAGGAGAAAATCGCTTTGAAACACTCTGAACATGGAAACTTGAAAAGTAAAGAGAAAAGACTAAGCACTGAATTCAAATATCATATAATGAGGTCAGGATAATTTTATTGCTAAACAGACTGTTAAAAAAGAAGAATAAAGGAGAGAAGGACCTATGTGCTGAAAAATTATGGATAAGTCTAACAAAATTAAGAATGGAGGAGGAAATAAGTATGCTGTAAACTAAAACTTACAGTCCCCTAGAAGTGAACATATATGTTTATATATATATATATGTGTGTGTGTGTGTGTGTGTGCGCCCATTTATTTCTCAAGATTTTCAGATATTAGACTGCTATCTCACAGTAGAATTTTATGAAATATATGTGTGTATGTTTGAAAATTATTACCAGGCCCCCCCTGATGAGAGAGCCTGATTGATGGTCATCCTGGCATCAGGAAGTTCCTTGTTCCTGCCAGAGGATCTGAACTCTGACCTCAGCATGTTCTATTCATGAACTACCTTCAAATCATGTCAATCAATGGACTTGAATGCTACCAGCCAATTAGCTTGAAGTAGTGAGTAAGGACTGCCTCTTCTGGGGGACACAGGAAGTAATGTTCATTCTCTCTCTCTCTCTCTCTCTCTCTCTCTCTCTCTCTCTCTCTCTCTCTCTCTCTCTCTCTCTGTTCATTGCTGGAACATCATGGTAGTGGCAGAAGACTTTGGAGAAGAAGCAGGAAAGGCAGAACTCATTTCTCCACTAGGGTAGATATGTTTCTTAACTTTCTAAATTCCATGTGTTCTCTACTCTCTAATAAATGCTTAATGCCAAACTTGATTCTAAAACTTCTGATTTATAAGTACACCCTAGCTAGTTTTCCGTACACTGGAGACAAGAAAAAAGGTGACCACACATTAAAATTTAAATGTCATATATATGACATATATGTATCTCTGATATAGATATATATATCATATGACATTTAAATTTTAATGTGTGGTCACCTTTTAAAATATATATATATGTATGACATTATATATATATATATATATACATATATATGCACACACAGATATATATAGAAATGTATTTTAGTTGGGAAGAAAACATACAGAAAGTGAGGCTGTTAACACATATCTGATCTTGTTATAAGCATAGAAAAAAACATTTCTTTTTTTTTTTTTGTGGTACAATTAGGGTTAAGTGACTTGCCCAGGGTCACATAGCTAGTAAGTGTCAAGTGTCTGAGTCTAGATTTGAAATCAAGTCCTCTTGATTCCAGGGCTGGTGCTCTATCCACTGCACCACCTGGTGGCCCAAAAGGAAAATTTCTTAATAGACTTGGGAAAGTAGGATAAGAGATATGGAGGGAAGGGACTGTGATAATTGGGAAGGGATGCTGATGTTAACCTCAAAAAGGAATTTAAAAGGTATCATTCAAGGATGTTTAAACAATGGAGGTTAGGAGAGACATAACTTTTTCATTCTAGATGGAATGGATACATTTTCCAAGATGGAATAATTACATCTCACTCAATGAAAGATAATTATGGACTTTTAGAGAAAGGGAACATTCAGGATTTCAAAGGGGAGATAATTCTAGAGTATATACTGGCCTTAGAAGTAGTTTTGATAAAGATATGTAATAGGATAGCACCTCATGAGTTGATATACTTAATGTTTCCTTCCATACCTCAATCCTTCCCCATGACTGATATTTTGAAGAATTAGACACAGCAGAAGATCCCAAACGAATGGACAGACACAGGAACAAATGAAGAACCCTATGTAAGAGAGAAAGTGTAATGAGTTTTACAAATGGGAGAATGATGTCCATTTTTTTTAAAGTCCAGAAACCTCCTTTTTTGATTAGGGACATAATGAATGTCCTTGAATGTGAACCTCAAAGGAGGAGACCAAGGAAATGTACATGCTTTGGGAAAGGACACCAAAAAGGAATGTTACATGATTTAAGAGGGTTGGAGCATGCAAATGGAAGAGGAAGGATATTGAATTAGAAAGGTTGGATCAATTTGCAATTCTAATCAATGTGCATTTGTGTACCTGACTTCCCACAGACTTTCCAAAATTTTCTGTTTTCATCTTTTGTCAATTCTTCAAACCTGATGAATCTGTTAACCTGAAAAAAATTGCTCCTGGGACAGTGAGGTAGCACAGTGGACAAAGCACAGCCCTGGATTCAGGAGGACCTGAGTTCAAATGCAGACTCAGACACTTGACAGTAGCTTGTGAAACCTTGGGCAAGTCACTTAACCCTCATTGTCCCACCACCACCACCACCACCACAACAAATACTATCAAAGTAGAAAAAACTAGGATCTTTAATGGAGTCAAGGGGATTGCAATCTGGGAGTCACCACACAGTACCAAAATACTGGATTGCCCAAGACAGGCTGAGTGGGACAGTGTTAAATACACATCAAAAAGGGAGTCCCATGGGCAACAGTCTTGGGAAGCTGCCTGGCAAATTGTATTGAAAAACAACTGAAAGTCCTCAGAGAAAGCTGGGAGAGTCAAGGGAGTAGTGCCATCTGGTCAGGATGGAGTTTCTTTTATTTTTTAAGCTGGTTTATAAAATTTTCCTTTTAACTGGTTTTGATTGTCCTCAGGCAATTCACAGCTATGGGATCAGGCAAGGTCAATTCATTGCTGTATTCAACACATCAAACATAAGCAAGAAGGTAAAATAAGCCCTGCAGGCTGTATACTAGAGAGGAAATTCAGAGGGGAACTGGGAATTCCCTGAAATATCCTATGGAATCACCAAGATAATCACTAGCCCAGATGCTTCTGATATGTTTTTCTGTGTTTCTCAGGATGACAAATGGAAGTATCCACATCAGTGTGTATTTATCATCTCATCACATAGCCTTGCCCTCCCATTGCTATTTCTTTTCTTTTTTTCTATTGAAACAAATTTGGTGGAGGAAAGACATTAAACGCTCAGAGCTCCTAACAAAATTACCCCCAAAACAGCAATAAAACAATCCCTGGAGCAGTAAAACCCACAAAAAGACAGGCTGAGATTATTCTCTAGCCAAAGATAACTTAGAGATGGACATGCTGGGCTGTAAGAAGAGTCCAACTATGCACTCACTCTGACACGGACTCCAGGCACACTGCACCAGAGAAACTTACCCCTGAGCCTCTAAATTAGCTGCAGCACTAGCATTTTCTCTAACTAAACTTATAGTCAGGTGAGAGGGATGAATGGCTAGTTGGGGGTGGAAAAAAGGGAGGTATCTGGGGAACCTAAGGAGGAATTTGGCTATCCCACCCCAGTAGGGAACCAGGCAGAAATCTTGAGTGGTGAGAGGTTCAGGTCAGGGAGGGGCACAGACTCCTCAGAGCTAAGAACCACCACAGCACACAAAGTTCTGCTGGCTGGTTAAATAGAACGTTGGCTAGAGGTTACCTTTAGACCAGAGAACAGGCCAGGCAAGAGAAAAACCTTCCCTTCCTCAAGCCAAAACACCTGTGACCCTCTGAAGCTTGGCATAATGTAGCTTAGAAGTAGGGCCCCACTATAAGAGGGAGTTAAAGGTCAAGTAAAAGATGGCAAGATGAGCAAGCAAAGAAAGTTGAGAATTATCAAAAGTTTCTTTAGCAACGAGGAAGATAGAGGTGCACCCTCAGAAGAGGATAGCAACCTCAGGGCCTGAAATCCAAAGGTTCCAAGAAAAATATGAATTTATCTCAAGCTATGGAATCACTCAAAAGGGACTTTGAAGAGAAGGTAGGAGAGATAGAAGGAATACTTAGAGAGGTGGAGGAAAGAATTGAAAGAAATGAGAGTGATGCAGGAGAGTCATGAGAAAAAAGTCAACAGCTTGAAAAGTCAAATGGAAAAGAACATACAAAGGCTCTCAGAAGAAAATAATTGCCTAAGAATTAGAATTGAGCAAATGCAAGCTAGTGAATAAATGAGAAAGCAATACACAGTAAAGCAAATGCAAAAGAATTAAAAATAGAATGCAATATGAAATATCTCCTTCGAAAAACAGCTGACCTTGAAAATAGATTCAGGAGAGATAATTTGAAAATCATTGCACTACCTGAGAACCTCCACCAAAATAAAAGTTTAGACATCATCTTCCAAGGAACTGTCAAGGAAAATTGCCCTGATATTTTAGAACAAGAAGGTAAAATAGAAATTGAAAGAATCTACCAATCACCTCCTGAAAGAGATCCCAAAGGAAAACCCTTCAGGAATATTATACCCAAGTTCCAGAGCTCCCAGGTCAAGGAGAAAATATTTCAGGCAGTTAGAAAAAAGGAATTCAAATACTGTGGAGCTACAGTAAGCATAACACAAGATCTAGCAGCATCTACATTAAGGGACCAGAGGTCATGGAATATGAATATGATATTCTAGAGGGCAAAGGAACCAGGACTACAGCCAATAATCACCTACCTAGCAAAACAGTGTATAATCTTTTAGGGGAATAATAGGACTTCAATGAAAAAGAGTACTTTCAGGGATTTGTGATGATAAGACCTGAACCTAATAGAAAATTTGACTTTCAAACACAAGACCCTAGAGAAGCATAAAAAGGTAAACAGGAAAAAGAAAATTTGAGGGATGTTAAAAGTTTAAACTGTTTGCATTCCTACATGAGAAGAGAATACCTCTTACTCATAAGAACTTTCTCAGTATTAGGGCAGCTGAAAGGAATACACTTAGACAAAGGACACAGGTCTGAACTCAATTTGAAGGGATGATATCTGTAAAGCATTTATTTTATGTTTATCCTTTTTTTTTTTGTGGGGTAGTCAGGGTGGGATGGCTTATGACTGGGGTTGGATTTGGGCTCAGAGCCTCCCGCTTCCAGGTCTGGTGCTTTGTCTATTGTGCTACTAGCTACTCCATGATGACAGCTTTAAGTTAAGGGGTAAGAGGAATGCACTGGAAGAAAGGGAAAGGGAGATGTAGTCTGGGGAAAAGTAGATTACCTAAAAATATACAAGAAACAGCTTATGGAAAGGAGGGGAAGAGGGGGAAGGAGTGAGGGAGTAAGTGAACCTTACTATCATCAGAATTGGCTCAAGTGGGTATAGTAATATAATTTGTCCTTAGAGAAAGTGGAAAGAGAAGGAGATAAGGAGGTGAGAGGGGAAGGAAGGAAGGAACAGTAAAAAGAAAAACACTTTTGAGGGAGATGAAGATATTCTGAATAACTGCACATGTATGGCATATTGAATTGCATGGCTCAAGGGAGGGTTGAGGAGAGAAGGAGCAAGAAAATTTAGAACACAGAATTAGCTCAAAGCCCTTAATATTATCAGACTTGTCTCAAGGAGGGAAAAACATACAGACCCAATCTAACCCTACAGGAAAGTAGGAGGGGAAGAGGATAAAGGAGGGATGTGTGAAAGAAGGGAGGGCAGAGTGGGGGCAGGGGCAGTCAGAAGCAAAACACTTTTGAGGAGGAGGACAAAAAAAAGAAACATATTTGTAAATTATTGCCCAGATAGAGCAAAATATCAAATGCAAATAGAAATGGATCCTTGCAGGCTGCATATTGACTTGGAAAACCACAAATTTACATTATATTCTATTCTATTTTTATTTGTTTTGTTAAACATTTCTGAATTATATGTTAATCTGATCCCATCCCCACTTGAGGGTTTTGATTTTAGCTTACTCCCTGAGTCTGACACCTCTGGGCATAACATTCAGGTCCCTTAGGAGTTGACTTTCAAATTTTTCCATCTCATATTGTTAATGCTTTCAATATTTTGTCCTTGTTTTCATTTCACAAAGCCTTAATGCTTGAAGGAAATATGAACATTCAAAAACATGAATGTATATTTTAGTTAAAATCTTGTGGCTCTCCACATTTCCTGATTACTGTATCCTTTGTGATTCATAAAAAGTCCTACTACATATTTTGGTCTGCCTTTCACTTTCAATTTATATTTTCTATTAATGTTAACATCATAGCAGTAATAATATATTAAGTATTACTTTAATAATTATATTTATAGTAATATTATATCAATAACATTAATTATATTAATATTATATAATATCAATTGTATACAACTATAAAATAACACAATATTATAATATATAATTATACTATAATATTAATATATTGTGTTAATGATTTTATTAATTATAACAATTAATAATAATTTAAGTGATATGTTATATGCATCACTAAAACTTTTTAACCCACACTGTAAGTATAAAGAACTATAAATAAATATTTATTCAGTGTGTGCCATTTATATTCATATTATATTAATACTATATAACATTAATTATATATTACTATAAAACAATATTTAACATACTATTTTAATATATGATGAATAATATTAATTCAGTTTGTGCCATGCATTCAGTGCTTGATATAAACACAAATAATGAACAGTTCTTCTTAAAAGACACATTTTATCCAGAGAAACATCATCTATCTTTCCATCTCTATCCAACCTTGTGGAGAAGCTTATATTTGAACTGAGTCTTGAAGGAGGTCAGTAAAGTCAGGAGGCATACATGAGTGAAGAGAGCATTGCAGACATAGGAAACAGCCAGTTCAAAGGCATTGCAGTAAGAGATGCCATATGATATATAAGAAATAGCAAGAAGGAAACTATACACTGTATAGAGTACATGGAGAATGAAAAGTTTCGAAGGGACCAGATTGTGAAGAGCCTTAAATGTGAAAGAAAGGACTTCATTATCCATGCATCCATCCATGCATCCATCCATCCATGCATCCATCCATCCATCCATCCATCCATCCATCCATCCATCCATCCATCCATCCATCCCTCTATGCATCTCTCCATTCCTTTCTCCCCTTCCTTCTCCTCCCTTCCATTACCCTCCCTTCCCACCCCAATATCATCCCCATCCCTCACCTCCCAAACCCTCTCAACCCAATGTCATCCCTTCCCCTCCCAATTTCACCCCAATGTCCCCTGGATGTCACCCCATATCACCAAAGTCACAATTATCTCCTTCCCTAAGGTCTCCCCATGGTTGAATAGGATGATGGCTGTGTGCATCTTTTCATAGATAGGTGCTTAAGTAAGGTTTGTTTCATCATAGTTTAATTTCATAATAGCATATTCAAGTGGAATTGGTTTTATGACTAGCAGGTGTTTCTGTTAAAGCACTTTGATGCCATTTTCAACATTTTACAACCCTGAATATTATTTTTGTTTTATTGGGAAAGGAGGTTGGGAATATGCTATTTTCAAGGTAGCTAAATTTGGAATGGTGGATTTTAAGTACAGTTAGGACTCATTTATTTCAGAATTGTTCCCCTGGACTCATATAGGCCATGCATTGAGGGACAGTCATATGGTGGATAATAGCAGTAAACTTGTTCTGGCTATGACATCTGGCTGTGGCATCTGGTTTTGACAACTTCTCTCTCTGGACATTTATTGTTGAGACCCCAGAAGCTAATCCACCCAACAATCTTAAAAGCTGAGTTTTATGGCTTAAAAGCTAGATTTTTAGGTCCAGATAATTATTTTAGCAAAACATTTGTTCCTAGCAGTCAATTTATACCCCTATGAAAGATAAATCCAAACTTAAAAGCTTGTTTTTAAATTTTATTTATTTCAATCTGAACTTAAGAAATAAAATACTTCCATAACATAGAAAAATGATTACAGATGAAACTACAAATCTATTATGTACAAGTTGATATTCCTTTTAAAAATATAAAATTATCATGGAACTTCCTTTTTTCTTTCTTTCCTTTCCTCTTCTACCCTAGTAACCTAAAATGGCTACTACTAGACACACAGAAGGATATGTAAAACCATTCTATACATACTTCTACTTATAAGTTCTTTCTCTGGAGGCAGATAATATCTTGCTTCATATGTCCTTTGGATGATTGTATTTATGTTTATTTTCTCAAAATTCTTCTTCAAACATTATTACTGTTGCTCTATACAATTTTCTCTTGATTCTGCTCATTGTGTTCATTATTCCATGCAAATCTATCCATGTTTTTTCTAAGATCATTTAGCTTATCATTTCTTATAGCACAGTAGTATTCTACTATACCTGAAAAAAGTGGTATATGATCATGATGGGATATACTTGTTTTCCCAATATCTCCCTTGTACCATTCTGATAATATGCTTTGTCCACTTTCATCTACTGAGCCGAATCTGAGATACTCTTTTAGATCGATATCAAGCACTACCTCCAGCAGGCAGTCTTTTCCAACTAATCTATTACATATTGATTGATACTTCTGATTCCCAATTTCCATAATTGCTCATACCATTCTTTTTTTTTTTTTTGCTTTGTTACATGTTGCATTTCATCGTTATGTAATAACATGTTTAATGTATTCATATTGAGGCCTCAGGTATAATACAACCTTTTGGAGGGGATGGACCATCTCTTTCTTTTTGTAGAATTCTTATTCCTCTCTAAGCAACATGAGGAATATAGAGGTTGTTTTTGATCTCAATGATCAAAGATTTGATAGATGAGAAGAGGCATCATCTCACCACACAAGGAAGGATATAGGAAGTGATACAATTGAAGTATATGCAAAGGCCTCTGAGGAAGAAGGAGAAATGCAATATTTTTGAGTTATTTTTGTTTTTTGCTTTTGGCACTTAAGAAGCAAATAATTTGACTGACCAGTTGTGGTTGAACTCCCATATTGGATATTAAAGTGTTCATATTGAGATGTGAACTATATTCTGCCAGTTTTTGTTGGAGAAATAAAACTGCAAGGGAAAAAAAAAACACATACAATATCAAACCATATTCAAAGATTTGTCAATGGTATGAAACCTTAAGTTTTCCACACATAAAACAATATTAAGTATTCTGTCCACAGTTCAAAGTGAAATATCACAATGTGGTTGGCATTTAGGTGAAGAAGGTATTTCTGCAAGGAGTTGTGTGAACTGCATTTGCACCCTTTAACATTCAGTGCAATTGCTATGAATAACTCTTTGTAAATGCTTTCTCTGCTACTTACAAGCAAGCTTTCCTGAATAAAGTGGCTCCAAATATCTAATTTATTATTTTATCACATTTCATGTAAAGTAGTTCATGACTTGATGGGGGGAGTATATAGGGAGAGAGGATCCTCAGACAGGCTAGGAAATGCAAAATTAACATTTGATGAATAGACATTGGATATCTGGGGAAAAACAGAATTATTGTGGGATATGAACTCATGTGTGGGTTTATAGACAAAGCAATTTAATAATATAATGAATAAACATAGATATTATGACCTGTGGAGGCAATTATTTTTGTCTCAAAGTCCTAAACATTATATATTCTGCTGAAATGCATTGCATTTCCTTCTAATTGAATGAACCTGTTAGGTCTGGAAACACTCTCTGACAGCTATTCTGTTGAAGTCCCACTATCTTTGTGACCTAAATGAGAGATTTGTCCAGGAAAGAGAAAGAATTGAGGCAGGGACTGCAAAACAATCGGTAGAGAAGTGATAAGGAAACAAGCCAGATAAAATAAAGTGTCTGTATACATTAACAATGAAGGAACCAGGCAAAGTGAGAAAGCACATATTTCTAATGTAATTTTTAAAATGATGTGATTACAATGAATTTTTCTAAGTTAAATGCTCTGGATGGACATAGCTTAGTTGCCAATTCATATGCTCCTTTAATAAATCCCCTTCTTGAGGTGTAGAAGCAAATATAGTAACAGATATCATTTCCCATTTTTACTCAGGACTTAAAAGCAATTCAGCCAGGTTGTTCAAAGTGATGGTTAAGAAAGACTAATACACCCGTTTCATGACTAGTCACACCTATTAGTTAATGGAGTGGTACTTAGCATGTATAGAAAGCCTTTTTATGCATGACTAGTCATTAATGTATATCAGAAAATGAAGAACACTAATATTAGAAATTTAGCTACAAGCATAATTAAATGAAGGACATAGTGTTCCCTATGTAGCTGTAAAGCCCATTTTAGTACTTTTCAATCACACCTCCTGTGAGACTGTCTCAGGAGTGAAGGTTATTACTTGTTTTTTTAAAAGGTTCTGCCAACAAAACAAATGCACTATTATTTCCCAGCAAGAAGATAAGGCTTTTTATTTGGGCCCATGGTGGACTATATGCCTCCCATTCTAAAACTAGTCTAGCTTGCTAAGTTTAGAGTGTCCCATTGCTAGTTTAGCTAAGTTGTGGTGAATTATTTGGTTTTAGATTGATGAATACAGTTTCGTTGCATTCTATTTAATTCCAGAAGCATTTATTATGAACCTATAATGCATCATTCAGGACCTATGCTAGGAAATAGGGACAAATTGACAAAAAAGAAAACTCCATGCTGTCAATAAACTTATATTCTCCTGGGAAGTAATAATATGTATGTAGATAGGCATAAAATAGTAAAATGGGGAAACAACTGAAAATTTTCTATAACATCTTGTTAGAGGCAAAATTTAAGCTATTTTTTAAAGGGAGCAACAGGTTCAACAACAGAGGAGAGGGAAAAACATTTTAGGTATGGGGGTGGGATTGGTGGTGGGTATCAGGCTGTGTGAAGGCACAGTGACAAAAAATAGATTTTCATATACTTCTAACAATAAGTAGGATAGTTTGGCTGGAGCATAGAGTGTGTGAGAAGAAATATTCCTGAAGTCATTCTAGAAATAGAGATTCAAATTACATTGCAATGGAAAAAGGAGCCTGTAATTTAAAGGTAAGATGATAAGTAGACTCATCCAAAAGTGTCTTAAGAAAGGGAATCACAAAGACAGATGGGAGGTTTAGGAATCTGTTTGGCTGCTATGTGGAGAGTGAAGCAGAGAGAAAAGACAATTGAGACAGGGAAACCAAATAGAAGACTATTGAAATAACTCGGGTAAGAAGGGAAGTTGGATCTTAGGTGTCTGTATGGATGATCGTAACCTGGACAGAAATAGTGCAATTTGGAGGAAGAAATAGTGCAAGGTGGAGAAAGGGAAGATTAGGGTGGGGAAGAGAGAAAAATTGATGAGATTTTTGGACATTTTGACTTTGAGGTGCTTAATGGCTACCCAGATGAAATGTCCAGATAGAAGTTGGCAACGCAGAACTAAAAGTCATTAAAGACACTAGGTAGATAGAGTTGGGACTCATCTATGTGTGGATGACCATGATAGCCAATGAAATCAGCCAGAGACATCTATAACAATATATTTGCTAAGAAATCAGGTGTGAACATGTACAAATTTATTGCAGAGATTGTGATAGTAATGAAAGGTATTCAAATGTTCATGGTTACTTAAGATTAAAAAATACTTTCATTACAACAACCCTATAGTAATATAGTATAGTATAATGTAGAATAGAATAGTATAGTATAGGTAGTATAATTTTAATACCCCTTATACAGATATAGGAATTAAGGCTCAGAGTGGTTAAATGGTTTAACCAGCATTACCCAGAAAATACCAAAGTGTGTTAAATCCAAGTCTTTTCTTTTATGTCCAGCATATTTCCAATTATATATGCACTGTTAATTGAAATGAAAATTAATGAATTATGACAAAATTTAAATAAAAATGAATAGACTTTGTTTCTTGTCCAAGAAATACCAACAATTGGTTGATTAATGGTGGACAAGTATATTCATTTTTCATTTATGTAAAAACACGGGATTTGAAAGAGGTGATATCTAAAAGCATTTTTAAATTGATTTTTTGATTAATTGATCATTTAAAAAATTTATTTCATTTTTTTCTTATTAAATTTTGAGTTCCAAATCCTTTCCCTCTTTCCCTCTCCTCCACCATTCACTAAGGAGGCAAGCAATATGAAACAATACAAAAATAATCCCATATTAGCCATCTCTTTTTAAAAAAAAGTGAAAACAGTAAGAAAATTACACTTCAATTTTGCAGAATTCATTGGATACCCACCCCCTAAATAGATAGCTTTTTCATCATAGTTCCTTTGGAATTATCTTGCATTATTGTATTGATCAGAGTAGCCAAGTAAGTCATACAAAGTTGATCATCATTAAAACTACTGTTACTGTGCACACTGATCTCCCATTTCTCAGTTCATATAGGTATTGACATGTTGTTGTTTTTTTTCTGGATCCATGCCAACCTGTTAATTTTTATAGCAAAATAACACTCCATCACAATTTTATGCCACAACTTATTCAGCCATTCTCTAACTAATAATGATCCCGTTGATTTTCAATTCTTTTTCACCACAAAAATAACTGCTATGAATAGTTTCATTCAAATAGATCCTTTTTTAAAATTTCATGGGGATAAAGACATAGTAGTGGTATTGCTGGGTCAAAGGGTATGCACAGTTTTATACCCCTTTGGTCATAGTTGTAAATTATGCTCCAGAATGGTTGGGTCAGTTCACTACTCCATCAAAAGTTCATTAGTGTGGGGAAGCTAGATGGCACAGTAGATAGAGCACTGGCCCTGGAGTCAGTAGGACCTGAGTTCAAATCCACCCTCAGACACTTAACACTTACAAGCTGTGTGACCCTGGGAAAGTCACTTAACCCCAGTTACCTCACCAAAATAAAGTTCGTTAGTGTATCCATTTCTCCCTCATTTCTTCCAATATTTGCCATTTCTGATAGGTGTGAGGTATTACCTCAGAGCTAATTTAATTTGAATTTTTCTAATCAATAATGATTTAGAACATTTTTCATAGGACTAAAGATAGCTTTGATTTCTTCTGAAAATTGCCTGTTTATGTCACTTGACCATTTGTCAATTTGAGAATGGCATTAATTTTTTATAAATTTTAATTTTATAAATTTGACTGATTTATAGTCTATATATTTGAGAAATGAGGACTTTGCAAGAGAAACTTTTATTTTTTTTTCTTTTTGTGAGGCAGTTGGGGTTAAGTGACTTGCCCAGGGTCACACAGCTCATAAGTGTCAAGTGTCTGAGGCTGGATTTGAACTCAGGACCTCCTGAATCCAGGACCAGTGCTCTATCCACTGCACCACCTAGCTGCTCCAATAAGAGTACTTTTTTTTTTCTTTTTTCTCCAGGGCAATGAGGGCTAAGTGACTTGCTCAGGGTCACGTAGCTAGTAAGTGTCAAGTAAGTGTCTGAGTCCAGATTTGAACTCTGGTCCTCCTGAATCCAAGGCCAGTGCTTTATCCATTGTGCCACCTAGCTGGCCCTAAATTTTTTATATCATTTTATTGCCTATTGTATCTTTTGACAAAAATGTAGCTTCCTTTATTATCTCTTTTAATTAGGTTTTTGCTTTTGCTTTTTCTGAGATCATAATTGTTTCCACTGCCTTTTTTTATTAGATTCTGCTAGAGCCCTTTATTTTAACTCTGTGTGTCTTTCTATTTCAAAGTGTGTCTCTTGTAAACAATATATTGTCAGATGTTGGTTTCCAATTGATTCTGCTATTCACTTCCTTTTTATGAGCAAATCCATCCCATTGACTTTCACATTCTCAGTTACAATTATTGTGTATTTGCCTCCATATCATTTTTCTTCTGCTTTTGCTTTTTTCTGTTTTATTTTTCTTCTTTCTGCTCTCAAAAGTCCATTTCACTTCTAACTACTCTTTGAACCAAGTCTAATTGAGAGCAAGGTTCAAACCTTGCCCTCTACCCTCCCACCCTCATTTTCCCCTTCAGTGTAAAAGTTTTTCTTTGCACACCTCTTTTGTGTGAGACAAATTTCTCCATTCTACCTTTCCCTCCCCCCGTTCCCAGTGCATCCCTATTTCTCAGCCCTTCATTTTGTGAGATCATTCCAATATAATCAAATCATGCTGATGCCCTCTTTCTATGTAAACTCCTTCTAATTCCCCTTATAAAGATAAAGTTCTTAAGGATTGTATCATCTTCCCATTTAGGAATATAAACAATTCAGTCATTAAAACTCATAGAAAAAAAACAACATGATTACACATGAAGCTACAAATCTATTATGTGCAACTTTATATTCCTTTTAAAAAATATAACATTATCATGGAACTTTCTTTTTTCTTTCTTTTCTTTCCTTTTCCACCCTAAAAATTAGACACACACATACATGCTTCTATTTACAAGCTCTTTCTCTGGAAGCAGATAATGTATTCCTTCATAATTTCTTATAATTTATATTTCCTGTTTACCTTGTTATGCTTCTCTTGGGTCTTGCTTTTCAATGCAAATTTTTCAATTAAACTCTCATCTTTTCATCAGGAATACTAAATTTCCCACTCTCCAAAGGATTGTATTCAGTTTTGCTGGGTATGTTGTTCTTGGTTGTAACTCTAGTTCCTTTGCCTTCTGGAATATTATATTCCAAGCCCTCCAGTCCTTTAAAATGGTGGTCACTAAATCCTGTGAGATACTGACTATAGTTTCATGCTATCTGAATTGTTTCTTGCTGCTTGAAGTATTTTCTTTTTAATTTGGGACCTCTGGAATTTGACTATAATTCTAGGTGTTTTTTGGGGGGGATCTTTTCCAGAAGGTGATGAATGGATTCTTTCAATTTCTATTTGTCTTTCTATGGCAGTGTTCCTTTATACCTTCTTGACATATGATGTCTAGGTTCTTTTTTGGTCATGTTTTCAGGTAATAGTTTTTAACTCATCTTCCCTAAATTTATTTTCCATGTTAGTCATTTGTCCAATAAACAGTTCACATTTTCTTCTATTTTTCCATTCTTTTGTCTTTCTTTTATTGTTTCTTAGTGTATCCTGGAGTTATTAGCTTCCACTTGCCCAATTCTAATTCTTAAGGCATTATTTTCTTCAGTGAGTTTGTGTTCCTTTTTTTTTATTTTGAATATTCTGCTTTTTAAGGAGGTGTTTTCTTTTGTGAAATTTTGTACCATATTTATTATTGGGGCAATTATTTATTTTGGGGGGGTTATTTTTAAGATGTTATTTTCTTCAGTAATTTTTGTGCCTTTTTAAAAAAAACCAATCAGTTAATTCTCTTTTCATAATTTCCTTGAATCATTCTCATTTCTTTTCTCAGTATTTCCTTTACCACTCATAGCTTTCTTTAACTCGTCTAAGAATTCATACTGGGCTTGGGTTCAATTAATTCTTTGAGGCTTTGTTTGTAGTTGTTCTCCCATTGTTGTCTTCTTTTGAGGTTGTGTCTTGGTTTTCTCTGCCACCATATGTTCAAGTTCTTTTTTCATTCATTCATTTTAACAGCCTTTTTTCACTCTGAACTTAATTGGGCTCTCTTTATCTTGATGTGGGGAGGCATGGTCCCAAGCTTTAGGCTTTTTCATGCTGCTCTTTTCAAAATTATTTCTAGCAGTCTCCAAGTATTTGGTTCTTCTGAGGTGATATAATACTGAAAGAAGCTTAGTCACTGCCTTTCTGTTCTATACTCTTGTCAATCCAGAAAAGGCCTCTTGTTTCTTGGATACACAAGTTGCAGCACTCCTCTTCATCTTAACATTGACACCAGGGTTCCTGCTACCTTGTGACCAACCACCATCTCTCTTCTCTGCCCTTGAACTGTGACCCAGAATTGCGTGTGAGAAATAGAGTACACAATTAGAACCCAGTTGCAGGAAAATATCCCTTGTAAGCTTTTCCTGAACAGTTGTCCAATTCCCTTATTGTCTCTGGGTTGAGATCTATGAAAATTACTCCTGAGGCTACTATTTCTGCCCCTGAATGCACTACAGACAAGTTTCTATCCTGGTGTCAAAGCTGACTGCTAAACACACCCTAAGTATTATTAGGTCAGAAACACCGTCTCACTCTGACCTTTTACTAGCTCTGTCACTCCAAAATTAGGGCCTTTATTTTGATGTTCTTTGGAAGGGAATGTTGAGAGAGTTCAGCTTATTTGCTGCTTCTAATATGACATCTGGACTCCACCCACCCTTAAGTTTTAAAAAGAAAAGAAAAATTCTTCACAAATGAATCCTACTAAACATGCAATGATTAATTCTAATAATACATAAATTGTTTGGAGAAATAACTAAAGAGGAAATCTAACAATCTCTTTCTATACAAATATGATCTTGATAACTAAATCAGTGCAGATCAACATCTTTAATTAACACTGATGCAAACATTTTAAAATTAAAATGTCAGTGAGCTGTTTATAACAACATAATAGCAAGATTATAAATCATTTTGAGGTTAAATTTATACCAGGAATACAGGTTTGGTTCAATATTAATTCTTTAAAACAATGTTTTGGAATAGACAGTTTTATCTCCATTTTAAAGTTGAGGGAAGTGAGACAAACAGGCTGTCTAACTTGACCAGGGTCACACAGCTTGAAGGTATCTGGGGTTGGATTTGAACTCAGATCTTCCTGATTTCAATCCTAATACTCAACCTACTATATCAACTAGTGTCCTTGATAGGAATTGGTTGACTTTTACTTTTTTTTTTTTTAATACTCATACACCAACCCTTTAACAACTCATTTAGGATTTTTTCCCAATTTCTTTTCATATTATGCATTATTTCATGTACTCTAATGTCTTCTTGCTATACTTCATGTAGGCCATTTCTCATCCATGCCTTTGCACTGGCTATTCATCTTGTTTGGAATACATTCCCTCTTTATCTACACCTCATAGTAACTTTCATTTCCTTCTAAACTCAGCACAAACATTTCTCGCCTTGTATATGAGTCCTTTTCTGATGTCCCCAGCTATAAGTATGCCCTATAATTTATTTTGTATTTGTGATTTTATTTTATAAATACTTTATCAATGTTTATGTAATCATATAATGGAGTTTTGGAAAATTTGCTAATTGGATATTCATTTTTTCTTTCTTTTTTCTTAATAGCCATTATATCTAGTACTGTATCTGACATACAATTGCCTGGAATTGAAGTCAAGCTCATTGGCTTATAGTCTGCAGATCATATCTTCCTTTTTTTAAAACTCAAGATATTTGTCTGTTTCTAGATCTGCAGTATATCTCCTATTCTCCTTGATTTTTTCAAAGATCATTAACAGTGATTAAACAATCACATTCACCAAGCAGGAGGGCACTCATTAGTCCCCTCAGTCCAAGTAGTCTCATCTTCCTAAACTTCTATTCCTTCACATAAACAACTTAGGTCTGCCTGTAACTCTAGGCTCTCCATTCTGCTCTTGCCCCTGTGTCTGATTTTCAGGTCCCTTTCCTCCCACTAAAGTCAATCTTTGGGATCTAGAATGGCCAGCTATCATTATTTCACCCTATATTAAATATCTATCCCACTTGATAATAGCCAAGCAATGAGTGATTTAAAAACAGAGGAACATCTATTTATACAGCCCAGCAGATAAGAAGAGGAATTTACTATAGGGTTGTCCATTCTCTCACTACTCAATATTTAGGCAGCTAGGTGGCACAGAAGATACAGCACTGTCCTTGGAGTCAGGAAGATGTGATTTCAAATCTGGTTTCAGACTTTTGAAACTTACTAGCTGTGTTACCCTGAGCAAGTCACTTAACCCCGATTGCCTCAAACATCTGGGGCCATCTCCAGACATCCTGATGTATATCTTGTCATTGAACCCAGATGGCTCTGGAAGAGAGAGTAAGGCTGGTGACTTTGCACAGCCCTCCCTCACTTAAATCCCAATTTACTGCAAGTCATGATATCACCCAGTGATGTCATGGTTCTCTTTGAGGATGAATGACAAACAATGAAGCTGACAAAAAAACAAAACAATCACCACCAACAACAACAAAGAACAACAACAAACAACAACCACCCAGTATATCTCAGAAAACAAATTCTTGCTATATTGTGAAATATGAGGAAATTTATTCATTGTTATAAATTACTTTGATCCCATACTATTGTCCCATTTCTCTCCTTCCTTCTACATTTTCTAGATAAGGAAATGAGGCTGAGAGACAGATTGAAACTGAGGTCACTCTATTTCCAAGTCTAGCACTCAACACATTATACTATAACAGCTCTATCCCTCTTAATATTGCTACCTTTTAAGTTTCTGTGAAAGTATGCACTTTTGTCGTTGGGAACTTTTCTTCTTCCCTCGTGTTCTTTTTGAACTTTGTTCCCTGTCTTATTATCCTGTATCAAATAATAGCATTGCCATTCTCTCAGTAACAGAGTTTTAAAACCTTAAAGCCATTTTGGAATTCTCTTTGTCTTTTGATTTCTAGATACAGTAAAACTAAGGCTTATTTGATTCTATCTCAGCATCATTTCTTCCATTCATCCCCTGCTTTCTTTTCTCATTGCCAACACCTTATTTATTCTAACCTGCACAATTCAAAACATAACAAAACAAAACAACCTTGCTCATTATTCTTCCCTCTTACATTTTCTCCATAACCTAACAAAGTTAATTTTATGTTTGTACTCTTTTTTTGTGGGGCAATTGGGGTTAAGTGACTTGTCTAGGGTCACACAGCTAGTAAGTGTCAAGTGTCTGAGGCTGGATTTGAACTCAGGTCCTCCTGAATCCAGGGTCGGTGCTTTATCCACTGTGGCCCACCTAACTGCCCCTTTATGTTTATACTCTTAAAAGTTGTTGAGGATTCCACCCAAAGAATTTTATATAATGGTGGATATGTATGTGTAGATATGTATGTATGTGTATATATATACACATACATACACACACACACACATACACACACAAAAAAAAACATGATAGCATTATTATGACTATAGTTTTAAACTCATAGACCACCTGAAAGTGTCTAGAAATCTCTCACTCTTCCCAGGATCTTGGTTTCTCAGGGCTTCCTTGTTGGGCTGAAAAGGACAAGCAGAACAAGATTAATACTACCCCTCACCCAACAAGCCCATTTTTCAAGGCCACAGGGACAAAAGAGTGGGGGAGATACCATTCTCTAATGGTCTCTAATGTTCTTAGTGCATTGTGCCCCTACTGTGGATGAATAAGACCTTCACCACTGAATGTCAACACAAAGAAAGTGAGACTACAGGTGTGGTCATTTTAAAGACACAGGGATATGACTATGCAATCAGTAGAAAGAGGCTATTTTCATAATGAACTAATGTAGAATGTTTCCTCCCTCAGGCAAGTTCCTGGCATCTCTAACATAGTATTTTTTCCTTAAGTTTCCTGGACATATACCAAAATCCTACTATGCTTTTATCTCTCTTCTGTACTTACCTTATCCTATCCTGAATTAAACTTAAGTATATAAATGTTCCAGCTCTCATACTGCTTATTTGAATTTAGGTAAATCTCCTGTTCTCTCTATACCTTAGTTCCCTCATGTGTAAGTTGGCAATAATACTTGTACTATCTACCTCAAGGGTTTGTTGGGAGAAAGGTGTTTCTTTAATATTAAAGTTCTTTCTATAAGTCAATTATTGTCTAATCTTAGTTAAACTTCACTATATATGAAAGTTTTGTCCTAAATAATTTCCAAAGTCTCTTCCAGAACCAAACCTGAACAGATGATCTGATCTATGATCAGATGCTGCTGCTGAATTGTGAGCTTATTGAGGCCAGGATAATGTCTTATTTCTATTTATATCTGGTAGTGTTCCTAGAAACATAAAATAGTGTCTTATCCATACTAAGAATTGTACTGATTGACTAATATATGAATAAATGATTGAAATTAAATGCTGAAGTCCTGTAATTATGAACAAGTCAGGTGTCTTTTAGTCTGGGAACCTCATCATTGTATATCATATTTCTATGGGAAGATATACTGGGTTATTAATCTTAAAATTATTAGCAAATATTGGAAATATAACACAGCAGTGAATTGGGGATTACTGTATTTGACATATCAAATATTCAGTGTCAAAACCCTAAATGTAGTAAGAAGATGAGCTATAGGAACTTTCACTAACATTGTAATGTTATTTATACTACTTTTGCTATAACATTATATTTCAGATTATCTGTCAAATTCAACTATCCATTACAGTTAATTTAGAATTATCTCAGGATTTTAATGATGTATTTCCCATAACCTTTTAATTTGAAGAAGGTATTAGTACAAATTGCAAAGTAGTAGCCTGTCATTAAAAATCACTACCATGCTCATTTAGTGAAAATAACTTGTGAAAGCAGAAAACAAGGTGAAAAATATTCAATGCAACACTTCCCATTTATATAACTACTTTATAAATGGTTCATATTTGTAGATCTTGATTCAAATGAAAAGACATATATACATTTATAAATAGAATCTGTGAAGTAAAATTATTTTTCTTTCACTGACAGTACCTCATTTTTGAATATATTTATATATTTAATTATTATCATTAGTACTCCAATATGTGAAACTCCAAACATAAATGTATATATGTGTGTGTGTGTGTGTGTGTGTGTATGTATGTATACACAGTCGTTAAAAGGAACAATATAATTTATATAGTGTCCACTCTTACTCTGTCTAACATTTTATTTTTTAAACAAGTCAAACATCACTCTATTCACTGTCCATAAATTACTCACAGAATTACAGAATTTGAGAGAGAGAATGAACTTCAGTGGCCATTTAGTCCAACCAATCACTGAAAAGAATCCCAGGAAAAGACATCTTATAATATGTCTTCCTTCTCTTCCTGAAGACCCCCAAAGGAGAGGGAATACACCCCATTTCAATTAAGCCTATTCTGTCCCCAGACAGTTCCAGTGATTGGAATTTTCTCATGAAAATAAACCCAAGTTTTTTCTCTTTGAAAACTGAGATTATTGCTTTTGGTATTTCTTTGTAGGGCCCAACATAAGAAATTTAATCTCTCTTTCACATGACATTTGCTGAATTACTTGAACACAACTATCATGTCCCCATTAAGTCTTCTTTTGTCCAGGCTCCAAATCCAAAATATTTCTTTCAATCTCACATAGTTTGGGGATAGAAGAACTCAATCATACTCATGAGTTTTAATCTATAAAACCTTGGCAAATGCTTCACCTCCTTAAAATGATGAAAATATAATTTTGTGATATTTATATTTCCTTTTGAGGACCTCTGTATTTGTAATGTGAACAAATAATACGCATATCAATACATCCATTCAGACAAAGTTATGCAAAATGGATTGTTTGATATCTAAAGAAAATTATCTTCTAATTTAATTATTCTTAAATTATAGGTAGAATTACTGTCACTAGCATAAAAAATTGATGACAGGACCAAGGAGAAGAAATTGAAGTACATTTCTTCAGATGTTCTATTTTACCTTCTGGTTCTAGACTATCAGGGCATTTTTCCTTGATGATTTATTGGAACATAATATCCAGACTCTTTTTCTGAACATGGCTTTCAGGTAGTCCAGTAATTTTCAGGTTATCTCTCCTGGATCTATTTTCCAAGTTAGTTTTATTTCTTATGAGATATTTCACATTGTCTTCTATTTTTTCTTTCTTTTGGTTTTGCTTTATTATTTCTTGATTTCTCATAAAGTCATTAGCTTCTATTTGCTCAATCCTAATTTTTAATATTTTTAATCATAAAAGTATTTTATTATTTTCCAGTTAAATGTAAAGATATTTTTCAACATTTGTTTTCATAAAATTTTTAGTTCCAAATTTTTCTCCCTCCCTCCCTTTCCTCCCCCCCGCCCCTTCCCAGAGAGAAAGCAATCTGATTTAGTTTATATATGGACAATAACATTAAACAGTCAAGTTGTGAAAGAAGAGTCAGAAAAAAGAAAATAAAAGTCATAAAAACAAAATAAAAAAGTAGAAACAATATGGTTCAATCTGCATTAAGAATTCACAGTTCTTTTTTCTGGATGTGGAGAACATTTTCCATCATGAGTTCTTTGGAATTGTCTTGGATCATTGTTCAATCTTAACTTTTAAGGAATCATTTTCTTCAGAGAGGATTTGTATCTGTTTTTTCATTTTGCCAATATGACTTTTCAAGGCAGTCTTTTCTTCATAGTTTTTTATACCTCATTTACCATTTGGCCCAGTCTGGTTTTTAAGATGTTATTTTCTTCAATATTTTTGTGTCTCTTTTACCAAGCTGTCGACTTTTTTTCATGATTTTCTTGTATCACTCTAATTTTTCTTTCCATTTTCCCCTCTACCTCTCTTACTTTGTTTTCAAAGTCTTTTTTAACTTTTTTCTTATGTTTAAAAAGTCTAAGTCAATGATCAAGGACCATTAGCTTTTTTATACAAATGTAATTCCAATTTATTCATGAAAGGTCCAGAATGCCCCTGAAATAAAAAAAGTTGACTGGATTCAATTTTAAATTTCTAGTTCTGCATGAATTGCATGGGATTGGCATTGTAATACATTTATTTAACATCTTGTGATTTCTGGAACACTCAGTGTTCTGTAATAACCTCAAAATGACAACATGCTGATTTGAAGAATATTATAATGGTTTTAGAAGTTCTCTGTGTCTGTCACTGTCTTTCTGTCTCTCTCTGTCTGTCTATGTCTGTCTGTCTGTCTGTCTCTCTCTCTCTCTGTCTCTGTCTCTGTCTCATACACCCAGAACCAGAGGCCATGTGGGATAGTGTCTATTAGCCAATTGTGTTGATATTAGGATGCATTGTTTAATAGAAGAGGTTCAAAGAAAGAGGCAAAAGGCCTGATTATACATGTCATCTAAATGAAAGGAAAAAAAGAAATAGGATCAAGAAAACAAAGCTAATATAGAGTATTTAGTGAGTTAAAAGCCCACAAAGTAACTAGAATTTGGGCCATATTTTTTAAATGCCACCTTAAGCTAAGGCCTCCACTAAAACAAAAATCCCCAAATGAAAGATAAAACAAGGTATTTAAACAACAATGAAAAACAATAGTCTTCTGCATATGTAAGTTCCTTAAGGATGAATCACATCACCATCCTTTCAAAAAACTTCAAAGTATGTATTATCAATTTCTTTTTGTTTTCTCTTGGGATAATAACATATTAATTTCTGTGAAACAACTTAAGCTAGGTTTCTGATGAGGCTTATGATTGGATTCTAATTTATTATTGAAATTTACTATGTTGTTATCAAATGCATATTTCAAATCTGCCCCTCATTTTTATCCTTCTATACATAGAGAACTTAAAAGGAGAGAAACAATTAATGTTGTTGAATGAATGTGGGTAGTTAAGTTTCACTGTAACCCTACTTTCACAGGCTCATTTCAGTATCATTGATCCAATAAGATTTAAGGGTTTTTTATATCATATCATAATTTTTTTTCATATTTTAAGGATCTATATTCTTTCCCTTCCACCTCCCCACCCCAACACTGAAAAAGAAAAGGAGAGAAACATTAAAACCTTATAACAAATATACATTCAAGCAAGACAAATTACCACATTAGTCAGGTCCAAAACCAATATTTCTCATTTGCCATGTTGAATTTGTCACCTCTCTGTCACTAGGGCAACAGTTTGGTTCTTTATCAGACCATTGGAATCATGGTCAGTCATTGCATTGAACTTATATCATGTGAAGAAAACATAATCCACCCATCCATTGACCCAATATATTTCTTTTTCTCCTTCTAGTTAGGCACTGTGCATAATTTCCCATGAAATCACAATGGTGACACTAGTTCACACACACTCCAAGAAGAGTCACAGATGATTCTGAAATCATTAGGGTAACAGTAGTTCCCTTATTAGAACTAGGGCAGTTAGGAAAAGAGAAGGTTTTGTTGTAAAAGACAATAAATTACACTTTAAACAAATTTTATCTGTGATATATAGAGGACACTGAGGTTGAAATATGTGGTAGATACTTGATGTTATAAGAATGGAGGTCAAGAAGAGTGACTTGAGTTGGATCTCTAGATTTTGGAAGCATCTGAATAGAAATGGTCATTGTAACCTTTCAACTCATCTAATTACTGAGGGAGACAATTCAGAGAAAGAAGAAAAGGGACCTGATGATATAGCCCTGTCTGATATTTAACGATGGAGGAAAAACCACAGATAAAGATTCAGCAAAGGAAAAGAGAGATGTAAAGAGAAGAACCAAGATCAGTTGCAGCATGAAATTCCATGAATAAAAAAGTGAATACTAACAAGGAAAGAGGACTTCTTGTAAACCAATTATACTATTCCACTCAGTTCACCATGAGATGAAAAGGTGAACCTTCTTTCCCATTGTTATTTCCATTAGGAGGGGAGGAAAAATTTTCTCTTGTGAGTAGTTTAGTAGCCAATGAGCTTGCTAAAAGTGATAAAAAAACACACAAACTGTTGCTTGAAAGATTGACTGCTATACACTCTCTACTAAAATGCTCTATGTGGAGCACTGAAATAGGAAAATTTGTTTAGAGTTCATAGCCTTGAATGGTGTTCTTGCGTCAAGTATCTTACCCCTCCAAATAACCCTCCACCTAGCTATCGAACAGAAATTCCCCAAGAACAGGATGATCTTGCCTTCCACCTCTGCTCAATAAACTCTAGTAGTTTCCTATTATCTCTAGGATAAAGTTCATAGTCTTCTATTTGACAGCAAACATCTTCCAGGTTTACTGGACATTACTCTCCTTAACATACTCTACGTAACTAGCCAATTGGTCTAATTGATGCGAGTGATACCAAACTTCATGTGGAACACTAATAAACCCTTTACATACATAATCATGTCTTTACCTAGGCTGGTTATAGCTCATACATTCTCACTTCAACCCTTTTTTTTTTCAATTTCTAATTTTCTTAAAAGATAAATCCAAACAGTGTATTCTATACAACACCTTTATTGATATCCCCCCCAACTTTTAGTTCCTTCTTCACACAAAATACCTAGTAATTATTTTGTCTATATTCTCAACATCTTATTATGCATATTTGCTGCCTCCCTCAATAAAATTTACTTTCCTTGAGGGTAGGGGATCCTTAGTTTTTATATTTTTTTATCCTTCAGAACCTATCAAAGAGTACAAGATAAAGCACTGGTATTTTATAAGTGCATATTGATTGATTGGTTCTGTATATTTTTTGCAGGGCAATGAGGGTTAAATGACTTGCCCAGGGTCGCACAGCTAGTTAAGCGTCAAGTCTCTGAGGTTGGATTTGAACTCAGGTCCTCATGAATCCAAGGCCAGTGCTTTATCCACTGCACCACTGAACTGCTCCCTTGGTTCTGTATTTTTGACACCTTAATTTGGACGGTTTTCTCAGTGAAATTTCCTTAGCATAAAACCCCAAGTTTCCTTGGAAAGAACTGAGACATACAATCAGTTGATGAGGATTATATGTTTTGTATTTGTCACCAAATAATGCTTTGACTTTGTTCACCTGATAAAGCCAGCTATATGACTGTCAACACATTGAGTTTACTGCTTTTTCCCATTGATCTCTACCCTCCTCTGCTTCATGATAAGTAGCTCTTTTGGAATCTATTTCATCATGGTAAGCAATTCTTAAGTGTGCTTTGGCTTCAGCTCCCCTTTGATTCTTTTCCATAATGTCTTCATTAAATGTGTATGCCAAAAATCAAAATGTCAGGGCAGAGATATTGTTACTGGAACATTATAACCAGGCAGACTTCATAAATAATGCTTTGTTTTCACCACAGATGTCAATCTAGCCAAGCTTTTCAATACATACTTTTGTTACTCTGAATGTAATGCTTCACGTTTTGCTAAAGAAAATGGAAATAGAATTTGAGCCAAGATGGTGGAGGAGAGCTGTGACTCACATAAGCTCCAGATAAACTGTCCACTCCCTCCCAAATAATGCCATAAAAACAAAACAAAACGAAAACAAAACAAAAAAAACAGAGCAGCCTAATGCACATAAGAACGTAGTGAGACTATTTTTCAGCAAAAGAGGACAATTGCGATCACCTGCTGATCAGGCTGAACAGCTCTGCACAGGGTCTAGACACAGCCAGGAACAGACAGTGCTTCCAGCGCACCTCAGAGTCTTCAGGGCCAGTGGCTTCTTCTGAAGCTTGGATTGAGGAACGGTGAGGGACTTTGACAGTAGTACAGGTTGAAGTGGAGGCAGTCTCTGCTGGAGTTGGGACAAATCGCCCTGTTTCTGAACCAATGGGCTGAATCGAGTGGTGATGTCCCATTGAGGGAGGGGCACAAGCACACCAAGCTTCTGACCATAGAGAATCAGAGTTCAATTAGACTTCTGTTTCCTGCTCAAAGAAAAAGTGGTCATGGTTACTCATAGGCCAGGCAGGCTGAGAAGAAGCCCAATCACTTCCTGGGATATACTGTAGCTAAGAACAGTGCGTCCTGGAAGCAGGGTTACACGCCAAAAAAAAGGCAGCCCAAATGGGCAGGCAGAGAAATCAGTAGACCACTGAAAACTTCTTTGGGGGTAAGATAGAACAGAATACACCCTCAGAAGAAGAAGATAATATCAAAGTCAAAGCTCCAAAATCAAAAGCTTCCAAGAAAAATATGAACTGGTCTCAGGCCATGGAAGCACTCAAAAGGGACTTTAAAGAGAAAGTAGGAGAGATAGAAGGAATATTGAGAGAGATGGAGAAAAGAATGGAAAGAGAAATGAGAGCAATGCAGGAAAGTCATGAGAAAAAAAGTCAACAGTTTGAGAAGCCAAATGGGAAAGGAAATAGAAAAGCTCTCTGACAAAAATAATTGCCTACAAATTAGGATTGAACAAATGGAAGCTAGTGACTTTATGAGAAACTAAGACATGGTAAAGCAAATCCAACTGAATAAAAAATAGAGGACTATGTGAAATATCTCCTTGAAAAAACAGCTGACCTGGAAAACAGATCCAGGAAAGTTAATTTGAAAATCATTGGACTACTTGAAAACCATGACCAAAATAAGAGCTTAGAAAGCATCCTACAAGAGATTGACAGGGAAAATTGCCCTGATATTCTAGAAGCAGAAGGTAAAATAGAAATTGAAAGAATCCACCAATCACCTCCTGAAAGAGATTCCAAAAGGAAAACCTCTGGGAATGTTATAGCCAAATTCCAGATCTCCTAGGTCAAGGAGAAAATATTGCAAGCAGCTAGAAAAATGGAATTCAAATACTGTGGAGCTTCAATAATGATAAAACAAGATCTAGCAGCATCTACACTAAAATATGGGAGGGCGTGGAATATGATATTCCAGAGGGGAAAGAAACTGGGAGTATAGCCAAGAATCATGGATGGAGCAAAACTGATTATAATATTTCAGGGGAAAAATGGGAATTTAATGAAAAAGAGAACTTTCAGAATTTGTGATGAAAAGACCTGTACTGAATAGAAAATTTGTCTTTCAAATATAAGACCCCAGAGAAGCAAAAAAAGGTAAATGGGAAAAAATTATGAGGGATATTAAAACATTAAACTGTGTATATTCCTACATGTGAAGATAGCACCCCTAATTCATAAGTTCTTTCTCATTATTAAGGGAGCTAAAAGGAATATACATAGAGGGCGCAAGTGTCAATTGAATCGGAAGGAATATCAGTAAAGTGTTTATTTTTTTGTTTATCCTTGTTTTCTGTGGAGCAGGCAGGGTCGGGTGGCTCATGTCTGGGGACAGATGTGGGTTCAGGACCTCCTGAGTCCACGGATGGTGCTTTGTCCATTGTGTCACCTAGCTGACCCATGATGACATCTTCAAAATAAAGTTAAGGGATAAGAGGAATTCACTGGAAGAAAGGGAAAGGGAGAGATGGATTGGGGAAAAGTAGTTCACATAAAAGATATAAGAAAAAGCTTATGGGGGCAGCTAGGTGGCACAGTGGATAGAGCACCGGCCCTGGAGTCAGGAGTACCTGAGTTCAAATCCGACCTCAGACACTTAACACTTATTAGCTGTGTGACCCTGGGCAAGTCACTTAACCCCAATTGCCTCACTAAAAAAAAAAAAAAAAAAAAAAAAAAAGCTTATGGAGTAGAGGGGAATATAGGGAAGGAGTGGGGGAGTGAGTGAGCCTAACTCTTATCAGAATTGGCTCAAAGGGAATAATTTACACATCAAGAGGGAATAGTATATCTTGCCCTGTGGAAAAGTGGGAGGGTAAGGGGATAGGGGGGTAAGACAATGGAAGGAAGAGCAGATTTGGGGAGGGGGCAATAAGAAGCAAAATACTTTCAAGGAGGGATAGGGTGAAGGAAGATAGATAATAGAGTAAATATCAAGGGGAGGGATTAATATGGAGGGGAATACAGTTAACAATAGTAACCATGAAAAAATGATGAGCAGGTGCTATTAGAAGGATGTATGAAAAATGCAAACCATTCAGATAGAACTGATGGTATCTGAATACAGGTTGAAATATAATTTTATTTGTTAACCCCTCTTTTTTTTTTTTTAGTGAGGCAATTGGGATTAAGTGACTTGCCCAGGGTCACACAACTAGTAAGTGTTAAGTGTCTGAGGCCAGATTTGAACTCAGGTCCTACTGACTCCAGGGTCAGTGCACTATCCATTGTGCCACCTAACCCCATTAGCTCCTCTTTCTAAAGGTATTTTTTCTATTTTCTTTCACAACCTGACTAATGAGAAGATGTTTTGCATAACTACACATGTATGAATTATATTGAATTGTTGGATTTCATAGAGAGGGAAGAGGAGGGAGGGATGAAGAAAATTTAGAACACAGTGTGATAAAAAATCAATGTGAAAAGTAATGATGAGCAGGGGGACTTTGGAAAGACCTGGAAGGACTTACATGAACTGATGCTGACTGAGAGGAAGAGAACCAGGAGAACATCAGATGCAGTAACAGCAGCATTGTGTGATAAGCAATGGTGACAGACTTGGCTCTTTTTAGCAATGCAATGGTCCAAAACAATTTCAAAGAACTTCATGATAGAAAATGTTCTCAACATCCAGAAAACAAAAAAAAAGAACTGTGATTTAAGAATGCAGATCAAACCATACTGTTTCTACTTTGGGGCTGGTTTTTTTTAAATTCTTTTTGTGAAGTATTTCCCTTGTGCTCTGACTCTTTTGTCACAATATGACTAATTCAGAAATATGTTTAATGTTATTGCACATATATCACCTATATTAGATTGCTTTCTGTCCTGGGAAGGAGGGAGATAGGGGAGGGTGGGAGAAAAATTTGGAACTGAAAATCCTCTGAAAACTGAAATAGAATCATTATTAATTAAATCAACATTGCAGATTGAAAGATGTAACAAAAAAGGCAAAGATATAAACAAGAGCAAATGACTAAATATGCTTCAGTGGTATCTATCCAATACTTCCAATCTGTATTTATACATATATTTAATTTTTTTTCTCATTCTCTAACCTATCTTGCCAAATTTCTTTCATTCTACTTCCCATATCTTTTTAGGGTTTTTTTAAACTATAGTTATCAAAAACAGTTCTTATCTTATCTTCTATATTTAACATGTCTTTGTTAAGTGATTAAATTTCAATTTCAATAAAATTTTTAAAGAACCTAATGTGTACCATTCACTGTGCTATGTACTAGAAATAAAAAGACAAAAATCAGTCACCCCCAGGGAAATTACATCTTATTTGGGAATGAGAAATAGATATATAGATAGACAATTTGATATGTTATAACATGGTATGATGTGATATATAATATATTATAATATGATATTATATAAATACAACATAACATGATATGACAATAAATAAACAATAATAAATATGAAAGAAATGTGTAAATTAACTCAATTTCTGACAGGATGGAACAGAATAGCAAATGGCAAGGACAAAGGATAAAGTATTGAAGGTAGAAATTGAGAGGATTCTTGAACATTAGTAGGGATTCTATGTAGGATGGAGTGACAAAAAATACATTCCAGGAATGGTGAATGGAACAGTGATGGGAGATAGAATTTGCAGCAAGTAGAACAATTTAGTTTAAATGTAGAGTGATGAAGGGGAATAATATGTAATATGTCTAAAAAGGCACATCAAAACATACTGTAAAGTGCTTTATATATCAAACAGGGGAGTTTGCATTTTATCCTTAAGACAACAGGGATCCAATGGAGCTTTATCAACACAGAAGGGAAAGGATCAGAAATATTCCCTGGGAAGAACAATTTAGTAGCTATGTAGAGAATGGATTGAAGAGGGGGAGAGACTAGGATTTGGATTTAGAATTAGGAGGTCACTGTAATAATTAATCCAGGCAAGACTTAATGCAGTCCTGAACTAGAGTGGTGGCTAGGTAAATGTAAAGAAGGAGATAGATGTGAGAAATGATGAAGGTTGAATCAAGGATACTTGGCATCTGAAGGAAAGAAGAATCATAGATGATTCTGAAATCATCAGGTTGACAGTAATACCTTGATTAGAATTAGGGCACCTAGGGAAAGAGAATGTATTTTTTGTGAAGGATAATGAATTCTATTTTAAATATTTTGTATTTGAGATACCAAGAGGACACTGAAGTTGAAATGTTTGGTTGATAGTTGATTTTATAAGAATGGAGCTCAAGCAGAGTGACTAGAAGACCTGGAAGACATCTGATTATAGATAGTCATTGCACCCTGGGGACTCATTTAATTACTGAGGGAGACAATTTAGAGAAAAAAACAAAAAGAAATTTATGATATAGCCCTGTCCTATATTTAACAACAGGATAAACCATAAATAATGATTCTAATAAGGAGACTAAGAACTAAGACAGATGGGAAGAGAACAACCAAGATCAGTTGGAGCATGAAATTCCATGAATAAAAAAGCAAATAGAAGAAGATGGGCAATAATGTTGAATTCCATAGAGTATTCAAGGAGGAAGATGACTGTGAAGAGACCACTGATTTCAGTAAGTATTAACACTGGTAACTGGAGACAAATATTTCAGTTGGTAAGATAAATTACAGTGAGAAAGTAGTGAAAGTTATAATGCATAATTCCATAGAACAATTCCTAGAGCAGCAAAACACACTGAAGAATATACTGAGATCATTTTCCAAAAAAAGACAGCATAGAAGTTTGTAAGGAGGGAGCTGCTGTGCCAAGGAAGTAGTGGAGCCCAAGCACACATTCATGCTGACACAGATCCAGTCCCAAGCAGACTAGGCCTGGGAAAGAGACCCCCAGAGACTCTGAATAAGCTGCAGTACCAGTATCATCTGGAACTAAACTCAAGGTCTGGTGAGAGGGCTGAACGGTTGGCATGGGGAGATTATAGGGGACTCTTCTGATGATGAGGCTGACCTTGGGTTTTTCACTCCAGCTAGTAACCAGGAAGTAGGATTGAGTAGCAGTGGCACAGGTTGGGGAAGGGCATAGGCTCATTGAACTTAAAACCACAGCACACAAAGTTTTTCTCTCTGGTCAATTAACAAGCTTCCCTGTGGTTATCTATGGACCAGGGAATAGGCCAGGTGAGTGAAGAAAGTGCCCCTCCTTAAATCATACCACCTGGGACCCCCTGAAGCTAGGCAGCATGGAAACAGTGCCCCACTTTAAGGAGCCAAAAGTCAAGTAAAAGACAGGCAAGGTGAACAGACAGAGAAAGGTGAGGACCATAGAAAGTTTCTTTACTGACAAGGAAGATCGAGGTGCACCCTCAGAAGAGGATAGCAACATCAGGGCTATTACACCCATAGCTTACAAGAAAGATATGAATTGGTCTCAGGCCATAGAAACACTCAAAAAGGACTTTGAAAGTAATGTCAGAGAGGTAGAAGAAAAAATGGAAAGAGAAATGAGGGTGATACAGGAAAGATATGAAAAAAAAGTCAACAGCTCAAAAAGCCAAACAGAAAAGCTCTCTGACAAAAATAATTGCCTAAGAATTAGGATTGAACAAATGGAAACTAGTGACTTAATGAGAAACTAAGACACAATAAAGAAAATCCAAATGAGGGCAATGTGAAATATTTCCTTGGAAAAACAGCTGACCTAGAAAATAGATCCAGGAGAGATAATTTGAAAATTATTGGTCTACCTGAAAACCATGATCAAGGAATTAGCTTAGACATCATCTTCCAAGAAATTGTCAGAGAAAATTGCCCTGATATTCTAGAAGCAGAAGGTAAATTGAAAGACTCCACCAAGCACCTTCTGAAAGAGATCCAAAAAGGAAAATTCCCAGGAATATTAGCGCCAAATTCCAGAGCTCCCAGGTCAAGGAGAAAATATTGAAAGCTGCCAAAAAGAATGAATTTAAGTACTCTGGAATCCTAGTCAGGATAGCACAAGATCTAGTAGCTTCTCCATTAAAGGATCAGAGGGCATGTAATATGATATTCTAGAGGGCAAAGGAATTGGGACTAAAACCAAGAATCACCTATTTGTCAAAACTTAGTATAATTTTTCAGAGGAAAATATGGTACTTCAATGAAAAAGAGGACTTTTAGATATTGTGAAGAAAAGACCTGAACTGAATGGAAAATTTGACTTTCAAATACAAGACCCTATAGAAGCATAAAAAAGCAAACAGGAAAAAAGCAATTAAGAGGGATGTTAAAAGGTTAAAATGTTTAAATTCCTACATGGGAAGATGATATGTCTAACTCATAAGAACTTTCTCAGTATTAGGGAAGAAAGTAGTAATAAATTTAGACAGGGAAAACAGTTACGAATTGATCATGAAGAGATGATATTTGCAAAGTATTTTTCTTTAATTCTCTTTGTGGCATTGTTGGAATTGGGTCACATGCAAGTCATACAAGTGGGTGAGAGTCTTGTGTTTGAGGCCGGATTATGGCTGGGGTCCTCCTGGGTCCAGGGTGGGTGCTTTTTCCACTGTGTCACCTAGATTTCCCATGATGACATCTTTAGGGTAAAATTGAAGGGTGAGAGGAATACACTGGGAGAGGGGGAAGGGCAAAGTTAGCATGGGGTGAAATCCCACATGAAAGAAAAAGGAAAGGGCATATGGTGTCAGGGGAGAGATGAGGGAGGAGTAGGGCAGCAAATGAACACTGATCAGAATAGGCTCAAAGGCATTAATCTCATCAGAGTTGGCTCAAGGAGGGATTAACACACACCCAACTGGGTGAAATAATCTATTTAATCTGGACAGTAAATGAGCCTAACCATCATCAGAATTGGCTCAAAGACCTTAATCTCATCAGAATTGGCCCAAGGAGGGAATAACATACACACTCAATTGGGTGGAGTAATCTATCTAACCCTGCAGGAAAATAGGAGGGGAAGGGGATAAATAGAGAGGCGTAAAAGAAAAGAGGGCAGATTGGGAGAAAGGACAGTCAGAAGTAAATCCCTTTTGAGGAAGGATAGGGTGAAAGAATATAGATAATAGAGTAAATATCATGGGGAAGGGAATAGGATGGAGTGAAACAGTTGACAATAGTAATTGTGAAAAAAGAGAAAAGGGAAAAAATTATAGAAAAACATTTATCGTAACTCTTTGTGGTGGCTAAAAATTGGAAATCAAAGGAATTTCCATCAATTGGGGAATGACTGAACAAGCAGTGGTATATGATTGTAACGGAATATTATTGTGTTATAAGAAATGACAAACAGGATGATCCCAGAAAAACCTGTAAAGACCCATGAACTGATTTATAGTGAAGTGAGCAGAACCAGGAGGACATTGTACACAGTGACAGCAGTATTGTTCTGTGATGAATTGTGAATGACTTGACTACTCTCAGCAATGCAATAATCCAAGACAAGCCCAGAGGGCTAATGATAAAGTTTACTGTCTACTCCCAGAGAAAGAACTGATATTGACTGAACACAGATTGAAAAAAAAGAGTACTTATGTATTGTACATGTATAACCTATATCAGATTGGTTGCTGTCTTGTAGAGGGGGAGGAAAGGGAGGGAGGGAGAAAAATTTAGAACTCTAAATCTTATGAAAATGAATGTTGAAAAAACTACCTTTACATGTAACTGGAAAAAATAAAACAAATGTTTGTTACAAAAAGAAACATACAAGAGAAAGTAGTGAAAGGAAAGGGGGTCAAAGCATTAAATGTTGACCTCTTTTGAGGCACTGTTTCTGAAATGTAGGAGACATGCAGAATATTTTAAGAAAATGTTAGGGTCAAGTTAAAAGTGTTGTTGTTATTGTTGTTTATTTTAGGATTCTAGGGACTTAAGCATAATTGTAGACATTAGCTGTATTAAAAAAAAGTAAGGAGGGAATGGGAGATTTTATAGGCAAGTTGATAGAAAATGTGGAAGAGAATGAGCAAAAGTAGAGGAGCTGATCTTTGTGAGAAGGTCTACTATTACATAATATACTGATTCAAAAGGTGTGACCATATCAAGTGGAGTTAATATGTGGACTATGGGGGGTATTTAAATGATTTTATGTAGTTAATAAAATAGGAAGAAAGGCCTTCTGTTTAGAGGAAGGAGATTGTATGGAAGCCTTAAGGGAAGGGCTAAAAGATTTGAACAACCACTGTTGGGAGTGCTAAAGAGAATAGATTAGTGAAGCAAATTGGTAGTGAGGGCCCAGGTTCCCAAACATTGCAGTTGTGGGACTTCATGCAGAACATTCAGTAATGTTGAGGAAGAATAGAAAAGGTAGATGATGATTTTAATCTAGACATATAAAAGGGCAGAGATGCAGGGTATTTGAGTATGGATTTAAACTGGTTGTCTCTAAGGACAATAATAAATGAAACCAAAGTAGGGATGATAGTCTTGGAGAGTATTGAGGAATAGATTAATAGAGGGATTGGAGCAAATAGAATTAAGGACGGTTTTTTCACAAGGATAAATGGAAAGATAGGGTATTATAATCAAATAAGAAAATTATGTATTTCTTCATTACTGAACATTAATTATATGAGTGATAGTGAGATTAAGCAATGACTATTTCTGTTTATGAGTGAGGTAATGTGAGAGGAGATTAATGGATTGACAATCCATGGTGTTTGAGAGGAGAGAAATATGTATATTGATGTCCCGAATTTGAGGACAAGGGTTAAGGTGTAGAAGAACACTGTGGAGATGAGACCAGAAGATTCCTAAGGGATTTGTAGCACATTAAAATAGTTTCTCTATCTTTATATTTTTCATATTATTTTACCTAGGTTGTTCTATTATCTTTATGTACTATGTTATGATTTTTTTCCTACATATAATATTCCTCATTCTAGATTATAAGCTTATTAAAGGCAGGGGTTACATTCTTTCATGTTTGCAACTAGGGATGTGAAAGTAGAAGTTAAACTAGACCAAGCATGTGTGTCTCTTATGTTTTAGAACCAGTGCCTCAAAAGAGGTCAACATTCAATGATTTCACTCCCTTTCCTTTCACTACTTTCCCTTTTTTTTTCTTGTAAAATGGGTGTCCATTTTAAAGGTGATATAAAATTTATGGCATTGAGGAATTATTTTGCAATATATATGAAAGAGGAACATATATCAAATACTTAGAAAAAACAAGCACTTAATTATTACCAAAAATTAAGTCAAGAAATTATTGATAATTCTCGATTCATATTTTTCTTTCCCATTATTAAAAAAAATAAGCAATCTATACACATCAAAGATATCTCTCATGATGGTTTGGAAAACGAATGGGAAGGTTTTTATTTCTTTTTGCAAATAATATTCTGTATTAGACTATGTCTTTAAAATCACACAAATTTTTAAAGTACAAAGATACTACAAGACCCACCTGTGTTTGTCATTTACTTACCATAAGAGAGTATTTGATTTGAGAAAGAAAACTATGAGATTTAGGGCAATCCAATGAGATCTGCCATTCATATATAAAATCATGAGACAAAAAGAGATATATCAAGGGAGATAACTAAGATAAATGTTTGGTTGTTTATATAAACAAAACATAAAACCGAGAACTATTTGTTCAAGAAAAATGTTTGATACCATCATGTAAGATGTCAAGTATACAGGCCAAATGAAAAAGAAATTTCTTGTAGAGGTGGTTCTCCCTTAACTACTTTTGACAAAAGACGTGGTGATTATATCACTGATATCTCCCCAACTTGCTAATATTCATACACTCTTAAAATTGCTTGGTATTATTTTGTATGGGTATATCATTTCCTTTATACATACATGTCATACCCTATCAAAATGTAAGCTTCTTGAGATAAAAAAATGTATAATATCCCTAGCACCAATAGCAGAAATTCTTGTAATAAATATTTATTCAACTGAAGAAGACAAATATTGCCATTTCCTAAATGAAATATATAATCATTCAAAAATATTTGGAATACCTATTTATGTAGGAAAAAGACAAAAGAATGAAAATGCTCATTTTTCAGGATACATTGTGTGGTTGAAGGGACAACTTTTATAACTGATACATTGGAGACGGCAGTTAGGAGGTAGTAACTTCTTTCCTTTCCGCCTCTTTTCTTTCCTTCCTTCCTTCCTTCCTTCCTCCCCTCCCCTTCCCTCTTCTCCCCTCCCCTTCCCTTCCCTCCCTCCACCCCTACCTACCTACCTACATATGCATACACAGAGAACCTCAGACATGCATATACCTGATAGTTAAGATGGGCCCAGAATTGAAGAAAGCAGACTGGATTGCCTTTCGGAAGTGTTTTAATATCTCCAAGCTTCTCTTTGAAACCAAGACTCACATTTTACCTACCACCAATCTGACAATGCTATATAATGGAAAACTATGGAATACCATCAGTTTCAAAGAACTGAAACTTCAGGTGACCAGAAGTTTAATAGAAAGGTGTAGGTTGAATGTGAATAGGATACAAATGAGATAGATCTCAATTGGTGTGAGTAATAGATCCCCTGAAGTGATTGCCTTATTCAAATTCACACTATATACTTGCTTTGGGCTGGAAACAAGGGCCATATTTCATAGGATTATACTTTAAATTAGTGCTAACTCAAATTCACACAACCACTTGGGAAAATTCATTATTCAAACAAATTGGGACTTAGCCAGTAAAGAACTGTGTAGATTAAAGTACTTCATCCAAAATATCCTGACTAACAGGAGATGGATTGGTTATATAGCACGACTGAGGAATAACTGATCAATAGCCAAAATGTTGTGACAAGTAAGGCGCTAAGTATACATTATAAAGGGATAATTAAAAGAATACACAGAGCAGCTGTTCATCCTGAAAGATAAAAAATGACATAAATAATAATAAGAGATTCAGACTGCACATTAATACCCATAAATAATAAAAAAGGTTTGAAGTTACACATTCATTTACATAAATGTAACCAACACAATGAACTTTTGAGTGAATTGTAGAGGACCTATATTATTTGACTGGACAATTATATATTTTGGGTGACATAAATCTACTTGAAAGCAAGAGATGAATTAGATAACCTCTTAAAATTTCATGCATTTGAATTTTGGAGATGAAAGGTAGTTTAAATTTAGAGCATAGGCAGGACCAGCTGGTATTCCCTAAGGACTTGTGGAACTTGCCATCTGTCCTGCAACTGACCCTTAGAACTTCTAGTCCTTTCCATCTACCTTAAATCTGAGTTTTGAAAAGATGTATTGTATCTCTCGATTAAGATGTGAGTTCTTTTAGAGTAGGGAGTACATAATTGTTTTTCCTATTTTTATTGCTGGAACTCAGCACAGTATTTTACGTAGAATAAGCACTCAAATGTTTTTTCATTTATTCATTTATATTTGGTAAGGCCATCATGAAATATTGTATCCTCTATGGAAGTTTTATTTAAGGACATGCATAAGGACAAGAAGGTATACATAGGCTGTGAGCTATACAACTGGAAGGGGTATGTACATTTGCAAAGTATAAAAGTAATTTAAACATTTCATGCAATCCTTTATATGTACTTAATACTCTATTTATAGTTATAGCCTCTTTATCTAAAGTTACTGTGAAACCTGCACTTAAAGCTCTAGTATATTTAAGGTTCAGGGACCCATAAACTTGGATGAGGAGGGGAAAAGTACATTTTTTTCTTACTAAGCTTTGGTTTCCTCTGTAATTTTATGTATTTTGTTTATTTCCACATGCTTTGAGAATGGGTCCACAGGATTCATGAGACTGCCAATGGGACTTATGGCATGTGCACACACACACACACACACACAAACACACACGCACACACACACACACACACAGGTTCACAATATATAGAGGATTCATGCCAATACCATCTTAGGTCAGGGTCAATTTTGAGATGAAATGAGGTACTTAGAAGTCATTGAATAGTTACTTTGCCCTAAAACAACAAGGAAATATGAGGTTACTGTGACATTTAGATATTTGGTAGAGTTGGTCTCCCTCCCCTTCCTGTGGAAACTCAGGTCATTAGGGCAGAAAATATCAAGTGGAGTGGTCTCAGGCACCCTCCAAGTCTGAGATGATCCCATTACACTTGCGTAGAAATTATTATGCCCTTAGGATTTTTTCATGAACAGGGAGTTATACCAAGGACCAATTAGTTCCTGGGAATGTATGTTTTCTTTTAGGGAAAATTAATCCCCATCTTTGGAGTGAAAGAAGAGGTATTTACCTAATTTATCTTGCAAGGGAGAGGAAAGAAGTTAATATTGTGGAGAAAAATTCTAGGGAATAAATAGTAATATTACTGTGGGGAAAAATTAGTCCTATCAAACAACCTCCAACATATATCCATATTTATGTCTTTATGTATATCTATCTACAAATGTATATCTATCTATAAAGTTTAAACTATGCATATTACCTAGTATTATAAACAATTTGAATCATTATTCACTTGAAACATGTATGAAGTATTTCATATAAAAGCAAGAGAGCTACATTTTTTAACTAGAATGGAAATGTAGGCAGAAACTACAAATAAAATAACATTCTAGTTCTGATATTTAAAGTTTTTAATTAGTACCTTATAATGAAGTCAAGAGAATAGTCACTAGGTTGATGACACCGGGATGCAAATTATTACTAATGCTTTTTCCTAACATTGTAATAGAAATTGAAAATGATTTAGCCTTAACAGGACAAAATGCAAGTAAAATGATAGTTAGTATTCTAAGACTTTAAATAAATGAAAAGAATATAGAGATTAAGTATTCAGAATATGTGACTAGATAAACATAGTGAAGAAAAATTAGACGAATCACATGATCGAAACATTGAATAAGTCAGTGTAGTTATTTTAAAAGTTAACTTGATGTTATTGATGCTAAAATAGATTACTTAAACTGGGGAGAAAACTTGGATGAAAAATATATATAAGTTGTTTGAAAGTTTAAAAAGTATAGAATTATGAATAAAAATAAATGTGATTTTTTTAAGATTAAAGAAAAAGCAACTTAAAGTAATAACCAATTATCCATGGTAACATGGACAATTAAGTAGAATATACCAAACAGCTGTTCATTGCCATGAAGGACATAAACAGAAAAAAATGTTATTAAATTACTAGAGACTCAGGTTATAATGTAAATATAACGATCAGTAGGTTAATTTCTTTCCCTAAACACTGCAGCAAGCTTCTGAAGGATTTATAGATCACCTTCTCAGTTGAATGAACTCATCTACCTTAAGTGATATAATTCTGTTTTGAGGCAAGGCATTAGAAAATATGAACTCTTAAAATTTCTTATAATTGAATATTAGAGTTAAAATATAGGTTAACTTTGAGAATGCAGCTAAATCCCCTTATTTATATATGGGTTATATAAACCTAAGAAAGAGAGAAAGAAAAAAGTATAAGAAACTTATCAACAACCTTACTGAGATCAAATTAAGGTATATTCATAACTTATATACTCAATTAGAAAACTTGTCAAAAATGTAAATCATGGCTTCTGCTTGATAAAATAATGCTCTATATTTCTAAAAATTAGTTCCTTTTATAGATGTTTATTCCAAAAAGTAGTTACATTGAAGCATGTTTATATATACATATATTTTTTAAAATTTTTTTTAAATTTTAATTTTTAAGGCAATTGGGGTTAAGTGACTTGCCCAGGGTCACACAGCTAGTTAAGTCTGAAGTCGAATTTGAACTCAGGTCCTCCTGAATCCAGCGCCGGTGTTCTATCTACTGCGCCACCTAGCTGCCCTATGTATACATATATACATGCATATATGAATGTATTAACTGTTAATATTTCCTGATACAGTCCAGATTTTTCCCCAGAAACTGAAGATAATTTCAATAGTCTATTCTTGTTTCATTTTTTGTGAGGCATTGGTGATAAGTGACTTGCCCAGGGTCACAGATGTAGTAAATGTCAAGTGTCTGAGGCTGGATTTGAAATTAGGTCCTTCTGAACCAGGGCTGGTGCTTTATCCACTGCACCACCTAGCTGCCCCCTAATAATCTATTCTTTATAGACTGTCTTTTTCCCTTTTTTTTCATAAATCAGACATTTGACTTTTTCCTTATCAAAAAATATTTTTTTCTCTTTTCTTTTTTATACTTCTCTTGAGTCTTGTATTTGAAGATTGAATTTTCTGTTCAGTTCTGGTTTTTTTTTAATCAGGAAAGCTTGAAAGTCCCTTATTTTATTGAATATCTACCTTTTGCCCCAAAAGACAATGCTCAATTTTGCTGGGTAGTTATTCCTGGTTGCAATCCAAGTTACTTTGCTTTCCAGAATATCATATTCCAAGCCCTTGATTCTTTCATGTTGAAGCTGGCAGGTCCTGTGCAATTCTGACTGTTGCTTCATGGTATTTAAATTGTTTCTTTCTAGCTGATTGAAGTATTTTCTCTTTCATTTGATAATTATGGAATTTGTCTATAATATTCCTTGGAGTTTTCATTTGGGGATCACTTTCAGTAGGTGATCAGTGGATTCTTTCAATGACTATTTTATGTTATGGTTCTAGGATGTCAGTGCAGTTCTCCTTAATAATTTCCTGGAATATGGTATCTAGACTCTTTTTCTTGATCCTGGCTTTCAGGTAGTCCAATAATGCTTAAATTATTTCTACTGGATATATTTTCCAGGTCAGTTGTCTTTCCAATGAAGTATTTCACATTTTCTTCTATTTTTTTCATTCTTTATTTCTGTTTGACTGATGCCTGGTGTCCCATAGATACATTAGGTTCCACCTGCACAATTCTAATTTTTAAGGCATTATTTTCTTCAGTCAGCTTTTGTACCTCTTTTCCCATTTGGCCAATTGTATATTTTAAGGAATTGTTTTCCTCTGTCAATTCTTGTACTCCCTTTTCTAAGCCGTTGACTCTTTTTTTCATATTTTTTCTTTTTTTGTAACTCTAATTTCTCTCTATTTTCCCATTTTTTCTTATACCTCTTTTATTTGATTTTTAAAATCCTTTTTGAGCTGTTCCAAGGAGGGTTTTTGGTCTTGTGACCAATTGTCTTCCCCTTTGAGGCTTCTCATGTCATTTTGACAGTGTTGTCCTCATCTGAGTTTGTGTTTTGGACTTCCCCATCACCATAGAAGCTCTTTATGGTAAGGGTTCCTTTTTGTTTCTTACTCATATTTTAGTGTACTTTGTGACTTTCAATTTGAGCTCTTCTACTGGGGCACAGGGGCCACCGTTGCAAGCTTCTCACTGGGGGCCAGGGATCTGATCTCTGGCTTTCTTTTCTGAGGCCTCTGGGTCTCATGGCTTCCTCACTGCTCTGGACTTGCTGCCTGCACTGGGATGGCTTGACCTAATCATGTCTATCCTGTGGGGGTTCTCTAGATGGCAGTTTGTCCTCTCAGCCAGAACTGTGGTGGGGGGTGTCTCAGAACTTGCTGCTGTGCCACTAGCTTGCTGAGTCAGGACAAAGGGACCTCAGATCCTGATGACTTGCCTAGACACCCTCTATGCCGTGTTGAACTGTGCTGTGCTCCCCTTTTACCAAAGTGAGACAGACCTTTCCTGAAATCTTCTAAATCATCTTGAGGTGAAAGACTGTTTCTCTCTGATTTTTTGTAGGTTCTGTAGTTTGAGAATTCATTTTGATGCTTGATTTAATGTTGTTTCTGAGGGAAACTCGGGAGATCTCAGGAAACTTCCTGTCTTCTCTCTGCCATCTTGGCTTCAACTCCTTGGCTTTCTCCAATCTCGTGGCACTGCTACAATTGCTCATGATATTTCAAATATCACTTCCAAATACTCAGTAATCATATCTGCTAATTTTTTCATGAGTTGAAGATATAATTCATCTAGATGAAGTGACTTAAATTCATCTGCAATTTAAATTATTTTTAATATCTCCCTATTTTTCTTTTTTAAAAAATAAAAGTATTTTATTATTTTCCATTTACATGTAAAGATAGTTTTCAACATTGGTTTTCATAGGATTTTTAGTTCCAAATTATTCTTCCATCCTCCTTTTCTTCCCTTCCCTACCTCCTCCCCAAAACAGAAAGCAATATGATATCATTTATATGTGTACAATCACATTAAACATATTTCTGCATTAGTCATATTGTGAAAGAAGAATAAGCACAAGGGAAAAACGTCATAAAAGAAGGAAAGGGGCAGCTTGGTGGCACAGTGGATAGAGCACCAGCCTTGGATTCAGGTGTACCTGAGTTCAAATCTGACCTCAGACACTTGACATTTGCTAGCTGTTTGACACTGGGCAAGTCACTTAATCCCAATTGCCTCACCAAAAAAAAGAAAAGAAAAGAAAAGAAACGAAAAGAAAAAGAAAAAAGGATGAAAAAAATAACAGCCCCAACATAAAAACAGTATGGATCAATGTGCATTCATAATTGACAATTCTTTTTTTCTGGAGGTTGAGAACATTTTCTATGATGAGTATTTTAAAATTGTTTTGGATCATTGCATTGCTGAGAAGAGCCAAGTCTATCACCATTGTTCAACACACAATGTTGCTGTTACTATTTACAATGTTCTCCTGGTTCTTATCCTCTCAGTCAGTTCATGTAAGTCCTTCCAGGTTTCTCTGAACTCCTCCTGATCATCGTTTCTTATAGCACAATAGTATTCCATTACATTCATATACCACAACTTGTTTAGCCATTCCCCTATTGAAAGGCATTCCCTCGATTTCCAATTCTTTGCCACCACAAAGAGAGCTGTTATAAATATTTTTATACAAGTAGGTCCTCTTCCTTCTTCTATGATCTCTTTGGAAAACAGATGTAGCAGTGCTACCACTGGGTCAAATGGTGTGAACAGTCTCATAGCCCTTAGGCATAGTTCCAAATTGCTCTCCAGAATGGTTGGATCAGTTCACAGCTCCACCAACAATGCATTAGTGTTCCAATTTTCCCACAGCTTCTCCAACATTTATTATTTTCCTTTTTTTTCATATTAACCAATCTGATAGGTGTGAGGTGGTACCTTGGAGTTGTTTTAATTTCCATTTCTCTCATCAATGGTAATTTAGAGCATTTTTTCATGTGGCAATTGATAGCTTTGATTTATTCATCAGAAAACTGCCTGTTCATATCCTTTGACCAATTCTCAATTGGGGAATGACTGTGATTCTTATAAACTTGATCTAGTTCCCTGTATATTTTTAAATTTAGGCCTTTATCAGAAATTCTGGCTGTAAAAATTGATTCCCAGCTTTTTTTCCTCCCTTCTAATTTTGACTTCATTGTTTCTGTTTGTATAAAAAACTTTTCTATTTAATATACTCAAAATCATCCATCTTGCATTTCATAATATTCTCTATCTCATGTTTGGATGTAAATTGTTTTCCTCTCCATAGATCTGAGAGCTCAACTACTCCTTCCTCTCCTAATTTATCTTTGGTATAGCCCTTTATGTCTAAGTCTTGTACCAATTTTGACCTTATTTATGTATAAGGTGTTAAGATGTTCTTCTTTGCCTAGTTTCTGCCATACTATCTTCCAGTTTTGCCAAGCAGTTTTTGTCAAATACTGAGTTTGTATCCCAGATGCTGGAATTTTGGGGTTTATCAAACAGTAGATTATTATAGTCATTTACTACTGTGCCTCCTATGCCTAACCTATTCCATTGATCTTAGCCAGTACCAAGTAGTTTTGATTACTGCCACTTTATTATATAACTTCAGATTTGGTACAATTAGCCTGCCTTCTTTTAGTAGTTACCTTGATATTGTTGAATTTTTGTTCTTCCAGGTGAATTTTGTTATTATTTTTTCTAACTCTATAAAATAATTTTAGGTAGTCTGATTGGTATGGCCCTGAATAAATAAATTAATTTAGGTAGAATTATCATTTTTATTATATTAATTCAGCCTATCTATGAGCAATTGATATTTTTCCAATTACACAGATCTGGTTTTATTTGTGTGAAAAGTATTTTGTAATTATGTTCACAAAGTTCCTGGGATTTTCTTGGCAAGTAGACTCCCAAGTATTTTATATTATCTACCGTTACCCATCTGGAGATTTTTTTTCTTAGGGAGTTCATTGATGGTTTGTTCAATTTCTTTTTCTAAAATGGGCCTATTTAAGGATTTTATTTCCCCCTCAGTTTACCTGGGCAATTTGTATTTTTGTAAATATTTATCCATTTTATTTAGATTGTCAAATTTATTGGCATACAGTTGGGCAACATAGCTCCTAATCATTGCTTTATATTTACACTTCATTGGTGGTGATTTCACCCCTTTCATTTTTGATACTGGTAACTTGGTTTTCTTCTTCTTTTTTTAATCAAATTAACAAACTGTGATTAGTAAAACTATATGTGTGGTCACCTTATTTCTGCCCAAAGTTTGGGGAAAATTAGCTGGGGTTTCTAATATAATTGTTACTTATAAATTACAACCTTTAGCACCAGTTTGGGAGCATTAAGCATTTATTAAAATATATTAAATATAGTAAAGAGAGCATACACGTCTCTTGAAAGTTAGGAAAGCCTAGCAAGCCTAGAGGACAGAATAAAGCTCAGTCTGGCCTGCTTCTTCCTCCAAGTCCTCTGCCACCAATAATCTGAGAGAGTATCTGAGAGAAACTGAGTGTGGAAGCTTTTTCTAGGACTGCAGAAGGGGTGGTCCTTACACATTGCTTCAAGCTAATTGGCTAGCATCAACCAAATCCATTGGTTCACTGGACTTGAGGGTGTTCCCGTGTTGTTAACACTCTTAGCTGGACCAGTCTCAGCAGTGTCAAGCTGCAGCTGTGTTGAGCTGATGATGTGATCTGAACTGCCCTCCCCTTTTTTCTCCCAGGTGAGACAGATCTTTTCAGAAGTCTTCTAAATTATCTCAAGTAGGAGGATTGTGTGTCTCTGTGTTTTTGTAGGTTCTGTAGTTCCAGAATCTGTTTAGAGGCTTGATTTAATGTTGTTTTTGAGGGAAACATGGTAAAGTTCCGGCAGCTTCCTGTCTTCTCTGCCATCTTGGCTCTGCCCACAGAAGGTATAAACTAACTTGGTCCTTTTAAGTTTGTCATTTCCAGTAAAAGGATTATTCTAATTATAAGAGAAATCTGAAGTGAAAAAAGATTTCAACCAATTATGTCATTATGTTTTTATTTTTTTTTTTAAGTTATATTTCTGGCTTGTGTGGATGGATATCTTTGTTTCCAACATGTTATGGTGTCTTTCTGTGATTAGATTGATAGGGTCTCCTACAAGACTATCTCCCTTATGTGTTTTTAAAGTATCATGCTAAACTATGCTTTCTAAAGTTATTGCTGCTTATAGATTAATGGCTATTGTACCCATTTTGGCAGTAAGCATTTGTTAATTAAACAATATATCAGTAAAGAATTGACCACATGTTGCAGCTACGTGGCACAGTAGATAAAGCACCAACCCTGGATTCAGGAGGTCCTGAATTCAAATCCAATCTCAGACACATGACACTTACTAGCTGTGTGGCCCTGGGCAGGTCACTTAACCCTAATTGCCCCACAAAATAAATTGCCCTCAAGTAGGAGAAATGCCCCCAGAAGACCCATGCTGTCTCTCAGAACCAGCACATTGTCTTAAGGAGACTTCAGAGCTCTTACAAACTTATATTGTCCTAAGAAGAGAGCAAGCACCAAACTACAGCATTCCAAAACAAGGGAGAATGTCCAGGAATCCATGAACAATGGCCCTTGTATAGTCATGGCCTTTATCCTCTTTTGTTAGATGTGGGTCACTATACATTGGTTATCATCATTCAATTTCATTGGTTGACGTGACTTGAGGGTGGTCCCAATTAAAATGAGCTCTGCAATTACATCTTGATGTAATGTCCTAATGGGAGGGACACTGGGGCTGTAAGGATTGGAGTGATGCCACCTGTTGGAGAGTTACTGTAGGAAAGCTGCGCAACGAGGAGAAGGCATCTGAGGACAAGCCATGCGACTTTTCCTTGGTGTCAGGAAGTGTTGTTTGCTTGTGGGTACTGTCTATCAAAGCTACCAGCCAATTATCTTGGAGCTGTGTGCATGTGGATAAGAGGTTCTCAGTTTCACAGGAGGCTTCTGGGAGGAAGAAGGAAATGTTGGGTCCTTTTGGTTCCTGACCTGGCCATGGCAGGTCAGATGATAGGGTCTCTTAGAAATAGTTAGATTTTTACCTTTCTCTCTAATCATTAGATCCTAATGCTGTTTAAGAAATACTTAAACACTTAAATACTCTTGCTAAAGCTTGTAATTTATTGGCAACCACTCATTAGATATTTTAGACAATATAGCTAGAATTTTAGCCCCTTATGGAAACAGGGCAAAGGGTAAAGTCTGGTCTTTAGGTGGGGTGTAATCCCATCAGTCCTCCTAGCTAAACAAAACAGTTAATCTCCATTTCTATTGTCCCCTTGGGCTGGACCTGAACAAGATTAAAACTTCCCCCCAAATTGAACTTTCTTCAAAATGGGTACATGATTTACACATAAAGGTTGATACTGTAAGAAAACTAAAGGAGCATAGAATTGTTTATCTGTCAGATTTATGGGCATAATTTAGGACCAAAGAAGATATAGTGAATAAAATTAAATGTAAACTAGATCATTTTGATTATATAGAATTGCAAGCTTTTGAACAAACAAGACGAATGTAACAAAGATTACAAGGGAAGTAGAAAAAATAGAAATAATTTTTCAAACAAATATCTCTGATAAAGGCCTCATTTCTCAATTATATAGAGAATTGAGTCAAATTTATAAAAATACAGGTCATTTTCCAACATAAAAATGGTCAAAGGATATGAACAGGCAGTTTTCAGACAAAGAAATCAAAGCTATCTGTAATGAAATTTTAAAAAATTCTCTAGATAATTATTGATCAGAGAAATGCAAATTAAAACAACTCAGAGGTATCAACTCACAACTATCAGAGTGCCAAATATAAAAAAAAATGAAAAATATTGTATGGTGGAGGGGATGTGGGAATGTTGGAATGGTTGAGTTATGAAAAGATCCAACCATTATGAAAAGCAATAAGGAACTATGCCCAAAGGGCTATAGAACTGTGCATACCCTTTGATTCAGAAATACCATGGCTAGATCTATATCCCAAAGACATCCCATAAAAGAGAAAAATACCTGTTTGTATAAAACTATTTATTTCAGCTCTTTTTGTGGTGGCTAAGAATTAGAAATGTAAGGAATTCCCATCAATTGGGGAATGACTAAACAAACTACAGTATATGATGTGACAGAATATTATTGTGCTATAAGAAATTACAACAAGGATGACTTCAGAAAGTCCTGGAAAGATATGTATAAAATGATTTATTGTGAAGTGAACAGAACAAAGAGAAGATTATACACAGAGACAGGATTGTTTGATGAAGAACTGTGAATGTCTTGACAATTCTCAACAATACAATGATTCAACACAATCCCCAAAGAATATTGATGAAACATAATATCCACCTCCAAAGAAAGAACTGATGTGGATGGAACTGACTGAAGCATGCTATTTTTTGTTTTCATTTTTAATCAACTTTACTTGTTCAAAATGACAAATATGGTAATGTTTTACATAATCATACATGACCAAAAAAGTCCAGCAGCAATGGATAGAAAGAGAAATTCCATTTAAAATAATGGTAGACAACATGAAATACTTGGGACTCTACTTGCTAAGACAAACCCAAAAACTCTATTGACACAATTCCAAACACTTTACATACAAATTGATCAGATCTAAATAATTGGAGAAATATCAATGGCTCATGAATAGGCTGAGCTAATATAATAAAAACCACAATTCTACCAAAATTAATTTACTTATTCAGTCCCATAACAATCAGACTACCTCAAAATATTTTATAGAGTTAGAAAAAATAATAACAAAATTCATCTGGAAAAACAAAAGGTCAATAATATCAAGGGAAATAATGAAAAAAAATGCACAAGAAGGTGGGCTAGCTGTACCTAATCTGAAGCTTTACTATAAAGCAGCTGTCATCGAAACTATTTAGTACTGGCCAAGAAATAGATTGGTAGATCAATGGAATAAGTTAGGCAGGGAGACACGGTAGTAAATGACTATAGAAATCTTCTGTTTGATAAACCCAAAGATTCCAGCATCTGGAATATAAACTCAGTATTTGTCAGAAACTACTGGGAAAGCTGGAGGCTGGTATGGCAGAAACTAGGCATAGACTTTGCACTTATACTAAAATAAGGTCAAAATGGGGACATGATTTAGACATAAAAGGTGATGCCATAGGTAAATTAGGATAGGAAGGAAAAGAGTACCTCTCAGATTTATGGAAAGGAGAACAGTTTTTATCTAAAAAAGAGATAAAGAATATTATGAAATGCAAAATGGATGATTTTGATTACATTAAATTAAAGAGTTTTTGTACAAAGAGAAGCAACGAATCCAAAATTAGAAGGGAGGAAAAAAGCTGGGAATCAATTTTTACAGCCAGTTTTTCTGACAAAGGCCTCATTTCTAAAATATATTGGGAACTAAATCAAATTTATAAGAATCACAGTCATTCCCCAATTGAGAAATGGTCAAAGGAATGAACAGGCAGTTTTCTGATGAAGAAATCAAAGCTATCTATTGTCATATGAACAAATGCTGTAAATCACTATTAATCAGAGAAATACAAATTAAAACTACTCTGAGGTACCACCTGACACTCATCAGATTGACTAATATGACAAAAAAGGTAAATAATAAATGTTGGAGAAGCTCTGGGAAAATTGGAACATTAATGCATTGTTGGTGGAGCTGTGAACTAATCCAACCATTCTGGAGAACAATTTGGAACTATGCTCAAAGGGCTATAAAGTTGTACATACCCTTTGACCCAGCAATTACCAACATTAGGTCTTTTTCCCAAAAAGATCATAGAAGAGGAAAAAGGACCCCCATGTACAACAATATTTATTAGCTGCTCTTTTTTTGGTGGCAAGGAATTGGAAATTGAGGGGATGCCCATCAATTGGGGAATGGCTGAACAAGTTGTAGTATATGAATGTAATGGAATACTATTGTGGTATTAGAAACGATGAGCACGAGGAGTTCAGAGAAACCTGGAGGGACTTACATGAACTGATGCTGAGTGAGATGAGCAGAAACAGAAGAACATTGTACACAATATCAACAACATTGTATCTTGAACAACTGTGATAGACTTGATTCTTCTCAACAATACAATGGTCCAAGATAGTTCCAAAGATTTCATGATGGAAGATGCTCTCCAAATCCAGAAAAAAAAAAAAGAACTGTGTCATCTGGATGCAAATTGAACCCTACTATCTCTATTTTTTGTTTTTTATTTTTGAAGTTTTTCCTTTTTGCTTTGATTCTTCTAGCACATTATGACTAATATGTTTATTGTGACTGTACATATATAACCAATATCAGATTGCTTACTGTTTTATGGGGGGAGGGAGGAAAAAAATTGAAACTAGAAATCTTATGAAGACAAATGTTGCAAACTATCTTTACATGTAACTGGAAAATAATAAAATACTTTCATGCAAAAAAGTTAGATACTCTTTATCATCTTAAGGAATGCTCCATTTATATCTATGATCTCTAGGGTTTTTAATAGGAATCTGTGCTGTATTTTGTCAAAAACTTTCTCTGCATCTGTTGAGATAATTGCATAATTTGGGTTAATTTTGTTATTGTTGTAGTCTAATATATTGAGTGTTTTCCTAATATTAAACCATCCCTGCATTTCTATAATCTTCTATTAATTAATTAATTCCATAAATTTCTATAATCTCTTTTCTAATATTCTATTCAGAATTTTTGCCTCAATCTTCATTAGGGAGATTGGGCTATAATTTTCTTTCTCTGTTTTTGTTCTTCCTGATTTAGGTATCAGCAACATATTTACCTCATAAAATGAATTTGGTAGGATTCCTGCTTCCCTTGTATTCCCAAATAGGTTTTATAGTATTGGAATTAATTGTTCTTTAAGTATTTGGTAGAATTCTCTTGTAAAACCAACTGGACCTGGAGATTTTTTCTTAGGGAGATCTTTGATGACTTGTTCAGTTTCTTTTTCTAAAATGGTATTATTTAAGGATTTCATTTTTTCTTCTGTTAATTTGGGAAGTTCATATTTTTGTCAATGTTCATCCATTTCATTTAGATTGTCAAATATATTGATATAACGTTGGGGAAAATAGCTCTTAATTATTTATTTAATTTGCTCTTCTTTGATGGTGAATTAGCACTTTTCATTTTTGATGCTGGTAATTTAGTTTTCTTTTTTCTTTTTTTTAAATTAAATTAACCAAAAGTTTATCTATTTTATTGTTTTTATTCATAGAAACAGCTCTTAGCTTTATTTATTAATTTTACAGTGTTTTTTACTTTCAATTTTATTAATCTCTCTTTTAATTTTCAGAACTTCCAATTTGGTATTTAATTGTGGATTTTTAATTTGTTCTTTTTCTAGCTTTTTTAAGTTACATACCCAATTCACTGATATTCTCTCACTTTATTTTATTCTTGTAGGCATTGAGAGATGTAAAATTTCCCCTAAGAACTGCTTTGTCTGCATCCCATAAGTTTTGGTATGTTGTCTCATTATTATTATTATCTTGGATTAAGTTATTGATTGTTTCTCTGATTTGTAGTTTGGCCCATTCATTATTTAAAATGATACTATTTACTTTCCAAATAATGCTTTTGCCTACAATTCCATAGGTCTTTATTACACATAAATTTCATTGGATCACAATCTCAAAATAATGTATTTACTATTTCTGCCTTTCTGCATTTGACTGTGAGGTCTTTATGCCCTAATATATGGCCAAATTTTGTGTATGTGCCATGTACCACTGAAAAAAGGTATATTCTTTTCTATTACCATTCAGTTTTCTTCAGAGGCTGATCATATTTAAATTTTCTAAAATTCTATTTACCTCCTTAACTGCTTTCTTATTAATTGTGTGGTTAGTTTTATTTAGTTGTTAGAGGAGGAGGCTGACTTTTCTCATTAACACAGTTTTGCTATATATTTCTTTCTATAACTCATTTAATTTCTTCCCTAAGAATCTGGATGCTGTACCACTGTGTGCATAAATGTTTAGTATTGATTTCTTCATTGGTACCTTTTAGCAAGATGTAGTTTCCTGGGGGCAGATAGGTGGCACAGTGGATAAAGCACCAGCCCTGGATTCAGGAGTACCTGAGTTCAAATTCAGCCTCAGACACTTGACACTTACTAGCTGTGTGACCCTGGGCAAGTCACTTAACCCCCACTGCCCCCCCCCAAAAAAGCAAAAACAAACAAAAAAAAAGATGTAGTTTCCTTTGTTATCTCTTTTAACTTGTCAATTTTTGCTTTTGCTTTGTCTGAGATAAGGAATGTTACCCCTGATTTTTCACTTCAGCTGAAACATAATATATCCTGCTCCAGCCTTTTACAGTGTTTTGTTTCTGGCCACTTCGGTCTACCCTCCATTCTATCTGCCCCACCTCCCTTTTGTCCTTCCCCCTTTCCCCCCCTAGTTATACTCTCCTTTCTACCAACATTCCACTGTCTTCTTTCCCCTTTCCCCTTTTACTTTTATATAGGGTAAGATAAAATTATTTACCCAATTGAGTGTGTGTTATTCTCTCTTTGAGCCAAATCAGATGAGAGTCAGGTCAAAACCGTGACAGACGCTCCTTTCTTTCCCTCTATTACAATAGGTCTTTTGGGCCTCTTAATGTGATGTGATTCTGCCTTTCCTTTCCTCTTCTCCCATTATAATCTTCTTTTTTTCCCCTTAAGGTTTTTTTTTTTTAATATCATCATGTCAGAATCCACTTATACCCACACCTTCCATCTATGTGTACTCTTATCTGCCTTAATAGAGATACAGTTCTAAGAGTTACAAGTATCTTCTTCCCACTAGGGATGCAAACATTTTAACCTTATTGAGTAATATGTTTTCCCTCCTTTTTACCTTTTTGTTTGCCTCTTGAGTCTTGTATTTGCAGTTTGAATTTTATTTTCAGTTCTGGGCTTTTTATTAGGAAAGTTTTAAAGTACCATATTTCATTGAATGACCATCTTTCCCCCTGAAAGATTATGCTTAATTTTACTGAGTAGTATATTCTTGGTTGTAATCCCAGTTCCTTTGCCCTACAGAATATCATATTCCAAGCCTTCTGATGCTTTAATGTTGAAGCTGCCATGTACTGTTAAATTCTAATTGTTTTTCCTTGATATTTACTTATTTATTTGCTTTCTAACTGCTTACATTTTTTCCCTTTACTTGATAGTTCTGGAATTTAGCTACAATATTCCTTGGAGTTTTCCTTTTTAGGTCTCTTTCAGGAGGGGATTGGTAGATTCTTACAAGGACTAATTTTTCTTTATGATGTAAGACATTCAGGCAGCTATCCTTGATAATGTCCTGAAACATGCTGCCTAGGCTCTTTTTTTTGACCACCGTCTTCAGGTAGTACTATTATTCTTATATTATCCCTCCTGGATCATTTTTCCAGGTCTGTTGTTTTTCTGAAGAGGCATTTTACATTTTCTACGTTTATATTCTTTTGATTCTGCTTTACTTCTTCGGATTGTCTCATTGACTCATTAGCTTCCATCTACTCAATTCTGATTCTTAGGGAATTATTTTCCTTTTCCAATTTTCCAGTTTTATTTTTAAGTCAATATTTTCTTTTTCAAAGCTATCAATTTTCTTTTGCATAGGTCTCATTTCTCTTTCCAATTTTTCTTCTACCTCTCTTATTTGGTTTATAAAATCGTTTTTGAGCTCTTCTAGGTCTTTTTGGTCCTGAGACCAATTCTTCCCCATTAAGGATCACATGTAGGAGTTTATCATTGTTAATTTACTCTGACTTTATGTTTTCTTCGTTCCTGTCACCATAGTCCCTGTAAATGGTGAGAGTTCTTTTCTATTTCTTATTCATATTTTTATTTTATCCTATTTTGTGCCTTTAAATGTTGACTTATACTACTCAGGTACAGTATGCACTGTCTGGGGCTTCTTTTGCTGGGGTCCTGGGGCTGAGTCACCAGCTTTCTGCTCTGAGATATTAACAGTTTTCAGCTTCTGACTGTACTGGATTGGTTCAGCTTAGTCGGGCCTGTTGGGTAGCCCATACCCCAGCTTTCAGATTGCCTTCTGTGTTGGGGTTGGAGGTCTCACAACTGGCCTGTTGTGTCACTAGTTTACTGGGCTAAGACCAAGGGTCCTCAGCTGCTGATCTGTGCTGTAACTAACAATCTTTTGCTAGCTTGCCCAGATACCCTCTGCACTGAGATGTGCCTCCCTTTTTCCCAGATGAAACAGACCTTTCCTGAACATCTGGATTATCTTAAGTTGGAAGATTGTTTTGCTCCATTTTTTTTTGCCAGTTTTGCAGCTCCAGAATCTGTTGAGAGGCTTAATTTAATGTTGTTTCTGAGGGTATTTTGAGAGAGCTCAGGCAGCTTCCCAAATTTACTCTGCCATCTTGGCTCCACCTCCAGAACTCCAAAAGTAAGACATTTAAAGGAGAAAGAAGTCAAAGGAAAAGCAAGCTAGGAGATGAAAGAGATAGGAAGGGGGAAAAAAAAAGCAGATTCTTTGGTGGTGAGCTATAGAGCACCATCAATTATAACAGGTTGTCTAATCCTGGTCTAATAAAAGATGTGGCTTTCAAAAAATGTTCTTAGCTCAACGAAAATAAAGAGCAAAGCACAATTTCCAGAAATAATTTCTAAAAAAAACAAAAAAAATCTAAAACATGCACGTATAATTGGATGTTATTGGATGTAACCCTGGCCATAAATTTACATAGAATAACAGCATAAGTTCTCAGGTTTTTATTTTTATAAACATTAATATACTCTCTCAACTGAAAACATTTTAATCATTCTAAGGAAGAAAATAAAATTTTAATTAGCTAGTAAAGCTTAACATTGAATTTTCTAGAATTTGAAGGGTTTGTTAAAGATGATGTTATAATTTAAAGCCTATATATTTTTCAAGTATTCTAAAAATGTATTGTTTAATTCTTGAAGTAAGTCATAGGCCATAGATTAACCAAGGAAACTGTGATATTTGCAGTCTCACCACATATTTAGGTTATACTTTAGACCTGTTGCAAATATGAATTATCAGGTAATGAATGCTGTAGTGTTGAGAGATGCATAGATACTTAATATGCCTCGGATTTTTGATAATCATGTAAAATTTTTGTTAGGAGTATAGACATTCATATAAGTCAATGTATTCAATGTATGGCTTTATTTGTTGAATCCACATTAATTCCATTTCCACCATTAAGATGACATCCTCAAAATGTATATGTGTGTGTGTATTTCAAAACAAGCAATAATCCTAATATGAATTTACTTACTTGCATATGATATTTCTTGAGTTGTGTAGTTGTATGTGTATCTATGTATGTATTTAATCTCATATTGAAATGAATTATTCTCATTGCATAAGTGGTTTTGTGCTCGAATGAAAATGTGTGGTTGAAATGGTAGAAAAAAAAAACAAACTATAATAATTCTGCATATTTGAGAACCCAGATTTTTCTTACTAAAAATACTTTTAGTAAAAATTTCAACTTTATTCTGCTCAGATGCTGTTAAATGCCTAGCTTCTAATTAACTGGCTGATGGAAAAGAATCAAATTTCTATGAGTTTCTCTGGAAGAATTTTCTCTAATGGATGAAAAGAATTTGTTACAAAAGAAAACAAGAACTACAATGTTAGAGTGAGAATGTTAAATTTTATAAGATGTCCCATCCAATATGAAATATTTGTTCACTGTAGGAAGGTGAGAGTAAGAAATAAGTGTCTAAATTTACCAAATTTAATCATCTCAGGACAACAATGATCCTCAGAAATTTTCCCTGTGATAAAGACAGTTGTGTTTGATGTAGATACAGTATAATTATTGGGGCACACAAAAATCAATAAAATTACAATTTCCATTTGTAAATTATTTTTGAAGTTTTTAAATTAAATTGAAACTATGTATTTATATTTAACACAGATTTTAAATATAGTTTTAAATGATAGAAACAAAATGACCAGTTTTCCTTTCTGAACTTCCTTTGTTTTCTTTTGTGTATTTTAAAAATGTTAAATTGGTGTTGTTTTCTTTTCTTATTTTTTCTTTTTCTTTCATAACACATCACACATTCACTGGGTCTGAAAAAAATTATCTTATTCTGTATCTGTACTCTATTACTTCTCTTTCAAAATGTAGGAAGTTTGACTCCTCATCCATCTCATAGTTGTCAATTGTTTTTTTTTTTTTCTCCTCTCAATTAGTTCAATTCATGTCCTTCCAGAAAGGAGATCATAACTATGATGAGACTGATTCATCACTGAGGAACATTCCCTAGAAATTCAGAAGAATGTAACATTTGACACTATTGACCTCTTTCAGGAATATTTTTTCTTTATTGACTTCCCAGATACCACACTTTCCTAGTTCTCTTCCTTTTGGAGTCCGTTTTTTTTTCCCTGCTTCCCTTTTGTGTTTCTATGTCTTTTTTAGGGATATATATATATATATATATATATATATATATATATATATATATATATATATATATATATATATATATATTCTTTGGTACTTAACCTTCTTCACTATATATTCTCTCTACTCTGAAAATCATAATATTATTTTGCTGACTTCAACATCTATAATCCTGGGCAGCTAGTTGGCGCAGTGTATAGAGCACTGGCCCTGGATTCAGGAGGACCTGAGTTCAAATCTGGCCTCAGACACTTAACACTTACTAGCTGTGTGACCCTGGGCAGATCACTTAACCCTAATTGACCCACCAAAAACAAAAAATAAACAACAAAAAAAAACAACAAGCAAAAAACCCACATCTATAATCCTAGTGTTGCCCAATCTCTTGATTGAGTGCCACATATTTTAATTTATATATACCACTGATATCTCAAACTTCATATATCATAAACTAAACTTATTTTCTTTCCTCCAAAATACATTCCTCCTTTAGTATTTAAGAAATGGTGATAATAGCAAGCATTTATGTAGTACTTACTCTGTGCCAGGCACTATGCTTAGTGCTTTACAATTACCATCTAATTTGATCCACACAATAACCCTGATGGGTAAGTGCTATTATTATCTCTAGTTTCCTGGATCTGATCTTAGGTTTTGCTGATTTCAGTCCCAGTGCTCTAACTATTGTACCACCTAGCTTCCTCTTCCATTTGTCAGTGATACCACCATTCATCTAGTCCCCCTGTGTTTGAAAAGTCATTTATTTTTCACTAGTGTTTCTCCTTCATTTCTAACATCTGATCAGTTATTAAGGCTTGTTGATTCTGCCTTTGCAACATCTTAGATCTAAGCTCTCTTCTTTATTCAAATTTCCATCTTTTTTGTCTGAGATTCTCATTGCCACCTATTGGATTCCTATAATTACTTCCAAAAATTGCTTCTTTACACATCCTTCCTGCCTTCCTACAATCTATACTTTATGTGATTACCAAACTGCTGTCATTTATTCAGAGATACAGTCATATAAATCATCTGTTCAAAACCTTTCAATGCTATTGAATCCTATTGCCTTTTCAGTAAGCATTCCTTTGCCTATCAAATAACATTTAAAATCATTTTACTGGCTTTATTACTTTCTATAAAAAAGGCAATACCATTCCTAAGCTTATTTGATATTACCACCTTACTGTAGCTCCAGGATTTAGCCAAACAGTTTGTATATAGCCTAGACTTAACTGTTTCTTTATTTTTGCTTATCCCAGAGTATTATGTATATAAGATTCTTTCATACCGATTTGAATTGACAGTCACTTTAGAATTTGAATGTTGGACAAGACCTTAACAGCAATCTTATGTAATCCATACCACAAATGAAGCCCTGTCATAATAAACCAGACCAGTGATCATCTTGAAGCAGCTAATTTATGTTTTAGACAATTTTAGCTATAAGGATTTTTTTCCTTGACCTAATGTGTAAATTTACTACTTTCTAAAAATAGTATCTTGGAATTTAAATTTAGATATACCTCAGAGTTGGGATTTGTAAAATTATTTAAAACTGAAGTCCAATACTACTTTCTTCAAACAACTTTCCCTGAGTTAGTACACTTTATCTTCCTTCCACCTCCATCTGGTAGTGACCTTCTACCAGATTTAAGGAACAGTTTTATGAGTTTCTCATATAGATATGCATTATTTTTTACTGTAGCAACTAGTGTACATGTCTCCCCAACCCACTAGACTGTAAGTTCCATGAGAACAGTGTGGAACTATATACCCTTTTATCATTGTATATGGACCAGCAATTAATGTGGTATTCTTTGTAGAATAGCTAATAATTGCTAATGTAACACCTTCCAAACAGACAGGTGGTTTGGGCTAGTTCTTTGAAAGCCAACCAACTTATTCTATAAGTTGTATATGAAAAGGGAGATCTGACTCTTGATTAGGTGAGAGAACAAAAGCTAAAAGTAAAATGTTGAGAGAGAATTAAAGAGGGATTTTGAGAGAAATGAATGAGAATCAAAGTGAGAACTTTCAAATGAGAAACCAGAGATTTTCTTGAAGCCAGAAGCATGTGTATAAGCCAGTTTTCCCCAAACACCTATTGATTACCATTGCCTCCACTTCCAGAGACTGCTAAGAATGACCCACACCACCTGTGATACCATTCTTTCCTTTTTTCAGGCTGAGATTATATTTTTTTTCCAAACTGATGTGGACATTTATTTTCATGTTTTTATATAGTCTGATCTAATCCATTTACCTTGCCAATTTCTATTTATTGTTTACATGGATAAATGTGCTTGCTTCTTATTCAAGATTGTCTTTTGTGTGAGAGGGAGCCAAGCTGGGTAAGATTAAGTAAACCATTAACCTCCCCTTGGGAATGACCAGGGAAAATAGCTTTTGTTCTAAACACTTAAGTGAGCATCATATTTCTAAATATCAATATTTTATGTGTTGTGGATAGGTATAATTCAGGCTAAAAACTCTTCTCAAAGAAAGGAAAGTGATAAGTTGAAAATGAAACTGTGGTCTTCCAGCTTTCAAGAGATATAGAAATTATTGTTTTCATGGAGAAGGAGTAGACCAAATCCCAGATTATATCTATCTAAATTACAACCATATTCACAAGTACATATATATGTGTGCATATATATTTATATATACTCTTACATAAAAACAAGCACATGTATATACACACATACTTAAACACACACATATAAGTTACTATTTAAATGTAGACAAACATATGTTTGTATTTGTAGGTTTATTGATATATAAATATGTGTATGTATACATACATGTGTAAATATATGAATAATTTTAGTATTGCTAAATGCTCTAAATAAACATACTATGTGTCTCTATTACTTCAAATTGAATTTATATAAACCTATGAACATAACTCAAGTACCATCAAAAGCATTGAGCAGAAAGTAATGTGCTGAGAATCATATATTCCACTCTTTAATTTATTAAATCCCTACACACCAAAATTTCTCTTGTAACTTACAGAATTCTCAGAAATGATTGGAAAGTATTCACACTATATACTGGAAATTGATCTTACAGAGTAAATAAAGGATTTATAGAGACTCTGCTATAAGGAAGAAATAGAATACCTCAGATGGGAGATGAGTTTGTTGTTGTTTTTTTCAAGTTCAGTATCAGTAAAACTTGCAACTATCTGAATGATGAGTGTATTAAAATTTTCAGTGACAAAACATAAAGAAAATAATAGAGATTTATGAATACTCAATTTTTTCTATTATACATATTACACAGACATTGCTAATAGAAGCAAAGTGAAAGGAGTAGCAACAAGATGGCTTTTGAGAGATCACGTTTAAATCTATATGCCCTTCATCAGGTCAAAATGGCAAGAAAGAAACCAAAGAAGTAAAAATAGAACCCAAAAAGATGAAAGAAGACATGGTTCTAATTCACCACAGAAAGAACAACAAAAAGATTGAGTAAAGACTCACAAAGAGGTGCTCATATAATAGTATAACCAAAAGTTAAACAAAAAAAACCAAGAGAGAGATATATGTATAGCTACTATACAACCTCTCTCTACACCTAAGGAATAATAATGTAAATACAACAAAAACCTCCAATATGATTCAGAAACTAACTAAAAGAATTTCAAAAGAAGAAATAAATGAACAAATCAGAGCAATTAAATAATTCAACCATAAAAAGGAGAATAATCATTTAAAATGAATGATGGGGGGCAGCTAGGTGGTTCAGTGGATGAAGCACCAGCCCTAGATTCAGGAGTAGCTGACTTCAAATCTGGCCTCAGACACTAGAAACTTATTAGCTATGTGACCCTGGACAAGTCACTTAAGCCTCATTGCCCTGCAAAAAAATAAAGAAATAAAAAACAAACAAATAAATTAACAGTGGAATGAATAAATAAATATATGAGTGAATGAATAAATAGATAGATACATACATACATACATAAGAAAACAAATTATGGAAACTCTAAACAAGATGCAACATCTCTGTAAAAACATAATATTATTATGCACAGATAAAAAAAATGTTATGTCAGAAAGAATATCAGAAAAAAAATCAAAAGACAATAAAAATGAAAGAATATGTGATATCTGATCAATTTATCCAGAAACATTATGAACCTGCTATAGAAATTAAGTATTAAGAAACAAATCTAGAAATCACTCAGGCAGAGACTTTCATATAAACGAATAATTCAAGATAGTATGTGAGATGAAATAAAAGTCTTGAGTATGATATTCCAAAAACTAAAACAGATAAAGTTTTGTTCATACAAAAGTATTTTTTGCAAATCTTAGGATAATCTCCTATAATAAAAGAATACAAACAAAAGGGAACTATTTGAATTGTTTCTTCTGAAAAAATAATGAAGCAAGGAATTTTATGCATAGTTATCAATCAAAAGAAATTCAAGAAAGGAAACAAGTTCATATGGCATTAAAAAAATAAATATATATATTTTTTTATTTGCTAGATGGAAGAGTTGAGGCTATTCTATTAGTACCTTTCATCCAATCTTATCAATTAATCCATAGTTATAAGTTCATAAAGGAATAGGGAGTCAAGAAAAAGTATGGAAAAGAATGGAAGTGGGGGAGGGGAGGTAGATGTGGCTTGAAAGGAAGTACCGGGGGGCAGCTAAGAGGCAAAGTGAATAGAGCATTAGCCCTGAGTTCAAATCCAGCCTCATACACTTGACACTTACTAGCTGTGTGACCCTGGGTAAGTCACTTAAGCTTCATTGCCCCACAAAAAAAATTGGGGAAGCTAACTGATGCAGTGGATAAAGCAATGGCCCTGGATTCAGGTGGACATGAGTTCAAATCCAGCCTCAAGCACTTGACACATACTAGCTGTATGAACCTTAACCCTCATTGCCCTACAAAAAAGAAAAAGAAATTAAGTACCAATCATTAAGATCATTAAAACAAAATTATGATCATTTTGGGGGCTGGGGAAGAAAGAGAAATGCAGAAACACATTAAAATCTGTGTTGGGCAAAGGAGAAGTAAAGGTCAGTCCCTCTTTGAAGTTTGTCCATGTCTGAGGATCATTAAGAGAAAATAATGAGAGAACCAGAAAGACAAGACATATAAAAGGTGAGCAGGAATTATCCTACAGATGAAAGAAGTGGGTTAGGGTAAGAAGTTAACAGGATCATGTACTTGGAGAGAAAGTAAAATATTCAGTTAAAATAAGAGACTACATGAAAATTTATCATACTTCAGGTGAACCAAACATAGCAGGAACTCCAATCTTACAAGGAATGATGTATAGAAACAAATAGGGAAATACACACACAGAAAGACTTATACAAAGCAATGACAATCTAATAAAGCAGGATTACATATGCAATATACCACATTATTACAATAATGGAAATACATTGAATTCCTTCAAATTCAATGGACAAATCTGCTTCCAAATGACTGAGTTTAAAATATCCTTCATTTTTGTTAAGACAAACTTTAAGAGATTAAAGTCATTTTGCTGTTAGTAACAATTGTTACATTGGATAATTATACTTAACTTTTATATGGAAAAGAACTCTTCTATGGCTATTTTGGGGGGAATGGCTGATATATGTTTTTTGTTGAGGCATTTGGGGTTAAGTGACTTGCCCAGGGTCACACAGCTAGTAAGTATCAAGTGTCTGAGGTCGGATTTGAACTCAGGTCCTCCTGAATCTAGGGCCGGTGCTCTATCACTGCACCACCTAGCTCCTACAATGGCTGATATATATATTTTTTAAATATAACACTTTTAAAACATTAAATAGAGGTTTGAATATAACTTTCAAGACACTTATTGCATTGTGTAGAGACAGTGTGGTAGAAAGAGAACTGGATTGGAATCTAGATGACCCAAGGTCATGTACTTAATACTTATGTGATGTTGGGCAAATCATTTAAATTCTCTGGGCTTCCATTTCTTCCTCTGCAAAATCATTCAATTCAATTGATCATTCAAACAATTAAAGACTACTGTCTGCCAAGCATTGAATTAGGCCCTGGACATGCAAAGACAAATTAAATGGGAAAAAAAAATGCTTTCAAAGTACTTACAGGATATAGGAGACATACATATATGTGTTTGTATATAAATACACACACACACACACACATATATATATACATATGTATGCTATGTACAGTGTATATATGAAATAAATACAACATATTTATGAAGGGAGGGCACTAATAATTGGAAGAATAAAGAAAAGACTTCATGTAGAAGATGGTACTTGACCAGTGTCTGGAAAAAGAGAATGGAGAATTGAACTGAGGAGGAAAAACATGGTGAGTAGACAGTGCAAATGAACCAAGGCCAAAAAATATGGAATGCATTTGTGAAGAAGAAAAATGCAATTTGCCTGTGAGTAAGTAAAGCATGCTGAGCTTGGACAGATAGTCTAGAAGATCATGTGGTGATCACACAACTTTACCTATTACAAAATGAGAGGATCACACTATGTGGTGCGTTTGAGTTTTTATTTGACATTGCTCACAAGTCTATATCCTAATGATCTATGGACTCCAAAAACCAAACATAGGGATCTGTATACAAGGTGGCAATATGCAATTAATGAATATGGAATTACCTTCTGAGATGGTGCCTACGATAGGATAATCTGTCCATTAAAAAGCCTTTATTCCTTGTTTGCAATATTTTAATATTGTTTAACATTTAAATATGACAAACAGCACACTTTCCAATTCTGTTTACATTGTCCAAATTTGCCCCTTTTAAAAAAAAGAAAAGCCAATATTCCCTCTGACTAATGGGGGGAAAAAAAAACAAAAGTGATCTAACTGTACAATCTGTTCTTTGTCGCTAATCAGCTGTGTGGAACCATGGCTAGTTCCTTTTAGATGTAATCATAGGGCATATTATTTGAAGTCTCTATGACAAATGAAGAGTTGTCTCATTTGATTAGTGATATCTTTGTCTAAATAAAGGAAATAAGTTAAGATCTCAAGTGCAATCAACCAAGAGAACTAAGAACAGGATGTTAGAATTACTAATTAACAAAAGAATAGTCAATATATCAACAAGAAAAAGAATCCAAGCTGTTGTTCTTTCTGGAGGAACTTCTGCTACTTTATCCAATTGATTTGGGTGATTAATAAAAAGGAGCTGTATTATTTCTATAAGGCTGGCATCAAGCTCTGGGACAACCCATTTAAGTGATACATTTTCTCAATATGGCAATAATAGTGGGGAAAGAAATAAAATGATCCAGATTGCGTCTTATTTACCAAGGCCAATTTTCATCATTATTATAGTTTCAAAAACAAACCCCCAAAATGTCAATACTGTATGGTGCTGCTTTTAATTTAGTAAAGACTGGTTGAAAACAACATTAATTTTCTATTCAATTATACTTTCAAGGCTTGCCTGGCAAATAAAATTATCAAGCTCATGAAATCTAGGAAAATTTCATTCAATGTAATTGTATATATTTTTTAAATAAATTTATATGCCTGCTACTAGAGGTTCATTATATAAATCTAGACTTGCTGATTCTTATTTTTTAAAAAATGTAATATTCACACTGTTCATCCAATTATTTTCTTATGTAGAAAAACAACAAACTATTGATTTCAGTCCATAGACTGAGGCAAGATGTCAGGTCAATAATGTGGGAATTGGCTTGCAGACAGACAAATCACTTTCACTGAATCTGTCTAGTGCAACCTCTTCTTTGACATATAATACTTTAATGATGAGATCAACACTGCATCAACACTGGAATAGATATACTTTTTTACAGGATACCTACAATTCCCCAGAAAGAGTTTATTCCTTTATATACAGGATTAAACAATGTTACAACACCAGTTACAACAATGTTACAACACCAGGGCAAGAATCCAGTGTTGTGCTAGAACCAACTATATTGCTGGCTGAGTGGATTGTTAAATTTTCCTTGTGAGCATTTACCTGGGAAATCAGTAAACATTAAAAACCAAGACTACATTTTGCTTGATTTTGTTGATTTCTAAACTTGAGGAAGTGATGGATAAAATGCTAATTGTGCATACTAAACTGAAAAGTGTGTCTAGCTTGTTTGCATAGTAATTAAACTCCAGCAGACTCCTGGATAAAGAAGTGAGATAGATAGGGAGTAGCTCATTCTTTAAACTTGCTCAATGAGCTGTGGTAAAATATGAAAGTTTTTAACAGTCGGTTAGGATAACTGAAAGACGCCAGTTTTTCAAGGACCACCCTTTTGGGGAGGAGATGAACAGTCCGCCTGCTGCGCATGTCAGACTGCCTGCCGGGTACAGTCCGCCTGCTGCGCATGTCAGACTGCCTGCCAGGTACAGTGCGCCTGCTGCGCATGTCAGACTGCCTGCCGGGTTTTTTTTGACTTCCGGGGTGGAGAAGAGGAGAGTAGCCTTTTTTGCCGGCTTGGCGGGACTCCGGGCGGCGCGGCACAGACGGTCTGACTCACTCCAAAGGTGGCCTAAATCGGTTTGGTGAGTTTTTATAAGGAATATAGACTAAGCCTAGATTTAAGACGATTTGTACTGTATTTCTGTTTTCCTATCCTTCTAATCAACAACACCTTATATACAATAAAGGCTCTATCTAGAAAACCAGAAGCTTCTTCCATTTACTAGTCTGGGAGATGAATTAAGGGAAGGGTTAAGTAGGGGAGATTTATGATCTAATATCCAATTTTAAATCTCACAGTTTGGCGACCACGAAGGGACCTTAAGGACCCTCCCACCCTCCCTAGTTTGGCCATAAGCCGGCTAATTCGGTGGATTTTCCAAATACCCCCCCCCCCCCCCCCGCGGACTTTCCCTTTGTCTAGTCTCCCTTAAAGACTTTAAGCCTCTAAAAGTCTTGCTTTAAACAGAAAAGCCAGCCCAGTTTAAAGGGCAAGATGCTCGAATATTCTACCATCCCTTTGATTTTTCTCATCGGAATGTATTGGGACAGCATAACATCCCGACTTAGAGGAATAGTTTACTCAATGGTCCTTCATAACATTATTGGTTTTTTCCTCATTCAGGCAGCAAAAAGTTTTTTGTATAATAGTATACGTGAGAATCTTTGGGAAAATACGTTTAATATAAGTAGAAATTTTATGCCTGCAATTGAAATACCTTTTAATACCACATCCATAGTTCATACGACTAAGGATTTTATTTTTTTTTGTTGTTTTTTTTTTGTTTTTGTTATTATCATTGTTTTTGTTATTATCATTGTTATGATGTGGGGGAAACTCTCACATATGGAGAGAGACCTCAAAATGGCTGTTTCTACTAGAGATGATCCAAATTCAGAATCAGATCAGCAGAAACTACTCCCTCTGCAGGAAGCTATAGAACATAGTAAGAAGGGAGTGCCAATTCAAGTCAGAAAATATAGCCCCTTTAGACCAAGTGACTTGAGCGCATGGAAATCAATCATCCCTAGTTTTGAGAAAAATCCAAACACTGTAATTTCACAGTTAAGGACTATATTTAATGCATATCAACCCAGTTGGGCTGATGTTACTTGCCTTTTGGAAACTTTACTGTCCCCAACTGAGATTACAGATATTATCTCAGCAGGAAATGCCCTTGTTGCGAAAGGTAAGGCCGATGTGGAATGGCCTCTAAAGGATCCAGAGTGGAATTATAATGATGATAGGGATTTCCAAAGATTAAAAGATGCTAGAGAAACACTTCTGAAGGGAATGGAATCTTGCTCTAGAAAACCGGAAAACTGGCAGAAATTTTTAAGCCTACCTCAGGAGGCTAATGAAAGACCAAACAGATTTTATGATAGACTTTGTGAGGCCGCTAGACAGTACACCAGATTGGATCCAGTAGATTTAAGAGATTCCTGTATCATTCTCAACACATTTGTTTATAATTCACTGCCAGAAATACGCAGATACTTTCTGAAACAATGTCCAGACTGGAGAAATCTCTCAGTAGATAGAATTAAGGAACTTGCAAATTATGTCTTTGACTCACGTGAGGAAGATCCAGATCACCCTAAACAGAGCATTCTGGCACCAGCGATTCCTAGTCAGCCATGTGGACACCGGAACAAGGACACTAAGGTGTGTTGTTACTGTCGTAAGGAGGGGCATGAATTGAGAGAATGTAGGACTTGGAGAAGAAATTCTAATTCTAATTACAGGCGAAATCAAAATAGAAATAGATCTTTTTGGAGGAATACAGAAAGGCAGTACCAGAATAATGGTAACCAAGACCCCCCTCAGAAGAGGACACAGGAATGATGGTGTCTTGGGGAGGAATGGAACATAGATAATGAAAGCCATATATTCCCAGATCCGGATTTTTTGAATGCACTTGTGCCAGTCCATTCACCTCCCCAGAGTAATGAACCACATGTCACCTTAAAAGTGGGGGAGACTTATTATGATTGTCTGCTAGACACAGGAGCCTCTAAATCAGTATTAGTAAGCAAACCAGATGCTGGGTGTAGACCTGTAGGATATTTGAATGTAGTGGGAGTCTCAGGAAAGAGCCAGAGAGTGGCAAAATTGAATCCTCGCATGGTATCTATGGGGCCCTTGACAGTAGAACATTCATTTTTACTCATGCCTGATGCCCCTGTAAATTTATTAGGTCGTGATCTCCTTTGCAAGCTTAGAGCAACCATATCTTGTGCTCCAGATGGGGCTGTCTCCTTACAATTGCCAGAGGATACTGTTCATTTATTACCAATTTTACTTACAGAAGCTCAAGGAACAGCAGGGGAGGTATCCAAAATCCCCTCTGACATTCCTGAGTCTTTATGGGCCTCATCCCCTAATGAGGTGGGGCTCCTTAAGTCTGCCATGCCTGTTACCTTTAAAGTTAAGGGGGGACCACCCCCCTCCATTCCACAGTATCCATTGTCTAGGGAAGCAATAGAAGGGATCACCCCTATAATTGAGGCTTTGAAAAGCCAGGGTATTATTATTCCATGTCATCACTCTCCATGCAATACTCCCATTTTGCCAGTTAAAAAACCCAAGCCTGGGCCAGATGGTAAACCTGTTTATCGCTTTGTGCAAGATCTTAGAGCGATTAATAATTATGTTATTCCTAGACATTCTATAGTCGCAAATCCGGCTATGATAATTTCCTCAATTCCCTATGAATCTACATGTTTCACAGTGGTAGACCTTTGCTCTGCCTTTTTCTCCATACCAGTACATGAGGACTTCCAATATTTATTTGCTTTTACCTGGAAAAATAGACAGTGGACCTGGACTAGACTCCCACAGGGATTTGTAGACAGTCCCACATTATTTTCCCAAATTTTACAGCAGGATCTGGCCTCTATTACCTTTAAAGCCTCCACACTAGTACAATATGTTGATGACTTACTTTTGGCCTCTCCTAATGCTGAAATTTGTCAGGAAGATAGCCGTCACTTACTGCTGGAGCTGCACAAGAGAGGACACAAGGTTTCTAAGACAAAGGTACAATGGTGTTTGCCCCAGGTAGAATATTTAGGATTTATTTTGGCTGCTGGAACTCGCTCTGTCTCTTCTAAGCGAGTCCAGGCCATTCAACAACTCTCTGCCCCCACTACTAAGAGGCAGTTGAGAGCCATTCTGGGAGCAGCTGGGTACTGTAGACAATGGATACCCTCTTTTGGTGAAATTACTAAACCCCTCATAGCTCTTACAAAAAGTTCTGTTCCAGACATTTTACAGTTGGATCCCCAGCATCTCTCAGCCATAAAAGAATTAAAACGGGCCTTGTTATCAGCACCTGCCCTAGGACTGCCAGATTATAGTAAGCCTTTCACTCTCTTTGTGCATGAACAAAGGGGGGTGGCTTCTGGAGTCCTGACTCAGTCACTGGGGCCTAACCAGCGTCCTATAGCCTACTATTCAATTCAGCTGGACCCTGTAGCGGCTGGAGTGCCACCTTGCCTTAGAGCAGTGGCGGCCACAGCGCTTTTGGTAGAAAAAGCCTCTGATTTGGTCCTAGGTAACCCTCTAACTGTGCAATGCCCTCACGAAGTGGAGGCTCTCTTACTACGTCACAGGACACAAGCCTTTTCAGATCAAAGGCTGGCTAAGTATGAAATAACCCTGTTAGGTAATGAGAATATCACTTTAAAACGCTGCACAGTTCTTAATCCAGCAACACTACTCCCTAATTTACCATTCTCGGGGGAACCGTTGCATGACTGTGCTTCTTTAGTTGATATGGCTGAAAAACCCCGTGATGATCTTTTTGATACACCTTTAGAAAATCCTGATCTTGTCCTCTATACAGATGGTTCCTCATTTATGAGAGAGGGAACCCGTTTTACTGGAGCTGCTGTAGTTTCTGATTATGACACCCTCTGGGCAGCTTCTCTGCCTTCCCATTTTAGTGCACAGGCTGCTGAACTTGTGGCTCTTACACAGGCCTGTAATATAGCTAAAGATAAGAGTGCCACCATTTTTACTGACTCGAAATATGGCTTTGGCATATGCCACTTTATTGGTATGATTTGGCGTCAACGAGGCTTTCTAACATCCTCGGGCAAGGCTATTGCCAATGGGGACCTTATCAAGGACCTCTTAGATGCCCTAAAACTGCCTTCTTCCCTAGCCGTTGTACATTGCCCTGCCCACACAGGGAATAGTGACCCTGTTTCAAAGGGAAATGCACGAGCCGATTCTGCAGCCAAGCTTGCTGCATTAGAAGCTCCTGAACATGTATTTAACCTTTCACCTTCTGAGGATATTCCTTCCAACCTAACCTATGACGATTCTGAAGTAGAAAAGTGGAAAAAGAAATTTAAGGCGAAACAGATCAATGGCATCTGGGTGTCTCCGGAAGGTAAGCCATTTCTTCCCCGGAAATTCTACCACCAGGTATGCCTCTCTGTTCACAGAAAAGGCCATTTTGGTACACAAGGCATTGTAGACTCTATTAAGAGAACCTGGATAGCACCAGGTGTGACTAATACAGCATCTCGAATCTGCTCGGGCTGCTCCACATGTCAGTCTTATAATCAGTATGCTTTTAAGGCCAAAGCTTATGGAGGGCGTCCTCTAGCATATACACCTTTTGAGCACTTACAAATTGATTATATTACTATGCCAAAAGCAGGACATTATAAATTTTGCCTTGTTATAGTTGATCAGCTCACTCGGTGGGTGGAGGCCTTTCCCAGCCCCCGAGCCACAGCTGCCTTTGTTGCCAAAATTCTTCTTAAAGAGATAGTACCTCGTTTTGGCCCACCAGCCCGCATCGATTCTGACAAAGGCACACATTTCACTGATTCGATTTTATCCCAAATCTACTCTTTCTTGGGAGTGACTCCAAAATTCCACACGCCCTACCATCCACAAAGTTCAGGCCAAGTCGAACGTATGAATAAAGAGCTTAAGAGTATGATTGGCAAATTATGTACTGAAACCCATTTGAAATGGCCTGATGTTCTACCATTGGCATTATTCTATCTACGAAGTAGACCAAGAGGAGAACTTCATATATCTCCTTATGAAATGCTTTTTGGTCACCCTCCTATCCAAGCTAAAACTTTTTCCCCAGTTTATACATCACTGGTGGGAGGTGATACTTCTGTTGCTTCCTATATACAGGAATTACAGACCAGGCTACGTGAACTCCATGAGGCAGGAGCTGTGGTCCAGGCAGGACCATTAGACTTTTCATTGCATAACTTCAACCCAGGAGATAAAATATATGTAAAGAATTTTCAGAGAACCAGTGGAACTCAACCTGCCTGGGAAGGACCTTTTCAGGTATTATTGACAACTCCTACCGCCATTAAAATTGGTGAAAAAGACTCATGGATTCATTGCTCTCATATAAAGCCTGCACCATTCATAGGTGAAGAGATTTCAGATAGACCTGAGGTAGACGCTAAAGAGGTAAAAACCCTAACGATAGCAACTGTTAAAGAGCAAAGAAAGTTCAGAGGAAACAGGAAGTTCCCATTTAAGAATCCCACTGATCAGTTAAATGCTTTGGGACTCAGTCTTCGTAAAGTATCAGGAGACGGAAATTGCCTTTTTAGGGCTTTAGCAGACCAGCTAGAAGGTCACTGTAGAAATCATCTCAGACACAGACAAGAAGCTGCTTCTTATATGATTAACCATAGACAAGAATTTGAGTCTTTTATAGTAAATGACTCCCCTTTTGAAGAATATGTTGATGAATTAAAGAAATTTGGAAAGTGGGGAGGAAATGATACAATTGTAGCATTTGCTAAGCAGCATCAGCTGAATGTTGTGGTTCATCAATTAAATCAGCCTTTATTGAAAATCAGTGGCACAGACAAAACTGATGCTACAGAACTCCACATTTTCTACCATAAAGAACATTATGACAGCATTAGAAAGATCAATGACAATTCAGAAACCCCTGCCACTTTGGCATGCAGAGAATTGGGGAACCAGTTAAAACAATGTGGCATACCCCAAACTCTAGCAGCTTAAATACCTTATAATTTAACAAGCATTTCCTTCTACAGGCAAAAGCACTGAAGTACATGGCCTAGTTTTCTGGCCTACCTCAACTATTTTTTTTTTTTTTATTAATTTTTGGGTTTTTTTGTTTTTGTTTTGACTTTTGAAAGGCACTGAAAAGACCTGGAATTGACTGCACCTTTAAGTTCTTTAAGAGCACAAAAGGGTGCTTAGCGAATCTTTTGCTTTTTATTTTTTATTTTTGGTTTTGCTTTGGTTTTTTTTTTACTTTTGTTTCTTTTGCTTTTCTTTAAAACTAAATTTTGTAAACTAAGTGATTATTCAAAGACATTTTAAGTATATGCTGTGGGTGAGGCTATCGGGCCTCAGAAGCTACCAGAATTCTTCTTTTTTTTTATTTACTCTTTCTTTTTGAGAGAACCATGAGTTCTAATGAGTTTTGTTTTATTTATTTATTTTTCTCCTTTCTCTTGTATGTTGTTCTGTTTAACTAAAAAGTACCAGAAATTGCTTGATACCTCACTGAAAACATTGAATATTGAATCTTGCTAATTGAAGTCTTATTTCTTTTTGATGAATTAATCACCACTTTAAGTATCTGCTACTGTTATACCAGAGAATTCATGTATAAGATGATGTGGTCTACTTGCTAAAAGAAGATTATGTAATAATGTCTAAAAGAAGATTATGTAACAATGTCTAATATAATCAGCTATTTACATTCGTTTATTATTTATATGTCATTATACTCTGGGTATGGTTTGGAATTATTGTATATATCACTAATATATTCTCAGTTATGCAGCATAGCACACATTTTTACCATCATATTGTCTTTGGTGAAATTAATGAGATTTCAGAAATATGGAAACTTATCATTTCAGAGACTAACTTGCTGTGAACTCTGACGCAGGCCCTGGAGAGAATATATGTGCAACAAAAGGAGAGACAGGTATACGTAAGTCCATGGTTTGCTTATGATGGTGACTATGTAGAGCACAATTACTAGGCACAGTCCAGTATTCATCCTCTCTCCCTCCTAATTTAACCTAATTTAACTGAACTTATTTATCTTTTTATCTCACTCAGTTGAATTCACCTGTGGCCTAGCACAATCACTGGCTGTCTCAGAACCATGAGATATGGTATGATAACCTTTCCATAACATTTTCAGGTGTCATGAACACATACTAAATTTGGCTTTGATCCAGACACATGGTGGTAAAAAGTGTTACACATTGCATAACTACCTCAACCCTCTATTACAAGTCTAACCATATAAAGGAGGGAATGTAATGGAATTTATTAATTTGATCATTGACAATGCTATGCTAAGGTTTTAAAAATACAGCAATTCAAACAGTTAAAGAAGATAATCCAGCTTTCCAGACCAGAGTCCAGAATCCAGTTTTCCAGACCAGAATCCAGTTTCCTCCTGATGACATCTTACCACTTCAAGAAGACAAGAGAACTCAGAGACTTTATATGAACTGTTTTGCTTTATTAGCTTTTACTATCTCCTTTCTGTTATATACTATCTGTAACATGTACTCTCTGCAGAGGCTCTCCCTTTGCAAGACTAATGTCAAAGCGTCGGTTCATGAGGAAAAAAAAAAATCGCCCCTCTGGACAAAACTTTCCTCTCTTCCTTTTCTGTATTGTTGTTCGCATATTATTAGTCAGCAAAAGTTATTATATTCTTTTTACTGTTCCATCAAGGAAACATTCCGTTTCTTGAGGAAGCAAAGGGGGGAAATGTGGCAAAATATGAAAGTTTTTAACAGTCGGTTAGGATAACTGAAAGACGCCAGTTTTTCAAGGACCACCCTTTTGGGGAGGAGATGAACAGTCCGCCTGCTGCGCATGTCAGACTGCCTGCCGGGTACAGTCCGCCTGCTGCGCATGTCAGACTGCCTGCCAGGTACAGTGCGCCTGCTGCGCATGTCAGACTGCCTGCCGGGTTTTTTTTGACTTCCGGGGTGGAGAAGAGGAGAGTAGCCTTTTTTGCCGGCTTGGCGGGACTCCGGGCGGCGCGGCACAGACGGTCTGACTCACTCCAAAGGTGGCCTAAATCGGTTTGGTGAGTTTTTATAAGGAATATAGACTAAGCCTAGATTTAAGACGATTTGTACTGTATTTCTGTTTTCCTATCCTTCTAATCAACAACACCTTATATACAATAAAGGCTCTATCTAGAAAACCAGAAGCTTCTTCCATTTACTAGTCTGGGAGATGAATTAAGGGAAGGGTTAAGTAGGGGAGATTTATGATCTAATATCCAATTTTAAATCTCACAGAGCAAGCATAGTAAAGACAATCTATGGGGAAAGGCAATTTGGTACTCCCTCTAGCATAAAAAGAAGTTTGAGTTAAAATCCTGCTTGGTGATCTTTGCCATGTAATTTAATTTAAGGATGAAATGAAATAACATATGTAAGATTGTTTGGAAAACTTGAAACCAAATATATAGGTAAATAAAGAAATATGCATATATACATATATGTGACATATATACATACACATATTATACAAATTAAGACATATTTACAACCACACAAGAGAAAACCAGATCATCAAGTAAAAACTAGTTGAAATAATGAACAACTTTATTGATGTTGGAGGCTATAAAATAAAGCTTCATAAATCATCAGCATAATATTAACTAAATTCAGCACCAAGAGACAAAAAGAAAAAATCCATTTAAAACAACTATAGACAATAAATGATATCTTGGAGTTTACCTGCAAAGACAAACCCAGGAATTTTATAAACAAAGTAGCAAGACACTCTTCATACAAATAAGGAAATATCTGAGCAGTTGGAGAAATATTAATTGCTCACAGGGAGGCCAAGACAGTGAATAAAATTCATCTTGAAGAACAAAAGGTCAAGAATTTTAAGGGAATTAATGGGGAATTAAACATTAAACATTAATCGAGAACGCTAGATTTCAAACTATATTACAAAGTTGCAATCATCAAAACAATGTGGTACTCCCTAAGAAATAGTAGTATGATCACATTAATCTAGTATTTGAAAGCTCCAAGGTTTGGGTGTAAAAACTCATCATTTGTCAAAAATGTATGGGAAGGGACAGCTAGGTGGTACAGTGGATAGAGCACTAGCCCTGGAGTCAGGAGTACCTGAGTTCAAATCCGGCCTCAGACACTTGACACTTAGTAGCTGTGTGACCCTGGGCAAGTCACTTAATTCCAATTGCCTCACCCCCCAAAAATGTATGCAGAAGATAGGGTCAAAATGGATAAATGATTTGACCATAAAGGGTGATTTCATAAGGTAATTAGGGGAAAATGGAAAAATGTACCTGTTAGAGCTATAAACTATACATACATACATATATGTATGTGTGTATACATATGTAGACATGTACGTGTATGTGTGTACATATATATTCCCCATACACACACATTGTGTGAGTGTGTGTATATAATAAAAGGAAGAGGCTATGACAAATCAAGAGATTGAGGGAACCACAAGAAGCAAAATTGACAATTCTGATTACATGATACTAAAATATTTTTTTCATAAACAAAACTACTATAGAAAACACAATTAGAAGGAAAACAGGGAACTTGGAGGATGAAAGGGGATTTGGTTTTTTTGGTTTTGTTTTGGTTTTGTTTTTGCAGGGCAATGAGGGTTACGTGACTTGCCCAGGGTCACACAGCTAGTTAAGAGTCAAGTGTCTGAGGCTGGATTTGAACTCAGGTCTTCCTGATTCCAAGGCCAGTGCTTTATCCACTGCAGCACCTAGCTGCCCTTGAAAGGGGATTTGAATCATTTTTCATATAAAATTCTTATTTCTCAATTATAAAAAGAACTAAGCAAAATTTATAAATAATTCTTAATTGATAAATGGTCAAAGCATATGAACAGGTAATTTTCAGAAGAAGAAATTAAAATTATCAATACAGACATAAAAAATATCTAAATTACTATGGACTAGATAAATGCAAATTAAAACAACTTTGAAATACTGCATCATATCTATCAGATTGGCTATCAAGACACATAAGGGAGTGAAGGAATGGCAGTAACCTCTCTTAGCTCCAAAAAACTCCAAATAATGCCATAAGACAATTCCTGGAGCAGCAGAACACACAAAAGAATGGGCTAAAATCATTTTACAGCCAAAAACAGAGGGGGCTGCTATGCCAGGGTGGGAGTGGAGACAAACCTCGGGGTCATGATGACACAGATACAGCTCCAGCCTAGCAGCCCAGACTCAGCCATGCTGACACAGATCCAACCCCAGGCTGCACCAGAGAAATATACCCTCAGAGCCTCTGAATCAACTGCAGTGCCAGCATCTTCTGGAACTAAACTTATGGTCTGGTGAGAGGACGGAAAAGTTGGATGGGGGTGGGGGGAGAATATAGGTGTCTGTGATAGAACTGAGGCAGAACTTGGTTGATTTACCCAGGCTGGGAACCAGGAAATAGTCTTGAGTGTCATCAGCCCAAATCAGGGAGGGGCCCAGACTCCCAAAGCTATCAACCACAGGAAAAAAAAAAATGTTTCCTGGTTGAATAGCAAGTAGTCTTGGGGTTATTTACGGACCATAACACAGGCCAGGCAAATGAAGAACCTGCCCCTCCTTAAATCATACCACCTTGGACCCCCTAAAGCTTGGGACAGTGCATCCTGGAAGCAATGCTCCACTTTAAGAAAGAGTTAAAAGTCAAGAAATAGGTGGGAAAATGAGCAGACAGAGAAAGATACAGATCAAATAATGTTTCTTTAATGACAAGGAAGATCATGGTTCACCCTCAGCAGAGGATAGCAATGTCAGGGCTCCTACATTCAAAACTTCCAAGATAGATAAGAAAAATGACAATTTCTGGAGGGGATGTGGGGAAAATGGGACACTGATTCACTGTTGGTGGACTTATCCAACTAATCTGAACTTATTCAAGTATTCTGAAGAGCAAGCTGGAACTACACCCAATATGTCAAAGAGATAAAGGAAAAAGAGAAAGGTCCAAAATATCAGCTCTTTTTTTGGTGCCCCCAAATTGGAAATTGTAGGTAAGTCTACCAATTGGGCAATGGCTAAAACATTTTGTTATAAGATTGTGACGAGGGGTGGCTAGGTGGCACAGTGGATAGAGCACCGGCCCTGGAGTCAGGAGGACCTGAGTTCAAATCCGACCTCAGACAGTTAACACTTACTAGCTGTGTGACCCTGGGCAAGTCACTTAACCCTAATTGCCTCACAGAAAAAAAAAGAAAAGAAAAGAAAAAATAAAGATTGTGATGGAATACTATTATTTTATAAAAAAATGACAAGGAAATTGTTTCAGAAAAACCTGGGAAGACATATGAATGCATGCAATGTGAATTGAGCACACCCAGAACATTGTATACAGTAACAGCTTTATTGTAAATATGATCATCTATGAAAGACTTAGCTACTCTAATCAAGACAATAATCCAAGACAATTACAAAGAACCCATGTTGAAAAATGCTATCTACCTTCAGAAAGAGAACTGGTGAAATCTAAGTGCAGATTTAAACATACTTTTTTTTTTTTTTTTAGTGAGGCAATTGGGATTAAGTGACTTGCCCAGGGTCACACAGCTAGTAAGTGTTAAGTGTCTGAGGCCAGATTTGAACTCAGGTATTCCTGACTCCAGGGCCAGTGCTCTATCTACTGCACCATCTAGCTGCCCCTAACCATACTTTTAATCTTTGTTCTATAATTTTATTTATTTGTTTCCTTTTTCAACATTCCTAATATAAAAATGTTTTGTATGATTTCACATGTATAATTTGAATTAAATTGTTTGCCTTCTCAAGGAAGAGAGAAGGCCAAGCAAAGGGAGAGAACTCAGAACTCCAATTAAAAAAAAAATACATTAGATAAATTTTACACGTGACTGGGAAATATTTAACAAAATAAATAAAGTGTCCAAAATGAATTAAAATTAATACATAAAAAAAATTTTCAAGATACCTCATCTTTGCCCACTGGTAACATCAGTCTGAAAAAGTTCCTTCTTCCTCTCAGTTTCACTAAAAGAAAATCTAGCCTACCAGGCCTTTAAAATCATCTCAAAGCATAATTGTAGAAGGATAGTATGCTTTACATGGAGTATTATAGATCTAGAATTGGAAGTTAGAGCCCATGAAGACCAAGCCTGTCCTCATACAGTTGAAACCTAGAAAATTCAAATTACTTTCTCAAGTTCTCATAGTGAATTATCCACCATACAATTTTGCTTCAGTAGACATGAATTCAAATATCATTTTAGACTCTTATTAGCTTTCTAATTATGGAAAAGTCACCCAGCCTCTAAAAACCTTAGTTTCCTCACCCATAAAATTATGTTCCAGTACCTATCTTACAAGGTTGTTATAAGAAGAGTTTTGTTAACTTTAAAGCATGATTGGAATGTGAATGATTTTTGTTGTTTCCTTCTTCATATTTGTCATGCATTATATGTCTCCTCCCAGACAAGTATCTGTGCATTTCTGTACTATATCCATAGAACTTCACTCCATTTTATTCTTATGCTATCATCTGAAATTCATTTACTGTCCAGATCAGTACTTCAGTCACTAATGGCTAAACTTTCTCTTCCACTTCCCTCATAAGACTTTTTTTTTTTTTTTGTGGGGCAATGAGGGTTAAGTGACTTGAGTCACACAGCTAGTGTCAAATGTGTCTGAGGTTGGATTTGAATTCAGATCTTCCTGTATCCAGGGCCAATGCTTTATCCACTGTGCCACCTAGCTGCTTCCCCACCCCATAGGACTTTTAAGATTAGAAGCCAAGTCTTTGAGCCCTAGTCACGTCATTAATAACAACATGGATTCTCCTTCTAAGGTCCCTTGATCACTATTTTAGGACATGTTCCATTATGGCCTATTCCTCATTGCACCAGCCCAAATTGACCCAAATGAGCAAAATAACCCTAGAAATCTCTTGTTCTTATCCATTTTACTGTGTCCTGCCATGAGTCATTATTAAGGAATGAGTTGTTCATTTTCCTTTTATTTAAAGAGTTTATTATCTATTTAAATATGAAACACAAAACAATTATATTCTCTGAACAATTTTGATTTTAAGTGCTTGAATAGTTTTATAAAAGCAGAAAATATTGTGGCCAGAATTGGCCAAGAAAGGGGGTAGTTAGGTTGGTCTTTTATGTTAAGATTTTGACAGAACAAGTGACTCAAGGTAGGTTTGAGGGAAATAATATGTGAAAGAAGAGAAGATCTGTTTTATTAAAACCAATATTGTGTTGGGAGTTAGTGGGAAATGGGGCTAAGCTAGCAGAGGATAAATCATAGAAATCACTAATTGTCAGGCAGAGATATCTGTTTCCTTTAGTTTTCCTGTGGTATATATTGATCCAAAATCAGTCTATGGTATTTAACAAATACCAGGATTATAGAATCACAGATGCATAGCAGATCTGTGACTAAAGGTCAGCTAGGATGCATGGTGGAGAGAGAGCTGGGCCTGTAGTCAAGAAAACTCATCCTCATTAGTTCAAATATGGTATCAGTCAAATATGGTATCTTAACCCTGTTTTACAAATTTCCTCATATGCAAAATGAATTGAAGAAGGAAATGTCAAACTCAAGTTCCTTTGCAAAGAAAACCCTAAATGGGGTAACGAAGAGTCAGACATGGCTGAACAACAATATTGTTTAAACACAAAGTCCACAACATTCCTTGTGTTCTAAGTAGATTAAAATACAATTACTAAATATTTAGCAAAGTAAATAAAAAACAACATAATATGGCTAATTGTTAAATATATGGTTTTCTGATTCAATATATACACCCACATCCTTATGTAAAGTTAAGTGGCTCTTGTTTCTATTTGAGTTTAAGAATACTGATCAGAATATAAAGAGCATCCACTAGAGTATGAATAGGCTTTAGAAGTCATCTAGTCTGACCACTATATTTTACAGATGATGAAGTTGAAGGCTGCTGAAGGCAAGTGATTTGACCAATGGCACAGAATAGAAAGCATTAGAAGTGGCATTCTGTACAACCTCCCAAATGCATTAATAGAACAGTAATTCTACACAGGACTTTCTTAAACTTTTTTAATGTCATGGATCATTTTGAATAATGAAGCCTATTAAATCCTTCTCAGAATAATGTTTCTTAAATTAATAAAATAAAATAATTGAACTATAAAAGAAATCAAACATATTAAATATTGTTAATTTCATGTTAAGAAAAAAGTTCAAACACCCCAGGTTAGAAACCTCTGCCCTTTCCTATATGTTAACCATGGAGGTAGTCATTGGGCCTGAGCTTAAATACTATTAGAGATGAGAAGCCAACCACTATACTAGGCTACTCATTCTATTTTTACATGGCTTTTATTGTTAGTCAAGAATTGCCTCCCTATAAGTGGGAAAGATTCATAAGAAATGAAAAAGGATAAAATGTTGGAGCAAATAGTAGTGCTTACTTCTTGTTAAATTTGGTTTCATTGAAAATGAATATCATAAAGATGCTACAGTATAGGACATAGAATCCATAGAGTACTTTGTTTCCTTGGAAACAAAATGGCCTGACAACAGTAAAAACACTTTATTCCATGGTGTATAAGTCAACCTTTTAAGCTTAAAAATAGCTGCTTCCAAACAAGGGTCAACTTACATGCCAAATGTAAAATGAAAAACTTGTCAATCCCAGTTCTCCAAGCCAAGTAAGGGAAGTCAGAGGCGAAACAGGGGGAGTAAGCAGTGGCATTTGTGTGTCAGAATTCTTATATTCAATTCGGAAAAAAATGTCAAATCAAATCTCATTTGAAAGAAACTAACTTGTGTATGTTGGGGAGGGTTAGAAGGAGTTTGTTGGCATAAATATTTTCCTATCCCCTCCTCAAGGCTCAAAATCTCTTACCATTCCCAATAAAACTCACTCAAATTCCCAAACCACCAAAAGAAAAAAATACAGGAAAAGTCTGGTCAAGCTTGATTACCTTAGATAGAAGGATGTAGAAATCACATTCTCAGTGCAGAGGATCAGAAAATGAAGCTTACTCTACCTTTCATTAGTGAATTAAACAGGAAAAATATGGATTTTGAATTTAGTTGAGAGAAAAGGCCAATGTTAGCAAGTTCTTGTTTTCCCTTTGTTCCCTTTCCCCAGAAAGTTCCCAGTATAACCACTCAGCAGAAGGTGGGTAAGGACTTCAGGATATTCTTTCATAGCATCTTTTAGGCCAGTAATTTCCTTTTAATTTAAATTCCCTGTTTAACAAGGATTTAAATTGCATTAATTTGGATGCCTCTCTTCAATATAACACAAGTTCATCACAAATGGGTGACTTAACATGATGACTTGGCCTCTTCCTAAATGAGGCCCCCTTCCTGTTTCACTCATATGTTTTCCTGATGATATCCTTTACTTCAGTTCTGCAAAATTCCTTACTTGTCATATATTCTAGTCAGTTCAAAGTTATCATATATCTCTACTTTGTTCTCTATGTGATATTTTAACTTATTTTTAATATAAAATATATTCTTTTCTATATATTTCTGTCCCCAACAGACAAAAAGAAAAATAACACAATTGTAATAATTATCCATAATCAAGAAAAAAGAAAATCTAGCATTGTCTGTCTCCAAAATATATGTCTTATTTTGCTTTGTGTCAGGCAGTGAGTAGAATGTCTCATATTCAATCTTCAGGAATTGTGGTGGTTTATTGTATTGGTCTAGTGTATTGTCTTTCAAAATTGTGGGTTTTTTCAATGTTGTTATGTCAAATGTTCTTCTACATCTGTTCATTTCAACATGCATCAGTTCATAAAAGTCATCACAGATTGATCTGAAACTTGGAATAGTTTGTGAGCTTCTTGAGGACAGGGACTGTTTTTAGAATATTTTTAGAATATTTTAGAATATTTTATTTTAATTTTATTTTTTTTAATTAATAAAGTATTTTATTTTTTCCCCGTTACATGTAAAGATAGTTCTCAACTTTTGTTTGTACAGGCTTTCCAATTTCAGATTTTTCTCACTCCCTTCCCTTCCCCCTCCCCTAGACAGCAAGTAATCTGATATAGGTTTTATATATATATATATATATACACACACACACACACAATAACATTAATCCTATTTCTGCATTACTCATGTTATAAGAGAAAAATCAGAGCAATGATGAAAAACCTCAAAATAGAAAAAAAACAACAGCACCAAAAACAAAAGAAAGAGTATGGTTCATTCAGCATCTATACTCCACAGTTCTTTTTGTTTTTTCTTGGATTTGGAGATCCTCTTCTATCATGAGTTCCCTGGAACTCTTCTGTACCATTGCATTGGTGAGAAGAATATAGTCCATCACAGTAGATCAACACTCAATGTTGATGATACTGTGTACAATGTTCTTCTGGTTTTGCTCATCTCACTCATCATCAGCCCATGCAAGACCCACCAGGTTTCTCTGAACTCCTCCTGCTCATCGTTTCTTACAGCACAATAGTATTCCATTGTATTCATATACCACAACTTGTCCAGCCATTTCACAATTGATGGGCACGCCCTAAACTTCCAATTCCTTGCCACCACATAAAGAGCAGCTATAAATATTTTCGTACATGGGGGTCCCTTTCCCCTTTCCATGATTTCTTTGGGCAAAAGACCCAAAAGTGGTATTGCTGGGTCAAAGGGTATGCACAGCTTTATCACCTTTTGGGCATAATTCCAAATTGCTCTCCAGAATGGTTGGATCAGTTCACAGCTCCACCAACAATGCATTAGTGTTCCAATTTTCCCACAGCTTCTCCAACATTGATTATTTTCTTTTTTGTCATTTTAGCCTATCTGATAGGTTTCAGGTGGTACCTCAGAGTTGTTTTAATTTGCATCTCTCTAATCATTAGAGATTTAGAGCATTTTTTCATATGGGAATAGATAGCTTTGGTTTCTTCATAAGAAAACTGCCTGGGGGGGGGGCAGCTAGGTGGTGCAGTAGATAAAGGGTCACACAGCTAGTTAGTGTGTCAAGTGTCTGAGGCCAGATTTGAACTCAGGCCTTCCTGACTCCAGGGCCAGTGCTCTATCCACTGTACCACCTAGCTTCCCCCTCAGTTTATTTTCAAGAAGCCATTTACATTCTAGGAGACACCAGCAGTAATCCACTTCATCAAATGTATCTCTTCTTTAAAAATTTACTTCTTGGGGGCAGCTAGGTGGCACAGTGGATAGTGCACTGGCCCTGGATTCAGGAGTGCCTGAGTTCACATCTGGCCTCAGACACTTGACACTTACTAGCTGTGTGACTCTGGGCAAGTCACTTAACCCTCATTGCCCCGCCAAAAAACAAAAAAACAAAAACAAAAAACAACAACAACAAAAAAAGAAAACTGCCTGTTCATATCCTTTGAGCATTTCTCAATTGGAGAATGACTTGGATTCTTATAAATTTGATTTAGTTCCCTATATATTTTAGAGATGAGGCCTTTATCAGAAGTACTGGCCACAAAAATTGTTTCCCAGCTTTCTGCCTCCCTTCTAATTTTGGATACATTGCTTCTGTTTGTACAAAAAAATTTTTAATTTAATGTAATCAAAATCATCCATTTTGCATTTTATAATATACTCTATCTCTTGTTTGGTCATAAACTGTTTTCCTTTCCAAAGTATCTGAAAGGTAGACTATTCCTTTCTCTCCTAATTTACCCATGGTATCATCTCTTATGTCTAAATCACATATCCATTTTGACCTTAATTTAGTATAAGGTATAAGATGTTGGTCTATGCCTAATTTCTGCCATACTATCTTCCAGTATTCCCAGCATTTTTTTTCAAATAATGAGTTCCTATCCCAGAAGCTGGAATCTTTGGGTTTATCAAACACTACATTACTAGTGTCATTTACTACTGCATTTCCTGAGCCTAGCCTATTCCATTGATCCTCCACTCTATTTCTTAGCCAGTACCAGATAGTTTTGATCACTGCCACTTTATAGTAAAGCTCCAGGTTTGGTACTGCTAACCCACCTTCCTGTGGATTTTAAAAAATTATTTCCCTGGATATTCTTGATTTTTTATTTTTCCAGATGAATTTTGTTATTATTTTTTCTAGCTCTATAAAATAATTTTTAGGTATTCTGATTGGTATGGCACTGAATAAGTAAATTAATTTAGGCAGCATTGTCATTTTTACTATATTAGCTCTGCCTATCCATGAACAATTAATATATTTCCAATTATTTAGATCTGATTTGATTTGTGTGAAGAGTGTTTGGTAGTTGTGTTCATAGAGTTCCTGGGTTTGTCTTGGCAAGTAGACTCCCAAGTATTTTATATTATCTACCATTACTTTAAAATGAATTTCTCTTTTTATCTCTTGCTGCTGGACTTTGTTGGTCATGTATAGAAATGCTGATGATTTATGTGGATTTATTTTATATCCTGCTACTTTGCTAAAGTTGTTAATTGTTTCAAGTAATTTTTGAGTTGATTCTCTAGGTTTCTTTAAGTATACCATCAGATCATCTGCAAAGAGTGATAGTTTTGTTTCCTCCTTGCCTATTCTAATTCCTTTAATTCCTTTCTCTTCTCTGATTGCTAAAGCTAACATTTCTAGGGCAATATTAAATAATAGGGGTGATAATGGATATCCCTGTTTCACCCCTGACCTTATTGGGAAGGCCTTCAAGTTATCTCCATTGCATATAATACTTGCTGATGGTTTTAGGTAGATGCTGTTTATTATTTTAAGGAAAGCTCCACCTATTCCTAAACTCTCTAGTGTTTTTATTAGGACTGGGTGCTGTACTTTGTCAAAAGCTTTCTCTGCATCTATTGAGATAATCATATGATTCTGGTTGGTTTTCTTATTGATGTGGTTAATTATGTTAATAGTTTTCCTAATGTTGAACCAGCCCTACATTCCTGGTATAAATCCCACCTGGTCATAGTGTATTATCCTGGTGATCACTTGCTGTAATCTCCTTGCTAATATCTTATTTAAGATTTTATCATCAATATTCATTAGGGAAATTGGTCTATAATTTTCTTTCTCTGTTTTTCCTTTGCCTGGTTTTGGTATCACCACCATATTTGTGTCATAAAACGAATTTGGTAGAACTCCTTCTTCACCTATTTTTCCAAATAATTTGTATAATATTGGAATTAATTTTTCTTTAAATGTTTGGTAAAATTCACCTGTAAACCCATCTGGCCCTGGGGATATTTTCTTAGGGAGTTCATTAATGGCTTGTTCAATTTCTTTTTCTAATATGGGTTTATTAAAGGATTTTATTTACTCTTCAGTTAACCTGGGCAGCTTGTATTTTTGTAAAAATTCTTCCATTTCATTTAGATTGTCAAAATTATTGGCATATAGTTGGGCAAAATAATTCCTAATTAATTATTTAATTTCCACTTCATTGGTAGTAACATCAACCTTTTCATTTTTGATACTGGTAAATTGGTTTTTTTCTTTGTTTTTTTAAATAAAATTAACCAATATTTTATCTATTTTATTGTTTTTTTCATAAAACCAGCTCTTAGTTTTATTGATTAATTCTATATATTTTTTTTGCTTTCAATCTTCTTAATTTCTCCTTTAATTTTCAGGATCTTTAGTTTAGTATTGAATTGGGGATTTCTAATTTGTTCTTTTTCTAACTTTTTAAGTTGCATGCCCAATTCATTAATCTCCTCTTTCTCTTTTTTATTCATGTAAGTATTTAGAGCTATAACATTTCCCCTAAGCACTGCTTTGGCTGCATCCCATAGATTTTGGTATGTTGTCTCATTATTGTCATTCTCTTGGATATAGTTATTGGTTGTTTCTATGATTTGTTGTTTGGCCCATTCATTCTGTAGAATGAAATTATTTAGTTTCCAATTGATTTTCTTTCTAGTTTTCCCTGGCTCCTTCTTACATGTAATTTTTATTGCGTCATGACGTGAGAAGGATGCATTTACTATTTCTGCCTTTCTACATTTGACTATGATATTTTTGTGCCCTAATACATGGTCAATTTTTGAAAATGTGCCATGTACTGCTGAGAAAAAGGTATATTCCTTTCTATCCCCATTCAATTTTTTCCAGACATCTATCATGTCTAACTTTCCTAGTAATCTATTCAGCTCTTTCTCTTCTTTCTTATTTATTTTTTGGCTAGATTTATCTAATTCTGAGAGGGGGAAATTCAGGTCCCCCACTAGTATAGTATTACTGTCTAATTCCTCTTGTAACTCATTTAACTTCTTCTCTAAGAATTTGGATGCTATACCACTTGACACATACATATTTAATATTGATATTACTTCATTATCTATAGTACCTTTTAGCAAGATGTAATTTCCTCCCTTATCTCTTTTAATGAGATTTATTTTTGCCTGCACTTTGTCTGAGAAAAGGATTGCTACCCTTGCTTTTTTTACTTTAGCTGAAGCATAATATATTCTGCTCCAGCCTTTTACCTTTACTCTGTGTGTATCTCTCTGCTTCAAATGTGTTTCTTGTTAACAGCATATTGTAGGATTCTGGTTTTTAATCCACTCTGCAATTCACTTCCGTTTTATAGCAGAGTTCATCCCATTCACATTCACAGTTATGATTAGTGACTGTCTATTCCCCTCCATTCTATTTACCCCCTTTGTACTTTTTCCCCTTTCTTTCACCCTATTCCTCCTCACCAATGTTTTACTTCTTACCCCTGCCTCCCCCAATCTGCCCTCCCTTTTTATCACCCCTCTCTCTTTTCTTTACCCCTTCTCCCTTGCTTTTGTCCTCCCTTCTATCAGTTCCCCCCTTTCCCTTCCCTTTTTGCTTCCCTAAAGAATGAGTTAAGTTTCTTTATCCTAATGAATGTATATGTTAATCCCTCTTTGAATCAAATCTAAGGAGAGTAGGGTTGAAACAATGTTCACCCCTCCTTTCTTTCCCTCTATTGTAATAGGATTTTTTTCACCTCTTCATATGATATAATTCACCCCATTCCACCTCCCCTTCCCTCTCTTCCCCATAGACTCCCTTTTTAACCCCTTAGTTTTCATTTTATCATCACATCAAAGACAATTTATATTTATACCTTATGTGTAAAGCCCTTCTCTCTGCACAAATATGTTTACAGTTCTTCAGAGTTATGTCTTAGGGGCATCTAGGTGGTGCAGTGGATAGAGCACTGGCCCTGGATTCAGGAGGACTTGAGTTCAAATCAGGCCTCAGACACTTAACACTTACTAGCTGTGTGACCCTGGGCAAGTCACTTAACCCCAATTGCCTCACTTTAAAAAAAAAAGAGTTATTAGTATTATCTTCCCATGTAGGGATATAAACAGCTTAACCTAATTGAGTAACCTTTTTTTTTCCTTCTGTTTACCTTTTTAAACTTCTCTTGAGTCTTGTATGTTAAGATCAATTTTCTATCCAGTTCTGGTCTTTTCATCAGGAATGATTGAAAGTCCCCATTGTCATTAAATGTCCATCTTTTCCCTTGAAAGAGAATGCACATTTTTGCTGGGTAATAGATTCTTGGTTGCAATCCAAGCTCCTTTGCCTTCCGGAATATCATATTCCAAGCCTTCTGGTCCTTTAATGTTGAAGCTTCCAGGTCCTGAGCAATCCTGACTGTGGCTCCATGATATTTAAATTGCTTCTTTCTGGCTGCTTGGAGTACTTTCTCCTTCACCTGATAGTTCTGAAATTTGGCTACAATATTCCTTGGAGTTTTCCTTTTGGGGTCCCTTTCAGGAGGTGATCGTTGGATTCTTTCAATGATGATTTTATTCTCTTATTCTATGATATTAGGGCAGTTCTCCTTAATAATTTCCTGGAATATGGTGTCTAGATTCTTTTTTCTGGTCATGGCTTTCAGGCAGTCCAATGATTCTCAAATTGTCTCTCCTCGATCTCTTTTCCAGATCAGTTCTCTTTCCAATAAGCTATTTCACATTTTCTTCTATTTTTTCATTCTTTTGATTCTGCTTGACTGATTCCTGGTGTCTCATGGATTCCTTATCTTCCAAATGTCCAATTTTAATTTTTAAGGCATTGTTTTCTTCAGTGAGATTATGCACCTTTTTTTCCATTTGGCCAGATGAAGTTTTTAAGGAATTGTTTTCTGCAGTCAATCTTTGTGCTTCCTTTTCCAAGCTGCTGATTTTTTTTCATAGTTTTCTTGTTTTGCTTTCATTTCTCTCCTCATTTTTTCTTCTACCTCTCTCAATTGATTTTTGAAATCCTTTTTGAGCTCTTCCAGGAAGGCTTTTTGTTCTTGAGACCAATTCACCTTCCCTCGGGAGGTTTCAGATGTAGGCAATTTGAGGGTATTGTCCTCATCTGAGTTTGCGTTCGCTTCTTCCCTATTGATACAGATGCTCTCAATGGAGAGGGCTCTTTTTTGCTTCTTACTCATTATTGCAACTTATTTATTTATTTTTTAAGTTGAGGTCTGCTGTGGGGGCACCAGGGTCCCTGTTTTGGGCTTCTTGTGCAGGGGTATAGGTGCTGTGTGACCGGCTTTTTATTCTGAGGCCTTTATAGTATGTTCAGTTCACCCCCCCCCTCCCCGCCATGTGCCTGGTCGTGCCTATCCTGTTTGTGGCCCTACTGCTGGCAACTTGACCTCTCAGCTGGTGCAGGTAAGTTTTTCCAATGTCCTTCTTGGCCACCAGATTTTTTGAGCCAGTTTCCAGGGACCTCAGTTGTTTGGCTGTGGCCCGCAGCTCCTGCTGACTTGCCCCAACCCCCTCCCTTTTGCCCAAGTCAGACTGACCTTTTCCTGAAGTCTTCTAAATTATCTCTTGTTTGAAGACTGTGTCTCTCTGTCTCTTTGCAGGTTCTGTATTTTCAGAATCCATCCAGAGGCTTGATTTAATGTTCTTTTTGAGGGAACAGAAGGAGAGCTCAGGCAGCTTGCTGTTTCCTCTCCACCATCTTGGCTCCGCCCCCCACAGTGGGCTCTTAATAAATGCTTATTGACTGATTCAAACTGTCTATTTCATCCTTTCTTACAGAACTATCATATTATTTTCTATTTATAGACCATAATTTGCTCAACCACTTCCCAGTTGATTGGTGGCACCCAACTGGCCTTATCACTGCAAAGACTAAAAGAGATTAAAGATACAGGAAAGACTTTTTAAAATGTAAGTGGTGGCGCTTTTTCTTCTGTGTTTTTTATGTTTCATTCTTTCCTGAACTTAGGTGAATGAATATCAGAGAATTTAAGGTTCTTGTGAAAAGCGCACACTGTGAAAGGTCAGAACATCCAGGAAGCATTTGCTTCAGAAACCAGAGTTCATGTTGCTAGCAGTAACTGAGTTCAGTGACTAGTCAGCTCTGAAAGCAAGAAACTTGCTATGCCAAATCCAGAATGGAATTTGGTGGGAGAATGCTTTGTAACCACTTGAAATTTGAGAAAGTTTGCTTAGGGACCAAGGTAGTTCATGAGCATAGGTCTCAATTTGATGGATTGCTTGACTTCTATTTTTGAGAAATAGGACTAGAAAATTATTTCTAATCCCTCAGTGTTAACCCTGGAACCCTGAGAGAAGAAGTAGTCAGTACCTCTCTGAGTGCCTGAACTTCAAGTGAAATTGAGGTTTGACAGAATGAGGCTAAGCCCTTGAGTTGTAATAGTCACCACTACCTGATGAGGTAGTCATTGAAAATTTGTTTTCATTTAGAGAAACAGCCTTACTATATCTCCTATTTATTGCTATTTGGAGGGGGGAGGGAGAAGAAAAGAGGCAGAAACACTCTTAAAGGTTTGTTACAGGTCATAATTAAGCAGAAGGCATTTTGTTTTTTCAATTACTTATATGAATATAGGCATGCTAATAGTTTGAAAATATAAGCATCCCCTTTTTTGTTTATAAAACCTCTCCTTTTTTGCTCTTGTTCTTACCAGAGTGATTATTACATTATTGTAAATAAGTACAGTTATCCCTTGCACATCATGGGGGTTAGGGTCACATCATGCCTACAGTCTGGAAAATATTGGCTTTAAAATTTTTGACCCTCCTGTCATATAAGAAATGAAGTCTGAATTATTATGGTATTAAAAGATACAATATGTTGATATTATACAATACTATAAATATATTTTATGCATTTCTGAGTTTCTAAACCTTTTCTGTGTCATCTGCTGTCCTTCATGTTTTGTCTGCAGCTTCCAAAAATTTCCCCCCACATTTCCATTTAATTTCTTATGCTGACCCGTGAAACTGCAATGGGGAAAGTCTCGAGGTGGAAGGGATAGCTTTATATACTTGATGTAAAGAGAAACCCCTTATTAACAGATGAAAGAAAAAAAAAAGTAGACTGCATTTCCTTGGGAGATAGTGGCCCCTCTTTCACTAGAGACTTTCAATGAAATTTAAGATGATCACTTATGGTACATGATAGACAGGATTCTTTTCATAGGTATGGCTTAGATTGGTCTCTGGAGTCTGTTTCAACACTCAAATTTTATGATTTTGTGTATTGTATCTGAAATACTGTGAAATTAGCTGCTGATGACTCCACACTTTTGTATTGTGAATCAAACGCTGCTGCATATTCAAATAAGAAAAGACAAGCAATCTCATTGTTGTTCAACATTATAGAAATATTTTTAAAAGACTATTGTAAAAGCACTGTTGGAGTTGTTTCCAAGATTAATAAAGCACTTATGTATTAGCAAAACACAATTAATCCAAGTTGTAGAAAGAAGACAAAATATGTTCTAGGTAGGATTGTATTCTAGAAAAGTTAAATATTCTAATGGGAAGAACACAAAATAAAGGGAATGTTGAGCCAATTATATTTTCTATCACTCAGAATCCAATTCTATTTCTTGAATATTTTCATATAATTATTTTAAAATCCTTCATAATATGCAAATATTTACAATTTTTTTCTTAAGGTTTTCTCTTAGGATCTTCATTTAACAAAAAGCAATGAGCCACAGGATCAGAAATTCAATCCACACAGAATTAGGATAGCCTGGCAAGGCCTGCCTGAAATATAATTTGACTTAGTTCAATATAAAATGTGTTTTAAATTAATTTATAGATTAGACTAATTTTACAGAGAAAATATAAATAGCATAGTTCCAAGCAAACTACTTTATTGGAAATCATTCTTGGTATTATTAGTTACTAAAATATATTTTATTGCCCCATATTTTGGCATTTTGGATTGCATGCTTATAAAATGTTCAAAGGCTGCATCTACTTATAAATAGAAAGTAGTAAAGAAAAGTTTCAACAAAGCTTGTAGAAGAATCTGAATATTGAATCAGAAGATAGTCATGCCTTGAATAAGTAAACAATTGAATGTTCTTAGTGCTCATTTTGACTAGAAGAAACAAATATAGAAATTAAACCCATTTCTAAAATTCATAGGCTGATAAAAATCATTGAAATCAGCTTCTTATCATACTTGGAAGTTGGATGTTAGTAAAGCAAGAGTTAGGGAGTTACTGAAAATATGGAAACAACTTTACAGCTTTACAAATACCCTCTCTATTTATTAGTTATCTAATGCTTTTTTGGATTAATAGGGCATCATGACAAACATAAGTGGAAAATTCACATGACTGTTTAACAACTGTTGAACTTCTTTTTTTTATTTTATTGCTCTATCCATCTTATTTTCCATGTAGTCTTTTCTATATTCTTCTTTCTTCCTCTTTTGAAAAAGGAGGGAAATGCGGGTGTGATAGTAAGGAACATAGGCATTCTCAAATTAATCCTGATGGTCAAAATAGTGTTTACTGAACTATGGTCAGGCTGATTCAAGAGTCTCATATATGTTATGTCTTCATATATGTGTTTTAAAATTTATATACCCTTGATTAAATCTATGATTTGATTTCACATTTTCCATAGATGAAACAGTGACTATGTTATCATAGGGAAGCAAATGATAATGATAAATGAGATGAATTACCATTATGGAAATTTTTAATTAAGAAAAAATAGCCAATGGAAGAATTTGTTTTGCTTGACCATATATATTTGCAACCAATATTTTATTTTTCTTTCTTTTTTTCTAATGTGGAGAAGGTAAAGAAAAATAAACATTTGCTATTGAAAAAATTAAATTAAATTCAAGTTTAAAAATATACCCAGGGAGAGTCAAATGCTGCCTCTTGAAGGATTTCCTTTGTTCTCTCACTACATCTCACCCTCAACTGATGCTTTCTTTCCTTCTAAATTTACCTTATATCTGCAACTGCTTTGTATGTAACAATATACAGATATAAATATGTATATACATACATACCTGTGTATCCATGCATGTATATGTAGTCTCCACTAGTCAAATGTATATATACATACATATACGCATATATATAAATACAAATGTACATATATGTGTATATGTGTGCGTAATATGTATTGACTCCTCTCAAATGTACACTTCCTAATGACATATATTGGCACATAAGTTTTCATAAATGTTAATTAATTTAATTAGAGTGGGTAAAAGATTTGTTCTTGGTCACAGAGTGAAGTTGGTTCAGGATTAATAATACTTTCTTGTTAAATTTCGACACCTGTTCCACTATGTCATTTAGTCTCTGTGGCCCAGTTTCTGGAGATGAGACATAGTTATTCTTGAATAGATAAAGATCAGACCTTGGACTGTCTATAAACTCAAAGAAAGAAACCTTTTGTAACTCATATGTTGGAGTAGATGAGTCTGTCTCACATTAGGAACATTGTGGAGTGGTACTCTCTTTTGTCTGGATATGAAAGGCTTCTTATTACTTATTTATACTGCAGAGTCAAAAAGGAGAGAAAAAGGATGAAAAAATAAGAAAAAAGCCACCTAAAATATGCATGTATGTTTGTGTGAATATGTATTATATAATGTAAATATATTTGCATTTATTACATCTCAGATATTTTATACCCTCATGGCTATTATCATTGCTTTTGTTTTCTTGCAAGCAGTTTTGTTGACTATGATGCATTCAAACTCAGCTGCATCCCTCCTTAATTTTCAATAAATTATGATTTCAGAATTTGAATAAAGACCTCAAAATATATGTTTATATTTATGAAATCTGTGTATAAGGCATTGTGTGAGCATCAGATATCTTAAACTTCTTTGAATTCTTCATGTCTACAGGTCAAACTAAGTGTGTTTTTAAAAAATCTCTCAAAGAAAAATAAAATCACTATTTTTAACTACCAATAATTAGTCTACTACTTCAAGAAGCATTTAAGAAAGCAAATCCTAAAATGACTAAAATTTTAAATTTATTAAAATAGGCTTTAATCTGTATTTCACAACAGATGTAATGGAAACATTTTACTCTAGCCACTTTAGCACATTTCCATTGCCAACATTCTGGTTTTTAAAAGTTCAAATGTATGGGGCATCTAGGTAGCACAGTGGATAGAACACTGGCCCTGGAGTCAGGAGGACCTGAGTTCAAATCCGGCCTCAGACACAATGCAGGAAGCATTGGGTTTAAACGCTGCCTCAGATACAAAGTGTAAGAACACAGAAAGATTTCTGTTTCCTTGTTTGTAAAATGCAAATAATAGCACTCTTTTGCCTGAGAGAGCTGTTATGAGGATCAAACGAAATGATGCAAGTAAAGGTTTTTTGAAAACTTTAAAAAGTTAATTAGATGCTAGTTATATCACTATCATCACCATAATCACCACCAACACCAAGACCACTATCATCCTCATGTCCCATAACTGGGATGGGAAAATTGCAAGGTTTAACAATAAGCAAAAACAGCATAGATGGGAGAAAATCAGCAATTAATTGTTAATAAGACATCATATCCCACCACACACTACAGCCCTGGTGGGGTAGAGGGGATGGGGTCTCCTTGAGATTTAGTTTTTTTCTTTTTTATTATTCAATCTGGAAGCAGAAAGCTGTGGATTCTGGATTCTGGCAAAAATCCTCTGTCCCCTCTCCCTAGCTATTCTGTCTGGCTCCCTGGTTCCCTATACCTCACCTAGCACCACTCGCTCCTCCAGCAGGGGACCAGACTCCCTGCCCCTCCCAATCTGCCTGTGTCTTTCCCAAAATCTCTTTAGTGGGAGAAGGGACAGGAGTGGGGACGTGATCTACTCCCCTCCTCAGGCATCCAGGAGCACCCCTAGCACCCATGGGCCCCACCCCTCCTCGCGGTTTTCTCCCTGACACATTTGTTAAAAATCAAACCTGAATAAAACTAAAAGTTTAATATGAAAAAAAAATACGACATCATACCACAATCAAGAAAGCAAGGTTAAGGGCTTCATCTCAAAACAGTAAAACGGCATCAGACAATAGATGCCACTGAGGGTGTTGTCACCCAGAACAAGGGACAGATGATTCCCCGCATTCATATTAGGTTTTCTGGCCTATAGGAGATGTGTGACTTTATTTATGCTGAATATGTTGGCATTTCCTAATAGAATATTTATAAGAAGGTGCAGCTGGAATTGGTAAGGAGGGGTATTTAGAGGTACCTGCTGATATAAGATCTATGAAATGCTGTTCCAAGGAGGTACACACAAAATGATCCAGAATTGGAGAGGAAAATAGATGGAAGTGTTTGAGCTTCCCCATTAATGCTTCTTCCCAGGATTTTACCAGAAAATTTTATTCCTTATAGGAATAATGCCTAATGATGAGCATAAATCACATGGCAGAGGGGAAATAGAATGATGAGGGAATCAACAAGTGATGGGCAACAAATGCAAGGTTAGGTTGATTGACATGAGAAGGATAGAGTGGTGTTTCATGAGCACAATCAAATAAATTAGAAAGTAGGAACCATAAGTAGCTCAAGATAATTACTGACTTAAGCAATCAATTATCAATCACCTATATGTCATTTAAATTACTCAGTTTTCTACTGACAGAGGTTATTTTTCCTCTTGATTCCTTGGTCCTTACCATATGACTTGATATCAAATGATGAGGCCTGGACATACAGTTGTTAACATGAAGACAACTTCATTCCTCATAGTTATAGCTGTCATTCTATTGCTGAAAAATTCTTTTTTATAAGAAGTTAGATGTTTTACTACAATCATTAAACTGTTTAGAACTATGCCACCTCCATAATACAATGTCATACCTGAGAGCTGGGGGACAAAAAAATGAACTGACTATCCCAAAGTTATAAAAAAGTAGTAGAACTCTCATCCTCTCTCTCTGAATCTATTACTTTCTGTGCTACACCAGGCCGACTTTCTTTTTTTAACTACACAAGTTTTGAAAATGTTAGAAAAAATAATATTGCAAGGAAATCTTGGGTTGAACAAAGCTAAAACAGATTCATTAGAATAATCTTTCTAACTTCTATAAGAGATGACTTCACTTGTCTTAGTCTATTGATGTTTTAGCTTCAGTTATTCTTTTTTTCCTTAAAAATCTATTTTCCTAAACTTTTGCTTGTTGGCAATCATCCTTTCAATTTTCCAATTTATTTAACATTTAGTAATTGTTTCTAGTTCCTTGGCATATAAAATAAAACACGTCATACATACATGATTATTCTTGGTTATTACCATCATCTGCATAAGGCATTATAGCTTCTACCACATTTCTGCATTTTCCAAACTAAATTCTAAGCTTGTTTATGAAGTCTGCCTGATGGTCACAGAAAATTGAAATTTCTGTGACTGGATCCTCATTTGGTGTTATTGAGTACAAAGTTTATATCTAAGAAATAAATACAGACAATTAAAATATTTCAAGAATTAGGCCTGACTATATCTGTTTATATAAGGGGGTGTGAATTATTCCTTCAGTGGCTTGATATAATGAAGTGTGTACTATTTTTATTCTTATTTTCAATCTTGCCATAGGCATATGATAATTATGTGATTTAGATGTAAGTCACTTAACTTCACTTAGCCTTAGGTACCTCCTCCATAAAATGGGACAATGATATCTACAGAATATTCCTGCCAAAATTTTTATGAGTATCAAGTGGAATAGCATTTATGAACATTTTGTAAACATTAAAATATCATATATGTTCAGAAGTTTTGAGCTGACTTTTTGTTCATATTTGTTTTCTACCCGTGTATCTGGCCAATGTCAAATTCTAAATTTGAACCCAATCTCCCTTGAGGTGTTATGTGTTCAGGAAGAGACTGTACCCCAAATTTTTAGCCTTTGAGGTATTTTTTTTTCTTTTTTTTTTGCAGGCAATGGGGGTAAAGTGACTTGCCCACGGTCACACAGCTAGTGTCAAGTGTCTGAGGCCGGATTTGAACTCAGGTCCTCCTGAATCCAGGGCCGGTGCTTAACCATTGCGCCATCTAGCTGCCCCTTGAGGTATTTTATACAAAAAAATTATATGACACCACCTTTGTAAATATCTAAAAAAAGGTACAATATAAATATCAACTTTTATTTTTTGCTCAGAAGTACAAAACCAGGATCAGAATTATATTTATGATGCTAAATATTTGGAATATATGGATAAGAAATTGAAACCTGATAGATAAATAAAGGATGTTAAAATTTAAAAGTCAAAGCTTATTTTACAAATGAGGAAACTTAGAGTAAAAGAGGTCATAGCTTTCTGAAGGACACCCAACAGATTAGTGATAAACCTAAACTTAGAATTCAATCTCTCTCTAATCAATTAGTTATTTTGTACGCTAAACCAAAGCTTTTTAATTTATGGGTCATGACACTATATGGGGTCATGTAACTGAATGTGGGTGTCATGAAAAAATTGGCAACAGTAAAAGGTTATGTATGCTTATTTTATATATCTATATAACAATGATCATGTAAAACTTTCTCAGGTGAAAAGGGGATGGAAGTGGAAAACGTATAAGAAGTCTTTAGCTAAATAATATGGCAGTAATATAGTATCCGGAAAAAGACATTGGACTTTGGATTAGAGTAGATGGATAATATTTCATTATTTCAACAAGCTGTGATTGCGTTAGTGTTTGTATTCCCAGTATCAACACAAATTGTGACCTCTCCTCCTTTTAGTTAATGACTTTCCAAAAGTGCTGTAGATAAAAACTCATCATCTTGTGGCCTAGCCATCAACTTCTCCAAACTTACCTAGTATTGACTTTATGAAACACGATACAGTGACCCTACTACTTGGCTTTCCAGAAGGCAAGGTATTCTAGTGCCTGTGTACCACAGGTAAGCGTCACTTCCACACTTAGATATGGCTTTCAACAAAGAATTGAGTGGAGATTTTAAATACAGAAATTGTTGATTGGAATTGCAAGGACAAAATTATCTTTATTAAAGTTAACACTTGAACTGTTAAGAATTCATTTACATATAATAACAGAACTAATTACAGATGTAAAGACACTAAATCACTTAATTAACATAAAATAAGAAGAAGGGATAGATTTCCCTTAATACAAATTTAAGAATAATGGTGAGGAATTAATTTCATTTAAAAGGAAAAATTATGAAAGTTTGCTAAAAATTATAAAAAGTGGCAGAGCCAAGATGATGGAGGAAAAGCACTGAGCTCTCAAAATCATGGCACTATTACTCCAAAAAACATCCAAATAATGCCACAGGACAATTCCTGCAGCAACAAAATCCACAGAAGAATGTGTTGAAATCATTTTCCAATCAAGGACAGTTTAGAAGGTTGGAAGGAGAGAACTGCTTTCCTGAGACAGGAGTGGAGCCCAACCCCACAGTCACCCTGACACGGATCCAGTCCCAGGAAGGCCTCACCGGAGAAAGAGACCCCCAGAACCTCTGAATCAGCTGTAGTGCCAGTGTCATCTGGAACTAAGCTCACAGTCTGGTGAGAGGGCTGAGCCCTTGGTAGGGGGAAGATTACAAGTGTCTCTGCTGGTGCTGAGTTGGAACTCGGATTTTTCACCCCTACTCAGAACCATGAGGTAGGCTTGAGTAGCAGTGGCCCAGGTCGGGGAGTGGCACAGGCTCATCAGAGCTGACAACCACAGAACACAAAGCTGGTTGATTAGCAAGTTGTTGTGGGGTCATCTATGGACCAGGAAACAGGCCAGGCAAGTGAAGAACCTGATGCTCCTTAAATTATACCACCTGGGACCTCCTGAAGCTTGGGATAGTGCAGCCTAGAAACAGTTCCCCACTTTAAGGAGCTAAAAGTCAAGTAAAATAAAGGCAAGATGAGCAGACAGAGAAAGGTGAGGACCATAGATAGTTTTTTAGTGACAAGGAAGATTGAGGTGCACCCTCAGAGGAGGATGGCAATATCATGGCCCCTAATTCTAAATTGTTCATGAAAAATATGAATTGGTCTTAGGCCATAGAGGCACTCAAAAAGGACTTTGAAGATAAAGTTAGAGAGGTAGAGGAAAAATGTAAAGAGAAATGAGGGTGATACAGAAAAGACATGAGAACAAAGTCAACAGCTTCAAAAGCCAAATGGAAAAGGAGATACAAATGCTCTCTGACAAAAATAATTGCCTAAGAATTAGGATAGAACAAATAGAAGCTACTGATTTATTAGAAATCAAGACACATTAAAGCAAATCCAAATGAATAAAAAAAAATAGAGGGCAATTTGAAATATCTTCTTGGAAAAACTGCTGACTTGGAAAATAGAGCCAGTAGACATAATTTAAAATTATTGGTCTACCTGAAAGCCATGATCAAGGAAAGAACTTACACATCATATTCCAAGAAACTGTCAAGGAAAATTACCCTGATATTCTAGAAGCAGAATAGAAGTTGAAAGAATCTACCAATCACCTCCTGAAAGAGATTCCAAAAGGAAAATTCCTAGAGATGTTATAGCCAAATCCCAGAGCTCTCAGGTCAAGGAGAAAATATTGCAAACTGCCCAAAAGAAAGAATTCAAGTACTATGGAGCCCTAGTCAGGATAGCACAATATAAAGCAGCTTCTACATTAAAGAACTGGGGGCATGGAATATGATATTCCAGAAGGCAAAAGAATTGGGTTTACAACCAAGGATAAAACTGACTATAATCTTTCAGTGGAAAAAAATGGGACTTCAATGAAGAAGAGGATTTTCAGCCATTTGTGATGAAAAGAATTGAACTGAATGGAAAATTTGACTTTCATATACAAGACCCTAGAGAACCATAAACACTGGAGTTTGGGGACATACCTGGGGTCATATAGTGTGTAATTGTCTTGTGACTGAGGCCTGGGTTTTGGCTGGGATCCCCCTGTGTCTGGGTTGAATGATTTGTCCACTGTGTCACCTAGCTGCCCCATTGATGACATCTTTAGTGTTAAATGGAGGGGTAAGAGGAATGCACTAGGGGTGGGGGAAGGGCAGACTTAGCATGGGGTGAAATCCCAAGTGAAAGAAACAGGAAAGAGATTATGGAGTGGGGGAAGAGTTGGGGAAGGAGCATGGCAGTAAATGAACTTTACACTCATCAGAATAGGCTCAAAGACCTTAATCTCATCAGAGTTGCCTCAAGGAGGGATTAACACAAGCACCCAATTGGGTAGAGTAATCTATTTAAACTGGGCAGTAAATGAGCCTAACTCTCATCAGAATTGGCTCAAGGAGGGAATGACATACACACTCATTTGGGTGGAGTAACCTATCTAACCCTGTGGGAAAATAGGAAGGGAAGGGGATAGAGAGGGGGCAAAAGAAGGGAGGGCAGATTGGGGGAGGGTACAGACAGAAGCTAATTCCTTTTGGAGATAGGGTAAAAGAAGATAGATAATAGAGTAAATATCATGGGGAAGGGAATAGGATGGAGGGAAACAGTTAATAGAAATTGTGAAAAAGAAGAAAAAAAGGGGGAGGAAATTGTACAAAAATATTTATAGCAACTCTTTGTGGTGTCTAAGAATTGGGAATCAAGGTAATGTCCATCAATTGAGGAATGACTGGCTGTGGTATATGATTGTACTGGAATGGTATTGTGCCATAGGAAATGTCAAATAGGATGATCTCAGAAAAACCTGGAAAGACTCATATGACCTTATGTATAGTGAAGTGAACAGAACTGGGAGGACATTGTGCACAGTGACAGCAGTATTGTTCCATGAGCAATTGTGAATGACTTAACTACTCTCAGCAATACAATGATCCAATACAATCCCCAGGGACTAATGATGAAGCTCACTCCCATAGAAAGAACTGATAAAAAGAGTAATTGTGGATTATACATGTATAACTTATATAAGTTTGGTTACTGTCTTGTGGAGGGGGGAAGAAAGGGAGATAGGGAGAACAATTTGGAACTCTAAATCTTATGGAAATGAATGTTGAAAACTACCCTTACACGTAACTGGAGAAGTAAAATAAATGTTTGTTGCATTGAAAAAAAAAGTCCATGAGAATGGCAGGGGGGCAAGATAGTAGGGTAAAAGAAGCACTACAGCAGGGAAAATTGGAACACTAATGCATTTTTGGTGGAACTGTGAACTTATCCAACCATTCTGGAGAGCAATTTGGAATTATGCCCAAAGGGCTATAAAGCTGTGCATACCCTTTGACCCAGCGATACCACTTTTGGGTCTTTTTCCCAAAGAGATCATAGAAAAGGGAAAAGGACCCATATGTACAAAAATATTTATAGCTACTCTTTTTGTGGTGGCATGGAATTGGAAATTGAGGAGTTGCCCATCAATTGGGGAATGGCAGAACAAGTTGTGGTATATGAATGTACTAGAATTCTATTGTGCTATAAGAAACAATGAGCAGGAGGAGTTCAGAGAAACCTAGAAGGACTTGCATGAACTGATGATGAGTGAGATGAGCAGAAACAGAAGAACATTGTACACAGTATCTTCAACATTGTGTGTTGATCAACTGTGATGGACTAGATACTTCTCACCAATGCAATGGTACATGAGAGTTCCAGGGGACTCATGATGGAAGGAGATCTGCAAATCCAGAAAAAAAAGAAATTTGGAGTATAGATGCTTATTGGACAATACTATTTCTTTTGTTTTTGGTGCTGTTGTATTTTTCTATTTTGAGGTTTTTTCCTCATTGCTATGATTCTTCTCTTATAACATGACTAATACAGAAATTCCTTTAACGTATTTAATATACATATTAAATATATATTTATACATTAAATATATAAATAAATATATAATAAAATTATATTATATTTATAATATAATAATATATAAATAAAAATAATATATATATCAGATTACCTGCACCTGCTGTCTAGGGGAGTGGGGAGAGAAGGGAGGGAGGGAAAAAAATCTGAAATTAGAAAGCTTGTATAAACAAATGTTGAGAACTATCTTTACATGTAACTGGAAAAAATATAATACTTTTATCACAAAAAAAGAAGGACTACAGCAGAGGTCTCCCACTGTTTACCTCCAAAGAACTCTATAATAATGTTACAAATAGAATTCTGAAGTGTTATAGTAAAAAAAAAAAGTCAGGGTTAGACAGTTTTCCAGGCCAAGACAATTTTGAAGGTCAGAGAGATCTGAAAAACTGGGGTAGGTTAAAATATTTACTTTATTATACGGAAACATGATACATGTAAGAATTTTATCATTATTTGTGTAGTTAGGAGGAATACATAGACGGCATACTCATGAGTTGACTATGATGGGATAATGTAAAAGAGGAGGGGTAAGAAATAGAGATATTAGGGATATATTGGAGAATGGAGAAGGAAAAGATAAAATGAGTGAAATTATTTAACTTAAGAGTAGTGTAAAAGAATTTTTACACCTGGAGGAAATAGGGCTGCAATCATGATCTCCCCCAAAAAAGGAAAAGCAAAAATAGATCGAATTAAATGAGATAAGCAAGAAAACTACATTTTTTTTTCCTGTGAGGCAAGTGGGGTTAAGTGACTTGCACAGGGTCACACAGCTAGTAAGTGTCAGGTGTCTGAGGCTGGAGTTGAACTCAGGTCTTCCTGACTCCAGGGCCAGTGCTCTATCCATTGTGCCATCTAGCTGCCCCAAGAAAACTATATTTTCCTTAAAGGTATGATAGATGATGAAGTAATATCAAAAATTTTTAAAGCAAATTTCTCTGAAAAAGCCTCATTTCTCAAATATATATGGAACTGAGGCAAATTCATAAAAATAAGAGCCATTCCTCAATTTATATATGTTCAATAAGTAGCTTTTTTAGAAGAAATGAAAGCTATCAAGTTACATGAAAAAATAGTTTTTAAATCTCCATTGATTGGAGAAGTGCAAATTATAACAACTGTGAGTTATCACTTCAAACCTAACAGATTATATAACATGAGAGAAAGAGAAAATTACAATTGCTATAGGGAAAATGGAAAAATAGTTACACTCAAGCACTGTTGGTAGAGTTGTAACCTGGTCCAGTAATTCTGAAAAACAATTTTGAACCATGCCCAAAGGGCTAGCAAACTATTCATACCTTTGACTCAGAAATACTACCACTAAGTCTATATTCCAAAAATATCAAAAGAGAAAAAAAGAAAGAATAAAGAACTGATATATCCAAAATATTTATAGCAGCTCTTTTTGGGGATGCCAAAGAATAGGAAATTGAGGGGATGTCCATTGATTGAGTGTATGGCTGAAGAAGTTCTGGTATAAGATTTTGTTGAAATATTATTGTGCTATAGCGAAGGATGATGAGGCTGGTTTCAGGGAGACATATATAAAATGATACAAAGTGAAGTGAGCAGAACCAATAGAACATTGTAAATAGTAACTATAATATTGTAACAATGATCAACTGTGAAAGACTTAGCTGTTTTAAATAAAATGATCCAAGACAATTCGAAAGCACTCATGAAAAATGTTATCTACCTCCAGAGTTCAGACTGAAGCAACATTTTTTTCACTCTCTTTAAAATTTTTTTTTGCAGCATGGCTAATATGGAAGTGTGTTTTGCATGCTTTTATATGCATATATTCAAATTTTATTTTATTTTAAATCTATGGAATAATATCAGCATTTCCATAACAAGAAACATTTTTTTAAAAGATGATTGTACATAATACTGCAAATCTATTATATACAACTTGCTAATCCTTTTAAATATATAATAAAGTCATACAAATTTATTTTTTCTCTTTTTTCTTCTCTCCCCCACACTAGAAATGGCTACCATCAGACAGAAATATGTATGTGTGTATGCATATATGCATATGCATATATGCATAGAAACTCATTTTATAAATACTTCTATTTATCAATTCTTTCTCTAGATAAAAAAAAAACTTCTTTTAGTTCCTTTGTAGTTAATTTGAGTATTTATGCTAGTCAAAATGACTTAGTCTCTAAAAGTTGCTCTTAAGAAAAAAACAATATTGCTGTTACTTTATACGGTGTTCTCTTGATTCTGCCTTTTTTTGTTTTTCATTATTTCGTGCAAGTCTATTTATGTTTTTTCTAAGATTATAAAGTTCCTCATTTACTATAGAATAGTAGTACTCTATCACAATTATAGACAACATTTCCATCCATTTTCCAATTGACAAGAATCTACATAATTTCCAGTTCTTTGCCACCACAAAGAGAACAGCAATAAATATTTTACAACATATTGGTTCTTTTCTGTTTCCCCTAATTATCTTTACAAATAGACCTAGTATTGGTATTACTGGTGGGCTAAAGGGTATAGGCAGTTTAATAAATCTTTGGGCATAATTCCAAATTTCTCTCCAAAATGGTTGGATCAGTGCAGTATTCCACCAATAATCAATAATGTCCCAATTTTTCCACATACTTTTCAACATTTCTCAGTTTTCCACTTCAACCATTTTTGGCTCTCTGATAGATATAAAATGATATATCAAGGTTGTTTTAATGTGCAATTTCCTAATCAATAATAATTTAGAGCAATTATTTCATGTGACTATAAATTGTTTTGATTTCTAAATTTGCAAAATGCCTATTCATATCTTTTAAACATTTATCAATTGAGAAATGCCTCATATTTGTATATGTCTAACAAAGTCCTTTATATATTTGAGGTTTGATACCTTTATCTAAGAAAGTGCCTATATACCCCCCAATTATCTGCTTTCCTTCTAATCTTGCCTACACTTGTTTTATTTGTGCAAATCCTTTTTAATTTAATGTAATTAAATTAACTATGTATAACTGATATCATATTATTTGCCTTCTCATTGGATAGGCCAGTATTGGAATGAGAAAGACCATTTGGAATTCAAAATTTTAAGAAATAAATGTTAAAATAAATAAATGATAAGTATTTTTTGAAGTCCAGGGGATAAAAGGAAGATCTAAACAGGGTTTCAGTTTAACATATCCAATTGCATAAACTAGATCATTATTTCAGATATGAACTATATAAATCAAGGTCAGAATAAAGGTCAGTGTTCTACTCAGTGGATTGGCTAGGCTTCTATATAGGTGATCTAATAAAGTAAAAATATAATGGACCAGGGGCGGCTAGGTGGCACAGTGGATAAAGCACCAGCCCTGGATTCAGGAGTACCTGAGTTCAAATCCGGCCTCAGACACTTGACACTTACTAGCTGTGTGACCCTGGGCAAGTCACTTAACCCCCATTGCCCCGCCAAAAAAAAAAAAAAAAAAATATATATATATATATATATATATATATATATATATATATATATATATAATGGACCAAAATAAATATTGTGAGGGCCAAAATTTGATATACAGAGCATTATTAGGGTGACTTGCCTTAATATTGGAGTCCTGGAAATATGTGGGACTCTTTGAGGTTTAATCTCCTCTTTGAACTTTCCTTTTTATATATTACTCCCAGGCCAATAAGAAAAGGAGCCTCTGAGCTTTAGTTCATAAAGGATCAGGTTTTATTACTTAGGAATTAATTAAACCACAAAGGTAAAACCAATTAAGAAAATAAGGACGTAGAGATACAGATAGATAGTCTTAACTCTAAGCCTAGCCTATGCAATCCCAGAGCATTCCCAGTTAAGCTAGTTCCAAGGAATTTAGGATTTTCCTTAATAAATCTCACCAACCCCCAGTCAGTTTACAGTTACTCAGCAGTCACCTGAAACAGCAAAACATGTGCCTCCACCAGGTCTCTGAATGCCATCATACTGATTGCCAGGCCGAAAGAGCTCAAACTTTTGAACACACCCCTCCTACCGGAAGTTCCCTCCCTTCCAGTTGAAGGGGAGGTCCTTCAAAAGCTGCTCAGTAGCATGTGCAATCTCAGGGTGGGCCAGGTGTGGCCCCTCCCAAATGATTCAGGTAAAATTTTTGATATTAGTCTTTACCACAAATAATTTTTACCACAATATCATTATACATTATAAATAACCAGTCCCTTCTAGCTCAAAAACTCTATAGTTCTAAAGAAAAGTCAAGGTAGGGTACAAATGGTTTGGCAAAAATATATATTATGTTTTAAATAATCAACATTAGATAAGTAATTGTACCAAGTCAAAGGACCCACAATGAAGCTATAAAAAAGGGGAAAATATGCCACAGGATTTTCTTACTTAAGGAGTTAGAAGGATCATTAATTGATGAATCACTGTACTGCTCCCTGAGCTTCCTGTCCTTTTAATATACAGAGCAGGAAAAACAGGGTGATAATTTCTAGAATTCCCAAGGTTAAAAATTGGATGTCTACTTATATTGCTCCTCAAAATTGTTATGGTATAGATAGATGAAACACTAAAGCAACTTTGAGCTAGAAGAACTTAGGTGGAAGAGTGGATGGAATGCTGGACTTGGAATCAGGAAGACCTGAATTAAAATCCAGCCTTAAACAGTTATTAACAGTATGACACTGCATAACCTACTTAATCTCTAAATGGCTCCATTTTCTCATGGGGATAATAATAGCACCTCCATGATATGGCTGTGGTGAAAATAAATTTTAAAAAAGATAGTGCTTGGTAGGTGCCTGGCATATAATAGGTATTTAATAAATGCTTATTCTGCTCCCCCTTTTATCCTTGAATCCTTGCATATTCTCAGTAGACCTCATTTCATCAAATGGGAATGATCACTAGTCAGAAAGCCACTGATGCTATGAGCTGGATACATGATTTTTATTTCTGAGCAGTAAATGCATTTCTAGGACATGCATAAATTTACCTTTCAATGTTTCCTATACTTCCTCTGTGTCCTTACCAAACAGTTCTTTCATGTGTTTATGCTTGAAGCAATTCATTGTTATATTCATAATGGACATAATAGAAGGTCAACATTGATGCTTTGCCATAAGGAGATGTAGCCCAAGGGGACCAGAAATATAATTGAGGCTAGCAGCACAATCCAGTGTCCTTATAGAAGATCATCCCCAAGGTGTGGATGTTATTACAAAGGCACTTCTGCTTGATATTCTTTAAATTTTGTTTTCTAAGATGAGGCAAGCCTGAGAGGATAAGAAAGGAAAAAGAAACAAAAGAGAAGAAAATAAAGTGAAAAGTCAAAGAAAAGGAAAAACATATCATCCATATTACCTTTGACCTATGAAAATATTCCTTCAGGAAGTCCCTCATTCCTGCAAACATATGCTTTCAGGAAATTCTATGAAAGCAGTTAATTTCTTCTTAGAAAATCTTTGCACTTTATACTTCACTTACATATCTTTTCCTTTTATGAGGCTCTGTAAGGACATGATGTTCATCACTTAGTATTAAGCAGCCTTGATTTACTTATTTGAAAAAGGAGTCAGTTAATAAGCTGCTGATTTGTACTACTTTCTTTTACTCTTATAAAAACTGCATTTGATTCACTTTATGCACCTCTTTTTTAAATAGCATTTCAAAATAGGAAACAGTGGAATACAAAGAATTGAACAAGAACTTACACCTGGATTCTAGTTCTAAGTCTAAAACAGACTTTTCACTTGAAATTCTACAAGTTGCTTAACCTATTACCTCATTTTAAAAAATTAGGGAGCTTTAGTAGAGGGAGTCCGGCTAATAGTTAAAAAAAAAAACCTGAATCTATTAATGGATTAATATAATGAACTTTAATATAAATCTAAATGTGCACTTTATTCCTTTTCTTGTTCAAATGAGTATCTCCTCCTTTCAATTCCCCCACCTTTCTTGTGATGCTAGTGGTTGTCCAGAGGCAGAAGTACATGGTAGAAGCTTACATGTGTTTGCCCATGTAGCTGTGGTTTAGATTCAGCCAAGATCCATAATGGGATTATACTAGATGAGGTCATTCCTAATAGCACAGGGAAAGAAAAGTCCTGCCAAAGGCACCAGTATTTGACCTAAAATAGAGCCATAATGTTTAAAGGGATTATTCTGCCTTCATAGCCATTTGTGTATACTTTAACCTATTTCAGTGATGGATATATAGAATACATTTTGAGCTAAGCCAGAAATGGAAGTCAAATAGAATTTGTATTGCTTGACCTAAGCACCACAAGTTGCGTTAAAAGAGCAGAGGATTAGTAAAGGAATAGATGGAAAGAGTATTGAGAAAACAAATTGGCATTAAAACAGTTTTTTTTAAAATGTTTTGGCCCTTAACTATATACCACCTATTGAACTTAGGGTCTATAGATCTTGTATCTCCTCAAAGAGATTACAAATTTCTGGGAGGATATTCTCATTCATTTACACAATGCCTTCCATTCATAAGGACTAAATAAATTATTTTAAAAATGTATTAACGGGGGCAGCGAGGTGGCGCAGTGGATAGAGCACCAGCCCTGTAATCAGGAGTACCTGAGTTCAAATCCAGCCTCAGACACTTAACACTTACTAGCTGTGTGACCCTCAGCAAGTCACTGAACCCCAACTGCCTCACTAAAAAATTTATATATATATATATACATAAACAGATAACATGGAAAAAATAACATTTTCCCATGTATTGACTGTTTTTATTAATTTTCACCAACATGAGTGATGAGATCCCTTAAAAAACTAATGAAGGGACAAAACCAAGATGGTAGCAAGAACTCCCTGTTTCCCTCCCCAAATTCACTCCAAACAACTTTAAAATAACATCTCAAAACAAATTATGGAGGTACATAACCAACAATTTCTACTCTATTCCACCCCTCCTATCACCCTTCTCCCAGTGAATTCCTCTTTTTTGCCTCTTACTTTTACTTTTTTAGATATCATCCCATCATATTTCTTGACTTTTATTTAGAATTTTATTTTCCAAACCAATTACATGTAAAAACCATTTTAATGTCCATTTTAAGAATTTTGTGTTCCAAATTCTCTTCCTCCCCCCCTCCCCCAAACCCCCTTTAAGAACACAAGCAGGGTCAGCTAGGTGGCACAGTGGATAAAGAACCAACCCTGGATTCAATAGGACCTGAGTTCAAATCTGGCAATCAGGCCTCAAACACTTGACATTTACCAGCTGTGTGACCTTGGGCAAATTACTTGACTCTCATTTTCTTGCCAAAAAAAAAAAAAAGGACGCAAGCAATTCAATATAAGCTTTACATGTGTAGTAATGCAAAACATTCCACATTATTCAGGTTTTGAAAGAAACAGATAAAAAACTTAAGAAAGAAAAAGAAACTAAAAAAAATGTTTCAGTCTTTACTCAGACACTATCAGTTTTTTCTCTAGAGATCAATCACATTTTTCATAAATCCTTCAGAGTTATCTTGGATCATTGCACTGCTGAGAATAGCCAAGTCATTCACAGTTGATCATCTTATAATATTGCTGTTACTTTGTATACAGTACGCCTCACTATGCATAAGCTCATGTAAGTCTTTCCAGGTTTTTCTGAGAGCATCCTGTTCATCATTTCACAATTTCTATTGCTAATTGAATTTCCCTCCATCCTACTACCTCCCCATGTCATTTACTCCATTCTCTATCTCCCTTCATCCTTTCCTTCCTCAAAGATGTTTTGCTTCTGACTGCCATTTGCCCCAATTTCCCCTCCAGTAGGGGAAATTGTGATAGTAGATCACAAATATACCTCATCCCCTTCCCCTCTTGCTTTCCTGCAGGGCAAAATAGATTTCTATTCCCAATGGAGTGTGTATGTTACTCCTGCTTTAAACCAATTCTGATAAGAGTAAGGTTCACACAATCCCCAGCACATCACCTTCTTTCCCCTCCAATGTATAAGCTTTTACTTCCTTCTTTTATGTGAGATACTTTACCCCATTCCACCTTTCTCTTTCCCTTTCTCCCAATGCATTCCTCTCACAGCACTTAATTTTATTATTTTTAAATATATCATCCCTTCATATTCAATTCATACCTATGCCCTCTGTCTAAATATACTCCATCCACCTCACCTAATAATGAGAAAGTTCTTATGAGTTACAAGTATCATCTTCCCATGTAGGAATGTAAATCATTTAACCTTTAAATATCCCTAAGATTTATTTTTCCTGTTTACCTTTATATGCTTTTTTAGAGTCCTGTATTTAAAAGTCACATTTTATATTCAGCACAGGTCTTTTCATGAAGAATGACTGAAAGTCCTCTCTTTCATGGAATTTCCATTTTGCCCCACTAAGGATTACACTCAGTTTTGCTGGTTAGGTGCTCCTTGATTGTAATCCCAGTTCCTATGCCTTCCAGAATATCATATTCCAAGCCCTCAGATCCTGTAATGCAGAAGCTGCTAAATCTTGTGTTATCCTGATTTTTGCTCCACAATATTTGACTTCTTTCTATCTGCTTGAAATATTTTCTTCTTGACCTGAAAGCACTGGAAATTGGCTATAATATTCCTGGGAATTTTCCTTTTAGGATCTCTTTCAGGAGGTGATTGGTGTATTCTTTGTGTGTATGTGTGTTTGTGTGTGGGGCAATTGGGGTTAAGTGACTTGCCCAGGGTCACACAGCTAGTAAGTTTCAAGTGCCTGAGGAAAGATTTGAACTCAGGTCCTCCTGAATCCAGAGCCAATGCCCTATCCACTGAGGCACATAGCTGCCCCGATTGGTGTATTCTTTCACTTTCTACTGTACATTCTGGTTATGGTATATAAGGGCAATTTTCCCTGACAATATTTTAGAAGATGATGTCTAGGCTCTTTTTATGATCATGGCTTTAGTGTAGAAAAATACTTTTCAAATTATCTGTTCTGGATCTATTTTCCAGGTCAGTTGCTTTTGCAATGGAATATTTTACATTGCCTTCTATTTTTTGCTCATTCTTTTGGTTTTGCTTTATAGTTTCTCAATTGCTCAAAAAGTCATTAGTTTCCATTTTCTCAATACTAATTTTTTTTTTTTTTTTGCGGGGCAGTGGGAGTTAAGTGACTTGCCCAAGGTCACACAGCTAGTAAGTGTCAAGTGTCTGAGGCCGGATTTGAACTCAGGAACTCCTGAATCCAGGGCCAGTGCTCTATCCACTGTGCCACCTAGCTGCCCCCTCAATACTAATTTTTAAGGAGTTTTTTTTTTTTTCTTCAGAGAGCTGTTGTACCTCTTTGTCCATTTGGCCAATTCTGCTTTTCAAGGTATTCTTTTCCTCATTGGCTTTCTGTACCTCTTTTATCATTTGGCTTAGTAATTTTTTTAAGGTGTTATTTTCTTCAGTATTTTTTCTTGTGCGTCTCCTTTACCAAGCTGTTGACTTCTTTCATGATTTTCTTACATCACTCTTATTTTTCTTTTTGTTTTTTTCCTATACCTCTCTTACTTTATTTTCAAAGTCCTTTTTGAGTTCTTCTGTAGCCTGGGAGCAATTCACATTTTCCTTTGAAACTTTGGATCTAGGAGCTTTGACTTTGTTATCTTCTTCTGAGTGTGTAAATTGATTGTCCTTGTTACCATAGAAACATACTATGGTCAGAATTTTTTATTTCTTTTTGCTTGTTTCCCCACCTATTTCTTGACTTCTAACTCTTTGTTAAAGTTGGTCTCTGCTTCCAGGATAGAAGGCACACTATTCCAAGATTCAGGGGGTTTGTGCTGCTGTTTTCAGAGATACTTCTAGGTTTTTGTAAGTTATTAGTTCTTCAAAGGTAGTATGATTTAAGGAGAGGTATGTTAAGTACTCCCCTGGCCTATTCTCTGGTCTGCAAGCCACCATAGGCCTGTTTTTCTGACCTGGAAATATGAATAAGATTTGTTTTAAAGTCTTTGGAAGTAGAGGGGTAGCTAGGTGGTACAGTGGGCCAAGCACTGGCCCTGTATTCAGGAGAAATTGAGTTCAAATGTGGCCTCAGACACTTGATGCTTACTAGATATGTGACCTGGGGCAAGACACTTGACCATCATTGCCCCCCCCCCCCAAAGAAGGAACTGTCTTTGGGGGCAACTAGGTGGTGCAGTAGATAAAGCCCCGGTCCTGGATTCAGGAGGACCTGAGTTTTGTTGTCTTCTGAGTATGTGTTTTTATCTCCCCTGTTATTATAATAACTTTCTATGGAAAGGTTCTATTTTTGTTGTTTACTCATTTGCCCCACCTATTTCTTGACTTTTAATTTTATGAAAAAATTAGACCCTCTTCTGAAGTAGAAGGGACACTATTCTAGGATTATTTGAGTGTATGTGTGTATGTGTGTGTGTTAGTTTTCAAAACTAGTTCTGGGTGGTCTGTAAGTTTTCAGTTCTTCAAATGTCATAAGCTCTAAGGATAACTATGCTTATTAATCTCCTCTTCTATGCTCTTGTGTATAAGCAACAACCAGGACTCTTTTGCACCTAGGAACTGTAACCAGCATCCCTCATTCTCCTGTAGCTCCTCCTTCTCACCCTGGGACTGAGATACTGGATTGTGACCTAGATCTGAGCAAGGACAATGAAACGAAATCTTATACACAATGACAAAAAAGGACCTCTGTAATGTCCTTGTGGTGCATTGTTCAAACTTCTTACCATTAGTAATCTGAGAGTTGCTGAAGCTGCTGCTGCTGATTCAGTAGCCCTAAAGGCCTGCTGCTATTTTATTTCTGAGATGTCAATTGTTGTCCTGTTAGGGCATTGTCTGCACTAAACTGCATTCCATTCTCATGTAGGTGAGACATATTTTTCCTTTTGCACTTCTAAGATGTTATGAACTGTAAAAACTGCTATACCATATAGTTTTGTGGATTTTGATTCTTGATACTTCATTTTCAGGCATTATTATAAATTTGCTTGTGTAAGGTCCAAATTCAATATGAAGAAAGTTAATTGGGCAGCTCTCCATAATATTGGGTGAGGAAGGAGATTAACAGCCTCTTTCAAAAAACCAAACCGGGTTTATTAACAGGAACAAATTTAAAACACAACTAAGTTTAGTAGAATTAGGGACAAAGGAAAAAAGGGAATAGGGGAAGGAAAATAATATTACCTGAAATAACACCAAACAGACTCAGCTTTTCCCAAAGAGCAAAATGGCTGCACCCTGTCTCTCTCCCTCTCCCATGCCAGAATGGAGAATCTCTCCCCTTCTCCTTCCCAGAAAACCACCTCTCTCACAGGAAACAGGGTGGTTACATACACACACAACTTCAAGCTAATTGACTGGCAGCCTTGATTGATGGAATCAACAAGCAGCTATACAAACACCAGCCACCCCAGTTTCTGGATGCTGAAGGTCACCTGACTACCCTCACAAGGATTCCAATCATTATAATTTAGCCAGGTCCATGTAGGCATCAGGGGGAGGTAGGTGGAGCACTTTATTGGTGTGGAGGCTGTGGTGCCTGATGCCAGCCGGGGCATGTGCTGGGGCTTCTAACTTAAGTCAAAGATGAGGTCAGAGAAACCTCAAATCACAATTAATTCTTTACACTCCCGCCTTTGTTTCATCAAGAAACATGGGGTGTTTCCTTGATGAAACACTTGGAAGGGAATTTGACAAGAGCTTAGATAATTCCCTTAATTTTAACCACTATCTTGGCTCTGCACAAACAAGAAAGAAATTATTAAAATTAATAAATTTTTCAAAAAATTATATATGATAGAACTCTAGAGAAATTTGAATGGGAATAGAAATATATCTTGTCCTCACCATTACAATGCATTTATACAAAAATTTACCATGTACTAGAACATTAAAGTCTCACAACTAAATGTAGAAAAGCAAAAATATTAAATGCATCATCTTCGAGATATAATTCAATTAAAATTTCATTAAATAAAGGGCCATGAAAAAATGGAGTAGAAATTAATTGGAAATAAATAATCAAATCCTCAGGAATGAGTGGGCCAAAGAACAAATCAGTGAAGCCATAAATAATTTCATCAAGGAAAATGTCAAAAATGATCAACATGAGTGAATTTATGTGATGAAATAAATCAAAGCAGATCTTAATGGAAAATGTATATCTCTAAACTATTTCATCATCTAAATAGAGAAAGAGCAGATCAATGAACTGGTCATGCAACTAAATACTAGAAAAAAAAGAATAAATTTAAAATCCAAAATTAAACACCAAAATGGAAATCAAAGGAGAAATAAATAAAATTTAATGTAAGGAAACTATTAATCTGGTAAATAAAACTAGAAGCTAGTTTCATGAAAAAAATAGATAATCATTCATTTGATTTATAAAATGAAAGAATAAAACCCAATTATCAGTCAAAAAATGGTAATTCATTGCAAATTAAGAGGAAATTAAAGAAATTATTAGGAGCTATTTTACCAAATTATATGCCAATAAATATCACAATCTAAGTGAAATGAAGGAATATTTACAACAATATATATTTTAATTGCTCAGATGGATAGAATATGAAATCAGATAATTAAATCTCTATTAGAAAAAGCAATTGAATAGACCATTGATGAGTTCTCAAAGAAAAAATAAAACCCCAAGATCCAGATGCTTTCACAAGTGAATTGTACCAAGTGTTTCAAGAATAATTATTTCTAATATAAAATAAACTGTTTGGGAGGAAAATATGCAAGGAAGGAAACCTATCAAATTCATTTCATGATATAAATGTGGTGCTTATACCTAAACCAGGGAGAACAAAAAGAAAAGTATAGACTGATTCTCCTCTGCAATATTGCTTTAAAATTTTATGCAAAATTTTAGCAATGAGCTTCTAATGCTGTACCATAAAGATCTTATCCAATAAACAGGTGGGATTTATAATTAGGAATGTAGAGCTGGCTCAATATTACGAAAAAATTATCATAATTGACAATATCAACAACAAAACCAACACAAATTGTATGATTATCCCAATAGATGCAGAAAGAGCTTTTGATAAAATATAACACAAATTCATATTAAAAACAGTAGAAAATATACAAGTAGATGAAACTTTAATTAAAATAGCAAAGTATTAATCTAAAAGCACTAGAAAACATCATCTGCAATGGGAATAGCTTGAAGCCTTCCCAATATGATAAGGGATGAAGCAAGGATGGCCATCTTCACCACAATTCAATATACTACTAGAAATGTGAGCTATATAAAAAATAGAAGATACATAATTTGAAGGAACTAGAATAGACAATAAGGAAAGAGAACTAAGTTCTTTGCAGATGATGTGATGGTACATTTATAAAATCCTAGAGACAACTAAAAATCTTTAGTTGTTGCAGGATATAAAATAAGCCCATATAATTAGCATTTGTATATATTACCAGCAATGTCCTGCAGAAAAAAAATGAAAGCGACATTCTACTTAAAATAACTGCAGACAACGTAGAATACTTAGGAATCTACCTGCCAAAACAAAACCAAAAAGTATAGCCATACAATTATAAAACACTTCATACAAATAAAGACAGATCTAAAGAATTGGGAAACTTATTGATTGCTCACAGGTAGGGCCAAGCAATAAAATAAAAATGACAATTCTACCTAAATTAATTTAGCTATTCAGTGTCATATCAATCAAACTACTATAAACTACTACATTGTAAGAGGGAGGAAAAAAACCAGGGAATAGCTAGGTGGCACAGTAAATAAAGCACCAGCCCTGGATTCAGGAAGACCTCAGTTCAAATCTGGCCTCAGACACTTGACACTTACTAGTTGTGTGACCTTGGACAAGTCACTTACTTCTCATTGCCCCAGCGGGGGAGAAAAAGCAAGGAAAAAAAGAAAAAGAAAAAAGCAAAGAAAAAAAAGGAAAAACAGTAACAAAATTAATCCAGAAGAAAAAAAAATGGTGAAGATAAAGGGAATCACTGAAAAAAAATGTGAAGAAATATAGTCTAGCCATACCAGATATTAAACTGTATTACAAAATGGAATATATCAAAGCAATTGTGTATTGCTTTAAAAAAGAGTGGTGGATCAGTAGAATAGATTGGGTATACAATATACAGTAGGAAAAGCCAGAGTAATGTATTTTTTGTTTGTTTGTTTTCTTTTTCTTTTTTCTTTCCTTCTTTTTTTTCAAACCTAGGATCCAATCTCATGGAACAAATATGTACCATTTGAAAAAAAAAAACTGCTGGGAAAATTAGAAAAAAATATTTGTCAAAACTACATATAGCCCATCCTTTCACACAGTATACCAAGATAAGATCAAATTTAGTACATGATTTAGACATAAAGGATGATACTATCATGAAGTTTGGAAATCATATAATACTTTAACTTTCATATATATGGCTAAGGGAATAATTTCTGACCAAATATGAGATCAAGGGCATTACAAAATGTAAAATATATAGTTCTGATTCAATTTAATTTAAAATATGAAAACCAATGCAGCCAATATTAAAAGGAAAGTAGAAAACAGGGGGAAAATGATATACTATGTCTCTGAGAAACACCTCATTTATTTTTTTTCCATCTTAATAGTCTTTTGTTTTTTCCAATTACATGTAAATATATGTTTTCAGAATTCATTTCTGTAAGATTTTTTGCAAATTTCTCTCCCTCCCTTTCTTCCTCCCTCCCTAATAGAGTAAGCAATCTGATATATATTATACAGTATAATACTGTTAAACATATTTCCACATTAATCATATTGTGAAAGAAGAATCAGAACAAAAGGGAAAAACCAAGAGAAAGAAGAAAATGAAAATAGTGTGCTTTGATCTGCATTGACTCCATAATTCTTTTCCTAGATGTGGGGAATATTTTCCATCATGAGACTTTGGGAATTGTAGAGGCCTGTTTCTAAAATATATAGAGAACTGAGTCAAATTATACAAAGAATACAAGTCATTCCACAGTTGACAAATGGTCACAACATATGAACATAAGTTTTTCAGAACAAGAAATCAAAGATATCTATAGCCATATGAAATATATTCTAAATAACTATTAATTAGGTAATTCAAATTAAAACAATTCTGAGCTACCACATCATACATATTAGATTAGCAGATATGAAAGAAATAGAAAATTACAAATTTGGGAAGGGATGTGGGAAAATTGAAACACTAAGGTACAATTGGTAGAGTGGAGAACTAGTTCAAGCATTCTGGAAAGCAATTTGGAACTAAGCCTAAAGGGCTATAAATCTTTGTATGCCCTTTGACCCAATAATAACACTACTAGGTCTGTATCCTCCTAATTTTTTAAAACCACCTATACATACAAAAATATGCATAATAATTCTTTTCGTGGTGGCAAAGAATCGGAACTTAAGGGGATGCCTATCAATTGGGGAATTGCTGAAAAAGTTGTGAGTATATGATTGCGGTGGGGTACTATTATGCTAAATAAATGATGAACAAGTTGCTCTCAGGAAAAGCTGGAAAGACTTAATATGTATTTAGGTAAAGCAGAGTGAGCACAAGCAGAAAATCATTGTACCCAGTAACAGTAGTATGACTTAGCTATTCTCAACAGTACAGTGATCCATGATAATTCTGAAGCACTTATTATGATGAAAAATACTATCCACACTCAAAGAAAGAAATGATGGAGTCTGAATGCAAATTGAAGCATACTTTTTTGTTTTGTTTTGTTTTGTTTGTTTTGTTTGTTTTTTTAGTGAGGCAATTGGGGTTAAGTGACTTGCCCAGGGTCATACAGCTAGTAAGTGTTAAGTGTCTGAGGCCGGATTTGAACTCAGGTACTCCTGACTCCAGGCCTGGTGCTCTATCCACTGCGCCATCTAGCTGCCCCTGAAGCATACTTTAAAAAAAAATTCTTTTCTTTTTGTTGGTCTGTGTTTTTTTTTACAACATGACTAATATTTTGCATGACTATAGATGGATAACATATATCAAATTGCTTGCTTTCTCAAAAAACAGTTAGTGAAGAGAGAGAGAGAATTTGGAACTCAAATTTAGAAAAAACTTATACATAATTGGAAGAAGCAACTTAAAATTGTAATTTATAAATTAATAAATTGGTTATTTAAAATAATACTTTTTCACTTGGTTTATTCTTTTCCATGTTTTTGTCTTTTAATCTGTTTCATCTTTCACAACTGTGACTAATATGAAAATATGTTTTACTTAATACAACATGTGTAACTATATCAAACTTCCTATCATTTTAGGAAGAGGGGAGGTGAGGGAAAAAGAAAAATTTAGAACTCAAAATCTTCAAAAATGAATGCTAAAAATTGTCTTGACATATACGTGTAAAGAATTAAATGTTATTAAAAGTTTAAAATTATTTATTAGAAGCAGCAGAATATGGTATCAAAAGCACTGCGGAGTAGGAAAAGTGCATTTGGCATGGGCTCAGGTGATCTGCTTTTAAATTCTTATGTAACCATGGGCTTCAGTCAATGAAGCAATCAGCAAGTTTTCATTTATTATATTTGTTACTATGTAATAAAGACTATGCTAGGTTCTGAAGATACAAATGCCAATTATTATTTTTCCTATTTGAAAAAGTCAAATAATTTGTGTTCTCAGAAATTCATTTTTTTAATCTACAATATGGAGATCATATTATATGCAAACCCTATTTCCCAAAATGGTTGTAAGGGAAATAAACAATTAAAAATATTAGTAATTTTCTAGTTATATCCAAGAATGGAAGAGAAACTTTATTTGAAATATAAAAGTTATGTAGTCACTATAAATATGTATTTTATTGTGGAATAAAGATAAATTGACAGATTTCATCTCAACATCAATTAATTGATAAGATTATATCACTTTATTAGCCCTGATTCTATGCTCAACTAGCCTAATTCCTAATTTGCTTTTCCAGGTAGGCTGATATAGTGGCTATAAAACCTATAAATATTATAAAATTTTCCACCATTCTAAATTATTAAATGGACCTTTGCATTTTCCTTTTATACCTTGTATTTAGGAAGTAGATCAGGAAAATAAAACAAAACAACAAAGTACAAAAGAGTTGTGGCAAAACAGTCCTTCAATTTTCTGAATTGCATTTTCTTACAAGTACAAGAAAGGCATGAACTTGATTATTATGTCAGTGTGTAAGACACATTGGCAGAGAATACTTATGTCCAAGGCTTAAACTCATGTCTTACCATTGTGATTCCTATTCTGTCTTTGTATATTCCTCATGGATTTCCCTTTGGATTAAGCTGCCTGGTGTTCACCAAATATTAGTACCTTTTTAGAGTTAAAATAGCTCTAATGGGGTGTACTGTCTAAAACTAATTTGCCACTCCAGTGGTTTTCCTTCACTATATATCTATGGCTGTTTGTCCTTCTTTTTCTCCTTCCAACTGCATATATTGTCCCCTAGTGCTTAAGTATCCCTAATTCTATGATCAACATGGGAAGCCTGTGGGTGTGACAGTTTCTCTAGACTAATTCCATTCATCCCACTTTTGCTGCCTTCATCTATAGATACAAGGATCTGATACCTCAAAGCTCTACCAAGCCTGAACCCTTAATTATTTGACTGGTGTGTGGCTAAACTGCTGAACAACTTCAATTTCTCCAGCTATTTATAGTCTTCATGGGAATGGTTAGTTTGTATGATCAATCATGCTATTCCATTCTTGACTGAATTATAGGGTAGTTGGCACTCAAAAAATGGATCACAGGGCATAAATATAAGTTATACAAAAAACTAATAATGTTTATTGATTGATTATTGATTGAGGCTTAGATTACACATCCCCTCACTTGCAATAGCATGGCAGTAATCCTGGGTTTTTAAACCCAAGATGAAACTTATAGAATCTATGCTAGGAGAAGACTGGCTTTACCATGTGCTATGAATGAATAATGGATCTGTATATAAATTTGCAAGTGGAGAACATCTTTGGGTCTATGTTGAAATGATCTAAGCATAGGTGCTTGCCAAAAATAAGATAAAATAAAAGTCACTTATCTTTGTGTGTGTGCATATGTACACACACACATATATATTTATACACACACATATATACATATACATATATATGTTAAATCATTTCAACATAAACCCAATGATGAGGAAATAAGTCATTTCCAGTTTTCCACACATGTGAATGATAGGGTATCTAGCTCAAATGCAAGCATTCAGCATAAGAAAATATGTATTGATACCTAATGAATTTTTTTTCATATTGCCCAGAAAATACCAAAAAGGAAATTTCAAAGGAATCAAAAAATCTCCTTAAAAATGCTAAAAATCTATAAAGTACTTTACTGGAACTATCAAATGAGAATGATTCATCATTTTCTTTTCCCCTCAATACTACTTTACCTAGATAAAACACCAACAATAGAAGAACAATTATATCAGTTAAATTATAATTCAGGAATCTGAGTAGAGTTTGGGTCAGGAAAGGAGAGCAATAGTACAAGGGGAAGGACTCCCGTGGCATGACAACTTCAGGCAAAATAAATTTTTAGCAACCTTCTTCTGAAATGTTAAAAAATAAATTAATCAGCATTACAGAAAGGTAAAAAGCAACTTAACACAACTTTGTTAATGGATCAAATTCACCCAGAATATGAAAGAGAATTAAGTACTTAATTTCAAAGCTGAAGCAAACATTTTGAAATAAATAAGCCACTTTAAAAATTAACAAGAAACACAAAATACAAGGCTTAGCCGAAGGGTTGAAACAAAGGACATTATCTTCAAATAAATTATAAATAAATAAATAAAGGCAGAGAAATCAAGAAAGTAATACCTAATGAAAAAGTTTCTTATCTTTATAGACTTAGAGATGAAGTTATTCTATCAAAAACCCCTACAATGAATAATATTTTCACAAAAATAGAGAAATAAAGCCTCCTATTGACTTTTGGTGTTCTGATGGAAACCAGAGAAGCATAAAGTATAAAAATGTGGATCAATGTCACTAATGATCACCGACAAAAATATTTCATAAAATAATTGTAAAGATGCCTACAGTTATGAAAAAGAACTCAATTCGATTTATGCTATAAGTGTAATGCTTAAGAGATAGGAAAAATTTACATAATTAATCATATTATTAGCCTAAAAAGAGCAAAACCATAGCTCTATCTCAATGGGTAGAAGAATGTCTTCAAAATGTAGCACATACATGTAAAAATAATGAAAAGACTTAATTTGAACAAAACCAGGTATCTAAAAATAAAGGCTAGCTTTAAATGTAAAGAAAAAAAAATAACAGTGGCTTTCCAAATTTATCTGTGAATTTTTACTGCATTCACTATTAATTAACATAATGCTCTAAGGGTTTTGTCAAGTGTTCAAGAGAAGATGAGAACTTCTTTTATGAGGGATGCTGATTCCTTTTCAGGGCTTATCTGCCTTTGGGATTGACTTGGAGTCCTGTTTTCACCTATGGCTCAAAGAAATTTTAGTATGTTCAGCAGGTATCCCCTACTAAACTGTCATAGCAGATGTGCTAAATCAGGTTAAGGCTAATAAATGGGCCTCAAACCCATCACTAACTTAGGGTGGTGCTTACCCCAAGAATATGAAAACTACTCCAGCAGGATAGGTAGATATTTTAACATTTTCTTACAGTGAGTATGAAGGTAGTGGAAGCAGGCACTGTGGAGCACGTAGGGCTTGGTCAGACACTGAGGACACCAAAATCATCTACTGCATCCAGAGTTATAACCAGTGATCTTGACTTTTGTTGTTTCCATTGGACTCTGATGACTCTGAAAGAGAGAATGAGGCTGATGACTTCTTACAACTTTGCCTCACTTAAAATCAATTTACACACGAGTCAAAAGGTATCACCTATACCATTTTACTATTTCATTATATTATTATTTTTCATTCAATAATTTTAAATCTTATTATTTTAATATTCAGTTATTTATTATTTTACTATCTTACTATTTTACCTACGAGTATTCATGTGGCAATAGCTTAGTGGAAAAGTAGCAGATAACAATACACCAGGAACTGTAGTCACAACCCTCCCCACAGGCAAACTATGCCATAGAGCCATCTTATGTTACTGAAGCTGCAGTGGGATTTGGCAGGCACTGGGTGCCTGAGCAGCCTTATATAGGACCCTACGGCTCACTTCGTGATATGAGGAAGGGCTTAGAAAAAAGTACCCTAAAATTGTCTGCTTTACCTAGTCCTGGTCCACTTATCATTTTATGCAGAGATACCACACAGAAGTTGAAAAACACACACACACACACACACGCAAATGCCAAAAATTTGTGAAGATGATTTTACTCACCCTTAGTACATGGAATGTGCACATGTTTATGGACGACAAGAAATTTAGTAGAACTGAAAGATGAACAGCTCTTGTGAGAGAATTCAGCCAGAATCATGTCCAAATTGTATCCCTGAAATAAACAAGGCTGGTAAATGAAATCCAACTTACAAAAGTCAGAGCTGTGTACTCATTTTTCTGGAATGTCTGCAGTGATGAGGAGCACCTTGAAGCTGATACAGGTTTTTTAATCAAAACTAATCTAGGCATTTGTATGCCTCCCAAAATGAGTGAATAATAGGTTTGTAACAATGCAATTGATTCTTCTAGGAAAGTGTCATGACACCATCATCAGGAGGTATGCTCCCACCATAATTAACCCTGAAGAAGTCAAAGAAAAAAATTTATGAAGACCTAGGGGCCCTTATCAAGAATGTGCCAAAAGAAGACAAGCTTGTAATTCTGGATAACTTTAAAATAGACACAGTATATCAGATATAGCAGGGAGTCCTAGGGAGGAATGAAGTCAGAAATAGCAACATTAACAGTCACTTAATATTAAACACTTGTGCATCTCATAACCTCATCAAAAATACTGTCTTGTGTTTACCTAAATATAGGAAAACTTTATGTATGTAACTTCCCCAAAACATTGGCATTTAAAAGACTATATCACTGTAAGGAGACAAGATAGACAGGATGTGAAAATGATGACAACAATGCGTGATACAGACTTCAGGACAGATCACAGAATTATCTGCTCCAAGCTAAAGAAGAGAACCACAAGCTGTGGCAATATTCCTGCCAGAGTGCTTCTTAATTCTCCTGGAAGATTACCACATAGCCAAGAACCAATGTGGTTTCAGAAAGGGTTGAGGAATAGTCAACATAATATTTGCTGCCAAAGAACTCCAGAAGAAATGGCAGGAGCAGAATACACAATGGTCATTGATCTAACCAAGGCCTTTTACACTATCAATCACAAGGGCCTGTGGAAGATGGCAGGAAAATTTAGTTGCTCAGAGAAGTTCATCTGTATTGTATGCCAGTTTCAAGATAGATTCTGGATAATGGATGTACTTTCCCTGTCACCAGGGCTGTTTACTTGTTCCTAGGATTTTAAAATTATGTTTCACCAATATTGTCAGTTGTCTTAAATGAGGATGAAAATGACATCAAGGTCAACTGTCACAATGATGTTAACTCAAAATGTTTGAACTCAAAAAGGCTACAAGCCAAGACTGAAGTGGAGGGAGAATTAGTATGTGATCTTTTGTTCACAGATGATTTTTCATTCAATTAAACCTGAGACTGAGATGAAATGAAGTATGGGTTGATTGTTTTCAGTTTGTGATAATTTTAGAATGAAAATTTACACCATTAAAACACAGGTTTTCCACCAGCCAGCACTATATCTTCCATACATAGAAGCATTGGTTACAGCCAATGAAGAAATTCTGAATGCTATTAAATTTACTTACCATGGCAATATAATTTCTAGGGATGTACATAGAGATGCTAAGGCTGATGCATGCATTCCCATAGCTAGCCCAGAGTTTGTGAGGTTTTGAAAGAAAGTATGTGAGAAAAGATGCATCAGACTACATACCAAACTGATGTCTAAAGAGCTGTTGTGTTGACATTATTGTTATATGGCTATGAAACCTGGAGAGTGTACCAGCTCCATGCCAGAAAATTGAACTATTTCCTTTTGAATTGTCTTAGGAAGATCTCATGGCAAGATAAGGTACTGGATACTTACTTAGTTCCTTTCTCATGCTGAACTGCTATACATTCAAATACATTTTTAGTGCAAATATCTAAAGTAATACTTTATGGAGAACTCATCCAAGTCAGATATTCACATATTGGTCAGAAGAAGCAATTCAAGGACATTCTCAATGTCTCTCAAGAAATTTGGTATCAGTTGTGAGACAGGGCAAACACTGGGGCAGGATCATCCAGCATAGTATGCTGCACCAAAGGTGCTATGCTCTATTAGCAAAGTGGAATTGTTGTAGCTCAAAAGAAATGTGACATACATAAATTCAGAGACATCTCTCTCCCAAATGATCATATGAGCTATTTGTACTTAACCTGGGTAGAGCCTTCTGAGCTAGTATTATTTTGATCAGCCACAGCAATACACACTATATATCAAACCCCAAAATTGTAATGTCATTTTGGTCCTCCTTGAGCACAAAGTACTAATAACAACATAACCATGAGATAAAAAGGGAAAATAAGTAATAGGTATAAGCAGAAGAAATAAAACATATCTATATGTGGAATATTTGTAGCTTTAGTAAATAGTAGGATATAAGATAAATCCATTGAATTCATGAGCCTTTCTACATTTTACTAACCAAAAAAGTAAGTTTCAGAAAAAATCCCATTTGAAATGAGTGAAATGTATTACTTATGAGTGACATATGCCAAGATACATGTAGATCTTATGTAAATACAACTAATAAATAATTTCATGAAAATAAAGAGAAATATTTATGTGTATACTACAAAACAGTTCACAAAATATATAGAATACCTTACTAAACTCCTTTGACATAAAAAATGAGTTATTAAAGGGAAAAGAAAAATTATATGAAATCATTACATAAAATATTGGAGATCTACAACAATATATTAAAATGATTCATCATGATGAAGCTGAGTGTTTTTCAACAATGTAGAGATCATACACAGTGGAGCATATAATAATAATTACATAAAGCATGTGAATATAACAAAAAAGATAATAGGTAAAGAATATGTCTTAAGATACTAAATTTTTGTTAAAGACATTTCATGAAAACTATAAGGATAAAATTACATTCCCTTACTATGGTCAAAAAATATCTACTAAAAATTAAAAGTGATATAGATAGGTAGATTATAGATGATAGATAGATAGATAGATAGATAGATAGATAGATAGATAGATAGATAGATAGATAGATAGATAGATAGAGATAGAAAAACAGATGATAGAGAGATACTGTTGTTGTTGTTGTTGTTGTTGTTGCTGTTGTGTTGTTTGAGTTATATCTGACTCTTGGACTCCATTATAGGGTTTTCTTTCCCAAAATACTGAAGTAGTTTGACATTTCTTCAGCTCATTTTACAAATGAGGAACCTAGAACAAACAGGGTTAGATGACATGTCCAGTGTGACACAGCTAATCAGTGCCTGAGGTAGGATTTGAACTCAAATGCTCCTGATGCCAGGCCTGGTGCTTTCTTTACTGGACCATCTAGCTGCAAGGTACTACACACACACACACACACACACACACACACACACACACACACACACACATGTATATATGTTTGTATATTTGTATGTATGCATTTACATATACAAACATAGACATATATGTACATATACACACACAAATATGAAACAAGAGGCTTTTAAAAATACATACATACATAGGGCAGAACCTGAACTCACATTGTCTTGGCTTTGAGACTCCATCTCTATCCAATATATTATGCTGCTTCCAACTTTTGTGAGAATGTTTTACATGTGTTTTCATGCACAGAGGTTCTTAATCTTGAGATGATTAACTTCTTTTAAAATAAATCATAAAGGACAGCTAGGTGGCACAGTGGATAGAGCACCAACCCTGGAGTCAGGAGTACCTAAGTTCAAATTTGGCCTCAGACACTTAACACTTACTAGCTGTGTGACCCTGGGAAAGTCACTTAACCCCAATTGCCTCACTAAAACAAAACCCCAAAAAACAAAAAAACAAAAACAAAACAAACAAAAAAACAAAAATAAGAAAATAAATTATAGATGATAAATAAATTATATTTCAGTTTAATTAATTAATTTATTAAATATATATTAGTTTCCTTTATAGTCATACATTTCATTTAATGTGTTTTAAAATGCTATCCTGAGAAGACTTCACTGGACAGTCAAAGTGGGTCCTAATACAAAATTGTCTCAGAAACTCTGAGTCTGAAGATCTTTGATGAAAATTTGGGAAGGAATCATAAGCCTTTTACAGATAATTGTCTATATCAGAAATATATCTATTGGGGAACTGCTATTCATTTCATATTTATATATGTTAGTTTCCAAACAATTTGAGAAATTTGATACATTTTTTTGCATTCAACTATTTCATTTCTTATTATAAATTCAGTAATATTCTCTGTCCAGAAACTTTTCGGTTTCAATCAAAGTTATTTATTTTGTCTTTTATACTTGCTTCTGTTAAGAATATATGTCTTCATTATAACTTTGAGATGTGTATGATGTTTTGATTCTATTTTTAAAAAATATGATCTTTGATATTAGGGTCATGTATTCATTTAGAATGTATTGTAACCTAATTTCTTCCAAATTTTTTTCAGTTTGTCCAGCAATCTTTTATCAAATAAGGAGATTTTTTTTCACTAGGTAATTTAAAATTTTCACTTTATCAAAATTTATCAAACACATTTGAGTTTCATTATTTCACAATCTCCCTTATCATTCTATTTTATTGATCTATTTAACAAATGCCAGGTGGTTTTTATGACTACTACCTTAGAATATAGTTTGAGGCCTGTAAGTACTATTCCACTTAACCCTATTTTGATATTATAAATCATTTTTTTAAACATTAATTCTGCTTTGTGCTTTGGGTGCTTGATTCCCAGATATTTTGTGCATTTTAGTTACTTGGTAAAGGGTTTCCCATGCTTATTATTGCTTCTTGTGTTCTCTTCTTATTATATAGAAATGTCAAATTTTGAAAATTTCTTTTGTAACCTGAAACATCACTAAAAAGAATAATTTCATTAATGAGTATCTTTGATTGTTCCTTGATGTTTTCCAAACAAAACATAATATCATTAGTAAACAGGGAAAGTTTTATCTTCTCTTTACATATGATTTATTCCTTTAATTTTTTCTATTGTCTTATGCAGCTACTAGCATTTCTAGAAGTATGTAAAATCATTATAGGGACATTGAGCATCCTTTTTTCACTCCTGTCTTTATTAGGAAAGGTTCTGGTAAATAATATACAATATAAAGATCCATTGTATATGATGTTTGTTTTTTGTTTTAGACATATACTTTTTCTTATATTAAAAAATGTCCCTCTATGTATATGCTTTATAGGATTTTTAGCATAAAAGTGTGTTGTACTTGGTCAAAGATTTTTTTCTTTATTGATTGAGATGATCATATTGTTTTGGATCTTTTAGTTTTTAATATAGTTAATTATCTTGATTTTTTCTTGTTATTGAACCATCCTTGAATCCCTGGTATACATCCCACTTGACCATAACAAATGATTTCCTGGATAAATCATTATAGTTTGATAGGATTACTTTTTAAACGTCTCAGTCATCTTACATGTATTTTTCTAAGACGGACAAAGGAAAAATAAATATTAAAAACAACCCCTCAAGAAAGAATATAGGAACACCAACAGATGGGATTTTCATAATTGGTCTGTAAACTATATATAAGCTATGAAGAAACACAAAAGATTGAAATTCATCTCCTTTGTTAATATGAAACTCTACAATTAACTGATGATAAAATGTTCTCACCATCAGTTTTATCAGTCATAATAACTTAAACACAAGGAGCATATAGAGTTCTTGATCATCCATGGGCTTGACAAAATCACATAGTTGGGCATGTAAGGAAAGATATAGTACAGAGTCAGAATGTAATTACACACGAAATCCCTTCTACAGCTTACATTGTCTGGAGGTCAAGGAATCATAAGCATGGTAAATCCCATGGCCAGTAACAACACAGGAACAAATATTCATGTTATTTCACAAAGCAATTGAGAAAACTGTTAATACATATACACATGGATTGGATAAGTGTAACTTATTTATCTCTTCTCTCAATCCCCCACCTTAAGATGGAACCAATGAAACAATAAGTATTTAAGGGAAGAATCATAAGACACAGTGTTGTTAAGTTCCATTTGAATTCAACCAACAATATGTTGACAAAGAAATATTAAATAAAGTGTTTATAGAAATGGAAGGATTTATGATAGCAATGCAGTGGTGTCACCACCAACAGAAATTATAAAATGGTTATTGTTAAAGAACTTACACTTATTTTTCAATAACAATTATTCAGTATAGTACAAAGAAATGTGCCAGAAAATCCCTGAAGGGAGCAACTACTTACTGTGTGCTCAGTACCAAAAAAGACATGATCAGGTTATCAAAATATTAAAAAAAAGCTTACATATTTTTCAAAATAATAATGATAAAACTCCATACTACAAATACAAACCTCCATATTGATTTGATAATTCAATACATACATTTTAATGAGAGCAGACCATTATTATAGATAGAGTTATAGATACAACATTGATTCCTAAATTTTTTTTAAATCATAGGTAACACCATAGCAAATATCCATATATTTAAACTTATATAGAAATATATTTTTTCAAAATATAGAGAATCAATAGAATATGGTAAAATCCTGTGTACACAAGATGAGCCACATGTCATTTCTATTTTCCTTTTTGGAATTATATACAAGATGCTTTCTCTTAGCCTACAAGAGATAAAACAGGATCTTTACACTTGAATACAATCACAAAATTGTTATTTTACTCAACTCTACAGTAATAGACAAAATAGTAAATGAAAACATGATTTTAGCATAATATGACTTGTCATAGGACAATTTCTACCTAAACTCCCTCAAAAAAATGATGAAAAGAATACGATGATTACAAATACTCTTGGGCAAATGCTTAAAAATTCCTGGGCATTGGTTTCCTAATTTGTAAAATGAAGGAGTTGAACTGCATGACCTCTGAGGCCCCTTCATCTTTATATCAAAATTTATATTAAAAGAGCAATAGCCAGGCTAAATAGATCACATTTACATTTTGCCTTAAACTTTAGAGTGTTTTTTTACATGAATTTTCAGTTTCAAATATCAAACCTCATGGCGACTTCTAAAACTTCTGCAAAATAAAGATTCCATTTGAATAACCATACTGTCGAAACAAACTATAATCTTTGTGCTTTACAAAGTATACAAAGTTTTCTCTATAGATGAGGTGGAGGTTTTGAATTCAGCATCAATTGAGTAAATAAATGGTTCTTAAAGGGAAGAAAAAGAAATCTATGAATTTGTACATATGTCACAAGAATCTTACTGGCTGTCTCATCAAATTTTTAAAAAATCACTCATTGTTTGATTCACCAAGCATTTACTAGCACCTACTTTAAGCCAGGCACTATGGAAGCCACAAGTAGCAAAACAAAACAAACAAAATCAAAAACCTCACCTTTTGAGAAGTTACATTCAATTGTACAAAATTAGCATTGCATTATAAAAATATTAAAAACATTATTTCAAATGGCTGTTTTTAGTGACAAAGTTCTTAAGTCTACTTTACTCGTATTATTCACTAGTGATTGACTTTTAATATTTTGTATTCATCTCTTTCTCTATCCTAGATTATAGTCAGAAACTGCACTCAACACTCCACAAGTTCTTTTATTCTTGATTCTTCTTTATGTGTGATAAATATATTCACATTCTTCATCTCCTCCTTCCACACATTTTTTCTTCTAAAAAACATTTTGATTGCTTTTCTCCAACTTCAAGATACATGTAAATCCAATAGTCTGTAATTCAAAGAATAATAATAATGTGCTTTACCCTGTTGAGGCCTACACTAAGTGTAAATCAAATGACACTTCTAGTTTGTTTGTTTTGTTATATCTTTATAGTATTTACTTAGACTCAGAGACAAGTCATTCATAACTAGATATTTCTTTGGTTTTACATTGGGTATTTCCTGGTAAATTTACATATACAAAAACTTGATCTTGCTACTATGAATTTCTTAAATTCTTTTATTGACTTCTGTTAAGATATTTTGTCATTAAGGCATATGATCACTTTAGCATTTGGAGATGATTTAAGGATGATGCATAATTCCTTGTGATTTTTAATATACTGAGTTCTAACTTTTAATTTTTTAACTTCTATTGAAAATCTGTATGATTATATTGGTACAGTATAAGTATAAAATATTTTCTTCTTGAATGCTCTCAAAAAATAATTGTTTCCACCAAGCATTGGAAATTGATGACAAGGTGTCTAACCAATTTGAGTCTATGGTTCATTCTCAGGATGTGCATACTGTGGATTTTTTTTCTTCTGTCTCTCTATTACTTTAAATAATTTTCAAAATTTTCCAGAATAATTTCTTAAATAATTCTGGTAAAACATTCTTCATATGTTTATGCCTTCTGCTAATCCTTATTTTCTCTCTGAGTTCCATTGCATAATTATATTATCTTTGCTTGTGGAATTATCAAGTACTTATCCAGTTGTGTTGATTGTGTAAAAATTTTGTTCTTTGTTTTTCTACTTCTGCCCTTTTGGCTCCAATAAAAATAAGTTGTTAGTGAATTAGTTGTTTCAATTATATTTTCTATTGATATTTCCAAGTTGTTAGAATTATGTAGCATTTAGTCTTGTAATTTCTTTACCAGTGTAAGACAATAATAAATTTATTTCAGGAAGACTGAATAGCTGAATAGTTTTCTTGGAAACAGTTTTAGTATTAATTATGAGACATCTGGCTTTTTTAAACAATCATTGTTTATTCATGTATGTATGTATGTATGTATTTATTTAGACCATTCTTTTTATTATTTAGGGTTCCAAATTTTCTCCCACCCTCCACCTCCTCTACACCACACTGAGTATATAAGCAATATGCTATCAATTATGTATTTGGAATCATGCAAACATTAACATATTAGCCATATTCCAAAGAAAAAAAACAAGAAAAATAAAGTGAGAAAATTATACTTCAATTGGCACTCATTATTTTTCAGTTCTTTCTGTAGAGGTGGATAGCATTTTTTCATCATCAGTCTTTTGGAATTATCTCTGATCCTTGTCTTGCTCAGAGTAACCAAGTCTTTAACAGTTGATCATCATCATAGTACTGCTGTTACTGAGAACAATGATATCATGTTTTTGCTCACTTCAATTTGTATCAGTTCATATAGGATTTGCAATGTTTTTTTGTGAAGCATCCCCCTCATCATTTCCCAAAGCACACTAGTACTCCATCATAATCATATGCTACAACTTGTTCAGCCATTCCCTATTTAATGAATATTTCCTCAATTTCCATTTCTTTGCCACCAAAAATTGCTACCATATATATACTTTTTACAAAGATTTTTTTTCCTTTTCCTTTTATCTGTTTTGTATATGGATTTAGTAGTGGTCTTGATGGATCAGAGAATATGGATAGTTTCATAGCCCATTGGGCATAGATCCCAAGTGTTCTCCAGAATGTTTGGAACAATTCATTAATCCACCAATATTTTGTTAGCGTTCCTATTTTACCTTATCCCCTCCAACATTTAGTACTTCTGATATGTGAAAAGTGTTACTACAAAGTTGTTTTAATTTGCATTTCTCTAATAAATACTTATTTAGAATATTTTATATGATTGTAGATATCTTTCATTTCTTCTTTAAAATGCTTGTTTAAAAATACTTGTTTATATTCTTTGATTATCAATTGGAAAATAGCTCTTATTTTATATAAATTTGACTCAGTTCCTAATATATTTAAGATATGAGGCCTGTAAGACACTTCTTGTAATTTATTTTTTATATCCCTTCATTACCTATTCTACTTTTTTAACGTAAAATTTAGTTACCCTGATTATCTCTTTAAATTGGATCTATTTGAGTTCTGGGGCAGAGCCAAGATGGTGGAGGAAAGGCAGTGAGCTGTCAAACTCATGATACAATTGCTCCATAAAAAACATCCAAATAATTACATAGGACAATTCCTGGAGGAGCAAAATCCACAGAAGAATGTGCCAAAATCATTTTCCAACCAAGGACAGCTTGGAAGGTCTGAAGGAGGGAGATGCTGTGCTGAGAAAGGGCTGGAGCCTAACCCCTACAGTCACACTGACACAGATTCAGTCCCAGGAAGGCCTCACTAGAGAAAGAGAACCTCAGAGCCTTTGAATCAGTTGTAACACCAGTGTCATTTGGAGTTAAGCTCACAGTATGGTGAGAGGGCTGAGCCCTTAGTAAGGGGGAGATTACAAGGGTCTCTGGTGGTGCTGAGGCAGAACTTGGATTTTTCATCCAACCTGGGAACCAGGAGGTAAGCTTGAGTAGCATTGGACCAGGTTGGGGAAGGGCACAGGGTCCTCGTGGCTGAAAACCACAGCACACAAAGCTTGTTGACTAGCAAGTTTGCTTTGGGTCATCTACAGACCAGGGAACAGGCCAGGTGAGTGAAGAACCTGCCCTTCCTTAAATCATACCACCTGAGACCCCCTGAGCAAAATGAGAGTATGATAAAGGTTGTCAAAACATGAACCATTGGATGAAAAACATGAATGTAACAGAAAGTCAGAATGTGAATTGTAGGTATATTTGCCATAAAGAAGGGAGAATAATCAGTGAAGCAGAATTGATGAATGTTTGATGATAGTGATGATGTTTAGATCACTATTATTTAAGAATTTTATATTTAGATTAAAATCACATATAATTTTTTAAGTATATCTATGGAGGCAGCTAAGTGCCACCGTGGATAAAGCACTGGCCCTGGACTCAGAAGGACCTGAATTCAAATCCGACTTCAGACATTTTCTAGCCGTGTGACCCTAGGCAACTCACTTAAGCTTCATTGCACAGCCAAAAAAAAAAAAGAATATCCCAACTCAGGCAGAGCCAAAATGGTCAAGAGAAGCCAGGAAGTTGCCTGAGCTCTCCCAAGTATCCCTCAGAAATAATATTAAATCAAGCCTACTAAAAGACAGAGAGACACAATCTTCCAACTTATATATGATAGACCTCTGGAGAAAATTGAATGGGGATAGAAAAGAATATACTTTTTCTCAGTAGTACATGGTACATGCAGAAAAATTGACAATGTATTAGGGCACCAGAACCTCACAGTCAAATGTAGAAAGGCAGAAATAATTAATGCATCCTTTTCAGATCATGATGCAATAAAAATTTCATGTAATAAAGAACCAGGGAAAGATAGACTGAAAATTAATTGGAAACCAAATAATTTCACCCTAAAGAATGAGTGGGTCAAACAATGAATCATACGTACGATAAATAATTTCATTAAAGAGAATGACAATAATGAGACAGTATATTAAAACTTAAGATATGCAGCCAAAGCCGTTCTTAGGGGAAATTTTATAGATCTAAATGCTTACATGAATAAAATAGAGAAAAAGGAGATCAATGAATTGGGCATGCAACTAAACAAGTTAAAAAAAAAACAAATTAAAAATCCCAGTTAAATTCTAAATTGGAAATTCTGAAAATCAGAGGAGCAATTAATAAAACTGAAAGTAAGAAAACTATAAAATTAATATATAATACTAAGAGCTGGTTATATGGAAAAAAGGAGAAACCTTTTGTTAATTTGATCTAAAAAAATAAAGAAGAAAACCAAATTAGTATTATCAAAAATGGAAGGGGTGAATTCACCACCAATGAAATGTAAATTAAAGCAATATATAGAAGATAGTTTGCCCAACTGTATGCCAATAAATCTGACAGCCTAAATGAAGTAGATGCATATTTACAAAAATATAAACTGCTCAGATTAACAGAAAAAAATTAAAGATCTGATTAGTCCCATTTTAGAAAAAAAATTGAACAAGTCATCAATGAACTTTCTAAGATAAAAAAAAAATACCTAAACCAGGCAAAGCCAAAATATAGAAAGAAAATTATAGACCAATTTCCCTAGTGAATATTGATGCAAATTTTTTAAATAAATTACTAGTAGGGGCAGCTAGATGGCATAGTGGATAAAGCACCAGCCATGGACTCAGGAGGACCTGAGTTCAAAATCGACCTCAGACACTTGACACTAGCTGTGTGACCCTGGGCAAGTCACTTAACCTAATTGACCACAAAAAATTATTAGCAAGGAGACAATTTATTACCAGGATAATACAGTATGACCAGGTGGGATTTATACCAGGAATGCAAGGCTGGTTCAACATTAGGAAAACTATCGACATAATTGACCACATCAATAACAAAACTAACCAAAATCAAATGATCGTATGATAAGATACTTTTATGATTTAAAAAAAAAGAATAAAAAAAAAATCCTGACTGTAGAATACAACTGGCCTGATGCACCACCAGCCAGCTGATCCAGGACCAAGATGCCACATCTGCTGATCTGTGGAGTGGTCAAGGGCCTCCTGATGACTTGCCCAGAGCCACTGTGTACTGTGCTGAGCTGGGCTGTGCTCCCCTTTTGCCCAAGTGGAAGTCTTCTAAATTATCACAGGTTGGAAGATTATATCTCTGTCTTTTTGTAGGTTCTATAGTTCAAGAACCTGTTTAGATGTTGAATTTAATGTCCTTTCTGAGGGAAAATTGGGAGAGATCAGGCAATATCCTATTGTCTCTCTGCCATCTTTGATATTTGAGTTATTTATTTTGAAAAGATGTAATTAATCATTATTTTGGTCACATAAAAGAAAATGTAAAACAAATTAAAAGGCCTGAGAAAACAATATATCTAGCCCCTCAGAACATGTATGATTCTCTTTCAAACTAATACTGCTACAGAAGGAAGGCACAGCCCTTCGATAGGATACAGATATGTCCAAATTTTCTTTCAGTTCTCTTAATATTTTACTGTTTGATTTTGGACAAGTAAAATAATTTTATTTTGCTTGTCTGTGAAGTGATACTAAGAATAGTTGTTCCCCTTGTCATAGGAATGAAGTAAAGAAAAATGAGAAGATACTTTTGGAAGATTCCAAAATACTGGGATGTGTTTTATGAAAAAGCTTACAGTCAGATGGTTATTTTCTCCTTTGTTTTGTAAGTGGTTATTTATATATTCATATATAGCTAATGCAATGTTTTCCAAAAACACACTAATTTGGGTCAATAAAAAGGATATGTTTTAAAGGAGGCTAGCATAACTTCTCAGAGCTAAAGGAAAAAAACGACAAAGAGAAATGAAGTATGAAGAACAGATTATGAAGAGTAACCAAAAAGATTAATACTGTTCACTGTTTTGCAATTTCCACAGGAAATATTTAAGATATTGGTTATAAAACAGAAGAATGACTTTTGTCAAAGATAATTTATGACCAGACATATCTTGTACCTCAAAAAGTAGCCTGGAATGAAACAATACATAAGGGGGGAAGATAAATTCAACTCCCCAATAAGTACTTATGATCTAGTTCTTTAAAAAATTGCTACAAATAATGTTGTACATATGTGTCACTTTCCTCTTTCTTTCATATGTTTGAATTATAGCACTGGTAAGGATATGCCAAACTCAGAGGAAATATATAGTTTAGTATCTGGGGCACTGTTCTAAATCATTTACCAAATTTTTTGGGAAAATCCACAGTTCCACAAATGGTGATTAATATTCCTGTTTTCCCTCAGTTTGGGTTCCTTACGTTGCATTAGCATTTCTTAAGCTTTTTCCACTCATGAACCCTTTTCGCCCAAGAAGTGTTTATGTGATTCCATGTATATAGTTATTTAAAATATGTATAGAAAGTAAACATTTAGGAGACTTCCAGGGCAGAGCCAAGGTAGCTGAGGAAAGGCAATGAGCTCTCAAACTCATGACACAATTGCTCCAAAAAACATACAAATAATGCCATAGGACAATTCCTAGAGGAGCAAAATCCACAGAAGAATATGCTGAAATCATTTTCCAAACAAGGACAGCTTGGAAGGTCAGAAGGAGGGAGCTGATGTGCTAAGACATAAGTGGAGCCCAACCTCGCAGTCACCCTGAAAAAGATTTAGTCCCAGCAAGGCCTCACCAGAGAAAGAGACCCCCCCACCCCCCAGAGTCTCTGAATCAGCTGTAGCATGTGTCACTTAGTACTAAGCTCACAGTCTGGTGAGTGGTCTGAGCCCTTTGTAGGGGGGAGATTACAAGGGTCTCTGCTGGTGCTGAGGCAGAACTTGGGTTTTTCACTCCTGCTGGGAACAAGGAGGTAGGCTTGAGTAGCATTGGTCCAGGTGGGGGAGGGGAACAGTCTCCTCAGAGATGCCACCCACAGCACACAAAGCTGGTTGATTAGCAAGTTGGTCTGGGGTCATCTCCAGACCAGGGAAGTGGCCAGGTGAGTGAAGAACCTGATCTTCCCTAAATCATACCACCTGGGACATCCTCCTAGGAATAGTAAAATTCCAGAACTCTAAGGTCAAAGAGAAAATATTGCAAGCTGCCAAAAAGAAAAAAATTCAAGTACTATGGAGCCCCAGTCAGGATAGCACAAGATCTAGAAGCTTCTACATTAAAGGACTGAGGCCCTGAAATATGGTATTTCAGAGGGCAAAGTAATTGGGATTACAACCAAGAATCACCTATTCAGCAAAACTGAGTATAATCTTTTAGAGCAAAAAATGGGACTTCAATGAAAAAGAAGACTTTCAGGCATTTGTGATTAAAAGACCTCAACTGAATAGAAAATTTGACTTCCAAATAGAAGACCCTAGAGAAGCATAAAAAGGTAAATAGGAAAAAGAAATCATGAGGTATGTTAAAAGATTAAACTCTTTGCATTCCTACATGGGAAGATAATACTTCTGACTCAATAGTATGTAATCTTTTGAATATGTTGCAGACACCTCTTGAAATATTTTAAAATTTTTAATCAATGTTAATAAGGAGTATTGATGTATAGTTTTATTGCTTTTTAAAACTCTTGTGGTTTAGGAATCAAGAATATTTTCCATCACAGAAAATTGGTGGGAAGGCTTTTTTTCCCATTCATTAATTCATTCATTGCCCAGTTTCCATAAGATTGGAATTAGTTTCCATCTAATGCTAGACGTTTTTCTTTGGGAGTTCATTTATGACCATTTGAATTTCCTTTTCTGATATTGCTTAATTTTATTTATCTCTCATTTTGACAAATTAGCTATTGTATATTTGTTATAACTGTTGAACCATTTCATTTAGGGCTTTGTTTTAATGGTAACTAGTTTTCCAAAATAGTCTCCAATAATTTTCATGATTTTTTCTTCATGCATTCTGAAGTTTCCTACGCTATTTTTTTTTTGCAAGGCAATGAGGGGTTAAGTGACTTGCCTAGGGTCACACAGCTAGTATGTGTCAAGTGTCTGAGGCTGGATTTGAACTCAGGTACTCCTGAATTCAGGGCCGATGCTTTATCCACTATGCCACCTAGCTGCCCCCCTACTCTATTTTTTATATTAGTAATATACTTTTCCTCTTTCTTATAACAATCAAATTAGTTAATGCTCTCTATATATTGTTTTATATCTCATTGCTTTATTTATTAATTTATTTTAAATTAAAATTTTAGTCATTTTATTGTTTTTAGAATTTCTACATTGGCATTTGTTATGGGTTTTTATATGTTTGTTTTCTAAGGTGTTTTTTAGTGGCATTCATAGCTCATGGTGTTATTTGTTCTTTAATTTTTGTTGATAAAATCCTTAGAAATATACATTTTCTTCTAAATACTTCTCTTAGTGTATCTCCCCTATATTGATATGTTGTCTCACTGTTATCTTTATCTTCTATATTATCCACATTATCATCAATGCAATTGTTTAATACTTCTTTGGTTTTTCCTTCGACTCATAAATTCCTGAGGGTTACATTATTGTATATTTATATTTTCATTGCATTATTGTCCACAAAGTTATATTTATTATTCCTATGTTTTTATTAGTCTGTTTTATGTGTTTAGTACATGGACTTTTATTGTAAAAGAGACTCAAAAGCAAAATGAATATTATACATATATATGTGTGTCTATAGATATAGATATATATATACACATATGTTTGTATGTATACATTCAATTGATCATTCAGTAATCACCAGAAGTCTATCATGCCTTACTTTGCTAAAATTATCTTTGCTACTTTATTTATTGTTTTTTGTTTATTAATCTAGTGAGTTAAAGAGATACATGTGCTAACATCTGAAAGGCTCAGAATGATATACTTCACTCTTAGAATATTTGGAGGGGCAGCTAGGTGGTGCAGTGGATAGAGCACCGGCCCTGGAGTCAGGAGTACCTGAGTTCAAATCCGGCCTCAGACACTTAACACTTACTAGCTGTGTGACCCTGGGCAAGTCACTTAACTTCAATTGCCTCACCAAAAAAAAAAAAATAGAATATTTGGCATTTTTCCCTGTAATTAGTTTTGGTTTTTCTTTTCATTTTATTTTTAGACACAATGCTATCCATTGAATATGTGTTAAGTATTTATATTGATTCATTGTCTATGGTACCTTTCATCAAAATGTAGAGTGAATATAGGCTCAATAGAGAGAATTTCCTTAACAATCTAAACTGCAAATGGAATTATTGTCTTAAAAAACAATAACACAAAAAGACAAAATTTCCCCTACCAATGTAAATATTAAATGAAGATTTCATAGATACTTTGTGAGGTCTTACATCTTAATTAAGGTGTTAGGCCATCTTTGATATCAGGCTTAAGTATAAAATACTGTGAAATTTTATTTTAAATCAAAACTAAATAATAATTTTAAATAAAACTAATAAGTGTCCAAAATGCTGGTAATTTGAACCTTAAAACTGAATTCACATATGTTATGCCTTTATACGAAGTTAAAAGTTCTGTGTTCCAAATAACTAGCTAAAATGATATGATGTATTCTGAGGAACCCTCAATGTGTATGAAAGTGTTGAATGAAAGGAGAAAATTATATTCATTGATATTTAATTTCTTGGTGTTGCATTATATTCCTGCCAACCTGTGCTGGATGATTGTCAAGTGTGTAGAGGTAAGCTCCAAGTTATTTTGCATTGTTTTTAAAATTATATCCTCCTACATCCTGAACTACATTATTTCAATAACAGTGAAATAATGATCATCTTTAGAAATAATTAGGCACTTATTTAGCATTCAGATGGTATTTTAGACTTTGGATCAACTCAGAGCCTACTACAAAGACTATTCTCAGTATGTATATTAAATAAAATAGCCTATATTCATTCCACATTGGATCAAGATGCATCAAGGCAGATTCTCCTCATTTCAATCACATCCAGGCTTGTGTATCTAAGTAAAATGGGACTTTAGTGTTGATGGAATTAATCTTAATGAGCATAGCAATGAGATAAAGAACTTTGGGAGTTCAGTAAAATATTGGTTTTACAGGAACCATTAATTTATTATCTACCCTAGGGATTTATTTGCTTAGAATTAAATTTCTTCTTTTATGGATAGCTTTACATTGATCATTGTTTGTTACAAAGTATTTGTCAAGGTTATTAGTATTAGATATAAAATTTAATTGTTCTAAATTTTACCTTGAAAAGTATATTTGTAAAGTACTAACTACACTCATTCCATATACCTTATGTTGTCCATAACAAATAAAGACTTTTGATTTGATAGATCTGTATGAACACCAATGCTTCTGATAACCACAAATCAATAAAGTGTAGGGTATTATTTATCCATTTTCAAATTGCTAAGTCAGGAGATAAGAATTTATTAAGTACCTAGTATGTATCATGCCATGTTTTAAGTACAGAAAATAATAAAAATGTCAAAAGACAATCCATGCCTTTGAAGAGCTCATAATCTAATAATTTGATTACTATTATAAATATACTCATTTTCAGAAAAAGAATTCTCCATATCTTGTTTTAACTGCTGGAAGTCATATGATAAAGGATATACATATGTATGCATATATGTATGTGTCTATATACATATATATTAATTCATTTGCCACCACTTTCATGTAAAAATATGAAAAATGTTTAACATTCTTTTTTTGTTGTTTTTTTTTATTTTGAGTTCAAAATGCTCTTCCTCCTTTACTACCCCCCCATGGAGAAGGCAAACATTTTGATAAAGATTATAAATGTGCATTCATGCACAAGTTATTTCCATATTGGTCATGTTACAAAAAGAAACAAACCTTTATTAAAAAAAAATATGGTTCAATCTGTATACAGACTCTTCAGTTCTTTCTCTGGAGATGGATAGCATTTTTCATCATAAGTCTTTCACAGTTGTCTTGGATCATTGTATTCCTAAGAATAGCTAAGTCATTCACAGTTGATAATTCTACAATATTGTTGTTCTTTGAACATGTTACTTCTGTTCTATTATTTCATTTTTCATCAGTTTATGTAAATCTTTCCTGGTTTTTCTGAGTAAATCTAGCTCATCATTTCTTATGGCAGAGTACTATTCAATCACAATCATATACCACAATTTGTTCAGCCATTCCCCAAATGATGGGTATTCCCTCATTATTCAATTATTTGTCACCAGAAAAGAGAATAAAAGAGATATAGTAAAGGTGTAAACATTATCAGAGGGGAATTAAATTATCTCTATTTGTAGTTGTCATGTTGGTATCTACAGAAAAGCTCAGAGAATTTATGAAGAAAATTAGATAAAAAATAGATTCAGTAATACAACAGGATAGAAAATTAATTCACAAAATCATTAATATTTTATGCCCTACTAACAAAAAAAGAAAAGAAAATGCTGCAGAAATCTCATGAAAAATAGTTACAAAATATTTAAAATATTTTCTAATGAAACTACCAAGATAGGATATGATGGTATACTTAAAGAACCCAAGAGAATTGAAAAAAAATAAAAAATTATCAACTTTAACCAAGTTTCAGGACATAAACCCATATAAATAATCAGAATTACTATATATTATCATTAAAACCCAGCAGCAAGAGACAGAAAGAGAAATTCCTATTAAAAAAACACAGACAATATGAAATACTTGGGAATCTTCCCACCATGACAAACCTAGGGACTATATGAACACACAAAACATTATTTACACATATAAAGATAGATCTAAACAATTAGTGAAATATTAATTGCTCATGTGAAAGCCAAGTAAATACAATAAAAATGACAATTTTCCTAAGTTAATTAACTTATTCAGTGTCATACTAAGCAAAATATCAAATCATTATTTGATAGACCTAGAAAATAATAGCAAAATTCATCTTAAAGGAGAAAAGTGAAGAATATCAAAGGAATAAACTTTTAAAATGTGGAGCAAAGTAGACAAACAGTACCAGATTTGAAAATATATTACAATGGGCAGCTAGGTGGCACAGTGGATAGAGTACTGGCCCTGGAGTCAGGAGAACCTGAGTTCAAATCCGGCCTCAGACACTTAATACTTACTAGCTGTGTGACCCTGGGCAAGTCACTTAACCCCAATTGCCTCATCTATATATATACAAAATGATGTAGTAATCATGAAAATAATCTGGTACTGGATAAAGAATAAAGTAGTAGATCAGTGGAGTACATTAAGTACATAATACACAGTAGTAAATGACCACAGTAATCTAGTGTTTGATAAACCCAAAGATCCAAACTTTTGGGACAGGAAGTCAGCATGAAACAAAAATTTCTGGGAAAATGGCAAAGCAGTTTAGAATAAATTAGGCATAGAACAATGTGTCTCCTATGTAGTAAGATAAAGCCAAAATAGAAAAATACTTTAGACATAAAGGGTGACATCATAAGTAAATTAGGGGAGCATGGAATAAGGTACCTGTCAGATGTTTGGATAAAGGAAGACTTTAGGACAAAACAAGATATAGTGGGGATCATGGTAAGTAAAATAGATATTTTTTATTACATAAAATTAAAGACTTTGCACAAACAAAACTAATGCAGCCAAAATAAGAACAAAAATAGGAAATTTGGGGTCGTGGATTTTTTTCCTTTTCTGCAAGTTTCTCAATACAGGGCTCATTTCTCAAATATAGGAGGAACTGAGCCAAATTTACAAAAATAACATCCATTCCTCAGCTGGCAAATAGACAAAGAATAAAAAGAATCTATTTTAAGTAAAAGAAATCAAGTCTATCAACAATCACATTAAAAACTTGTACTCTAAATCAGAGGAGATATTAATAAAATTGAAAGTAAGAAAACCATTGAATTAATAAATAAAACTAGAAGCTGGTTTTATGAAAAAAAATAATAGAATAGATAAACCATTGGTTAATTTGAAGAAAAAAAAGGAAAGAAGAAAACCAAATTACTAGTATCAAAAAATCATCAATGAAGAGGAGATTAAGATAATTATTAGGAAGTATTTTGCCTAATTATATGCAAATAAATTTGACAATCTAAATGAAATGAAGGCCCTGGTTCCATGTGCTATTAATAGATTCTCTGTTCATTTATCTTCTTATGTATAAGCTCTTTAACTTCTCTTCCACTGGAAAAATTGGAGAACAGTATGGCAGAAACTATATATAGACCAATAGTTCACACTATATGCTAATATAAGGTCAAAATGTATACATGATTCACACATAAAGGATGATACCATAAGCAAATTAAGAGGGTATGGGATCATTTATCTGGCAGATTTATGTGCAGAGGATGAATTTAGAACCAAAGAAGATATAGAGAATAAAACATAATTTAAAATAGATAACTGTGATTATTTAAAATTAAAATGCTCTTGCACAAACAAAATTATTATAACCAAGATTACAAGGGAAGCAGAAAACTGGGAAATAATTTTTAAAACAAATATCTCTAATAAAGGCCTCATTTCTCAATTATATAGAGAACTGAGTCACATTTATAAAAATGCAAGTCATTCTGCAATTGACAAATGTTAAAGGATATGAACAGTTTTCAGACAAAGAAGTCAAAGCTATCTACAATAATATGAAAAATAATGTAGATCACTGTTGAACAGAGAAATGCATATTAAAACAATTCTGAAGGATCATCTCACACTATCAGAGTGGCAAATATTGCAAAAATGTAAAATATTGAATGTCGAGGGGATGTGGGAAAGGTGGGACATATCCACTTTTGCTGGAGTTGTGAAAAGATTCCAACTATTCTAGAGAGTAATTTGGAACTATGCCCATAGGGCTAAAGAACTGGATATACCCTTTGATCCAGTAATGCCATTGTTAAGTTTATACTCCAAAGACATCCCCCAAAAGAGAAAAAAGACCTATTTATAAAAAAAATATTTATAGCAGCTTTTTGTTGTTGTTGTTGTGGCTAAGAATTGGAAATCAAAGACATGTCCATCAATTGGGGAATAGCTGTTGTATATGTTGGTGATGGAATACTACTGTGCTATAAGAAATGACAAGTAGGATCATTTCAGAAAGACCTGGAAAGACTTATATGAACTGATATGTATGGAAGTGAGCAGAACCAAGAGAATATTGTGCACAGAGACAGCAATATTGTTTAATGAAGAACTGTCAATGACTTAATTATTCTCAACAATACAATGATCCAAGACAATCTCAAAGGACTAATGATCAAGCATACTATTTACCTCCAAAGAAATAACTCATATTGTTGGAACACAGACTGAAGCATGCTATTTTGTACTTTCATTTTTTTCTTTAATTCAAGTTTTCTTACACAAAATTACCAATATATTAATATTTTACATAGCTGTATATGTATAACACACATCTGATTGCTTACCACCTCAGGGAGGGAGGGAGGGATAAAAATTGGAACTCAAAAATATACATAAAAATGTTTATTACTTTAAGATCACTACATGATTGGCTAACATGATGAAAAAGGAAATTGGAATGCTGATGCACTGTTGGTTGGGTTCTGAATTCACCCAACCATTCTGACAAAGAATCCGAAACTATACCCAAAGGGTTATAAAACCCTGAATACCCTACCAGAAATACCACTAGTAGTTCTATATTCCAAAGAAACCAAAGAAAAGGGCAAAGAACCTATTTGTACAAAATATTTATAGCATTTCTTTTTATAGTGGCAAACAATTGGAAATCAAGCAGAGGTTCATCTTTTGGAGAGTGGCTGAACAAGTCATAGCATATGACTATGACAAAATACTATTATTTTATAAGAATTTCTGACTAGAATGCTTTTAGAACATCCTGGGAAGACTGATATATACTCATGAAATGTGAAATGAGTAGAACCAGCAGAACATTGTACACAGTAACAACAATATTGTAAGGATGATCAACTGTGAAAGACTTAGTTACTCTGATCAAGGCAATGATATAAAGTCATCCCAAAGGACTCATGATGAAAAATGTGATCCATCTGCTGAGAGATTACTGATGAACTCTGAGTACATGCTTTCTAAAACTTTTTATTTTTCTTGTGTGTGTATTCTTTTGCAAGATGGCTAATATGGAAATGTTTACCAAGATTTCACATGTACAGTCAATATCAAATTGCTCATCTTCTGAGTGGTGGGTGAGGAAAGGTAATAATAGAATTTGGAACTCAACATTTTAAAAAGTGAATTTTAGGGGGCAGCTAGGTGGTGCAGTGGATAAAGTACTGGCCCTTAATTAAGGAGTACCTGAGTTTTTTGTTTTTGTTTTGGTTTTTGGTTTTTTTTGCAGGGCTATGGGGGTTAAGTGACTTGCCCAGGGTCACACAGCTAGTAAATGTCAAGTGTCTGAGGCCAGATGTGAACTCAGGTCCTCCTGAATCCAGGGCCAGAGGTTTATTCACTACACCACCCAGCTGTCCCTTTATTATCACTTCTTTTGGCACAATTATATTCCATTACATCCATCTGCCATAATTTGTTCAGCAATTTCTCAATTGATAAGAACTCTTTTAGTTGCCAGTTTTAGCCCATGCAAAAATGCTGTAAATATTTGTGTAAAAGGGATTTTTAAACCCATTCTTTTATCTCTTTGAAGATATGTGTAGCAATGGGATCATTGAGTCAAAAAAGATGCAACGTTTTATAACTTTGTGGACATAATTCCAAATTGGTTTCTAAAATGACTACATCAACTCACAGTTCTACTAACTTTCACTAATATGGACGTTTTACTGCAGCTCCTCCCAACTTTGTCCATTTCATTTTTGTTAACTTTGCCAATTTGATGGGTATGAGGTAGAATATGAGTTACTTTAATTTGTATTTCTCTAATGACTAGTAATTTGAAACATTTTTTTTCATATGGAAAGAGTAGTTTTGATGTCTGTGTCTTCCCTTAAGAAGTTTTCTATTCATTTCTTTTCACCATTTATCATGTAGTCAATGGTTCTTCAAATTAAAACATTTAAATGCAATAGGAAGTTATTGAACCAAAAGGAAAAAAAATTATTTTGAAGAATCCAGAGAAACATAGGAAGGCATGTGTAAACTAATGCCGCCTAGAAGAGAGTAGGATCAGGAGAAAAACACAATGACCACAATAACATAAATGAAAACAAAACTAAAAGTTAACTAGATTCAAATGAAATCAGTGACCTGCCTTAATCCTTGAGGATAAATTATGTCATATTTTCCCTCACTTGGTAGAGAGATATGGGTGTTTATTGGTAGAATGTGGTATATACTACCAGACACAACTCTGATGTCTATTTTAAGGGAAACAGCCTTTAAGGATATCAATTAAAATTTTAAATGCATTGTCAATGCATTGATTTGCATACTAAGATTCTATATGTATATATCCTTTATTTTTGAAATTAAGAAAGGAAGTTCTACCTGTGTATTTATGAACTTACTTGAAAGTATTTTTTAATTTTAGAAAATGAAATATTCTTTATTTTTTGGTTTTTACATGGTATCATTAAAATATGATCAATTAGGGAAAAAAATCTTCTCTCTCAGATTAAATTTTCCATTGTTATAAAGATAAATAATTAAATTGAAATGTTCCATACACTGACCATGTGTAACAATATGTATGGTATTCTTCCCTAGTAACATCTACCTCTCTGCCATCATGAGGGTGATATGATTACCTGATTTTCAGGTTCATCATTTTTTTCAAGGACTGAGTTCATTTTTCTTATCAATTACATATTTGTAAAAGTTAAGCATTCTTGGAAAAAATATCTTGCATCACACACATATCCTTCAACTGGTAATGAATGATGATTTGATTTGTGATTCATTTATATTTCTGTCTTTAAATATGAGAAGCATTACACTTAACCAGGATTTAAGTGATCTATGGAAGTAAAGTATGACCTAGTTTTCTTTCCTTTTTGCTCATGCTGAATCAGTAACATTCATTAAAACAATCCTTTATAAAATTGATGATTAAGGATTTTTTTGCAATAACTTACATCAGGTGAGATAGAAAATGACACTTGACTTGTTCATTTATGTTCTTTAAGAATCTCAGTGAAAACCAATGAAGCTCTTCCCCAAAGCAGTTAAGCAGGCTATCAAATTATTACTTCCCCAAAGTCATTCATGAGTTACAGAAGGAAATGGAGTATTGTTTAAATACAACTAAGGTTACACAAATTTCCAAATTTAATTTTTAAAATGCTGAATTTTAGATCATTAATATGAAGACAATCATACTTCTAAAATGCACTGTTATGTGTTCTAAAATGAAGTGTTTTCATCATTTATGACTACCAAGGTACTACCTTTGGCCTTTAAAGCCTCAGTCCCCATGTGCAATATGAAGTTGAAAGGCCACTTATAGAAAAATAAAGTTGGGAAGATTTTGTTTGTTTGTTTTGGTGAGGCAATTGGGGTTAAGTGACTTGCTCAGGGTCACGCAGCTATTAAGTGTCAAATGTCTGAGGCCAGATTTGAACTCAGGTCCTTCTGAATCCAGGGCCAGTGCTCTATCCACTGCACCACCTAGCTGCCCCAGTTGGGAAGATTTTAATCAAACCAAGTATACCCAGACTAACTATATAGATATGTGTACCATGTATAAACTTGAGGGCTTGGGGAGATTGTTTTGTAAGTTATCTCAGAGAGAAGTTATTAAAAATTAAAGAGAAAATACATATAAGAAATTTTTACTATAGTGATAACACCATAGGTATTGATAGGTGAACAGAAAGAAAATGAAGGAAGCAGAGACAGAAAAAATATATACAGAATGAATAAAGCAAAATAAATGAAAACATCAAAAAATAAGCAATCAAAACTGAATGGTTTATATCATAATGGCCAAATTTGTCTCCAAATGAGATAGATAAGAAGGTACCTCCTCCCATTTTCTTTGCAGGTAAAGTAGGTGGGATAATAAATGTGGAACATTAGAAATACTGTCAGATTTTTCAGATATTTTGGTTAGGGTTTGTTAAAAACTTTTAAAAAACTAATCCTTGATATAAAGAATAACTTAATATATGGGAGATATCTATCTATACATGCACAAAATGTCAGCAATTATATATATTAACATTTATTAATCATAAATTACATATAACTATGAACCATACAAAGCATTTGGAATATGATTACCAAAAATGAAATATTATCTTCTCTGAAAAAACTCATATTATACTCACAATACATACTGAAATATAAATGAATTTTAAAAACAATAGATAAAAATAAAAGTTTATTTTAATAAAATATGTAGGATATTATGACATAAAATAACTACCAACCTATATGCTTATTTTTGTTTTTTAATAAAATATTTTTGAAAATTGTTAAGGGCTAAAATTCTAGCTAAACTGTCTAAAATATCTAATGAGTGGTCGCCAATAAATTATAAGCTTTAGCAAGAGTTAGACTTTTAAGCATTTATTAAGGAGAATAAGAATTTGGTAAAGAGAGAGAAAAAGGCCTAGATTCCTATCTATTAAAGGGAGAGCGCATTTCTAGCTCCCTTCTCCGCCAGAGTCCAGAGGAAAAGAGCCCCAGAGTCAGCGCCAGTCTCTTCCTTCCTCCTCCCACTAGTCCGCGTCACTTCCTCCCAAAGAAAAGACTCCTGGTCTTGCCCTCAAAGACCTTCGCTTCATGGGCAGAACTCTTCTACAGTAAGTATCCAGCAGGTGCCGTCATTCCAATCGTTACAGTCCCCCCTGTTGTTCCTCAAGAAACAAAATGTTTCCTTGATGGAACAGTAAAAACAATATAATAACTATTGCTAACTAATAATATGTGAACAACAATATAGAAAAGGAAGAGAGGAAAGTTTTGTCCAGAGGGGCGATTTTTTTTTGTCCTCATGAACCGACGCTTTGACATTAGTCTTGCAAAGGGAGGGCCTCTGCAGAGAATACATGTTACAGATGGTGTATATTATAACAGAAAGAGAAAAAAAAACCAACAAAAACAACAAATCAAAACTGTTCATTTAAAGTCTCTGAAAGTCTTTTCTCAGATGTCCTCTAGGTGTAGTCGTGGAATGGAAGTCTTTTCAGGGGTTGATGTGTGGATACTGGTAATCAGCCAGAAAATTTCCTACAAAATTGAGCTTAACACAACTTTAAAATAGCTTTGTCAATAATCAAATCAAACAATGAAAGTTCTCAAAAACATGTCTAAGGGAATTCAGAATCTTAGTTGTTACACATGAAACATATAATAAAACAAAAATTGAACCATTCTTTAAAATTATAATATTACTATAGTCCCCCCCTTATGGAGGGTAATTGAGAAGACAATTGCTACGATATTAATTATTAAAAATAATTTTTATCTTTGTTTCATCACTTTTTGCATCATCTGCCTAATTATCCTCATGCCACTATGAGAAATTAAAAAATCTAATATAATTGGTAACAGGTGTCAAGGCCAAATTCAACACTGTATTTATCATGACACCTGAGATAATTATGGGGGTTACCATAAAAAAACAGAGAAATGATGGGATATGAGCATTCCCACACTTGAGCAATATGTACTGCCCATACAGTATGCCAGGCTTAAAATAGGTGGATGGAATATATGTCCATGCCACCGAACATATTGGAAGAAACTGAGTCAGACTTAATCAGATGCATGGGATTGAGATGTCCATGGCATCAGGCATATAGGAGGGAGCATAGAAGCCAGGTGTAGAAGTGAGATGGGTGGGATGAATACTTCCAGCCATCTGTACAATATTGTGGGGAAAAAGAGAATAAAATATTAAACCAAGAGAATCCAACCTCAACATTTGTCAAAAGCTGTTCCCTCGGCCATACCTTGACTTCATGCATGTCTCCCCTCATGTGACAGTTCAGTGTCTGCTCTTGCATGTATTCCTCCTGTGATTGGATGGCATCTTGGCCAACTGGCATCTGATAACTCAGAATAAAGGCAATTAATGTCTTAAATGATAAGTTCCCATAATCCAAGTCTCATATGGATTTAAAAATTGAGGATAATAAATGATTGCAAAAAATGTGAATACATCTTGACTCAGAACACAATATATAATTATGCAACAATTTCAAATAATACCCCTTTTTTTTACTTAGTATACAATTACTTTTTTGAAAAATCTGAACATATTTAAATAAAAGTTAAAGCACAACACAATCTCAAAGACAACTTTTACAAATGTTCCCCTCTTTTTTTTTTTGGAATATGCTTATCAAAAATAATACTTCTAGAATCAATTTACACTTGCCATGGCAAACAATTTGCTAGGGAAATGCTTTAAAGAGTTTGATCAAATAATCAGTTGAGAAAAACAAAAACAAACAACTCAGAATATGGGACCACAATACTCCTAGAATTAACATTGTATTATGAAATCAAAACCATCTTGCAATTTTTTAAAATTAGATAGATAAAAACGAATAGAAGAAAATACACATGGAACAATAAAAAACAATGAAATTCAAACTAGGACTAAATGAATGTGAACTTAATATTAATAAGAGTATTATAAAATATAAACTTGATCACATGACTATAAAAAGCTTTTACAAATATTCTCCTTGTTTTAAAAACTAAGTATAAAACACAATCTCAAAAGCATTAAAATCTCTATGAAAATAAACCTATACCATTAATTCCAAAATGTATATGTAATAGCATAGAAATCCTATGTAACCTCTGAACTGACATTAATAATCTGAGTGAATTCAGAACACTCTTGATTCCGATATCTAAAATCCCCAATACTCATATCAATACCTTGCTGCTTACTTCTACATTTCTGTAAAATATATACCCTTCCATGGCAAAAGAAGCAGAGTCTTGAACTATGTTGATTGTCATTCTTATTCAGCTTAAGTTTTTCTTCTTTAACCCCTCTATATTGTCTGTCGGGCTTTTCACCATACAAATGCTTTATAAGATTACTAATTAAAGACAAAAGCAGGTTAGCAAAATTATGAACAAAACGAGCATATCTGGAATTTAAAGAGTTTTCTAAGATTGTCTCAAAAGCACAGCCAGGCCGGGGAAGGGCTGAGCCTGAAGCTGCAAATGCAGGTAGAAAAAGTTGAGCATGCACACCAGATCTCTGGACTTCCCAGGCAGGGGAAGCTATGGGCTTGGCCATAGGAGGAGTAGAGGGTGGGGTCTGGAGAGGAGGGGAGGGACCAGTGCAATTTGAATCAGACTTGATTTTGAACTCAGGCCTGGATTCCTCTTCCCCCACTTTGCCTCCAGGTGCTAGGGAATTAAAAGCTTCTAGAGGGTGGGTCATTGCCTCCAGGCATGCAAAATTAGAGCAACAATTAGTGTTAGAATTGGGAAAAGCTGCAGGAATCTCTTCAGGTTTCTCTGAAAAAGCATGGTTGGGAGAGGGAGTGATATTTCCTTGTGTGAGTAAGTTGCTGGCTCTTTTAACAAAAATAAAAAGAAAAATAGAAAATCCACAAAAACAAAGCATTAACATGATCTTATCCCCCATTTGTCTGGTTAAACAGACTAAAATCAAAAATAGGGTAATTAGGGAGTTTAAAAGGTCCATTCGAAAAAATTTAAAGGAAAACACAGCCAGTATGCCAGTACTTAGCAGTTAAAGGGAGAGGGAGGGGAAATTTCTTACCCAACCAGAAGATCAGAAGACTGAAGTTTAGCTTTCCTCTTCGTGGTCAGCCATCTGTTAAGGGCTAAAATTCTAGCTAAACTGTCTAAAATATCTAATGAGTGGTCGCCAATAAATTATAAGCTTTAGCAAGAGTTAGACTTTTAAGCATTTATTAAGGAGAATAAGAATTTGGTAAAGAGAGAGAGAAAGGCCTAGATTCCTATCTATTAAAGGGAGAGCGCATTTCTAGCTCCCTTCTCCGCCAGAGTCCAGAGGAAAAGAGCCCCAGAGTCAGCGCCAGTCTCTTCCTTCCTCCTCCCACTAGTCCGCGTCACTTCCTCCCAAAGAAAAGACTCCTGGTCTTGCCCTCAAAGACCTTCGCTTCATGGGCAGAACTCTTCTACAGTAAGTATCCAGCAGGTGCCGTCATTCCAATCGTTACAAAATCATCTATACACATATTTAAGGTAGTCTTGATGAAAATACATAAAGAAGCTTCAGATTTTCTCAAGGAAACCTAATTACCTAATTAACTGCAAAGTGCAGAAATTACAATTTCCTGTTTTTACTTTTTATGTTGATTGGGATAAATGGGATACATTATTTAGTAAAATTAAACCCCTCTCCTAAGATATGAGATTGCTTAGTAACTAAAACCATAGTAAAAATTACTTTTAATTGCCCTGTGACTCATAAAAGGTGAATGTCATTGTCATGGACAATACACTGCGTAGGGTTCAAATGAAAGAGATCCTCCTCATTGAGAATGTGGTCCTGTAGATTCTCCTCTTTATAATCAATGTAGTTTGGACTTAATCAATCTAGGATAGTATAAACATCATCATAAAATGTAATATTGATGGTAGTCATCCCTCAACATTTTGGGGTTTCACATTTTGGGGTTTTGTCATTCAAGCACTGGCCATTAATAATTAAATGGGAATTTGGGGAGATTTATGGTGTAATGTGAAAAAACGCATATATGAAGAAAACAAAAAACGATATGTCATAAATGAATAAATACTGTATATTGTTAATCTATTTTGTCATTCACTACTATAAGTATACATATATAAATTTATTATAAAGTTAAACTTTGTTAAAAGTTTCAGCATATTAAAGAAATATTATTACTCACTCACTTTGGGAACACCTCCACTTCATCTCTCTACCATCCAGACTCAGTCATGTGATTTTTTTTCCTGCATTGATCTTTGTATCTTGTGCTTTCTGTAGGAGAAGTAAAACCAAAAAGCAATTGCAGCAGCTACACCAGTGGCTACAAAAACTCTGTATAATGTGCAAGTACTAATTTCTCTCCCATAGAAACTGCAACTTTTTAATGGTTGCAGTGTGTTATTTTACTTGTTTTGTGTGTTAAATAAATATGATCAGAATTATTAAAAATAAAGTTTTGGGGAGGGACCTAGAATTATTTATGTTTTTCTTTTTATATTCTGGGGGTCCTGTACCCCAGCCACCAAGAATGTTGAGGGATAAGATAACTGTATAAATGGATTATATAATTATATTTATATTGTGTTATATTTATATCATATCAATTCTATTAATATTATATCTGAACATACATCTATATTGTATCTGAGTTAATATTATGCCTAAGCAATAATTTGCCTAATGAATTCTACCTCTACTATAAATGATATAATGTCTTTATGTTATATTGTATCTGTTTAAATAGATAGGTAGACAGACAGATAGACAGACAGACAGACAGACAGACAGACAGACAGACAGACAGACAGACAGACAGATAGATAGATAGATAGATAGATAGATAGATAGGTAGGTAGATAGATAGGTAGATAGACAGACAGAGAATGGATTATTAAAATTGTCTTAAGTCTCTAGCTATTCCAGTCTATTCTATCCACTGCTGCAAAAGTAATTTTCATTATGTGTAGATCTAATCATGTGATCCTCAACACAACCAACTCCTGTGGCTTCCTATTGCCTATAGGATTAAATATAAATTCCTCTGTTTATCTTTTAAAGCCATACACAACTTGCCCCCAGGCCTTTCAAACTGTGCTAGACATTATCCCCCATTTCACATTTTGCATTCCAGCCAAACTACCTTTCTTTCATCTCAGTATCCATGATTTTGACGAGCTATACCTCATACCCAAAATTTATTTCTTCCTGACCTCTCCCTCATAAAGTCCCTCTGATGTAGCAGTATTTTCATCATGAAGACTTTCCTGGTATTCCCAAACACTAAACCTCTCTCCTAATTATTATTTAACTCCTTCGTATGTGTAACTAAATATAATGAAATTACTCTCTCTCTCTCTCCTTTCAATATATGTTTGCATATGCACACATATGTGTATATATGTATATATTTAAATATTCATGTTAGTATATTTATTCAGTATTGTTTATATGTACTTATTGTATCTCCCAGTATAATGTAAGTTCCTTGGAATTAGTAATGTTATTGGATGTCATTCTTTATAATTTTTTTATCAACACTTAACACAGTGCCTGGAAATTAAAAGTGGCCTAATAAATATGTGTTGTTGTTTAATTTGGCGACATTACATTCTACAAAGTAAGAGAATTGTGATTGATCCAAAGAACAGTGGAAGGATTTATATACATATTCCCAATGTCTTTCAGTCTATTTGTCTGTCTCATTGTCTATAGACCTGTGTATTCTGTCTAATCAATTTATCTCTATACTTGAGGTTTGGAAGGTTCTTTCACATTGGATTTCTCTATTCTCAAGACCCTCTTCTGATAAATGTTTAATTATAAATTTTTATTTTTTTTACTACTTTTATTTCTTATATGATCTGAACCTTGTTAAGCTGTGTTATACAGTGGAAAACAATGGCTCCGAAGACAGGTTTTCAAAATAGGTCCCTTAAAAGATTGCTAAATTTGTGACATAGAGGACATTGTCAAACTGTCTTGGACTTCCGTTTCCATGTATTCAGTCAGTCAGTCAATAAACATTTATTAATTGCCTATAAATTGGCCAGTCACTGTGATAAGTGCTAAAAAAATGAAGAAGTTGGAGTACATGGCTTTTGAAATCCTTTCTTGATCTAGATTGAGAATCTTATGATCCCTTTGAATTTTGCTTTAAATTGGTAAATTAATTAAGTGAATCTTAAAAAAAAAATATTCTCTTCTTTTCCAGATTCCTTTCTTATTGTTTCTTTTTGGGAGCTCTTCATTGTACAGTATGAGATTAAAGTTTTCTACTTCACATACTAGTGATATATGGATTTAATTAATCTTCCATAACCCCTCCATAAAATAGTGAGAGTTCCCACAAGTATGTTATGCTCATTTTTGATATTCCTCCTTGGGAGAATTCTTTGACAGTTCTACCATTCTTATTATGGCTCTTACTATGGAAATAGCTGCCTTATATACTGTTGTGCACAAATGGGGAAGTGCTTTAACCTTTCTATCAGATATTGTGGAAGAATACCTTTGTTTTTAGTGGTGACAGGAGATACCAGCTTTTTTAAGTTACTTGGGCTTACGATAATTGTTCTACTACTTGAATTCACAGTTTCAAATGCAGAAAGGACTTTTGAGAAGTTTATCTTAAGTATGACCATCTCCTCTTCAAAATCACTTGAGATGTCAGTGCTGTTTCTTTTTGCCCTCTTTTTTGTTATAAAGTATCAGTTTTGGAATTTGCATTAAGTAAATATTTTCAGGTTTGGAGAAGGCCTCAAGCTCTTCAAATTTTAAACTTATATTTTTGTTGCTCCTCAATTGTTCTCTCATCTTACATAATCTTGAGCTTTACAGATAAAAATAGCTCTTTTGATTGCCCTGCACTTGCTGTTATTTTTTTTTTGAGGGGCTATGCGGGTTAAATGACTTGCCCAGGGTCACACAGCTCGTAAGTGTCAAGTGTCTGAGGCCGGATTTGAACTCAAGTACTCCTGAATCCAGGGCCATGCTTTATCCACTGCGCCACCTAGCTGCCCCCTGTTAATTTGTTTTTGTATGACTTGTAGCTGGGGGTAGAGTTTACAAAAACAAAGAGACAAAAATATATAACCCTTGCTTATAAAAGGGATGATCTGTTTCAGATTTGGTCATAATATAGTACTGGCACAAATCAAAGAATGTGTGTCTTCAATCCATTTCCAGAATATTCATTGTTACCAGTTTTAGTTCTCAGTGACATCTGTACCAAGGCATTCCAATAGGTGGAGGTTTTATTATATCTGATTTTTTCAACGTGTCTTGTCATCTTTTGGTAATAGAATGAGAAAGAGAAGCCCACACTCTGGTGCCCTCCATATCAAGTTGTTCCTCATGATGGTTTTGAAAAAAAAAAAAAGAATGACCTGTAAACCTATGCTGTCTTACCTATTTCTTAAATTCATAAGAGTAGTTTCATTACACTTCCTAGGGTGCTAAGCCAATTAGTAGTATAGACAGAGGCCCATTGGCCAGCATTTCATGGCTCCTTCCAGGCCTGAATAGTTACTGTTGTGGTCTTAGGGCACGCAGATTTGCTGTTGAGACTCAACCTGCCTAGAATTTCCTCAATTTGCTATTCCTTACCCTTCCACAATACCATGTGGTTGCTAAATTGAACTTTGGGTTGGTTATTCCAATTATCTTTAATTAAATATTTTTAATATAATATCAAATCCATTTTAAAATAATGAAGTAGAAATTTGCTTAGAATTATCACTATAGATACCTCAGGTATAAAAAGCCAAGTCAGAAATGCGGGCAAGGCTTGATTTATATTTCTTACACTTGCTGGCTATCCTTCAGAATCATTCAGGTGAAAGCCCTGCTGGAAGTAAATTGACCTTACTTAAGAGAAAAGACATTTTATTGACTCTGTTTTAATAAAGTAATAAGACTCTCCAGGCCATTCATTTGCTCTTCATTATCAAATGTCAGGTCAAGGGCCACAAAGCCCAGTAATCCCCAACAAATGAGATGTTAACTGTGACTTACTTGCTATTATGAAAAGAAAAAAAAGAACATAATTGAGCCTCAGGCATTTTGACTTTTATGGGCCTTTTATGGAATCAAATAATTTAAAGAAAAGGTTAGCAATAGCTTCAATAGACAGAGGAGAATAGCTATCACCCAAAAACATTAGATTAAGTCATCAACCCAAGCCAAAGCTGACATTGTGTGGACCATCCAAAAACAATGTTTAAATATTTCTTTTCTAAAGCACTTCATTAAGTGATATGGCAGGATCCCAAATTGACCATTGAGTGTTTTTTTTTAAATCATCCTATAATATAGTTTGGAATATAAAGAGTACACATATGGGGGCATAAGGGTCAAATTTAGTATGAGAAGAGTTACTTGGGCACCCCACCTTAATATTGGGATAAGAAAAGAAACAGCCTCTTTCAAAAACACAAAACATAGGTATGCCATCATGGAAAGTGCCATTGGCTTTGGACTTAGAGTACTTAGGCTCAAATTCTAATTCTGTTACATATTTAGATCCTGTATTTAGATCAAGGACTTGGAAAATGTGCCCTTTGATACTATGGGGGGAAAGGAAGTTATAATATTTCAGTAAAAATTTAAAGACTAATGAAAGTATGAAAGTAAGTACTGGCCCCCAAATCAGGATTAGCTTTTTGAGAAGTTTATTTTAGTAGTGGTCCACTTTCAGCAAGCAGTCAAATGTTTACCAAAGCAAGAGAGATTCGCTCTTGTTTTTAACGCTCTAAAAGAGAAAAAAATTTCAACACTTCTATAGTTATTCTTTGCTTTTGTCAAATCATGAACACAAATTGTGTTTATGTCAAACTGAATACACTTGATAAAATGGTATATATCTATGTTTAATTCTTCAAAGGTGGGTAGTGGCTTACTGTAGACTGGGAGTGGAATCAAGAAGACATGAGTTCAAATTTGACCCCAGACACTTAACTCTATGACCCTGGATATGTCACTTAACTTCTCGCTACCTCATTTTTCTCAACTGTAAAATGGGGGTAATAATAACATCAACCTTGAACAGTTTTGTGAGAATCAAATGAGATAATATTTGTTTTTAAAAAGTGCTTAGCACAGTGGCTGTCACATAGAAAGTGCTATGTAATGATTATTAGCTTCGTTTTCTCTTGTCTTCCCCTTTCCAAACTATTCAAGATGGAAAGAAAGTACTCAGCAGGCTCTTTTATCTGAAGAGACTTAAACATCTCTTCCCCAAGCTACAAGCCTTTTGAATTCTTTCTCTTTCCTCACTAGTCACTGAACATAGGGCTAGGTATCAGGAGGTTTGGATTTTATTCCTAGATCTACTTCCTTATATCTGGTTGACTTGGGACCAGTAACAACACCTTTATGGGCTTCATTTTCTTGATTCATAATGTGAGGAACCTGGACTAGATAAAATACTATACCAATGTAATGTACCATTGATTTATACAAGTGTTTTCTTCACAGGAGTTCCAGGAGAGAAGCACTATGAGTTTCATAATCCCCATTTGAAGAAACTAATCCATGAATATTTCCAGGGTCAAACAGCTAGCAAGGCTTGAAGGCAGGATTTAAGCTATGTCTTCTCTGACCTTGGCCCTTTACCATTTCCACTATAACATATTCATCTTTAAGTTCCCTTTCAAATATACATTATGTGATCCTTAGGCCTATAATATGAGGGAGCTAGACTGAATCACTTTTAAGGTCTCTGTAAGATATAAATTCTGTTTCTATTTTTTAAAGAAGAATGAAAAAAAAACTTATTAAACACTTACTATATGCAGAGCACCATGCTAAACGTGGGAATACAAATCGAAAAGGAAGCCAGCCCCTGCTCAGTTCGCATTCTAATGAGGAAGACAACAAATATAGAAAGTTTCAGCTACAAGCTGGATGGAAAGGTCCCATGTTCTTTATACCGTGGTATCAAAGCAGATAGTAATTCCTTTCAGTTCATGTCATTCCTGTTGATAAAATTACATCAGTTTCTTATGTTTAACCACATGATAGTGCCAAGGACTTTGGTAACAAGAGCTTTCTTTCTGGGTGTTCAGTATCTCTGACAATGTCATATTCAGGAGTAACTTTTATCTCCACAGGGATGTTTCCCACGATAAGGTAGGAGGGCATTGAGCTGGGTAGAATACTCGTCCAATGATACTTAAGCTCAGAATCCTGGAATAGCTCCAAAACCATCTGAGAGAAGACAATGACCAAGATGCTGATGATCATTTGACTTACCTAGCACATGCTACTATTTTTGATATCCTTATTTTGTTTTACATTTTTCTCATCAACACCATACAGTTCTTTCATATTCCAAAGATTGTATGACAGAAATGACTATCAATATGACTATTTCACTGATGAACATCACAGCCTTTCAAGATATCACCAGACTATATTTATGTCTTATTTTAGTTGAAAGTATTCATCATATGAACATTTGAACTGAAGAAAAAATACCTGCTGATGATTCACTGCCTTGAACTTTGCTAGGTTAGTTCCTGGATAATGAATAACCCTTCAGTTGCTGAGCCTGTTCTTGAAGTCTTTCTAGCTCGGTGGCAATTTGCCAGAAACTGTGTACCCTTGGCTGAATCTACAACAAAAAAAAAGTTATGTCTATTACAATGAGGTAACAGTCTAAATTTGGATTATTCCCATCCCTCTTAAAATAATGATACCAAAGCTCCAAGCAATAATAGAATATTGGTCACATTAAAACTTTCCAATAATTTTCAGGCCATTTAAAACACTGTCTCAGTAAGCAGTATCCATTGAAGTCCTCATATATGTAGCTTCCCAAAGATATAGTCCTTGGTTCTAAAAGGCTAAACAAATACATCAGTCATTTAGGAAACATTTTTTCAGTGCTTATGATGCGCCAAAGAGGCAACATGTAAACAGCTAAGTATATATTAGATATTTCTAGGTTAGCTTGGAGGCAATCCTACAATGAAGACACTAGCAGTATGTGTGTGTGTGTGCCAGGGTGAATATTGAATAAGGCTACAAAAAAACGGATTTCAGAAGGTGGAATTTGAGCTGAGTCTTGGAGAAAACAAGGGAAGCTGGCTTCCCTAAGAGTTGGAAGGGAAGATAGAGAACATTATAGGTATGAGGCACAGCAAATGCAAAGGTACAGTGTGGAGAGGGTGTAGCATATGTGAGGAACAAAAGAAGGGCAATTTTATTAGATCATAGTTTATGGACAGAGGGGTATGGTGTAAGAAGACTGTTCTATCACAATCTTCCAAACTGGAAAGTCTTGAGGTATAGTACTGGTCATAGACTGAATATCTAGTTAAGTTGAGAGGGATTTGTAATCAATAGGCTGACTATAGGCAAATAAATTTTTCAGCTATACCATCTTTGGCAAACCCTTTATCAAGCCATAGAGTTATTAACGGTTAATGCTGGTTTTTGGAGTTACAGTTGTAAGATCAGAAATCTCTAGCTTCAGGTTTGATTGTAGAAAAAAATGAGTAGCTCATCCTTGAACAGTAAATAAAAGGAGGTTTATTTTGCCCTAACACAGAAAAGTGGTATAATGGATAGATCCCTACATCTGGAATCAGGAAAACTTGAGTTCAAATCCAGCTTTAGCAAGAGGAAATCACTTAACCTCTGCTCAGTTCAATTTCTTCATGTGTAAAATGGATATTCTCATAGCACCTACCTCTGAGAGTTCTTGTGAATATCAAGTGAAAAAAATTTTCTAAAGTACATAGCACAGTCCCTGACATATAATAAGTGTTATATAAATGTTACTGTTTTATTAAGGATACAGTGGCACTTAGCTTCTCTGGCCATGACCTCTTTATTTTTTTCCATCTGAAAATGCATCTCATAATCAGGGGAGGATATCATAAAGGACATAGCAAGATATGTGATCTTCATGTGCTTTGGACTTTGTATGGCTTTAAATAACCAGGAAGCTGAATCAAGGAAACTGGGGCCTAAACCTAAGGACAGCTTTGTCTGCTTTTAGGTAAAGTCTCCTTTTTATGATAAGAAGAAAGAAACCACATCAGAAAAATCCTGGTTTTATCACATCAACACTCATGGACTAACTGATACTTGAAGTACCAAAATATTAATAAAGATTATGTAATCTGTCTTAAGTTGGAAAAGCATAGAACCAACTTGATATTCTATACCACTTCCCGTCTTCCTAGAAACGTGGATTTTCTTATTAGATTGTAAGCTCCTTGAAGGCAGGGACTGGTTTTTGCTTCTTTTTAGATTCCTAATGCTTAGTACAGTGACTGGCACATAATCTATTGATTAATTGACAGTAAAAGTAAAATTGTGTTTCTTAATCCTTTTAAATTCAGGATTCACAAAACCTTCGAAAATTGACTTTTTTGAACCTCAGTTTCTTTTTCTTTGGAATCATGACAATAACCAAGCACTGCCTATATCACAGAGTTATTATAATGAAAGCAATATGTAGACTTTTAAATGCTATATAAAAATGTATAACAAAATGAATGCTATGTTTGTTTCAAATGTCATGTATTATATAGGGCATCTATCTATTCGGAGATTTTTTTGAAGGAGGCTTTCTTCACTAAAATGTAACTTATTGTGGGTATTGGAGGTCAATTAATCAAAACTTGTCTTATTATAAAATGCCTACTTTGTGCAAAGCACTCTGCTTGGCACTATGAGAAATACAAAGTTTAGACATAAAACAATTACTGTCCTGGATAGATTATAGGTATTATGATGATAAGACACGAACACAGATTACTATAGTCTCATATGCATTATCATGTAATATAAATACATTAGACAGTTACAAAACAAATTGCTACATGAAGTCTGGGGGGAGGTATTATCACCCAGAAAAATTAGAGAATGTTTTCCAGAAAAAGTGATAGGTGAATTCAGCATTAAAAGCTAAATAGGAATTCAACAAGGGCATTCAGCCATAAAGAGAGGGTATTGGAAAATACAGCTTCATTACAGAGGTTGGGGCTCAAGCCTTGATGTCAGTAGCTGAAAAGAGAACAAGGAGTGAGGCCGCAGCTGCAGCCGCAGCCGCAGCAGATGGAAACAAATCATTTATATGTTTAGCAGAGTTAGGAAGGGAAAAAAGGAATGATAGCAGGATCAACTAGCAGTATTATATACTGAACAGTCCGAAGGTCTAACCTCAAATTCCCATGCTGCCACTTACTAGTTTTCTCACCTTAGGCAAATCTCTTCAAGTCTCAGAGCTTCATTTCCCCCATTTGTTTAACCATGAGGTTGCAGTAGATGGTCCCTTCCAATTCTATCATCACATATTTCGAAAACAAAACATTTCTTGTGCTTTCACCAAGCTGAATTTCTTAGCCATTTTATTGATAGTGAGGCAAATTGCCTCAAAATCTCAAGAATCTCTCTCTCTCTCTCTCTCTCTCTCTCTCTCTCTCTCTCTCTCTCTCTCTCTCTCTCTCTCTCCCTCTCCCCCTCTCCCTCTCCCTCTCCCCCCTCCCTCTCCCTCTCCCTCTCCCTCTCCCTCTCCCTCTCCCTCTCCCCCTCCCCCCTCCCTCTCCCTCCCTCCCTCCACCCCCCCACCTCTCTCTCTCTCTCTCTCTCCCCTTTTTTCCTGTTGGTATCTGTCTCAGTGTATCACTCTATCTCTGTTTCTTATTCTGTCTCTATCTCTTTGTCAGAAATATGGAAACATAACCATAATTTAAAAAAAAAAAGATTTAAAAAATTGGAAGGGCACATGGTGGTATGTCATTCCTATGCCAGCTATTAACTTGAGGTGTTGAAATTAGATCCAGGCTTTCTAAATCACTGATATAATACAGTACATCACTAGAACGGTGCTTATATGGAGTTATCCAAATGAGTACAAGCATCTTCGGTCTCACAAAAAAAAAATCACATCAGAAAACACGCTGGAATATGAGCTCTTATTTTCCTGTTTAATGGTCCTCACATTTATCTCCTACAATCTCTGTCTTTGTCTCTTTCTCTCCTTCTTCATACCTCCTTCTGATCTCTCTTTTTGCTTATTATCTTTTTTCCATCCCTATCTTTGTTTTTAATTCTCTCTTTCTCTGAATTGCTAATTCATTCATGGAATTGTGAAATATAGCCAGGCACTCCTGCTTCTTAGAAGGCTTGGGATGGGGATGGGGTGGAGGAAGAAGGCAGGGAGCAGGGGGAAGATATTGGAGAGGGGAGAATCACTGAGAGAAACCCATGTAAATCAATGTATTAGTAGACAGCAAGGGACCTGATGGAAATGGAGGATTGTTTTGAGGACAGGAATTTGAGGGTCTTATTATTACAGAGATTTGGTGGGAAACAGAGTAACCTGTGTTATTGAACCTTTGGGTTATTTCATTAACATATTCACATTATCTCAAAGTTATCAGCACCGTTTTGCGTTCTTGCTGGTCATGCTACAAATGTCTGAAGCTAATCTGGGATCATAGGACCTAAAGGCTGTGACTGAAAGGCCTAGAAGTTTTCCCCTGTTTTATGACAGTCTCAGAATGTGATTTTTTTTAATATATAGGGAAGTAGGCACATGACTTCCAGGTTCCCTTTTTTCAAATTTACTTCCTGCTATTGTTACATTGCTACTGGCTACATAAAAAGCTATATATTAAACTGATTGTAAGGGGAGAAAGATAATAATGGGGACCAGAACAAGATAAAATTCATACACAGTCTCCCTCTGTCTGTCTCTGACCCTATCTTTCTCTGTCTCTCTGTCTCTCTCACTGTCTGTCTCTGTCTCTGTCTGTCTCTGTCTCTCTCAATTTTTCTGTCACTCTCTTAATTTCCAGATTAATGGCCTAGAGCCTTATTTGATTTTTTTGTTGTTCCCTAAGGCAACCATGGGATTTAAGTTCCTGAAATATCAGATTTGAGTTCCCTCTTCCTTCTCATATCTATGTAATAAGTTTATAAGGCTTATCACATTTTCCTTTTTATTTTTACCATGCTTAGAAATACCATTTGCTTTGTATAAGATTAAAAAACCATTCTCCAATACATTAGTGGTCAAAGAATATGAACAAACTGGTCTCAAAATAACCATTGCAGACATTTAACAACTATATGAAAGAATGCTCCAAATAATAGTAAGAGAAATGCAAATCCAAACAATCCTAGAGGCTTCCCCTCGTGCTCAGAAAATTCGGCAAAGGCAACAAAAGAGAGGCCTAGTTAAGGTTAGACACGTTGTAAAAAAGAGGAACATTAATACATTTTAGTGGGCTATAAATTAGTACAACCATGCTAGAAAGCAAATTGGAATTATGCAAATAACGTACCTAAAATGCCCATATCGTTGATCCAGAGATTCCACTGTTAAACAAATACTCCAAGGAAGTCATTGGCAAAAAGAAAGGTTCTTGGTATACAAAAATATTTCTAGTAGTACACCTTTTTTCTTCTGATAGCAAAGAACTAAAAACAGCAGATAAAAGGACTAAGAAAAATTTGGAGTACATGAATTTGATGAAATATTACCGTACTGTAAGAACCAACAAATAAGACAGATTCAGAGAAGTGTGCAATGTCTTATATGAACTGATATAAAATAAAGTAATAAAATATGGTGGGGTGGGGAAGTTACACAATGACTAAAATTATGTAAGTGGAAAGAACAGGGCAGCTAGGTAGTGCAGTGAATGGAACACTGACCTTGAAGTTGGGAGGAGTTGAGTTCTAATCTCAACTCAGATACTTACCAGCTGTTTGACCCTGGACCCTGGACCCTGGACAAGTCACTTGACCACAATTGCCTTAAAAATTTAGGGTCATCTCCAGTTGTCCAGATATATATCTCACCACTGGACTCAGATGGCTCTGGAGAAGAAAGTGAGGTCACTGACGTTGCATAACCCTCCCTCACTTAATTCCAATTTAGTGAAAGTCATGATATCACCTCCTAATCTCATGGTTCTCTTCAAGAATGAAGAACAAATAACAACAACAAATGCAAAAAACAATAACAATAAAATAATTGAAAATGAATGTTTCAAAAATACAAAGAATAGGTTTGTCCAGGAAGAAGATATATAAGATAATTCTTTCTTTGGGGAAAAGGAGACAACAATCTTGTTTTAAAATATACATTTTAAGATTTTTGCATGTTTTAATGTTTTTTTTAACCTTTTTAATATGTTGGTCTTTTTTTTTTCTATTACTTCATTCCTAACACCTTTAACATTGTTATTATAAGGAATGTCTATTTGAAAAGAGAAGAGAGCAAGATATAGAGAAAGATTAAGAACATTTTAAAATAAAAAACATCTAGAATATTTTATTTTAAAATATATCAATCTCTGTTGGAAGCAATGTGGGAAGGAAGCTACCCCTTGTTCCAAATCACCAATAAACATTACTAGTTTATTTTCCAAAGTTCATCTCAACTCACCTCTGGTTCTCCTTCTACTTATATCCATCTTTATGCTGTCCATGGGGACATAATACTTTCTCAGAGAAAATGGCCTGCCAATCAAGACATCCAATTTCCCAATATAGGTACACATCTCCATGGGTATATCTTTAATGTACTACCCCTTAGCTTTTGTTTGTTTGTTTTAGCTTACTCCCTTATATACCATACTCTCATACAGATCACATGCCAGCCTACTTTAAACAAGGGTTATGGACTTGATGTCTCCACTAAAATTTCATGGGATTTCTTGTCAGTTCCAAAGCAAAGATAAGATTAATTAATTAATTTAATTAATTAAAGATAGATTGATTAAAATATGGTTCTTAATATTTTCATTTTTATTAATGTTATTTTAGGTGATTCTTCCTAAACAATAGTGGTTTGTTTCTAGTTTGTTTTATTTGTTGAATCCTTAATGATATTTTGAAGTTCTTAATTGTATTATAGGTATTTTTCATATGGTCATCCATTTAAGTGAACTTCTTGCCAGCATGTCTATTCTTGCTAGATATGTTTTTCTCCTCTTTTTAAAGGGATTCTAGATATAAATCATCATGGAGCTTTATTCTCCAGGTTATTTGCAGGAGGATAAAATAACTACTTTGGGAAGTTGAGTAAGAAGATTATAATGTAAGATTATTTAGTGTAGCCTCACTGAAGATATTCTTGGTTTAATTCCAGTAACATAAATGAAAACATGGAATATATATTTATATATACTTACATGTACACATGTATAAATATATGCATTATATTACATAATATATAGAATATACAATGATTTCATTTGTATCATCCTCTTGCTGTTTGATTTTTATTTTATATATATAGTATACATTATATTATGTAGCATTTATAGTATATATTACAATCACATATATATGCATCTATACATATGTATATGTGTGGATATGTGTGCATATATAAATATAAAATTGCACCCCCTTCCTAAATGATTTTAATGAATGCATAACATATTATATGTTGTATGTTATTTGTATATTCATACACATGTAACACCTTTATCTGTTTGTGCATATACATTGTTCTTTTTGTTAATGGAAATGTACTAGGGATACCTTCAGTGAAGTTATCCTTCCATTATATGATAGACAGAGACAGAAATATTATCCTCTTCCTGAATGACTTAATTTCTTTGGGAAAGTCTTTATATGTCTTGTGACATTCCTCTGGCATTAGAGAGTCCCTTCTGGAAGGACATATGTTCCCTTGCTTTCTACAAATAGACTCATAATACCCAGTTCTTCCAACATAGGTAGACTGTCAGTAAACAAAGTCTTTGTCCAGGGACTCAGTTCATGTCTAAAAATGGCTGATGAGCCAACCAGATACATCAATGCAAACAACACCCCCTTCATGAATGCGGATGCTGTGAATAATAAGAAATAACAATGGGGATCAGTTTTATGCTAAGGTGTATCGGCAAATGATAGGAGAGAGTAGGAAAGATGGAAGGAGATATTGGATGAGAAAGGGGGATCTGAAATATAACAAAGATATATACTTTAATATAGTTAAACTCAAATAATGGTGGAACTGCATTTTGCAGGGCAACAGAAATATGAATCCATTCAGATGGGAGATTGTACCATTGGGGTGGCATGTTTGTGAAAGGGAAGATGTGCTCCCTTAGGGAGTGTTTGCTCCCAGTGAGGGGAAATCTGTTCCTGCAGAAGTGAATATGCCTAGGGAAGGGTGATGTGCTCCAAAGTGACCTTCTGAATCTGGAACACTTAAATCTTGATTTTGGTGGCCATCTGGAGCTATCCAATTTATATATCATGGCTCAGGGTATCCAGGGGAATTTTGAAGTATACAAATGCAGGGAGGAAAGACAAATGTGTAGTTGTGTGAGAAAATAATGGGGTCCCATCCCCCACACTCGAGAAAGTCTTGCCTGATCTCTTTTACATTTTTTTTTTAGCGAGGCAATTGGTGTTAAGTGACTTGCCCAGGGTCACACAGCTAGTAAGTGTCAAGTGTCTGAGGCTAGATTTGAACTCAGGTCCTCCTGACTCCAGGGCCAGTGCTCTATCCACTGTGACACCTATCTGCCCCCCTGATCTCTTTTAAAACCAGTCCAGAGTTAGTAAAGTTGGAGCTCAGACTCTTAATACAGACAGTAATGATTAGAGCTATACCTTCCTAAAAGCTGTGCCCTCAGAGGGTCTGTCTTTCACATACCCTAAGAAGTAGGGTGCTGCTCATTTGGATATGTACTGTTAAGGGCTAAAATTCTAGCTAAACTGTCTAAAATATCTAATGAGTGGTCGCCAATAAATTATAAGCTTTAGCAAGAGTTAGACTTTTAAGCATTTATTAAGGAGAATAAGAATTTGGTAAAGAGAGAGAAAAAGGCCTAGATTCCTATCTATTAAAGGGAGAGCACATTTCTAGCTCCCTTCTCCGCCAGAGTCCAGAGGAAAAAGAGCGAGCCTGAGCGCCAGTCTCTTCCTTCCTCCTCCCACTAGCCCGCGTCACTTCCTGACTCCTGGTCTTGCCCTCAAAGACCTTCCCTTCATGGGCAGAACTCTTCTACAGTAAGTATCCAGCAGGTGGTGTTATTCCAATCGTTACAGTCCCCCCTGTTGTTCCTCAAGAAACAAAATGTTTCCTTGACGGAACAGTAAAAAGAATATAATAACTATTGCTAACTAATAATATGTGAACAACAATATAGAAAAGGAAGAGAGGAAAGTTTTGTCCAGAGGGGCGATTTTTTTTTTTCCTCATGAACTGACGCTTTGACATTAGTCTTGCAAAGGGAGGGCCTCTGCAGAGAATACATGTTACAGATGGTGTATATTATAACAGAAAGAGAAAAAAAACAACAAAAACAACAAATCAAAACTGTTTATTTAAAGTCTCTGAAAGTCTTTTCTCAGATGTCCTCTAGGTGTAGTCGTAGAATCGAAGTCTTTTCAGGGGTTGATGTGTGGATGCTGGTAATCAGCCAGGAAAATTTCCTACAAAATTGAGCTTAACACAACTTTAAAATAGCTTTGTCAATAATCAAATCAAACAATGAAAGTTCTCAAAAACATGTCTAAGGGAATTCAGAATCTTAGTTGTTACACATGAAACATATAATAAAACAAAAATTAAAACATTCTTTAAAATTATAATATTACTATAGTCCCCCCTTATGGAGGGTAATTGAGAAGACAATTGCTGCAATATTAATTAATAAAAATAATTTTTATCTTTGTTTTATCACTTTTTGCATCATCTGCCTAATTATCCTCATGCCATTATGAGAAATTAAAAAATCTAATATAATTGGTAACAGGTGTCAAGGCCAAATTCAACACTGTACTTATCATGACACCTGAGATAATTATGGGGGTTACCATAAAAGAACAGAGAAATGATGGGATATGAGCATTCCCACACTTGAGCAATATATACTGCCCATGCAGTATGCCAGGTCTAAAATAGGTGGATGGAATATATGTCCATGCCACCGAACATATTGGAGGAAACTGAGTCAGACTTAATCAGATGCATGGGATTGAGATGTCCATGGCATCAGGCATATAGGAGGGAGCATAGAAGCCAGGTGTAGGAGTGAGATGGGTAGGATGAATACTTCCAGCCATCTGTACAATATTGTGGGGAAAAATAAAATAAAATATTAAACCAAGAGAATCCAACCTCAACATTTGTCAAAAGCCGTTCTCTCAGCCATACCTTGACTTCATGCATGTTTCCCCTCATGTGACAGTTCAGTGTCTGCTCTTGCATGTATTCCTCCTGTGATTGGATGGCATCTTGGCCAACTGGCATCTGATAACTCAGAATAAAGGCAATTAATGTCTTAAATGATAAGTTCCCATAATCCAAGTCTCATATGGATTTAAAAATTGAGGATAATAAATGATTGCAAAAAATGCGAATACATCTTGACTCAGAACACAATATATAATTATGCAACAATTTCAAATAATACCCCCTTTTTTTACTTAGTATACAATTACTTTTGTGAAAAATCAGAACATATTTGAATACAAGTTAAAGCACAACACAATCTCAAAGACAACTTTTACAAATGTTCCTCTCTTTTTTTTTTTTTTTTTTGGAATATGCTTATCAAAAATAATACTTCTAGAATCAATTTACACTTGCCATGGCAAACAATTTGCCAGGGAAATGCTTTAAAGAGTTTGATCAAATAATCAGTTGAGAAAAAATAGCAAAAACAAATAACTCAGAATATGGGAGCACAATACTCCTAGAATTAACATTGTATTATGAAATCAAAACCATCTTGCAATGTTTCAAAATTAGATAGACAAATGAATAGAAGAAAATACACATGGAACAATAAAATACAGTGAAATTCAAACTAAGGAAATCTAAATGAATATGAACTTAATATCAATAAGAGTATTATAAAATATAAACTTGATCACATGACTATAAAAAGCTTTTACAAATATTCTCCTTGTTTTAGAAACTAAGTATAAGACACAATCTCAAAAGCATGAAAATCTCTATGAAAATAAACCCATACCATTAATTTCAAAATGTATATATAATAGCACAGAAATCCTATGTAACCTCTGAACTGATACTATTACTCTGAGTGAATTCAGAACACTTTTGATTCCGATATCTAAAATCCCCAATACTCATATCAATACCTTGCTGTTTACTTCTACATTTCTGTAAAATATATATACTTCCATGGCAAAAGAAGCAGAGTCTTGAACTATGGTGATGATTGTCATTCTCATTCAGCTTAAGTTTTTCTTCTTTAACCCCTCTATATTGTCTGTCAGTCTTTTCACCATACAAATGCTTTATAAGATTACTAATTAAAGACAAAAGCAGGTTAGCAAAATTATGAACAAAACGAGCATATCTGGAATTTAAAGGGTTTTCTAAGGTTGTCTCAGAAGCACAGCCAGGCTGGGGAAGGGCTGAGCCTGAAGCTGCAAATGTAGTTAGACAAAGTTGAGCATGCGCATCAGATCTCTGGACTTCCCAGGCAGGGGAAGCAATGGGCTTGGCCATAGGAGGAGTAGAGGGTGGGGTCTGGAGAGGAGGGGAGGGACCAGAGCAATTTGAATCAGACTTGATTTTGAACTCAGGCCTGGATTCCTCTTCCCCCACTTTGCCTCCAGGTGCTAGGGGATTAAAAGCTTCTAGAGGGTGGGTCATTGCCTCCAGGCATGCAAAATTAGAGCAACAATTAGTGTTAGAACTGGGAAAAGCTGCAGGAATCTCTTCAGGTTTCTCTGAAAAAGCATGGTTGGGAGAGGGAGAGATATTTCCTTGTGTGAGTAAGTTGCTGGCTCTTTTAACAAAAATAAAAAGAAAAATAGAAAATCCACAAAAACAAAGCATTAACATGATCTTATCTCCCATTTGTCTGGTTAAACAGACTAAAATCAAAAATAGGGTAATTAGGGAGTTTAAAAGGTCCATTCGAAAAAATTTAAAGGGAAAACACAGCCAGTACACCAGTACTTAGCAGTTAAAGGGAGAGGGAGGGGAAATTTCTTACCCAACCAGAAGATTAGAAGACTGAGGTTTAGCTTTCCTCTTCGTGGTCAGCCATCTGTTAAGGCTAAAATTCTAGCTAAACTGTCTAAAATATCTAATGAGTGGTCGCCAATAAATTATAAGCTTTAGCAAGAGTTAGACTTTTAAGCATTTATTAAGGAGAATAAGAATTTGGTAAAGAGAGAGAAAAAGGCCTAGATTCCTATCTATTAAAGGGAGAGCACATTTCTAGCTCCCTTCTCCGCCAGAGTCCAGAGGAAAAAGAGCGAGCCTGAACGCCAGTCTCTTCCTTCCTCCTCCCACTAGCCCGCGTCACTTCCTGACTCCTGGTCTTGCCCTCAAAGACCTTCCCTTCATGGGCAGAACTCTTCTACAGTAAGTATCCAGCAGGTGGCGTTATTCCAATCATTACAGTACCACCCTCAAGTCATGCCAATCAATGGACTTGAATGTTACTGGACAATTAGCTTGGGTCAAGGTGCAGTGACCTGCCTCTACCTGAGAAAGGATAAAATCCTTGGGAAGAGGGGGGTTGCATTTGCTCTCTTACTCTCTCTCTCTCTCTCTCTCTCTCTTGGCTGGGACTTCAGAGGTTACAGCCACATGTTCCCCCTCCTCTCTATCCTAGGTAACATAGGGCTTCTGAACATTCAGAGCCATATACTCTCTTTTTACTAGCATTTAATATGATTTAATAAATGCTTTATGCCAAAGACTGATGCTATAGCCTCTAATTTATAAGTAGCAATATATTAGAAACCCCAGCTAAGCTCCCTAAAACTTAGGACAGAGATAGGCACCCCTGTATATTTTCAAACAACACATTTGTAAAGGCATTATTTTTGGACCCACAGTTATATTAATCTTTTTTTTTTAGTAAGGCAATTGGGGTTAAGTGACTTGCCCAGGGTCACACAGCTAGTAAGTGTTAAGTGTCTGAGGCCAGATTTGAAGTCAGGTCCTCCTGACTCCAGGGCCGGTGCTCTATCCACTGTGCCACCTAGCTACCTCAGTTATATTAATCTTAAAAATATTACTGTAGCTATATTTTCATTGTTTAATCTTATAACAAAGGTTTCCATGCAAAAATTCTATGATATCTCCCCTAAAGGGGAAATTGTCATGGAAGTCTCAAAACCACCAGTCCTAATTTTATAACAGTATACTTTGAAAACTTTTGATTTAGTGTATGTTGAAAATAAGAATTCAAGATTGTGATATATATTTTAAAATGTTTTCTAAATTTTTTAATAAAGAAATGTTGTATCTGAACAATTATGGACAACAGGTTCCCCTCTCTCTCTCTCTGTATCTCTCTCTCTGTCTCTCTCTCTTCTTCTATGTGTGTATGTGAGGGTGTGGGTGTGGGTCTGATAAGAGTACAGTTGCAATTCAGATTCTTGGTTGAGCTCTACAGGATATTTTAAGGTTTATATTTGTAATATGGAAATTGTGATTTGGATTATGAATGAGGCTGAATCTCTGTTACATGATTCTAAACACCACCACCAGGTCACTTCTTACTAATGATTAAGATGTTAATGACATATTTTATATTTCCATTTTCTTTTATGGAGCTCAAGGTCTATATAGATAACCTTTTGGTTGTTTAGATAACCATGAGTTGATGCTGAATTCATAATGCCATTCATTTTATAAACAAAAGCACAAGATTCAGCCATAGTCTTGATGATTATTTGTTAACATATTGTTGACTGAATTCATGGGAATGTTGCACTTGGTGAGCCTTTTGATTCCATTTTTACCTCTGTCATTTTAGAGGTTTCAAATGGAAATCACTTCTAGCATTATCATTATCATTTGTAATCATCATCATCACCAACATTACTACCACCCCCACTATCATCCTTCTAATCTTTTAAAATGAGATTTAGATTGGGGCAGCTAGGTGGCACAGTGGATAAAGCACCAGCCCTTGATTCAGGAGGACCTGAGTTCAATCCAGCCTCAGACACTTGACACTTGACACTTACCAGCTGTGTGACCCTGGGCAATTCACATAACCCTCATTGCCCTGCCCCACCAAAATGAGATTCAGATTGAAAACATCCTTGCATGAGTAGCTATCTTTCTATAGTCTCTGTATTTAATAACCTATATACTATTATATAGGGACAACTAGGTGGCAAAGTGGATGCACTGTTCTACCTAGAGTAAAGCCGACCTGAGTTCAAATTCAGCTCCAGACACTTTCTAGATGTGTGCCTCTGGGCAAGTCGCTCAGTCATATTCCCCTCAGTTTCCTCATCTATAAAATAATCTAGAGATGGAAATGTTAAAATGACTCCAGTATCTTTGCAAGACAACCCCAAATGGTTTAAAGAAGAGTCATGCTGAACAAATAGACTGATTAACAACAGAAAAAGTACTATTATGTAGAACAAAATAAACTGATTCTCTGTGGTCTCATCAAGAGTGTCTTCAATATATCTCCATTAATAGGCATGTCAACAGCAATAATATGTAACTCAGGTTGTTCCCACATAATTTTAATCTCCTTTGTAAGATTTCTGTATTCCATAAAGTTTAAAAATTATGATTATTTGGCTTGAGAATGTTTGTTGTTTATTTAATATTGCATGGTTTTAAAGAAAATTTTCTGAATCTAATATATTCCAATTTATCATTCAGAAAGTGTGTCATTCATCATATTAATGTTGCAAAAGCTTTTTCTTTTCATTTGAACCAAGTTCCTGAACCTATGTAGATGATCAGAAATTTTCTGGACATCTACCAGTCTATATAAAAAAAATCATAAACTTCCTTATTTAATTTTTTTCTGCATTTTCTAATTTTTTAACTTCTTAACTTTTTAACACCTTAAATTGGCATTGGCTTATTTGTTTTGTTCATTGAACTGCATAAACTCTGTATTATCTTACCTTTTAAAGTTTTGTTTTCAACTGCTTATTAATGGAACCTAGAATTTCCAATATCTGTATTTTTTTCTGCATTCATTTGCCTGTGTTTCCTTTGTATTGTCATGAATTGGGCAAAGAGCATTTGAGGCCAGTTAAATGGTAATGTAATCTTATGGTGCCTTTCCACAGATCTTTAATACCACTGTTAATTGATATCTGTCCTTTGGGTCTTTCATGCTTGAAGATAGGTATATTTGTTGATAGCTAATTTTTTCTTATATGCTTCTTATCACAACGGATGCTCCAAAAATACTTTTTACAGTTTTTATAAAATGCTGTGGGATAATTCATTCAGTCCTGTTGGCTTGTAAAATTTTCAGCCCTTTGATGTATTTAGTCTGCTAACTGGATTCCTGAATCGAGACTCAATTTAACTCTCACAAATTCTAGTCTATCCCTATTTTATATCCAAAATAATTCCATATGTTGTTGCTTTTTTGCCTTCCACATTATTTCAGGAGGTTTCATTAAGTAATAAGTTTTAATGAATTCAGATTCTTCAAGGTTTTTTTTTTTTCTCTTCACAGTTCCATAGTTGCTCAAATTCAGCTATTGTTTTATCTAATATGGGCTTAGGAATGAAGTTATTTCTTATGATTGGTCTCCATTGAGCTACTTTACACTGTTGTATGACTTGGAGTGGAGGGTATCATTAACAAAGAGTAGTATGGAAAGCCTCATCTACTCTAACTGATGAGATCTTTTCCCAAGGTTTTTTGTTGGTTTGTTTATATCAGAGTACTGACACATGATGAAAGGGCCTTCTAACAGAGAGGTCCGCAACCTAGCATCAGGGCACTATCCCAGGGGCAGACCATTTCATACATTATCATTTTGCATACATTGGTAGTTAATACCATCTGTACTAAAGCATTCCTAGTAGGTAGGGTATTGGTATTCCTAATTTGATCTCATGTATCTTCTATCATGCAGTATCATATAATGCTAGAACATGAAAAAGCACCAGTTTCTCCATTGTCTTTTATGTCAAGATATTTGTAGGGCCGGTTCAAGTAAATCATTGTTTCCCCATTTTTCTTCAACTTTTAGGAACAGATGATGACATCAACCTTGATGCTTAACAACTGATGCCATTTCTAGAACCCAGTTCACCACTACTTCAGTGATTCCTACTGACCTTTGCAGTTACTGCAGAAGCCTCTGAGTACTCAGAGTTCCTTCTGTCTACCATTCTGGAAGTTCTGAAGAGCTCCAAAAAGTGGCAGCAGGGAGCTTGAGCCATGGATTTGAATCTCCAGGGCTTGGGTTAAACTCATCTCTGACATCAGCTCAGTAGTTCCATCCAAAAATGGCAGAGAATGAAGCAAATTTAGAAAATATCCCACATGTAAAACATATAATAGGCATTACAGTATGTCACACCTGGTGAAGGAAATCCCTGGTACTTTTGGTATTGAGGCTGGTTTCTTAGGCCCCATGAGACAATAGTGCTTTGGATGAATTATACTAGTGTAACATATACTGATCTTTTGCTAGGTATTTTGTCTAAAATCTTGGTTTTGAGGTGGTAAAGGAGATAGAAGGGAAGGAAAATGACCCTTTCCCTAGTCTTTCCAGGTCTAGCCAAAACATACTTCTCTGGCAAAACACTCTTTATATGACAATAATGGCACAAGGTGACCAAGAGCAAACATTGCAGTTACCATAACTGCATCTTGACTTCTAATTTGAATTCATCATGAATTTACAACACAGGTCTTTTCTACCACTATATCCTCAACATCTTACTGGTGGCTTTCACTGAGATGCAGGGCTTACCTGCTTGCTTTCTCTTAGGTAAAGCTTTTCTCCTGACTTGTATTGGGTGGGGTGGATCATCCCTGTTGGCCTCTCCTGCATATGGGGTTTAGCTCCTGTCTTGCTACAGGTCTGGGGCCTTGCTGCTGGGTTACTACAGTAAAAGAGTCATTCTGATTCTGGCCCTGGAGGAGGGATCATGTTTCTGGGCTGCCCCTGGGATAGTGCCCTGATGCTAGGTTGCTATGTTAACAGGACCTCTCTGTTAGAAGGCCCTGGTGGAGTAATTTTTTTTTTTTTTTTGCGAATCTTCCCAAGGGTTAGGGCCCTGCTGCTAGCTACCTATTGTAACAAAGTCTTTCTGCTGGCAGGCCTTGAAGTAGTATTTTGTTGCAGATTAGCTCAAGGGTTGGGGCCCCCTGCTGCTGTTCTACTATGGAAACAGAGTCTCTCTGCTGGTAGGCCCTGGAGAGGGGCTTCACTATTAGTCAACAGTGGGGTGAAGGCCTCCCTTGTGGCTTGTGCTGGGGGTGGGGTTCCAGGGGTAGGGCCTTGCTGTGCAGCTCAGACTGTCACTTGCCTAAGGGATGGCTGGTTTGTAGGAGGGCAGAACCTTGTTAGTGGATTGCCCGATACTTAGAGATCTGCTGCTGCTCTTCCTCCTCCTTCTCCTTCTCTTCTTGGATCTCACTCCCTTTTCATAGAACTGTGCCTCCAATAATTTTGAGGCAGTTTTCTAGTTGTTTGGAGGAGAAATCTGAGAGGGTTACCAAGGGTTCCTTCTTCACTCTCTCATCTTGGCACCAGAATTCAAGCAGATTAGAAGTAAAAAGAGCCCAAACTAGAGTAGTAGCAGGGTGGGTACAGAAAAAGAGAAAGTTAGTAGAAATACAACATGAGGTAAAATAAACAGAATTTTGTGTCTGGCTGGATAAGAGGAGCAATGGAAAAGAAGATATCTTTCAATTAAGCAAGAATTTATTAAGACCCTGTTATGTACAGAATTTTATTCTACAAACTAGAGATATAGAGATGAAAAGCAACAGTCCTTAAATTCAAAGAGTCTATAACCTAATAAGGGCAAATGTGTGCACACATAAGTATGATGTAAAGTAGAAAGTGTTTAATTCAAAGGATAATTCCAGGCAAAGAATAGGAAGAAATTGAAGGCAAAAGAAATAATAATTGGGGGCGGCTAGGTGGCACAGTGGATAGAGCACCGGCCCTGGAGTCAGGAGTACCTGAGTTCAAATCCGGCCTCAGACACTTAACACTTACTAGCTGTGTGACCCTGGGCAAGTCACTTAACCCCCATTGCCTCACTAAAAAAAAAAAAAAAAGAAAAAAAAAGAAAAAAATAAAGAAATAATAATTATCTTTATATTAAGCCTGGAAATAAAATAAAGAGGAATTCTATTGATATATATGAGGCAGATAACTTCTTCTTCTTCAGAGTTTTCAAACATTCCAGGGATGACTTATTTTTTGGAACTTTAAGCTATCAGATTCTATTTGTAAATCCTCCAAAAACTTTGAAATCTGATATACAAAAACTAACAAGAAACATTCCTCTCATAGTTTTAGAAGAGCACAGAAAGTAACAATAAAGAACCTGTCTGAAAATTCAGATACTCAGTAGTATCCAGCAACTATAGGAAAAATTTTCAACTGATATCTAGTCCCACATGTGGGGGCTCAAACAAACTTAATTTATAAAATTCCTGCAATGCTGAATGGAAACACACACACACACATACACACAGAAATAAAAAAATTATAATTTTCATAGCTTTGCCATTTTCATCATCATAAGTACAATTAATTCTCAGATGTTTTGAAAGGTGGGAAAAATATTGTAAAATTCTAAATGCTAACAAGTTCATTTGTGTTCCAAACTTGAGTATTAAAACTGGTATCCTGTAGAAATGCTGGAAAATTACAATGATTGTAGTGCGTGCTGTTTCAGAAATATGATGTTTAAATGTTGACTTCCTTTGTCATTGAAATTCATTTCTTATTTGCTGACATTTACAGTAAAAAAATTGATTTCTCCTGGACTTTTAGAAAAATAATTTGAATAAGATAAATGTAAATTGATTCTTGCTAGGACCCCTGACATATCTATTTAAATTCAATTTATTGTAGCAACTTTTATAAAAGAGCAGGTCTCAAAATAAAGCTTAAAAAAGAATGTTTACCTTTTAACATGTTTAAAATAAGTGTAGAGTTTTTCATTGCATGTTGTAGTTTTCTCTTTTTAATAGTTATAGAATAGTTTTATGTGTATTATATCATACCCAAAATTATAATTAAGATTATAATCATATAATAATTTTTTCACCATTTTGCCTTCATGAGTCTTCAGTTCAATTCAATTTCTTTAATCAGATTCAGATTATACTAAATTTCAGATTATTCATCAGAATATCTTTGCCAACGATGTAGCTCAAGATCCCTCTTCATGAACTCACTTCTCTCCAAAAATACATATTAAATGCATAAGATGTCCTCAGTCTTGTGCTATTTATTTGATGTTCATCATATAAGAGGAATCTAAAATAGGTTCTCTGACATCAAGAGCATTTATTATCCAATTGACAAGATGAATAGAAAAATGCAAATAAATCAATAACAACTCTAAACTTTTTTAAAGGTTTTTAAATGCAACTCTTCAAAAGATACAAGTGTGTTGATTAAAATCTAAATTGTGGGTTTTAATCTGTCCCCCCTTATCTTGGGGGGAAGCTGTCTAAAATCACTGATAAATTCAGCAAGAGTTTAGGCTTTTAAAGATTTATTAAAATATGTATTATAAGTTAGTGAAGACAGAGATTGAGAACAGATTCCTTGTAGCATGGGAATCTTAGCTCAGATCTAATTCAGTATAGCCAGAGAGAAAGAAAGCAATTTCCTTTCCTAACAGCCCATGAGAAATATCTCACCACCATGCTGGTGTCTGAACGACTAAGAGGGCCCCCACCCCCCACTTCCCGTTCTCCATCTGCTACCACACTCATTTCCCAGACAAAAAGAGGCCGATCCTCAACAGCTTCTCTGAGAAGCCATCTGTAAAACAGGAAGCAGGGCTGTCCACACACACAGCTCCAAGCTAATTGGTTGGTACCTTTGATTTACATGACTATAGGCAATTCTATAGACTTCTGGATGACTTCTGGATGCCAAATTACATAATTTCTCCTCAGGGTGGAGCTCTGATTCTCACACAAGTAAAGCTAGGTATGGGAAAAAATCAAAATGTAGATGAGTTGGAGTGGGAATCACAGTGCAGGGTTGGAAGTTGGGAAAATTTTGTATTGACAAAAAAGAATGATATTTTAAATTGTTAAACTGTAAGAGCATGGATATGAGATTGGGCATGGAGGACAAAGAAGGTAGGAAATATTGTTCTCTTTAGGTACAAATATTTGCATTAGAGATCAGAAAAAAATAGGTGGGTGGCATAGGACCACATTACAGATAATCTTAAATGCTATACAGAAGAATTTAGACTTGAAACAATAAATAATTATGTCCTTCTAGCTCTCACCCCACTCCCACTCATATATGTGCCTAGGAGTATGGAGCATGCACACACAAAGAAACATACATAAAAAGTCATATTTTTCTGTATATTATTTAAAAAGAGAATGATCTGATCAAAGTTATATTTAAGAATTATTAATTTCATGTGTGAGACACTATTTCATAGGAAATTAAAAGGCAGATTAAGAGTCAGGAAAACCTGTGTTCATGTCCTATTCCCGACACATACTGACTTTGTGACCCAGGGAAATTAAGTTAAACTCTCATTGCTTCCAGGCAGCTCTAAGACTCCAATCTCTAGAAAAGGTGATTATCTATCTTGATATAGGAAGTTCTCTGGAAATTCCCAGGAATTACCTACTCCAATGGAATAACAGGATCAAGACAATAAATGACAGAAAATAAATATCAATCTCAATTTGATATCAAATTGAACAGAACCAGAATGGAAATTAGTGCACTGTTCAGGAAGCAAATGTCAAAATCTGTGTGAAAGGAGGTAAGGATAGTGACAGTGAAAATAAAATAAAGAAAATACAGATCTAGGAAACTTGAAGGAACAACATTAGTATTTAGCCACTATTTAAATACAAGCAATGAATGAGATGCATGTTAAATAGGTTACTTGTGTCTTAAACTGCTAATACTGAAGGTACTAATTGTTTTAGGATCTAAGGTACCATTGGGTACACATTAAGCTTTGTGGATGTTCATCTGCTTTTATAGCATCTCCCAGGCTAGTTACATCAGGAGAAATAGAGCTTGACTGAGAAGTAAATATTGACTTATCTTCAAAGTTTTATCTCACATTACTTTCCTTCAAATATTCAATTATGTTATTTAATTTAGCTACTTGTCTTGCTCCAGAGTTTACTGAAGTTTTTCAAATCTCTGGAAATTGTTTCTCTCTCCTTCCCCAACCTCAATCCCATGAATCACAGAATTTGAGGTGAATGTGACCATACTTATCATCTTATCCTACACATATCTTCCCAAATCTACAAAATACTCCCAAAAGTTTGTCTGGCTGATTCTTGAAGACCTCCAATGAGTAAGAACCGACTACTCCCAAGACAAGACAAACCATTGAACTTCTAGCTAGTTCTAATTATTAACCAAGTTTTCTTAATCTCAGACTTAAATTTGTCTTGGTAACTTCCACCCACTACTTATACTTTTGCCTTATCTAATGAAACAAAATCCTAACCTAAAACAATGCCTGCTTTATATTCCCAATGAATTTTCAATGAACATGTATTAATTGCCCCCTATGTGACAGGCCCTGTGATAAGTGCTAGGGATACCATTAATAAGAGAAAAACAATCCTTGCTCTCTAGGAGTTAATAATATAAAGGGGAAGATAGCACATACAAGGAGACAGGAAGGATTGTGGGAGGGGAGCAGAACACCAGAGTTTCTTGTTCCCTGGACTTGAAACTAGGTGGAGCAGCAAATGTAAAGTGGAATGTACTGCCATATAAAAAGGAAGGTGGGGAGAAATTTGGTACTCCACCCTCTATTCCGCCAAAGAGGGACAGCTAGGTTGTGGAGTGGGTAGAGGACTGGCCTGAATTTGTGAGGATCTGAGTTCAAACCCCACCTCAGACACTTATTAGCTGGGTGACCCTGGACAAGTCACTTTTCCCCAATTGCCTTAAACAAAGACCCAGATGGCTTTGGAGGAAAAAGTGAGGTTTGGTGACTTTGCACAGCGCTCCCTCACTTAAATCCAATTTAGTACAAGTCATGACATCACCTCCAGATGCCATGGTCTTCATCCAGAATAAAGGACAAACAGCACCTCCAAACAGAAGAAAGAGGAGGCTGAAATGGGTAGTGTCAATCAAAACTTGAGTTATCCCTATGTTGGTGAGTTTAGAAGAGATGATCTTGTTCTATGGAGTTGAAACCAGGCAGGGTAGCCAAAAGGAAAGCAGAGATGTTACTTTCTTAACAGGAACTGTTCTTTTTGGGCAAAAAATAATATCCCCCTTTTGGACTTTCTGGTGGTGCTGGTTATATCCAATCATGCAATATTTTATTTTTATGTATCTTTTTACTCTACTAAATTGTAAGTTGCTTGAGGGCAAGAATGGTATTCATCTTTATTTCTCCTCCAGGGTCTAACACAGGGTAAATGCTATTAAGTGATGGTTGAATGAATAAACAAGCTTTTTATGGGTGCATTTGAAAAGCATATGAATGATGCTATCCACCTCCAGAAAAAGAACTGATAAAAAGTAGTGTGCATGGTTTTACACACACACACACACAAATATACATACATATGGGGATAAGTGTGTCTATATGTTTGCATGTGCTTGTGTGTGTGTGTGTGAAATGGAGGCTTTCTATAGTGTGAAGTGAGGAGGAAGGGAGGGAGAGAGTTCAGAATTTAAAATGTAACAAAATAAATTAAATTTAAATTTAAAATATAGTAGTGGAGATAATATATTCTGTTTCAACATTTTAAGAGTTGTTCACCTTTTCAAGCCCAATAGGATGATGGAAATAGAAGAATGGGGATCATAGTTAAGAAGTCAAATCTGAATATGTCAATTTAAAGAATCATCAGCTGGGAAGAAAACATATTATGTACAATTAGTATGAAAAAGGCTCAATTCAGATTGCTTCCTGAATATTCATAAGATTATCCATTCTATTCATAGGATGTCCATAAGTGTGGGAGAGAATTCAAATTTTATAGCTACCAAAAAAGACTAATGATAGGTTCTAGTTGAAACCATGAGCATGTATGATCTTGCTAAAAGGTTTATTGATAAGAAGAACATAGCCTTAGGGATTATCTGCATCAGGGTGCGTGTATGTGCATGTGTGTGCATGTGTGTGTGTGTGTGTGTGTGTGTGTCTTGGGATGGGAGGAATTAATAGAGAAAGATATGCTAAGGAAAAAGAAAAATAATAGGAGAGGTTAAAGAGGCAGCCTGACAGTACAGTATAATGGCATGGGAGCTTAGAGAAAAATAGTTTTAAAAAACAACAAAAAGGACATGGTGATATATGTTGAATGCCACAGAAATGCTCAAAATCATAAATGCTGATTGAAAAGAATTGTATTTAGGAAAAAAATTAACAAAAAAAAATAAAATAATACAAGGAAAAATTAAAATAAAAACATGACCTTAAATCTGAGCATTTGGAGAACATTCATCCTGAATGAACACAATGGAATGGATATCATTGTATTACAAATATATTACTGTTCAATATTAATGTTTTAAAAATAGTGGCTGGGAGATTGCCCCAAATTAACCTGTTTTAGCTACAATTTGGGTATACTTAGAGGCAAATAATCTCTAGAATTATCAGGACCCCTTCCCAAGTCTGTCAACACACAAATGTTACCTTTTAAAGTGCAATAAAAGGTGAAACTTGAGGTTAGCAAAGTATATAGTAGAGTTGATAAGTCATTCTCCCCACTGAAAAATGGAGTTTAACTTTAATATTGAGGTTGTAAAACTTATGCCCAGGATAGAGGTTATTTTGAGGATTGGGGCTATGAGTAATCCAAAACTGAGTCTCCTATATAGCAGAGAATCATTTTGTTATTGTTGTTATTTTTCAGTTGTTTCTGTTGTGTATGACTTTCCACAGCCCCATTAGGGGCTTTCTTGGCAAAGATATTGTAGTGATTTGCCATTTTCTTTTCTTTCTCATTTTACAGATGAAAAAACTGCTGAGGCAAACAGGGTTAAGTGAATTGCCCAAGATCACATAGGTAATAAGTTTCTGAGGCTAGATTTGAACTCAGCAAAAGGAGTCTTTTTTCACTTCTGTGTGGACATTTAATGCACTGTGCCACCAATGTGGGCTGGTATTGAACTAAGAGTCCCTTGCTGTGATCAGAGTGATTATGAATCTCATGCCTTAAAAAATTTAATTGCAAACAAAACAGTTTCTAAAGACATCATTGGTCATAGAAAACCAGCCACAGGACTAAGGAAATATATGCAAATTAAGTATTTGTGGTGATTTTAAGCCATTAGTTTTAATGTAACTGGAAGTAACAAAGTTCATATCAACTCTGTCCGACTTCTATACAGAGGTTCTTAAATCTGTTTTTTTTTCTAATTTTTATATCAGGAATACCTGTGGCAATCTGCTAAAGCCTATGGACCCTTTAACAGAATACTGGTTGTAAATGTACAAAGTAAAATAAATATGATTGCAAAGGAAAGGAATTAAATTGAAATACTTTCTTTTTTTCTCATCCAGTTTCATTGACCCTGTGAAAAATATCCATAGACACCAGTTAAGAACCTCTGTTTTACATTTTCTGAAATCATTCATGGTGAAGTATTGTTTTATTTTAGCCCTATTTGCCTGGGAAAGTATATAAAATATGAAAATGGCTCAAACTGAACTTCTGCCTCCTTGGGCTGTGTATGTGATGCAGTAGTTTTTTGGTAACATACTACGAATTTTGACAAATAGGTTTCATATTTGGAAAAGAAGTGAAATCAAATAATTTCTAATTAAGATGCAAATGTATTGACTCTGCCTGCTCCCCAAAGGTAGCTTAGTGTACCTGTTGTTCGTAGGCTGAATTGATAAATATATTTTCCCCTTCAAGCTGATTGATGACTTCTCCAGGATGGGTTCATCAAAGGCCCATTCTAACTGAAGCACTTTTGCCTGTGAGGGAGACTATAATGGGGAGTCTGTCATTCAGGTCACCATGATGAATTTGGAGTTGGAGGTAGAAGAGCCTTGACCTAATTTTTTTTTTTACTTTTTTGCTCACCAAACTGGAATGTATTGTTTTAAATTAAATGTGTGTAAGGTGAAGAAGGGCATATCAGAGAGAAATGGAAAATATGTGTGGATACACATGTACATATATGTACACAAATGTACACACACACACACACACACACACACACACACACACACACACACATATATATATATATATATATATATATAACATTCGCTTTGTCATTCACAACACTGGGAGATAATATGTTGGAGTAGGTAGACCACTATCATTGAGGTCAATAAGATGTAGTCTCAAATCCTATTTATGAAACATACTTATAAATCTAGACAAATCATTTTACCTCTCAGTGGTCCAAGTATATAAGTATATAAAAGAATATGGTTTTCAGAGCAAGTATTCATCTTACATTGAGGTTCCCTCCTGGAGAATTCCCTAATCCAATGAAATCATAGGTCATCACCAAAATAAATAAGCAAACAAATAAACAAAAAAATCAGTCACCTCTGCTAAGTTTTTCTAGTGTATTGGCTAATGATCAATTTTAGGATAGCGACAAAAACTTATTAATACAATCACAATACCCTGAAGCCCCCAGGGAGCTAAATTCCTGATATTGAGATAAGTATTTGTTTTCTGTTATAATTATTTTTTAAAATACTTTTCTAACTAACTTCTAATATAATTATTTTTCTGGAAAAAAGAACAGAGTATATTGGAGTGCCTTTTGTTGAGCAGAAATGGAAAGGGGAAATTTAGGAAAAGGCAGACATTTTCTTGGAACTTCTGTGGATCCTTGAATAGATGACTACTACAAATAGTTTAAGAATGAGTCTTCTAAAAGTAAATGCCTATAGTCAAGCAATGGCCCTCCTCCATTTCTTTTTTATCTGTTGTAATTCATCATTTCCTTTCATTTATTCTCCTTTCAGTTTCTCCTTTCACATGTTCCTTTGCTATATATTTTTTTTCCTAGTAAACACCTTTAAGTCCTGGATGGAACCGAAGGCATTATCTTCTCATTGCGTACTCCTATTCAGCTATTGTACTCTCCATCCCTTCCTGTCAGGTTTTTATTCCATGTTGTGTGTCTTTTAAAGAACTCCTTGGTATGGTTCAATTCTGCCTCCTGTCTCAAAAATAAACATGGTTCAAAATTGTTCTTAGAGCTGAGAAGAAATGATGGTTCTTTTGAATACAAATCCCAAGGCATCAGTCAGTTTTCAATCCCCATTTACAAAAAAAATAAATTTGAAAATATTGGCTGAAGCCATAGTGTGCAGGTATTTATTCAATAAAGAGGGGTTTGTACAGGCAATGAAGGCAAATGGTCCCACAGATTTTTAAAAGTAACATATAAGAAAATTCAGATTTTTGTAAGGGCATAGTAACTTGCTTCATTATAAGTCTACAAGAAAATTTGTTTTTAAACAGCTTGCTATCTTAAGTTACTTAAGATAATATGTCAATTAAAAAATGTAGATGTTATCTCACTGACACAGTCACTATCAGTGTGCCCCATCTATCCATGTTTGCTCATTTTCCACTCCATTTGCCTACGTACTTCAATGGTCATTTTGGCCTCCTTCTCATGGGTGGTTATTTTATAGCTGTTACAGTTTATGTAAAATTTTTGTTAAAGAAATCTTTACTTTCATCTATTTCTCATTTTTCCAAATTTAAGAGCTCATTTAAATAACTAAGCTTGTAGCTTGTATAACTGTGCTCAGTTTTTTATTCTTATCTTTCTGTTCTAATTTGGCGCTAACTTTGGTCTTAACTCCTAAATTTTATTTAGCAGATGCATGATTGCATAGAGACAGTTGATTCTGCAGTAAATCAAACATTGCTTACCAATAATTTCCTGTGATAAAATGGGGGTGGGAGAAATCCAAAATTTGGAAGCAGGACACAAACTGTGGTCTCTCTTACCTTTATGTCCACTATTATTTTTACTAAACCACATTATCCATGTGATGTTTATATATTTCCTTGGGGCAGTTAGAAAGCCTATTTACCATTTCCATTATTCTCCTCTATGAAAAGAGACTGATACATCATACCTTAGCTGTAACTTCTTTAGAGTATCTGTTTTCACTTATAATGGATAAGGAGAATGTCAGGATGGATATAGTAAACAGATAATAATTAACATTCAATTTTCATCAACCTCTTAATTATTGGTCAAGTATCCCACAGTTAGTATTAGCTTTAAAACAATGAATTCGGTTTAAAATTATGTTGCAATGGGTAATATGGAAATATGGTTTGCATGATTTAACATGTCTAATCAACATTATATTTCATCCTTTCTCAAGGGGTGAGGAGAAGAGGTAGAAATTTGAACCTCAAAATAAAAAAAAACAGTTTTAAAAAATATAATTGGGAAATATTTAGTGAAATGAAATATTAAAAAAAATTAAAAAGTATGTTTCTAGTAACTTCTCCCACCCCCCCCCTTTTATCACAGGCATAGAAGAAAACAGAAGGAGGCTACAAAAAACTGAAAGTCATTTTGCATTTGTAGAGTAAGTTATTGCAAAGATACTAGAAAATTTGTTAGTAATAAGCATTTCTATACTTATTTCTTCTCATTCTTGAATAGCAGACATAAATAGCACACTATTTTAATTTTAAAGGCACTTTTTGGGGGCAGCTAGGTGGCACAGTGGATAAGTACCAGCCCTGGATTCAGGAGGACCTAAGTTAAAATATGGCCTCAGACACTTGACACTTACTAGCTGTGTGACCCTGGGTAAATGACTGAACCCTCATTGCCTCACAAAAAAAAAAAAAAAGAAAGAAAGAAAGTAAAAGTCACTTTTTAAGAGTAGCACATTTATTACATAATGTTAGATAAACTTTTAAAATGTATATTATAGTGAGATTAAGTTATATACAACCACAAACATGCATATGTGTGTGTCTGTATTTTGTCTCAGTGAACATCCTAACAAATACTATTATAGTCTATTGGGTCTATAGAATTCATAGGAAAATTCTATAATATTACTAATGAGGAGAGCAGAGCACATTCTAGGTGTTGGTATTCAACTCCAAAAAAATGCATTTTTCCTACAAAAGTCAGTTTTTGAATATATTTCTGAATTTTTGAGCAGTTTTTTTTTGTAATTATTGATTCCTACAAAAGAAGGGTTTGGGTTTTTGTTTTTGTTTTTTCAAATGTCACCTATGTAAAAGCAATTTTTTTCTTTTAAGGCCTAATGCCACACTGTTGTTTTTTATTTTTAAAGAAATGATCAATTAATATGGTGCTTAAATTCTCTCAAAATTCTTTCTGCAAAATTTTCTTGTGGTTGTTGTTGTTTGTCCTTCATTCTTGAAGAAGACCATGACATCAGGAAGTGATGTCAAGACTTGCAATAAATTGGATTTAAGTGAGAGAGGGCTGTGCAAAATCACTAGCCTCACTCTCTTCTTCAGAGTCATCTGGGTCCAGTGGCAAGATATACATCAGTACAACTTGAGATGGTTCCAGATGTTTGAGACTATTGGGGTTATTTTACTTGCCCAGGCTCACATAGCTAGTAAGTGTCAAGTATCCAAGGACAGATTTGAACTCAGGTCCTCCTGACTCCAGGGCCAGTACTCTATCCACTTTGCCACCTAGTTACCCCTATAAAATCTACAACCTCATGTGTTGGTTTGGGTAACTTTTTTTTTTAATTAATAAAGTATTTTTTTTTCCGTTACATGTAAAGATAGTTCTCAATTTTTGTTTATACAAGCTTTACAATTTCAGATTTTTCTCCCTCCCTCCCTCCCCTCCCTCCCTCCTCCCCTAGACAGCAGGTAATCTAATATAGGTTATATATATATATATATATATATATATATATATATATATATATATATATATATGTATATATGTATATATGTATATATGTGTATATGTATATGTATATGTATATGTATATATATATATATATATATACACACACACATAATAACATTAAACATACTTCTGCATTAGTCATGTTATAAGAGAAAAAAATCAGAGCAATGATGAAAAACCTCAAAATAGAAAAAAAACAACAGCATCAAAAACAAAAGAAATAGTATGGTTCATTCAGCATCTATACTCTGCAGTTCTTTTTTTTTTTTTTCTTGGATTTGGAGATCCTCTTCCATCACAAGTTCCCTGGAACTCTTCTGTGCCATTGCATTGGTGAGAAGAATATAGTCCATCACAGTAGATCAACACTCAATGTTGATGATACTGTGTACAATGTTCTTCTGGTTCTGCTCATCTCACTCATCATCAGCTCACGCAAGACCCTCCAGGTTTCTCTGAACTCCCCCTGTTCATCATTTCTTATAGCACAATAGTATTCTATTGTATTCATATACTGCAAATTGTCCAGTCATTCCCCAATTGATGGGCACCCCCTCAACTTCCAATTCCTTGCCACCACATAAAGAGCAGCTATAAATATTTTTGTACATGTGGGTCCCTTTCCCCTTTCCAAGATTTCTTTGGGAAAAAGACCCAAAAGTGGTATTGCTGGGTCAAAGGGTATGCACAGCTTTATCGCCCTTTGGGCATAATTCCAAATTGCTCTCCAGAATGGTTGGATCAGTTCACAGCTCCACCAACAATGCATTAGTGTTCCAATTTTCCCACAGCTTCTCCAACATTTATTATTTTCCTTTTTTGTCATTTTAGCCAATCTGATAGGTGTCAGGTGTGGGTACCTTTTTTGATTGGATCAGAAATAGATCTCAATAGAGAGGCAGTACATCCTAAGGGGATTCTTGAGTCAGAAAATCTGGGTTCAAATCATCTTTTATGCTTAATGCTAGTGGGAATCTTGAAAAGTCACTTTAATTTACTAAGCCTCAGTTTCCTTGACTGTAAACTGAATGGACTAGACTGAACAGTCTCTATTTTCCAGATCTAGATCCACTAACCTATAATGAAAACATAACTTGTAAAGCTATCTATGAAAAACAACCTGGTTTTTCTTTTAAATCATTTGCAGACTTGTGTTATGTGGAATCTTAAAATCCCAGGTTGTGAATTGTGACAAAATGAGACAACTTGTCTCTCATTCACAGAAGGGGAGGTTACTAATTGAGCTTAATGAGGTCTAGTACCTAACAATGCTCTGACAGAAACATTCAAATGAGGAACGATTAAATTACAGCCCCTGACATGGAGCTGCAAAAAATATTATGCAAATTAAAATTTCTTGCTGAGAAGAGTTCCATACTTACCAGGCTGGTCAATTAGGAGAAGGGTCAGGTCATGTTCTATACCTGCAAATGTGTGCACAGTCACATACTAGGGACTGAAGGAAAATCAGACTAGGCCTAATGTGTCAGGCTATGGGAAAATAATTTCAAGAGAATTTGAAAATATTAATTCATATACTCAACAAATATATTGACATGCCTATTCAAAGCACTACAGTAGGTGCTTGAGTGAAATGATTTAGAGGCTCACAGATTTAAAGTTATAAGAGGACTTAGATATTATCTAATCCAACCACCTCATTTTATAGGTAAGGAGTCCAAGGCCCAGATAGTTTATGTGTCTTGACTATGGTCACACAGATGGTAGGTATCAAAATTGAAATACAATTCTCCTATTTTGACTCCAAAACTGTCACTTTTTTCTACATAACACCAGTTATGTCCTCAGCTAGATTTTAGTGCGTAAAACATGCAGCCTGCAGTGTGTGTCTTTTCTTCCTTAGAAACTTCTTTTACTTCTTTTAGTAAATTCACAGAATGACCATTTTTGAAAGTCACATAAAGTGACAAAATTTCCTAAAATTAAATTCTGAAGCACATATGTCCTAAATTTTCTAACAGTATAGCATTATTTCTGTGAAGAATACTGAATTTCTGATAAAGGAAAATGAACAGTGATGCAGGTCAGTTAGAAATATGTTCCCAACCCCCACTGCAAAAAATTCAGTTAATGATTAGAATTACTGTATGTAGAAATATTTTCTGTCCTTGATGAAAACTATATTTTAATAGGCATTTTGTGTAGAATTTCATTGTCTTACAGGGTTTATCTTCAATTTTAAAAATTAATTTAAAATTAAGGACAATTTGAAATAATAAAATTTTGATGATGAAAATACTCAGAACTTTGGATAGGGAAGGTATAAATGCCTAACATGGGCCTTTTTTAAAATTAGTTGAAATTCTGGGCTTCACATTTTGTAACCTTAAAATGTTATGTAGGTTTTACTATAGTTTTCCTATCCATGGAATATGGAATTTATATAATTTTCCTGAAAATAAATTGAAAGAAGATATTGCCTTTTTATAGTGTTCAAGTATTAGATGAGAAGTAGATATATACTGGGAGAAAGGAAAGCGAGAATAGGAAAAATTATATTACACAAAATGGAAGAGCTTTTACAATGGAAGAGAAAATGGGGAATGGGGAGGGAAGGAAATGCTTGAATATTATGTTCATTAGAAGTAGCTAAAAACAAAGAATAATATACATACTCAGTTAAGTATAGAAATCTCTGAGCTATAGAAAAGTAGAATGGAATGGGGGAGGTAGAAAGGGAGTAGTTAATTAAGGGAGGTAGTTGTCAGAAGCAAAATAGACTTTTGAAAAAGGACAGCATAAAATAGAGATAAAGATAAACAGGGAAACTATACTAGATGGAAATGCATAGCTAATAATCATACCTTGGAATGTGAATAGGATGAATTTACCCATAAAGTAGAGGTGGGTAGTACACTGGATAAAAAACAAAATCTAACAGTATGTTGTTTAAAAGAAATGCACTTGAAAATAGAGGCACTCAACGAGTGTAAATAAGGTGGTAGAAAAGAATCTATTATGATTCACCTGAGATGAAAAAAAATCAGGGGTAATAGTCTTAATCTCAAAAATTTTTTTTAAAAATAGTCCCAATTAAAGGAAGCAAGGAAACTATATTTTCCTAAATGATACCATAGATGATGAAGTAATATCAATACTTAATATATATGCACTAAATTGCATAGTGTCCAAATTCTTAAAGGAAAAGTTAAATGAGTTACAGAAGGAAATTGACAAAACCATATTAGTCAGGTAATTTCATTTTTCCTCCTTCAGAACTAGATAAACCCAGCCAAAAAGTAAACAAAAAATAAGGGAAGAGATGAATAAATTTTTTTTAAGTTTTATAGGAGGGCAGCTAGGTGGTGCAGTGGTTAGAGCACTGGCCCTGGATTCAGGAGGACCTGAGTTAAAATCCAGCCTCAGACACTTGACACTTACTAGCTGTGTGGCCCTGGGCAAGTCAATTTACCCCAATTGCCTCACCAAAAAAACCCAAAAAACCTTTATTTGTCTCATAAGAAGGTTTTGATAGAATACATGTTTTCCTCTTCTTTATACAGTACTATACTAAATTATTCTTTGAATGATTGAAAAAGTCATGCTGGCTTTGGTAACCCTGACTCCTATTATATTTCTTAAGTGAACAAAGGAAAAAAACTATTTTTCTTTTGCTAAATTTTTTTTTATGATGTCATGCTTCTTCAAACCACTTCACCTGCACCCTAATCATTCTCCTCATTCTCAATCCACAAGAAGGTTAGACTCTGACCCTGAGATGCTGGGCTCTCATAACTGTTTCTCCAGAAGAAGGTTTTCATACCACTTCCAGAAAAATTTTGATCACTACATTTTTCTAATTTCCCCTTACATATTATCTCCTATGTTATAATGTAAGTTCCTTGAGAGCAGAAAGAACCTTCCATAATTATTTTTGTATCCCTAGCTTCCACTTAAATGACATGCTTAATAAACACTTTATCTTCAGCATTAGTAGATGTTTCTAAGTGGAGCTGGGCTTGGCTTGAGCTTTTCATATCATCATATTAGCTAAAAGTGACACTGTATTTTCCAAGGCAAAGAGTCAAGTCAGAATGGCATGGAAATTCTAGGATCATTATTTCTCAAAGTTCATTTCTCCAAATCATATAAATAGTGCAGAAGCATCCATAAGGTAAAAAGTTTGATTACTATATGAAATGCTCATTTTTAGTTACTATTGCTTACTACTAGTATTGAGCATTTACTAATTCCAGTGAAATAGGAAAAAAAACCTAAAGCTCCCTATCTGGATGTTTCTCTCTCCTTTTATAATTATTCATATGTGTTTGTCTATGGCTTAATTAGACAATTTTGCCACAGAGAGGAACTTGTGGCCTAACATGTTTTAAGTCTTCCTTTAGTAAATGGGAGGCATATTTGAAAAATCTCTGAATATGGAAACAGACAACATGGGTTCAAACTCCTACTCAGCCACTTAGTATCTGAAAAAAAAAATTAAGTTTCTTACTTTTCTTTTCTTTTCTTTCTTTCTTTCTTTCTTTCTTTCTTTCTTTCTTTCTTCCTTTCTTTCTTTTTTTTTTTTTGGTGAGGCAATTGGGGTTAAGTGACTTGCCCAGTGTCACACAGCTAGTAAGTGTGTAAAGTGTTTGAGGCCAGATTTGAACTCAGGTCCTCCTGAATCCAGGGCCAGTGCTCTATCCATTGTGCCACCTAGCTGCTCCCTTACTTTTCTTAGCTATAAAACAAAGGGATCAGATTCAGTAATCCTTAATATACATTTTAAGTTACTTGTCAGAATTGAAAGGCCAAAATACCAACTAGGAACCTTACCCTTGCTATACATTAAAGAAATAGACTATGCTAGCATCAGGCTTGGAACTGGATCAGTTATTTCATTGGTATAGGGAACTCCTAGTTGTGAGACTCCCTTTACCATTGCAGGTGAGTACCTTCTCTTCGAGAATCTCTTATAGAGAACTGGGTCACATCTCCAGTATGTATTAGAGGGGGAACAAAACAATTTCCATCTCTTCTAGGTCATTGTGCCTTTCATTATGCTAGCACTCATTTTTTAACATGTCTAAATTGTGATTCAAACTAAATGATGAAAATCATTTTTATGAGTTCTCAAGAATATAATTTTATATAAAATTTAGGATGCATCATTTCTTTAGAGAACTTGGTACAATGGATGATGTTAGGGAAGCTAATTTTGTGAATTGTTGATTCTGCCATGGCAAGGATCTACTCAATTACTGTTTGGTCACACGAATTCCAAATACTCTAATTTACCTACAAATTTATCTCAATACTAAGTTATGGACACTTTCAAGATTAATCTGAAATTTCCCCACAAGGTACAGTAACATGGATTTTCAGCAATGCTAAAATAAAATAATAATAATAAAAATAAATAAAAAATAAAATAATAAAAATAGGCCATTAGTACCTCATTTTATATTAGAGGCTTGACCTTTGACATGCATTATACTTTGCCCCATCTTAGATTCTATTTTCCTATCCCTTAATGCACGGCCAGTCATCATTCAATTTAATAAGGAACCATTTCTTAATTTCAGGATCTCTTCTAAAAATGAATCATAATTCACCCTACTTCCACTATCCTTGGCCTGCATATTTGTGGTTTCTAAGTTGCCACAGGGAATTTTGACATAGAAGCTTAAGTTATTAAAATTGTAAAGTACACTTTTCTTCTTTCAGTGTTAAATTTAAAAAAATCTAAAACTCTGTTAAATTGATTTTCTCATTAACATGTGAAGTTTAAACTATATCAAAGTCATTAACAGGAAATTAATCACCTCTTCTATCCTAAACCAAGAAATTTGCCACTCTTTTTAAAATTTTGTTTTAGTTATAAGTAAGACCAAATGTTTTTCAAAGACAGAAAAATGACCAAGATATATTTGGAATTCTTGGTTTCAAATGAATTCCGTTATAATTTTCAATGTTCATTTCTGTGTGTATCTGGATATTCAGAAGCATGAGTATGGATCAGCTCTTCAAAAGATGTCTTTAATCATGAAAGCTCCAATGAACCTTTTGGAAACCCTCACTAACAGATAAAATAAAATGAGTATTGCTACATACCAGTCTCTGTAATGTTGATATGAGGACATGCCCACAAGTGTAAATACACTCAGTAACAAAATGCCTACAGCAGCAGTAATTCCAGACTTCATAGCTTCAAGGACATTCCATTCCCAGAGACTCATGCCTGAATGTTGCAATGAAAGTGAGTAAAATTTTCATAGTCTTTAGTATCATGCTCTTGTTTTGATGTTTAATGGGGGTAACTTAAGACCTTGAGCAATCTTCTGACAACTACAAATCTTTTTTAATGCAGTGCTTTACTGACTAAGGAATTAACAAATGTCTTTTTTTATTTGAGCATCAAAAACTACTTTATAGAAATTGTACCAGGTTTTACTTTGAAACAACTAGAACTCTTTTGGAAGTTGGATTAGTACTATCAGGACAGTAGGGCAAAATATGATGCCTTGAAATAAAAATTCCTTATCATTGTCATGATGAGATTTTCCTATTGTCACAAGGTTATTTTATTTTCTTTTTCCTCAGGATATTTGCTTTTTCCATTTATACTGAATAGTTGTGAGGAATCTATATTAAGAAATAATCTAGCAATAGAATGATGAAAATGGGCATAGGAAGGAAAGGACTGACAGAAATAGTCCTTTAAATTTGGTTAGAAAGAAAAGTAGAAATGATTCAACTCCATAGAAATTCTTTAAAACAATAGGCATATTTTTTACCACAGCCATATTAATCAAACTTATTCCTCATGCTTACTACAACTAGACTTTTTTTTTTTTTAAATCAGAGCTTTGTTGACTCCTTATCAGGAAGTTGTGTAGAGGGCTTCAAATGGGAGTTGAACTAGGGAAACTACATTCTATAGCCTGGCAATCTAGATGGCACTGAAAATACTGATGCTACTTTTGAGGTGGTAATTAAAATACAGTCTCTTCATAAAGATGTTTCACGTTTGTCATAGACTACTTGTATCTACTTGTTTATATATGTGTGTGTGTGCGCACATGTAAACATAAATCATATACATATATGAACATACATAAACCTATAGAGTTATACATGTGAACATAAATGTTTATGTATGTGTGCGTGTATATATATATATTAAGAAACAAGTAGATACAAGCAGTCTATGACAAACTTGAAATGTCTCTTGTCTATATGATGAGGCTGCATTGTAATTACCACCTCAAAAGTAGCATCAGTATATATGCATGTGTGTATGTTCATATATGCATAATTATTATAAAGTAAGCAAATATATAGAGATACATGGTTATGCATATATACTCATACATATATGCTTATACTTATATATACACTTATATTTACATGCATTTACATTTATTTTTATTTATATTTATTTAACATTGACAATCCTAATATTTTTTCTTCATTTGGGGATGGAATATCTAGTTTTGTAATGAAGTCAATAAAATCCTTGACATTTCAGAGGAACTAATTTTAATTATGGCTTTCATGTCAAGGTTTATTTTTTTTATTGATTAACATTTAACCCATTGGTATTTTAATATTACTTTCAATCTTTAGAAAAAAATAGGAAAGTAGGATATAAAACCCACTTAGTTCCACCTGATTAAATATAGCAATCTGATTCTCCCCTGTGCCAATATCTAGTTAGTAAGTTAAGTGCTTAGGGAGGCATGTCAACTCACTGAGGTGATAGGAGTACCATTTAGTGCGCCGTAGCAGGAATGATTTAGAAAGAATTAAAAGCCATATCCTAGAAGTGAAAAAAATACCTTTATTCCTTTGGGTCATCTCTTGAGTCAGCCTTATATGTAATTCTCTACAGTTAAACAAATTACGTTATAGATAAATTATTGATGTAACATATGTATATATATATATGTGTATATATATATATATATTGTATATATATATCAATCAAATTTTGGTTATCTTCTGTATGTACAATTCTGAAGTAAATACATCAGTCAATATACATATAGATTGAAAGAATTATGGATCATTTACTTAAATTCTTTGAGAACCTGTAATTTCCTTAGTTTGAATCCTTCATCTAGACGGGTAGAAGGGAATGTGAAAAGAAAGACAGAAGTAATATTTTACTTCAGTGGCATGACCATTTAGTTAGAATCTAGGGTCATCTGTTTAGAGTGAAACTCTAATGCAGGACCTAGTCATTTTTATCACATTACCCTAAAAATGGACCAATATTTAATTTTTTCTAGAGCCTCTTAATCTTTGTATCATTATATGGTACAAAATCCCTCTTGTTATGCATTTAAATCATTTTCTATAACTAAACAAAACTATAAATCTGTAGTGACTTGTGTCCATCCAAAGCCATTATTGACATGTCATGATGTGTTTTAATTATTTTCATTTTATTACAAATCACTTGCTGCTGCCATCTGGTGATCTGGTGGGTTTGTAAAAACATGATTATGATTAAAATGACTTTTATCAATGAATTATTATTTTCAAATTATATCCTGGCAATATAGTGTTGACATAACTCAAAATACATTTTTGAAAATGAATCTCAAGCATGTTCTTTAACAGAGAAAGAAATTGAACATTAGTCATCCCTTTCATATTTTGTAATGAGTTATTTAATATACTTAAAATGGGCAAACTTTTTTGGCCTCCAACTTGTTCATCTGTAAAATGAAAGGATTTGAGCTAGAAAAACCCTTACATTTGAATCAGATGTAGGTTGTCTGACAATGCAACTTTAAGCATTTCTAAGTCTCTTTAAAACAGCCTTAAGCATCATCATAAATATGGAAAAAAATGACATGCTCAATTTCATTCTCTGTTAAGAACATATGCAACAAAAGTTCATTTACGTCACTATGAGAGAGAAAAAAATGATGGTGGATTGATCTGTCCCATTATGGCATTTCTTATGTTCTCATTAGCATCATTTCATAGAATTGTTTTAAGGTGTTATAGTTCAGTGCTATATCTAATCATTGGCTTGTCTTTAAATGAAAGGGTCTCTCAAAGGAATGGAATGTGAAAATCCCACAAAAATAATTAAGTACCACATAAACATAAAACACCATCATCGTCATCATCATTGTCGTCATTGTTATTGTCTTTGAAAAAAACAACACTTCAATCACCACCATCATTTGTCAGACATATATATTTCCCAAATATAATAAATTTCATTTTGAGTTTATTATTGAGAAGTCTCAATATATAGGAATAACATAAAAGTTATTTATCTAGGAAAATATACTTGTCAGGATCTAACATAACAATCATTTTTTCATAAGCAAGATTTCAGAATTATATTTTTAGAGCTCACTCAGTTTAAAATATAGTAGTTTTTATTTTAAAAATATAGTGGGGGGGGCAGCTAGGTGGTGCAGTGGATAGAGCACCAGCCCTGGATTCAGGAGTACCTGAGTTCAAATCCAGCCTCAGACACTTAACACTTACTAGCTGTGTGAACCTGGTCAAGTAACTTAACCCCCATTGACCCGCAAAACAAATTAAAAAATAAAAAAATAAAGTGCACAAGGTGAAGTTTACTGCCCTGGACTAAATAGCATATCCTATATTGTTGTAATTAAAAGGCTGTTATTGAATACCTCTATATACCTTTGAGGGTTCTAGCACTTCTTAGATATTTAAGTCTTCTTTGCAAATGTAGCTCCATTGTATGATTGAATTCACTCTAGAAACATTTATTTGTTTCTATTGTGTGTATAGTTCTGTGTTAGAATGTGGGGATAGCAAAGTAAGCATTTCACAGGCCTTAATTTCTAAGAATTGATGATCTAATTGGAGAGAAGGAAAACTATATAAATCATCAGGGTACAAAGAAATGAGATAAGTGCAAAAGCAAGGTCCAGATATAATGCAATGAGAATTTTTAAAAGAGTAACACAACTTTTCACAATTTCCTTCATGTGATGACCAGACAGTCTAAAATTGGGTGAAGTGGTGTTCAAAACACTTGACATGTACTAGTAATAAAGGGAGAAAAGATTTTATCTTCTTATTGCACATTGAGCCTCAGGTGAAACATTTCCACTAATGAGAATGTGGAGTCCAGAAGTGATTTTTTTATCATCTTTTATAAACTCAAACATAGACCTTGAGGGAAACCTGCATATAAACTCACATGGGACATTTGTAGACAGACAGGCAGGCAGGCAGGCAGACAGACACAGACAGACAGCTAGATAGATGGATAGATAACACAAAGATGTATGTATATTATTCAGTTGTTTCAGTCATGTTTAACTTTTTTACCCCATTTGGGATTATCTTGACAAAAATACTAGAGTTTTTTTGCCATTTTCTTCTCCAGCTTATTTTATAGATGAGGAACTAATACATACAGGGTTAAATTACTTTCCCAGGTTTATACAGTTAGGAAGTATCTGAGAGCAGATTTCAACTCAGGAAGAGGAGTCTTCCTGACTCTAGGCACAGCTCTCTATCTACTGTGACCTAGATGCCCCATATACACAGATGCATGTGTGCATGTATGTATATATGCACACATGTGTATACATATGCATACATGCACATGTATGTATATGTGTCTACATATATGCATATATACAAAAGAAGGTATGTGTGTATGTGTCTATACACACACTTAAAAGAGTTTATCTCAATTTCCTCATGCATAGAAACTGTTTTGATACAGAGATATTATAGAATGTACCAGTCTTCAGTAGCTCTAAGAAATCTGGGAGAGGACCATGAAGGGTAGGGGGTATAGAAGTATTAGAGCAAAGAGAGACTATTATTACTTCCCTACAAGTGAAGAGTTCAAAGAGAGAGTCCTCATATAACAAAAGGTATTTAAGCAAGTTATTTTCATCACCCCAAAAACAGTGTCAGAAAATTAATGGTTTATTGGGCAAAAAAACCAATTTATATAGTCATTGAAACTCAGCTTTTAAAATCACTACTTACTTTTGTTTCCATATTATTTGTTGAACTTTGGACTCAACTCATACTTGATGTATTAAATGCATTTATTTTATTTTTTAATTCTAGTCATACATTGAGCAAACAGTCAATGTGTTTCTTTTCTGGTCAATATCTGTTCTCATCTATTGTAATTTTTCAATGGTATAGAAAAATATAAAAAAGGTATTTCTTACATCTCTGAATTTATCTGCCACATAGCTATCATCTTATTTTTAGTGGCACAGGTTTTCATTTTTTAAGATAGTCTCATTTCCACTAATAGAAAACAGAGGTTAAATAAAACCTATCTACAATTCTTACTGCTAGCTTCCTTTTCAGCTTAAGTAACTCTTCATCAAGCTCTTCATGTGACTATGGAATTGTTAGCAATTCACACTGATAGCTTAGAGCCTTTCTTTTCAGGTGATAAAATGCCTTATGACAAGGTTTTGATCTCAAGGAGTAAAAATTATTTCACCTCAAAGTCAGCATCATTTTCCTTGAATTTATTTTTCTTCATGAATGAGTCACATGTTGTGGAAAAATATGGATTGAAAGTCATAAGACCTAGGTTCTATTCTGAGATATCCCATAGTCTTCCATATGACTTTAAGACAAGTCACTTTAATTATGATTCAGTATCTACAAATATAGAAACAGAGATGTTGGACTTTTCCACATACTTAATGGGAACACTATGTCAGTCTCTTTCTTTCCTTTGTTATGGGGAAAGCACATGGATCCTTAGGATTCCTCTGTAAAGAATTACACTTTCCACTCTCATTCACATCCTAGTTAGAAATAAAAGAACAGTTTTATTTGATACAAGAGAAACTGGGAAGAAGGTAATGGGAGGAGGGATAGAGGTAGGGGTTGTGGTTCTTAGGAATTCCTCTTTAAAGAACTATACCCAAAGATGGAGGAGAGGAATCATCAAGCTGCCTTAGCTCTCCTTCTGTTCCTTCAAAAAGAGCATTAAATCAAGCCTGTGGACAGATTCTGAAAATACAGAACTTGCAAAGGGACAGAGAGACACAGTCTTCCAACCAGAGATAATTTAGAAGACTTCAGGAAAGGTCGGTCTGACTCGGGCAAAAGGGAGGCACAGTGCAGGGTGACAGCTCAGTCCTGAGGGGATTGGGGCAAGTCAGCAGGAAGCTGCGGGCCACACCTGAACAACTGAGGCTCCTGGATCCTGGCTCAAAAATCTGGTGGTCCAGCAGGACAGAGGAAATACCTACCCAAAGGCGGAAGCTAGGTGGCACAGTGGATAGAGCACCGACCCTGGAGTCAGGAGGACCTGAGTTCAAATCCACTCTCAAACACTTAACACTTACTAGCTCTGTGACCCTAGGCAAGTCACTTAACCCCAATTGCCTCACCAAAAAAAGAAACAAACAAACAAACAAAAAAACTACCTGCACCAGCCAAGAGGGCAGGTTGCCAGCTGGAGGGCCACAAATAGGATAGGCGCAATGAGGCCCATTGATCCCAGCACACTCAAACAGGAAGTGCAGGGTGGGGGAACTCCACACACCATAAAAGCCATAGTGTTAAAAGCTAGTGACACAGCACTTATACTCCACAAGAAGCTCAAAACAGGGATCCTGGTACCCCCAGAGCAGACCTCAACTTAAAAAATAAATAAATAAGCTGCAATAATGAGTAAGAAGCAAAAAAGAGCCCTCTCCATTGAGAGCTTCTGTATCAACAGGGAAGAGGCAAACACAAACACAGATGAGAACAATACCCTCAAATTGCCTACATGTGAAGCCTCAAGAGGGAAGCTGAATTGGACTTAAGAACAAAAAACCTTCCTGGAAGAGCTCAAAAAGGATTTTAAAAATCAAATGAGAGAGGTAGAAGAAAAAATGGGGAGAGAAATGAAAGCAAAACAAGAAAACTATGAAAAAAGAATCAGCAGCTTGGAAAAGGAAGCACAAAGATTGACTGCAGAAAAAAATTCCTTAAAAAATTCATTTGGCCAAATGGAAAAAAAAAGATGTATAATCTCACTAAAGAAAACAATGCATTAAAAATTAAAATTGGACAGTTGGAAGATAAGGAATCCATGAGACACCAGGAATCAGTCAAGAAGAATCAAAAGAATGAAGAAATAGAAATAAATGTGAAATACCTCATTGGAAAGACAACTGATCTGGAAAACAGATCCTGGAGAGAAAATTTGAGAATCATTGGACTGCCTGAAAGCCATGATCAGAAAAAGAGTCTAGACACCATATTCCAGGAAATTATTGAGGAGAACTGCCCTGATATAGACTCAGAGGATAAAATCATCATTGAAAGAATCCAGCGATCACCTCCTGAAAGAGACCCCAAAAGGAAAACTCCAAGGAATATTGTAGCCAAATTCCAGAATTATCAGGTGAAGGAGAAAATGCTCCAAGCAGCCAGAAAGAAGCAATTTAAATGTCATAGAGCCACAGTCAGGATTGCTCAGAACCTGGCAGCTTCAATATATTTTTTTGTTTTTGTTTTTGTTTTTTGGTGAGGCAATTGGTGTTAAGTGACTTGCCCAGGGTCACACAGCTAGTAAGTGTTAAGTGTCTGACGCCGGATTTGAACTCAGGTCCTCCTGACTCCAGGGCCAGTGCTCTATCCACTGTGCCACCTAGCTGCCCCCCAGCTTCAATATTAAAGGAACACAAGGCTTGGAATATGATATTCTGGAAGGCAAAGGAGCTTGGATTGCAGCCAAGAATCTATTACCCAGCAGAAATGGTCATTCTCTTTCAGGAGAAAAGATGGACATTCAATGACATTGGGGACTTTCAAAGTTTCCTGATGAAAAGACCAGAACTCAATAGAAAATTCCATCTTAACATACAAGACTCAAGAGAAGTTTGAAAAGGTAAACAGAGGGAAAAGAAAGTTACCCAATTAGGTTAAACTGTTTACATCCCTACACAGGAAGATAATACCCATAAATCTTAAGAACTGTAAATGTATTTGGGCAGAGAGAAGGACTTTACACAGAGGGTATAAATATAAATTGTCTTTGATGTGATGATACAAAGAAAATTAAGGGGTCAAAAAAAGGAGTCTATGGGGAAGAGAGGAAAGGGGAGGTAGAATGGGTTGAATTATAGCATATGAAGAAGCAAACGTGGTTTCAACCCTAGCCTCATTAGATTTGATTCAAAGAAGAATTAACATATACGTTCATTGGGATAAAGAAACTTAGCTCATTCTTTAGGGAAGCAAAAGGGGAAGGGAAAGGAGGGGACTGATACAAAATATACAAAAGCAAGGGAGAAAAGGGTAAAGAAAAGAGAGGGGGTGATAAAAAGGGAGGGCAGATTGGAGGAGGCAGGGGTAAGAAGCAAAACATCGGTGAGGAGGAATAGGGTGAAAGAAGGGTGAAAAAGTACAAAGGGGGTAAATAGAATGGAGAGGAATAGACAGTAATAATAACTGTGAATGTGAATGGGATGAACTCTGCTATAAAATGGAAGCAAATTGCAGAGTAGATTAAAAACCAGAATCCTATAATATGCTGTTTACAAGAAACACATTTGAAGCAGAGAGATACACACAGAGTAAAGATAAAAGGCTGGAGCAGAATATATTATGCCTCAGCTAAAGTAAAAAAAAGCAGGGGTAGCAATCCTTATCTCAGACAAAGCGCAGGAAAAATAGATCTCATTAAAAGCGATAAGGGGGGCAACTAGGTGGCACAGTGGATAGAGCACTGGCCCTGGAGTCAGGAGTACCTAAGTTCAAATCCAGCATCAGCCTAGGCAAGTCACTTAAGCCCAATTGCCTCACAAAAAAAAAAAAGAGAGAGATAAGGAAGGAAACTACATCTTGCTAAAAGGTACTATAGAAAATGAAGCAATATCAATATCAAATATCTATGTGCCAAGTGGTATAGCATCAAAATACTTAGAGGAGAAGTTAAATGAATTACAAGAGAAATTAGACAGTAATACTATAGTAGTGGGGGATCTGAATCTCCCCCTCTCGGAATTAGATAAATCTAGCTGAAAAATAAATAAGAAAGAAGTGAAAGAGGTGAATAGATTACTAGAAAAGTTAGAAAAGTCAGATGTCTGGAGAAAATTGTATGGGGATAGAAAGGAACATACATTTTTTCTCAGCAGTACATGGCACATTTTCAAAATTGACCATGTATTAGGGCACAAAAACATCATAGTCAAATGTAGAAAGGCAGAAATAGGAAATGCATCCTCTTCAGATCATGACGCAATAAAAATTACATGTAAGAAAGAGCCAGGGAAAAGTAGAATGAAAATCAATTGGAAACTAAATAATTTCATTCGAAAGAATGAATGGGTCAAACAACAAATCATAGAAACAATCAATAACTATATCCAAAAGAATGACAATAATGAGACAACATACCAAAATCTATGGGATGCAGCCAAAGCAGTGCTTAGTGGAAATGTTATAGCTCTAAATACTTACATGAATAAAAAAAGAGAAAGAGGAGATTAATGAATTGGGCATGAAACTTAAAAAGCTAGAAAAAAAAAACAAATTAGAAGTCTCCAATTAGATACTAAACTAGAGATCCTGAAAATTAAAGGAGAAATTAATAAGATCAAAAGCAGGAAAACTATAGAATTAATCAAAAAACCTAAGAGCTGGTTTTATGAAAAAACTAATAAAATAGATAAAATATTGTTTAATTTGATTTAAAAAAAGAATGAAGAAAAACAAATTACCAGTATCAAAAATGAAAAGGGTGATGTTACCACCAATGAAGTGGAAATTAAATCAATAATTAGGAATTATTTTGCCCAAATGTATGCCAATACATATGACAATCTAAATGAAATGAATGAATATTTACAAAAATACAAGCTGCCCACGTTAACTTAAGAGGAAATAAAATCCCTAAATAAGCCCATATTAAAAAAAAGACATTGAACAAGCCATTAAGGAACTCCCTAAGAAAATATCCCCAGGGCCAGATGGGTTTACAGGTGAATTTTACCAAACATTTAAAGAACAATTAATTCCAATATAATACAAATTATTTTCAAAAATAGGTGGAGTGAATTCTACCAAATTCGTTTTATGATACCAATATGGTGGTGATACCAAAACCAGGCAAAGGAAAAACAGAGAAAGAAAATTATAGACGAATTTCCCTAATGAATATTGATGCTAAAATCTTAAATAAGATATTAGCAAGGAGATTACAGCAAATGATCACCAGGATAATACACTATGACCTGGTGGGATTTATACCAGGAATGCAGGGCTTGTTTAACATTAGGAAAACTATTAACATAAACAACCATATCAATTAGAAAACTAACCAGAATCATATGATTATCTCAATAGATGCAGAGAAAGCTTTTGACAAAATACAGCACCCATTCCTAATAAAAACACTAGAGAGTTTAGGAATAGGTGGAGCATTCCTTAAAATAATAAGCAGTATCTACCTAAAATCATAAGCAAGCATTATATGCAATGGAGATAAGTTAAAGTCCTTCCCAACAAGATTAGGGGTGAAACAGGGATGTCCATTATCACCCCTATTATTTAAAATTGTACTAGATATGTTAGATTTAGCAATCAGAGAAGAAAAAGGAATTAAAGGAATTAGAACAGGCCAGGAGGAAACAAAACTATCACTCTTTGCAGATGATATGATGGTATACTTAAAGAATCCTAGAGAATCAACTCAAAAATTACTTGAAACTATTAACAACTTTAGCAAAGTAGCAAGATATAAAATAAATCCACATAAATCATCAGCGTTTCTATACAGGACCAACAAAGCCCAGCAGCAAGAGATAGAAGGAGAAATTCCATTTAAAGTAATGGTAGATAATATAAAATACTTGGGAGTCTACTTGCCAAAACAAACTCAAGAACTCTATGAACTCAATTACCAAACACTCTTCACACAAATCAAATCAGATCTAAATTATTGGAAAGATATCATTTGCTCATGGATAGGCAGAGGTAATACAGTAACAATGACAATTCTACCTAAATTAATTTACTTATTCATTGCCATACCAATCAGACTACCTAAACATTATTTTATAGAGCTAGAAAAATAATAACAAAATTCATCTGGAAAAACACAAAGTCAAGAATATCAAGGGAAATAATGAAAAAAAATGTACAGGAAGGTGGGTTAGCTGTGGCAAACCTGGAGCTTTACTATAAAGCAGCAGTCGTCAAAACTCTCTGGAACTGGCTAAGAAATAGTTTGGAGGATCAATGGAATAGGCTAGGTACAGGAAAGAGTAGTAAATGACACTAGTAATGTAGTGTTTGATAAAACCAAAGACTCCAGCTTCTGGGATAGGAACTCAGTATTTGACAAAAACTGCTGGGAAAACTGGAAGATAGTATGGCAGAAATTAGGCATAGACCAACATATTACACCTTATACTAAATTAAGGTCAAAATGGATATGTGATTTAGACATAAGAGATGATACCATGGGTAAATTAAGAGAGAAAGGAATAGTCTACCTTTCAGATCTTTGGAAAGGAGAACAGTTTATGACCAAGCAAGAGATAGAGAATATCATAAAATGCATAATGGATGACTGTTATTACATTAAAATAAAAAGCTTTAGTACATGGGGCAGCTAGGTGGCGCAGTGGATAGAGCACTGGCCCTGGAGTCAGGAGTACCTGAGTTCAAATCCGGCCTCAGACACTTAAGACACACTTACTGGGGCAGCTAGGTGGCGCAGTGGATAGAGCACCGGCCCTGGAGTCAGGAGTACCTGAGTTCAAATCCAGCCTCAGACACTTAAGACACACTTACTGGGGCAGCTAGGTGGTGCAGTGGATAGAGCACCGGCCCTGGAGTCAGGAGTACCTGAGTTCAAATCTGGCCTCAGACACTTAACACTTACTAGCTGTGTGACCCTGGGCAAGTCACTTAATCCCAATTGCCTCACTAAAAAAAAAAAAAAAAGACACACTTACTAGCTGTGTGACCCTGGGCAAGTCACTTAACCCCAATTGCCTCACTAAAAAAAAAAAAAAAAAAAAAAAAAAAAGTTTTAGTACAAACAGAAGCAATGCATCCAAAATTAGAAGGGAGGCAGAAAGCTGGGAAACAATTTTTATGGCCAGTACTTCTGATAAAGGCCTCATTTCTAAAATATTTAGAGAACTAAATCAAATTTATAAGAATCCAATCATTCCCCAATTGAGAAATGGTCAAAGGATATGAACAGGCAGTTTTCTGATGAAGAAATAAAAGTTATATATTCCCATAAGAAAAAATTCTCTGAATCACTATTGATTAGAGAAATGCAAATTAAAACAACTCTGAGGTACCACCTGACACCTATCAGATTGGCTAAAATGACAAAAAAGGAAAATAATAAATGTTGGAGAAGCTGTGCAAAAATTGGAATACTAATGCATTGTTGGTGGAGCTGTGAACTGATACAACCATTCTGGAGAGCAATTTGGAATTGTGTCCAAAGGGTGATAAAGCTATGCATACTCTTTGACCCAGCAATACCACTTTTGGGTCTTTTTCCCAAAGAGATCGTGGAAAGGGGAAAGGGACCCACATGTACAAAAATATTTATAGCTGCTCTTTATGTGGTGGCAAGGAATTGGAAGTTAAGAGGATGCCCATCAATTGGGGAATGGCTGGACAAGTTGTGGTATATGAATGTAATGGAATACTATTGTGCTGTAAGTAATGATGAACAGGAGGAGTTCAGAGAAACCTGGAGGATCGTGCGTGGACTGATGATGAGTGAGATGAGCAGAACCAGAAGAATATTGTACACAGTATCTTCAACATTGTGTGTTGATCAACTGTGATGGACTAGATTCTTCTCACCAATGCAATGGTACTGAAGAGTTCCAGGGGACTCATAATGGAAGAGGATCTCCAAATCCAGGGGAAAAAAAATAACTGTGGAGTATAGATGCTGATTGAACCATACTATTTCTTTTGTTTTTGATATTGTTTTTCTATTTTGAGGTTTTTCCTCATTGCTCTGATTTTTCTCTTATAACATGACTTATGTACAAATAAGTTATATATATATATATATATATATATATATATATATATATATAGCCTATATCAGATTACCTGTTGTCTAGGGGAGGAGGGAGGGAGGGGAAGGAGGGAGAAAAATCTGAAATTGGAAAGCTTGTATAAACAAAAGTTGAGAACTATCTTTACATGTAACTGGAAAAAAATACTTTATTTTAAAAAAAGAATTACACCCTCTTACACACAAAACCAATTAGAATAAAATAATAGTTTATTTAGGGTGCTAGGGAAAGGAACCCAAGAGAGACATCCTTGGACTTCTTTCTTCTCATGGGGGGAGAAGGCATAGCACAGAGGCATGGCTCTGAGATACCTATGTCTTCAAGCAGGAGACAGGTAGATACTTTTATAGAGGACTGATAGGGGTGATTATCTGACTGTGGAATTTTCCCTTATTGGTGGAGGACCATCCCTCACTGGTGGTGGCTGGGGTAATTGGGTGAGGGATGACTATGGATCTCTCAAGCCATCTCTGTGCTCCTCACACCACAAAGGCAGCAGCCACACCTAAATCTTATTTCCCCAAGGGTGGGGGAGACTGGAATGGAGGGCAGTGGTCCTAGAGCTAGCTCAGTCCCTAGTCTCTCGTGCCACTTATCTCTTTAGGTGTGTCTGGCCTTTGGTTTAGTTTCTCAAGGAGAAGGTTGTTTGATATACTCCGAAGAACTTCTGAGGTGCTAGGCCCATAACAAAACTGAGCTGACTGGCTCTGAAATTGGCCAAATCCTTTACCTACATTTTCAGCTGAGGCTCACATTATGCGTCTTTTAGAGATGGGTGAATTCTAGATGCACCCTGCAATTCTGCAGCCCTAGGCCAGGCCTCCCTAAACCTCAACTACAGGAGGCTTAAAATGGTTGTGGCCAGGTGCTGCTTGTGGCCTTCAGCTTTGTGAGGGTGAATGCCCTTGAAGACCTGTAACCCCTTGTTACCAGATGGATCAAGAAGAGGACTGGGGCAGCCCCTCAACATCCCAGTCCCCACAAGTATGAGGGAGCATTTATTTAATTGGGAGAAGGAGCAGCCAGTCCAACTGCAATACCCAGAATCACCATCTAAACCCAATCCAAGCCATAGGGCTTTTCTTTACTTCCACTGGGGCTAAGCCCCAGGAGGCATTTACTTTGTTAAGAAAAGTTTCTGAAGGAGAAGTTTCTTTGATTTACTCCAGAGAATTTCTGGGGTAAGCTAGGCCTATAACACCTTTATCCCTCTCTTCCTATGACACTTTGTTCATAGCCCTCTTAAAATGCATATACCATCCAAATAATCTACTATAATTATTGAACTTGTCTTTTAAATCTGATATACATATATATGAATAGATAGAAGATAGGTGTTGAGAGACAGAGGAGGGGGGAGAGAATGAATTATACTTGTGATTTAATTGGTATGGTCAGAAAATTTCATTCCCAATGCCATTTAGTTCCTGATTTACAACTTAAACCCCTGGAAAATTCCCTGGGGCAAGAGGTGAAGTTGCTCGCCCAGAGTTACATGTTATGTGTCAGCAGCAGGAACTGAATGCTGATTTTTTCCAGTCTTTTAACATAACATTTTCTGTCCTCTCAGGCCACCAAACTTTATTTCTCTGAATTTAATAAAAAAAAAAATAGAGGATATAAAATTTCTGACATGTGGACGTAATATTTTAGCCGATAACCAGGGATATTTGCAATCAATGAAACACTTATTGATCAACAAAAATTATTTACAAATTGAAATTACAGGCAATTAAATAAATTGAAAGGTAATACATTGTCAACTATAGAGATAGCAAGTTTGAATTGGTGGGTCTGCCTTTACCCATGTAAATCAAACTACATAAGTAGTGAATTGAATACATAGAAAAGGTAATGTAGTAGTGTGAGAATCAGAATGCCACCACGGCTGCTGAGAAAGACATTGTGAGAACCAGGGCAGCTCAGCCCTGAGGAGAAAGCATTTGACCAGCCTCAGGAAAATGCCTGTAATCAGGAAGTTGCATCTATTCATAGACTGCCTGTAAGTTATGTCAATCAATGGACCAGCCAATTAGCTGGGAGTTGTGTGTGGGGACAGCCCTCTTTAGGTCCCACAGAGAGCTTCCACTCTAGGAGACTAAGGATCTTTCTCTTTCATTTGGGAACTGGCTGCTGGTAGCAGGGGCAGGCAGAGTAGGCATCGTAGGCAGATTTTCTTTCTCCATATGCTTTCTTTACTAACCCCTAATATATTTTAATAAATACTTAATGCCCAAAGATTGGTGCTATGAGCTTCTAATTTAAGGTGACCACTCATTAGATTTTTAGACATCACAGATTTTTTAACCATCACAGTAGATAAAGCTTTAGACTTGAAATCAGGAAGACATGGGTTTGAATCCCATCTTACTCACTAGCTATTTGTCCCTGCACGAGTTATTTAACTCTCTAAATCTGCTTCCTTATCTGTAAAATGAGAGTAGTGATATACTTTTTTTCAGTCATGATGCTCAAACACAATACATATAAAATTATTTAATGTTAAGTTGTTCTATGTCAACGGTTGTTATTAACCTTACTTAAATAAGATTATCGCTTATACATTTCCCAAGTGCTTTCTCTTGATTTCTATATGAGAGCATGTAAATATAAGATGGCTTATTGTATTTATAACATCTCATAATAATCAGAGAATTTAATTATGAATAACAATACAGAAATTGGATTTAGATATTATTATCTAATGCTACTATAACTCACATGTGGAAAATGGAGTACTTGACAGATCCCCACAGTTAAAGATGAGAAAAGTACTCTGCTGCATGTGTCTTCCCATCTCTTCTCATTCTTTGTCTCCATTCCCATTATGAAATCCTTATGGTGACAGAAAAGTCCTGCCAGTACAGGGCATTAGTGCATTGCCACTAGTTAGATAAGGGTCTGTGGGAGGAAATGGGGTGGGGGTGACTCCTCTCAAAAGCTAATTAAGACCTGCCTGGGAGAGTTAATTCAGTCCCTGGGAAAATAGAAGGAGACACTCAAATGCTAATATTAAAATATGAGAGCTAAATCAAGATAGAGAATTTTTCTCCCCCATGGGAAAATTCAAAGCAGAGGGGTGGGGATACTTGGTCCATGACAAGCAAATTATTCTGTGTAAATTGTAACCCTTGAAAAAAAGGGAGGGGACATATCCTGTTAGGGATTAAGGGACAAAAGGGGGCCTGAGAGCCTCCATTTTTGGTCACCAACAGCTGCACATTGGGTGGCCCAATCTTGCGAGAATGACAATAAATACACCTTTGACACATCACTGTCACTGCACTGCAGAAAATTATAGAAGGATTAATTTTCCTCACAATTTGGAGTTCCTGCTGAGATAAAGGAGTTGTTTTTGGCTGTGGGAACCTCCCAGGGTCCAACTCTTTCTTTTATGTGTGTGTGTGTGTGTGTGTGTGTGTGTGTGTGTGTGTGTGTGTGTGTATAATAAAAGTATTTTATTATTTTCCAGTTACATGTAAAGATAGTTTTCAAAATTTGTTTTCAAAGAATTTTTAGTTCCAATTTTTTCCTACCCTTCCATCCCTCCCCCCTCCCCAAGACAGAAAGCAATCTGATATGGGTTATAACATTAAACATATTTCTGCATTAGTCATATTGTAAAAGGAGATTAGAACACAAGGGAAAAAGCTAAAAAAAAACCAGCCAAAAAGTAGAAAGAGCATGGTTCAATCTGCATTCAGAAACCACATTTCTTTTTTCTAGATATGGAGAACATTTTTTTATCATGAGTTCTTTGAAATTGTTTTGGATCATTGCACTACTGAGAAGAGCCAAGTCTATCACAGTTGATCATCATGCAATGTTGCTGTTACTGCATATAATGTTCTCCTGGTTCTGCTCATTTTACTCTGTATAAGTTCATATAAGTCCTTCCAGGTTTCTCATATGCCACAACTTATTTAGCCATTCGCCAATTGATGGGCATTCCCTCAGTTTCCAATAATTTGCCACCACAAAGAGAACTGCTATGAACATTCTTTTTTTTTAACCTGCATTAGTCATATTGTGAAAGAAGAATCAGAGCATAAGAGAAAAACCTCAAAAAAGAAGAAAAAAACAGCCCCAAAGTATAAACAGTATGGTTCAAACTGCATTCATAATCCTCAGTTCTTTTTTCTGGATATTGAGAACATTTTTCTACCATGAGTTATTTGAAGTTGTTTTGGATCATTGTACTGCTGAGAAGAGCCAAGTCTATCACCACTGTTCATCAGACGATGTTATCATTACTGTGTACAATGTTCTTCTGGTTCTGCTCATCTCAGTATCAGTTAATGTAAGTCCTTCCAGGTTTCTCTGAACTCAACCTGCTCATAGTTTCTTACAGCACAATAGTATTCCATTACATTCATATACCACAACTTGTTTAGCCAGACTCCAATTGATGAGCATTACCTCAATTTCCCATTTTTTGCCAACACAAAGAGAGCTGCTATAAATATTTTTTCTACATGTGGTTCCTTTTCCCTCCTCTATGATTTCTTTGGAATACAGACCTAGCAGTGGTACCACTGGGTCAAAGGGTATGAACAGTCCCATAGCACTTTGGGCAAGGTTCCAAATTGCTGTCTGGAATGGTTGGATCAGTTCACACTCCACCAACAATGCATTAGTGTTCCAATTTTTCCATAGCTTTTCATTTTTTAAAATATTAGCCAATATGATAGGTGTCAGGTGGTACCTCAGAGTTCTTTTAATTTCCATTTCTCTACTTAATAGTGATTTAGGGCATTTTTTATTTGGGAATAGATAGCTTTGATTTCTTCATCAAAAAATTGCCTGGGGCAGCTAGGTGGCACAGTGGATAGAGCACCGGCCCTGGAGTCAGGAGTACCTGAGTTCAAATCCGACCTCAGACACTTAACACTTACTAGCTGTGTGACCCTGGGCAAGTCACTTAACCCCAATTGCCTCACTAAAAAAAAATGTGCTAAAAAAAAATTGCCTGTTCATATCCTTTGACCATTTCTCAATTGGGGAATGATGTACATTCTTATAAATTAGATTTAGTTCCCTATATATTTTAGAAATGAAGTATCAGAAATACTGGCTATAAAAATTGTTTTCCAGAGTTCTGCCTCCCTTCTAAATTTCACTGCATTTCTTCTATTTGTACAAAAATGCTTTAATTTAATGTAGTCAAAGTCATCTATCTTGCATTTCATCATAAGCTCTATCTCCTTCTTCTCCTAATTTATCTATGGTTTCACCCTTTATAGCTAAATCTTGTAATCATTTTGACCTTATTTTGGTATATGGTATAAGATGTTAGTCTATGCCTAGTTTCTGCCATACTATCTCCCAGTTTTCCCAAGCAGTTTTTGTCAAATACTGAGTTCCTATCCCAGAAGCTGGAGTCTTTGGTTTTATCAGACAGTAGATTACTAAAATCATCTAATACTGTGTCTCCTGTGCCTAGCCTATTCCATTGATTCACCACTCTATTGCTTAACCAGTGCCAAATAGTTTTGATGACTGCTGCTTTATAGTAAAGCTTCAGATTTAGTACAGCTAGGCTACCTTCCTGTGCATTTTTTCATTAGTTGCCTTGATATTCTTGACTTTTTGTTCTTCCAGATGAATTTTGTTATTTTTTCTAATTCTATAAAATAATATTCAGGCAATATGATTTGTATGGCACTGAATAAGTATATTAATTTAGGTAGAATTGTCATTTTGTTTTTGTTTTGTTTGGGGTTTTTTTTGGGGGGGAGGGGCAATGAGGGTTAAGTGACTTGCCCAGGGTCACACAACTAGTAAGTGTCAAGTGTCTGAGGCCAGATTTGAACTCAGGTCCTCCTGAATCCAGGGCCAGTGCTTTATCCATTGTGCCACTTAGCTGCCCCTAGGATTGTCATTTTTATTATATTAGCTCTGCCTATCCATGAGTAATTTATATTTTCCCAACTATATAGATTTAATTTTATTTGTGTGAAAAGTGTTTTGTAATTGTGTTCATAGAGTTCCTGGGTTTTTCGTGGCAGGTAGATTCCCAAGTATTTTATATTGTCTACCATTATTTTAAATGGAATTTCTCTTTCTATCTCTTGCTGCTGGACTTTGTTGGTCATGTATAGAAATGATGATGATTTATGTGGGTTTATTTTATATTCTGAAACTTGGCTAAAGTTGTTAATTGTTTCAAGTAGTTTACTAGTTGATTCTTTAGAATTCTCTAAGTATAACATCATATGATCTGCAAAGAGTGATAGTTTTGTTTCAACCTTGACTATTCTAATTCCTTTAATTCCTTTTACTTCTCTTATTGCTATAGCTGACATTTCTAGTACAATATTGAATAATAGAGGTGATACTGTACATCCTTGTTTCACCTCTGATCTTATTGGAAATGCCTCTAACTTATCCCCGTTGCATATAATGTTTGTTGATGGTTTTAGGTAGGTACTGCTTATTATTCTAAGGAAATCTCCACCTATTCCTATGCTCCCTAGTATTTTTTTTTTGGCAGGGCAATGGGGGTTAAGTGACGTTCCCAGGGTCACACAGCTAGTAAGTGTCAAGTGTCTGAGGCCAGATTTGAACTCAAGTACTCCTGAATCCAGAGCCGGTGCTTTATCCACTGCATCACCTAGCTGCCCCCCTCAAGTATTTTTAATAGGAATGAGTGTTGTATTTTTTCAAATGCTTTCTCTGCATCTATTGAGATAATCATATGATTTTGGTTAGTTTTGTTATTGATGTGGTTGATTTATGTTGATAGTTTTCCTGATGTTGAACCAGCTTTGCATTCCTGGTATAAATCCCACCTGGTCATAGTGTATTATCCTGGTGATCACTTTCTATAATCTCCTTTTTAATATCTTATTCAAGATTTTTGCATTAATATTCATTAGGGAAATTGGTCTGAAATTTTCTTTCTCTGTTTTGGCTCTTCCTGGTTTTGGTATCAACACCATATTTGTGTCATAAAAGGAATTTGGTAGAACTCCTTCACCTAATTTTCCAAATAATTTGTATAGTATTGGAATTAATTTTTAATGATTGGGAAGCATGTTTTTTCTTTGTTTGTTTTTTGGGTTATTTTTTGTTTGTTTTTGATGTGCACAAGAATTGTTTACAAATTAAAAGGCGCCTCTTTTCCTTCTCTCAAGATGGCAGACCAAAAACCCCAAAAGGAACTAAAGGAAAAAAAGGTCAAAAAAAAGAAAAAAAGGAAAAGAAGGCCAAAAAGGAAGATGTGGCTGAGAAGGTGGTGAAAAAGCTTTGAAAGCATTGCAGCTGCAACTCCATCCTAGCCAGAGGGGTCGGCAGATACTCAAGATCTGCCATGTGTTCCTGGCAGGCTATGTACAAGCACAAGTAAGCTGCATCCAAAACCAGGATTGAAAGGAAAAAGAAAGAGAAGGTGCCTGCTACCATCTCAAAGCCAGTTGGTGGGGATAAGAATGGAGGAAACCAAGTGGTGAAGATCCACAAAATGCTAATAACTAATTACCCTATTGAGGATGTGCCTAGAAAGCTGCTAAGTCACTGCAAAAAGCTCTTCAGCCAGCAAGTGAGGAGACTCTGATCTAGCATTACCCCAGACACAGTTCTGATCATGCTCACTGGCTGGCACAGGAGCAAGCAAGTGGTTTTCCTGAAGCAGCTGGCTAGTGATTTGCTACTGTTGGCTGAACCTCTGACCATCAACCATGTTCCTCTGCAAAGAATCCATCAGAAATTTGTCATTGCCACCTCTACCAGGGTTAACCTTTCAGGTGTGAAAATTCCAAATCATCTTACTGATGCTTACATCAAGAAGAAGAGGCTACATAAACCTAGACATCAAGAAGGAGAGATTTTTGACAGAAAAAAAGAGAAATATGAGATTACAGAGCAGCACAAGGCTAATTAGAAAGCAGTGGACTCTCAGATCCTGCCCCAAATCAAAAGATTCCTCAGCACTGTGGCTACCTGTATTGTATATTTTCTCTTTCCAATGGAGTCTATCCTCACAAACTGGTGTTTTAAATGCCTGGCAGAGAACTCTTATTAAAATATTTGTAATTGTTAAAAAAAAGTTAAAAGTCAAAGAAAGTTCTCCCTTTTTATCTCTTCTCTTCTCTCTCCCTTCTCTTCCAAGACAAGAGAATATCAATGGGGGACGGAAAAGGACTCAGAAAGGAAGCTTCAAGGAAATAGAAATTGTTTGGGATCATGTTTCATATCTGTCTCATATGTGTGTCATGTAAAATTGTCTTATGTGTTCAAGTTTCTGTCAAAAATGTAAGTTTGTGCTTGGAATTTAGAAGCCTATGCTGGGGATAGATTAAGGAAGTGACGGAGGGACAGAAGGAAATTTGCCGCCCTAGCATTGTCTTAGAAACTGATTAGAAAACTGAATATAGCGTTAGTTATTAATTTAAACCAACAAAGGAAAGGAAATCATCCAAAACATTTAGTGACTTTTATTGGACCATATAGTTAAGAAATTTGGAGATTCATACAAACTAAAGTCAAGTAAAAAATCTGTTAAAGTATAAAATGCTTGGAATAAATGATTCTTGGGTGAATTAATACTAAGATGAAATTATCAATTGATGTTCTATTGGAATTGAATAAATTCTGGTCTCATTTTAAAGTTAAAATTAATATTATAATACTCTATCAGGAAATTTGTATTTGTAACATGTAAAAGAAAATGGCTTAACAGTTAATACTGTTATTAGAGTTATTGTCGGAATGTAGGTAATAGTGGATTTCTGTGAAGTGGGCATAGTAAGAACATTTTACTTTCAAACTCTGTCTTCATCTACTTAATTGAGTCTAGCCACCTTTTAGTATAAATCTCTAGAAAGACATGAAATCTAGTGTTATATAAATATTGGATACGGTAAAGATTGGTTATTGTTTAATGTGCTTATTGTATGGAACCTGAAATATCTCTTTGTGCTATCCAAATTGAGAAAGTGCCACACCCTCTCAGTATTCAACCAAGTTCTTTATATATAGGCCACAAAAGCCTTGGGATAGAAAATTCACTTTAAGGAAAGGAAAAAGCCAGTACATTTTAGCCTTATCTTGTTATCTGATAAGTTTCTAATGTAGCTGCAGAGGTCCTTAGATAAAGGAGGAAACAAATTTTTACATAGCAGGAGAATCAATAGGTACTACATATCTTTCACAAAGGTATTATATGAATTTTATAAATTCAGAGTACTAGGCAATAGAATTAAAATTTTACCAGTAGTTATTACAAACCCACAATTGATTTGATTTAAACTAAAATCTACACGAAAAGAAATAACCTGGTCTGAATGTGTGTTCTTCTATCAGGATTATTATGGTAAATTAGGAAGATTTGGCTTTAAAAAGTCTATTAGACAGTTCTGTTTTAGTTTACTTTTTTGTAATAAGCTTAGCTCCCAAGGTCATGAGGATCACATGATTGTAAAGTGCTTAGCATAGGGTGAGTGTTACATAAATTCTTTTTTGTGTAAAGTATAGAGAACGGGGCAGCTAGGTGGCACAATGGATGAAGCACAAGTCATGGATTCAGGAGGACCTGAGTTCAAATCTGGCCTCAGACACTTGACATATACTAGCTGTGTGACCCTGGGCAAGTCACTTAACCCTCACTGTCAATACAAAATAAAAATGAAAAGAAACAAGTAAAAAGTAAAGTATAGAGCAAAAATGTTATGGGGAAAATTCATGGGGGGTTGGTATAGGGATTCTTAGGAATTCCTCTTTGGAGAATTGCACCTTCTTGCATACACATCCAATTGGAATGAAATAATGGTTTATTTCAGTGGGGGGGACCAAGCAAGAGGTTCCTGAACTTCTCATGGGGAGAGAACATGGCATGGAGGTGTGGCCTTCTAGGATGCCTTTCTCCCTGAGTGGGAGATGAGCAGATGCCTTTGTGGAGGACAGTTGGTGGTGGTCCAGTGGGGTCATCATCTGACTGTCAAGGGTTACCCTTTTGGGGGAGGACCATCCCCCACTGGTGGTGGCTGAGGGAGGTTGGGTGAGGGATGGCTCAAGATACCTCAGGCCATCTCTCTCCCCCTGGGGCTGTGGAGGTGGCAGCCATACTTGGTATCATCTCCCTGAAGGGTAGATTGGCAGTTGATGGGTTTTGTTTCAAGTTTTTAAAAATTCCCAATGCTTTAAGGTATTACGTTTCTAGATTTTCTTATAGTGTACACATTGGTAAACAATGGTATCAGCTGTTAGGTGAAATCTCTTAAATGTATATGTCTTCTGGTAAAAATTGTATTTCTTATTGCAATTAGAAGATATGAACATAAGGCAGGTATGTAAGATTTTACTGTTTTCAGTCCAATTGTGTGATTATGTTTTAGGAAAAAGTAGGGAGAGAGACTTAGCATTTCAAAAGCATTTTATATCATGAAGTTTTGGTGAATATTCCCTTTTAACATCAGGACAAATTTTGAGCTGTTTCTTTAAAAAAAGATATATACATACATATATGTATGTGTATGTATGTATATGTGTGTATATACATATACATTTGTATATACATATACATACACACGCATATATAAACATATATATATATATATATATATATTTGGAAAAAGCTTTTCTGGGACCCTGAATATCTGAATATTTGAGGTTCATTCTTAGATTTTATGTGTTCTTGTAAGTCTCATGGCATATTTCTATTATAAGACTAGAGAAAGTAGAAATGTTTATTGCAATATTGGATCAATTGGTTATTAAATTAATAATAAAACATCTAAATTACTGCACCAAGCTGTGAAAAAGATCTTGTTGTTTTAATCTGAATTTATTGGTATTAAGCAATAGTTAAATTAGTGTCTGAATTTGATATGTATAAGATATACTAGAGGTCATTTGTAATTTATGAACTGTCTTATATCACCTTAATTAGGAAATAGGAGTCTACCTACCTATGATTATTATTTGGAATTAGAACATGTGTAGGAACACATTTAGAGTAGTTGAGTCACCTCAAAGATTTAAAGGAATTCTGAGGGCAGTACCATCTGTGGTTGAGTGGGACATTTTCTAGTTTGTTCCCATTAGGCAATTTGGGATTGTTTACACTCATTTCAAACACTGCTTGTTATTGAGAATCTCAAGGCAGATTCAATTGTTTAGTTCTACCTTAGGGATGAAAAGCATAAATTTAACACGGGTTTAAGCATAAGTTAATGCTTGCTACATAAGATATGTGATCCCTGAGAAGTGAGTTCAATTTTAGTACTGATTATTGGAACTTGCTATTTAAGATTAACTGTTATAATTCTGAGTCTGACTCCAGTTATGACCATTAAAGACCCATGATGCCAGTAACCCTACATGTATGCACTGCAGGTGGAGTCCTCCTGGGAAAGGCTGGGAGACTGACTTTTTAGCAAAGACTGAGGTAGGTGTCTCCTGAATCAGTTTCCCCAAATACTCTCCCACCTGGCTGTTTTTAAGTCTGGCACACTATATTGACTGTCTTCAGAACTTATGCCTGGAGCAAACATATGGAGTTTGAGGAAATATTTTTCCCTGAGAGCATTGTTTCTCTTCTTTTATGGCAAATTACTATGATCATGTCACTTGATCAACATCAACACAATATTGTCTCTTCATCCATAAGTTAATACTGTAATATCTGGGTGAGATTCAGCCATAAGATTCATGCTATTTGGCTTAGAAATTATAGTCCCTTTCAGATTCTAAACAACTAGAATATATAAACATTTAGCTTTGTTATCTGTCTGTTATTAGTTATGCATTTTAAAACTGAATCAGAAACATCTCAAGTTTGTTTCAAAAAAAGTAGAGGAGGGTAACTTATAGAATGTTTTGTTATACCTGATTAAAAGTCAATTCTATTTAAGTATATTATGTAATATAGAAATAACATCTGTATGTAGAGCATGTCCTGTAATACAAACGTGGTTTATTATGGACAACTTATTTGACATACACTGTTTTGAAATTGTTTAAATGTCATCCTAAGTCTTTTACTACAATTGAAGTTAGCTTAGTAAGCTTTATGTAAGTTCATTTGTGGTCATTTTCTTATAAAGGTATTCTGTAACCTAAGTTTTATGTAAGGATTAGATCTTAGACAACTGAGTAAGAATTTTTGACTTAAGAGTTCTGCTTTCTGTGGTATTTTGAAACCTTTAAGTTATAGCCTGCAGGTATCAAGGTAATGGTTACCCTTTGGCCTGTTGTTAGTAATGTTTGTTAAAGATAGAATTGGATAAAATTGTAAACAATATGGGGGGGCACTCATATGATAAATTCTTTAAGGTTCAGGTAAACTATGGGCCCTTGATTTTGATATTCCTCTTATTGTTAGCAAGAGCAGAACCATAAGATTTGAGGTAGGTTTTACTGAATGGAATATTTACTGGAGGAGTAGAATTTGAGAGATTATACCAATTTGTATTGAGATTTGTATTATATTGAGATTTTAATAGGGACATCTGAGGAGTCTCTAAACACAATTTGAAACCTGAGAAGTAAATCTACTGGAGATGTGCCCTGGAGACAAGACATCTTCCAGACTGCCCCAAGAAAAGTAGGTCCAGAGACTGGACAGATATATGGGACATCTGAGATCCATGATGAAATTGCTAACTGAATGGACACTGGGAGTGTGTTACTGAAATTACAAAGAGACTTGATATTAGCTAATGCTGTTAACCATGCTTGCTGTTGCAGTCTTGCTAGTCATTGAGAATTGTTCCTTGTGTTATAGCTGGGGGTTGTTACCAAAAAGGATAGAATTTTCCAAGGAACAAAACCAGTCTTGAAGGAATGCTGTACAGGGTATTTCTGAACAACTGGCTGTAACTAGCAAAATATATTGGGAAAACAGGATGGCCCTTGATAAGATGTTAGCAGAAAACTCAGGGTTTGATACTATCTGGTTTGGATGGATGGAATCCTAGTTTGGGAAATGGAAAGCTTTCTCTGCCATGACTCTCATCATAGTGGCAGGAGTTAAAGCAGTGATAGGATGCTGTATTATCCCCTTCCTTCCAGGGCTAATTCAGAGGCAGAGGATGTATTCAATAAATGGAATGAGAGGAGCCCAATAGTCAAAAATAAAAGAGGAGGGATTGTGAGGAAATGGGGGTTATCTCCTCTAAATAAGAATTAGTTCAAAAAGCTAATTAAAAAACTAATTTAAATCCACCTGGGAGAGTTAATTCAGTCCCTGGCAAAATAGAATCAGACCCTCAAATGCTAATATTCAAAGATGAGGGCTAAATCAAGATAGAGAAGTTTTTCTCATGGGAAAAGTTGAAGCAGAGGGGTGGGAATACTTGGTCCAAGACTAGTTGGTTCTCCTGTGTACATTGTAACCCTTGAAAAAAGAGTGAGGGGCCATTTCCCATTAGGGATTAGGGGATAAAAGGGGGACTGTGAGCCTTCATTTTTGATTACACACCAGCTGTACATTGGTTGACCCATTCTCATGAGAATGACAATAAATACACCTTTGACACATCACCACCACTGAGTTCCAGTCTGAGTTCACAGTCTGCAATTCTTTTCATCCTTTTTTTCAGTTAAAATATTGTTGGGTTTGTTCTTTTTTTTTTTTTAATTGTCATAGACATCAAAAATTTACATTGTATACAGACAAAAAGTGACAAATGAGATTTGAGGCACAGAACAAACTTGAATATTCCTTGTTAAGTGACATATAACTCCCATCATTATGCATTTTGTTCAAATGTATGAGAAATTTTTAAAATTAATATTCTCTCTGTCCTCTGCAGGAGACATGCTGAAAATCACTTTTCTATCTAGTAGTTCTTTCCTCCCAATTGCTTTAGGTAAGGTTATAAAAGAAAGGAGATTTTATTGATGTATTACTATACTGATGGTAGTGACAGCTCTGGTGATATGCTATACAGACAAAGTCATTAGGCAAAGGGAAATTTAGATCAGCTAATATTTTGGAAAGATGTTTTAGGGGGATCACGAAAATTATTGGAAATTGGTTTCATATATCATCACACCAATGTCAAACATCATTCCCCATTCATTTGTTTACAGTTCTGATGCAAAAGATACCTACATGTGCAAACAGTCAAGAGCAATCATGTAATAAAAGTTTGAGCCTCTCCCATAAGTAATTCTTTCAAAGGGAAGATAATCCATGTACCCTTTTATGTTTTGTTTTGTTTTGTTTTGTTCTTAAGGAAATGAAGCAAAAGGTAAGAAAATAAATAGGTATTAAGTATTTATTTTTAAAGCAACTTTCAGGTTGTGACCTCCTCATGGTCAGAACACAATCAACTGAATCTTCTTTATCTTCTGCAATGTCAGTGCACATAATAATATCTAACAAAAAAATGTTACCCTGAAGACATATAAGGCTAAAAAACAAAATTAAATATGCTTGATATATGGTACTTGGACAAAAAAGTAAATAGCTTAATTTTTAAAAGATTGGACATAATAGGAATAATGAAAATTTAATCAACTGGAATATTTTAACTTCTCTCTATTCTAACTGAATTCTTGCATTGTTCCACAGTAAGGATAGAAACATAGACAGACAGATGTGTGTATGTATCTATATGTATACATATAGATGCATGCATGTACACATAGGTACCCATTCATCCATATGCATGTATGTCTATGCATGTGTGCATGTATATGAGTACATACATATATACCTATACATGCATATGTATGTGTACACATAAAAGACTGACTTGGATACACAATAAAATTGTTATAAGGAACTTCCAGGAAAGGGAACTTCCAATATCAATACGGGTTGACAACTTCTTTACAAACTAGTCTTAGAGAATTGCCTGGAGCACTTAGAGGTTAAATTACTTAAAACTAGTCAGTTGGCTACTACATGTCAAAGATGGGACTTGAACATGTATCCTTGAAGCTTTTTCTTCATCCACAGCATCACATTATCTTTTTTACCTCTATATGTCTTTAAACCATCAACAAGCAACCACATCTTATAAAGAGCCAGGATAAAAAAATAATAATAAAGACAAGAAACTACAGGATAGTCGTTAAATCTGCTCTCCAAGAGAGTAACCTCATCTTACCAAGTTCTTTCATATTCTATTCTGTCTCCATAATTTTCAAATTATACACAAACACATCCCTATACATATATGTATGCAGATATATGTATATATGTAGAGGTGGATATAGATATATAATGTATTGATGCTGTTATATTAAGTCATGTCAACCTTTTCATGAGCCCATCTGGGATTTTCTTGGCAAAGATGCTACATTGAATTGTCATTCCTTTCTTTAGCTCATTTTACTGATAAAGACCTGAGGCAAAGTGGGTTAAATCAGCCATCCAGCATCACACAACTAGTAAGTATCTGAGACTGGATTTTAACTCAAGAAGATAAGTTTTCCTGACTCCAGGACCAGTGCTCTATCTACTCAGCTACCTAGCTTCATATAGATACACATATACATACATGCATGCGTATATGCCATGTGTTTTGTGTGCATGGGTACACATGTCTACATATGTATACATTTTAATGTTGAATAATAGCTTATCTTAAGTACATAAATTCTATTATCTTTAAATGAGTAGTCATTCAACTTCCATCTGTGTACATCATTATAAGTTGATTCTGAAGTAGATTAAACTTTTTGGGGGAGGGAGGGGGTACTCAAGACTTTTATTAAGGACTCCACTTGGCAAGGCCCACCCCGAGGAAGGAGCCACAGCTTCAGGGACATGACTGAGAAGTTTTGTCGTGCTCTGTCATGGATGCTCCTGATCACTGGGGACGGACACTTCATCACAGCGCGTCAGGCCCACAGCTTCTTAAGCTCCTCCACCACCTGGCCGGGCTCAGGGAGCTTCAATTTCCGTGGGGGCCCTTCTTGATCCCGCTCCAGAGCTGCACTGGGTTGCCGGCCGGCAGCTGCAGCATCACCTCGAGGCTGCTCCGGCGGGGCTTGCCAGGGTTCAGCAGCACTGGCAGCCCTGGGCAGGCGAGGCGCAGCGCCTGACCCACGGCCTCCACGTGGCACGCGTACACGCGTCAGCTTCGGCAGTGCTCGATGACCACGCGGGGCTCTCCGGCGCCTGCATCGCTGCCCTGGGCCAGCTTCTTGGGCTTCTCGGCTTCCCCGTCCCTAGTCACGTCCGCCTTGCGCTTACTCCTACGAGGAGCCATGGTGTCTGGGCCCTGGGAGGCCTGTGGGTACCAGGCACGTGTAGATGTAGGAGCTGGACTCCCCCGGACGCTGAGCTCAGCGACCCGGACGTAGAGTGTGCAGTCAGATTAAACTTTCTTGTCTTCTACTCTTGACAGTTTCTAAGCTTCATTTCATTCTCTATTAAGTTCAATGGTGAAAATGGAAGAAAAATAACATTTTCTTTGTCTGCCTTTATAATTGACATAAATTTTTCAGCAGATATTGCTGAATGATAATTTCCAATTTTGTAGTTTTTCCATCCCCATAACAATTTTTAATGTTAAAGATCAGTAACATGTCACTCTCCATGTAAAACTAAAATTCAAAAAATATTCTCATAAAATTATCTAAACCAAACTAAGGAAACTATAGATATGCCTGTATATCCATCCTATGCTGTATGTGTAAATATTCATAGCATATATATATGTATATGCATGATAAATATAGGACATTTAGCTCCAAGTCATATGAATAATATCCTAGAAACTATCTTAAAAAGAGTGATTCTAAGAGAAAAATCGGTTGGCTTTATGACAAGGTTGTAACTGGAAGTTATATCCTTGACTAAGAACTCAGTTTTCAATGTGTCATAAAAGCAAATATACAACTATAAACATCTGTGAATCATTCAAAATACTAAAATTATGCTTGCATTCCTGTAAAATGAGCATTTCTGTATTATATCCATTTTTTTAGCAGAGGCCTTAATATGCAACCATCACATAAAAAATATAACTTTTTGTCATCCTTTCACTTGACATTTGGCTTTAGTGTCTTAAAGAGTTGTAGCAGTCTTAAAGGTTATGCTAGTGTTGTTCACCTTCATGCAGGTGCTATCAGGATGAAAGAGCTTTCTTTACAGACATCTTAGTAGATTTGTACAAAGAACAAGCTGCCTACCTTCAAAAGCCTTCCTAAGAAGACTAGTTACCAAGTAAATAATTGCTTTAGTAGCAACAATTCAATAAAATGTTATTTGAGGCATGGGAAGATTTGGAACCCACCTTTAAGAATGGAGTGCCCATGCTGATGAAATCATACATCTTTTCAAGTATTCAAGTATTATATCAAAAACATATATATAAATAACAATGATGATGATAACATTGCTATAGTGCTGTAACATTTTGTTTTTTGTGAAGCAATGAGGGTCGTGATTTGCCCAGGGTCACTCAGCTAGTAAGTGTCAAGTGTCTGAGGCTGGATTTGAACTCAGGTCTTCCTGAATCCAGGGCCAGTGCTTTATCCACTGCACCACCTAGCTTCCATGCTATAACATTTTGAAACACTTTATATATGTTATCTCATAATCCTTAGAGTTAGGTATTATTAATATCTCCCAAAACTGAGGCAACCAATGGGTGTGACTTAACCAAGGTAATACAGGTAGTGTCTAAGGCCACATTTATACTAAAGCCTTCCTGCTTCCAAATCCAGCACTCTATATACTGTACTCCCTAGCTGCCCATGCAAAAGGAAACATAACTCTAGCAGTCAAATCAATGAGTGTAGCAAGTAATGCTTGACTAAATGTCTTTTGTTTGAATCCATTTTTTATCCCTGGCTGGCTGGTAAAAGTAAATATATCAGTGAGGGCTCATGAGGAGGAATTTTGAATGGGTTCTGACCCACAGAATACAATGAATCTAGAGTAGATTTATTTTTAATTCTTGAAGGCTTGTACATATTGTATGATGCCTTGTATGTATTTATTTCTAGTTATGTTTGCATATAACATGCATCTGGGGTGTATTTCTGTGTGTATGTATAATCAAAGAGTCAAATACAATATCCCTTACATGAGAAATTTTAAAAAGGTCTATCCTGGTTTATTCATGAGTTTCACATTTTCACTTTCTAGTAAATCATTCTAGTGAATTACTATTTTTATTAAACATTTATTATAGAGAGTTGGAGATGGGGGTGGGGAATGTTTACTTTGAATTTGAGCATTCTATTTCTTTTTTTCCCTCACAAAATAAATAGACATTTTGAACATTTATTTTCTTTTTTTATTTAGCATTTCATTATCCTGCAAATATATGTAATAACAATTTTCAACATTCATTTTAAAAATTTGATTCTAGATTCTTTCCCTCCCTACCCACACCCTCATTGAGATGGCAAGCAATTTGATAAAAGTTATATATGTGTTGCCATGCAAAACATATTTCCATATTGATTATGTTGTAAAAGAAAGCCTATAACAAAATAAAAACCCAAGCAAAATTGAAAAAGTAAAAAAAAAAAAAGTTGCTTCAATCCTTCTCTGGGAATGGTTAGCATTTTCATCATATGTCCTTCAGAGTTGTCCTGGACCATTACATTCCTGAGAATAGCAATTCAGAGTTGATTCAGAGTTGATTATCATACAATATTCCTGTTACAGTGTACAGTGTTCTCCTGGTTCTACTCATTTCACTTTGGATCAGTTCATGTAACTCCAGATTTTTTTTCTGAGCATCCTGCTCATCATTTCTAATAGCACAATAGTATTCCATCACAAAAACATCTTGCAACTTGTTCAGCCCTTCCTCAATTGATGGGCATCCCCGAAATATCCAATTCTTTGCCACCAGAAAAGAGTTGCTATAAATATTTGGGCATAATTCCAAATTCTCCATAAACTAGTTGAATCAGTTCACTCCACCGACAATGCATTAGTGTCTCAATTTTCATACAGAGCCTCCGTCATTTGTCATTCTCCTTTCCTGTCCATTTAGCAAATATAATAGGTGTAAGGTAGTTCTTCAGAATTATCTTAATTTTCGTTTCTCCAATCAATAGCAATTTGGAGCATTTTTGTATGGCTATAGATAGCTTTTTTTTAATCCATCTGAAAACTAACTGAAAATATTATTTGATCATTGGTCAATTGAAGAGTGGGTCTTATTTTTATAAATTTGACTCATTTCTCTATGTATTTGAGCCATGAGTCTTTTATCAGAGAAACTTGCTTCACACTTTTTCTGTTATGTTTGCTAACTATATTTCCCTGCATCCGATTTCCCCTCTTTTTATTTGATTCTCTCCTTCTTTTCACTCTGTCCCTCCTCCATGGAGAAAGGGAAATGGAGAGGTAGAATGGGGTAAATTATCTCACATAGAAGAGTCAAGAAAGACCTTTAACAGTGGAGGGTAAGATGGGGGAAGTGGTGGGGAATGCTTGAACCTTACTCTCATCATAACTGGCTCAAAGATGGAATACCAGACACACTCAATTGGGTATAAAAATGTATCTTTACTTACAGCAAAGTAGAAGGGAAAAGGGAATAAGAGAATGCAGTGAATGCTCATAGAAGGGAAGGTATTTTGGGGAAGACAATAGTCAGAAGCATCAAGAATTCCAGAAAGTCCTTTATTTCATTGAGTGTCCATTTCCCCCTTGAATAATTATACTCAGTTTTTCTGGGTAGGTGATTCTTGGTTGTAATTGATTAACCAATCAGAGGTGATTAGGCATGCCTCAGGAACACCTCCTCTTCAAAGGGCATATAAGGTGTTATCCCACTGCCTTTAGGTATCTTTGGTGTGAGAAAGATGGTCAAATCACTAAACTTTTATTGATAACCTGGTGGCCTTATCAATAAAATGATTAAATTATGCAGAAACTATGTCTCATAATTTTAATCATCACACTAGGTAAGAGGCCTTTCTTTTACTTCATTTCTTACCTAGCCTTACAGAATGGGAATTGCTTCAGGCAAACTGATACCTATGAAAGACCTTAACTTAAAAAGGCCAAAGTCTGCCACTGTATCCTGGGCCATCTCCAGTTATTCTGAGCTATAACTTTCCACTGGACCCAAATGTCTCTGGAGGAGAGAGTGAGGCTGGTAACTTAGCACAGGTCTGCCTCACTTAAATCAAATTCACTATGAGTTATGACATTACCTCCCTGATTTCATGATTCTCTCTGAGAACAAAGAAACAACAACAACAACAACAATTCTAATGATCATATTCTAAATGTTTATTGAATTAATATAATTATTTTTGTTGTTGTGTTTTCTTCATATTCAGTCATGTTCAAATCTTAATGACCCCTTTCTGAGGTATTCTTGGCAAAGATACTGAAGTGGTTTGCCATTTCCTTCTCTAGCTCTTTTTACAGATGATCAACTGAGACAAAAAGGGTTAAGTGACTTTCCCAGGGGCACACAGCTATTAAGTGCCTGAAGCCAGATCTGAACTCAGGAAAATGTGTCTTTTTTATCCCAAGGCCAGTGCTCTATCCCCTTAATTACCTAGCTGCCCTAATGATTTTTACAAGTCATCATTTCTACTACTTCTACTATTTGAAAAGAATCATATTTGGTTTATTTTTGTATTTCCCTAAATATACAGCATTGTACATTATATTTTTGAATGCACTGAAGAGATGAGAAAGTGATTGAATGAGTAAATGAAAAACTATAAGGAATCTGACATGTTTTCCATCAACTGGGGAATGGGGGGGAGAGTTTTATATCTCCCTTTCTTGATATAACTGCAAATCTTTGAGGACAGAAATAATGTCCTCCCTGAGTTTTTTCCTCCTAAATTGATATTAATAATATATTAACAATGTAATAATCTTTGTAATGATTGGAATGATGCCACCTGCTGGAGACTTACTGTAGAAAAGCTCCACCATGAGGCGAAGGTCTCTGAGAGCAAGACCATGAGTCTTTATTTGGTGTCAGGAAGTGATGTTAGCTTGTGGGAGGAAAAAGGGGGAGGCTGGTGCTCTGATTCTCTCTCTTTCCTGTGGACTCTGGCAGATAGAGGAGCTAGAAATGCACTCTCCCTTTAATAGATAGATGAATGTAAGCCTTTCTCTCTCTCTTTACCAAATTCTTATTCTTCTTAATAAATGCTTAAAAGCCTAACTCTTGATAAAGCTTATAATTTATTGGTGACCACTCATTAGATATTTTAGACAGACTACCTAGAATTTTAGCCCTTAACATCATATAATAATTCCAGTGCTTATAGGCATATATTTTTTTAAATATCTTTCCCCCAGTAATTTCCTTAAAGAAAATTGAAATTGCTAAGATTTGTTGGGAGTAGCTTGAGTATAGCAATAAAACAAATCTTAGCAAAGATCAAATTCCAATTAAATTCTACAAATGTTAATATTTAACTAGGGTGAGATTTTTCAGATACTGGTGATTTCAAAGAAATTTTCCATATGTGTGTCTCATTGGGAAAATAAAAAAAATAATGATAGCATTGAATATCCTATTTTATAAGAGAGAAAGGAGATAACCTAAAGCAGTTGTAGAATTTTACAATAAATATAAATTTGAGGAGGGGGAGGTAAGTCTAGGTTATTCTAATTCATCTGGATGATTATATAACCCTCTGCTTTGTCTCCCATTTTCCATTATATTTTATTGTACTCAACCCCATGTATACTAAAGGTTTAAAGAATGTCTTAAAACTCTTTTATTCAAATATTTTGGAGTTTTCCATCAAATGAACCAATGCCGATGTAACCTCAAGTTTTTGTTTTGTTCTTGTCTGTTAATTTGTGTTTTTTTAGTGGAAAAGTTTAAGGTATGTTCATGGGTACATCATAGGCACATATTCCTAATAGCATATACACACAGAGTCATGTATATATGTATGTGTTTATTGTGTATATATGTATGTATGAGTGTATGTGTGTGTGTATATATGTATGTATGTATGTATGTATGTATGTTTGTGTAAAATATATCCTATTTGTGAATCTGGGGATGGTTTAGTTGAAAAAATGCAATATAAGAAGTCATATGGCTGCTCATACCATCTAATAAAGCAGAATTTTCTTGCCAGAAAGGAGAGATACTTAGATTTTTAACCAGTAAGTAATGGGAAGAAATTGTAGCATTTTGATTAAGAGAATGATGTATTGAAAACAGTAATCTAGAATGATTAATCTGGCACTAGTGTAGAGGATCAATTGGGAGGAACAGATATTGCATACAGAGGGATCAGTTAGAAGGGTTTTGGTACATTAGACAAGGAGTAGCCAAAACTTGAATAAGCCTAGACTCAATGGGAGTGAAAAAGAAGAAACATATATATGAAAGATTTTGAAACAAGAATGATAGTGATAGGAGAATAATAAGGTATATGAATTGGGGAGAGGTTGGAGCTGAGGATATCTCAGGTTATTCAAATTTGCAATATAACAATAATATTGGAATTATTAAGCAAAATGGGCTAGAAATTAAAGAAAACCTGGGAGGAAAGATGAAGAGATCCTTGTCAAGATTCTAGTAAAAGGTTCTTTAAATGGAAATGCTCAATAAGAGTAAGAAATTTAGGAATGGGCAATGAGAATGATGGCAAAACTTTCCTTCCTTCCTTCCTTCCTTCCTTCCTTCCTTCCTTCCTTCCTTCCTTCCTTCCTTCCTTCCTTCCTTCCTTCCTTCCTTCTCTCCTTCCTTCCCTCCTTCCTTCCTTCCTCTCCTTGAGCATTAACAAAGTATTTTGAAGACAAATACATGAAATTCTTGTCCTAATCGGCAGGTAGGGAACTTGTAAAACTGATGACCTCAAAAGAGATTAAGGATACTACAGATAAACATGTCAAAAATGGTTTCAATAAATTCATGAGTAAAAATATTGTTAAAGGAAATGATATATGAGAGCCTAGTCTTCACTTTTTATGGTACGTATCAAGTAAAGAAACGACTTTACCTGAGATACATCTGGAAATGATGTAACTGGTGAAAGCAGGATGTTTTTCTTCTTGTATATCATTCTGATTGCTACTTTATTAAGATGATAATTATTAACAATGTATATATTTTTTGGTGATTACAAATCATCTTACTTATGTTATATAATTGATCTGCAAAATAACAACATTTGGTAGATATTGCAAATATTGGTTGTCAAATTACCAGTGAAGAAACCAAGACTCCTATGAAGTGGCATAGCTAATAAGTGGTAGAATTCAGATTCAGAGTTATATTTTAAATCTCTAAGTTTAGTACTTGTTTTACTACACCAAAATTTTAAAGTACTCAAAACTTCCCTTGTTAAAAAAAATACATTCTAGTGTTTCTCAGTAATGTTTTCTTCATATCTAACTCATATCTCTTATTCTATTCCCAGAGAAGATGAAGAACAGCAGGTCATGTTTCTCTGAAAAAGAAAACTTGCTAGGGCCAAAGTTTTACTTGCATTTCTTTAAAGAAAAAAAGAGAAAAAGTACAAAAGAACTGTGAGATGGTAAGATTAAACAAGCAGCTTCTTTGAGACTTTTAAACAAAAAAAGAGAATGCGATGGGAAATAGTGATCTAATTTTCCTTAATGGTCAGCTGGCATGGTGTCATTCTACTATTCAAGATGTCATTTTTTTCTGTCATTTTTTATTGAATCACTATTGTGTAAACAGTTATATTGTGTTCATATGCTCAGCTGAGCATATGTTTGCTTTCTAAAATGAATATGCAGACCACAGTTACAGAAACACGTGTATGCCTTCACAGTAGGTTGGCAATTTCATACTTGTACCAACTATTTAAATACACAATACATTGAAATGACTTTTCTTACCCATTTATTCAATGGTATTTTTTAAACAGTTAGGAGATTTATTAATTTATTTAGAGAGCATTAATAGAATGATTTGAGTGCATTGAACACCACAGTAAATTATGTTGGATTAGTAGGTAGATCTCAAAAATCCTGCCCTCTAGTAAGCTCTTGGGACTCATGACATTACCGCTCCAAAAAACCTCCAAATAATGCCATGGGACAATTACTGGAACAGCAGAACCCACAAAAGAATGGACTGAGATAATTTTCCAGCCAAGAATGGCTTAGAAGGTCAGTGGGAGGGAGCTGCTGTGCCAGGGCAGGATTGTAGCCCAACCCTGAGGTCATTCTGACACAGATCCATTCCCAGGAAGGCCTTGCCATAGAAAGAGAGCCCCCAAAGCCTCTCAATCAGTTGCAGCACCTGTGTTTTCTAGAACTAAGCTCACAGTCTGGTGGGAGGGCTGAGCGGTTGGCTGAGGGGAGAATACAGGAGTCTCCACTGGTGCTGAGGTGTTACATGGGTGTTTCACCCCTGATGGGAACAAAGAAGTAGGCTTGAGTGGCATTGACCCAGGTAGGGAAGGGACACAGCCTCATTGGAGCTAACAACCACAGCTCACAAAGTTTTGCTGCCTGGTTAATTAGCAAGTTGGCCTGGGATTATCTACTGACCAGAGAATAGGCCAGGTGAATGAAGAGCCTGCCACTCCTTAAATTGGAACACCTAGGACCCCCTAAAACTTGGGACAGTGCAGCCTGGAAACAGTGCCCCATTTTAAGAAGGAGTTAAAAGTCAAGAAATAGACTGGAAAGATGAGCAGGCAGAAAAAGTTGTTTACCATAGAGATTGTTTAGTGACAAGGAAGATCTAGGTGCACTCTCAGAAGAGGATAGCAATGTCAGGGATCCTGCATCCAAAGCTTCAAAGAAAAATATGAATTGGTCTCAGGCCATAGAGGCACTCAAAAAGGACATTAGAGATAAAGTAAGAGACATAGAAGAAAAATGGAAATAGAAATGAGAGTGATGCAGGAGGGTAATGAAAAAAAAGTCAACAGGTTGAAAAGCCAAATTTGCCAAATAGAAAAGGAGGTACAAAAGATCTCTGAAGAAAATCATTGTTTAAAAATTAGGATTGAAAAAATAGGTAAGGGGCCCACTAGGTGGCATAGTGCATAAAGCACCAGCTCTGGATCCAGGACGACCTGAGTTCAAATCTGACCTCAGACACTTGACACTTAATAGCTATGTGACCCTGAGCAAATCACTTAACCCCCATTGCCCCACAAAAACAAACAAACAAAAAATAGATAAGGATTTTATGAGAAATCAAAACACAATAAAGCAAATCCAAAAGAATAGATGCAATGTGAAATATCTCCTTGGAAAAACAGCTGACTTGGAAAATAGATGCAGGAGAGGTAATTTGAAAATTATTGTACTACCTGATGATGTCTATGTTCTTGTTTGGATCCTGGTTTTCAGAAAATTGTCAGGGAAAATTGCCCTGATATTCTGGAAGCAGAAGACAAAATAGAAATTGAAAGAATACATTGTTCACCTCTTGAAAGATATCCCAAATGGAAAACTCCCAGGAATATCATAGCTAAATTCCAGAGAGCTCCCAGGTTGAAAAAATATTGCAAGTTGCCAAAAAGAAACAATTCAAGTACTGTGGAGCCACAGTCAGGATAACACAAAATCTATCAGCTTCTACATTAAAGGACCAGAGAGCATGGAATATGATATTTGAGAGGGCAAAGAAATTGGGATTACAGTCAAGAATCACCTGTCCAGCTAAACTTTGTATAATCTTTCAGGGGAAAAAATAGGACTTCAATGAAAAAGAGGACTTTCAGGCATTTGTGATGAAAAGACCTGAACTAAATAGAAAATTTGACTTTCAAATACAAGACTCTAGAGAAGAATAAAAAGGCAAACAGTAGAAAGAAAGTAAGAGGGATGTTAAAAGGTTAAACTCTTTACATTCCTACATGGGAAGATGATATGTCTAACTCATAAGAACTTTCTCACTATTAGGACAGATGATAAGAAATAAATTTAGACAGAGGGCACAGGTGGGAATGGAATATGAAGGAATGGTATCTGAAAAGCATTTATTTTTTATCTTTTTTTGTGGGATAGTTGGATTTGGGTGACATGCTTGGGGTCACACAGTAGGTGAGTGTCTTGTGTCTGAGGCCAGATTTGGTCTCATGTCCTCCTGGGTCCAAGATGGGTACTTTGTCCACTATGTCACCTAGCTTCCCCATGATGCCATCTTTAGGGTCAAATTGAGGGGTGAGAGAAATGCACTGGGGTGGGGGGAAAGGGGAGAAGTAGAATAGGGTGAAATTCTCCATGAAAGAAACAGGAAAGGGCTTAGGGAGTGGAGTGAGAGATAGGGGAGGAACAGGGCAATTAATGAGCCTTATATTCATCAGAATTAGCTCAAAGACCTTAGTCTCATCAGAATCTGCTCAAGGAGGAAATAAAATACATATTTAATTGGGTGGAGTAATCTATTTAACCCTGCAGGAAAGTAGGAGGGGAAGGAGATAAGGAGGGAGGGCATATTGGGGGAGGGGACAGGCAGAAGCAAATCACTTTTGAGGAGGGATAGGGTGAAAGAAGATAGAAAAGAGAGTAAATATCATGGGTAGGGAACAGGAAGGAGGGAAACAGTTAATAATAGTAATTGTAAAAAATTTGAAGAGTAATGTAAGGTGATGATGGTGATTGAATGATTGATGATCATGATTGGATGAAGATGGGGATTTGGTGATGCCAATGAGGATGGGTTGATGATGATGATGAGAATTTGTTGATGATGATGATAAAATGTATGGTACTTACTTTGCTGGGCTATTGTGAAGAAAATTCTTTGTCATGTATAAAGTACGATATAAATGTTATCTATTACTGTTGTTTCAAGAGTCAACCTCATGGGTTCATTATAAGGAAATCTCTCTTTAAAGAACTATATAAATGTAGTTTACTATAAAAAATGATGAGCAGGATACTATCAGAAAAACCCAGAAAGACCTACATGAGCTGATGCAATGTAAAATGTACTATATACACAATAACAGCAGTGCTATGAAATGATCAACTGTGAATGACTTGTTCATTTTCAGCAATGCAATGATCCAAGACACCTCACTGAAGGTCTTATGTAAAATGCAGTACATCTACAGAGATAGAACTGATGGTGTCTGAATACGGGTTGAAACATAATTTTTTTTTGTTCATTAGTTGCTTTATTTGAACTTTGTTTTTGTCTATTTTCTTTCACAACCTGGCTAAATTTAGAAGACAAATCTTAAAAAAAGATTTGATGTCAAAATTTTATTTACATGTAACTGGGAAAATAAAACTTAATGAGAAAATGGAAAAAAACAAAACATCCTGCCCTCCTGGTCCTCAAGGGGTAGTTGGGAATATGATATACACATAAATGAAACCACAAAAATATACTGCAACCACCACAAATATGTTGTGGTATAAATTAGGCTCTTATTTTCATATAATTACATGGACAATTATATTAGAAAATGTCATTTTCTTTACTCTTAATTTTATCTTTCCATAGATTAAACCTAAATCAAAATTTCTAGCCCTCAGCTATCTTCCATCCTTCAGATTAATTTCGTATAGATACCTCCATTTGGTTATTTCACTAGCACCATCAATTCAGCATATCTCACAAGAAGTTTATTATCTCTATTCCCTAAATATGTTCTTAATCCTGTTTTTGATTATTTCTGTCTGTTGGCTCCACTATTTAGAAATTGTTCCATCTTTAAAACCGCTAGTTTATCTCTGATTTCTTCTCACTTTCACCTCTCCTATGCAATTATTTAACAAATTGTATAAGTTCTACTTGTATAGTGTATTACTTCTATCTTCTCCTTCCTAATAAAATAGCTACTATCTTACCATATACCCTCTGTATCACTTTTCTGAACTATTAAGTCATCTCTAAATAGGCCTTAATTTCTGCTTTGTCTTATTATCATTCCTGTCTTTCCATATCTTATCCCTGGGTCAATCAAACAATTGATCAAGTATGTGTTCAGACACTGTGCTAAACACTTGGGATGCAAAAAAGTAAAAGACAGTCCACACTTCTGAGAAACTTACTAGGTAAAAGAAGAAACAACATGCAAACAAAATATATACCAAAAAAGCAATGTACAGGATAAATAGGAAATTATAAATAGAGGGAAATCAGTAAAATTAAGACGTTTTAGTAAAGACCTCCTGTAAAATATGAGATTTTAGTTGGGACTTAGAGGAAATCAATGAAGTCAGTAGGTGCAGTTCAGGAAAGAGAACATCCCAAATATTAAGGACAGTCATAGAAAATTGCAGGAGTCAAGAGATGGATGGTCTTATTCATAAAACAGCCAGGGTCTCAGTCCCTGAATAGAAGAGTACATGGAGGGGAGTAAATTGTGAGAATACTAGAAATATAGGAGAAGGCTAAGCTATGAAGGACTTTGAATGCCTAAGAGAGCATTTTGTTTTTGATCCTAGAGACAATAGCAAGCCACTGGAAATTAAGTATGGGGAGTCCCATGATCTGACTCAGCAAAATAATTTTAGTGTCTGAAGAATAATTTGCAGGGTAGAGAGACTTGAGGCAGATAGAACCACAAGATGGCTATTGCCATAGCCCAGATTATGAGATGATGATGGTTAGCCCTAGAATGTTTGTGATATCAGAAGAGAGAAGGGGACTTATAGGAGAGAATTTGCAATGGTGAAACCAACAAATTGAATATAGGAGGTGAGAGATAGTGAAGAGTTAGAGATAACTCCTTGGCTATACACCTGAAGGATGGGGAAGATGGTATTTCCCTTACACTAATGGGGAAATGTAGGAGAATGGGAGAGTTTAGGAGAAAAGATAATGAGTTTTGTTTTGAACATGTTTAGTTTAAGATGTCTGCTGGATATCCTATTTGACATGCCTGCAAGGCCATTGGAGATATGATATTGAAGGTCAACAGAGAAGTGGGAACAAGATGTGTATTTGTGAAGATCAGTAGCATAGAGGTGGTAACAAAGGCCTTTGGTGTTAATAAGTTCAACAAGTAAAATTGTGTATAGTGAGAAGAGGCCCAGGAGAGAACTTTGAGGGACATCTATGATTAGAAGGTATAATTTTAATGAGAACCTAGGAAAGGAGACTGAGAAGTGGTCAGATAGGTATAAAGAGAACCAGGAGAAAAATACTGTCCCAAAAACCAAGAGAAAAAGAGTCAATTTCCCTCTCCTATTTGTCTTGTTTATTCATAGCCCCACACAGCTGAGTTCTTCCATAGAAACTTAGCATCAAAATGTCTACAATTTTTTATGTTACCTAATTTTAACTAGGCCCTTTCTGATGCAGCATGATCATTTTGTCAAATAACTCTTTATCATGGCCTCCACAGTGTTTATTCTAAATTCTCTCTTCAAATTACTAGAATCTCTCAAAGCAGGGATTATGCTCCATACATTATTGAGGGAAAATAATCTTTTGTATGTGACCTCTCCTAACCATTTTGACAATCTCAGAATCATTCCCTATTTTTACTCACTTCCTCTAGTTTTTCCTTATCAAAGCCAATACAAGTATTTGTATTCTTGATCACATTCTATCCCATATACTACAGGAGCTTGCCACTTCCATCACAGCCACAAACGGTTTTCTATCTCTTTTGTTTGTTTGTTTGATTCTTTTTGCGGGGCAATGAGGGTTAAGTGACTTGCCCAAGGTCACACAGCTAGTAACTGTCAAGTGTCTGAGGCCAGATTTGAACTCAGGTCCTCCTGAATCCAGGGCCAGTGCTTTATCCACTGTGCCACCTAGCTGCCCCCTTCTATCCCTTCTAATGCAGTGGCTTCCTCGTTCCAAACAAGCCTATATTTCCTTCATTCACAACAAAGGGAAACTGTTTCCCCTAAAGTCATTGCATATTCATTGTACCTTGAAGCTATTATCCTATATCACTCTTACCTTTCAAAGCCAAACTTCTAAGAAAGCCATCAATACTTGTCACCTCCACTTCTTCATCTCCCACTCATTTCTCAGACTTGTAATCTTGCTTCTAGGCTCACCCTTCAGCTGAAACTATGCCCTCTAAGTGTCAGGGGAAATATGAAAGGGGATAAAAAAGAGAAATGGAAGTTAGGATTAATAGGCCTTTGGAATTGAGAAGGCCGGAGAGATGAGGAAGAATTTAAGAGAATGCCAAGATTCTAAAGGAATTGAACAATTTAAGGAAATGGTAGTATCAGATAGAAATAAGTAGGTTAAGTAAGAAAAACAGGTTTTGGAGAAATACAATGTGAATTGTTTTAGACAAGCTAAATGTGAGGTGCAGGTAAAACAACCAGATACAACCAGGTATTTGGAGAATTTGGTCTAAAATTCTAGAGAGAAGAAAAAGCTGGACATAGAATAGAAAATTATCTTCACACAGAAGAGATTGAAGTCATATGTTTGAACAAAATTGATTTAGGACAAAACCTAACAGGAGGATATGAGGGCAAAGCACATATATTTAGAGAACACACTTAATAAGAGATTAGGAAGACAAAAACTACCAGTGAAGGGAACAAAAAATTAGTAGAAAAAGAGGCAAAAAACTAACAAAGTATTACAATTTTAGACAAAGGAGTGATCAAAAATATCAAATGCTGTAGTGAGGTCAAGGAGGATAAAGATTGGATTGTAGGGGAGAAGGCAAATAAAGGGCAGATGGTATGCTTATTAAGTTCATTTATGACAAAAAGTTGAAATTAATTATTAAAATGGAAGACAAAATAAAGATCTAAAAAGATACAAACTGGAATAACAGCCAGACTCTTGTAAAATGAAAATGTATTACATTAAATTAAAAAGGGGTTGTACAAACAGAAGCAATGTAGCCAAAATTAGAAGTGGGAAATCTAGGAAACAATTTGTACAGCCAGTGTTTCTGATAAAGGCTTCATTTCTAAAATATATAGGGAACAAAATCAAATTCATAAGAATGCAAGTCATTTCCCAATTGAGAAATGGTCAAAGATATGAACAGGCAGTTTTCAGATGAAGAAATCAAAGCTATCTATATTCATATGAAAAAAGTGTTCTAAATCACTATTGATTAGAGAAATAAAACAAAACAACTCTGAGGTACCACCTGACACCTATCAGATTCACTAATATGACAGAAAAGGCAAATAATAAATGTTAGAGAAGCTGTGGAAAACTCGGAACACTAATGCATTGTTGGTGGAGTTGTGAACTGATCTGACGGTTCTGGAGAGCAATTTGGAGCTATGCCCAAAGGCCTATGGGTTTGTGCATACCCTTTGACTCAGTAATACCATTACAAGGTCTGTATCCCAAGAAGATCATATAAAAGGGAAAAGGACCCACATGTACAAAAATATTTATAGCTGTTCTCTTTGTGGTAGCAAAGAATTGGAATTTGAGGGAATGGTCATCAATTGAGGAATGATTGAACAAGTTGTGGTATATGAATGTAATGGAATACTATTCTCCTGTAAGAAATGATGATCAGGCAGATTTCAGAGAAAACTGGAAAGACTTAAGTGGATTAATACTGATTGAAGTGAGCAGAATCAGGAGAACATTGTACAAAGTAAGCAACATTGTGTGATGATCAGCTCTGATAGGCATGGCTTTTCTCAGAAGTACAATGAGCCAAGACAATTCCAAAGAATTCATGATGGAAAATGTTCTCCACATCCAGAAAAAAAGAGCTGTGTATTCTGAATGCAGATTGAACCATACCATTTCTACATTTTTTTCTTTGTTGAGGTTTTTCTCTTTTGTTCTGATCCTTCTTTCACAACATGACTAATGCAGAAATATGTTTAATGTTATTGTACGTATATAACCTATATCAGATTGCTTTCTGTCTTGGGGAGTGGGGAGGGGAGGGAAGGAGGGAGAAAATTCAGAACTAAAAATCTTATGAAGGGGCAGCTAGGTGGTGCAGTAGATAGAGCACTGTCCCTGGATTCAGGAGGACCTGAGTTCAAATCCAGCCTCAGACCCTTGACACTAGCTGTGTGACCCTGGGCAAGTCACTTAACCCTCATTGCCCTGCAAAAAAAAAAACAGAAAAAGAAAAAAATCTTATGAAAACAAATTTGAAAACTATCTTTACATGTAACCAGAAAATAATAAAATACTTTTATGATTAAAAAATGAAAATTTGAACACAGGCACCTTCTGGAACCGAGCGCACGGTTGGGCTGAACGGCTGGCCTCGGGGGTAAGTGCAGGGGTACCAGTGGACTGGGGAGAAGGATTTGACTGTCCCACCCCAGCAGGCAACTAGGAAGAAATCCTGAGTGGCTGAAGGCCCAGGTCGGGGAGGAGAGAAGGGGAGCAGTCCCATTGGAAGCTGAGAACCACACCACAGAAAGCTTGGCTGGTTGGTTTCTTAGTAAATAGGCCTAAAGTTATCTCCAGACCTGAGAACAGGCCAGGTGAGGTTAAAACCTGACCCCCCCCCCCAACCTCAAACACCTGGGACCCTCTGAAGCTGAGAACAGGAGCGGAGCCAAGAAGCAGCCCCCACCCCCCAGGTGGAGAGTTTAAAATCAAATGAAATCTAGGCCAGGCAGGCTGAGAAGAAGTCCAATCATCCCCCAGGCCATGCTGTAGCTTGAACAGTGTGTCCTGGAAGCAGCACTACACTTAAAGAAGGAGTTAAAAGCCAAGAAATAGTAAGCCAGGATGAGTAGGCAGAGAAAGCAGAAGACCATCAAAAACTTCTTTGGGGGTAAGGTAGACCACAATACAACCTCAGAAGAAGAAGATAATAACAGGGTCAAAGCTCCAACATCCAAAGCTTCCAAGAAAAAAGATGAACTGGTCTCAGGCCATGGAAGCTCTCAAGAGGGACTTTGAAAAGAAAGTAGGAGAGATAGAACGAAGGTGTAGAGATAAGGAGGAAAAAATGGAAAGGGAAATGAGGAGAGTCATGAGAAAAAAGTCAACAGTTTGAAAAGCCAAATGGAAAAGGAGATTAAAAAATCAAAATTTATGGGTACAAATGTGAGGCCATGAATTTAGAATAAAAAATTAAGTCAGTGTTATAGAATGGAGAACACATTTTGGGGGGGGATTTGACTTGTTCCATTTTAGCAAACTAAGTTTTAAAAAATACTTTAGATATCCCTTCACCCCACCCCTCCAAAAAAAAGCTAGTACCTGGATAAAGCTAACAATAGTCTATTGGTCGAGTCATATTTTCTGAAAGGGACTGGGAGTATGCCTTCAGTGGATCAGTGATCCCATACATACAAATCACAACCTTTATAACCTATAAAATTCATATCTATATTCTCTGACTGAAATATCCAAAAAAGATCTATCAAATATAGCAAATGCTTAACTCTATTGTTTTTAATGTTTTGAGAGTATCTATATGTGACTCAGGCTGTCCATTTTTTTTTTTTGATCTCTCACTCTTAGTAAATAACTGAACCACCTCCATTTTCAATAATGTTTTTCCTGATTCATATGTCTTATCCTGTTACATTGGTCATCATTGGAAATATATTATGGCCCACTTGTGCTACACATTTCTCTATTGCTTTTAGATTACTGGAAATTCTGTTTCTTCAGAGCTCATGGCATTCTAAGCTTCCCAATCTTCTATCTAGTATCATTGGGAAATTCTTGGGTTGAACACATGAGGTCTGGTGTTCAATAGCATTAAATGTTCAACACATTTCCCAGATGCAATCTTACTTCTTCTTAATTAGTAGACCTAATTAGCTCTGTACATCACCTGTGTCAGATACATGTATTGATATGCAAACTCAATAGACATCTTACATTTCGGAATCTGGATAGTAGGTCATTTTTATTACCTAATTTGTATTTTTGTTTGTTTGTTTTGGGATTGATCTCTTTGGAATAATTACCATTCTTATTCAGGAGGCTTATTAAAGTTCTTATCAATTTCTGCTTGTAACCATATTTTTTTTATTTTTTTATCAGTTGAGATTAATAACTGTAGAATTGTTTAATGGAGTTACGATGGAAGAATTTTTCAAGAAATCATGTAATTTTTTCTTAACAAATTCATGAAAACTTCCTTGTTTTTAAGAGCACAATTTGTGTTTCTAAAGTATTTAAGAGCACATTTTGTTCTGCCTTGAAAAATGCATTTTTGGGGCAGCTAGGTGGCACAGTGGATAGAGCACCGACCCTGGACTCAGGAGGACCTGAGTTAAAACCCGGCCTCAAGCACTTAAGACTTACTAGCTGTGTGACCCTGGGAAAGTCACTTAACCCCAATTGTCTCACCAAAAAAGAAAAAAATAAATAAAATGCATTTTTAATCATTAAAAAACTCTTAATATGATATCTTGCATTTCTCTATACTTTCAATCAAGTATTGGACTATAAAAAATAAGCTGAAAGGTTGCAATAATATGAATCACTTTTGTTTTATTTTTCTAAAGAAGGCAAGGACAGTGAATGGAAGTTGCAAACACAGATTTAGGATGAATATTAGAAGGAATTTAGTTGCCATAAGATCTAGTGCAAAAAGAAATGGACTACCATCTGAGGAGATGGGTTTCCCATAATTTATGGTCTTTATACAAAGACTGCAAAACTACTTGCTGGAGATAATTTAGAGGTAATTACTGCTTCAGGATGGAGATGGAGAGAAGAGTCTCTTTGGATGGAGAGATTCTTTGATTTGATTTGATTTTATCTGAAATAATGAGAAAAAACTTTGAACTTAGATTCTGTATTTTCTACAAGGTACATATTTTTATTGTCTATACTTAAATTATTGTACTTTTTGCATTAAGATCATGTCCATCAAATTGCTGTATTATGAGGTCATGACAGAAAAACTAGGTTGTACACTGGATAGAGTGCTGGACTTAGAGTCAGGAGACTCATCTTCTGAGATCTGTGTCACCGTGGGGAAATCACTTAATCCTGTTTGCCTCAGTTTTCTCATCTATAAAATGAAATGGAGAAGGGAATCACAAAGCACGTCAGTGTCTTTGCTGAGAAAAAAAAAACTAAATGAAATAACGTAGAATCAGACATGACTGAAAAATGACTGAACAAGAATAACAAGGATCATGACTCTAGAGCTGGAAAGGAACTCAGAAGAATCTGGTCCAACTTCATCATTATACTAATGAGAAAACTGAGAACTAGAGAGTTTAAGTGACTTGTCTAAGATCACACAAGTAATAAGCAGTAATAGAAAAAAAAGTGAGTTAAAAGGGAATATAAAATAAATTTGCAAAATACCAAATGAAGAAATGCAGCAGCTTGAAGGATAATTTTTCAGTTCTGTTCAAACAGGGAGTTCATGTTTGACATTATAAAACAAGCAGCCAAGGCCATTAATGAGGAAATTGATGGAGCTGTCAATTCCCTGCAGAAATCTGGAAAGAGCATCAAGACTGTGATACCCTTCTTGGAAAGCCAAAAGGGAAAAGATACAAAAGCTCTCTGATGAAAATAATTGCCTAAGAATTAAGATTGAACAAATGGAAGCTAGTGACTTTATGACAAACCAAATGAATAAAAAAATAGAGGGCAATATGACATATCATCTTGAAAAAACTGCTGACTTGGAAAATAGATTCAGGAAAGATAATCTGAAAATTATTGGACTACCTGAAAACCATGATCAAGGAAAGAACTTAGACATCATCTTCCAAGAAGTTGTCAGGGAAAATTGCCCTGATATTCTAGAAGCAGAAGGTAAAATAAAAATGGAAAGAATCCACCAATCCCCTCTTGAAAGAGATCCCAAAAGGAAAAGTTCCAGGAATATTGTAGCCAAAATCCAGAGCCCCAGGTCAAGGAGAAAATATTGCAAGCAGCCAGAAATAAGCAATTCAAATACTATGGAGCTACAATAAGGATAAAACAAGATCTAGCAGCATCTACATTAAAGGACCAGAGGGCATGGAATATGATATTCCAGAAGGCAAAGGAACTGGAACCACAGCCAGGAATCACATACCCAGCAAAACTTAGTATAATCTTTCAGGGGGAAAAATGGGACTTCAATGAAAAAGAGGACTTTCAGGCATTTGTGATGAAAAAAACCTGAAATGAATAAAAAATTTGACTTTCAAATACAAGAACTTAGGGAAGTATAAAAAGGTAAACAGGAAAAAGAAATCATGAGAGATATTAAAAGATTAAACTGTTTACATTCCTACATGGGAAGATAATACTCCTAACTCATAAGAACTTTATCAGTATTTGGGCAGCTGAAAAGAATATATTTAGAGGGCACAGTTGCGAATTGAATATGAAGGGATGATATCTGTAGAGCATTTACTTTTTTGTTCATCCTTGTTTTTTGTGGGGCATTCAAGGTGGGGTTGTTTATGTCTGGGCACAGATTTGGGCTGAGGGCATCCTGGGTCCAGGACTGATGCTTTGTCTACTGTGTCACCTAGCTGACCCATGATGACATCTTCAAAATAAAGTTAAGGGGTAAGAGGAATGCACTGGAAGAAAGGGAAAAGGAGAGGCCCATTGGGGGAAAGTAGTTCACATAAAAGATATAAGAAAAAGCTTATGGAGTAGAGGGGAAGTTAGGGAAGGAGCCTTACTCTCATCAGAATTGACTCAAAGAAGGAATAATTTACACATTAAGAGGGGGTAGTATTATATCTTGCCCTGTGGGAAAGTGGGAAAGGAAGGGATAAGGGTGGGAGGAGAGGCAATGGAAGAAGGAGCAGATTGGGGGAGAGGGCAGTAACAAGCAAAACACTTTCCAGGAGGCATAGGGTGAGGGAAGATAGAAAAGAGAGTATATATCAAGGGGAGGGATTAAGATGGAGGGTAATACAGTTAACAATAATAACTGTGAAAAAATGATGAGCAGGATGCTATCAAAAGGATGTAGGAAAAATGCAAACAATCAAAAGAGATAGAACTGATGGTATCTGAATATAGATTGAAGTATAATTATATTTGTTAGCTCCTCTTTCTAAAGGTATTTTGTCTATTTTCTTTCATAACCTGATGAATGAGAATATGTTTTGCATAACTGCACATGTATGACTTATATTGAATTGCTGGATGAGAAGGGAGAGAAGAAGAAAATTTAGAACACAAAGTTTTAAAAAATCAGTGTGAAAAGTAATGATGAGCAAGGAGTATTCAGAAAGACCTGGAAGGACGTACATGAACTGATGCTGACTGAGAGGAGCAGAACCAAGAGCACAGTGTTTATAGTAACAGCAGCATTGTGTGATGAACAATGGTGACAGACTTGGCTCTTTTTAGCAACGCAATGGTCCTAAACAATTTCAAAGAACTACATGATAGAAAATGTTCTCAACATCCAGAAAAAGAACTGTGGTTTAGGAATGCAGATTGAACCATACTGTTTCTACTTTGGGGCTGTTTTGAAAAAATTATTTTTGAGGTATTTCCCTTATGTTCTGACTCTTCTGTCACAATATGACTAATGCAGAAATATGTTTAATGTTATTGCACATATATAACCTTTATTATATTGCTTTCTGTCCTGGGGAGGAGGGAGGTAGGGGAGGGTGGGAGAAAATTTTGAAACTGAAAAACCCATGAAAACAAATGTTGGCAGAATGGGATAAAATCTCACATGAAAGAAGCCAGAAAGTGTATATGGTGTGGGGGAAGAGATGGTGGAAGTGTGGGGAAGTGAAGGAGCCTTACACACCTCAGAATTAGCTCAAAGACCTTACTTTCATCAGAGTTGGCTCAGGGAGGGAATAAAAAACAAACCTAATTGGGAGGAGTAATCTATTTAACCTTTGAGAAAAATAGGACGGGAAGGGGATAAGGAGGGAAGGGTGAAATTAGGGAGGGGAGAGAAGGGAAGGGGGCAGTGAGAAGCAAAACACTTTTGAGGAGGAATAGGGTAAAAGAAGATAGAAAATAGAGTAAATATCATGGGTAGGAAACAGGATAGAGGGAAACAGTTATAATGATTGATTATAATGGTAAAACATATGGTACCTACTTTGCTGGGCTATTGTGAAGAAAAGGTTTGTCAAGTTTAAGGTACTATATAACAGTTTTAATGAACAGGATGCTATCAGAAATACCTGGAAAGACCTACGTGAACTGAAGCAGAGTGACATGTACTGTATACAAAATAACAACAATAGTGTAAGATGATCTGCCTGAAAAGACATGGTTATTTTCAGCAATGCAATGATCCAATATAACTCTGAAGGGCTTATGAAAATTGCAGTCCATCTACAAAGAAAGAACTGATGGTATCTGAAAACAGATTGAAGCATAATTTTTCTGATACTTCCTTAATCTGAAGTTTTGGTTTCCTCTGTTTTCTTTCACAACCTGGGTAATGTGTTTCCTCTGTTTTCTTTCACAACCTGGGTAACGTGAAGATGTTTTGCATGACTACTCAGGTATAACACATTGAATTGTTTGAGTTCTTGGGGGTGGGGCTTGGGGAGGGAGGGAGGCAGAAAAGTTGGAACACAAAGTTTGAAAAAAATGTCAAAATTTGCTTTTATGTGTAATTTGGAAAATTAAATTCTAAACAGAAAAAAGAAATGACTGTGCTTCCCTGGGAGGAGAGCCCAAATAGAAAAGAAATCAGAGGCTATTTGTATGACAAATAAAATGTGAAATGATTCACTATATTTATGACAATTTCAATAGAAGATCTAGATAACTTCTGAAAAAAATTAATGTTGACTATAATCATCAATACTGAACATTAAAAGTGATGAATCAAATAGGAATTTATTAAGCACCAACAGTGTTTTGGACACTGGGTGGTTCATAGGAGATTCAAGTATACTTCTGAGTTGTTTAGGCATAATAGTCGAAGGCATGGGGCATAGTACTTGCTATCATGAAGAATTTGGGTTTCAACACTGTCTCAGACTCTTACTAGCTCTTTGCCCCTAAATAAATCACTTAATCACTTCTCTGATCTAAGTTTCTGTATCTATAAGATGGCATTAATGGTCCCTACCAGTTCGAATATATAACCCTTTACTTTTTATTTTCAAAATTACACTTGGACTCTTTTGATAAGAAAACAACTTTTAATTATTTATAAATTTTAATAAGGTTTCACTCAAGGCTTGTCCTGTTATGAAGTTTATACTGGGCTTTTTAAATCCATCCATGCCAAGCAACAGTTAAGCACTAGCAGGTTCTACCTAGAAGGAAAAGCTTTGAGGATAAATTCAGTAAGAAAAACCAGTCATTTATGATTATGCCTGGCTATTTTCAGAGAGGCTACCACAATAATGTCATCTTCAAGGTCAATTCTGCAGCTTCATATGTGAACCCCTCAGTTCCATAAATGGGTTTTTTTTCTCACCAGTGTGAAATATAAACTCTTATGCTTGACATTTAAAGTTCTTCACAAACTACCCACATCTTAACCTATCATCCACTCTCCTACAATTACACTTGCCTCCTTGTTGCTCCTCAATAATGATACCCCAATATATTAGTCTCTGTATTTTCACTTATGATGCCCAATACCAAGAATTATGTACCTTTTCATGTCTAACTCCTAAATTCCTCAGTATCCTTCAAGTCTAGGTTAAATTCTTAGGTACATTAAAGAAGCAGAGGAGTTGGAATATGATATTCTAAAAAGCAAAAGATCTAGGATTACTACCCACAATAACATAACCAGTAAAAATATGTATAATCCTTCAGAAGAAAAAGTGGGATATTTAATGAACTAGAGGACTTTCAATCATTCCTTATGAAAAGACAAGAGATGAATAGAAAATTTGACATGCAAACAAAACTCAAGAGAAACATAAAAAAGGTAAACAAGAGAGAGAAATTATAAGGGACTCAATAAGGTTAAATCGTTTACATTCCTATATGGGGAGATAATTAATGTAACTCCTAAAACACCATTATTAGGGCAATTAAGAGGAGTTTATGTAGACAGAACACATGGGTATGAGTTGGTTTTATTGGAATGATTTCCGCCCCAAAAAATGAAAGGGTGAAAAATGGGATGTAATGAAAAAAGGAAGAAGGGAGATGTTAAATGGAGATTTTTTTCACCAAAAAAAAAAAGAGGAACTCGGAGCTTTACACTAGAGATAAAAATTGTGGGAAGGAAGGTCAATGCTTGAACTTCACTCTCCTAAAAATCAGTTCAAATACGGATGAATACATACAGAGTTGTATATAGAAATCAATCCTTTTTAAAACAAATTTATTTAGAATTTTCCCCAAGTTACATGCAAAATCAAATTTTCAAATTGATTTTTATTTTTTTTATTTTTATTTTTTTTAGTGAGGCCATTGGGGTTAAGTGACTTGCCCAGGGTCATGCAGCTAGTAAGTGTTAAGTGTCTGAGGCCAGATTTGAACTCAGGTACTCCTGACTCCAGGACAGGTTCTGTATCCACTGCGCAATCTAGCTGCCCCAAATTGATTTTTAAAACTTTGTGTTCCAAATTCTCTTCCTCCCTCCCTCCCCAACCCTCCCTAAGAAATCATGCAATTCCATATATGTTATACATGCAGAGTCATGCAAAACATCTCTACATTAGTCAGCTTGTAAAAGAAAACAGACAAAATAACTTTAGAAAGAGGAACTAATAAAAATATATTTTTCAATCTGTATTCAGATACTATCACTACTTTCTCTGTAGATGAATTGCATTTTTCATAATTCCTTCTGATAGCATGCTGCTCATCATTTCTTTCACAGTTACTATTGCTAACTGTATTATCCTTCATTCTATTCCCTCCCCTTGATATTTACTATATTTTCTATCTTCTTTCACCCTATCCCTCCTCAAAATTGGTTTGCTTTTTATTGCCCCTTACCCCAATATAACCTCCCTTCCCTCACCTTTCCCTCCAAATTCCCTTCCCAGCCCTCTTTCCCTCAGGGCAAGATATATTACTACACCCACTTGAGTGCATAAGTTATTCCCTCTTTTACCCAGTTCTGATGATAGTAAAGCTCACTCACTCCCCCTCTCCTTCCCCATCTTCCCCTCCACTCCATAAGGTTTTTTCTTGTTTCTTTTATGTGAGCTACTTTACCCCCATTTCAACTCTCCCTTTCCCTTTCTTCCAGTTCATTCCTCTTACCCCTTAATTTTATTTTAAATATGTCATAATGGGGCACATAGGTGACACAGTGGACAAAGCACCAGCCCTGGACCCAGGAGGCCCAGAGTCCAAAACAGGGCCTACACATAAGCCACCTCAGCCTGACTGGCCCCCCCAAAAAAATTTTTTTTAAATTCAATGCTTTACAGATATCATACCTTCATATTTAATTCACATCTATGCCCTCTATCTAAGTATATTCCTTTCAGCTGCCCAAATACTGAGAAAGTTCTTATGAGTTAGAAGTATCATCTTCCCATGTAGGAATATAAAGAGTTTAATCTTTTAACATCCCTCATGATTTCTTTTTCTTGTTTACTTGTTATGCTTCTTTAGGGTCTTGTATTTGAAATTCAAATAATCAGTTTGGCTGGTAGGTAATTTTTGGTTGTAATCCAAGTTCCTTTGCCTTTTGGAATATCATGTTCCAAGCCCTCAGACCCTTTAATCCAGAAGCGGCTAAATCTTATGTTATCCTGACTGTAGCTCCACAGTACTTGAATTGTTTCTTTCTGGCTGATTTGCAATATTTTTTTCCTCAACATGGAACCTCTGGGATTTGGCTATAATATTCCTGGAAGGTTTCCTTTTGGGATCTCTTTCAGCAGGTAATTGGTGGATTCTTTCAATTTCTATTTTACCTTCTGCTTCTAGAATATCAGAGCAAATTTCCCTGAAAAATTTCTTGGAAGATGGTGTCTAAGCTCATGTTTTGATCATGGTTTTCAGGTAGTCCAATAATTTTCTAATTATCCCTCCTGTATCTATTTTATAGGTCAGCTGTATTTCCAAGGAAATATTTTATATTGTACTGTATTTTTTTATTTATTTGGATTTGCTTTATTGTGTCTTGATTTCTCATAAAGTCATTTTTTCCTATTTGCTCAATTCTAATTCTTAAACAATTATTTTCTTCAGAGACATTTTGTACCTCCTTTTCCATTTGGCAAATTTGGCTTTTCAATCTGTTGACTTTTTTTCATGACACTCCTGCATCACAATCATTTCTATTTCCATTTTTTCCTCTAACTCTCCTACGTTTTCCTATATCTCTCTTACTTTATCTTCAAAGAACTTCTTGAGCATTTCTATGACCTGAGAACAACTCCCATTTTTCTTGCAAGCTTTGGATGTAGGAGCTTTGTCTTTGTCATCTTCTTCTGATGGTTTATTTTGATCTACCTTGTCACCAAAGAAACTTTTGATGGTCAGAATCTTTTTCTTCCTGTTAATGATCTCAGCCTAGTCCTTTACTCCTTCTTTTTTTAGTTGCATAGAATTTTATTTTAAAAAATACGTGTAAAAACAAATTTTGACATCAATTTTTTAAAACTTTGTGTTCCAACTTCTCTTCGTCCCTCCATTCCCAACCCTAACCCACAAGAACTCAAACAATCAAAAATAAGTTATATAGGAGTAGTCATGGAAAACATTGCCACATTAGCTAGGTTGTGAGAGAAAAGAGTTAAAAAACAAAACTTCAGATTGAGGAATTGTCAATTTTTTTTTAAATGTGTTTCTACCTGTTTTTAGATACTATCAATTCTTTCTCTGTAGATGGATTGCAATCTTCCTAAGTTTTTCAGGGTTATATTGAATTATTGTTTTTCTGAAAATAACCACATGCTTCCCAGCAGATCATCTTACATTATTGCTGTTATTGTGTATACAGTACATTTCACTCTGCTTCAGTTCATGTATGTCTTTCCAGGTTTTTCTGATAGTATCCTGTTCCTTATAACCTGTATATAGTACCTTATACTTGACATAGAATTTTCCTTACAATAGCCCAGCAAAGTAGGTACCATATGTTTTGCCATTATAATCAATCATCATAACTATTTCCCTCCATCCTATTCCCTTTCCATGATATTTACTTTATTTTCTATCTTCTTTTAACCTATTCCTCCTCTTACTTTCCTGTAGGGTTAAATAGATTACTCCTCCCAATTCTGTGTGAATGTTATGCGCTCCTTGAGCCCACTCTGATGAGATTAAGTTCTTTGAGCTAATTCTGTGTTCTAAATTTTTCTTCCTCCCTCCCTCCCCTCTTCTTCCCCCTCTTATCTCCCTCTCCTCCCTCAGGGCAAAAATATATTATATATATATACCTACTTAAGTATGTATGTTAGTCCCTCTTTGAGCCAATTCTGATGATATTAAGGTTTACTCACTAGCCCACTCCTTCTCCTTCTTCCCCTCCTCCTACACCTCAACCCTATTTTAAAGATGTCATCATGGGTTAGTCAGGTGGCATAGTGTACAAAGCACCAGCCCTGAACCTAGGAGACCCCAGCACAAATCCAGTACCAGACATAAGACATCCCACCCTATTTGCCTCAGAAAGAACAAAAAATAAATGCTTTACAGATATCATCCCTTCATATTCAGTTCAGCCCTATCTTCTGTGAATTTCTTGTGAAGAATTTTTGTTTTGTTTTGTTTTGTTTTTTGGTGAGGCAACCGGGGCCAAACGACTTGCCCAGGGTCACAGAGCCATCAATTGTCAACTGTCCAAGGTCACACCTGAACCCAGGTTCTCCTGGGTCCAAGACTGGCGCTCCATCCACTTCATCACCCAGCTGCCCCTGAATTTCTTACTGAGATAGTTCTTAAGATTTCAGAGTATTATCTTCCCATGTAGTAATGTAAACAGTTTGATCTTTTAATATCGCTCATGAAGTCTTTTTCCTGTTTACCTTTTTATGCTTCTCCAGGATCTTGTATTTGAAAGTCAAATTTTCTATTCAGTTCAGGTCTTTTCATCACAAATGCTTGAAAGACTTCTTTCTCATTGAAATCCCACTTTTTCCTCTGAAAAATTATACTCAGTTTTGCTGGGTACGTGATTTTTGGCTTAAGTTCCAGTTCCTTTGCCCTCTGGAATATTATATTCCATGCCCTCCTTTCCTTTCATGTAGATGCTGATAGATCTTGCTTTTTCCTTATTGGAGCTCCACAGTATTTGAATTCCTTTTTTCTAGCTGCTTGCAGTATTTTCTCCTTGACCTGGGAGTTCTGGAATTTGCCTATAATATTCCTGGAGATTTTCCTTTTGGGATCTCTTTCAGGAGGTGATTGGTGGATTCTTTCAATTTCTATTTTAGCTTCTGCTTCTAGATTATCAGGGCAATTTTGCCTCACAATCTCTTGGAGCATGGTGTCTAAGCTTTTGTTTTGGTCATGGTTTTCAGGTAGTCCAATGATTTTCAAATTATCTCTCCTAGATTTATTTTCTAGATCAACTGTTTTTCCAAGGAGATATTTCAAACTGCCCTCTATTTTTTCATTCAATTGGATTTGCTTTACTGTGTCTTGGTTTCTCATAAAGTCACTAGCTTCCATTTGTTTAATCCTAATTCTTAGGCAGTTATTTTCATCAGACAGTTTTTTAATCTCCTTTTCCATTTGGCTTTTCAAACTGTTGACTTTTTCTGATGACTCTCCTTCATCTCTTTCATTTCCCTTTCCATTCTTTCCTCCTTTTCTCTAGATCTTCTTTCTATTTCTCCTACTTTCTCTTTAAAGTCCCTTTTGAGAGCTTCCATGGCCTGAGACCAGTTCATATTTTTCTTGGAAGCTTTGGATGTTGGAGCTTTGACCCTGTTATTATCTTCTTCTTCTGAGTTTGTATTGTGGTCTACCTTACCCCCAAAGAAGTTTTTGATGGTCTTCTGCTTTCTCTGCCTGCTCATCCTGGCTTACTATTTCTTGGCTTTTAACTCCTTCTTTAAGTGTGGTGCTGCTTCCAGGACACACTGTTCAAGCTACAACATGGCCTGGGGGATGGTTTGGCTTCTTCTCAGCCTGCCTAGCCTTGCTTTCTTTTGATTTTAAACTCTCTACTGGGGGGGGGGAGCTGCTTCTCAGGTCCCCTACTGTTCTCAACTTCAGTGGGTCCCAGGTGTTTTGGGTTGAGGGGAGGCAGGCTTTATTCTCACCTGGCCTGTTCTCAGGTCTGGAGATAACCTCAGGCCTATTTACTAAGAAACCAACCAGCCAAGCTTTCTGTGGTGTGGTTCTCACCTTCCAATGAGACTACTCCTCTGCTCACCTCCCCTACCTGGGTCTCCTGCTGCTCAGGATTTCTTCCTGGTTGTCTGCTGGGGTGGGACATTCGAATCCTTCCCCTCAATCCACTGGTACCCTTGAACTTACCCCCCCCCCTGCCCCAGGTCAGCTGTTCAGTCTGACCGCAAGCTTGATTTCAGAAGACACCGGTGCTGCAGCTGATTCAGAGGCACTGGGGCAAATTCCTCTGGTGGGTGTCTGGTGTGTCAGCCCGATGGTGGGGTTAGGCTTTATTAGTGGCCTAGCACGGCCCCCTGAAATCTATCTATAGCTGGAGAAAACTCTCAGCCCATATTTTTGTGTGTTTTTCTGCCCCAAGAGTTCTTTTATTGCTATTTTGGGGGTTATTGTATCAGGAGCCCTGTGAGTTTAATGTCTTTCCTCTGCCATCTTCCAAGTCAGCTGTTTTTCCAAGGAGATATTTCATAGTGCCCTCTATTTTCTTATTCAGTTGGATTTGCTTTACTTTGTCTTGGTTTCACATTAATTCACTAGCTTCCATTTGTTCAATCCTAATTCTAAGGAAATTATTTTCTTGAGAGAGCTTTTCTATTTTTTTTCCCATTTGGCTTTTCAAACTGTTGACTTTTTTCTCATGACTTTCCTGCATTGCTCTCATTTCTCTTTCCATTCTTTCCTCTATCTCTCTAAATCTTTTTTCTATCTCTCCTTCTCTCCAGAGTATCTTTTGAGTGCTTCCATTGTCTGACACTAATTCATATTTTTCTTGGAAGCTTTGAATGTGGAGTCTTTTATTATCTTCTTCTTCTGTGGGTATATTGTGGTCTACCTTTCCCCCAAATAAGTTTTTGATGGTCTGCTGCTTTTTCTGCCTGCTCATCTTGGCCTCCTATTTCTTGGCTTTTAATTCCTCCTTAAAGTGTAGCACTGCTTCCAGGACCATGTTCTGAGCTTCAGCATGGCCCAGGGATTATTGGGCTTCTTCCCAGCCTGCCTGGCCTGTAAGTAACCAAGGCCACCTTCTCTTTGATCCAGAAACAGAAGTCTGATTGAACTCTGATTCTCTATGGTTGGAAGCTTGGTGTGTCTATGCCCCTCCCCCACTGGGCCACCAACACTCGATTCAGCCCACTGGTTCAGAACCAGGGCACTTTGGCCCAACTCCAGCAGAAACTGCCTCCACTCCAGCCTACTGCCAAACCCCCTCACCAGTCCATGATCAGAACCTCAGAAGCTGCTAGTGCTGAAGACTCTGACAGAAGCTGGAAGCACTGACTCTTCCTGTCTGTGTCCAGACTGTGTGGTGAGCTGTTCAGCCTTATCAGTAAGTGATCACAGTTGCCCTTTTTTGCTGAAAAATATTCTCACTCTTTTCTTATGTGCATTAGGCTGCTCTGTTTTGTTGTTGTTGTTGTTTACTGCATTATTTAGTAGTGAATGGATGGGTTTATCTGGAACTTTTGGGAGTCACAGTCTCTCCTCTGCCATCTTGGCTTTGATCCCCCTTTACTCCTTCTTAAAGTGGGGCACTGATTCTAGGGTGTACTGTCCCAAGATTCAGGGGTCCCCAGGTGGTAGAATTTAGGAGAGGCATTTATTCAACTCACCTCTCCTGTAAGTAACCACAGGACTGCTTGAACTTTAACCTGCAAGCAGAAATCTTATTCCCTGTGGTTGTAAGGTTGGCATACCTGTGCCCCTTCCCCATTGGGCTACTGTCACTCATGCCTGCTTTCTAGTTTAGAACACAGATGCTCTGTCTAAACTCCAGCAGATATCCCTTGCTATCTCCCCATGACCAACCACTTAACCGCCTCACCCGTCTATGAGCTGAGTTCCAGAAGCATTCACTGGTGCTGATGATTAGGAAGCTCTGGAGGCATGGCCTGCGTGGGGCTGGATCTGTGCAGTGTGGCTTTGTTCTCCTCTCAGTCTGGTACAGCAGATCTTTCCTGCCTCCTTTTTAAGCTATCTTTGGTTTGAAAATGATCTCAGTCTGTTCTTTTGTGGGTTCTGCTGCTCCAGGGATTGTCTTATGGCATTATTTGGATGTATGTGGACAGGTGGTGTGGGGAACTCAGAAACTTACAGCCTTTCCTCTGGCATCTTGGCTCCATCTCTAAAAATGTCTTAACAAAGAGGGAATGGGATAAAAAAGGAGCTAGAATGATTTTACTTTTTTTTTTTTTTTTGGTAAGGCAATTGGGGTTAAGTGACTTGCCCAGGATCACACAGCTAGTAAGTGTTAAGTGTCTGAGGCCGGATTTGAACTCAGGTCCTCCTGACTCCAGGGCCAGTACTCTATCCACTGCGCCACCTAGCTGCCCCCTAGAATGATTTTAAAAATATTGGATTAAGAGAGGCAGGGGTTAGAAGAAAATGTACTTTTGAGGAGGAACAAGATCAAAAGAGAGAGAAGAAAAAGAAGAAAAACAGATAGCAAGAAATATATAATTAGTAATCATAACTATGAAGATGAATGGGATGACTTCACCCACACAATGGAAGGAGATACTAGAAAGTATTAGAAACCACAATCTAATAATGTGCTATGTATAAGATATCCACTCAAAATAGAAAAACACACATAATTAAAACAAAGGCCTGGGTCAGGATGAAATATGCTTCAGGTAAAGTAAAAAAGTCAGGGATAGAAATCATGATCTTAGACAAAGCAAAAGCAAAAATAAATTTGATTAAAGAGATAATTAGCAAAATTGCATTTTGATAAATGATACCAGAGACAATGAAGTTATACTAAAATATGTTATAGAAAATTTCACTGATAAAGACCTCATTTCTCAAATATATAGACAACTGAGTCAAATTTATAAAAATAAGAGCCATTCGCTCATTCATAAATGGTCAAGGGATATGAACAAGTTGTTTTCAGAAAAAAATATATCAAAGCTATTCTTAGTCATGTGAAAAATGCTCTAAATCACAATTTTTTAGAGAAATGCAAATTTCATAAAGCAATATCTGAGGTACCATCTTACACATCACATCAGAAATGATGAAGCTGATGAATGAAAAATAAATACACTAATGAACTCTTTTTTTTGTGGGGCAATGAGGGTTAAGTGACTTGCCCAGGGTCACATAGCTAGTAAGTGTCAAGTGTCTGAGGCCGGATTTGAACTGAGGTCCTCCTGAATCCTGGGCCAGTGCTGTTTCCACTGTGCCACCTAGCTGCCCCACTAACAAACTCTTGGTGCAGTAGAGAACTTGTCCATTCATTCTGGACAATAACTGGGAACTATCATCAAAGGGCTATAAATCTATACATATTCATTTTTCTAGCAATACCACTACTATGTCCATATCTCAAAGAGATCAAATAAAAAGGAAAAGGACCTATTTCCACAAAAAATATTTATAGTAGCTCTTTTTTGTGTGTTTGCAAAAAATTGGAAATGGAGGGGATGCTCATCATTAAGAGAATGACTAAACAACTTATGCTACATTATTGTGATGGAGTACTCTTGTGCTGTAAAAAATGATGAGGGGGATTGGTTTCAGAAAAAAAATAATGACAAGAAACTTATGACCTAATGCAAAGTGAATTGAGAAGAACCAGGAAATCATCAGGCACAGTAAGAGCAATGTTTTAATAATAATCATCTGTGAGAGACTTAATTACTCTGATCACTACAATGATTTTTTTGTTGTCTTTCATTATCAAAGAAGACCAATGACATCAAAAGGCTGATATCTTGACTTGGTTGTGCATTGGATATGAGCTGGGCAGAACCATGCAAAGGTATCAGTCTCACACTCTCTTCCAAAGTCATTGAAGTCCAGTGAGAAACTAGAGGTAAAGAAGACTATTTATGGCCCAGGATTATCAATAATCTAAGACAATTCTAAAGTACTCATGATGAAAAAAAATACCATCTGCTTCCAGACAGAGAATTGATAATGTCTGAGTGCAAATTGAAATATAATTTTCTCACTATTTTGCAATATGACTAAAATTAAAATATATTTTGCATGATTTTACATGTATAATTCTCATCACATTGTTTGCCTTCTCAATGGGAGAGAGAGGAGAGAAAGAGAGGGACAGAGACAGACCCTCAAAGAGTTTAATTTTAAATTTTATCAAGAAAACCACTCTCTTATATACACATAAATGGAAATTAATTTTAGCTTTGAGAAGGCACTAAATTATGGAGAGATACAAAGTGAAACTGCCTTTTATGTAGGAGGGGGCATTTGTCCTGAGCTTTTAAGGAAGCTAGTATTTCTAAGTGATTGAAGTCAACAGGTAGCATAATCAAGGTATGATGGAGCTAGTTTGTATAACAAAATCATGGAACCAGAAGGTGAAAAATTACGTGTGAGAGACATCAAGTTAACTGGTTTGACCTGACTATGGAATAAATGAATGGGAATCTGTAGACAGATTGTGACAGGTATAAATGGCCACTGGATGACTTTTAAATAAATGAATCTCCCTATATAAATTGGAGATATAATCTGAATTAATGGCATAATATTCAAAACACAACACTTAAACAATTTATTCTATTTTTGACTTACCTCTCTTGAGATCTCTCCAGAAGGAGTCTCAGTTCAGACTGTCTCACATTGTAAAATCATTTACTGCCTTTAAGAAATGATCTGCTGTCAGTCTGGACCTAAATGGAATCCCCAGACTCTGTTCTGACACAAATCTGAACTGAAAAAAAAATAGCTTTTGATTATGTGTATTACTGTATGTGTGTGTGACTTAATGTAATGATATTTTGTGACATTTCTATACAATCAGTGGAGAAAATGAAAATAAACACACAAATCCATTTGTTTTAATTTTCCTTTACTTCATTTGAGCCAAGTCAAGAAAAAACATATAATAGATTTAAAAAATAATAACTATAATTTGTTCTGACCAATACACAAAGCAAATATTTCTATTTTTTTCTTCTTATTGTAGATAAAGTGATTGATAGATTTGTTTTAAGATTACCTTGGATCTTTAACACTCCTTAAGAATTTCTCAAGTGACACTAAATATTGCATAATAGCATCTTTTATAAAGTATTAAGTACTAATTAATTATTGATTAAATCATTTTACATTCATTTGTTGTGAAACATTTTACTAAAAGATTAAAGCTGAATAATAAGAAGAATTATGCTCAGGATCAGAATATATAACCTAAAAATCATTGTTTGGTGATTTTTTTGATGACCAATTATAAGAAGAAATGGCATCACAGAAAACAGCATGGGTATTTAGTGAAGTTTTGGAAGCTTGGACCCTGTGAAATATTGAGGAATATGAATTGATTGAGAAGTGATGAGATATTGGATGGGATAGTGCATTTCCACTATACCAGAACACATGTAAGAATTGACTTTTTGTCCCTTTACTTTATGAAACAACCCCTTGCATTTTCCTTTTCTTTACACACACAAACAAAAAAAAATATTCAAAATAGGTTAGAGAATGAGACAGGGACAAAGATAAATCAAATAAAAGAATTATATGAAAAGAAAGAGACATAAAAAAGCATATTATAATTAAGGGATTGAAAGTGTTAGATTTAGGCAACTTCCTAAGAGAAATGGAAATGTTTTAAAAACTGATAAATGTAATATTTCAGCAATAAAACTTGTTTTAATTGCACAAAATTTTCAATTCCAGAAACCAAAGCAAAACAATAATTTAATTAGGAAGGAAATTATTTTATATTCATAACCTACAGGTATTGGGGAAAATATATATTAAAATATTTTTAAATTTGGGATAAGGTTATCTTTCTTTTTTTCTTTTTCTTTTTTGTAGGGCACTGAGGGTTAAGTGACTTGCCCAGGGTCACACAGTTAGTGTCAAGTGTCTGAGTTTAGATTTGAACTCAGGTCCTCCTGAATCTAGGGCCAGTGCTTTATCCAAGGTGCCACCTAGCTGCCCCTGGGATGAGGTTATCTTAAAAAATCAGAATGAGGCTATTACAGTTGTCAATTTTCTCATTTTAAAATCAATAAGTTGGATACTGATCATGTACAAAATATTATTGAAATGTTACATTTTATTTATACAGTGATTTTGGTTTCTCTGTCAGCTTGAAACATAACAGAAGGAAAAATTTATTTATCTTTTTGATTATCATTTTTTCATTATATAAAGCTTATTTTTTAAAAAAAGTATATGATAAATTAAAGACATTACTTCTAAAATTGTCCTGTTTGTTTCTCCTTCCTTTTAAAAAATTAAAAGAATAAATATCTTAAAGTTTAGAGTTTCAAATTTTATCACTCCTCTCCTCCGTCCTCTCCCCACTCCCTGAGACAATAATCAATCAGATATAGGTTATACATATGAAATTATGTAAAACATTACCATATTAGTCATTTTGTATATCCAATCAATATCAGTTCTTTCTTTGGAGGTGGATAGTATACTTAATCATTAGTTCTTTGGGATTGTCTTAGACATCATATTGCTGAGAATAGTTGTCATTCAAACAATATTGCTGTCTCTGTGCACAACATGCTCTTGGTTCTGCTCACTTCACTATACATCAGTTCACACAAGTTTTTCCAGGGCTTTCTGAAATCATCATGCTTGTCATTTCTTATAGCATATAGTATTTCATCACCATCATATACACTGTTTGTTTAGCCATTCCCCAATTGATGAGAATTCCTTTGATTTCCAATTCTTAGCCACTCCAAAATAGCTGCTATAAATATTTTTATATGAATATGTCTTTTTCTCTTTTGGGGGATATCTTTAGAATATAAACCTAGTAGTGGTATTGCTGGATCAAAGTGTATGCACAATTCTATAGCCCTTTGGTCATAGTTATAAATTGTTCTTCAGAATGGTTGGATCTTTTGAAAACTCCACCAATAATGGATCAGCATCCCAGTTTTCCCACATCCCCTCTAATATGCAATATTTCCTTTTTTGTTATGATTATCATTTTAATAGAATTAAAAATCACCAAATTTAAATAAATACAATATATTCACAAGTAGAAAATAGCCAGGAAGTAAATAGTCACCAATTTGTTTTTTATTTCTAATTTATTCTAGAAGACAGATGTATGCATTTCTTATTGCACATTTATCTTCATTAGATAGAAAATCAAATCATTGTGACTCTATATTTTTAAATGTAAAATGGCTCACTGAGAGAATAATGCAAGTAGTTCTGACAAAACCCTGCTATCAAGGGAACAGAAGCGAGTTTGCAAAGGGTTGGCATGTTTTATTCAGCTTGGCATAGTCAATTGAATTACATCATTTCAATACTTATTTAAAATGAAAGAATATTGGGGGCAGCTAGGTGATGCAGTGGATAAAGCACCGCCACTGGATTCAGGAGGACCTGAGTTCAAATGTGACCTCAGATACTTGACACTTACTTGCTCTGCGACCCTGTGCAAGTCACTTAACCCTCATTGCCATGACCCCCCCCCCCACAAAAATTGAAAGAATATAAGCAAGGAATTTGTCTCACAATATTAAAGTCATCCTGACCTCAAGTTGGTAATTTTATTTTTTAATTTTTTTTTTAGTGAGGTTATTGGGGTTAAGTGACTTGCCCAGGGTCACACAGCTAGTAAGTATTAAGTGTCTGAGTCTGGATTTGAACTCAGGTCCTCCTGAATCCAGGGCCGGTGCTCTACCCACTGCACCACCTAGCTGCCCCAAGTTGGTAATATTTTAATAATGGGAAAAACATAAATTCACATGGCAATTCAATTTCATATAGGATAAATTAAACTATATGATTTTTCTGAAGAACTTCTTTGGGGGGTTGGAGGGAAGTAGATTATTAAGTTTTAGAATATTAACATCGACCATTCATAGCCAAAACATAAATTCTTAAGAAAGTATTTAATTACTTAGGTCAACCCTATGATTGCAAAGCAATATGGAAGATCAGCATAACTATTTGGATAACACAGACTGAAAAATATCTTAGTTAAGATTATCTGCTTTTTAAAGAATATTTAGAGGAGAGTTATTTGCCCTAGATTAACCAGATAATGACTTCAGTTCTTAACTTTACTCTGTCTAATCTAGGCTTGACCTAAATCTTTTCATCCTTGATAAAAATAACAATAAAATGTAAAGGGCTGGATTTCACACAATTGAAGATCATGTACTTATTACAGTTAGACAATGAGTTGGATAAGAACTGAGTGAAATAAAGTGAGCCTTATTCCCATTGGTAAATGGTGTAACTTCTGCCAGTAACTATACGTTTTCCCTAAACTAAAGGCATATATTTACTAAGCTCTATATTAATCTGGTGATCGACTATACCTGGGATTTATAAACTATCACAATCTACAAGCAATTGAAGCTAAGGATCACCCTAGGGAAGGGCCATGGAGTGGTGTATGGGATGCTGGTGGTGGTGCTAGTTCTGGTGCTGGTGCTGATGGTAGTGTAAGAAAGCTGTAACACATGGCAGATGAGAACCCATGTAAAATCTGTTCTGAGAAAAATTGTAGATAGAGACAAGAATAAGGATTGTACATATGATTTCACTAATATAGAGAACTCCTGGATAAAGTAGAGTTCATCTATCAATGCAGTCTGGCAGCTTCTTTATTGCTTATAATCTTAGAGAAAGTTGCTTAGATCAAGGAGAAATTAAATGACTTGTCCACATTTATACAACCACTATGTGTCAGAGGCAAAACTAGAAGCCAGGTCTTTCTGGCTACCGGGTCATCTCTTTACCTCCTCTGAAACATTGATCTTATATAACAGGATTTTTTTTTAAAACGGTAGATCACTGAGAGAATAATGTAGCAAATTTGAGAGAGCCTGTGACCTGTGTCTTCTATTAATACCCATGGAATGTGAAGAGAATTTAAGGGAGACCATCAGCTAAGAGGTAGAGCTTTTATGGGAAATTTATAGGAGGGCATGGACACTTTTTTTTTCCACTGAATATATAGGTATAGGTAAGTTGTGATATGTCTTATTTTAGTATGTAGCTGTCACTAAAATGAAAGCTAAATTTTTTAGTTATGTTATTTTAATTTTTAAAATTAAGACATATTTAGAATTTTATTTACCCAAATTACATGTAAAAACAAATTTTACATCATTTTTTTTAAAACTTGGTGTCCCACATTCTCTTCCTCCCTACTTCCCCATTCCCCCTTAAGAACTCAATCAATTCAGTATAAGTTATACATGTGTGGTGATGCAAAACATCTCCACATTAGCCAGGTTGTGAAAGAAAACAGACAAAAACAAAACTTTAGATAAAGGAACTAACAAAAAATGCTTCAATCTGTATTCAGATACCAACAATTAGTTTTCTGTAGATGGATTGCATTTTTCTTCAGAGTTGTCTTGGATCATTGTATTCTTTTTTTTTTTTTTTTTTTTTTTTTTAGTGAGGCAATTGGGGTTAAGTGACTTGACCAGGGTCACACAGCTAGTAAGTGTTAAGTGTCTGAGGCCAGATTTGAACTCAGGTACTCCTGACTCCAGGGCCGGTGCTCTATCCACTGCACCACCTAGCTGCCCTGATCATTGTATTCTTGAAAGTAACTAAGTAATTCACAGCAGGTCATCTTCCAGTATTGCTGTTATTTTTTATACAGTACATTTCACATTGCATTAGGTCATGTAGGTCTTTCTGGTTTATTTTGATAGCATCCTGCTCATCATTTTTATAGTATGTATATATATAGTATACATTTATGTAGTACTTTAAATAGAGATTTCCTTAACAATAACCCCCTGGGGCAGCTAGGTGGCGCAGTGGATAGAGCACCGGCCCTGGAGTCAGGAGTACCTGAGTTCAAATCCTGCCTCAGACATTTGACACTTACTAGCTGTGTGACCCTGGGCAAGTCACTTAACCCCAATTGCCTCACAAAAAATAAAAATAAAAAAAAATAAACCCATGAGGTTGATTATTGCTATAATAGTAATAGACAACATTTATATGGTACCATATACTTGAAAAATTATTTTCTTCACAATAGCCCAGCAAAGTACCATTCAATCAATCATCAATCAATCAATCAATTTAGTCAATCAATCAGTCAAACATCATCTTACATTACTCCTGCCTCTTCTGCAATTTTTTCACAGTTAATATTGCTAGCTGTGTTTCTCTACTTCCTATTCCCTCCCCATGATATTTAGTCTATTTTCTATCTTCTTTCACCCTATCCCTCCTCAAAAGTGTTTTGCTTCTGACTGTCCCCTCCCCCTTATCCCCATTTCCTCCTACCTCCCTGCAGGGTTAAATAAATAACTCTGGCCAATTGAGTGTGTATGTTATTGCCTCTTTGAGTGAATTATGATGAAAGTAACACTCGCTCACTCCTCCATTCCTCCTCCATCTTCCCCTCCATTCCATTAGCTTTTTCTTGCTTCTTTTATGTAAGATACTTTACCCCATTCCATCTTTCCCTTTCCCTTTCTCCCAGTGTATTCCTCTCTCACACCTTAATTTTATTTTTTAAAGATATCATTCCTTCATATTGAACCTGTGCCCTCTATGTAAATATATTCTATCTACCTGCCCTAATAATTAGAAAGTTCTTATGACTTATAAGTATCATCTTTTCACATAGGAAAGTAAACAGTTTGACCATTTAATATCTTTTATGATTTCTTGTTCCTGTTTACCTTTTTATCCTTCTCCAGGGTCTTGTATATGAAATTCAAATTTTCCATTCAGCTAAGGTCCTTTCATCTCAAATACCTAAAAGTCCTCTTTTTCATTAAATTCCCACTTTTTCTCCTGCAAGATTATACTTGGGGCAGCTTGGTAGCACAGTGGATAGAGAACTGGCCCTGGAGTCAGAAGGACCTGAGTTAAAATCCAACTTCAGACACTTGACACTTACTAGTTGTATGACCCCGGACAAGTCACAACTCCAATTGCCTCACAAAAAAAAAAATATACTTAGTTTTGCTGGGTAGGTGGTAATCCTAATTCTTTTGCCCTCTGTAATATCATACTCCATGCCCTCAGATCCTTTAATGTAGAAGCTGCTATGTTCTGTGTTATCCTTACCATGGCTCCACAGTATTTAAATTATGTCTTTCTGGCTTCTTGCAATATTTTCTCCTTGACCTTGGAGCTCTGGAATTTGACTATCATATTCATGGAAACTTTCCTTTTGGGATATATTTCAGGAGGTTATCAGTGGATTCCTTTAATTTCTATTTTACCTTCTGCTTTTAGAATATCAGGGCAATTTTCCCTGACAATTTCCTGGAAGATGATGTCTAAGCTCTTGTTTAGATTTTGGTTTTCAAATAGACCAATGATGTTCAAATTACCTCTCCTGGATCCATTTTCCAGGTCAGCTGTTCTTACAAGGAGATATTTTACATTGTTCTCTATTTTTTCATTCTTTTGGTTTTGCTTTATTATGTCTTGATTTCTCATAAAGTCATTAGCTTCCATTTGCTCAATCATAATTCTTAAGCAATTATTTTCTTCAGAAAGCATTTATATCTCCTTTCCCATTGAGCTTTTCAGGCTGTTGACATTTTTTCATGACATTTTTTCATTTTTTCATCACTCTCATTTCTCTTTCCCTTCTTTTCCTCTACCTCTCTTGCCTTATCTTTGAAGTCCTTTTAGAGTGCTTCCATGGTCTGATACCAATTCATATTTTTCTTGGATGCTTTGAATTAGGAGCTTTGACTTTGTTAACTTCTTCTGAGGGTGTATTTTGATCTTCCATGTCTCCAAAGAAACTTTCTATGCTCCAGTTTTTTTTCTTTCTGCTCATTTTCCTAGCCTATTTCTTTACTTTTGACTCCTTCTTAAAGTGGGGCACTACTTCCAGGATGTACTGTCCAAAGCTTCCAGAGGTCTAAGGTGGTATGATTTAAGGAGAAGTATGTTCTACACTCCCCCTGGCCTGCACTCTGCTCTATAAGTAACCACAGGCCTGCTTGCTCTTTAACCTAGGAACAGAATTCTGTTTCACTGTGGTTGCAAGGTCTGTTGTGCCTGTACCCCACCTGAACCTGGGCCACGACTTGAGACTGTTTCCTGGTTCTGAGCATGGGCAATACAACAGAGTTCCCCCTTAGCACCAGCAGAGATCCCTGCATTATCCCCCTGGCCAACCATTTGACCCCCTCACTGGTCCATAATTTGAGTTCCAGAAGTAGCCACTGTCTCAGTTGATTCCAAGGTTCTGGAGAACTGATTCTCTGGGGTAAAGGCTGGGTATATGCAGTGTGGTCCGGATCTGCACTCTACCCTCACCCAGGTACAACAGACCTTTCTTACTGACCTTCTAATCCTTCTTTGGTTGGAAAGTGATCTCACACTGTCCTTTTGTGGGTTCTATTGATCCAGGAACTGTTTTATGGCATCATTTGAAGGAATTCGGAGGGTTTGGGGAGGGAGCTCCAAGGAGTCATTGCCTTTCCTCTGCCATCTTGGCTTCATCAAAGATGCATTTTATTAAAAGGATATAAATTTCACTTTGCATTCTTAGTGCTTAGTACTATTGGAGTATGTCTTGATGGAATGATTATATTTCCTTAGCATTCTTCATGTTACAACATGCTGCTAAGATAATTTTAAGGACATCAACTGATGAGCAGTCAATATGACATTTTTTAAAAATCCTATTTTCATTAAGTTTGAAAAATACAGTATGCATTATAGCAACCAAATGAACAGAGAGTAGACAACTACAAGAATGTATGCAGATTTATTTATGCTGAGCTCCTCATATGAAATATATTGTTCATTAAATTGACTGGCAGAATTGACATGATACTCAATTATAAAGAAGAACCACAATTATCTGTAGAGGACCCAACCTAGTGAGAATGACAGGTGTTGCCCTGACAACTCAAACCCACAGAATTTTGCACTTTCTGAGCTTATATACCTAGCTAAAGCTGAAGTACTCTATACCATATATAATTTCAAAAGGATCTCTGATTAATGGTGGCACTTGTTTTCACCAATTACAAAAAGTTTCTTCAGTAGTTTGGATTTCCAGTAAATTGCTAAGTAAATGTGAATATCACAAAATCACAAAAAAGTACAGACATTAATATAAACTTGGTAAAATGGAATTTGAAAGTTTTATGTCTTTCATTTATGAGGGACTTATTCTTCTAGAATGAAAATAGAACAGAACACATAGACATATGGAATCTCTTTTATATCAAATTTGTTATCCAGTAATCAGAACATTGAATCTTTCTGCTCCTATTTCCCAAGTGATTAAATGAGCATTCTAAACTTGTCTCAGTTATTTTTTATGAAGATGAAATAGACAAAAGAACTGTATTTTTGTTGAGCATTTTTGTAGAGTGTGGGTGTCCTAAATTGTGGGTGTGGGTGTGAATGTTGTGTAAGGAATGAGCTATCTGGCTTTTGTGCATACAACAGATACAATCACATGAAACCCTACCCCTCTTCACTATTGACTTTAAGTCCTTAATAATTCTCCTGCTCTAGGTATGAAGGCAGCATAGCTTATGTTCTGGAATAATCACAGATTACCAAAAAATGGAGAAAATCTCCCTTTAATTAGCTCTGGCCTGAATTTGAATAAAATTGGGGAACTATACACACATGTGAATCTAGGTATGAGTATATGTATGTGTATGTATGTATGTATGCATATATGTACATATAGTATATATAGTATATATAGGTGGTGTGTACACACATCTATATATATACATGTGTGTATGTGTGTGTGTCTACTTTTCCCATAGGATGGTTTCCCTTTTCTTACTCTTAAAGCAATAATTTATAGGTTGAGATAAATTTTCTTGTAACAGTTATGTGATTTATTAGCAGCCTCTAATATATTTTTAAGTACTTAATAATTTTATTAAAGCACATAAACTTGCAAAAAAAGAGATTTAGAGCCAAGGATCAAATCACACAATGTGATTGAAAACTGTGTTGCTAATCATATATTCTTTTCTTTTCTTTCTTTTTTTTTGTTGAGGCAATTGAAGTTAAGTGACTTGCCCAGGGTCACACAGCTAGTAAGTTGTCAAGTGTCTGAGGCCCGATTTGAACTCAGGTCCTCCTGACTCCAGGGCCGGTGCTCCATCCACTGGGCTATCTAGCTGCCCCAATCATGTATTATTTTCAAGGAATAGTATGGTCTCCAACTGGTGAACAAGTTTAACTAATATTCCTCATATTATTTCTGGTAGATTTGTGATTTTAAGGAATCAACAAACAACCATATTAAGTACTTACTGTGTGCCAGACACTATGCTAAACAATAAACATACAAGTATAGAAGTAAAACAGTTCCTGTCTTCAAAGAACTTATATTCTAATAGGAAGAGACATTAAATATGTGGGTCAGAGGGACAGAGATGGTGTGTCTGAGAAGTCACAGTAATGATTAGTTTGCCTAGTTATCAATTATAATGTTTTTGGTTTGTTTGATTTTTCCACCTAAGTGGAACCAGGGATAGAAAACTGGACTGGAGAATAAACTGGACTGGAGAATAGAAATTATTGTTCAGTAGTTTCAATAGTGACCTATTTGAAGTTTTCTTAGCAAAGATAACTGGAGTTGGGGCAGCTAGATGGTGCAGTGGATAAAGCACCAGACCTGGATTCAGGAGGATCTGAGTTCAAATTCAGCCTCAGACACTTGACACTTACTTATGTGACCCTGGGCAAGTCATTTAACCCTTATTGTCCCTACCCCCCCCAATAAGATAATTGGAGAGATTTGCTATTTCCTTTTCCAATCCATTTTACAGATGAGGTACTGAGGGAAACTGTTAAGTGATGTGCCCAGAGTTACAAGGCTAGTCAGTATCTGAGGTTGGATTTGAACTCAGGAATATGAGTTTTCATGATTAGTGATATATCTACTGCACCATCTAGATTGGAAGACCTGAGTGCAAATCCTTCTTCAGTCACCTAGCTGTATGACACTGTATGATTTATGGTTCCAGGCATTAAATTCTACAACTGTAAAATGAGGGAAACTGAATGTAATGGCATCTGAGGTATCTTCAAGTTCTAAATTCTTTTACTTTTCCAGGAATAGTAGTAGGTAGTATGATATCACTGATCTGATTCCTGAGCCCAAAGAGAAAGTGTATTTTATGGGGAAGGATGAACACACAGAGATAGCAAAATGAACTGTGAATATAGACAGGATGTGAAGCATCATCTAAATTTTTTATCAATGGTGAGCCAGCTATATAGAAACGGCTCATGAAGTTTGCACTCAGTTGCTCAGGAATCAAGGCAATAGGGCCTGGAATTCTAAAGCTGAACTGGATTAATTCCCCTCATTGACTAAAAGCATTTCCCCCCTAGAGACCAGTACAGATGGGCTGATACAGGTGGAAATATATGTGCTACTCACTTAATATAAAACATGTCAATACTTTGAACCAGTCATGGAGTAAGTTTTTAAAAATCCAATCAGATTTTATGATGAATTTACAAATGATACCACAATACCATATCATTTATTTAAAAGTCAATAGGTCTCAAGCCCCATGTGAATCTTTTCCATTGTTTGTAATATGCATTTATTAATATATTTAAGAATATAATATACTCATAAATACTATAACTATTTACATATATTTCCAGAATAGAAGATACTTTGCTACTTTCTAAATGAATTATTCCGAGTCAAAACCTTTTCTTTGGAATGATCTTCCTAAAATTTCTCTAATTTTTTAATATTGTCAATTAGATCCAGGTGGAATTAATTATCCAGGATTAAAAGTTACCTTAATGTCTTTCAAAATACAATGTTTCTTTAGCCAAGAATATTCATAAGGATAAACAACTGAAGAAACTAAGGTATTCTATTTTCTAAGAATTTTATTATTATTATCTTTACTAAAAATGGAATCTTCCTATATCATTTAACCATTTAAATACTTATACTGAAAAACAATCAAATGATGAATAATACTTCTTGAATACATGTTTGTTTCTTTGAATAAATGTTTACCTATTCATAAAAAATATAGCCAATTAATGGTGAAAAGTATTTTGAGAATTGTGATGTCTTTAAAGCACACATATACACACACACTAGCAATTTTTGATAAGGGAAACGCAAGGGAAAACTGTTTCTTTAGGAACTTACCTGGGCATCAAAGGAATTTGACAAGTTTGAACAAGAGTTAAAAATATTTCAGTGTTTCAGTAACTAAGAATATGAATTTATACTTTACCCAACATAATAAATTTGTCACATATTCACTTACTTGTTTGTTTTTCATTTTTTTTTACTCTAATCTACTATTTTTTTTGCAAGGCAATGAGGGTTAAGTGACTTGCCCAGGGTCATACAGCTAGTAAGTGTCAATTGTCTGAGGCCGAATTTTAATTCAGGTGCTCCTGAATCCAGGGCCAGTGCTTTATTCACTGTGCCACCTAGCTGCCCCACAGTTTTCATTTTAAAGGGAAATTTCTTTCATATTTTCTCTATTGAGCAAACCTTAAGCCCATATTTTACAAATACCTTTCAAAAATTAGTTATAATAATCAAGGATAAAAGACATAGGAGCTTATTTCTTTTCAACAAAATTTCTTCACACATACATAAATAATCTTCCTTATTTAGCAAGGTAGTATCAGGGACTCTTAGCATTTAAGGTATTTTCTTTAAATGAGTATGTTTGTGAATGTGTGTATGTGTGTGTGTGTGTGTGTGTATTTGAGAATCAATGTTCTTATATTGGTTAATGTTCTTATAATGTTCAAAATTCAATCCCAAAGGGACAATATTCCTCTGCTAAATATTCCTCTGCTAAAGAGCTAGTTGAAAATTATGGGTCGGTGTAACTTGCTGCCCCTTTGAATATAATCAATTCTTTATAGCGTCCCTTTCTAGATATGGAGTGTAAATGATCTGTATTTTTTACCCTATGTTCTGAGCCTTAATTCATTCCTAGGCTCTACTTTTGGATGTGTGTGTGTGCTTATGTGCACGCCATGTACATGCAAGGATGTGTGCCTGCACACACTCAGAGAGTTGAAACTGAATTAGAGACCACTTTTAAAAAATCATTCATTGTTTCTTGGTTTTGAGGAAGAAGTATATAGATATAGTCTCTATTGAGTACTTTCAAAAATATCTTTTCATATTGATTATTCAAATAGTGTGAACATAACAGAAGACATGAAAGTAAGTGTTGATATATAAATTTCTCTTGATAGTTTAAGAAAATGATTTTATTTTGTTTTAATCAAAGTAAAACAGGAATTCTGAAAATTATCAAAAGCATAGCAGGACAACGATTTTACTAGCAACAATTAATTTAAAATTATTTTTAAAAGCAAAGAACGACCTTGTATTTAATTTTTCTCACATTTTAAATATTTAGAATTTACTTTAAAAGCATTCCAACAAAAAATGGGGAAACTAATAATTCCATTAATACTTTCATTGTCTGTTTTCTATAACATATGTATATATATACATATATACATAGATATAGAATACACATATATACACATACATCATATACATGAACACATACAAATACACATACATACATACACACATTATACACACACACACACACACACATATATATATATATAATCTATCTATATGGAGCATCTAATTATGATTACAAGAGAAGAATGCCAATCTCCTTTTCCAATCATTCTCTTTTTTAGCTGTCTGTAAGCAATCAAAACAAAATAAATAGGTAGTTATTTGCTGACTTTGAATAATTCAAAGAACAGAGAGTGAGAAGACCACTGGAAAGCATTGTCAATAATTCAAACTGACCCTGTATCATTACAAAATTTTCTGGACTACAAATTCTTAGGATTCAGACCTGGAAGTAATTTTAGAAGTCATTGAATCTAACCACTTAGTTTTCCAAATAAAGAAAATGAAACCCCAATAGATGAAATGCCTTATCCAAAAGAATAAATGTAGCAAGTGGGAGACCCAGTAAAGAAACCCATCTTTTCTGACTCTTGATCAAGTACTTATTCCCTCAGGTAGGATAGGAGACAGAGTGCTGGCCTGGAGTCAGGTTAGCCAGAGTTCAAATCTGGCTTCAGACACATACTCATTTTGTGACCCTTGGTAAGTCACATTACCTCTCTCTGCCTCTGTTTTCTCACCTACAAACTATGGATAATACTACTACCTACCTCCTAGGGGTGTCGAGATGATAAAATGCTTACCACAGTTTTTGGCACATTGTAGTCACTTAGTAATTGCTTTCTACCTTCTTTCTTCACATCATTCTGATTCTTCATAGTTCACCTGAAAAATGAGGCATTTGAACTGAATAATGTCAAAAGTTCTATAAACTTGTGATCCTAAAAAATTTATGCTTATGACACCAAAGGACATTCCACCTGATTCACATAAACTCTTTGTTGAAATAACTGTTTCATAACTGTTTCAAATTTTGAATAAATTCTAAATTGCCATTATAATTTTGAAGGTTCATTTAAATCAATCACATTTTCTTTTTCTTTCTTTCCTTCTTTCTTTCTTTCTTTTTTTGGTGAGGCAATTTGTGTGCCCAAGGTCACAGAACTAGTAAGTGTCAAGTGTCTGAGGTCAGATTTGAACCCAGGTCCATCCTGAAAACAGAGCTGGTGCTTTATCCACTGCTCCACCTAGCTGCCCCTATCATATATACTTTCAAACAAGTCCAAGTTCAAACACATTTGTGTGAATCACAGTCAAATGGAAGCAACAGTTTAAGTAACTTCACACTGAATTTGGTATGTGGAGAAAAACTACTTTGGAGCACATAGACCGCAAAGTAGATATTTTGGTTTTCAGTCATCTAGTTGTCATACATTTTAAATTCATTAAATAATGTCCCTCTTTCCATTTCATTTTAGAGAGAGGTTATAGTAGGATTTTGTAGTTTTACTGCTGTGATTAATAATTATTCAAAATAACTCATATTTATATGGCAACGCTCCTTTGAATTATAAAGTATGAATATTATTATTTCCATTTTAGAGATGAGAAATGGAAGCTCAAAGAATTTAAAGAAAATGCACACATGTTCATGGCTCATAAGTGACAGAAGCAACTCAAACTCTATTCTTTTGACTCTAAGTCCATTGCGCTTCCCAGAACTCTTTCCATAAAAAATAACTACAAATGTTTGTTTTTTTATGTAACTCACAATTTATATTGCCTTCAGAGTAACAGCATACCATTATTCTTCAAATGTAATTGAGAAGATAATATTTTCTGTGGGAAGAGGGATATTCTATAACAAACATTTTACCTAAGAGAAAAATATTGTACAAACATTCCTTTTACTAAATAAAATAAATAGAAATAAAATGTTCAGAAAATTCTAAATAATTCTGTCCATTATTTGCAATAACCTATAATGGTTAAAATCTGCATATATATATATATATATATATATATATATATATATATATGTGTGTGTGTGTGTGTGTGTGTGTGTGTGTATGGAATTACCAGTTTAGTTACATGAGGAAGAAGAATGTGCATGATTCTGTGTCCAACTTTTTTTTTTTTAATTGAAGGGTTTAAATTGATTACTACCACCATTTTCCAATTTTTCAATATTCATTTAACTTTGTGTTGCTAAACAATGCCTGATATCTCTGTAATAATGATATAGTTAATTACATGTTTTACTCATTCAAAAACACCAAGTTAATACATAACCCTGATCAATAATAAAACTGTAATCCATTCTGTTGATGGATAGTCTCTCCCAGTTTCTTTGTTGTTCATTTCAGTAGAGTTAAATGTTTATGGTTTCCTTTTAAACATCAATAAATTCTGTAATGTTTTTCAACTGATATAGCTTTCTCTGTCCTGATATTGTTACACAGTATGATTAAGACAAAATTTTATTCAATTTCAGATATAAACAATATTTATAAATATAGAAGCAAAACATCAGATTTGTGTAATTTTTACTACAAGTAGGAGAAAAAGAAAGAACCCAAGGTTGATATATACATACAGAAAACCTAAGTATAATAAAAATTCTACTTTCAATGATTCAAATCTGGGCCCTGTCCTACTAGCAATCACATTTTTTCTTCATTCTTGACATTTTAATAGAATATATATATTTGAAATTTGGAGTATTCTTAGAGGCCATCTATGTTCAATCTTCTCATTTGTAGATAATGAAACTGTGGCAATGAATAGTTAGATGACTCACTCATATTTAGACCCTGAAAGTAAAACTGGAGTAATAATTTCTCCAGAAAAATGTGAAACTTCTATAACCCATAATGACTATTTTATTGCATAATATTTATCATTTACAAAAGCTGAGTAATGCTGAGTGTAGTAAAATGTTCTCTGACCAGGGTATCTTTAAAGATTCAGGTTTTAGTCCTGTCTGTTTCTTATTAATCATTTTACCATTCACCTCTTCAAAGCTTAGTTTACTCATCTTATACATATGAATGGAATATATATGTATATTTGTGTCTTTACACATATATTTTTTCATATATGCATGCACATATAAAACATTTTGTACATGCATGCATGTAGAATATTTTCATGAACAAAGCACCGTCATACTTTGTATTTGCAGTTTTCCTCCTTCTACCTGATGGTCCCTCTTCCATTTAATTGGTGCAGATAAGAAACAAAGAAAAATAAAATAAGTTTCAGTCTGTTTTCAGTAGCCAGGCCTTTTCTTTTTTGGTGAGACAATTGGGGTTAAGTGACTTGCCCAAGGTCACACAGCTAGTAAGTGTCAAGTGTCTGAGGCTGGATTTGAACTCAGGTCTTCCTGACTCTAGGGCCGGTGCTCTATCCACTGTGCCACGTAGCTGCCCTGGCCAGGCCTATCTTGAAGGCAGAACCATTAAAGGTCTACACATATGGAATCATATAAGTTAAGTACAATTCATCCCTGGACCAGAGATCATAACAACCATGCATCTGTCAACTCTATTCAGTCATCCAGATTAAAAACAAAAGAAAAAAATCCTAAAAGTCAAATATAAATTAGTAATGAGTTTCAAATGTAGAAGAAAGATTTATTAAATTTATTTAAAGTATCCAGTTCCTTCAACTGATTCAATTTAAGGCAATTGATTTATTTTTTCTAACATGGATGTCAGGAAAAGGTCAGTGTTTGAAGGATCATGTTTTTAAAGGCACTTGCATCCCAAAATATGAAACTATTTAATCAGTTTGATATCAGAAATGAAGAGTTGTTTTTAAACAGATATTATAAAATAATATAGTTTAACCAGGGAAATTATTTTAAATCTTATTTCAAGCACAGATAGTTTTGGTTTCTTCCAGGAAAAAAATATCATCCTGTAAAAGGAAAATTACTCTGTCATGTGTGACTTAGTACATTGAGGAAAAGTATGGAAATAGATTAATTTCATTCATATTTTAGGTAATGTGACGGTTCATACTTAGATATATTAATCATTTCTAGCCCAGGTAAATGGTAGAGAAATTTCACCAGTTAGATACCTAACAAGTACTTCTAGATAACTGACTGTGGGAATTTGATATTTTAGATGAGCTACACTAAGAGCTAGTTAGTTAGCTTGTTAAGTAATACTAACTCAATTAGATATATAATCAGTATTATGCCAGTCAAATGACTGGAAAGTTGACATAACTTTAGGAAGTGTGCAACTATGTGTTAAGTAGATACTGTAGTAGTGAATCTGAAATATCTCATGTAAATTATAAAACAGACCTCCAGGAGTATGTCAGTTTTTTTAAAGTAATAAACATTTTAAGTTATAGTTTGGGGTTCCAAAATTCATAGTTTTATGGTTTGAGCTTATAGTTCCAATTTTTATCTCTTCTACCTTTCCTCCCCTTCCCTGAGGTAGTAAGCAATCAGACATAGGTTATACATGTAGAATTATATAAAACATTACCATATTAGTTACTTTGTATATGAGAACTTGAATAAAAGAAAAAAAATGAAAGAAAGTGAAAAATAGCATGCTTCAGTCTGTGTTCCATCAATATCAGTTCTTTCTTTGGAGGTGGATAGTATGTTTCATTAATAGTCCTTTGGGATTGTCTTGGATCATTGTATTGTTGGGAGTAGTTAATTCTTTCACAGTTCTTCATCAAACAATATTGCTGTCTCTGTGCACAATCTTCTCTTGGTTCTGCTCACTTCACTTTATGTCAGTTCATACAAGTCTTTCCAGGCCTTTCTGAAGACAACCTCCTTGTCATTTCTTATAGCACAATAACATTCTATCACCCTCATATACCACAGATTGTTTAGCCATTCCCCAATTGATGAGCATTCTTTTGATTTCCACTTCTTAGCCACCACAAAAAGAGCTGCTATAAATATTTGAGTACAAATAGGACTTTTTATCTTTTGGGGGATGTCTTTGGTATATAAACCTAGCAGTAGTATTGCTGGATAAAATGGTGTGCCCAGTTCTATACCTCTTTGGGCATAGTTCAAAATTGCTCTCCAGAATGGATGGATCTTTTCACAACTCCACCAACAGTGGATTAGCATCCCAGCTTTCCCACATCCCCCCCAAAATAAAATATTTTCTGTTTCTGTAATATTTGGCACTCTGATTGATGTGAGGTGATACCTCAGAGTTGTTTTAATTTGCATTTCTCTGATCAACAGTGATGTAGAGCATTTTTTTATGAGTATAGATAGCTTTGATTTCTTTGTTTGAAAACTACCTGTTCATATCCTTTGATAATTTATCAGTTGGGGAATGACTTGTATTTCTTTTGTAAATTTGACTCAGTTATCCATATACTTGAGAAATGTGGTCTTTATCAGAAATATTTGTTTCAAAAGTTCTTTCCCAGTTTTCTGCTTCCCTTGTAATCTTCGTTATATTAGTTTTATTTAGTATGTCTGTTTTCTGGTTTTAGTTTTAGTTGGAGCCTTGAAATATGATTTTAAGATAAATCATTCTGCATCTTTTATTGAAAGATTGATAATAAATTGTCCTAGGTCATTATGAAAATGAAGAAATGGAATGTGCAGATAAGTACATTTTCTGCAATGAAAATAAGTTTACAATCTAGAGATTCAGGGCAAAGCAAAGGATTTCTTCAAAATCCTTTGTAAAGCTTAGAATGTGTACCTGTGAACATGATGGTAGGAAAGGCAACTTCTCTTAAGGAATGAATTGCAAACTAGACTATTTAAGTGAATAATTTTTTACTCTACTATATAACACATATAAAAATTAGGATTTGAGGTCTTGAAATTAATATCATAATTATACGATCATTAATACCATGAGCATTACAGCCAATATTTGGAGTATTCATTTTTAAGTGAGCCCTGAATCAGTCCCATTCTATAATTTTATTCATATGTCAAGTAAATGGTATGATTACAAAGCATCCCAAAGACAAGCCTAAGCATAATTCTAACTCACAGGCACATCTCTGCAGGGGTAACTTTAGCTTAAATAACTGTCACTGAGAAGCCTCTTGGAAAGAATCATTTGGGATTAGTTTTGTTTCAGAAGTTTAACACACTGTCCTGGGGTGGTATGGAAAAGCATTGGACTAATCAGAGCCAAGAAATTTAATGGCTGATCCTAACATTTCAATTGGCTGCATGGGTATGGATAAATAATAAAAAATCTGGGCTTTATTTTCATAATTTAAGAAGAGGCATATGATCAAAAAAAAAAAAAGAAGTCTCTTCCCACACTGATTTATGGTTCTCAATAACTCTTCAAGTCTGAATAAAATTCAAGTTTCTTATATGAAAGTAGTAGTTACCATTTAATTCAGGAGATATCTTCATTTTTGTAGTTGTAAATTTTTGGCAATCATGGCTGCTTTTAGTCTGCCAGATACTGGCACTACCCTGCTATAAACCTTTCAAAGTCATCCTATCCTTATATCAAAGGTTATATTTCAAAATGAGAGATGGTGGCCAAAGGTATTCTGATACTAGTGATCTCCTTCTTATTTGAAATCAAAGGGTCCTTTGTTTGGTTCATCCTATAGGTGCAATGTTGGGCATGTGTGAAAGAATTTCTTCATAAGGTATTTTTTTTTCATGGAGGGTAATTTGGTGGTTCCTTCTCTGGGCTATAGAACATACAAAATTCTGTTAAAGTCATGACAGCATCACCTAAGCTGAATCTCTTTTTTTCATTTTGTTGGGACATACACAATCATTTTCAGTGTTTTTTTTTTTTTTTTGGAAACTCACAAGAAGAATACAATATTTTATGTGAAGTAGCTCAAGCTCATTAGGTATTTAACCTTGATTCATAGTTTTCTTGGTAAAAAATAATGGAGTTGCTTTCCATTTCTTTCTCCAAATATTAAATAAACAAATGCAAAAAAAAAAAACCCTGAAAATTTTAGAGCCCCCAACTCTACAATTCATGTAGTTCATAAATCACAGAAATTAGATTTTATTATTTATTTCATGTAATCCAAAATAGTAGTAATCCCCAAAACTCTTTTTTTCCAGTTAGTGACTCACCTTTGAATTTCCAAGGAAGAGATATTCTTTTCATTTCCCCTCACACCTTTAGAATATTGATCTATTTGTCCAACCATTTGTCAAATTACAGTCTCTACCTCTAACTACACTATAGACATCTCAGCTACCCTCCTTTTCTTGGAGGTGCATGGATCTTTCCCCATTTAAACTGTAAGCAGCTTCAGTACATTCCTCATGTCTTAAACTTTTTATTCCTAAGATCTACACCAAAAGACTCCTCTATCTCTCATTAAATTGTAACCTTAATAATAGCAGGTATTAGTGTTTTGCTTTCATTTTAATTTTGTATTTTAATCATTAGTTGCTCTTATAGTGTTCTGTGTATGTTTAATGTTTATTGAATTGAAAATATATAAGACCAAATAACAAGATAAACTTCATTTTAGTTAACATTTAGTTAACATTTTTTTTGTTTTTTGTTTTTTGTTTTTTTTTTAAAACAACTGAACGACATTTATTTTTTTTATGTATAAGGTATTTTATTTTTTCCGTTACATGTAAAGATAGTTCTCAACTTTTGTTTATACAAGCTTTACAATTTCAGATTTTTCTCCCTCCCTCCCCTCCCTCCCCCCTTCCCTAGACAGCAGATAATCTGATATAGGTTATATCTATATATCTCTATATAGTTAACATTTTTTGTTTATTTTTTGCATCAAGTTTAAAAATGTATCACTTTCTGTGAATTTTGAAATGAGAAAAATCACCAATACTCTCATCAATGCAATCAATAATGTTGGTTCCAGAGGAGTAGTACTACATGCTATACACATTAATGGCAGAGGGATGATGGACACAAGATGAAAAATGATACACATTTTCAGACATAGTCACTATATGTATTGGCTTCACTTATTTATTCAATTTGTTGAAGGGATTTATTTTTAAACATTTTTCTCTTTCCCCCAAATGGAGAAAGAATTGGAAGGTAAGGGCAGGATAGAGCTAGTATGGGGAAAAAAAAGAGGGTCATTGATACATGTTTTTTAAGTGAAGGGAACAGAGAGTTAGAAAGAAGGTCAGATAAGCAGGGCAGCTTTGGAAGCTATAAGTGGATCTTGTATATTCGAAAAGAAAAGCAAACTTTATAATAGAAATTCTTTATTTTCATGTGCAATGCTCTTTTCCTATTATACATATAGAGTAAAAATCAATTTTTAAAAGCTAAAACATCCAGAATGTGGTGGTTATTTAGAGAAGATCTTTTGAGTATATTTCTAGTTAGACTTTGAAGGAAGTAATGCATATAGTTTAGTGGATAGGAGTGAGGGCAATATCCAAATCATTCAGGAGCAAGGACAGTAGTGATAAGGATGAGATGAAAAAGTCAGGAGGCTAGGTTCACTGGGACAGACAGGATTCTTTGAGAGTAAGAATAAATGAAGTTGTAATGTTTGCAGTAGAAAGGAAAGCTACTATAATGCTGTGTATAATGACATGTATAATTAAGAATTAGTCAGTATGGATAAATAAAGAGTACCTAAGCTCTATAATACCAATCATGTATAAAGCAGCCTAACCTGGTTACTATGGTAGTTTGAAAAGGAAAGAAAGAGGTCCTTCCTTCCATTAATGTTTCCTTTCTTCAAACCTTCTTTATGATAGTTCATATATCCTGCAGGATTAGAAGGAGTACTGGATTGAGTTCCAAAATAAATCTAATCTTATTCCTAACTTCAACAATTATTACTTTGTGATAAAAAGCAAGTCACTTAATTCTGCTGAGCCTCAGAATCCTCAACTGTCAATTTGACAAAGTAATACCAATAATACTTAACTCAAAGTGTTGTGAGGATTAGATGATTTAGAGAATGAAAAGTCTTTTTGCAAACTTCAAAGTCCTCTATAAATGGCCATTATTATAACTGGCTGTTGACAATTTCAATTCAATTCCACACAATTCAGAGTTAAGTCCCTTCTTTGTGCAAAGCATTATACTATGTACGAAGAATACATAGACAAAAATGAAACAATACCTACCCTCAAGATGCTTATATCCTGGAAGGTGGCTACTATGACTTATGTAGAGGAGTAAATGAAAAGTATCAGCAAAATAGTATAGTATAAATGTTATTAGGTATTCTAATACACTGTCATGGTCCCAAAGAATTTCTTAAAGGATTTGATTGCTCTGTGTTTCTGTGATAAGAAGAACACATACATAGTTCATAGTTCAGTCCCTGAAGAAGCTTTAAAAAATAGAACCCATAATTAATTGAAAAGGTTATTGCAAAAGTGGATGGCTCATTTAAAATAAATACACCAAGTAGGATAAATCAACATCTTCCACATTGTAAATCAAATAATATTAGGGCTTAAAAGAGACCTTAACTATGGCATGATTTGAACTTTGATTCTATATATGAGGAAATTCACAGATCATTAGTGATTGTTCAAAGTCACGCAACTACCACATTTCAAAGACAAGACTAGATGCTACTGGTTTCTCCATTCCTTAGGCTGAATTCTAAACTTAAGCACATTACTGACTTCTTTATGATTGAATGACATGTATAAAAGAGAACTTACATATAGAATCAACTAAGCAAAAGGTCATGTGATTTCCATTAGCCTATTACATGCAAGCTACAAAAGAAAGTGAGTTGAGTTTCACTACTATTTGCTGCTTTAAAAGGCATAAATAATCTCTGGGTAAATATATTATTATAACTACACCACAAGTTATGTTAACTAACTTCAGCCCAAGAATCCTCTATCATTTTCCCAGTAAAACAAAGGCAATAAAAATCAACCATTGCAAGGTACTTTCCTATATATGAGGCCTGAATCATCATCTCTCCATGCTAGGGTTCAAAGAAGTATCATAGTGATCCAAGTATACAAAGTACTAGGAGAGGTTGGTCAATTTTCATGATAACAGGCATTGAAGCAGAGTTTCTAAGGAATTTCTCCATATCTCATCCTATAGGAATGTTTTTTTCTTCCAGATATATCAGCCACTAGTTTCTAAATAGTCTCCTGATTCTTCTCCCTACCTCCCCCAAATTGATATGATCCCACTCTCCCTGAATATTCATCCTTCTGTGTCTGTTTTTTATGTACATTTTCCACTCTCTTCTATTATAATTATTTGTGCATGTCTTATTGTCTAAATAAACTTTAAGATCCTAGAGGACAGGAACTTTGTTATTTAACATTTTTTTTTATTCCTAGTACCTGGCACATTTTATTTACTTTTGTAGGTGTGTAAAAAACGTTTGCTTACCTTTCTCTTCCCATCAGGCAAACTACCAAAAGTACATTTTTCCTCCAAGGCAAAAAGCCCAGATTTTTTAAAGACAACTCAAAATTGATTACTACCATTCATCTAAGAAGAAAATATATATACATATATATACATTCTAAGATAAAAAAGCAGCACTCTTCCTGTTTTCTTTAATCTATTATTATTTTAAATGCAATGCAAATAAACTGTTAAGAATGGCTAAGAGATATGAGATATAGGTTGACACTATGCTATGGTTGCAGTACTATGTGTGTATAGTATACACTATGTGTGTATAGTATATTATAATTTTACTTTCAAGACAATTTTATCCTTACAACAACCCTGTGGGGTTTGCATTATTTGTCCTATATGACAGATAACAAAAATGGGGGGTTGACAGATTAAGTAACTGGTTTAAAATTAAACAATTAACAAGTATGGAGCTAGGATTCATACCTAAGTTTTCAAACTCTAGGTTTAATCCTCATTTCATTATAACATGCTTCTTTCATGAATAGTCTGACATATGCAACTGAATAAGTAATTATCTTGGTTAGGTACTTTGGCATTTGTTCATAATTGGTCTTGACAGATTTAGTATTATAGGTTATTTCAATAGGGATTGCCTTGCATTGAGATTAGTATGGCACATTACTATTTAACATACTATCCAAGAAAAAGAAATAGGCCATAGCAGCCACAAATATACAGAAATAATCAAATGCCAGTAATCTCAGCAAATGCCATGACTCTACAACCTTCTATGATAGGCCATGTAATAACATGGAAAAAAGCTTAGACTGAGAATCAAGAGACCTTACTTATCCTAGTCTCCACAGACACTTTGGGAAAGTTACCTAGGTCTCAATTTTCCAATGAGTGTGGCTATTATTTGCTAAGGTTCCTCTAGTTCTACCATAAATCTATAGAATTTAAAGTTTTTACTGAATTTTCCTACCAAAAAAGATGGAAATAACAGCTGACATTTAAATAGAGATTTGCAAATTTGAGGTCCATATATTGTACCTATTGATAACTGCTATAACAAGGTATGGCTGACTAAATCTTCACAGAGGTGTAAGGCAGGGAAGAAAAGATGGTGAAGAAATAATTAATACTTTAAATCACTCTCAGGATTCAGTTACAAAGTGATATGTGGGTAGGTAAGTGTGGATGACTGAGGGGGATATCTACCCCAAGCATGTGAAGACTTCCATGAATGGATGAGAGCAATTTGTTCTAAAGTCTATGAAGGCAGGGGCAGCTAGATGGTGCAATGGATAGAACACCATCCCTGGATTCAGGAGTACCTGAGTTCAAATCCAACCTCAGACACTTAACACTTACTAGCTGTGTGACCCTGGGCAAGTCACTTAACCCCAATTGCCTCACACACACACACACACACACACACACACACACACAAAGTCTATGAAGGCAGATGAAGTAGGTGCTATTGAACACTTAGAGCTAGCACAGATGTTAGAGACACCAAGTTCATCCACTGCATCCCAGGCCATCAGGAAGAAAAAGTGTGGATGATGACTTTACATACTGTCCATTTAAATCCAATTCACAGGTAAGTCAAAACATCACTCTGTGATATCAGTTTTCTTTGAAAATGAAGAACTATCAACAACAATATATATATATATATATATATATATATGTACATATGGATATCTTTATGCATATACATATAAGTCCCTTTTAATTTCATCTTTACAACTATCTTGTGAGTGAAGTGATAAAAGATGTTATAAACAAATATACAGATATTTATGTGTGTATATATATTAATATATACATACACATATACATATCTTTCTGTTTGTGGAAATAGCTGAGAGAGGTAAAGAAACTTAAACACAGGAAATGTCTGAGTAAGATTTAAACTCAAATTCTCCTGACTTCAAATTTGTTCAGCACTCTACCTAAACAAACTAAATTGGAAGGAGTTCAACTAAATCCTGGGAGTGATTTGAAGTATTATGTATTTTTTGCTATCTTTTCTGTTCTGCCCTACAGCTCTGTGAAGATTGATACCTTGTTATAACACTTATCAAAGAGGTACAATATATGGATCTCAAGTACTTTATTCTTTTTTTTTGGTGAGGCAATTGAGGTTAAGTGACTTGTCTAGGGTCACACAGCGAGTAAGTGTTAAGTGTCTGAGGCCTGATTTGTCAGGTCCTCCTGACTCCAGGGCCAGAGCTCTATCCACTATGCCACCTAGCTGCTCCACTTTATTCTTTTGTTATCAATTTTGGAATTTATATTAGAAGAAAAGTTATTAACCCAACTATAATAGCTCAGAGCCCCCAATTAGGAATATTCTTATTTGCACAGAAATTTGGCTCCTTGCCCTAATTTGCATTTTGTATATTTCCATACAATCCTGTCTTTTTATATTTGAAGAAACTCAGATAAAAGGAACAAGAAATAGGTTTTTGTCATTTTGTTTCATTCTTTTTGGGGGGAATGTTGCTAGATAGTTACAGATAAAAGGAAAGGAAAAAAAGTAAACATTTTGGAACTTCTTTCAGACTATGAAGAGGTCATTATAATCAGCAGCTTTAGTCACATTCTCTGAGTCAAGATGCCTGTAGAGGCTTGAAGGCCCACTTTGACCTCTTCATGTTTTGCCACAGGCAGGCGTCCTTTCATTTCTTTCTTTTATTCATTGATCCATTGTCATTAATTCTTACCAACTCAACTTAAGTCCTGAGTGAGTCAGGGGATATTGTCTTCCCACTGCTGGGTTTTTTTTTTCAGCTTTCAGAGTTTCTTTCTTCTTAGTCTGCCCTTTGTCCTACTGTATGTTCCTCTTTCAAAATTCTCAGTGTGACTCAATTCTTTCTGGCTCAGAAAGAGATGGACATAGTCCAACATGTTCTCAGGGCAGTGAAGGAAAACTTGTCCTTATGGACTATAAATCTCAAAATATCATTCATTCTCACATTTTTATTAATTTGCACAAGAGGTGGTATACCATATACTGATCTGGCATTCAAGAGATCTATCTGGATAGAATTCTTAGATACTTCAAAACTTTTAGTGTGATTTTGGCCGAGTCATTCAACATTTCTGAGCTTCTTATTCCTCATCTATAAACTGAGCCTGTTAAATTAATTCTAAAATGTTCTCCAGTTTAACTACTTTATGATTCAATAATCAATTTCTAATCCTCAATGGAACCAGAGAGTAGTTATTATGTCATATGACTGAGAGTGTTTTTTTAACTTGTTCTTTAAATTGAATTTTAAATTTAAGTAAAAATTTTTAATGTTCCATATGCTTATATTCATTCTTTCTCCGAAATTTAAATTATATGGAAATCTTTTAAAATATCAACTTTTTATCTTTATTTTGGAAAGACTTTTACTTTGTATTTTGAAATTCATGATAGGGGTGTTTTTTTCGTTATTTTATCATGCTACACATACATTGGGATCTTTTTAGGTAGAAAACACTACAGAGTTAAAGAATGAACAAAAATTCAATTGAATTCAAAATTGATTTTTTTTCATCTTTACTCTTGTACTGTTGAAGATTGGAGAAAATGAGGATAAAATTCTATGCTATTATATTCCAATACCACAAGTGCTAGGAACATTGTCACTTTGTATTATAAATCTCACATTTAAAAAATCAAATTATTTCCCTAACTATACTTTGCTCTTTAGATAAAGTTACCAGAAAAGAACTAAAAAGAAATTTAACCCCTAGATTCTCTAGTCCAGGGGTTCTTAACCCTCTTTTTGTTGTCTGCACAGTTTTGGAAGTTTGATAAAGTCTATGGACTTTGCATCAGAACAATGTTTATTAAATGAATAAAATGACATATATAGAGTTCCAAAGAATACTAATCTTATTCAAATAAAATTATGAAAATAAAGTTTATGGGCCCATGCTCTATAAATGCACATCATACCCTTATTTATAGAAAATGTCATTCATTTCCTTTTCATTTTGTAGCAGACACTAATATTTAAAATCCTCACGTCTCTATAACAAAGTTTTTTCCCCCTTTCCCCCCCAAAATGCCAAAAAGACCCATTAAGAAAGTTGTATATTAAATTTTAGTGTATTGGAAGCAAGAAATATAAGGTCAGGTGTCATGAGAAGAAGCCATGATATATTACTATACAGATGAGTAAAAATAAACACATTTTATGATTTCTGAGAATGAAATGTTTCACATGTTGTTAATTAAATGTTATTTCAATGTGCATTGACACTAATGATATAGAGCACTACAAATATTTAATTTTCATGAGATCTTTAATGAAATGGCATATCTGTGTACAATGCAATGTTCTGTGACCAAATTATCTGGACATAAGGATAATGTAGGCCCATAATAAAATACCTGAGATGCAATGTCTGGGTTTTTACATTTTGTGATCAAGCCAGTTTCATAATTCCAGGGACCTAATGGTAAATTGGCCTTTTCCACTAGTTCCTTTGGACTTTCCATCTTTTACAAACCATGCAGAAAATGAAAGACTGTTAATGACCACTGGTTTTAATATTCAATTTTCTAGCATTTTGTACCCAAAATAATATAAAAAATCATTATCTCTTTGTTTCAGTCTTTCTTAATGGGTAGTTCTAAAGTTTTCCTTAAGATTAATGTTTTTATTTATTTTTTTTTAATTTTTTTTGGTGAGGCAATTGGGGTTAAGTGACTTGCCCAGGGTCACACAGCTAGTAATTGTTAAGTGTCCGAGGTCGGATTTGAACTCAGGTCCTCCTGAATCCAGGGCCGGTGCTCTATCCACTATGCAACCTAGCTGCCCCTAAGATTAATGTTTGCTTTAATTATTCTATGTTTCAAATACAGGACCTGAAACCCTATAGCAACTTGAGATAAATAAAACTCATACTTTTCACCAGCACTAAAAGTGGAGTTAAAAGAGAAAAAAGAGAAATAAATTTAATTAAGGATTAGATGAGGGAAAAGTTATTACCTTTCATACATACTATATTTCAGACAAAGAAGACTAATAACTGCATTTTTGCTTCATATCTTTCTCCTTTTTCATTCCTCTCTCCATTTTTCATAAATTGTCCCTCATGTTTTGAATATCACCCTGCTCCTTACTTATCTACAATTTTCATAATATTTGTCATCCAACAAGGCTCAACTCAGGTGGTACATTCCATTACGCAGCCCTCTCTGATGACCTCCCCTCCACTTCCAGATATTATCACATTCCCTATTCTTAATTACCTTATACTTACCTATCTATATATAGATTATTTCTATATATCAAAATGTAAGTTCCTAGAATTAAGACTTTATTTTGTCTTTGTATCTTTAGTACAAGACACCATAGCCTATATATAAACGTGATTGTTGAACTACCTTCAATCCTAATCACTTGGGATATCATACTAAAAGGTATTTATTACTTATTTTTAAATAGAAAGAGCTCAGGAAATGGTGCTACCATTCTTTTTTTGCCAGCACATGCTTGTCTCTAATTTTATTAGTAAAGTTATTTTATCTTTATAATAAAGGTCAAGATTTCTCCACACCTTTATATCCAAAACTGTTATCTACTCTTCATTCTTTACTGCTAACAAAATCCCTTATTAGTGTTAAGGGCTTAGTACCCCAAAAGTTCTCTGGTATGGGCCTAGCACCCCAGAAGTTCTCTGGGGTAAATCAAAGAACTTTCTCCTTGAGAAACTAAACCAAACGACAGACACACCCAACCAGTCTCCCCCACTCCTCTGGGATATGGGATTAGGTGTGGCTGCTTCCTTCCTGGAGTGAAGAGCAGAGAGATGGCTTGAGAGATCCAGAGCCACCCCTCACCCAACTTCCCCCAGCCAGCACCAGTGGGGGATGGTCCTACCCCAATAGGGAAACTTTCCAGAGTCAGACAATCACCTCATCAGACCACCATGGGACCTCTATAAAGGTATCTGCCTGCTTCCAGTTCAAAGAGATAGGTATCTCAGGGCCATGCTTCTGTGCTGTGCCTTCGCCCCATGAGAAGTCCAAGGATTTCTCTCTTGGTTTCTTTTCCCTAGCACACTAAATAAACTGTTATTTTATTCTAATTGGATTTGTGGGCAAGAGGGTATAATTCTTTTTTTTTTTTTTTTGTAGGCAATGGGGGTTAAGTGACTTGCCCAGGGTCACACAGCTAGTAAGTGTCAAGTGTCTGAGGTCGGATTTGAACCCAGGTACTCCTGAATCCAGGGCTGGTGCTTTAACCACTGCGCCATCTAGCTGCCCCCTGGGTGTAATTCTTTAAAGAGGAATTCCTAAGGACCCCTATCCCAAACTCCTATCCCAAATCCCCCACCTATTTCCCCATAACACTACGAACTTAGGAAAACACAAGTCCTTTTATTACTGTAGCGGAATCTGTAATGCCCTAATAGAAGAAAAGAGGCATGATATAAATGGTCTTATTTAAATTACATTTAATGAATTCATGTGACTTCTAGGACAGAACTTAATAGAAGTCAATAACTAAAGTGAAGTGATCCGGGGGGACAGAAGTTGAGCAAAAGGAGCAATATACACAATGAGCACAACAATGAAATGAAGAGAACAGTAAAAGTTTTTCTTTTTTTTTCTTTTTTTTTGAAATGCTATGGGCAATGTTGACTCCAAGGTACTAAAGCGAATTCATACATCACTCCCTTCTGTTAACAATCCATAAAGTATGAAAATAAAATGTGATGTAAATACCCTATGAAGCAGTTTCACTTCACTCTTTTAAGGGAAAGCAGAGAATGGGTGTTTGGAAGTCTTCTTGTTGGGAAAAGACTAAAATCTCAAAAGAATATGTCAATAAAATTCTTAAAATAAAGTAAGACAGTACAATACAGTTTAATTAGAAACCTAGACACCCCCCAAAAGAATAAAATTGAAGAATAAAAGAGAAAACATAAATGAAAATCAATCATAAATAGTTATAATTTTCCCAAGATGAAATTTATGAATGCCTTGCTGGTGATACTAATTATGTAACAAAAATTATACATTTCACTTGTGTTACTATAAGCCACCTGGAAGGAGGGTAGATCAATAATTTGCAAGTGTTTGTGAGCAGATACATTTTTCATACATCTTTACCATTATTCAACAAGTATTTCACCAATACTACATATGTTAATATTACATTAGTTAAACCTGTTTCCAAAGTCTGACTATTTTACCCATACACATTCAATTAACACTAGTGGTTCCCTGTTACCTCCAGAATCAAGTAGAAAGTGCTTCAATTGGCTATTAAAGTTCTTTACATCTGGGCTAAATACAACCTTTCTATTCTTTTTACACTTCTCCCCAAATCTATTCACTCTACAATACTGCCATAATGGTTTACTTGCTACTTTTTAAACAGGATATTCCTGCTCCTACATCTCTTCTTTTATAGTGGTTGTATCCCATCTCTGAAATGCTCTCCCTTTTCATCTCTGCCTCTCAGTCTTCCTCTTCTTCTTCTTCTTCTCCCTTCTTTCTTCTTCTTTTCCTCAGGGCAATGAGGGTTAAATGACTTGCCCAGGATCACACAGCTAGTAAGTGTCAAGCATCTGAGGTTGGATTTGAACTCAGATCCTCCAGAATCCAGGGCCAGTGCTTTATTCACTGTACCACCTAGCTGCCCCTGCCTCTCAGTCTTCTTGCAAGGTTATATTGATAAATGTTCATATTCAAAAATATATTAATGTTAGATGTTAAGTGCTATCTCTATTATTAACATTTCCTCCATCACTTTCTTAAGTCTAGAAAATTAACAAAACGATAGAGGCCTGATTTGTATCATTTGCATTTGCCTACAGTGTAAATATTGACACTAAAAGCTTAACCATTGTCTCTTCTTTTTTCTTTCTTTCTTTCATTCATTCATTCTTTCTTTCTTTCTTTCTTTCTTTCTTCCTTTCTTTCTTTCTTTCTTTCTTTCTTTCTTTCTTTCTTTCTTTCTTTCTTTCTTTCTTTCTTTCTTTCTTTCTTTCTTTCTTTCTTTCTTTCTCTCTTTCTCTCTCTCTTTCTTCCTCCTTCCTTCCCTTCCTTTCCTTCCTTCCTTCCTTCCTGCCTTCCTTCATTTTATCTCCAGCACAGCACAAAAGCTTGTTGATTGATAAATGAGCATAAAAACAATAATAGTCATAGCTTTTATTGTCTTTAGACTTCATATTAGTATCTTTACTCATGTTATATATTAGTTGAAATCTCCATAGAATATGTATTTGTCTTGAAAATGTTCACTTTTATCATTTCCCACCTAGCTAATCTCTTGGATTTCATGGTCTCCAGAAGCTCACCATTCTACAAGATCATGAAAACTCTGAAAATTACACCTCTTCAATACCTTCTACCCCTAAGGCTTCTTCCTCCCTCTGACTAGAGCAGGTAGAAAGTAGACATTAGCAAGCTTCTCCTACATCCTCTTCCACATGTAGAAGGTTACCAGGGCATTCACCACTTCCCTTCTCACTTGGATGCTCTCCTGTAGTTCATGATTTCCATACACTCATCAAGATAAACAACTCCACAACTCATACCTCCTCAGATAATTTCTGACTGTTCTCCATGAAGGTTGCCACCTCCACTTGCTTTCTTTTACATGTTTTCTTCCTCCATTAGATTGTGATCTCATTGAAGACAAGGACTGTTTAATGCCTTTCTTTGAATCCCCAGAGCTCAGCATAATCCCTGGCACATAGCACATGCTAAATAAAATGCTGAACATACTAAAATTCAAATGATATAGAAAAAATTTGCATTTCCCCTGCTCAAAGATGACAAATATGTTCTTGAAACAGTCCATATTTCTCTAATAACCTCCTGCCTTAAATTCTCTCTCTCTGTCTCTCTCTCTTTCTCTCTGTCCGTCTTACTCTCTCTCTATAAACACATACATATACATACTGCCTCAAAATATACATAAATTTACATATACTCATATGTGTATATGTGTATACATATAAGATATATCTATTAAATACATATTTATATAACATATACACATGTATATGTTTGATTTACAACTCTATATTTCATATGTCATCTAATAGTGTTTATTAAAAACATTTTTTTTGTAGGGAGAAGAAATGTGATGTTGTGAAAAGAACACTGGACTTAGAGTAAGGCATTATTATGGGTCCCCCCTCCCAACTCCAGTATTTAATAGCTTTATGGCTCTGGGTAAATCATTTAATCTCTCTAAGCTTCCGTTTCCCTAGGCTTTGTGAAATGGGGTAAATAATGTGAATGATATTTCCTCCCAAATTTATTATGAGTAAAGCACTTGATAAATATTAAGAAACTAGATGGGGGAAGCTAGGTGGCGCAGTGGATAGAACACCGGCCCGGTATTCAGGAGGACCTGAGTTCAAATCTGGCCTCAGACACTTAACACTTACTAGCTGTGTGACCCTGGGCAAGCCATTTAACCCCAATTGCCTCACCAAAAAGGAAAAAAAAAAACAAACCAAAGAAACTAGATGAATATGAATCATGATATCACACCAAGAATTCTGGATTTTGTTAAGGGGAACACATTGACACCTCTAAAATACATTAGATGACCTTTTAGAGTTTGATTCTTCTGAAGCTGACCTACCACTGTCTATTTCTGACCTCATTTGGGCCTCAGAAGACACCATCACTGAGTAGTTAACATAACTAAATAGCTAACATTTATATGTCAATTTTTTTATGCCAGACACTGTGCTAAGAACTTTACACATAGTATCTCAATTCATCCTCACAATTACCCTGGGAGATAGGTGTTATTATTACTCTCATTTTACATATGTGGAACTTGAGACACAGAGTAGTTGAGAGACTTGACCAGGGTTGCACATCTATCAAGTGTCTGAGAATAGATTTGAATTCAGGTTTTCCTGACTGCAGGCCCAACAATGTACCACCTAGCTGACAACTGAGCCCATATTGAAACCTCTTCAAATCAGTTCAACATGACCTAGTTTATGCTATCATCAGCAGTTCTAAAATTGTTTCTTAGACAATGTCATGATTGTGTAAGTAAAAGTGTTAACCCTTCTAATTTCAGTGGAGTTGCTACAAGATTTTCTGGTGACAGATAAAAGAATAATGCATTCTAGACAAATCTCAGAAGAGGCTAGTATAATAAGAAATAAAGGACCATTCAAAGGAAGATGTTATGCATAGCAATTTTAATTATAGCAAACACAAAGAGGTATTGCTCAATCAATAAACTTTTATTAAGTGCTATGTGCTGGTCACTATCCTAAAGACAAGTTTACAAAAGAGGCAAACAGTATTCACTGTCCTCATGGAGCTTACAATTTAATGGAGGGAAGACAACATAAAAACACATCTATGCAAAATAAGCTTAATACAAAATAAATAAGAAATAATTAACTAAGGGAAATCACTAGAATTAGGAGGGGTTAAGAAAGGTTTACTGTAGAAGGTGGGATTTTAGTTGGGAGTTGAAGGAAGCCTGGGAGGTCAGTATTCAGAGAGGAGGGTGCATATTCCAGGCATGGAGAACAGCCAGCAAATATTCCCATACTTTCAAGATGAAATATCTTGATTGTGGAACAGCTAGGAGGCCATTGTCACTGGATCAAAAAAGTACATGTAATCCAGTAAAATATAGAAAGACTAGAAAGATTATGAAGGGCTTTGAAAGCTGAGCATTTTGCATTTGAATCATTTTGCCTAGAGGCAATAGGGAACCACTGGATTTGAGAGAGAGAGAGAGAGAGAGAGAGAGAGAGAGAGAGAGAGAGAGAGAGAGAGAGAGAGAGAGAGAGAGAACGCACCAGACAGACAGACATGGTCAGACCTGCCTTTTAGGAAAATCACTTTAGTGGCTGTATAGAAGGCAGATTGTAGTAGGGAGAGACTTAAGGCAGGCCAACCCAGCAGCAGGTTATTACAATAGCAGAGGTCTGAGGTAATGAGAGTTTGTACTAGAGTAGGAGCAGTGTCAGGGGAGAGAAAATGATATATTTGAGAGGTGTTGAAAAGGAGAAATTGGCAGGCCTTGGCAACAGATTAAATATGGGGTGGGGGAGGTTGAAGTGACAAATCCAGGATTATTCTTACATGCAGAGCCTGAGACTAGGAAGATATTGTTGCCCTCTACAGGATCCAAGTAAAATAGTTGTATAGTTGTGTTACAGTTAGTACTTTACACATCACCATCCATTCTCCTCCACCTGCACCATTTACCATCAAATGATTCAAGGATAAAACTCAATGAAACCTTTTTCCATGAAATTTTCTCTGATCCTCCCAACCAAAAGGACACAATCTTTTCTTCTCACATTATGTCCCATTCATGTTCAGTTTTGTTTTTTAATTGCTTATATACAAGATTAAGACCACTAAGAGCAAAACTCAGTCATCTCTGTATCACCATAGTACTTGCCCTGTGTTTTGTATGTTGTGGGCCTTATATAAACTTATTGGATTTTCTTTTTCATTTTAAGGAATTATTTAAGGAATAATTTACAATATATCCACCAGTGTATTTGTAATGAATAATTAAAAATGTTTTCATGGAAATGGCAGGACTTCAGTCGGTACTTGAGAATAGGAAGGATTTGGATAGGTAAGGGAAAAGAGGAAAGATTTGATTTGATCTGATTTTTTTTGCTGGGCTCAAAAGCTTTAACAAAGGTATACAAATGAGAATTAGTTGTGCACTATATAGATAAATGTAAATAGAAGTCAGAGTGCCCCTTGAGGTCCACTGACATTTAGCCTGGTTTTCCTATTTATTTAAAATTAACAATATTTGTTAAGCTCTTTGAATTTTGCCTGATCTAGGAAATTTGTGATTCTTCCCCTCAAGTTGCTTATGTTTAAATGATAAAATCAAAGTGGAAAACATATAAAGAATCCTGTACTCATATAATGAAATGAATGGCCATTTTAAAGCAATACAAATCTTAGGGAACACATCTGAGAAAAGGGTCATTCCATATTCAAAATTGTAAGAGGCCAATCAATTTTTACCAACTCCCTATTTATCTTTTTCAAGGATTAAATTTATGTTCGTAGATATAATAGTTACATAACTTTATGGGGTCAAGTAACCATAAGGTATAAATAACACAGCTAAAGCTAATTTTCAGATTTGGTGAAATTTAGATATTTAATAAACAAAGACAAATGTCAAACTTTCAAATCATAATTTTAAGGCTTATCTGTGAAGTTAGATACCAACTCTATCTAGCCATATCATCTGATAATTTGTGGTATAGTGGAAAGATCATTGGACTTGGAATGAAAAGACCTGGGATTCAGTGAAGAAAAAAAAATCCTGTCTAAGTCTTATCATTTTTCTGGGCTTTTCTTTCCTTATCTACCAATTGAAGGGATTGCACTTGATGGACTATTAAGGTTCATTCCAGCACTAAATATGTGATTCTGTGATTCCATTATTTATGAGTTTGAGTAAAGTGAATGTTACACACAAAAGTACCTAAAGGCAGCCAACAAGCTTACTCATTCTTCAGCTTCATTAAATGGTGCATAGTGTTCACAGTGAAAGAGGTGATAGTTGCACTGAACTCTGCCCTGTCCCCATCCGATCAAATTTTAGTAAGGGCACTGAGAAACTGGAGCATGGCCAGAACACAGCAAGAGGAAAAATGAACATGACATAGAAGAATCAGTCAAAGGAAATGGAGATGTTTAGCAGAGGAAATAAAAATGTGTGGGGGTGGGATGGAGTGACATTTTCAATTTTTGAATGGTCATCATGTGGAAGGGCTAGACTTTTTTATTGTCTTCAGAGGAATAGAACTAGAAACAATGGCTGGAAGTTTCCTCAGGATATTATAATTCACATGGAATAATGCTAGTTAAACAAAGCTATAAATGGAATGCAATAGTTCAAGAGAAAATCAAGTGGGTGATGAACTAAGTTTTTACTGTTTGCTTGGCAACATGAAATGGGGAACTAAAGAAATATTGAATTAATTTGGCTTAGTATAAAAGGAAAAACATCCACAGAGGGGGAAAATGAAGATTCAGTACTTAGATTATCTAGATTGAATATCTTCATTAATCAAATTACCCTGTTAATTGTATAACTCTCCAGTTTATCTTTTCCCTCTACTTCCCTAACTAATGCCCCACTAAGGTATATGGAGTCTACTTGGTCTTTCTTTTTAAGGCACAGTTTGGAGAAGCCGCACAACTGTGCACCAAGTCACGTGTGATCATTACAGGTCCCTTGCCACATTTTTGGGGGGTGGGAGGAATACAGGAGTAGAGTCTGGTCTCTCTGTGTCTCTCTGTGTCTGTCTCTGTGTCTCTGAGTCTGCTGTGTCTCTGTGTCTGTCTGTGTGTCTCTCTCTTTGTGTGTCTCTCTGTCTCTCTCTGTCTCTCTCTGTCTCTCTCTCTCTCTCTCTCTCTCTCTCTCTCTCTGTCTCTCTCTCTCCCCCTTTCCCTTATCTACTGCTGTTTCGGTCTGTTAAACAGTTCCTGTATTCCAATTCTGAGGAGGCTGCAATTCAGTTTAGAGTGAAATGACTCCTATAAATGTAAGTTTGGTAAAGTGCCTGGAGTCATTGGAATGAAAGGACGAGGTGGTCATTAACAATAGACTCTTTCATTTGTTCGAAAAAAAAAAAAAAAGCAGTAATGTCAAGGACTGAGGTTTCAAGCTCCAAGAGAATATGTCAAGCTAAATTGTAAATGGAGTACTAAAGGCTTCTGGGCTATCAATCCAGTGCCTTTCAGAAATGGACTACCAGTTAATGCTGGGTGATTTTGTATCATTCATACTAGTTATTTGATGAGGTTAAAAAATAATTCTTTAAATGACATATCAGGCAAAATGTTATTACCCTTTACTTGTATAATCGTTTTCTATAATACCCTTTAAAATCATTAATTATATGACAATAGAAATCCCTTGTTATCTTTCCATTTTAGGAATCGATTATATATTGCAAAATGTTCTTCAGTAGAAATTAAAGACATCTAATCTCATAAAATATTAACATACTTTATGATGAATGCACCTCAACATAAGACTAAAACACATTTTATAAATCAGCTAATATTTGGGAGCAAGGGAGTTGGGACATGGCAATTTCAGAAGCCCTATTTTAATATGTAACATTTTATAGTGCTTTAAATTTTATAAAGCACTTTACATACATTGACAAATTTAAGGCTCTCTAATAACCCTGGGAGATGTCCTACATGTCTTTCTATCCTTACTTTACAAATAAGGAGATTGAGACTCAGAGAGGTTAATAACCTGTCCACGTCCATATAGTTAGTACATACTAGATATTAGATTCTAATGCAGGGGTCTTTGATTCCAGCTATAGCAGATTATCTACTGTTCTGTGATGATTCAGGACAGCTCTGGATGTAGCAATTTACTTTCTTGTGTTAAAAATCTCATCTTTAGTGATTATCTCCACAAAAATAATCTAAAAGGATTCATCCTTTGCACTTAATGATCTGTTCCCTAGATTGTCCTATGCCACTCAATAACATATGAGAGCCTAGATCTTGTTAGCTATTGACCTGAAGTACATCATTAATGTTTCCAGTGTTGTCCCATATTGACTTCTTCCCATTATTCTAATCCTTAGTTTGCATTTGGTATTCAAATAGAAATTAGAAATTGGAATGGAAAAAAGAAAGTGAGGAAATGGATATTTAAACTTCTATTTGCTACACTGATATAAATTGTTCTCTTAAGAAGATATATCTGCTTTCATTTCTCTCACTTATTACAAGGTCTTTCATCTTCTCCCTCTCCTCTTCTTCTTTTCCCTATATACACAGGCTACCTCTACTGACACAAGGAGGAATTGAATGCTATTTCTTTTTGCTACCAGCAGCTAAAAACAATACAGTGCTGAGTTCTTCTCTCTGGTGGATAGAGAAATCTTAGGTTTCTATCAACCAGTAGTTGGTTCAACTCTGGATAACAAATCTGGATAGCAATTTTCTCAGCAATACAAACCTATCTGTCGCATCTGACTCTTCAAAGAAAACCCGAGTATGGGGAAACTTTAGCGTCATTTCTTAAGGCTGATTCTGCTCTAGTCCTTTATTTGCACTGTATTTCTCTTTTATCCCTATTCAAAATAAAAAGTTCTATCTAACTATATGTTGTATCTACTTCTTAAGTATTCTCTTTTTCTTTTATTCGTCTTTTTTTTAAATTTAACTCAGACAGTAGGCTCACAACCCTTTTCCCCTTCTACCTATCCCTGGGACTAAGGACAGTATATAGGCAAGTCAGCAATCAATCCAGTCTCCTTCAACAGTTTCCAGCAGAGTTCACGGTACATAGTGGGACTTTAATAAATGCTTGGATATTTAAACTTCTATTTGCTACACTGATATAAATTGCTTGAATGAATAGAGGAGAGATTGGAACTCGTTGGTGGAGTTTTTAATTCTTTGACCCTTGGGGTTAACTAGGTAGTATTTATTGGAAAGCTAGGGCATTTCCCTTTTAGAATGCTGCCTCTCTCTAGCAGAATCTTTCTCCCGCACAGAAGCAACTTTAAGAAATCTCTTTAACTCCCTTTTCTTGACAAAATCTAGGAAAAGCTCCAAAGGAAATTTCCTCTTGGTAAATTTGAGCCACTGCTGAAAACAGATGGGAACGTGAATACTAGCGGTCTCTCATTAACCTAGATGCCTTCGGGATGTGTGAAGGAGTGTATAAAGGTAGCCTAAGAGATTTGTAGCAGGTGCCAGGGTGTGGCTGCGGTTGTCTCCCTTTTCTCTTCCACCAGAAGGAGCCACTTCTGTGAAGAGGGAAGAGTGTGTGTGTGTGTGGGGGGGGGGGGGAGGAGACAGAGAATGAAGAGGGGGAGAGGGATAAAGGGAGGGTAGAGAGGGGAGGGAGAGAGAGCCTGGAGATTGGGGAGAGAGCCCGTGAGGCTCTCAGCTCATACGCACGCCGCCTCTGTTTGTATACAGTGCGCTCTCCAGCCGGCACCGCTCTCTCCTCTTGTCCTCCCTCTTCATTGTTCTCCAAGTCAGAAGCCCCGCAGCAGTGCCAGAGAAAACAGCCTAAGGAAAGCTGAGCGCCGGTTGCAAGCTTCCTCACAGCCCCAGGTTTACCCAGGGAAAGCCACTGGGAGCCGCGCTCCCACACACATCCCCGCCTCCCTGGACTTGTCTCCTCTCTCCTTCCCAGCTATGACTGAGTTGCAGCACTTTGGCTGAGCCGCGCTGGGTTATTCCGGGATCCTATCCACCACCCTTTGCCAAAGATCCATCAAAAGAAGAGGAGGGAAGCGTTCTCTCTTTCTCCACTTCCTCTCTCTTTTAAAGATTTCTTTCTTTCTTTCCTTAAGAAAAGGGTTGAGGGAAGAAGACATATTTTAGTGTGAGGGATCGCCTGACACCCAGAGCCCTATTTCTGAGAACCCCGCCAAGAGAGTCTCTCGCCCTCTCTGCTTCTTCGACCCCTTTCCCACCCCGGGTCGCTCCAGTGGAGAAATGATCATGAACCTTTCAGTGGCCGCCTGGTTCTTATTCGGTCTGAGCCTCTGCCTCCCTCAATTCACCAAAGGTGAGATGATGGGGTGGGGTGCGGGGGGGATCGCTAGGGAAAGAGGATGAAGAAGGGGGCCAAAGCTCTTCCTTCTGAGGTGCTGGGAAAAAAGGCAATGCCAGTGTACAAGTGGGTGTGAGGCGGTCCCGTGAGGCTAGGGAAGGCGGGGGCAGGGGTGGGGGCGGCTGCCAGGTCGGAGTTGGGGGGGGGGGAAGGGGAAAGCCCGATTTCCTGTGATGCCAAGGTTGCTGCTGCCTGAGGTTGTGTGTGTGTGTGTGTGTGTGGTGTGTGTGTGTGTGTGTGTGTGTGTGTGTGTGTGCGTGAGCGCGCGCGCGTGTGAGCGCCCTTAGCTGGGGGTGGGGAGAATGTCGAGGATGGGGGAACTGCGCTCCCGGGCAGACCATTTAAAGTGATCCCAAAGTCTGGAGTGAAGTGTGCAGAGCCGGCGGAATAGTGATGCAGATGGCTGTAAATTGAGGAAAGGAGGGGGCGATGGGAAGAAAAAGGAACTCACTGGAGCAGGGGTATTCTGCAGTTCACTTTACCAAGAGTCTCTGGAGATGTTCTCCAAAGTGAAGGGGAGGGCAATCGATGCAAATATGCTCATTGGGCGTAATTAGTCCAGCTTGAGCGGAGTTGGGGGATGGGGGTGGGGCGATGTGAATGTGTATGAGTTTAAACGTCATCCAACTGAGTGGATGCAAGGGTTTCAAATCCGCAGAGCTGTCCACCAGTCGTGTGTGTGTGTGTGTGTGTGTATGTGTGTGTGTAAGTAAGTGTAATGGGCACTAGATCCTTAAATATCAACTCAATTCTGAACAGTTTGCAAACACATTTTGAGACACTTGGAGGTTTGTATATAAGTACTAAAATGAATAGGTCTTATCAGTGTCTTCCTTAGTCTCTCTTAACTAGGACATGCTCTTTCCGAAATATAGTACAAAAATAAAGCTTTTTTGCTGAATGATCCCTCGTCCGAAGAAACCCCAAAATACGTCCTGATAGTTTCATCCAGATTGCATCGCTATAGACAAACTGACACATTTATATCCATAGCTATCTACGCATGTTTAATTATATATTTTAAAAATTATACTGCAAGTCACCTCCTTAGTCTTATTTAACATTTGTAAAAGTTGCAAGAGCTTGCTTTGTTGTGTTCTTTCGATTTGAGATAAGAAAGCATGAAGCTTATTATTATTAGTATTTTTATTATTATTAGTAGTAGTAGTAGTAGTATTTTAAATAGAGGGCTTTGAAGCCTGGGAGATTAGCGCCCGTTGTTGCCTGTCTTTCTGGGAGTACTTTACAGTACAAGTATCGAGGTGTAAAATAAAAGTGTGATTGACTTTCCAGGCTGGTTGGTGTTTAAGTTTCTGCTGCAAGAAGATGGGGAGTGGGAGAGGAGGTATCTTGTGGCTGGACTGCGAATATTGAACTGTATAGAGAGAAGGGGGGTGGGGGTGGGAGGTCTCTGCTCTTTGGGCCCTTGAGAATGCGAAACAGCATCTCCTGTGTGATGTAGTGGGTAATAAATCTCCAGGGGACGCGGTTCAAGTATAGAGTTCATTGCAACAAGATGCTGTGCTTGAATTTTTTAAGTGTTTTGTTGATAATTACTCTAATATGTGAATCAACATAAGATTAATGACATATTTAAATTTCCTTTATTTTAAGGAAAAGTGGAGCATTGTTATTTTGCCTAGTGATTCATCTATTCTTTACACACACACACACACACACACACACACACACACACACACCCCAACTTGTTTTTGCTGACCACCTTATTGTGGGATTTTCTGATGAGCAGGGTTGCCTATCTACTGACGACTGCCCCCTTCCTGCCTTAAATTAGGCATGCTTTTTTTAAAAAAAGTGTGTGTGTGTGTGTGTGTGTGTGTGTGTGTGTGTGTGCGCGGCACTACATTTAACAGTGTCCCAGTTATCAGGAAGGGTCAGCAGCACCATTTAAGGTTACTGGTCATATCGTTGTTGTGGTTTGCCTGGTGAATACCCAGTGTGTGTGTGTGTGTGTGGGGGGGTAGGGATGGAGAGAGGGAGGGGGGAGAGAGAGAGAGAAAATTTCCTCCCCCCCCCCATATAAATTGCCCTCTGCACTTTGATCCCTTGGAAGAAGGAAAAGAGGAATGAATAATCCATCTCTTTCCTGCTCCCTTGCCCTCTTCTCCACACCCCTTCTTCCCCAATGCACACCCGTAAAAACAAAAAGCACAGAGACTCAGACACCCTCACACACCCACACCCTGCCACCACCATCTGTCCCTCTAGCTTGTACTGGGGTGGAGGATAGCGCCCAGGAAGAAGAGAAAGGAAAAGCTATTTGCTAGATCTGCAGCCTCCGCCTCCACTCTGCTGAGTCCTGTTGTAAGAGGAGAGTGCAGCGGTCACTAGGTTGGTGCCGAGTTTTCCCCTCCTACAACAAAACAGGCAAAGGGTCCCAGGGGCCGCTGGTACTCCAGACTGGCCGAAGCTCTGGTTTGTGGTGAAAACCCTTAGCCAGGATCTCGGGAGGGTTTCCCTTTCTAAATCCTCCTAAAGGAAGGTCTGGCAGCTGTATATATAAAGAATATGGAAAGTGCTTTCCTCCTCCTATAGCAGCCTATGTTAAGAAGGAAAGGGAGAATGAAGAACAAAATGATCCCATTTTTTCAATAGGTCCTTTTAAACTTGCATCACCTGCACACTATTCACCCACATCCCTAAAGGGTTCGGCACAGACCATTTAAACTTCGAATAAACTCCGTGGTAACCAATGGCAATGAGATCTTATGGGGTAGCTCAGAAAGATGCCATTACTTTCGTGCTTCCTTTTTTTTTTTTTAAAGGGTGATGCTTTCCTCTTTGCGGTCATCTAATTTAAGTTCATCAAAGCCTTTACTCTGTGAGGTTCAGTAACTCTTTTTATTAGTAGTTTTTTTTTATTTTAAAATTAAACCAATGGATCAGTCAGATTGAATATTTTATTAGCTCTTAAATTATTCATTGTTATGAGTTGCTCTAAAAAATCCAATAACATTCATACAGTTGCAGCAAGCACGTGATGCCTTATGCAATCTGTCCCTGTGCCTGCAGTTTGTGCTTGGAGTCTTTAAGTAAAAGGCACTGTATCTGAAGTCTAGACATGTCATAAATACTATGCATCATTGGAATTTATCATTTGACTTTTCAAAATTAAAGACTTTTTTTCAGCTACTTTCAGCTACTTCTGAATGAGTATGCACAGTAAATTCAAATCTAAGTACCACATTTCTCCCAATGCATTGTCTTCCTGGATTTATCATAGCAAAATCCTTCTCAGCTATGTATTTTCAGTGTCTTCCTTTAGCTTCTTACATGTTAATGGTTAGATCATCAAATTTTTAAGCCCATTAAACTTATACCTTTAAAAGTCAGTGCCAATTCCAATTCCCTTGAGTAAAGCACTCTTTTCCATTCACCTTCAAGCAATAAAATTGAAGGCAATCATTACTTTTAAAGTGAGAGCAGGCTATCATGTTAATTTGATATTATTGCATCAACTTTGTCACATCCTAGTTAGCACAGCTGTAATGCACCACACATTTCTGACTGTACTCTGAAACTTCATTTTTTATTTATTTCTACCATTTTTCTTTAATTCAAATGCATTCCAATTTAAAAGTGTAGTTAGAAAAATCATCAAACTTTATTCAAAAAGAATAATGTGTTATTATTAAAGTGGTCAATCATTCCATCTTTTGCTTCAAGGTTAAAACAATTCCCTAGGGGAAGCTAAATTATTGTGCTGATAAATTGTGGTTGAATTAAAAGAGATGGCTAGACTTCCATATATCCTAATGTCACAGTTCATATTTAAATCTTTCGCTAGCCGGAAACTTCAGGATGTTCTTTCATTTTTTTTCTCCTGCTCAGTACCAATTTGAAAAATCTGGAAGATCTAATGGTGGCCAAATACCTGTTTTATCAACCTGTGTGTCTTTAAAAATTTCTCTTGGTTATTGGTCTGCTATTTTCAACTTTTCAGACTTGAATGTTAGTTAAAGTTTAAAAAAAGCAATTCTGATGCTTTTTGTTTATAGAATATACTGAAATTTAATTATTACATGACTGCTTTATGGTGTAGACATTACATTGAAAACTAGCCAGAAAACAATACAGGCTTCAGAGTTCAATTTTCACCGGAAGCAAATCAGAAAAAAAATGTTATGAAAAATTTTGTAAGTAAATTTTATTAGTAAGTATAATCACTGAAACTCTTAAAATTCCTATTTTGACAATCAGTTTTACTCTTTATGGAGTTAGCCTAGACATACATACATGCATGCATGCATAGATATAAACATACATATATACATACACACATGTAGATACATCATCTTAAGCAATGCAAAAATGGCTAAAATATTATTTAATATTATCAAATTCCTTTTGAAAGGAGAAGATATTAGACATTGCTACAATTTAACAGAACTCAGAAAGGCTCTCTCCCCCGCCCCCACCTTCTTACCAAGTCTCTGAGAGAATTCAGCCTTGAGACAAACCAAACAGAAATCAGATATACCATCACCAGTAGGTGTCAGGATAATCAATGGAGATAATTTAGAAAGACATGCTGTGGCAAGAAAGAAGCAAAGTGAACAAATCCTTTCAAATGCACAAGGATAACTTTGTGATCTATTCAACCTAAGGCTTGCTGAAGGGAAAAAAATTGATATTGGTTATAAGGAATAGAATTACCTTTTATTATTAGATATTCTGTTTTGTATTATAGCCAAGTCTCACTTGTCATAATATGAGCATAGATTTCCTGAATATCAAAAATGATCTCATAATTGGTGTTCCCATGCTCATCCAAAGAATTGAGTCCTTGGCTTGTCCTATTTAGTGCTTAGTCTCTTTATCAGTTGATAGTATTCTTTTAAGATCAGATTTGTTACTTGGTCAGTTTTTCCTACTGTTCATCATCATTGTTACTTGACCCATGGCCTGTAAACAATACTGCACTATAAAACAACTACTTGGGGAAGTCTTCTATTTTAACATATCCATATTAAATAGCTATTTTACATAAGAAGCATTCAAGTTACCTTCCTATCTTGCAGATATAGAAATAGAAATTTGAATAAACCAGTATAGGGCTTTGTATTAACCTATGTACCAATGGTTTTTCAGATTTTTTTCTCTTTTTGCAAGCTACACAATTGTTGTTACTCTACCAAACTGGAACATAGGAATAAGTAGACTAAGCTAACCATAGCATATTTTCACCATACATATAAAATAATTTGGTAGATATTGCTTTGTAGAGATCAGGTTGTAGAGATTTGTTTCAACCCCCCGACTGAATAGCAAAGTTGATGAAGCTTGGTGCTAGCAAATTTCTATAAAATCTGAAAAAAATGAATTGAATGGTGTAGATATTTTTAATGATGCAAAAGATAAAAAACAAGGCTCATCAGAATTCAACTTTGAAAGACAGAGACTCAAAATCCTTTCATCTTCTAGCTCAGTGTGCCACTAATACTTGACCAGGTGTCTATTTTTACAAAGGTAACTTGTGACCTGAAGTTTTCTTTTTTCTTTTTTTTAAGCAAATAAACATTTTTTTTAAAATTGTTTCTGACATTTTCTGACGTAGGTCTTAAGAATGGTGTAATGGATAGACCATTACACATTTTTGCTACTTTTATAGATTGTATATGCTTGCAGATTTCATACCAAGCATTCTATCCTAAGTGACAACTTTTCTAGGTCAAAGTGCTCTTAAAATAAAGTAGATCATCAGCCCCATGCCAGGATGGCAAGTAAGACAACATTATTTTATAGAAGAGATGTGTAATTTTATCACAATTAAATTAATAGATCTGCAGTGTCATGTACAATCATCTTTTTTCTATTCTATGTTATGGAAACACTTGTTTTATTTCTTAAGTTCAGAATAAAATAAGTAATTTTTAAAATAATTAAAACTAAAATAGTAAAATTATTTCAGTGTGCCAAACATTGTAAATTAATTATCATGCCTGAAAAAGCTGATGTCTTCAAGACCCTCCCCCTATCTGTTATTGCAGATGTTAAGTGAGACTTGAAAATAGAAAAGTATAGTGCATTTGGGGTCTGACTTGTCTGTAGTGCTTTGTTAGAAATACATTTGTCTGATATAAAACAAATTACATGTAATGTCACCCTACTTATTAAGAACTAATTATCCTGTAATCTTAACTATTTTGCGTGCAATCTTAGACATGGAATTACACCCAAAATGTATCTAAGGAGTCCACAGTGTTTTCATGTATTGAAGCACATTTGCTTCACTCAGTTCTTCACTTAGAAAGTATTTATGGTTATGCAATTAAATAGATTAAAATATGCAATGTTAAAATCCATTTTAATGTGTGAGCACAGAAATGAATGTAGGAATAGTTTCAAATATAAGCATCTAATAAATATTCAAGTACACATATACTATTTTTTGAAATAAAGCATTTATTCTTATTTTAATATATTACCTACCCCCAAAAAAGTCTATCTTTCTAGTTTATAGTGGAATAGATGTAGTACATTATAGGAAGTGAAGTGTAGTTAAAGGTAGGAACAGTGATAGGGGAAAAAAAAAAGGAAAGATTTGATATTAAAGTAAGAAAGAGAGATAAGACAAACAAGTACGAATGACAGTAATCTGTAGCCATGAAGTACAGACTCAAAGAGACTTACAAACATTGGTCTCCAGAGGTTTTACTATTTCACTTATTAAGTGTTATTCATGCTGAAACTTCTGAGTCATAAAAAAACAAACAAAAAACCAAAAAAACAACCAACCAACCAACCAACAAATCCACACAGAGATTAATCAATGTTGAGGAGGCAGGGAAATGGGTAATTAATTTCAGGAGGGTTTCCATACCAAAATGTTTAAAATATCACCAGCTATACCAATGCCCACTGGTATTTAAAGGTTTTCAAAGCACTTACTTATTTAATTCTTAAATGCTGTGTCACCACTTGTGAGAGAGGTGCTATTATTATCCCCATTTTACAGGTCAAGAAATTAAACTCTGGATAGGATTGGTGTCTTGCCCAGAGTGTTATCTCTAGTAAATGTCTAAGGCAGAATTTTTTTTCTTTTTCTTACTTGAAATCTGAGTATTTCTGCTTCCTCACCTAACTGCAATTACTTTTTTTTCCAGCTTCAATGGTCTTAAAATTTTGCCTTCTGTGGAACATCTGTAGTAATAGAAGAAATGGCATGATATCTAAAAATTGATACACTAATGATTTTAATGGACTTAATTCTAATAAGTATCCAATCCTTGAGATGTTCACATGTATCAGATATACAGGGTGGGCCAAAAGTTATGAAAGGGTTTCAATATTTGATAATTCCTTCTTTTGTTTTTAATTTAAAATACCATAGCATCATACACCATATATATTGGGAATACATTTACATTAAGTGTGCAAAATCAAATCTCATAAGTGGCAAAAAATTTTAAAAACCAATTTTTGAAAAGATATAAAAACATCATGACTTTTGGCCCACCCTATATTATATTTTAAAATAAGATAGCATCACAAGAGAGTGGAAATATTCTTATTTGTCAAGTTCTATTTTAATATCCTGAAGACACATATGTGTATTATTTTCTTCTATTATACACTATTTATGAGGGCAATGATCATCACTGGCATTGCAAATACTTAATGTGTTTGAATTTGAGGGGTGGGATTTGAACCTAGTTATGAAGTGAAGATTTTCATTCTAATACACTGTCAAATCCCAAGTTCTATTTCACTTGGATCTATGAACTTGGTTAGTTTGGGGTTTTCTAATTTTCTTAGACATTTTCAGACTCACTGATCTGCCTTAAGAATAATTGAGTTTCTGAAATTAAAAGTTCAATAGTTTAATTTCAGTGAGAAATCTCCCCCCTCTTCTTGCTTTCATAGCACTTTGCTTGCACTTCTCTTATAATACATCCAATTCTGCTGGGTATTTTATTGAATTATGAATGTATTCTACATTTGATTAATTGTAAACTCCTGGAAGGCAGCATGAGCATTTTGCTCATCTCTTTCTAGTGTGTGGAGCCAAATATATTGCTTCACCCATCAAAGGTTAGGAATAGGTGCTTGTAGTTTGGGATTACTCAGTTGCATTATCCATATTCCCATATCTCCAAGTACTCCAAATTTTCTGTACTTGTTATTTTTTTCTTTGGTCATATTAGGTTAGAGTAGTATTTATTTAAAGTTATCAGTGTAGCATAGTGTATGGAGACTGGGATTGGATTCATGAGCCAGATTCATTCATGACTTTTGCTCTGTTTTATACTAATTGTTATAAGTATTGAAAAGTCACTGAACTGCTGGTTTCCCCAGTCAGCTCTTTCTGAAAGCAACTGTGCATTCAAGGAAGGAGGAAAAAGAGATAGAATGGGGTTGGGGGTGGAAGGGAAGGGAGAAAAGGAGATATTTGTGAAAAGGTTTACTATAAACTAAGCACTGTGCACAAAATCAAGAATCCTTACCCATGAGGAGCTTACATTCTCAGAAGATAACACAAGGTAATATGGTGATGGAAGAGTGTGTTATTTGGGAAATCATAGGGCTGGTGGGTGTAGCCATAAGGTCATCAACTGATATACCCTTGACAGAAGAAAATATTAATATTTATTTTATTATTCTTCAGAGAACAAGACACATAAAACAGGGAAGGAGGAGTAGGTGGGAGGTTGTGTGGAAAAGAGTGAACTGTCATTTGGGCTATAAGGATGATCTGGAGTTTGGGGTCAGATAGGTTTGATTGGTGTTGTGTTCTTATGATAGCCGACTAGCTAATCAGGACAGCATATGGTTCCAGAGCTAAGTGGATTGTTACCCAAGACAAGAAATCAACATCCAGATCAATAATGTTGAGAGAATTGATGATGGAAAGCATGAAAGGAAAACAAGTGTGGAGTAGAGTCAAAATGCCCTTGGTGAAATGACAAGAACACCCAAAATCAATGACAAAAGCAGCATTGCACAATGCTTTTCTATCATCTGGCTAACCTCTTTGTCTGAATTTATAATAGACGTATGTCCTCTTATAGTCTTTTCTTCCAATATTCACTTCAATGAGGGCATGTTTTTCTTCCGTTCTCTGACTTAACTCTATCTTCAAACCACAATTTCCTACAAAACTGATTCATTCTTAGTCTATTTTCCATTACTTTCTCAACATAGAGTTGCTTCCCTCCAAGTAAAAGTGGGCTTCTTTAAATTGCCTTTATTAAGACCATATGTCTTTTTCCCATATTACAAAACAGATTCAAGGAAATATTCAGCTCTCAACAATTTTCCTAATGGGAGATTGCAATAGCATGGATAAAAGTAATTCAAAGGCACTACCCAAACTCTATTTCAGCCAATAGCTTGAACTCCATTTCTTACTACACCTTTTTGAAAGTGGTTCACAAAACAAAGAAAAAAAGAACAACAATTGCTTCTGAAATTAATCTCCTCTTATTCCTTTCTTTATATATTGCTAAGGTTTAAGCAATGAGGAAAGGGAAGGCAGAGGAATGAGAAAAGGAAATCAGAATTGGTAATCAAAAATTCAGATGAATAATATGTCTTTTATGTTTAACTATTTGGAATGGATATATGATACTACACATTCCACATATTAACATGGACCATTTATGCAGGAAAGAATAAAAATAAAATATTTTTCATATATTTTCTTATTCATTGAATTCCTGAATCCCCATAATAAAGAATAATTTTTAACTGGCTATTAAAATGTGACTCTTCCCCCAACTCCCACTGATACAGTGTGCCAAGTAGTATTTTTCACTACATACAGAGTTCCTTAGATTGGAAATTCCTTCATAGTTTTAGCTGCAGTATTACTTTAACATAAAATGTAGGTCACAGAGTAGTTTCATAAACTTTGAAAAGCTCTTTCTCACTTATTGTATAAGTTTCTTGCAATCTGTGGCATAATATGAACATACTTTGAGTATAGTTTTTACTGAATCAAAGAGAGGAAAAAAACACCATCAAAATGGAACACAAAGACAAATATACTTCAGCCTGTAAATTCCAAATAAATGCAATATATTAAATGATTTCTACATTTAATATAGATTACTGATAACTAATTTTAAAATAAAATCCCCTACAAATAATACCTTCCTTTATTAAAGCCAAAGTTTGGAATGCCCTTATTAACTTTAATACTGATGCAAAAATGATAAATGTTCAAGTTTCAGTCTAGCTCTTCTCCATTTTTTCCTTACTATCCATTCATAAGTCCAGAGATCAGGGCAGTTAAATTGATTAAAGTAGTAAATCTAGAAAAGTCATTGTGTATGTAGCCTTAAGTTATACTAGCTTTGCATGTTAATGACTAAAATCTCAAAGAGGGGAATAATACTTGACTCTTGATAAATGTGTAGGGATATTGTGAGAAATTATGGTACATTTCTGCATAAGCATTTGTAAAATTTAAAGAAAAATATGATGTTTACAATAACTAAGTATACACTCTACATTGAAATATCTCAATTTAAATAAAAATTGTTCTGGAAATTTAAAAAGTTTGCTAATCAGAATAGCAAGGGCAAAAATAAGTGGGAGCTTCTTTGGTGGTTCTTTACATAATTTATTTTATTTGGGAATTTTGTACTTCATGTTGTTAAGGTGGTCATTTTTCCTATTTGGTTTTAGTTTTTTTTTCCTTTAGCTCACCCATGTTATATTTCATTTGAATTTGACATGAGTTCATATTACAAGTGCTTAAGTAGCATTTTACATTTTCAAGTAGTTTGTAAATATCTGCCTTTTCTCAACAGCATATCTAGTTTGTAGGAAAGTTGTTAAGGTAATATTTGATTCATTCTACAATTAGTTGCTACTTTTTAATGATTCTGTATAAATGTATAACATCTAGCAAAGAAATATACAGGGAATAAACAGATTTATTTTGAACTGACTTCCTTAAAATATGAATGTTTTAGAATTAGCCTTCCTTAAATATCAGATTATAGAATCATAAGAATTATAAAACATTTTGAAATAAATATTCAAATATCATACTTATTGACTTCTTGATCAAGCCACCTTCCTAATTCAGGCCCCTATCACCTCTCATCTAGATTGTTACAATTGTCTTTTAATTCTATGTCTCAAATGTCTTCTCTCTTCATCGATCATGTGTGTTTATTTCCTAGATATATATTTGCTTGGTGTAGGAGAATGGTGAGATTTCTTGTATTGTTGTGCTCTCCTACTGTTTTCCCACTTAGGACTCAGCTGCATTGTAATGGAACATAGTATTATAATGGCTAATATGCTGTATCTGGAGTCAGGATAACCTGGGTTCAAAGGCTGTCTCAAATATAGTAATAGTATTAATAGGAGGAACAGCAGCAATACTAGAAGTGGTAGTATTTATATCACACTTTAAGATTTGCAAAGTTCGTTACATATGTGATCTTCAGCAAGTCACTTAACCTCATTAAGCCTCAGTTTCCACTTTTCTTCATCTATGAATTGAAGTGGGGGTGATCTATCTCAAATGAATGAGAGGCTCAAATGAAATAATGTATTTATAGAACAATATAGCTGTCAGCTAGCATTTTATTATCATTTGGAGGATATTACCATTTTCATGCATGTGGCACTTGGAAGCCTGTTTATAAGGACACTTTTGAAAGATTGCTGCTGAATGGGAGACTATGTGCAGCTCTGCTGTAAGGATCTCTATTCTGCTCGACACTGTATCTATCTCAGTATTTTCTCTGTGTTGTGTGACTTCAGTAGGCACAGGGAATAATGATGACACATGTATGTGAGCACCTATGTATGTGAGGAAATTGGAGCATCCTAGATGGAGAGTCTTTTTGATAGGCAATGAAATTTTACATATAGAGAAAATTGGGCCATATTTTCCCAGTTTGAAAAAGCTTAAGTTGAATAGAAGAAGGGGGAAAATTCTACACTTCCAGAAGAAAATCCAACTTTGCGCAATGTTAATGAATCCTTTCTCTTCAAATATGCATTTTTTTTTTTTGGTGAGGCAATTGGGGTTAAATGACTTGCCCAGGGTCACACGGCTAGTAAGTGTTAAGTGTCTGAGGCCGGATTTGAACTCAGGTACTCCTGACTCCAGGGCCGGTGCTCTATCCACTGCGCCACCTAGCTGCCCCCAAATATGCAGTTTTCAAATAATTGTAAACTAGATGTTCTTTAGTCCCTTAGATGTCCAAGTTATACACTCTTTTCCTTTTAATCTTTTCTTGAAGTCTTTTCTGAAATCTATTGGGTTAGTTTCTTTGGAATCCTTCTAACTTGCTAATGTAGTTGTACTACAAAACCGCTGAAGACTCAGCAGCTGATTTCAGGGATGCTCTATCCAGAATTGTCACCCAGATTAGAGTAAATTTTTGGTGGTGGATTTTGCAGTCACATTCATAATTTTCTGACTACCATTTCTGCTGGATATATTTGACTATTGGTTTTCTTCTCTCCAGTAACTGAATATCAGTTCTATGTTTGTTTTTCTTCTATAACTATTTTGGTTTGTATTTTTCCCATCACTTGCATTCTTTTACTCAATTCCATCTGTATTTACAATCATTACTGTTACTATTATTACGTGGGATTTGCTCTGCCTACACTTCTTAGAACAACCTAACATCATTGCCTGCAGATTACATTAATATACTATTTACATCTATTTTTTGGATTCTTAGTATATCTGTTAGGTAAGAGAACACTATGTCCAATTTCCTTCATTAAATCCCTAGAGAACTTTGCCCAACTTTGCTTTTTTGTCTTTTTGTTCTTTTACATTATCTTCTGGTCTCTTGGCAAAACTAGGACAAAAACTCCTATAAAGTAATGTAACAATAAAGAAATGAGGAAATGCCAATTTAGGTCTCCAATTATGTAAACCTTTTTCCTGGGTGAAAAATAAGTAACTTTAGGAAGTGCATTAATTGTCTAAGAACACTGGTCTACTTTTTTCAAGAGATCCAGGGAAATGGAAATCAGCGAACCATTAAAGACAAGTGAGTATTATACTTGCAATGTACAATGGAACTCAGTAAATAAATACCCAGGTGGACTAACTACCAAATTAATCTTACAAAATTAGGTAGTTTACCTAGAGAGCATAAGGAGAATGTGACTTATTTTTATCTCATTGCATCAAAGAACAATAAAGTAGTAATTACTGTGTTAAAGATAACCAAGTAGCTTTAGAACAGCACATTACTTATGTATGGAAAGAGAGTGGTATTCCCTAAAAGGGGGGCCCAGGGCGCACATGGGAAAGGTTTTGAAACCAACGAGCTATTCGCAGCTGCAAGTTGTCAGGTGAAATGGCTGCAGGTGCCTCTTTGATCTTCTAATTGCCCCAGCACCTCATCTAGCACACCCCCTAGTCTCTACCATAGGTAATTTTCCTCAAACTATAAGGGTTTTTCTCCCTCCCTTCATGCCCACACACCTGGATGAACACATAAGTATTTGGCAGAGGAAAAGAGGAGCACCTGGGAGTTTTGTCTGCCCCTGGAGTTAAAAGCCCTGTTTAGAGTTCCATGTGCAGTGACATTCTATAAGGCACGCCAAGATGCTGCTGATTTTCCTTTGGGCCACTATTTCTCTTTCTTAAATATCTAACTGGCTTTAAAACAGTCTGTATGGACGTGTTCTCAGTAAATTGGGTGATTTCCACCCCTAGCCTGAGAAAGCCCTGAAATCAGAAGCTGTCTTTCCAAAGAGAAGTTTATGTTGGAGAGGGTCATTTAAAGTCAGTCCCCGAGAATTGTCCTATTTTCTTCCTTTTATACTCCCTTGTACTGAGAAAGAAATACCTTATCATTACCTGCAGCTCTATTTTTTCAAGAGTTGTGTTTTGAATTTGGCATCAGAATTATAGGAATTTCTGTGGAGTATCTATTAAGATTCTAAGATTTTCATTTTCTTTCTTTTAAATTAAAAAATGTAAATAGTATTTCATTTTTTCCAATTATATGTAAATATAATTTTCAACAATAATTTTCATAAGATTTTGAGTTTCAAATTTTTTTCTTCCTCCCTCTCTTCCATCCACATTTCCCAAATGGCAAGCAATTTGATATAGGTTATACATTTTCAATCATGTAAACATCTTTCCACATTAGTCATTATGTGACAGAGGAAACAGAATAAAAGGGAAAAGTCATAAGAAAAAAAACAACAAAAAAGTGAAAATAGTATACTTCAATCTGCATTCAGATTCCATGCTTCTTTCTCTGGATGTTGATAGCATTTTCCATCAAGAAGGCTTTTGGAATTCTTTTGGATCATTGCTAAGAGCTAAGTCTATCATAGTTGATCATTGCACAATGTTGCTGTTACTGTGTATGATGTTCTCCTGGTTCTGCTCACTTCACTTTGCACCAGTTTATATAAGTAGTTCCAGGTTTTTCTGAAATCTGAATGCTCATCATTTCTTATACCATAATAGTATTCCATTACATTCATATACCACTACCTGTTAAGCCTTTCCCTAATTGATAGGCATTCCATCAATTACCAAGTTTTGCCACCACAAAAAGAGGTGCTATAAATAGTTTTGTACATGTAGGTCCTTTCCTGTTTTCTATGATCTCTTAGAAATACAGACCTAGTAGTGGTATTATTGGGTCAAGGGTTATGCACAGTTTTATAGCCCTTTAGGTGAAGTTTCAAATTGTTCTCCAGAATGATTGTATCAGTTCACAATTCCACCAATAATACATTAGTGTCCTAATTTTCTCACATCTCATTTGCCTTTTCTGTCATATTAGCCAACCTGATAGGTGTGAGGTGGTACCTCAGAATTGTTTTAATTTGCATTTCTCTAATCAGTAGTCATTGAGAGCATTTTTTCTCATGACTATAGATAATTTTAATTTCTTTCTCTCAAAACTGCCAGTTCATGTCCTTTGACCATTTATCAACAGGGAAATGACTTGACATCATATAAATCTGACCTAGTTTTCTATATATTTGAGAAATGAGGCACTTATGATAAATGTTGTAAAAAATATTTCTGATCTTTCTGCTTTCCTTCCAATCTAGGTTGCAATGGTATTATTTGTGGAAAAACAGTTTAATTTAATGGAATCAAAATTATCCATTTTGTATTTTATAATGTTTTCTATATCTTTCTTATTCATAAATTCTTCCCTTCTCCATAGATTTGGCAGATAAACTATTCCTTCATCTCCTAATCTGTCTATGGTATCATACTTTATATCTAAATCATGTATGCATGGCTCCTAATTACTACTTTAATTTCATCTTCAATGATGGTGAATTAACCCTTTTCACTTTTTATACTGGTAATTTGGTTTTCTTCTTTCTTTTTAATCAAATTAACCAAAAGTTTATTTATTTTCTTGTCTTTTTTCCCCATAAAACTGTCTGGTTTGGGTTTTTTTTAAAGAAAAATAAAATTTAAAAAGTATACTTCAATCTCTATTCAGACAGCATTGGTTCTTTTTCTGTGGATGGATAGCGTTTTTCATCATAAATCCTTCAGAGTTGTCTTTCGTCATTGCATTGCTGAGAATAGCCAAGTCATTCACATCTGATCATCTTACAATATTGCTCTTTCTTTGTACACAGTACATTTCACTTTGCATCAGCTCATATATGTCCAGGTTTTTCTGAGAGTATCTTGCTCATTATTTCTCATAGCATAATAGTAGCATTCCATCATAATTGAATACCATAACTTGTTTAGCCATTCCTTCCAATAAGCTTTTCTTGGTCATTAATGCTCCCAAACACTTAAACTCATTCTGGTCCTGGTTTATCTGACTTAAATCATAATTCTATAATCAAAGAAGCCAAGAGAGAAACTTCTCTCCTTATTGCTGTTGAAATTTTGTGTCTAAGGCTGGATTTGAACTCAGGTCCTCCTGAATCCAGGACCAGTGCTTTATCCACTGCATGACCTAGCTGCCCATAAAACTGTCTGTTTTACTTATTAATTCAATTGTTTTCTTATTTTCAATTTTCTCAATCTTTTATTTTCAGAATTTCTAATTTGGTATTTAATTGGGGATTTTTAATTTGTTTTTTCCTATCTATTTTAGTTGCATGCCCAACATCAATCTCCTCTTTCTCTATTTTATTTGTGTAAGCATTTAGAGATATATAAATTCCCCAAGTACTGATTTGGCTGCATCCCATGAGTTTTGGAATGAAGTCTCATTATTGTCATTCCCTTTGATGAAATTGATTGTTTCTATGATTTGTGGTTTAAACCATTTATTCCTTATTATGTGATTATTTAGTTTCTAATTAATTTTATTCTATCTTTCCGTGGGCCTTTATTACAAATAATTTTTGTTGCATCATGATTTGAAAAGGATGAATTTACTATTTTTGCCTTTCTGCATTTGAATGTGAGGTTTTATGCCCTAATAACATGGCCAATTTTTGTGTAAGTACCATGTATCACTGAGAATAAAGTATATTCCTCTTTGTCCTGATTCAGTTTTCTCCAGAGGTCTATCATATCTAACTTTTCTAAAATTCCATTCACCTCCTTAACTTCTTTCTTGTTTTCTGGTTATATTTATCTAGTTCTGCAGGGGAGGTTGATGTCCCCTACTAGTGTAGTTTTGCTCTCTATTTTTTCCTGTAACTCAACATCTCCTAGAAGAATATGGATGCTATACCACTTGGTGAATATATATTGACTATTTGTATGACTTAATTGCCTGCGTTACCTTTTATTAAGATATAATTTCCTTTCTTATCTCTTTTAATTAAATATATTTTTGCTTTTGCTTTGTCTGAGATAAGGGTTACTACTTCTGCTGTAGTTGGTTTTTTTTTTTTTTGCTTCCACTGAAGCATAATATATGCACTTCCAGCCATTTGCCTTTACTCTGTGAATGTTTCTCTGCTTAAATGTGTTTCTTGTAAACAACATATTGTAGGATTCTGGTTTTTAATCCACTATGCTATTCACCTTAATTTTATGGGAGACTTCATCCCATTCACACTCACAATTATGATTAACTGTGTATTTTCCTACATTCTATTTTCACCCCTCCTTTTATACTTTTCTCTCTCCTTTCATCCTGTCCTTCTTTACCAGTGTTATGTCTCTGACTACCACCTCCCTCAATCTGCCTTCCCTTGCATAATCCCTTCCCTTCTCTTTCTTCTTTCCCCTCCTACTTCAGTGTAAGATAAGATACATTTCTTTATGAGTTTGTGTGTTATCCCCTCTTTAAGCCAAATTTTATAAGAATAAATTTCAAACAAAGCTCACTCCCTCCCTTCTTTCCTTCTACTGTAATAGGTCTTTTGTACCACTTCAAGTGATATAAAATTATCCCATTCTACTTCCCCCTCTCCTCTTCTGGTCCGATCCTTTTTTCACTCCTTAATTTTTTTTAAATTATTACATCAAAGTCAATTTATACTAATACACTCTAAGTATCCTCCTTCTAACTGTTGTAATACAGACAATTTACAGATAGTTCTTAAGAGTTAATAGATAATGGCTTTCATGTCCCTGAAGATCTTAAAAGGGTTTGTGTGGCTACTAGGTGGTGCAGTAGATAAAGCACCAGCTCTGGATTTGGGAGGACCTGAGTTCAAATGCAGCCTCAGACATTTGACACTTACTAGCTGTGTGACCCTGGGAAAGTCTCTTAATCCTTATTGCCCAGACCTACACCCCCCAAAAAAATGAAGTCCACTTAAAAGTGGGTGAGGAAGGTGGAATAAGTGAAACAAACAAAAAAAAGAGTTAATGGAGATAGGTCTTAAGAATTACAAGTACCATATTCCCATGTAGAGATATATACAGTTTAACCTCATTGAATACCATGTTTTAATTTTAGTTTTTTCTTTCCTATTTATCTTTTTATACTTCTCTTGAGACTTTTATTTCAAGAACAAATTGTCTGTTCAGCTCTGGTCTTTTTATCAGGAAAGTTTTAAAGTCCCCTATTTTATAGAATGCCAATTTCCTGCTCCCCTCCCCCCCCAAATACACAAATACACTCAAAATTTTGCTGGGTAGTTGATTCTTGGTTGTAATACAAGCTTTTTTTTTTTTCCTCCCTGCATATCATATTCCAAACCATCCTGTTCTTCAATTTAGAAGCTGCTAAGTCCTGTGTAATTCTCACTGTCTCTACTTGATACTTGAATTGTTTCTTTCCGGATGCTTGCAGTATTTTCTTCTTGGCCTAATAGTTCTGGAATTTGTCTACAATGTTCCTTAGAGTTTATATTTTGGGATCCCTTTCAAGAAGTGATTGGTGAATTATTCAATGACTATTTTACTCTCTGGTTCTAGGATATAAGGACAGTTTCCTTGATAGTTGCTTGAAAGATGTCCAGGTGTGCTTGCTGTCTCACTGTCTTGCCATCTCACTTGCCCTCTCTTACTCTCTCTTTCTCTCACTCTGGTTCTCTTTCTCTTGCCTTTCAGATATTCCAATAATTGTTAAATTATCTCTCCTGGATCTATTTTTCAGGTCAGTTTTTTATGAAGTCTTTTTCATTTTCTTTATTTTTTTTTTCATTCTCTTGATCTTGTTTGACTGATTCTTAGTGTCTCATAGAGTCATTGGCTTTCACCTTCCCAATTCTAATTTTTAAGGAATTATTTTCTTCAGTTATCTTTTGTGCCTTCTTTCCATTTGACCAATTCTACTTTAAAAATAATTGTTTTTTTAGTGGATTTTTTCCACTTCACCAATTCTATTTTTTAAGAAGTTGTTTTCTTCAGTCAATTTTTGTGCTTCCTTTCCCAAGCTGTTGACTTTTTTCATAATTTTTCCCATTTTTTTTCTTATACTTCTCTTACTTGATTTTAAAAATCCATTTTGAACTCTTCCAAAATGACTTTAGTTTTGAGACCAATTCATATTCCCCTTTGAGAATTTGCATGTAGGTATTTTTACATTTTTGTCCTCTTCAGAGTTTATATTTTGATATTCCCTGTCATCATTTTAGATGTCAATGGTCATGGCACTTTTTTGGTGTTGTGGTCATTTTTTAAAGTTGAGCTCTGTTTCTTGGGTACAGGGGACACTATCCCGAGCTTCTTGTACTGGGGGCCAAGGGCCTGATCACTGGCTTTCTACACAGGGCCTCTGGACTGGTGGCTTGACCACTGTGCTAATTACACCTGTTATGCCCTGAGTTCAGAAAGTGGTGACTGGTCTGCTGCACTAGGGCTGGAAGCCTTATAGCTGGCCTGGAATAATGTTGGTGGCTTGTACAATTTTCACCTGGAATATAAAGGTCTTTTTTACTTCTTCAATAGTAAAATTTGTTATTCACTGTATAGTGTCATGTTTTATCACAATGTTTCTTCCTAAGTTTAACTGAGGATTTCTCTGTATTAGAGTTGGGGGGGGCAGCTAGGTGGTGCTGTGCATAAAGCACCAGCACTGGATTCAGGAGGACCTGAGTTTAAATCTGGCTTCAGACACTTGACACTTACTAGCTGTGTGACCCTGGGCAAGTCACTTAACCCTCATTGCCAAGACATCCACTTCCCACCTCACTACAAAAATTAGAGTTTAGGAAATTACAGTGATCAGTAATTTATCCTTTTCTAAAGTTCTAGACAATATTTTGGACATTTTCTCAAAATATGCTTTTCGGAAATCTGTTTAAAAATATTTCTGAGTGAGATATTATCTTTAGATTCTCCTTGATGATTCTACCTTCATAGTATTTTTTCCTTTCCTTACATAGTACTTAAATATTACAATTTACAACAGAATTTCAAAATTTATTCCTAGTGATTTTTATTTTACCTATCTTTTGAATTCCAAATGTGCCATTCTCTTTTTAAAAATTTACTTTATTTATGTTTTTATATTCCAATCTCAATCCCTTCTTCCTTCCCTCCTCTTCTCCTTCCTGAGGCAGCAAATAATCTGATATGGGTTATACATGTAAGATCATGTAAAACATAACAATATTTGTCACTTTTTACAACAAAATTAAATCATAAAAAATGAAAAATAGTAAGAATGTGAAAACAGCATGCTTCTGTCTGTACCATCAAGAAACTTTTATTTTTATAAAAAATATGCTTTTTCCATTTTTTTCTTCTTTTGATTTCTCTTTTTTGAATTCTATAACTTATCCTTTTTGTTTGTTTTAATTCTTCTCTTGCTGTTCTAAAGCATTCTGGAGATTCTGCTATTGTTCTCTTTTCATTTGTATGCTGCCTTGTACTTATTTTATTTTTGTTTTTATCAGAAGTTTTCAAATTGATTTTTTTAATGCTAAAGAATTCACTTTATTGTAGCCCTTCTTTTTCATTAGTGTCTGATAGTTTTCTTTTTCCTTTTTTTCCTTTTGCATTCTAAGTTATCTGTTTTAAATATTGAATTCTATTTGACATTTTTTTTGGCTATTTTGAGATGATGTAATGAACTGGAGTTTATTTAAGACCTGTCACTCAGATATTTTAGGGAAAGTCCTTCCCCTTTCCATTGTGCTGTTGTTGTCTTTTGGTTAATTTGATGATGTTCTTTTTATATGCCAAGTGTGGGAGAGGCTATTCAAACAGTCTCTCACATTTTTTTGTATACCTCTTTCCTTCTGTTGCAGATAGCACTAGACTGAACCCGATACTTTAGGGCTACTCTCTAAACAAAGGATACTTATTCTGTCCTATCCTGATCACTATGATTACACTAATCCATGAACCTGAGTGGTATAACAATCTATATCACTACCAAAAGAAACTATGAGAGGCAGTCCCTCATCATAATTAAGCCTACAGAGTGCTGAACATAAAAAGGAAAAAATTATCTTGTGTTAATTCATTAATTAAATGTTTATTTCAGAAATTACTTTTCTAAAATATGTTGAAAATTTGGGGGGGTGGGGCAATGAAGGTTAAATGAGATAATATTTTCTAAAAGAAAATCATTCAACATTGATTTCTTTCATACTTGCTTAAGTCATGTATTATGTGAGCCTTAGACTCAATGCACTATGCACTTTCTTCAAATGTTCCAGATACATATATCTAATATATACCACTATAGACACAGGTTCTCCAACATAAATAGACCGATGTGTCCACTTTCTTGACTAATCATGCTGCTATTTCAGCCTGAGGAAAGAACACAGGATATAGAGTTAGGAGATACAAACTCTGACACTTAAGAGCTTTGTGACCGTGGGTAGGATACTTATTTTAAAATTACTTCCTTCACCTGTAAATTATGCATAATATTTTCATTAAATACTATAGTATAGTTGTAAGTAAAATTCACAAACCAATGGACATATATATATATACATTTATGTATGTATATATATATATATATATATATATGTGTGTGTTAGTTGCTATTGACACTTATTAAGATTAAAAGATTATTTACTTGAAAGTGTATCAGATAATTGGAAAAGCATTGTTGGTAACAAAACACTGAAAGCAAAGGATGCCTAGAAATTGGGCAGAAAATTTCAGCAGTCTTTTCATGATTGTTTAAAGGATGACTCCATAAAGGAAGCTTATCAATTTGGAAATAAGGAGAGTTATATCCATATTCATGATGCTTTTCTTAAGTGTTTCCTAGTGTTTATATAGATTATATAATGTAATCCTTTCTTAGATACACCTGATTTTTAACACCCAAAGCTCGTTCTTATACCAAAAGCATTAAGATTATATAAGACTTGTCTGCTAAGAAGAATGCTTAATTTTCATGTCATACTGGAGGCACAGAATGACCCAAAGAAGAGTAAATTTTTATCTAGATTAGGTGCTGGATGTAATGATATAAGTTTGTATATGATCAGATAAAATATATCATTATACAATGCTTCCTCTGGAATTATATCTCTACTGTCTCCATCCAATAAAGTCTTAAAATCTTACTCCTATACAGCATGTTGATATGAAGGTGACAGAGGGTTTTAATATTACATGCTAATGGAGTAAAAGTAATGGCTGATTCCACAAATTGGAAATGCTTTGTAAATGAAGTGGTGATAAATTTTATACATGTCATTTAAGGAGCCAGCTAACTCAATTTGGAAATCATCACAAAGATAACCCTATTAGACATAATTCCTCTTAAAGACCATACAACATTAAGTTATAGATTTAAAATGTTAAAAGGGGGAGGGATTACTAATATAAAGAAAATCACAGATCCTGGAAGATTTTTGAAGTATTGAAGGAAAAACTAACCTTTTTTAAAGTTGATTTGCATCTTTTTGCTAGAATAGGAAGAAGATGAAAAATTTCCAAGAGAATTTTGGGTCCTTCCTCCACAATTTCACTTATGTAAATCATGCCTCTACAACCCATACTTAATTTTTGAGGAAGATGTTTTTGAGTTTGGTTTTGTAATTGTTAACCTTTCCCTATGAGATTATTATTAACTTTTCTTGTATATATCTTGTGCATACAAAATTGTTTGCATATTGTATCCTCCATTATGATTGGGGTCAAGGGCTATTTTTGCCTTTCATTGAATCCCAATTCCTTAGCCAAATGCCTGTGATATAGTAAATACTTAATAAATGCTTTTGTTGCCTTGATTTTTTTCTTTTTACTGGCATAAAAAGGGACAAAGAGATTCATACCCAGTAAGTAGATAGATGATGGATATGGTGCCTAGGCAGGCATTTCACACTTTACAGGCCATACCTCTGAACTTACTGAGACATTCATATAGTGAGTGTCTTACTTAGGATTTTTGTAGAAGCAGCTGCCCGTGTTCTCAGAATACCTGGAGTATAATTGACAAAGACAGTTAACTTATGTAATTGTAGAGAAATATTAGCACACAGGAGTATGGAGCCAACTTTCTCTCTCCAAACCCTTGCTGACAGAAGGAACTGTACAATTCTTCTTTCTTCTGGCAAATTTAAAACAAGGTATTACTTGAATCCAGAGTAGCAACAAGAACTTCTCCTTAGAAACAATGTTATAAATGATAGTTAGATTTAGTAGAAATAGTACTGTTGAAAATGCCTGAAGTATACCTGTTTCTATTTTTAAAACCAAACCATTTACTTATAAAGGTATCATATAATACATCCTTTCAGCAAGTTGAAAATGACTTGTGTTTGTATTTCAATCTTCTCAGCCAAAAATTATGCTTGTAGAAACTCTGCTTTCAAAATGGCTAAAATAATACCTGTGGTGGTATATGAAAGTAATATTTAGCAAAAAGGAAACAGCGATTTCCTATTTTAATGTTGAAATTCATCATAGAAAAGCAATAATAACTAGAACTGATGAGTCTGTGAGCAATTGAGTTCATATGGGGATGGCCTATTAGAGATCGTGTTTCTTGAAAGTCAAATATATGCAAATGGAAGGAGAGTTAAGTATTTAGCTTAAAAAATATATATTCTTTGAGGTATTGAAGTACTTTTTTATTATTTGAAGGTTTCTTTGCATTGTTTTTCCTGAAATTTAAAAAAAATATATACTTCGGAATTTTTGCAAATGTTGAAAAAAAACTACATAATCTATTTGGACTTGGGATTTTCAATTTGTTGATTTCACTTTTAATAGAGCATATTATCACATACATGAATTAACTTTATAAAGAAATGATTGCAATGCTAAAATTAATTATTGTGGGATAATTAATACATAATAATCCAACCTTGGAGTGGGAGCATAAACTGAAAATGTAAACAAGTATATTTCTATAACAATGATCCATTTAAGTTATATTACATTAAAATTCCAAAGCACATATTTTAAAATTAGTGAATATAGATTTGTATAATTATTTTTCATTGAGAATTCATGCATCAACAAAATAAACTTTTTAATATACTAACATCAAGTAAAGTGATTATGTAAGAAACTTTGACCTTCTGTTATAGTTTTGATGAAATATATGTATATATTAAAGTTAGTAAAATCTTAACAAATTTGCCTAATTAGCTTGTTCCCCTTTGTTTCTTAGTTTCATCAATTTATTTGTTTTAATATTAGTATTTAATGTTATTAATATTTAATTATTAATTACTTATAATATTTAATATTAGTAATATTCAAAATTTAAAATTATGACAAGTTATAGAATAGTACCATCAGTCATAAAAATTAATTGTCAGGAAACTATGCTGATGCATTGCAGAATATATGAACTATGTTCTTTGTCACAAGAAATTTGAGCTAGTTGCTTCTAGGAGAAAAGATGATATTTACAGATGGAGGATATAGTGACCAAGCAAGCAATGTAATCACACTGCTATATCACTAATAAGAGGAAATTAAAAGTGAATTGATGAATAATGTTTGCATTCTGGGAGGTAGCTAGGCACTTTCTTGTAGTTAATTTTCTAATTTAAAGTTTATCTTTTTCTCTAGTGAAATAATAGCTTGGATACCTGCAAGGTAAAGCAACAGTTGATATGTCCTAATTTAGTGGACTATCAGAATTTTTTGTTTGTTTGTTTTCCATTTAGAGTATGAAATGGAAACCACATCAGTAAACTTAGATCAAAATACTCAGAGACTAGACTAATTTGGAAACAGACTAAGGTGATGCTTTTATACTTATAAAGGATTGGGTCCAGGGATTGTATGCTTCAAAGGCACCAAGTCCTTCTTGGGGAGCCCAATGACAAGGGGATCCTTATCTTTTCGCCCCAGAATTTTTCTTTTAATTTCTAATTTCTCTAATCTCAAAACCTGAATTAAATGCACTGGAACTTTTTTGTTCCTGATTCTACCTGCCTCCTTCAATTTTAAAATCTGCTAACTCAATTTCATATTACCTGCCCCAACCCCCTTCCTCTTTCCATATTACCACTGTCTTAGTGCCTGATATTCCTCTTAACATAGTCCAGATTACAGGAATACAATTACTAAGATTTAGTTAAAACAGCAAAGAATGGCATACACAAATATATAGTACGATACAGAAACCTGTTTTAAGTTGTTGAAAATGCATATAAAATAATGCTAGTCAGATTGAGCAGCTTCCATATTGGGTATTTAATTGTCAATATAAAATTAATCTCTCAAAGTAACCAGGGAACTTTCTGTATTCTTCCAAGGATGAATTTAGGAAGGTGAAATATCTCTTTGCGTGTATCTCTGTCTTATTCTCCCTATCTCTCTGTCTGTCTCTGTCTCTCTCTCTCTCTGGAATTTATTTAAGATCATATGTAGAAATTACTCACTTGAAGAAAAACCATCATTTTAAATTATCTTTTTTAAAAATAATGATCATATGTATTGGTTCTGTACCTCACTGTTTTATAAATCAAAAATTTAAGTACTAGATTATCCAGAAGGGCTATCAGTATATGAGTGTATTAGATAATATGAAAAGATGCATAAAAGCAATCCTGTATATTAAATAAGTTTATTTTTTGATATTAGGAGTAACTAACTTTATAACAAATGGGTATGATCTGGGTATCGCATAACATCTCTGAGCATTTTGATTATTCTTTTCAAGAAAAAGATTGCACTTTATCAACCTTGGCTAGATTGCTATCTCTCTCTCTGTTGTTTTATAAGACTGATAGAGTTATTCATTCTTTCTCAAAGTGAAGTTATATTACAGGGCTTAAAGTCTTAATATAGTAGGCTCACTTTGTTTGAGAGTCTCCTTTTCACCTTAATTTTTCTTCCTTTTTTTTTTTTTTTTAAATAGCCTGATAGCATTTACTCCCTTCTCATTGCGTCTTTATCAAATTCAGTGAAAAAGGGAGACTTCTATTAATAAAGTGAGATAACTAATATTATCATACATAGCTATGCATCATTTCCTCTTTCATGAACCCCAAATGACAAGTTACAGTAATGTTGAGTTGAAGCTATTAAACTCTCTCAGTTTCCCACTTGAAGTTGGGTTCAGCTAGAATGGATAAGAGGTATGTTAGGAGACAAACCATATGTGTTTAAGGGGTTCCAACTAGAAGGTTCTAGTGTATGTAATCATGTTTTATATTGAGTAGAACATATTGCCTTAAAATGTTAATATCCTTAAGACAATTTCTATAAAAATGTCAGGTTTTTGAATGGGAAAACAATTATGCAATAGCATTTTTTAAAATAAGGTACACATTTGAATGGGTTCTAAGACAAATTTTGAAATCCATCATGGAGACCATTTTTTTAGACTTTTATTTGCCAAATTACATGTAAAAGCAAATTTTGACATCATTTTTTTTAAAACTTTGTGTTCCAACTTCTCTTCCTCCCTCCCTTCCCACCGCCACCCCAAGAACTCAAACAATTCAATTTAACTTATACATGAGGACCCATGGAAAACATTTCTACATTAGCTAGGTTGTGAGAGAAAACAGATAAAAACAAAATTTTCGATTAAGGAATTTTCAAAAAAAAAAAAGAAAGAAATGTGTTTCAGTCTGTTTTCAAATACCATCAGTTCTTTCTCTGTAGATAGACTGCAATTTTCATAAGTTCTTCAGAGTTATATTGGATCATTGCCTTCATGAAAATAATCACATGCTTCCCAGCAGATCATCTTACACTAATGCTGTTATTTTGCATACAGTACATTTCTTTCTGCTCCAGTTTATGTGGTTCTTTCCAGGTTTTTCTGATAACATCCTGTTCATCATAACTTTCATATGGTACCTTGAACTTGACAGAGAATTTTCTTCACAATAGCACAGCGGGGTAGGTACCATACGTTTTGCTGTTTTAGTCAATCATCATAACTATTTCCTTCCATCCCATTCCCTTACAATGATTTTCACTCTATTTTCTATATTATTTTGCCCTAATCCTCCTCAAAATTGTTTTGCTACTGACTTCCCCCTCCCCCACTCTATCCTCCCTTCATTCACACTTTCCTCCTTATGCTCTTCTCCTCCTACTTTCCTGTAGGGTTAAATAGATTACTCTTCCCAATTGGGTGTGTATTATTCCCTCCTTGAGCCTACTCTGATGAGGTTAAAGCCCTTGAGCTAATTCTGTTTTCTAAATTTTTCTTCCTCCCTTCCTCCTCCACTCTCCCTATGAAATCAAGCAATTCAATATTTGTCATACATGTTGTGTTATGCAAAACATCTTTACCTTCCTTGAAAGTGTTTTGCTTTTTACAGCTCTCTCCCCCAAACATCCCTTCCCTCCTTCTCCTCTTCTCCTCATCCCACCATCTTCTCCTCCTCCCACTTTTCCTGAGAGAAAAAATATATTATTATACCAACTTGAATATGTATATTATTCCCTCTTTGAGCCAATTCTGATGATAGTGAGGTTCACACACTCCCCCACTCCATCCGCCTCTTCTCCCCTCCATGAGGTTTTTTTCTGTTTTCTTCATTTGAGCTACTTCTCCCTATTCCTTATTCCACCTCTCCCCTTTCCCCTCCTCCAGTCTATTCCTCCTACCCCTCAACCCTATTTTAAAGATGTCATCATGGGTTAACTAGGTGGCACAGTGGACAAACCACCATCCCTGGGCCCAGGAGGCCCAGAACCCATATCCAGCCCCAGTCACAAGACAATCCATCCTGTTTGCTCCACAAAGAACAAGGATAAACAAAAAATAAATGCTTTAAAAATACCATCCCTTAATATTCAGTTCATACCTGTGTTCTGTGTATTCCTTACTGAAAAAGTTCTTATGAGTTGGAAGTATTATTTTCTCATGTATGTATGTAAACAGTTTAACCTTTTAATGTCCCTTATGATTTCTTTTCCCCGATTACGTTTTTATGATTCTCCAGGGTCTTGTATTTGAAAGTCAAATAATCTATTCATATCAGATCTTTTCATCACAAATGCCTGAAAGTACTCTTTTTCACTGAAGTCCCATTTTGTCCTCTGAAAGATTATATGCAGTTTTGCTGGGTACATGATTCTTGGATGTAGTCCTAGTTCCTTTGCCCTCTGGAATATCATATTCCATGCCCTCCTTTCCTTTCATGTACATGCTGCTAGATCTTCTTTTATCATTATTAGAGTTCCACAGTATTTGAATTCCTTTTTTCTAGCTGCTTGCAATATTTTCTCCTTGACCTGGGAGTTCTGGAATTTGGCTATAATATTCCTGGAAGTTTTCCTTTTGGGATCTCTTTCAGGAGGTGATTGGTGGATTCTTTCAATTTCTATTTTAGCTCCTGCTTCTAGAATATCAGGGCAATTTTCCTTCATAATCTCTTGGAGGATGGTGTCTAAGCTCTTGTTTTGGTCATGGTTTTCAGATAGTCCAATGATTTTCAAATTATCTCTCCTGGATTTATTTTCCAGGTCAGCTTTTTTTCCAAGGAGATATTTCACATTTCCCTCTATTTTTTCATTCAATTTTATTTGCTTTACCATGTCTTGGTTTCTCATAAGGTCACCAGCTTCCATTTGTTCAGTCCTAAATCTTACGCAATTGTTTTCATCAGACAGTTTTTTAATCTCCTTTTCCATTTGGCTTTTCAAACTGTTGACTTTTTTCTCATGACTGGTGCATTGCTCCCATTTCTCTTTTCATTCTTTCCTCCCTCTCTCTACATCTTCCTTCTATCTCTCCTACTTTCTCTTCAAAGTCCCTTTTGAGAGCTTCCATGGCCTGACACCAGTTCATATTTTTCTTGGAAGCTTTGGATGTAGGGGCCCCGTGGTTAATTTCCTCTTCTGAGGGTGCACCTTGATCTTCCTTGTCCCTGAAGAAACTTTCTATAATTCTTAACTTTCTTTGCTTGCTCATCTTTTACTTGACTTTAAACTCTCCACTGGGGTGGGGGGGCTGATTCTCAGCTACTCTATTGTTCCCAGCTTCAGAGGGTCCCAGGTGTTTTGGTTTGAGGGAGGGCAGGTTTTACTCTCACCTGGCCTGTTCTCTGGTCTGAAGATAACCTCAGCCTACTTACTAAGCAACCAACCAGCAAAGCTTTCTGTGGTGTGGTTCTTAGCTTCAACAAGCTTGCACCCCTCCCCCATCTGGGCCTCCTGCCTCTCAGGATTTCTTCCTGGTTCCCTGCTGGAGTGGGACAGCTAAATTCCTCCCTAGGTCCTGCTAATACACCTGCACTTTCCCCCTGGCCAGCCATTCAGCCCTCTCACCAGGACTGCAAGCTCAGTTCTAGGAGACACTGGTGCTGTAGCTGGTTCTGCAGCTCTGGGGTAAATTCCTCTGGTGTGGAATACTCAAGGTCTCTGTGCCATCATGGGGTTAGACTTACTCATAGCCCAGTTAGGCCCCCCTGTAATCTATCTGTAGCTGGAAAATAATCTCAGCCATATTTTTGTGGGTTTTTCTGCTCCAGGGGTTCTTTTATTGCTTTTTTTTGGGTAACTGTATCAGGAGCTCTTTGTGTTTAATGTCTTTTCTCTGCCATCTTGGCTTCACCCTGAGGCCTTTTTTTAAAAGTATATTTATATACTATCTCAGATACTGGCATAATCATGAGGAATTTAGACCCTTTTAAAATCCCTATTATCCTTATCATCCAATGTTCATATACCCCATTTAATTCATAGATAAATCTGGCTTTGGGATCTATATTTAGTTTATGTGTTCAAGGATTATTATTTCCCACCACAACATATGGATAATTGTCATTCTAGAAGGCGTAACCTAATTAAGTAATAGCATTAATTCATTCTTCTTCATCCTTTCACATTTCACAAATATTAGCTAATAAGGCACACATACCTACTTTGCCTTTTAATCCTCCATGAAGAGACTCTTCCTTGGACACTGCATTTGGTTCTAGGTTTTGAACAGCTTTACTGTTGATTTGTTAATTTCTGGTATCTGTGTAAATTTTGACTGAGTTGAACTTAGGGCAACTTGACCAAACAATTGTTCCTTGATTTCAGATAGCTTCTCTAGGGTTTGGATATCCTGACCCAAGGCAAAATAAAAAAAAGAGAGGCAAAATCTCTCTCTCTCTCTTTCTCTCTCTGTCTCTGTCTCTCTCTCTCTCTCTCTCTCTCTCTCTCTCTCTCTCTCTCTCTCTCTCTCATTCTTCCACTACCCTTTTCAGTCTCTCTCTCTCCTTTTACTCTCAGGCACTCAGGGTTTTATTGCTATCCCCACTTCCCCACCTCAACCCACCTACCCACAAACTAAAATGTTATCATCTTATTTGTGTATGTTCCAGGCATTTTCTGATTCCCCCATCACAATTCAGCTATCCTCAGAATTATTTCCATCAGGAGCTTCCTAGTTATGAGGCAGAATATAAGTTAAACAAGAAGAACATTTTATAATATATCAGAAGATGTGTTGTGTATCCATGACAACATGTTCTGTAAACCCATCTAATTTTAATAGAATTAAAATCTAGTTGTCATACATCATATTCAATTAGGTTCATATTTTGTCTGTTAGCAACCCTATTTTTCTTAGAATTATATGGTATTTCCCCCAAATATTTCATAAATAGCAGTTATAATCACAAAGGGGATTGCCTGAGAATGTGTATGTATTATAGTATAAATATATAAATGCTACTAAAACACCAAAAACAATAAAAATAAATACTATAATACAAGTAGCCCTCAGAATTCCTGTCCTAATTAGAACATGATCTTTTTGACAGCAGAGACTTTGTAAAAACTTTTATCCCCAAAGCTTCATAGAGTGCCTTGCATCCAATAGATTTTTTAATAAATACTTGATTTGGTAATAGAGAATTAAAATCAACTGTGTAAATAAGGAAAGACATCATCATTGTGCACTCTACATGCATCTGGTTGGCACAGACCATTTATAAACTCTAAGCCATGATTGTGATGTGTATTAAAGTGTTTTGTTAACAATTCATATTAAAAGTCCTTCACTGACTTATTATTTTGTCTGCTTTTAGGCAACTTGCTTATTCTCTAAAATCATATGGGATCTTTTTCTTTCCAATATTTTGTTTATAAATGAATAGTGCATATATTAAAGAAGTATAGAAATTGTATAAAGAATTAAGATCCTCCAAACCAAGCCAAGCTTTGCCTTAAATTCACTGTAGCCATGTACAGGAAAGAAGAGAATGGCAAAATGTATGGTGGGAAAATATATGAATATATATGAATTGAGGAGAAGCCAAACTCTTGCCAATTCCTCAAAAACCTTATACCCATAAGTCTTATAGTCTTTAAGAAGAGAGCAGGAATTTAATTTCTAAATTGAATATATTCTAAATTGAATATATCTATAATAATGTAGAATAAAGGGTATTTGAGAAGAGCTTTTACTAATTAAAATAAAATATTTTCAAAATAATTTACTTTTATCATGTAAGAAGAAGCTCTAGTCCCTGAACGAAGTGAAAATACATCATGTCAAATGATATATGTAAATAACACTTTGCACATCTTCTCAATGAACTTTAGCATAATAGAAGAGGTGAGTAGAAAGGAAAAATGTGGTATCTAAAATAATTACTTAATTAGACTATAATAATTAAAGCATATCACATTATAGTATATGAACAAACATATATTATTGTTTGGTACATATATAGAAATGTTATAAATAATTTTCTTCCTCTGTAAAATGAATTTTAGATAGCTTTTTATCTCCTTGTTTCTTAGATCCTATAGTAGTTATTGAGTAAGTAATGAAGTTGATAAGGAACAAGCCATAAGGGAATAATCATCATTTGGTAGAAGGTACAGAAAGCATACATTGAATGTAAGCAACTACTAAAAAGAGGTCTGGAAACTGATATAATGTCAGCAGCCCACAGATTACTGACAGAAAAAAAAAGATCAACACAAAAAATTAATATTCTTTTTAAAAATTACTTCATTTATGACTCTACCTACCTACATTGTCTTTCAGTCCTCATTGCTTCATCTTGTTCACCAGAATTTCATGACATACTTTGTCATGTGCCTTGCTCAAACTGAGGTAAAGAATGGTCATACATTTACCTGAACTGTATTTCCAGTTGGGCCGTCAAAAAAAGAAATGAATGATCAGACATGAAGCCCAGACAAACCAATTTGACTAATGATGTCCAATCTCTTCAATTGTTTGGGAGATTTATGTGGTAATTCTGGGAGTCCCAGAAACATGCTTAGGTGTCCTGCCTAAATCACAAATTTCCTGGTATCTTCATGTTCTCCAAATTTTTTTTTCTTTAACAATCTCAGGCTATTATGAATTACTTCCCATTAGTTAATAATACAAATGAAAATGGTTTCCACATTGGAAAGGACTGCTGCCTGCTGGGCCATAGGCATTTTTGTTTGGGCGTCAGATCAAAACTAGCCTAATCAGAAATTTTTAACCCTCCCCCAAATCAGCAAATGTTCATTAAGCACTGTTATCAAAAATTAACTGACAAGCTTATTCTTGACACACAACATCCATGTGAACTTACTTGGGTGAATCTCTAACCTGAATCAGAACCTACCAAGTTTTTCAATTTCTTCTTTTCTTTCTCTGATTTTGTTTGCAATGTTTTCCAGGTGTTTTCAGGGGATCAAATTATTCTTGCCATGTCACTTTTAATCAGTTCTTCCTTGATTGCTTTCCTCATTCTAAATTCACAGTTTTCTAAGATTCCTCTTTTCTTTGCAGTCTAATTCTTGAATTTACCAGCAAATCTTGGCATCACTGAGTTCAAAAATTCACATCAGTCAGACAAGTATTCAAGTACCTGTTCTGTGCCAGTCATTGTGCCATGTGCTAGAGATGGAAAGAAATTGATTGGAAACTCTCTATTCTTAAGATACTCCATTCCCCATTACTAAGATGAATATATCAGACAACATGCAATCAACTATGTATCAAAAAAGATACAGGACAAATCAGCTATAGTCTCAGAAGGAAATTAAGGAGAGTGAGGAAAAGGTTTATTCCAAGGGTAGGCCTTTGAGACATGGAGGAAGCTAGAAAAGCCACAAGGCGGAGGTGAGGAAATGTACAGAACTGGAAGGTGTAGTCTTATATGAGGAAAAGGTAAATGGCCATTGTTTCTATATCACAGCATACGTGGAGAGGAGTAAGGTGTGTGAGGACCAGGAAGCTATTAAGGAACATGCTATGGAGGATTTTAAAAGACAAAAGCATGGGGCAGCTAGGTGGCACAGTGAATAAAGCATAGGCCTTGGATTCACAAGGACCTGAGTTCAAATCCAACCTCAGACACTTGACACTTACTAGCTGTGTGACCCTGGGCACTTAACCCTTATTGCCCCACAAAAAATAAATGATTAAAAAAAAGACAGAAGCATTTTATTATCTGATCCTGGAATTTATTGGTTAGGAAGTTCACATGGTCAATATGGGGTTTAGGAAGATCAATTTGACAACTGAGTGGAGGAGGAACTGGAGTGTGGAGAGAGTTGATGCACTGAGACCAACCAGCATTATTTTATAACAGCACAGGAATGAACTGATGAGGACAACATTAGGGAGACAAAAGGACCAGAGGAAGGAAGGAGGTAGATGTGAGACAGTTTGTGAAGATAGAAGTGATAAGAATTGAGAAATGATTGGATATGGGAAGAGGGAGAAAGTGAGGAGTTGAGGATGACACCTAGGTTGCAAGTCTGCTGACTGCCAATCTTGCATCTATGATTGCCTTTTTAGACATCTCAAACTAGAAGTCCAGTAAATATCTTAAGCTCGATGCAGGCATACCTCTGACAGTGTTGTCTGCAATGAAAAGATTGTTTAGAGAAAAGGGCCTAGAGATATGCTACCTTTTACATATCATGAGTGTAAGGAGATAATAACTGCCTAATCAATTAGTATTTTTATTGTACATTTTAAACTGGATTTTTATAGAAATTTTAAATGCAACATGTCCAAGAACTCATTATGTTTACTCACAAACGTTCCCCTCTTTTTAATTCCCCTGTTACTGCAAAGGTTAAATCCACCAATGTCAATAATTATTAAGTGCCTATTATATCCCAGGCACTATGCTAAGCCTTGAGGTATACAAAAGAGGCAAAAAACAATAATAACAACAACAAAAACAACCCAAAACATTCCCTGCTCTCAAGGAGAAAACGATCTATTGGGAGAGACAGTATTCGAACAAATATATACAGTGACCATAAACAGGATAAATAGGAAATAATTAAAAGAGGAAATGCACTGTAACTAAGAGAGTTTAGGGAAGCCTTCCTGTAGAAGGGGGCGGGGATTTAGTTGGGACTTAGCACAAAGCCAGGGAGGTCAGTAGAGATGAGGAGGGAGAGTATTCTTGGAGAAAAGCCAGAGAAAATGCCTGGAGTCAAGAGATGGAGTGTCATGTTTGTGGAACAGCCAGGAGGTATTTGTCACTGGATCATAGCACCTATTGGGAAGTAAGAAATAAGAAAACTAATGAGATAGGAGGGAAGAGCTCATGAAGGGCTTTGAATGCAAACTTCTGTTTTCATTTGTTCCTGGAAGCAGTAGGAATCAACTAGATTTTACTGACTAGAGGGGGTGACATAATCAGGCTTGTGATTTTGGAAAATAACTTTATTGATTGAATGAAGGATGGAATTTAGAAACTTGACAGAGGAAAATCCACCATCCAGCTATTGCAGTAATCAAGGCATAAGGTGATGGTGGCAGTGGCAGAAGGATAGAAAAGAGATGATGCAAAAGTGAAATTGACAGGCCTAAGATACTTACAAATTATAATTGAATTTGATTCTATCCAGAGACATAATAATAATCATAATAAGCATAAACAAGCAAATTAGTAGTTATTTTTATATCTAGCAACATGTATATAGCACTTTGAAGTTTGCAAAGCATTTTACAAATATTAGTCATTTTATCTTTAAAGTAACCCTATGAATGAGGTGCTATTTGATTTTCTTCATATTCATCTTTTTCACAGTAACTTAAACAGTGAATTGCACATAGTAGGCACTGAATGAATTATTGGGATTTTTTATGAATGAATGCTCTTTATTTGAGGAAAATCATTAGAAATCTTGACCTGAATATGGTTACTGTAAGTAATGCTGGTGATGACATGCATTACAATAAAAATAAGTACATATATTTTGGAAAATGTCAAGAAACTGTTCCCAAAGGGAAACTAATATTCCATTTCCCCTATATATTCAGCTTCTGTTTTCTCTTTACCATGGGATACCATGGTAAAGAGTCTATAAATTATTTAGAATAGTGTGAAACAAAGATGAGTAAGTTTCCAGTAAAAGGAACAATAAAAATGGAATTTTACATTAAGACCACAGCTCTCTGGATTCACAGGTTTAATATTTTCCTTCAATTAATATAATTAATTGTGACTAGTAGCAGGCACCATAACCACAATGGATTGTAAAACCAAGCATAAAAATGCTATTTGTTTCATGTTCAGTATGCTTCTTCCTCAGGAAGCATATTTATTTTTACTCAGCTACAAAATACTAAAGCAAGTAAAATTGAATTAGAAAAGATTATTTAAGTCAGGATTTCCTTGTGTATGTATTTTATGTTGTCAGGGAAAGAGGGAAGTTAGTTGAAGACAGGGCTCTATTGAGTATTTTAAAGTTGCTGTAATTAGTAATGTGAATTCCTTATTGAGGAAGGAGACCATGTCATTCATGTATCTCTCTTTAAAGTAGGTTTCAAAACCAAAGTTAAGACAAAACATTGTCTATGTTTTGTGAATTTTACAGAAAATCTGAAACCAACACTTTTCCCCAGAAAATCTAGAATGTCTACAATAGGTACTAACTGGTATTGGAATTTTGATTTTTTTTATTGGAGGATAACTTGGAAGTACTTTAATGAATTTTTGATTGATTAATATTAGTTTAAAAGCCATGGTTAATTTGTCATACATATAAGATTACATGTGTGGTAATGATAATATGTGCAACAAAAGAAAGGATTCCCCCCCGAAAAACAAAACAAAGCAAAACTGAACCCTAGAATTAAGACTTATAATTCGTTGTTCTCAGAACAGATAAGCCCATGAAGTCAATTGTATAGTTCTTGAAAACATAACATTCATTAGCCCATTGAAACTAAGAATAGAAGGGATTGACAGAAAAGTACATATAATGAGATATAATCTACAAAAAATTGAATAGCATATTTTAGTGTTTAGGGACCTCTCTTAATTTCATTTCAGTTTCATCAATATTATATATATATATATATATATATATTTCAATCTGTATTTAGACACCATTAATTCTTTATCTGGAGTTGGATCACATTTTTTATAAGTCCTTCAGAGTTGTCTTGAATCATTGTGTTGCTGAGAATAGCCAAGTCATTCACAGCTGATCATCTTACAATTGCTGTTACTTTGTATAAAATAGATCTCACTTTGCATCAGCTCATGTATGGTTTTCCAGGTTTTTCTGAGAGCATCCTGCTCATCAGGTCACAATTACTATTGCTAAGTGAATCATTCTCCATTCTACTCCCTCCCCAAGTCATTTACTCTATTTTCTATCTCCTTTCACCCTTTCCCTCCTCAAAGGTGTTTTGCTTCTGACTGTGCCCTCCCCCAATCTGCCCTCCCTTCTATCATCTCCTCAATCCCTTCCCCTTCTACTTTCCTGCAGGGTAAAATAGATTACTATACCCAATTGAATGTGTATGTTATTCCCTCTTTGAGCCAATTCTGATGAGAGTAAGATTCACTCACTCCTCAGTACCTCTCTCATCTTCCCCTTGACTGTATAAGCTTTTTCTTGCTTCTTTTATTTGAGATATTTTTCCCCACTCCACCACTCCCTTTACCTGTCTACCATTACATTCCTCTCCCACCCATTAATTTTATTTTTTAAAGATATCATCCCTTCATTTTCGATTCCCAACTGTGCCCTCTGTCTAAATATACTCCATCCAGCTGCCCTAATAATGAGGAAGTTCTTATATGTTACAAGTATCATCTTCCCATGTAGGAATGTAAAAAGTTTAACCCTTTAATATCCCTTATGATTTCTTTTGCCTGTTTACCCTTTTATGCTTCCCTTGAGTCCTGTATTTGAAAGTCAAATGTTCTATTCTGCTCAGGTCTTTTTATCAAGAATGCCTGAAAGTTCTCTCTTTTTTTGCCCTGAAGGTTTATCCTCAGTTTTGTTGGGTACTTGATTCTTCGTTGTAATCCCAGCTCCTTCACCATATGGAATATCATATTCTATGGCCTTCATTACTTTAATGTAGAAGCTGCTAAATCCTGTGTTATCCTGACTGTGACTGTGTAATACTTGACTTGTTTCTTTCTGAATGCTTGCAATATTTTCTCCTTGACCTGGGAGCTCTGGAATTTGACTATAACATTCTTTGGAGTTTTCATTTTAGAATCTCTTTCAGGATGTGATCAGTGGATTCTTTCAATTTCTTTTTAACCTTGTTGTTCTAGAATATCAGGACAAGTTTCCCTGTGAATTTCTTGGAAGATGATGTCTAGACTCTTCTTTTTGATCATGTATTTCAAGTAGTCCAATAATTTTCAGATTATTGTTCCTGGATCTATTGTCCAAGTCAGTTATTTTTCCAATGTGATATTTCACATTGCCTTCTATTTTTTCATTCTTTTTGGCTTTGGTTTATTGTTCCTTGATTTCTCATAAAGTCATTAGCTTCCATTTTCTCAATCCCAATTTTTAAGGAATTATTTTCTTCAGAGAGCTTTTGTACTTCCTTTTCCATTTGGCCAATTTGGCTTTTCAAGGCATTTTTTCCTCATTGGCTTTTTGTACCATTTGTTCTAGTCCTTTTTCAAGGTGTATTTTTTTCAGTACTTTTTCGTATCTCCTTTACCAAGCTGTTGATGTTTTTTCCCCCATGATTTTATTGCATCACTCTCATTTCTCTTTCTGTTTTTTCCTCTACTTCTCTTACTTTATATTCAATGTCCTTTTTAAGCCCTTCTATGGCTTGAGACCAATTCACATTTTTCTTGGAAGCTTTGGATATAGGAGCTTTGACTTTATTATCTTCTTCTGAGGGTGTATTTTGATATTCCCTGTCACCATAGAAATTTTCTAGGATCAGCATTTTTTTTCTGTTTGCTCATTTTCCCAGCCTATTTCTTGACTTTTAACTTTTTGATGAAGTAGGGCATTGCTTCCATGTTGGAGGGAGCACTGTCCAAAGCTTCAGTGGGTTTGTGCAGCTCTTTTCAGAGATACTTCTAGGTATTTGTAAGTTTTCAGTTCTTCCAAGGTGGTATGATTTAAGGAGAGGTATGTTTGCTAGTCTCCTGACCTGTGCTCTTTTCTGCAAGCAGCTACAGACCTGCTTTTCTCCCCCTCCACTTTGCCTGCAAGCTTCATTGTGCTTGTTTTCCTCTCCCACCTGGGACCACCACCCAAGACTGTGACCTTGATCTGAGTGTGGGCAAAACAACAGAGTCTTGCCTCAGTGCTGGCAGAGAGATCCCTGTAATCTCCTTGAGGCCAATTACCATCTGTGGGCTGAGTTCCAGAAGTAGTTGCTCCTGATGATGATTCAGAGGCTCCCAAGGCTGGGGCTGCACTAGGGTCAGGTCTGTGCTGGCATGGACTACACTTGACTACACTCCTCTCTCAACCTGGGACAATAGACCTTTCCTACCAAAATTCTAAGTTGTCTTTAGCTGGAAAATTATTTAACTGTCTTTTTGTGGGTTCTGCTTTTCCATGAATTGTCTTCTGGCTTTATTTGAAGGTATTTGGAGAGGTCTTGGGGAGAGCTCAGGCAAGTCACTGCCTTTCCTCTGCCATCTTGGCTCTGCCCCTCCCAGCTTCTTAAATCTTATTCCATACTCCAACTCTTCTTCAAAGACAGTATTGGGGGCAGCTTGGTGGTACAGTGGATAAAGCACTGACCCTGGATTCAGGAATACCTGAGTTCAAATCTGGCTTCAGACACTTAACACTTACTAGCTGTGTGACCCTGTGCAAGTCACTTAACCCTCATTGCCCTGCAAAAAAAAGACTTAGTATCCAAGATATATGGAAAACTAACTAAAATCTCTAAGACACAAATACATTTTCCAATATATAAATGGGGAAAGGATGTGAACAGAAGTCTGAACTATTTTAACAAGTAGATGAAATAATGCTCCAAATCTTTAAGAATAAGAGAAATGCAAAGCAAAACATGCCTGTGGCTTTGTCAATTTGACAGAGATGATTTAAAAAAGGTGTATAATCTTTGTCAGAGTGGATGTCAAAAGATAGGATCACTAATGCATTGATTTATAATGTTGATTGAACTGTCAATTAGTATAACCATTTTGGAAAATAAGTTAATATTATACAAATGGCAATTTGTAATAAGGAAGTCATTGATAAAAAGAATGTTTCTACATATACCAACATATGTATAGAAGTACTATTGGAAGTATGAAATTTCAAACTTCCAGTTATTAGTGGAAGTTACATCTGGCATGGCCCCTGAAGAATAAATGTAACACATATTTTAAAATATATAAAAAACCCTGATTTGTTGGGAAAACTGGAAAATAGTCTGAAAAAAAATAGACATATACCAATATCTTATACCATTTACCAAGATAAGATCAAAATGGATATATGATCTACCTATAAAAATAAATATTACAAGTAAATCTAAAGAATATGGAATATATTATGTGTCAGACTTAGGAATAAATGAATAATTTATGAATAAACAAGAGATTGAGCACACCTTGATGTGTAAAATGGGTAATTTTATTAAATTAAATGTTTAAAAAATTGTACAAATGAAATAAATTTAGTGAACTTGAGAAGGAAAGCAGAAAAAGTAAGATTGCCAGGTGAAGATCCTATATCTCAAATATATAAAGAACTTTGTCAGATCTATAAGAATATGTGTCATTCCCCAACTGATAAATGATCAAAGGATATGAACAGCTTCCCATGAAGGAATCAAAACAATTTATAGTCATATAAAAATGTTCTAAATCCTTATTAATGAGATAAAAACATTATATCATTTTATACCTCTTAAATTGGCTAAAATGATTGAAGGGAAAAGGAACAAATCTTGAAGGGGATGTGGAAAAATTTAGGACACATTCACAGTTGATAGAACTGTGAACTTATCCAGTCATTTTGAAGTACAATCTGGAATTATGCCTAAAGAGTTATTAAACTGCATATTTACTTTGACCCAGTCATTCTACTACTAGGTCTGTTTCCCAAGATGATTAAGGAAAAAATAAAAAGAACCTATATGTCCTAAATATTTCTGAGGGTTTTTTTCATGGTGGCAAAGAACTGCAAATTGCAGTGATGCCCATTAATTGGGAACTGGCTAAGAAAGACTGTGGTATATGACTGTGATAAAATACTACTCTATTATGAGAAATTATGAACTCTTAGGAAAAATATGGATAGATTTGCACACAATAAGTGTGAGAAAAATGTCCCAAACCAAGAGAACATTGTTTATGGTAACAACAATATTGTATTAAGAACAAATTTGAGTAACCAAATAATTTTGACTATTTTAAATGCTCAAAGTAACTATGAAGCACATATGGAGAAAGACACTATCTCCATCCAGAGAAAGAACTGATAAATAGAAGTATGGACAATCTAGCTATACATGCATACATGTTTGTGAGTGATATTTCTGTCTACTGGTAGCCATCTCAGGGCAAGGAGGGGGGAAAAGGAATAAAAAATACAGTTATATAATAACCTTACTATATATTTTAAAAGAATAGCAAGTTGTACATAATAGATATTCCAGTTCCATATACAATCACTTTTTTTCCTATTCTACTATGTTATGTGAATGCTTCTTTTATTTCTTAAGTTCAGAATAAAATATATGAAATTAAAGAAAAAGAAAATTCACTAAAGCAAGATAAGACTTGTGTATCCCAGATTCCCCTTCTTATTCCTCAAATTATTACCACAGGGACAGCTAGGTATTGCAGTGGATAAAGCACCAGCCCTGGAGTCAGGAGTACCTGAGTTTAAATCCGGCCTCAGACACTTGACACTTACTAGCTGTGTGACCCTGGGCAAGTCACTTAACCCCAATTGCCTCACCAAAAGAAAAAGAATATTACTACAGATATTTTCCTATTGCTTTTTCTCAACTTTCTAAGAATATAAAAATATCTGGTTGAGCTGATGACCTTCCCTGAAGCAGCTACATTAGATGATTCATGTGAATTGATCACTGCCCCTTGCAATTGTTTTATTAAACTAAACAGAAATTTCCACTATATTGTATCATTTAAGTCAGTTTGCAAGGTCTATAAATTTAACCTAGAAGTCAGTAGCAGAGGCAAATATAGTAGTCAGGAGATTCAACTTTTGAAGTTTTATGATGTGGAAAAATGTGCTTGTATTTAAATGGAAGGAAAGAAGATGATTTAAAAGTTTTTAGTTTTATCATGTGAAAACTTGACTTATTAATGAAAAAAACCTTTCTTGTCATGATTTTTTGTTAGCCAATTACAATTAAAAATACAAACAAATTTTAAAATTAACTTGACATATAGTCTTTAATGATGCCAGCAAAACAGGGCAGAGTTCATTAATATATTCTACTTTTTAAATTCGAAATCTCAGAAAAAAACATAATTGCAAGTAATTATTATGAGTATTTTCCTTGAGAATGTAGAAAAGAATAGAATTTAGATTCAATTAATTCTGGAGATGTGAGACATCAAAGAGTATCACTGTGATATCAGCTTTCATGGGTTCATCTGTTATCTCTATACAGATACATCTCAAATCATCATATTTTCCCTCACTCTGTCTCTCTTGAATTCTTATGTCATAAGCTTGACACTTATTTTTTTCCAATTGTAAATTGAGTAGATAAAATAAATCTAATGAAATAAATAGTTTATGATCATCTATATTAGAGGGATTTTCTTTCAGACTAACAGACTCAAAGTATTCCAAAGTGAACTCATTTTCTTTCTTGCCATATGGATCCATTGTCCTAATTTTCCTATTTCTGTTGAAGCTACCACTGTTTTCATTCATTCATTCATTCATTCATTCATTCATTCATTCATTCTTGCTTGCTTGCAATTTCATCATCCTTAATTCTTCCCTTCTGTACGAGTCTCCTATCTAAATACTTGCCACATCTTTTTGATTCTACTTCAAGATCTATCAGGATGGCTCCTTTATCTTCATGTACTTTGCCATCACTCTAATTCAGATATTCATCAACTCTCACCTAGACTACCGCAATAATTATGCAATTAGCCTCTTGATTCTCTTCTCTCTCCTTTCCAAACCATCCTTCATACTTAAAGCTCATATTCCTAAAGCACACATCTGACCATATCACCCTTGCTCAAAAAGATACAATAAAGTACAAACTCTTTGGTTTTTAAAGCCCTTTGGAATCAGAGTTCTTTAACTCAAATTCTGACTCTAACAGATTACTTTTTTGACTTTGGACAAGTGATTTCATCACTGTGAGCCATAGTTTTTTCATATGCAAAATGAAAAGGTTGTACTAATTGACCTCAATGGTTCTTTCTCATTTGCCCCACCTTCTACCTTTCAGGTTTATTACATATTATGCTCATTTCCAAATTCTAAATTCTATCCAACTGTACCTCCTTTCTTCTCTGCAAAATATGAACTCCTGGTGATAAGGCACTGTCTTTTGCCTTTCTCTATACCCTCAGAATTTAGAAAATGCCTGGCAGATAGTAAGTGATTGACTGATTGAAAAGACAACACAACTCCCACCTCCATGGTGGGAGGCTATCCCCTATTCCTAGAATATTATCCCTCTTCACCTCTGCCTGGAAGAAACTCTAGTTTTCTTTAGTACTCACCTCAATTGCCAACTCATTTAAGAGATCAATCCTGATCAGCATAATTGCTAGTAATAACTGCTCCCAAATATTACTTTGTATCAATATTTTATAATTTTTCTGTACTTATTAAACCCCATTCCAATAAATATAAACTCCTGGAGAGGAGAGATTATTTAATTTAAATACGTATACACACACACACACACACACACACACACACCACCACCACCACCAATGCCCAGCACACAGTGGATACTTGATAAATGATTACAGATTGATTGATATAATTCAAGGTACATGGTCCAAACTTGTGTTCTGGGCTTGATTTTGATACTAACTGCCAAAATCTCAAGTTGTAAGCTTCATTGAGTAGTATGAAGAGGGGATAAAAATAATCCTTTCAAGCCTAGATATCAAAATCAATAAGGGAAAATATAAAATATGAATGCCCTTTTGTCAACTTTGCCATAGAACAAACCATTAGAATTTGAAGAACACTTGTATTCATAGTATATGAACTTAGGTTATCTTTAAGAATTTTCAGCTTTAATATTATCCCACTCTGGCCATCTGGCAAAAATCCTGAGTCAATATTTTTGTAGAAAAGTATAATGAAGAGTTAAGCACAAATTTGCCTTACATAACTAGAAAAGGATTCTGCTAAAATGAACCCAAGTCTATACCTGAGCCAAGAACTAAGATGTACCCAACTATCAAGAGGGATGGAGAAATCTAACATAAGAAGATTGTTATGCTATTCTAGCTATGTTGTAAAATAATGATAAAACCTAGAAAGAAGCAAGCCCCGAGCATGCTGTCCTATGTAGTGGTAAAGTTGCTTTTAGCAATGTAGTTTATGAAGAAAATTCTCAGGAAAAAATTTTTTTTTAATTCCCAAAGAAATAAGTTCATATCTTAATTTCCTTCATTTGAAAACAAAAAGAATAGTAGCTATATCTAAATATTTCTGGGAGGGGAAGAAATCAGTAATAAGGTTTCAAGTTCTTTCATATTATAGAAAGAAAGATACTCTGATTATAATAGCTACAATTTTATTTTCTTCACTTGGTTAGAAATGAATAATGTTGTGATTAATTAAAAAGGAAATTAAGATTTATTTGTTCATCCCACAGAAAAGTGATCTTTCCCTTTAACTTGTCATTTGATTCAGCAAATATTTATTAAGTGACATCCTAATTTCTTTTATCATTATTAGTATTTCTTTCCTATTAGCACTAAGATGATGCTAGGGGGATATATTAAAGGATTTGGACCTGAAAGAAATCTATTCAAATCCCATTATTTTGCAAATAAGGAAACTTAGGTCCTAAGACTTTGAATGATTTGCCCAAGGATACAAAGGTAGTAAAGAACAAGCTAAGTTTTGGAGTTACTCCCTTTACTCCATATCAGTAATTATTTCTACTATACAGTGTAAATTCATTGTGGGCAGGAATAGTAATTGGTTCATTTTTACATTCCCAGAATAAACACATTACCTTGCACATAGTAAGGCATTTAAAATTCTACTCTTTTTTTAATTTAATTTTTAATTTTTTTTGGTAGGGGGGTGAGGCAATTGGGTTTAAGTGACTTGTCAAGTTCACACAGCTAGTAAGTGTTAAATGCCTGAGGCTGCATTTGAACTCAGGTCCTCCTGACTCCTCCTGCTCTATCCATTGTGCCACCTAGCTGCCTCTAAAATTCTCCTCTTAATAACATTTATCTAGTGAATAGGAATGTTTTATTTAAAATTTCTATGGCATATCCAGTCTTAAGTGAAGGAGGGCTGTGCAAAGCATCCACCTCACCCTGTCCTCCAGAGCCATCTGCGTCCAGTGACAATATATATGTATTTGTGTGTATGTGTGTGTGTGTGTGTATGTGTATATGTATATATACACACACACACACATATATATAATGAGAATTTAGAAAATCTGTGCCCTGTATCTACCCCTTACAATATAATGATGAGCAATTCATTCACCTTCCCTATACTTCAGTTTCCTGATCTTAACAATTGGAACATTAAATGTATTCATTTTTCCCCTTTGAAGTAGTTCGAGGGCAAAGACACTCTATAAAGCACCATGTAAAAGTGAGGCAGATGATACATGACAAGTTCTAAATGAGTAGTACAGTGCTCTCTATGAAGGTTTGGAGAAGAAAGAAATATGATTTGTTGAGCAAGGGAGTCATCATGGAAAAGAAAGGATTTCAGCTGAGATTTGAAGTATGGATATGGGCATGTGAGCATTGTTGTAAAGGTTTTGCAGGAGAATTTATGTGAACAGAATTGAGAAAATGAGAGAAATTTGGTGGCAGTGATTAGTTTGGAAAAAATAAAGTAATGTTAGTTATTAATAAGAAAATAACCCAGAAATGATGGATGGATTCAGGTTCTAGCTAGTCAGATTCCAAAACCATGAGTTTGGGATTTATTTGGCAAGAAAATTGTAGCCAGTAAACGTGGCTGAGCAGGAGAATGACATGATGAAAGTTATATGTCAGGTCAATTAAATTCATTTGGCAGTGGTTTAAGGGGTAGATTATAGGGAAAGAAATATTGGATAGAGTGAACAGAGCAGAAAAGCCATTAGAGTGATATTTTAGAATGAAGCAAAAGATTTGAACTATTATGGGAGCAGTGAAAATGAAAAGGACATTATGAGCTGTCATGGGCATTTTGAAAGAACTGCTAAATTTATCAGGGCTAGGTTCATAGCATGATAAAAACTTGATGAATTAAATTAAATTAATACAAGTAAAAGCTTTCAATGGACTTGAAAATAACATATGCTTGTAGAGTTTTATGAATGATTGATAACCTAATTAAATACAAATAATAGCCACCATTATATTCCAAAGGCCTTGCACATATGTAACAATGCCAATTTAAGAATAATGTGAATCATTTATTTATTTGCATAAAGATCATTATCATTTAAATATATATCTCATTAAGAAAATGCCTTCCATTATTAACTTATGAAATCATATCAGAATTTCTGTTTCATGGGTATTGACAACCCCAATTTATGCAGAGAAAACAAATGCTTTCCTTTATTTTTGACCAAGATCAGAAACCATAAAGAGAGTGCTAGATCTGAACTAAGAAGACATGGATTGAAGTCCCAGCTTGACTACTAACTTGCAGTTATATCACCAACATATAATTTTGTCATTTCAACTTCTACAATATCATTTAAATATGGCCCCTTCCCTCCACTCCACTTGCTGCCAATCTTGGTCTGGCACTTACCTCCTCTTTCCTGGACTATTAGAGTATATTTCTAGTTGATCTCCCTACCTATATTCTTTCCCTACCACAAATCATCCTCCACACAAGTGCCAAAGTGATTTTCTTACAATGGGTCTCTATTACATCTAGAACCAAATATAAACTCCTTTGTCATTTAATGCTCTTCAAAGCCAGGAGCCATCTTACCTTTGTAGCTTTATTACACATCACTCCTCTCTACTCCTCTATCATTTAGCCATACTGTGTTCTCACTGTTCATTACACATCATGTTTTTCTCCTTTCCCTGACTTTTCACTAGCCATTCTCCAAGTCTGGCAAGGTATCCTTCCTCACTTTCAGTTCTTGGAATTTTTGTGTTTTTTTTTTTTTCCAAACTAAGCCAAAGGGCCTTCTTCTATATAAGCCCTTTCCTGGCTTCCCCAACTGCTAATGACTTTACTGCCAAGATGACCTTTTATTTGCTCTGTATGTGTTTTATATGTACCCATGCATGTGCACTGTGTCTCCATTCTTAGCAAACATAAAAGCACCATTGGAGCAAGGCCTGTTTGGAGTTTATCTTTGCATTGTCACCTAGCAAAAAGAGTATAGTGTTCACTTAATGAATATATGTTGGTTGATTAATCTTGGACAACATACGAAATCCCTCTGAGCCTTAGCTTCTTATCTTTAAAATAATGTCTAGATGTTACAGTGGTGGAAAGAGTATTGGGCCTGGAATACCTAAATTCAAATCTGGCCTCAGACACATAATAGTTATATGAATCTGGGCTGATTTTCCTTATTTCCCTAACCTAAAACAAAACAAAACAAACAAACAATTTGGAGGTCATAATAAATTTTACCTTACAGGGTTGTGATGATTACATGGAATAATATTTATAATATACTTCATGCAGTACATATAGTAGGCGCTTAATATATGTTTGTTCACTTTCCCTCATCTTCCTCCATTTTTCCCCCACAAGGAGTTAGGTTAGATGATCCCTTACTTCCCGTCTACATCTAAAATCCTATTCTCATCTAATTAATCACAAAATTGAATTGTTACATGCTTTAGGTAAGGGAATTATTATTCTCATAATTTAATGAAAGAATGAAGGTTTTCTTTCTGCATATATTAAATAAAGTCCTTTTTATCAAATTGTTTCTTTTTCTTTTGATCTTTTTTCAACATTTGAAATGATCAAGAAATGAATGAACACACATTAACCGAGGAAAAAATGGAAGAGACAAAAAATAAGCAGTTTTTCAACTGATTAAAATGCCTTTAAAGCAGATTCTTTTTAAGCCTTTCATACATTCCCTCATCTTCCTTAATTCTTAGTTTTCTCTCCTGGTAGCAGTGGAGATTAGGATTTTATTAGGGTTCATTACCAACTGCAGCAGTCTTTAAAATGCTTTTTATCAGGAGTTTTGGCAGGAAAGGTTGAATATACTGTATGTAAAGCATTATTTTCATACTCAGATATTGTTTAACAATTCAGATTCTACAAAGTGAAGATTAGAAAAATGAGAACAATATTCCAGAACCAAGAAAGATATCCTGTCTGGGTCAACATACTATTAACCCTTGAACTGATTTCCCGGGGAAAATTTGAGATAAAACATTCATACAGGATGACCATTTTGGCATCATGTAAGACTTTGAGTACTGTTTCTGGAGCATTTCTCTGAGGTTTCTCTAATGATATAGTCCATTACAAAGTAAAATTATTTCTCTCCTCATAACTTTGCCCCAAGAAAGTTCAGGCAAGGAGAAATTCCATGGACATTAATTTCTTGACAATTATTCACATGGACTAAACTTGAGATCACGAGACTTGTTCACTGGCATAGGTACTCTCAGGACTCCAAACTCTTTTCTGAGAGCAGGTTTTGATAAGGAAAACAGTGGAGAAAGTAAGAGAAAAGTAGAGAGGAGTAATGTAAAGCAAGCAAAATCAGTCAATTGAGGGCTTTAAAGACGGGGATTACTGGCTTCATGATTATACGAGCAATTCTTTCTATTACTAGTTAATGCAGAGGAGGAATGTTAGCCCCATGTTGTTGTTGTTTGTTGTTTTTTTTTTTTGGGGGGGGGGTATGTAAGATGTTACTTATCTGTTTGTCTTATTTCCAATGTTTCCATGGCCTTTACATTTCCTCATATCTCTCCCTGACATTCTCCCCCATAACAATGCAACTTTTGCTCTTTTACCCAAACTCTACCCAAATTCTTGTGAGGTTAATTGCTAATTTTTTTAAAGGAAGGGAGCAAGAGTCTTATTTTTGTCATGTGAATTGTGAACATCCTATTTCCTTTCATTTTACATTATAAGCTCCATACTTGATAACATTTATGTGTCAGGGCTGTGCTGGAGTCAGCTCATGCCAGCTCTGAGTTGATTATTCCATTTTTAGTATGAACATTTACACCATGGAGATTGACAAACCCTACGAATCAGGATTTCATTTAATGGTTTATTGATTGTCTATACTTAAGAAAGTGAGGCAGAAATTGTTAATGATGTGTATTTATCTTTAAAAAAATGTTCTGAGCACACTATTTTTAAAGAACCAGTTGTCAAATGTTTATCAGAACACCATTGCATATAGTGTCTGGATGGAGAATGGAATCGAAAAGTTGAGTGGAAACAAAGAAAGAAAATGTTCTTTATAAAAGTAAAGGTAATGGCAGAATTTGTTGAGTATTAAAGATTTTGGGGGGGTGGGGAAAAGTTGGGAAAGGTCCTAGTTTTAGAATAGTAAAGACTAGGGTCTTCAATGATATCTATGTTAAGGTTATTTGTTTTGTTTTTGGTTTTTTGTTGTTGTTTTTGAGGAACAATGAGGGTTAAGTGAATTTCCCAAGGTCACACAGCTAGTAAGTGTCAAGTGTCTGAGGCTGTATTTGAACTCAGGTCCTCCTGACTCTAAGGCTGGTGCTCTATCCACTATGTTAAGTTTAAATGGGATCTTTTGGCATTTAATCACATGTTAATGTATTAAATTGATCATATTTAGTTCATCTGTTTAATCATTGCTATTTTTCAATGAAATCTCTTATATAAGCTCAAGATGAGGATTGGGATAAGGGTCCTGATGCCCTGATGCACAAATCACTATAAATATCTGGATTTTGGTTTCCTTATATTTAAAATGAGAGTGTTAGCCTCAGTAATCACTAAGGTCTCCACCAACTCTGAAATCTTCAGTAATACCAGTAATACTACATATCCCCAGATGTTTGACAAAAATAGGATGTCTCTGCCATCTATTCCCCTTGGTCCTTAAGTTGTACAACTCTCCCTTCTGTCTGATGGAAGTTATTGTTCCATGTGGAGGGAAGGTTCCTCACTAATTTAGAACTGAATATAGCCTCTCTTCTCCAGTGGACAGGGGAAAGGGATGAGAAGTCCCAATTACAGTTTCCAGAGCTCTAGCAATGGAAATGCATGCCTGAAATCTCAAGGAAGGGAGTTAAAAATACTTTGCCATTGAAAAAATGATCTATTAATGCTCAAATTCTTTTGCAACATTTATGTAATACCCCAGGCATATGTGGATTAAAGAGAATTTTGTAAACTAACCTAGGAACCTAACTACCATATATGAAAGTTTTTCCTTTGTGAATTGTTTTCCAAGTTCTAAACAACAAACTTAAAATGCACATTTGGAATATACTTATTTTTGTCAGAGACTCCCAGTACTGTTATTATAGCTGGGCCACTATCTAGGGGATGGAGTATGATTTTCAGTGTTAACCATAAGACAGCAGAGTGATATTATAGAGAAACTGCAGCATGTGGAATAAGGAGATCAGAGGATTAGAATTGAAATGTCATCTGTCAGACCATCTAGAGCAGTTCCCCATGCCTTCCCATCTCCCAATTTACAGATTTTTTTTAAAAGGGCACCACATGGAGGTTACATAACTGAATCAAGGTCATACAGATAATTAGTGGCAGCATGAAGTTTAAATCCCAAGTTCTCTAATTTCAAATTCATCTCTCTACTGCTCTAGGTTGAGATTCATATTCCATTTTTTACCATGGGATAAATTAATGTTTCTATCCAAGCTTTAGTTTCTTTGGTTGTAAAATCGGGGTAGTAATAACATTTGTACTAGCTACTTGGGTCATTTGCAATGAAAAAAAAAATACTGTATAAACCTTAAATGTCTGTGCAAATATTACTCCTTGTTAAACAAGAGAGATCAAAAACCAAAAAGATTCTGGCTTAAAGTGTTCAATCTTGGCAAAAAAAAAAAAATTTCCTTAAATATTTTTGTTTTACTTATACTTCATTCTATTTTATTTAGTTTGGAAATAATGTTAGAATTAGAAAGGATAGCAGTATTTTAACCCAGCAATTTTATTTTACAGAGATGATTATGGAAAGATAGCATGATTGGGAACAAGAGTACTCTTGATTTCTCATCTATAACATTAAGGGTTTAGATGAAATGATCTCTGAAGTCTGTTCCAGTCCTAAATCTATGATTCTCTGACTTTTTCAGTGGGTTTAGAATCATTAAGGAAAGAATAGAATGAATCCATGATTTTAGGGAGGCCGACCAGGAACACTGTAAAACAGTGTGGTCTTATCTCCTTTAATAGTGTGTAAGCTACCTGAGGGTAGAGGCTCTTTAATTTTTGTGTTAATATTCTCAATGCCTGAAACATAGTAGACTGAGTGATCGATTGATTATAGAAAGAATATTGGAGTTAGAAGAAATAGTTTCTAGTCCTTATACTCTCATTCATTAATTGTGTGACTTTCGGTATGTAACTTAATATGAATCAGAATGTTCTTACCTGCCAAATAGAGATAAAACACAAATCTGCTAGCTTATTTTAAGGAAAGCGTTACATACATAGGAGCTTTATTTGAGCAATTTTATGCATTAGCGAAATATAATATCTCCATATGTGTTTGAGAGTGGCACTATACAATAAAAACATAATGTTGTTCAAAGTCAGGAATAATAACATTATAATATTTTCCAACTAAAGAATACTTTAACCAAATGATTATTTAGCAAAATATATTTATTTGAAAATAAAAACAGGGAACCTGCTAACTAAAGAAAGAAATGCTAGAATGAAGAGCACAAATAGAAACAAAATTGAGTTTTATTTTAAAATACTAATACAAACACACACATATTTACATGTATGTATATGTGGGTGTGTACATGTATGCATGCATGTATGTATATGTGTTTATATATGCATGTATGTGTTTACATACACACACTTGATTCCATGCACTTGCTAGAAAAATCTATACTATTTCTTACTGGTGTTCTTTGAAGAGTAAAATATTCCATTCCTCCCACATGGCTCTCAAGCAAGGGCATCACTCTTACATGAAATGATTCAGGATAAAAGGAAGCAAATGTCTACCAACACCTACCTCTGTTCTTCTGGGCAGGAAGGAATTATTGCATTTTCAGAAGTCATGGCTCTCAGCCGACTTCGCAAGAACAGAGAGGTTGTACCCAGAATACCTGTAGCTACAAGATTCTCTAGCATATAGATTGCAAAAAGCCCTCTTGAACCCAAATCTATTACAAATAAAATAAAGTGGGTGTTACTTGAGGCAAGAGGGACTAATTTGAAAAATTATTTCTGCCTGTTGTTGAGGAAAAATACAGATCACAAAAATGTAATAGGAAAGGATTTATAAACTGTACCAGGATAGAATTTTGTCTTCAGGATTTAAGAAGGCAAATGACTAGGACATTTCATTAGTAATTGGCAATAGCTTCCATATATATGTATGTGTATGTGTGTATGTATACATGTGTATGTTTGTGTATATGTATATATAGATGTATGTGTATATGAAGTACAATATGTATTTATGTATGTGTATATACACACCTATATATGATGGTTGTCATTTAAATTGTCACAGAATGTCTACAATAATTTCAATTGCTTTCCTATGACACAGCAACTTCTCCTCCAGTGACCAAATGCCACATTTTGCTCCAAAATTCTAAACAAATATTTTGGGGCATAGATGCTTTTTGTAATATTATTATAATTTAAAAGAAATCTCTCTTTCACACACACACATGTACATATATATATATGTATGTATAAATGTATGTATGTATGTATGTATGTATGTATGTATGTATGTATGTATGTATTGTCCGTGTGACCCTGGCCTAGTCACTTAAACTGACAGTGTTCTAGGCAACCTTTCAGTACCATAAGGTGCAGAAAGTGCTGACTTGCATTGGTAAAAAGTAGTTTCCTCATCCTAGAATTCTAATGAAACCTTAGATCCAGTCTTTGTCCCTATTATTCTTCATTTCTTTTGCTCACCAAGAGATTTTTAATGTTGCAGTCATATGAACTTATTAATCACTTTCCCAAGGGATCATGCATTCTTTCAATTATCTTTGGAGGGGAAAAAGAAAAGGAAAGAAGGAATGTTCAGAAATGAACATTATAGATAAAGAGAGCTCCCTGGTGAGGAAACTTCTTTTTTAAAATTTTTAAATAATATTTTATTTTTCCCAATTGCATGTAAAAACAATTTTTAACATTAATTAAAAAAACATTTGTTTTAAATTCTTTCCTCTTCCTTCCCCTTTTCCCTTCTTGAGACATTAAGCAATTTTATATAGATTATATATGTGTAATCAACAAAGCATATTTCCACATTAGTAATGTTATGAAAGAAAACAGATTCTCCTCCCCCCAAAAAAAACACACAAGGAAAAAAAGTAATATACTTCAGTGTGCATTCAGATTCCATCATTCCCCCCTCCCCCTTGGAAGTAGATAGCAAATTTCATTATGAGTCCTTTGGAATTTTCTTGGATCATTGTATTGTTGAGAGAAGTAATGTCATTTGCAGTTGATCATTGTATAATATTGCTGCTACTGCGTATAATATTCTCCTGGTTCTGGGTGAGGAAACTTCTAATGAAGATTGGCAACTCCCAGGGAGGAAAGTTCTTCCAGTAAAAAATAGACAATTCTTCTCTTTTACAGTCTCAAAGAATTGCTGAAGCATTGAAAGGCTAAATGACTTTCCCAGAGACACACAGTCAATATGTGTGAGAGGCAGGACTTGAACTGGATAAACTTGACTTTGAGGAATGATTTTCTATCCACTACAGCAATGATGGTGTATTGGATAGAGCACTACTCCTGGAGGCAGGAAGATCTGACTTAGACCGTCTGGTCTCAGACACTTAGTATCTGTGCAACTCCTGGGAAGAGACACTTAACCCTGTTTGCCTCTGTTTCTTCATCTTAAAATGAGCTGGGGAAGGAAATAGCAAAATACTCCAGTGTCTTTGCCAAGAAGACCCCAAATGGGGTCACAAAGAATAGAACACAACTGAAGCAAGTGAAGGACAATGAAAGTGCAATGACACCATCCCGTTGCCCCACTTACATAAACTTTCCATTTGCACATTCAAGTAATATCTATAGTTATTTTGATATTCAATTTTTTAATTCATTGAAATTTGGATACTTTTCCTTGAAAGATTCAATATTAATTGTATTTTGTATATAATGAATCTAGCTCATTGTTGATTTGGACATGCTTGGATTTGTGATTGATCAGTGTAGGGAACTGGTATAGAAATCAGTTGTACTTATATAGAACATTCAATGGGCATTCTTTAAACACTCACTATATGTCATACCAGGAATAAATTTGCAACTTGTAGTCTTAGAGACTTTGCTAGAGCACTGTAAAGATAACTGACTTACCCCTGTAATGTAACTAGGATGTGGCAGAAGCACAATTTGAAACTGGCTTTACAGATTCCAAGCTGGCCCTCTATACTGCTATTCAATGTGACTCAAATAATTTTTTTCAAAATTCTGTGTTTAGTACAATAAAAATTATCTTTTAAAGATAAACACCACACACATGCAGATGGGCATGTGACTGTTTTTCCTATGGCCTTGAGAGTTTTTTTTTTCCTTCTTGGCCCAATTTGTGTGTGTGTGTGTGTGTGTGTGTGTGTGTGTGTGTGTGTGTGTGTATACTCATGCATGCACTCATGTATGTGCATGGATGAATACCCATGTCTGTGTAAGGAGTTCACAAAAAGGAACTTCTTATGCAATGCAGATTAGTACATTATTTGCAACATATAGTCTTAGAGAATTCCTTAGTTATTGAAAGTTGAAGTGACAAGCCTAAGGCCACATAGCCAGTATGTCAGAAGAATTATTTAAACTTAGTTATTCCTGACACAAAGGCCTGCTCTCAATTCATTATATCATGCTGCTTCTTAGTGGCGTATGTGACTAAATGACTGCTTACAAAGGTTTTTTGATCTGAGGTGGCTGCCACCATCCCCTCCTACATATATAAATCCTTAAATCTAAATAATTCATGCCAGCCTCTTATCTTTTCTGCCTTAGCCTGCCTCCCATCGAATTCATACATATTTTTGTGACTGACATAAATGCAGGTTTCATGTAACAATTCAGCAATGTACTACTGTGCACAACCCACATTAGTTCAAATTTAGCAGTTAAACAATGATCACTTTTAGACAGTAAGATTTGAACAGCTCAGGAAAATTATGTTATCCATCAGTCTTCACCAGAGGATTTCATAATCCCTTATGCGGTATAGCAATACAAAGACCAAGGTTATCTTTGCAGTATCTTTAGACTACTTTCAATTATACATGGTAATGAATTAAAAAGGTAAAATGTAAGCCCTTTAAAAGAGAGATACTACAGTATTGCACATAGTAGGTACTTAATAAATGTTTAAAGATCAATTGGTTAATTGAAGAGTTTCCCCTGTACTTTGAGAATTAAGAAAATTTGTCTACAACTTGGCATCCCCTCAGGTTCTTACACTTTTTGTGCTGTTCAGGGGGTCACTGTAAATCAGAATTTCATAACCTTCTTCTGTCAAGGACTCCTTTGCAATGCTGGTTGAAGGCTGTGGACTTTTACTCAGATTTTTAAAAATTTGCAACTGAAAGAAATACTAAATTACTTTTGAGCCTAGTGAAAATAAAGATGAAATTATTTTCTTATTCAAGTTCACAAGTCCCCTGGAATTTCTCCATGTGACTGAGTAAGAACACCAACTCAAACTAACTCCAGAGTTTATTGATGGCATAGAAACCACTGGTGGGGCATTCATTCCTTCATGCAAAAAAAGGAGAAACACATATGCTTCCACATAAATGCCATGCCAGGACATGACTTTGAATTAATCTGGGAAAGAAACCACATATGTAACTGTAACATGGGTAATCAACCCTATGCAGACATATTCTAGATGGCATGAAGCTGTTGGGGCCTATGCATTCATATACAAATGTAGATAAAGAAAACTAGAGTATATTTTACAAATTCAATAATCAAGTGTAACCAGACCAGAAAAACTTTTGAATATGGCAGGCAACCAGTATTTGTTTAGGGATTGTTGGAATTCATTTTTAATTCAGAGTCTATATACATGTTGACATTCATCAGTAAAGTTATCTGTCTCTATTTAACTCTTCCACCCACCCAACTCACTAAGGAATTTATTTGAACAATACTTTTGTAGCTATTATATGCCATAATACTTTAGATTGACTTTGTTATGCCATTAGCTATATCTCAGTAATGTGAGGGAATACTGAAATTTTATTACTATAATAATATTCCTAATTCTTTGGAATTTCCATCACAGAAAACCAGTCATTACCAACTTGATTTGATTTTATTTTTGTGAATTGCAGTTATTATTGATTTTTTTCTCATATATTAATCCAACAATCTGCTCCCTTATGTTAGCTAGGCGAATTTCAGCAAATTTTCTAGTTTTCTGAAAGCTTCCCTCATTTACAGAATTTGCAACAATTTATCTAAAATTCTAGAGTGGAATAATATAATGGCACTCTGCACATATATGTACAGTTCTGTGTGTGTGTGTGTGTGTGTGTGTTGCCTTGGATGCTCAGCTATATACTATGTATATATTGTAGGAGGTAAAAAGAATAATAAAGATAGAATCACTGCACGTAGGGAAAAAGTTACTGTTTAAGGAGAATGCAGTATACATAGTACACTAAAAAATGAACTTTTTCTTGTCAGTTAAATGTCTTTGAGGATAAAATCAGCAATAATGCAAAATGAAACATTGCAGTGGACATTGAAGATAACATTCCTAAATCCTGGGTTTATCTACCATTTTCCTTTTTTCCTCCTATATAAATATTTTTAGCTTGATGTATGTCCAATTATATGAAAGCAGAACTCTATGATTTATAATCCCTGTTCTCATTACATTTCAGACACATCTGGGTTTATGTGGGTACTTCCAGGTTAGACTGAAGCCTAATTGACACTTGCCAAGTTCTTTTGGGGGCAAAATGGATTCTTATGAAAAAGCAATCTGATTTCATGGGTATATTTGGAACACTGTTCTTTGTGCCCTGAAAAAATGCCTGGATTGTAATTTACATGTAGTCTTACATATTAACCATCTTATACTATTGATTAGAAGGTATCCATTACAGAGAAAGTAGCTATCTTAATATTAATAAGGTTTTTTTTTTAAAGTGTATTTTTAAATTTTAAAATCATCCCAAGTTAGCCATAGAGAATGCAGCACAGAATCAGGGTCTGGAATAATAAATTGTCTAATCCCAGTAAAACCATCTTATGAATAGATGATTTTGCATGATGCCCTATAAGACTGTCTAATGGGTAATATAACTATGAAAATACATGGAAATTCTGCCATAGCAGTAATTCATTCAGTCATATATTTTTTTCTTCCTTCTAAGGTATGAAACAGATCCTTTATTTCCACATGCAAAAGAGAATGCTCAGTAAAAAAAGAATCATAGTGTACATTACAGAATGATTATAACAGCATTCACTGACTTATCACTGCTAGCAAAACTTGTTTTAAGAATTCTTTTCAAGGATTCTTGAGACATGAAACATTCTTTGCTAGGCTGCTAATTAGCCATTTCGCATTTCATCTTTACTGGGCACAATCTGATCAAATCCTAGTCTGGATGTTCTTTCTGGTGATCACTTTCTCTTGAAAGCCTATTCTTAACTGACAGGAACCTACTCCTGCTACTTCTTAGGTATTCTTTTCTACTGTTGGTTGAATTGTTATACATAGACACTTCCCCATATGATCAATCTTTAGCACTCTAGTACATACCACTGCTACCACCTTGCCAATGACATAAGCTACCATTGTTAATATAGGCTTGCAGGCATTTTGGATTCTCACAGAAGTCTGTAATAAAGAAAATATGATACAAAATAAAAAGGCCCCATGCCTGTCATCTGATTGCCTAGTCAGGACAAGTACTAATTTCTTTAGTTCAGAGAATTGTCCCTATGTTTTGAAGCTAAAACAAAAAGGTCACTTAAGTGACCAGTATTTTCCAGTATTTTCTACATGAACCTGAACTTTGCTATATGCTTTGAGGAAAACAGAGTTTCCAATGGAAAAGAAATGGCAGTAAAATAGAGGAATTAAGTATTCTGCTGTTAGATGGCACTTAAACATGCATATTGAATGAATGAATGAGTGAATGGAGTACATACAAGGGCCATTTTATATTTAGAATTAATGGTACGTGAAAACTAATTGGAGGGATGGAGCCAAGATGGCAGAGGAAAGGCTATAACTTTCTGAGGCCCCTATACCATTCATCCACATACCTCAAAAAATGCCATAAGACAATTCCTGGAGCAGCAGAACCCACAAAAGCAGAGAGATCATTTTCCAGTGAAAGACAGCTTAAGAGGGTGTCAGGGAAAGTCTGTCATACTGGGGTGAGAGAGGAGCAAAGGCACATCATACAGATCCAGCCCCAGGCAGGCCTTGCCTCCAGAACCTCAGAATCATCAGTGTCAGTGGCTACTTCTAGAACTTAGCTCACAGACAGGTGAGGGGGTGCCATGGTAAGCTGGGAGATGATATCAGGGGTCTCTGCTGGAGCTGAGTTAGAGGACCTGGGTTCTGAACCAGGAAGCAGACAGGAATGTCAAGGTTGCAATCACAGAGAAACACATTTCTGCTTACAGGTTAAAGAGCAAGCAGGCCCACGGTTACTTACAGGCCAAGTGAGCTGCGATCGTGCCTCTCCTTAAATCCTACCACCTGTGATACCCTGAAACTTAGGACAATGCTTCCTGGAAGCAGTGTCCCATGTTAAGAAGGCATTAGAAGGGGGCAGCTAGGTGGTGCAATGGATAAGGCACTAGCCTTGGATTCAGGAGGACCTGAGTTCAAACCCAGCCTCAGACACTTACTAGCTGTGTGACCCTGGGCAAGTCACTTAAACCCCATTGCCCTGCAAAAAAAAAAAAAAAGTACAAAGAAGGCATTAGAGGCTAAGAAATAGGCTAAGAAAATGAGTAGAAAAAAAAAGGATGAAGACCATTGAAAGTTTCTTTTGTGACAAGGTAGATGAAAATATACACTCAGAAGAAGATAAAAAAGTCAAAGCTGTTACATGTAAAGCTTCCAAGAAAAATATGGATTGGTCTCAGGCCATGAAAGCAATCGAAAAGCACTTTGAAGATAAAGGCCATGAAAGCTGTCGAAAAGGACTTTGAAGATAAATTAAGAGAGGTAGAGGGAAAAGTAAGAGATGTAGAGGAAAAAGTAGAAAGAGAAATGAGAGTGATGCAGTAGGGTCATGAAAAAAAAAAAAGTCAACTGATTGAAAAGCTAAGTTGGCCCAATGGAAAACAAGGTAAAAAAGCTCTCTGAAGAAAATCATTGCTTAAAAATTGGGATTAAGCAAATAGAAACTAATGACTATGAAAAATCAAAACACAATAAAGCAAATCTGAATGCCCTCTATTTTCTCATTCAATGTGAAATATCTCCTTGGCAAAAATAGCTGACTTGGAAAATGGATCCAGAAAAGATAATTTGAAAATTTTTGGACTACCTGAAAACCATGATCAAAAAAAGAGGTTAGACATCATCTTCCAAGGGATTGTCAGGGAAAATTGCACTGATATTCTAGAAGCAGAGGGTAAAATAGAAATTGAAAGAGTCCATCAATCACCTCCTGAAAGGCATCCCAAAAGGAAAATTCCATGAATATTATAACTAAATTCCAGAGCTCCCAGGTCAAGGAGAAAATATTGTAAGGAGCTAGAAAGAAACAATTCAAGTACTGTGTAGCCACAGTCAGAATAACACAAGACTAGCAGCTTCTATGATAAAGGATCAGAGGGCATGGGATATGATATTCTGGAGGGTAGAGGAACTGGGATTACAATGAAGAATCACCTACCCAGCAAAACTGTGATGTTAGAAGGTTAAACTGTTTCCATTCATACAAGGGAAGATGATACTTCTAATTCACAAGAACTTTCTCAGTATTAGGCCAGCTGAAAGGATTATATTTAGACAGAGGGCTTAGGTGTGAATTGAATATAAAGGGATGATTATCTGTGAAGCATTTATTTTTTGTTTATCCTTTTTTTGCGGGGGGCAGGCCGGGTGGCATGGCTTATGTCTGGGGCTGGATTTGGGCTCTGGGCCTCCTGGGTCCAGGGTTCATTCTTTTTCCACTGTTTAACCTAGCTGTCTCATGTTAACATCTCTACAATACAATTAAGGGGTGAGAGGAATGCATTAGGAGAAAGCAAAAGGGAGAGGTGAAATGGGGTAAAGTAGCTCATATAAAAGAAAAAAGAAAAAGCTTATGGAATGGAGGGGAAGATGGGAAACATGGGGGAGAGAGTAAACCTTACTTTCATTAGAATTGGCTCAGAGAAGGAATAACATATACATTCAATGGGTATAGTAAGATATCTTGCCTTGAGGGAAGATGGGAGGAGAAAGGGATAAGGGGGAAGAGGAGAAGAAAGCTAGGGCAGATTGGGGGAAGGTGCAGTAAGAAGCATAACACTTTCAATGAGGGATAGGGTGAAAGAAGACAGAAAATAGAGTAAATATCAAGGGGAGGGAATAGGATGGAGGGTAATAAAATTAGAAATAGTAATTGTGAAAGAAATGATGAGCAGGATGTTATCTGAAGGACTTATGAAAAATGCAGTCCATCTACAGAGAAAGAATGATGGTATCTGAATACAAATTGAAATATATATATATTTTTGTTAGCTTGTCCTTCTAAAGTAATTTTGTCTGTTTTCTTTCACAACCTAATATGGACATGTTTTGCATTACTGCCTATGTATAATTTACAATGAATTGCTTAATTTCTTAGGGAGGGGTAAGGAAGAAGTAAGAGAATTTGGAACACAATTTTTTTTTTTAAAAAACCAATATGAACTCTTTTTTTACATTTAACTTAGGGAAAATTCTAAATAAATTCTTTATAAAAAAGAACACTAATTGTATGAGATTTGGGGAAACTATTGGGTGTATTATTAAAATATGTAAGCACAAACTACTTTTGCAGAATATTGAGGTTATCACAGTGCAACAGGTATATTCATAAAGAAAATGTCTTTCATCATAGTAAAAATGAAGAAAATAGATTGTAGAAAGATCAGAGGAACAATGTTACCAATTAAGGGAAAATAAGAGATTTTTCTTCAGCATTGTCCAAAGGGTTTTCAGGCCAAATTTAATGGAAAACCATTTATCTTAGTCCATGTTTCTTTCTGTTTATTAATCAACAGATACCTGATGATAATAAACGGGTAGAAAAATATCATAGGACATTCCATGGAAATCATTTATTGTAGTCCAAACTTTTCATTTTATAAATGAGGAAACTGAGGCTCAGATAACTGAAGTGATTTTCCCAAGGCCACACATATTAAGTAAGAGAGTTGGAATTTTAACCCAGGGCAAATCCATTTATTTTTCTACTGTACTATGTCTTTGCATTGTAGATAAAAAAGTAAGGTTTTTTTTTCACTCCTCCAAAGTCATGCAAGTTACAATGGGGAAGAAAAGCTGTTATATCAAGAAAGAGGGGAGTGAGATACAGAACAGAGATTCTGTACAGAGATACAGAAAATAAAGGCAAAAGTGTGTGTCCATTTTACTGCCTTCCAAGAAGACATTTCTTCTACATTTATCATTAGAAAGAATTATTCAACATGACAGCAGACAACTTGGAGGCATCTTAATAGGCAGATAATGAAGTTTTCAGCATCGGAAGGGATGATTTAGTACTGATTGATTCCTACAATTAGGTCTGCATCAGACTCTGTGTCAGGAAACTGCTCTTGCTTCAGAAGATGCCTTCTTCCTCAAGGATCCCACAGCACAGCCAAAAGTTCCCTGAGGAAATTTTTAAGCCTTTATAGAAACTTTAGCACCTAACTCTTCCTCTTTTTTTCAACTTCAGTTGTCTTAGAGGCAGATTGAAAGATAATAACAACTGGCTGACAGAGTAGATTGTCTTGGTGCTGGAGTATTTGCCCATTGGTGCATGCAGAGTATCACTGTACTAAGTGGTAATGGTGTAAAGGACACCTTTGCCCTGAGTAACTTCCATTTTCATTTTCTTAGAGGGCCCCTTCTATTTTGTTCATAGCTTACAGGTATGTATATGTATGGAAAAGTCAAAATAAAGGCATGACAAGGAGACCTTTGGATGAACTTTAGACATTTGTAGTCATTTAAAATATACTAGGGAGAGATTTTCAGCTTGTAGAAAATACTTTCCTATTTGGGATTTGTTTAATCCAAGATGAAAGGATCAAAAGCCCCCTAAATCATCCATTGTCAGATGAATTAGATGATGCGTTGTGGAACCAGGAAAATTCTTTTTTCCCATTTAGGATATTTAAAGTCAATTCTATTAAGGGAATATCTACTTTATTTCAAAGAGAGTTGAGGAATGAGTAAGGAAAAAATGCTCCGTGTAGCACACAGTGCCGTAATTAGAATGTCCCTTTACAAGACATGTTATGCTTGAACTGATTTCTTCTTCAGAAGGAGATTTGAAAAACCTTCTATAAGCTGCAAGAGAAGCTATTAAGTAAAGTTCCAAGCTTTAAATTAAACATGATATGCTCCCATGAAGAGGTATCATAAGGTTTCTATGCTTTTCTATCTGTGTTGGTCATTATTTATTACTTCTTCTAGTGAAAACAATCAGTATAATTTTGATGAAAGGGGGAAATATTCTTTAAAAACACACCTGTTATGTTAATGGGTTTCTTTTTCTAGGCTATATTTCATATTGAAGAGTAATTTGTTCTTAGAAAGAAGGGTATTGTTCAGCTTTAACCATAAAGAATGCAAGGCCCTTTTCAGTATATTAAGAATGTATTATGCTATTCAGTGTAGCAAGCACTTTTCTTTTTTATTATTTTCATAAATTTATTTTTTCACAATATGGAAAGGCAGCTATAAGAAAGAAAAAGTTTTAAGAAAGAAGATGGAATATGATATTTTAATAGTTTATGTGATGAAAACTGTTTTCTATTTCACAGGAAAACTGCATAGTTTAATAATGATGAACTGTTTAGTAATTTATACATTTGTTTTTGAGTGTCAGATTTACTTTCCATTGCAGTGTTTAGCATTTTCTAAACTATCAGTAGTGACAGTATATATAAGCATTAACCTTTGTTTTCCTGCTTAATTATGCAATCAATTGGCATTTTTAATCATTTGCATTTCCAGAGTAACTCCTATTTGAAAACTCTGGTGTTTTCAATTTTAGGTGTCAATTTATGAAAATAATGCCATAAGGCAGATAATCTTTATTTTTGTTGAGTCTCTCTTTCATATGATATATTCACACATATGTATATATTTATGTACATATAGAGATATAAATATATACATGAGTATTTGTTTTCTGTATACATGAATATGCATATTTTCTAGGAATCAATAAGCATAGAGATATCACATTTGATATACCACCACAATAAGTTGTACAAATTAGGGTATTTACAGAAGATGGAAATAGTACCTTTCTGGAGAGCCAGAAGACTTAGTCACTAGTCTTAGAATTGCTTACCAGGGTATTCCATAAGGCAATCACTTCAACTTGGCCTCAGACTATTACTACATAAAATGAGGGATTTAGAATACATAATCTCTAAGGCCATTTCTCGCTCTGAAATAGTATGACTTCATAATTTATTAATAAGCTGAGTTATGAGGTCGTTCATATGATATACCTAAAAACAGTAAAGAAAAAGATTTTAACTTTAGCAAATCCTCTCTTCCTTGGGAAATTGACTGCAGAAAACCTCTCTTCTCTTCTTTCTAGGTACTTCACCTTCCTCAATGACCCCTTTCCCTCTCTTTGGAGGAATGGAAAGAAGCTATTCCTCATTTATAAGTTATGTCATATAGGCAAAGTCTCCTTCCTTAAACTGTCTTTGCATATTTTTGGTCATTATGAAACTAGTATAGAGGAAAAACTATTTTATTGCAAATGGGAATCATCCAGACAGGTCACCTCGTTTGGTCATACTCACTGGAAAACTCCTTAGTCTGTCACCTAGTGTTTTAGACATAGTGACAACAGCTGTTTAGTTGAATACTAGATTAAATTATGAATTAAATTTATGAAAATGTATTCCAGAACTAAATCCCATATTGCTTACCATGATCCCTAGTCTACTATTCACCAAAACACTCTCTCTCTCTCTCTCTCTCTCTGTCTCTCTCTCTCTCTCTCACACACACACACACACACACACACACAGCCCAAAACCTCATGTGCCACCTGCTACATGAGACATTTTTCTTTTTCCCTAGTTTAGTGCCTTCCTCACAAATTTTTGTTTCATATATTTAAGAGCTACAGATGTATTGTGCGAAGAGATTCTGAGTCAGGAAAACCTGTATTTTCTTGTTTCTTAGGCATGCTTTCTGTGTGACCTGGGCAAGTCACTGAAGTTTCAGTTTCCTAAGAGAAGTCTCTAAGACTAAAACAGAAGAGTTTTTTCTCTGCATTACAACAAGGAATTTCTTGATTGGGTATACTCTATACCAATTAAATCACTGAAATAGATGATAGATGATAGATACATATGCAGCATACATATATGACATATGATGCATAGATAACATTTACTTTTCTTTTATATGCTTTTTTCTACCCCCCCCAAAAAAAAAGTCTTTGAGGGCAGGATTTTTTTTTTTGGTCTTTGGGCACATACTAGGCACTTAATAAATATTTCTTGAATTGAACTCAATTGAAATCTCTCATTCAAGCAAAGCTGTTACTGGCATAGAACCATTTGAAATAAGGTATTCATTATTTCAGACATGTGATATCATTGGAATGTTCTAGAAAATCTCTTGAATTTCCTCAAAATTCTTTGATTATCTGAATTAATTACTGTATTAAATTAACATATGCTTAATTATGAATGATTTGAAAATTATTTTTCACATTTCAGTTACAATGTAAGTAAAGTTTATAGTCTATAATATCTGTGGCCATATTGAATAAAAATATAATTAGGATATCAAATAATTAGATTCTTTAAAATTAGAAAGCAACATTGCAAAAGCTTAAATGCCAATAAACTAGCTTCATGGTGCTTTGGTAAATGTGATTGATGTCCTTTTCTGCAAATGTAAATTGATAGTCAAATTTGTGAATTATTAGAAAACTTAGCTTAAATATTCTAGCATTTTTATTAATAAAAGATACCCTGTCACTTAGATTATTCAACTCTCTACATGCAATGTATTTATGAGGAAGTAAAGCGCTCCAGTAACAAATAAGTTTAAATAGAGAAAATTAATGAAGCACATTAAAAAAAAATTCTTGACATGGAAACCACCCCCCCCACAATATTGTAAGGTAAAAGTTTATATCCTGAGATATCTATCTTACTTTTCTATTATCCTTTTCTGTAAAACACAATTGATCTTTATTAATTACCTGAGTGGACATCTTCAGGAGGTATCCTATCTTATATCTCTTTCCTACTTGATACCCTACTTCTGCCAGAATGGTGTATCCATATCTTTAGAGCATGGATCTCTTGAAAAATACTAACAAATCAGACTTCATGCTAATTTACCACTAATACCTACATACATATTTTGGAGATTGCCCTGCTTTCTTTATAGAATATAGGCCCCACTATGCTGAGAATTTCAGTCCAACCTTTTGAAATGTGTATTTATCATTTGAGCACCAGTCTACTTAAGTTCAGAGAGGCCCCTGGGCTCACTACTAAGTGCTACTTTTATTCAGCAACTCTTGAAGATAATTCTCTCTTTCTAGAAGTGAAAGTGTCAATCTACACCAGGAGTATCTATAAAAAATAATCAAATATACTTCAAGTATTAGAATATTTGTTATTTTTCAAATAACTGATTAATAGTAACAAATAGCTGATTAATAATAGGGTTCTGCTGAAAATAGTATCTTAAAACCAAGGAGTGACTCTTGTTTCATGTGCTGTAACAATTAAATTTTTAGCACTTCTCAAATCATACCACTTGCTGAGGATCTCCTATCCATAAAGACCTATAAGATTATTTCCAAATCTAGTTGTCAAATTTCTGAATTGTCCATTCTATGATTTCCCCATGGATAACAAAAAGTTGTTATCAGCAAGAGAGTCCATCTTCACAATGAGGTTTTAGAGTCTAGTCCTATCTCAAGAGAGTTCTCTTTCAGCATAAAAATTTGGCCTAATTCCTGCAGAAGGAATTATTTATTAAGTCGTTAGGATGCACCAGACATTAATTCTTGGTATGGTGATTATTCCTTCTACTCTCATAACCTAGCTACTTTACTAGCTTTGATTGTCAATTGAACAATATCTTATCCTGCTTCCACTTTCATTCTTTTACAATTTATCTTCCCCACTTCTTGCAAAATAATATTTCTAAGACTCAGATCTGACAAGGTAAACCACCCCCCCCCACTAAAAAACTCCATATATTTCTTGTCACCTTAAAGTAAAATACCAATTTCCAGGACTGACATTTCATTTATGGCCATTGACAAAGATGTTCCATTTAGTTTTCCAGGCTTGTTACACATTGCTCATTTTCATGCATTTTACATTCTAAATAAACTAACCTTCTTGCTGTTCCTATAACTCATATTCCACCTCCTTCCTCTTTGTGATTACACCCATATTTATAATATACAACTATCCCTTCCACATCATAGCCTTCCCCATTATTGTTTTGATATATCATGGGTCAGCATAAGAAATTAAATGGGAATTTGGGGGGATTTTTTCAGAAGTCACAGATGACAGGTTAAGGCCAACAAATGACACAGAAAATGTTTAGAAACTCAGAAATGCATAAATATATATGTAGAGTATTGTATAATATCAATATATCTGATCTTTTAATACCATAACAATTGACTTCTCTATTGTACAAAGGGAGGGCCAAAATATTTTACAAGGATATTCCACCTCATTTTTACTTACAGTAATTTATAACTTGCTTCACGGATAAGCTAAGATACCATCTCCTAGAAGAAGCATTTGCTGAGCAGTGAGTTGTTTTCTTTCTTCCCAGGTTATCTCTTTAACTAATTGCAATATCATACCCTCCAAGAGAATGTAACATCCTTAGAAGCAGAGATATTTTTTCATTTTTTGATTTCTGTATCCCTAGCAACTAATGTCAGAACTTGCATATGGCATAGGGAAAGGAACTGGGTCAGTGATTTCATTAGGTATAGGGAATTTTCTCTGTCAATGTAAGTCCAAAACTTCTCTGCAACTTAGAGTAAGGTTGCTTGGAACACTGAAATGCTAAATGAATTTTGTAGCAGCACATAGCAGTTTCCTGTCAGAGGTGAGACTTGAATCAACATCTTTCTGGCTTCTCCTGTAGTTCTCTATCCACTAAAAATGTTCTATCTGTTCTTTCACATTGTTGGTGCTTAATGAATTTTTTTTTAATTGAATGGAATTATTGAAGCTTTTTCAGCTTCATGGGATGTACTCGAGACTGTACTCTGCACCATAAACTTAAAGAATTAAAAGTCACCTCTGTGACATATTGAGTGATAAAATGAATTTAAAAAACTATCATGAATAGTTGAAAAATTATTGAGTAATTTTCAAAGGCAACATTATGCTTTGTAATATGAATAATTAAAACTAATCTATATGTTGAAAAATATTATGAAATTATGTGCAATGTTTCAAACTAATGGACTACCACCTCATTAGTCTATACAAAACATTGGAAATATGTCTTCTAAAATTTCCTATTTGGGGTTAATCCTATTATTTATAATTCAATAAAATTCATCTTGCATTGTTTTGCTGATGTTCTTTCAATTTACATTGGTGTGTAGTCATGATTTCTTTGCCTCAGCTTATTGCATTATTCATCAGTTCACTTATGTCTTTCCATACTTCTTTATATTACTATTTGTCATTATTACAGTATGGTAATATTTTATTATACTCACGTACTATAATTTGTTAATCTTCTAATAATAAACTGCTACTTATTTCTACCCATCAGAGGGACATATATGATGTAAGGTTCATAGAACTGGTAAACCTTAGAGATCATCCAGTCTACGTGTCTCATTTTGCATATGAGGAAACTGAGTCATAGATATTTTAAGTGACTTGCACCATCAAGGTCATCCATATAGCATGTATAAAGGTAATAGCATTCAAACTCCTGTGACTCCAAGTACATGTCTGTATTCATTTTATTATGATACCTCCATATGACAATGACAGGATATTCAAATTATTGCTTTCTGCTACATCCACTTCAATATTTGGGGGAAAAAATGAATGCCATAAAAAAGTTTGCAATGAAGTCCTCCCCTTTTGCTTCTGTTTCCTTGTAACTCAAGTGATTTTCATCATTCCTCAAACTTTCTCTTGATCACTCACTTGGGTCATATTAAGATTTAATATGAGTGTATTTTAGCATGTTTTCTTAGACTTTTATTTAGTCGTCTTGAAATAAAAAATTCTTATTAAATATATCAGTTTTAAATTAGATTTTAGATGTATTTTCTCTTCATTGTAAAAAAATAAACTAACAATGATGCCTCCTTTCTTTGCCCCAAGTCAGGATGGTCCAAGTAGGGAGAAAAGGATGATATAACATGCAGATGCAAAGGAAGTACTGGTTCATTTCCTTTCAAAGTAACTAAAAATGGACTCTGATTTTGAAGATGTTGTCCATAACTACTTAGGAATTAAAATGCTGTTTTTTTTAATTTCCTCTTTTAAAATCTTGTGAAAAAATTCACTCTCATCTCTAAATGGAAGATTCAAAGTTTTCTCTTGATATTTTAGAACTGCATCTGTGGTTAGACTGTAATCATTTTTCAAATATATGACAGGATGTAATTTGGTGTTGGAATTATGTTAGTCTCTTATCACATTTAAATATCTATTGTATGAATGAAATAACTCATGCACATATTTTCAAAAAAGATTTTTCTCATTAATTTTCTATTTAATTTCGTGGGGAACAAAATCTATTCCAATGTATTTCAGTGGTTTATAATAATTTATTCTGCTGTTTCTTGATATTTGGGGACAGAAATAATTCATTTCATTCAATAGTTTCTTAAAAATGAGGGGGGTTTTTCCATTGATTTTAGGAGCATTTTTTGTTTCTCTTTTAATTAATTGTTGAGGGCTTGAGGAACTTTAAGTTGAAGGAGAATATACTCAGTGATTAATAAGCCTATATTGATGGCCATAAAATGAGTCCAAAAAAGGAAAAGGAAACCCACCACCAAGAGTTCTAGGCCTCAAAGATATCAGCAATGTTAATGGAAAGACAACAACAACAACAACCTTAATGTTGTATGATTATAATAATCAAGTCTGGCTCCAGAGAAGATTCAAGAAAGTACTGAACATTCACTTTTCTTTGTTGTTGTTTTTTGCAGGCAATGGGGATTAAGTGACTTGCCCAGGGTCACACAGCTAGTAAGTGTCAAGTGTCTGAGGCCAGATTTGAACTCAGGTACTCAATCCAGGGCCCGTGCTCTATCCCCTGCGCCATCTAGCTGCCCTGACCATTCACTTTAAAAAAAAAAAAACTGTATGTGCTGGTTGTTTTTTTCCACTCTTTAAATCTTATACACAAGAGGTGGTTGCTTGGGCATGGAATAGGAAAGAGATATATTTGGAAATAAGTTGATATAAAAAAAGCTATCAATATTTTAAAATAAATACCTTAATAATGAAAATTAAAACCAAACAATTATAAGACCAAATAATTGCATTGTAATTAATTATTTCAAACTCCAAATTCAAATTTAACATTAAAAAAATTTTTAAACCACTACCATCAATATGTTTAAATCATTCACAGAGCTATTTTTTGTTCCTCATTTCATAGTTAACTCATAAGAAACGATATACAGAATGTTCATTTTTAAAATATCTCACAAAAAATTTTAAAAAATAAAATATCTGACCAATTCAGAATCTCATGATTAAAAATAAATAAAGAATTGCTTTTCACACTTGAAGGAAAGCCAAGTCGAACGTTAGGAATGAGAATTACCACAGTTACTTTCCTAAATCTATAACTCACCATGCAATAGATAGATAGATAGATAGATAGATAGATAGATAGATAGATAGATAGATAGATAGATAGATAGATAGATAGATAGATAGGTGGATGGATGGATGGATGGATGGATGGATGGATGGATAGATAGATGATAGATATATCCATGGATCCATCCCCCCTGCTATCATCTATCAGCTTATCTTATCTTCTTTCTCTCTATCTACCTACACACATACATATACACATGCTGGGCATTTGTTAAAGGTGAATCAGAACTTGTTTTCTCATCACTGATGATTTTCAAAACATTTTTACATTTGATGCCTGAAATTCTTGGTGGTGGGTTTCCTTTACCTAGGGTCACATAGTGATAATATATAAAAGTTCAGAATGAAACTTTGTCCTCTTGATTCTCTGTGTCATGCTACTTCTCTGATAAGAAAATACCAAAAAAGGAATTTCTTAGATAATGGGAAATCATGCACAACTGAAAGATCAAAAATGGCCTCATCAAGGAATTGCTACTTGAGGTGAGCTTTGAATCAAGCTAAAGATTCAACATGACAGAGGTGAAGGAGTGTATGTCAACCATGGAAAATTCCCTGTGCAGAGGTACAGAAATAGGATACAGAATATTGTACATGAAGAAAATCAAATAGGAAATTTGGCCTGGATTTAATATTTCTATGAATCACACTTGAAAAGAATTTCAATTTGTTTTAGATTTATTATCTACATCTAGCATTATACTGCCTCCACAAACCACTTAAAATTTGGCAGATTTCTATGAAGTATATAATAATAGAGCAATTCTATACTGGCTTGGAGATTGACATTATATTCATGATTTAAAGCCCAGCCTCCTGTTTAGCAACTTTCATCAATATGTTTGCCACAGCATGATGAAATTTTTGGCCAAAGAACTGCTGATTATTTCCTATTAAATTATAAAGGATTTGTGATGTGGTGTTGGATAGAATATCCACATAGATCCTTAAATTATGGAAGTGAGGGTTACTCTTGAAGTTCAGAAGATGAAATGAAAATATTTGATGACAATATGGCATATGTTAGAAAAAAAAAAGACCTATGTTACTGAAATTATGCCAAGGTTGAATGTTTTGGCAATAGGGAAATATAATCATGTGGAATGACAAAATAGGGTAAAAGATAAAATTCCTGTTTTGAGCTTTTATGTTTTTGTGACTTGGGTGAACTTCTTAAGACATATATCATCAATGAAGAATTCATGTCCCAAACTGAAATAGTGACTTCTATTTTATTATTATTTCTAATTAAAATGATTAATATTAATTAATAATGCCAATTAAAGCAGTTCATTATACCAAGTCATCAGGGCCAGCTAAAGCATTTTGTATGGTTCTGAAAGAATCTACAAATGTATTTGTAGTATCATTGTCTGCAAGATGCTAGATGACAAGAAAAAGACTAAAAGACCAGAGATGAAAAAACATGGAGGGGAGTGAGAGAAATGAGAAAGAGGGGAGATGGAAGGGGTGGGGCAAGAGGAGAAGGGGGAAACAGGGAGGGGGGAGGGAGAGAGAGAGGGGGGAGGGAAGGAGAGAGAGGAAGGGAGAGATGGAGAGATATCAAAATGTAGGCTATTAAGTGGCTGGTAAGACTGACTTTTCATTTTTACTTTCATTCAAAGACATTTCATTGACAAAATTATATAATGCTTTATAAAACATATCACTACTTAGGGAAGCAGTAACAATTGAGAATTACCATGAACTGATAAAAACCAAGTTGTGCTATACTAAACTAATTTGCTTTTTTGATAGGCATTTAAGGTGAATTGCAATAGCTTAGATGTACCTGGATTTTACCAAGGCAGTAAAAATTACAATACCTTAACAAAATTCTCAGAATATCCTTATGTTCATGATGGAGAGATGGAGACTTGATGATAGTCTGTGAATTCAAAGCTGATTCAATTCATGGGGGGCTCAAAGAATAATTATTCATTATATGTAATTTCATCAGTATGAAGGTTGCCAATGGATTGTCGCATGACTCGGTCCATATTCTTTTCAACATTTTTTCTTAGTGACATGGATGAAAGCACACATGACATTCTCAAACAATTACATAGAAAATCTGAAACACATTTAATGCATTGGATGGTGGAAACAGAATCTAAACTATTTCAATGTAATATTGATAAATAAGATCCAGTGTGATAGTTCCTTCATACTCTGCCATGCTGTAAATATAGCTCTAGTATTGCATTCAGTTTTAGGAGCTGTATTTTTTTGGGGGTGGGGCAGTGGAAGTTAAGTGATTTGCCCAGGGTCAGAAAGCTAGTGTCAAGTGTCTGAGGTCGGATTTGAACTCATGTCCTCTTGAATCCAGGGCTGGTGCTTTATCCACTGCACCACCTAGCTGCCCCAAGAAGCTGTATTTTTAAGCCTCAATATAGCTATAGGAAGAAAACAAAGATAGTCAAGAGATTAAAACCATATTATTAAAGAATATGTTGAATAATTTTATTTAAAACTAGATATCTTTTAGTCCTTAGAAGGATTAATTTAGCAATTCCAAAATTAGGCAAACATAAATTTTTATTTTTTGTAAGGCAATGAATATACAAAGAGAAAGAAAGCAATACAGCCCCTTCATTGAAAGAGTTTACTGTATGAGATAGGTGGTGAGTCCTATCCACAAATGATCAACTAAACCTTAATTGGAGGGGGGACACTGATAAATGGATGCAAAAAAAATCTGAAGAGGAAAAGATGACTTTCATTGAGGACCATCAAAAAAGATTTCTTAGAAGAGATAGAAGTTGAATTGGGCTGCAAAGAAAGGTGATTCTAAAAAAAAAAAAAAACATGAGGGACAGCTAGATGGCACATTGGATGCAGCCCTGGAGTCAGGAGTACCTGAGTTCAAATCTGGCCTCAGACACTTAACACTTACTTTCTGTGTGGCCCTGTGCAAGTCACTTAACCCCAATTGCCTCACCAAAACTAACAAACTAACAACAACAACAAAAAAAAAAAAACATGGATGCAATGCATTCTAGATATAAGAGATAGCCTGTATAATAAATGAAAAGCAGCATGAGGCTGGACACTAGTTAGTAATTTGGTTTGCCTGAAATGAATTTTTTTATCACCAAGAATATTATGAAATAAAGCACCAAAGGAAAGCATAATGTGTACTGAAGTGGTACTCAAAAGATGAAAGTAAGGTATTTAAATTATATCTTATGAGTAATTAAAATTCCATAACACTATGTGTGTGTCTGTGAGTGTATATAGTATTTAGAAATATAATGACAGGATAAAACCTTCTCATTACAAAGGTTAATTTGATGGGTAGAGGACTATGACATTTGTCCAGGTGCAAGAAAATGAAAGCCTGAACTAAAAACTGTGTAGGGTAAGTGGGGAGGAGGAGATAGACGCAAGAGCTATCATTGTTAGAATCATTAGGACTTGGCAATAGATTGTGGGATGAGACATAGAAGGAGAACTTAATAAAACTGTATATAAATATCTGGAGAACCATCATGTTGAAAAAAAATTATGCTTATTTTTATTTTGGAATAAAACTAGGGGCAATAGGTGAGAGAGACAGATTTCAGCTCAATATAAAGGGAAAAATAGATTCATAACTATGAAAGCTGTCCCTAAGTGAAGCGTGTTGTTTTCTGAGGTAGCAAGTTCCCCATTAGAGACCAGCTAGTCCATATTGGACTCTATTTAGGAGAGATGTCAAAGGCTTTCTCTTGCTCTGATATTTTTATAAAATCTCTAGTACCTTCAAATCTGAGATTCTATAATTATTTGATAAATTAAGAAAACAGTATTCTTAATACACCATTATCAATGAGTGGGGTGGAAATGAGGAAGTTACAGTCAATAGACTGACCTTTATGTTAAATAGATATAAATATAGATGAATACATATATAGCAATTTTTACCTCCTACCTTAAATATTATGACATATAATGACTTCAACAAAGGACATACTACCTATGAAACTAATTATTTCTTATTGAATCTGAATTTTAACTAAGTATTAATCTGTCTAAAATTTTTATTTAAACTATTTTAATTTTAATTTAAATGTAAAATATATATTAATGTATTTAAATATTAAAATTTAAAATGTTTTAATATTTAAAATATACTAGTTCTATTTTAGATAAGTACAATTAATGTGTATGTACTGAGAACCACAGAAATATTAATCCTATCAAATAAAGTTTTATAATAATTAAGGAAAGGCAACTGAGCCTATTATTTCATTGATATAGTGAACTCTCAGAAAAGGAAACTCCTACTTCTAATGCTTGTTGGAACCTTTCCTGCAGCTAACAACCTGAGAGGATAGCCTAGAATGTAAAAGCATTTATTTGTATAGATGATAGAAATACATGTAAAATTGCAAAGGAGATATTTGACAAGGGAAAGACAAAAATTTTTTTAGAAAATTTCTTAGAAAAATATTTTATGGTCAAGATGTGTAGTGGATGAGTAGCTCCCCTTATGGAAAATGTAAACAAAACAAAACAAACAAAATATGAACAGGCAGTTAAGGTATATAAAAAAAATTCAAGGTGTCAAGTAATCCAAAATCTAGAAGATTGGTAATGGATGTCAACTTCTATTTCTTAGTAGAAAGGTAATAGAAATAGGCTATAGATACAGAATGAACATTTATTTTAGGATAGGGCCATTACAACATAAATGGATTTTATTTGAATATTCATGTGTTACATGGATGGTATTAGTGTTAGTGATATTAATAGCAAAGTCAAGGTAAAGAAAATTTGATAGTGTAACATTTAAAGATATACAGATTTTAGAAGATATAAATCCATAAAGGGGCACAGAGAAATGTTGCTTCTACAATGATAAATTTAATGTATATTTAGAAAAATAAGCAGTTTAATAAATAATTCTCATTTTCTAGCCTTTATTGTATATGTAAATTTTTTTCTTTAATAACTTTCTTTTTATACCAAATTTAATTTTTTCCCTGATTACATGTAAAATAATTTTTAACATCCATTTTTAAAACTTTGTATTCCAAATTCTTTTCCTTCTTCCCTCCCTACCCCCACACTTTAAGAAGGCAAACAATTCAATATCAGTTATACATGTGTAGGCATGCAAAACACTTCCAAATTAGTCAGGTTGTGAAAGAAAACAGACAGAAAATATGAAGAAAAATACATTTTTTAAAAGCAAGCTTCAATCTGTATTCACACACTATCAGTTTTTCTCTGGGGATGGATACCATTTTTAGTTATAAGTCCTTTAGAATTGTCTTAGATCATTGTACTGATGGGAATAGCCAAGTCATTGATATCTGATTATCTTACGATATTGCTATTACTTGGTACACAGTACAGTTCACTTTGCATCAACTCACAAAAGTCTTTCCAGGTTTTTTTGAGAGAATCTTGCTCATTATTTCTTATAACACAATAGTGTTATATCGCACATCACAATTTGTTCAACCATTCCCCAACTGATATGCATCCCCTCAGTTTGCAATTCTTTGTCAGCAGAAAATAGCTGCTAGAAGTAATTTGTGTGTGTTTGTGTATACACACACATAAATATATATATATGTATTATACACACACACACACACACACACATATATATATATATATATATATATGCCCTTTAACTTTTGGATACTGACCTAGTAGTGGTATTGCTAGGTCATAGAGTATAAATTGTTTTATAGCCCTTAGCCCATAGTTCCAAATTGTCCTACAGAAAGGTTGAATAACTTTACAACTCCACCAACAGTGAATTAATGCCTCATTTCCCCCAAATCTCCTACAACATTTGTCATTTTCCTCTGCTGTCCTATTATCCAATCCAATAGGTATGAGGTAGTACACCAGAAATTTTTGACTGGCATCTTTCTAATCAATAGTGAGTTAGAGCATTTTTTTTTTCAGATGGCTATGAATAGCTTTGATTATTTCATCTGAAAACTGTTCATATCTTTTGATCATTTATCAATTGGGGAATGGCTCTTAGTTTATTAAATTTTATTTAGTTCTCTATATGTTTAAGAAATGAGGCCTTTATCAGGCAAAAGTTTAAATATTTTTCATATTTACTATTGATAACTATATGTCCCCTCCCCATCCTATTCCTTCCCCATGCTATTTACTTTATTCTCAATCTCCTTTCACCCTGTCTCTCCTCAAAAGTGTTTTGCTTCTGACTGCCCCCTCACCCAATATGCCCTCCCTTCTTTCACCCCCCATCCCCTTCCCCTGTAACTTTCCTGCAGTGTAATATAGATTTCTATACCCAACTGAGTGTGTATGTTTTTTGCTCTTTGACCCAGTTCTGATGAGGGAAATGTTCACCTACTCCCCCACACCTCCTCCATCTTGCCCTCCAATATATAAACTTTTCCTTGATTCTTTAATGTGAAATAATTTACCCCATTCCACCTCTCCCTTTTTATTTCTCCTAGTGCATACCTCTCTCACGCCTTAATTTTATTTTTTTAAAGATATCATTTTGCATATTCAATTCACACCTTTCTAAATATACTCTGTCCTGCTGCCCTAATAATGAGAAAGTTCTTATGAATTACAAGTATCATCTTCCCTTATAGGAATGTAAACAGTTTGGCCTTTTAAAATCCCTTATGATTTCTTTTTCCTGTGTACATTTTTATGCTTTTCTAGAGTCTTGCATTTGAAAGTCAAATTTTCTATTCAGCTCAGGTCTTTTCATCAAAAATGCCTGAAAGTTCTCTCTTTCATTGAATAGCCATTTTTTTTCTCCTGAAGGATTATAATTAATTTTTCTGGGTAGAGATTTTTGGTTGTAATCCCAGTTCCTTTGCCCTGTGGAATATCATATTTCATGCCCTTCAATCCTTTAATGCAGAAGCTAATAAATCTTATGTTATACTGACTGTGGCTCCACAATACTTGAACTGTTTCTTCCTGGATGTTTGCAATATTTTTTCATTGACTTGGGAGCTCTGGGATTTGGTTATAATATTCTTGGGAGTTTTCATCATAGTATCTCTTTTAGAAGGTGATTGGTGGATTCTTCCAATTTCAATTTTACCCTCTGGTTCTAGAATATCAGGACAAGTGTCCATGACAATTTCTTGGAATGGGATGTGTAGGCTTTCAGGTAGTTCATTTTAAAATTTTCTTTCCTGCATCTGTTTTCCAGGTCAGTTATTTTCCCAATGAGATATTTCCCATTGCCTTCTATTTTTCATTCATTTTGTTTTGTTTTATTGTTTCTTTATTTCTCATAAAGTCATTAGCTTCCATTTGCTCAATCCTAATTTTTAAGACAGTATTTTCTTCAGTGAGCTTTTGTACCTCTTTTTCCATTTGACAAATTCAGCTTTTCAAGACATTTTTTTCCTCATTGCCTTTTTGTACCTCTTGTACCATTTGGCCTAGTCTGTTTTTTTAAGGTGTTATTTTCTTCAGTATTTATGTGTGTGTGTGTGTGTGTGTGTGTGTGTGTGTCCGTGTCCTTTACCAAGCTGTTGACATTTTCCCATGATTTTCTTGTATCACTCTCATTTCTCTTCCTATTTTTTCCTCTACCTCTCTTTATTTTCAAGGTCCTTATTGAGAGCTTCTGTGTCCTGAGACCAATTCATATTTTTTCTTGGAAGCTTTGAATGTAGTAGCTTTGACATTGTTATCTTCTTCTGAGGGTGGATTTTGATCTTCTTTTCTATCGTCAGAATGTTGGTGGGGGTTTTTTATTGATAATTTTTCCAGCCTATTTCTTGACTTTTATTTCTTTATTAAAGTGGGGGCAATAATTTCGGCAAATAGGTAAGATACATCTTGCTATGAAAGAATATTTAGGCAGTGCTTCTTCTACTGAGTGACTTTTTTTAAATCAATAAACATTAAGCACAATGGGATTTAGTCAATGTTACTCAGGTAGTAAGCATCAAAGTGGGATTTGAACCTAGATCCTTTTTATCACATGCATTCCCTGAGTCTCATATATTGCTCATTTCCATAGGGATTATGCATACTGTTCTGTTTACTTGGAATTTATTCCAACTCCCTTTCCACTTATTCAAACCCATGAAGAGTAGAAGGAAATACAGGCCAGGGAACCGTGAACCATGAGCTTGAATTTTGTCTTTCTTTCTCAGCTATGTTATCATGGCCACAACATCTAAGCTTTGTGAGTTTCTGTTTCCTCTTCTCTAAAATGGATAAAAAATATCTACCTTAGCTGTTCTGATGATTAAATAAGATAATTTCTATGAAGTACTTTTCAAAACATAAAATGTTATCTAAATGTCAGCTGAGCTGGCATAAAATTTATTTTTTCCCAGAAGTCTACATTATCAAGCCAGTTATACTCTATCCTTGAGTTAAATTGGTGATTAATTTATAGTTGACACTTGATTATCCTGTGTTTAACTTTATTATATCATCACATAGCTATAGATTTTACATTACCTGTCGTATATCAGATAACTAACAAATATTTGGTGAAAGAATGAATGAATGATTGAATGAATTAATGAATGAGAGAAAAAAGAATGTTAATATGATGGAATAAATTGGACTTTAAAAATTCTTAGTTGAGTTAATTCAAGAAATTTCATTCATAAATGTTGACCTTAACTAATTACCTTGACTGTCCTACTGCAGATTCTAAGGTTAATAAAATGAAAACATTTTGGAAGTTACTTTTCAAATCAGGAAAATTAGTTATCCTGTAAGTTTGATACATATCTGGTGACTGATCTCTAACTTGATGATGTAAACATTTAGCAGAAAGGAGGTAGAGGTACTTTAATTTTGAAGCTAATCAAATTAGCTTAATTTGGCATAACCATAAATCTAAGGGATATCTATATAAAGTTATCAAATGGCAGGCAAATGAGGAAAAGTCAATAGAGTTAGCTGTAAGAACATTAATCAGTAGGATTTCATTTTCACTGAGTTGTGCTCTAATTTCCAAACATTATAATGAAGGATAAGGAATAAATTAATTTCCATGATCTTTTACAAAATTAATATCACCTTACTTGTATATAAAAAGGAATAAAGTTCTAAACTCATAGTGTTTTAGTTATCAATGTTTTAGAGCTAAAATTGGAATTTTGATGATAAACTTAATTTAATGGCATATGTATTACTCTAGTGATAAAATTTTCTGTTTCTGGAAGAAAAATGATGATAATAGGTAACACTTATATAATGATTTGAGTTTTGTAATTAATATTACATATATTATCTCATGTGATTCCCATAACAACCCTGAGAGCTAGATACTATTATCATTTCCGTTTTATAGGTAAGGGGGGGGCAGCTAGGTGGCACAGTGGATAGAGCACTGGCCCTGGATTCAGGAGGACCTGAGTTCAAATCCGGCCTCAGACCCTTGACACTTACTAGCTGTGTGACCCTGGGCAAGTCACTTAATCCCAATTGCCTCGCAAAAAAAAAAAAAAGTATTACAAGAACAAGAGATGTTTAAACATTATTAATATGAGATGCTTTCAGGTCCCTTAATCATTTTATAGGTAAGGAATATGAGGTAAATAGATATTAAGTGATTTTCCCAGGGTCATGCAGATAACAAGGGTCTAAGACTAGAGTTGAACTTAGGTCTTTCTGACTCCAACTTAGCATTCTATGCATTGAGCCAGGAAGAAGGCTAATAGAAATTAAAATTTACAGGTCTAAATCAATATTAAACAATTCATTTATGTTATGCTTTTAAATCTTGAAAATTGCTTTTTTATATATTATATCAGTTGGTGTTTTTATTATTATTCACATTCCACAATTCAAGGAAATGGAGTAGAGAGAAGTTTCTGAGGCAGGATTTGAACTGAGAACTTCTGGGCTCCAAATCCACCACTTTATCTACTCTGAGTCAATGAGCTTTTTGTATTTCTTCCATGTCATTTCTTTGAGCAATCAAATCAGGGGAAGCAAAACAGTTTATGTAGACACTATTCCTTTCCTATAAATAGATAGAAAGAAGAATTCCCTCTTCCCTGTGTAATGTGATCAGAGAAAATAAATGTTGTGAAAACCAGAACAAAGATATATTTCAGATCACATAGTCAAATCCCTTCATTTTCTATTTGAGGAAACTAAGGGCCTAAGTAATGTACTGATTTTGATAAGTTCACAATCATTAAATTCCAGATCAGTAATTCTAATTCAGATCTTCTCACTTCAAAGTCAGTATTATAATCAATACAATTTTCAGTAAATATTAAATGGTACACTTTCATGCATAAATTAGATAATCTATAAAAAAAGTAAGTCTAATATTAAAAGGAAAAATTCTCATAGCTAATATGTAACCAGTGTGTTCAAGTATTTATAGTCAAAAAAAGTAGCTCATTGTACAGAACCACCAAATCAAACTCCTATTGAGATCCACAGAGAAATATTGCTTCATTTAGCTATTGGATTACAGTCTATATCTAAAAGGCTCCTGGGACACTGTGCAAGAGCAGTAATTTGAGCCTCTGGGAGCGATTAACCAAAAATAAAGTGGTAAGGGCTGAAATTAGTAAAAGAAAAAAAAAAGAAACAGGAGTTAGGCATTCAATAATGGCTATGTAGGCCAAAGAGACATCCCATCATTAAAAATGGGAGGTAGCTTGTATCACCATTCACAGTGTGGCTCTTTAGAGTCTCTCTGAAATAGAAATGATCCAATAGAAAAAACCATGTACCTGGAGTTAGAGGACCTATGTTCCAATTCAACCTCTGATACTGCCTTTGTGACCTTAAACAAGTCATGTCTCTACCTGTTTCTGTTTTCCTTTTCGTAAAATGAGAGGGTTGGACTGGATGTACTTTGAGGTTCTTCTACTATTGATCTATGTTTCCATTATTGTTATATATGATTCTTTAAAAGGCATAGAGATGCCACTTTTATATATCAGATGACTCATAAAGTCTAGACAATTGAATTATAGTTTGGACTTTCCTAATTTTGAGATTAGTTGCTTTATCTTCATTGTCTGCTTACTTTTATTTAACTGTTTAGACACAATATCTTTTTTTTTGAGACAGTTGGAGTTAAGTGACTTGCCCAGGGTCACACAGCTAGGAAGTATGAAGGGTCTGAGGTCGGATTTGAACTCAGGTCCTCCTGAATCCAGGGCCGGGGCTTTATCCACTGTGCCACCTAGCTGACCCTACAATATCTTTTTTTTTTAATTGTGTGTTATTCTTTAAGCTGTATATAACTTAAGCAATTTCATGGACAGCTATGCATCTATTTGCTTTGTTCAAGAATTAAAATATTTTAGAAATTGTATAAGTTAAACAAAAATAGTGTCTACCATTGATTGGGTCATTGGTCTTTTTATTAGTTGTTTAGTTGTCATTCTGCCTGATGTTTTTGTTTGTTTGTTTTGTTTTTTCCTACCAACAAACATTTATTTTATTTTCCAGTTACATGTAAAGGTAGTTTTCAACATTCATTTTCATAAGATTAAGAGTTCCAAATTTTTCTCCCTTTCATCCCCCCTCTACAAGATTGCAACTAGGTTATATATGTACAATCTACAAGTGTTCTTTTTATCAGTTCTTTCTGTAGGGCTGCATAGTAAGCTTCCTCATTAGTTCCTTGGAATTGTCTTGGATCACTGCACTGCTGAGAGTAGTTAAGTCATTCACAATTGCTCATTGAACAATACTGCTGTCACTAAGCACAATGTCCTCCCAGCTCTGCTCACTTCACCATACATCAATGTTCATTAGTCTTTCCAGGTTTTTCAGGGATCATCCTGTTTGTCATTTCCTGTAGCACAAGTCCATTCCACTGCAATCATATAGCACAGTTTTTTCCCTCATTCCTCAATTGATGGACATTCCCTTGATTTTCAATTCTTAGCCTCTACCAAGAGTTGCTATAAATATTTTTTGTACAATTTTCCCCACTTTTCTCTTTTGCATGATTACTATTGTTAACTGTTTCCCTTCCATCCTATTCCCTTCCCCATGATATTTATTCTATTATCCATCTTCTTTCATCCTATCACTCTCCAAAAGGGATTTGCTTCTGTCTGTTCCCTCCCCCACTCTGCCCTTCCTTCTTTTGTCCCTCTCTCTTTATCCCCTTCCCCTCCTATTTTCCTTCAGGGTTAGAGAGATTACTCCACCCAATTGAGTGTGTACATTATTTCCACCTTGAGCCAATTCTTATGAGATTGAGGTCTTTGAGCCAATTCTGATGAGTGTTAGGCTCATTTACTGCCCAGATTAAACAGATTACTCCACCGATTTGGGGCGTGTCTGTTAGTCCCTCCTTGAGGCAGCTCTGATGAGTTTAAGGTCTTTGAGCCTTTTTTGATGAGTGTAAAATTAATTTACTGCTCTGCTCCTCTCCCATCTATCTCTTCCCCCACTCCAAAAGCTTTTTCCTGTTTCTTTCATGTAGGATTTCACCTTTGCCCTTCCCCCCTCCTCCAATGAATTCCCTTCACCCTTCAATTTAATCCTAAAGATGTCATCACCTAGCTAAGTGACACAGTGGACAAACCATCAACCCTGGAACCAGGGGAATCCCAACCAAAACCTGGCCTCAAACACAAGACAGTCACCCACTGTATGACCCCAGGTATGGCCCCCAGATCAAATTTTTTATGGTGCTCTAGGGTCTTGTATTTGAAAGTCAAATTTGCCATTCAGTTCAGGTCTTTTCATTACAAATATCTGAAAGTCTTCTTTTTCATTAAAGTCCCATTTTTTCTGCTGAAAAATTATGATGAGTTTTGCTGGGTAGGTGATTCTTAGATGTAATCCCATTTGCTTTGCCCTTTGGAATATCATATTCCATGCCCTCCGGTCCTTTAATGTAGATGCTGCTAGATCATGTGCTATCCTGACTGGGGCTCCACAGTACTTGAATTCTTTCTTTTTGGCAGTTTGCAATATTTTCTCCTTGACCTGAGAGCTCTGGAATTTGGCTATAATATTCCTAGGAGTTTTCCTTTTGGGATCTCTTTCTGGAGGTGATCGTTGGATTCTTTCAATTTCTATTTTAGCTTCTTCTTCTAGAATTTCAGGGAAATTTTCCCTGAGAATATCTTGGAAGATGGTGTCTAAGCTCTTTCCTTGATCATGGTTTTCAGGTAGACCAATAATTTTCAAATTATCTCTCCTGGACCTATTTTCCAGGTCAGCAGTTTTCCCCAGAAGGTATTTCACATTGCCCTCTATTTTTTTTATTCATTTGGATTTGCTTTATTGTGTCTTGGTTTCTCATAAAGTCACTGGCTTCCATTTGTTCAATCCTAATTTTCAGGCAATTATTTTCATCAGAGAGCTTTTGTACATCCTTTTCCATTTGGCCAATTTGACTTTCCAAGCTGTTGACTTTTTTCTCATGTCTTTCCTGCGTCACCCTCATTTCTCTTTCCATTTTTTCTTCTACCTCTCTAACATTATCTTCAAAGTCCTTTTGAGCACCTCTATGGCCTGAGACCAATTCATATTTTTCTTGGAAGCTTTAGACATAAGGGCCCTGACATTGACATCTTCCTCTGAGGGTGCCCCTTGGTCTTCCTTGTAACTGAAGAAACTTTCTATGGTCCTCACCTTTCTCTGTTGGCTCATCTTGCCTTTCTTTTACTTGACTTTTAATTCCTTAAAGTGGGGCACTGTTTCCAGGCTGCAGTATCCCAGGTGGTATGATTTAAGGGGAATCAGGTTCTTCACTAGCCCGGCTTGTTCCCTGGTTCTTAGATGACCCCAGACTAACTTGCTAATCAACCAGCTTTGTGTGTTGCAGTTGTTAGCTCCAATGAACCTGTGCCCCTCCCCCACCTGGGTCACTGTACTCGAGCCTACCTCCTGGTTCTCAGCAAGGGAGTAAAATCCAAGTTCTGCCTTAGCACCAGCATAGACCCATGTAGTCACCCCCCCAGACCAGGGCTCAGCCCACTCACCAGACTGTGAGCTTAGTTCCAGACAACACTGGTTCTGCAGCTGATTCAGAGGTTCTGGGGGTCTGCTTCTCTGGGGAGGCCTTCCTGGGACTGGATCTGTGTCAGGGTGACTGTGGGGTTGAGCTTGACTCCTATATTAGCACAGCAACTCCATCCTTCTGACTTTCCAAGACATTCTTGGTTAGAAGATGATTTTAGCACATTCTTCTGTGAGTTTTGCTGCTCCAGGCATTTTTCTACAGTGTTATTTGGATGTTTTTTGGAGTGATCATGTCATGAGTTTGGGAGCTCACTGCCTTCCTGATGTCTTAATTTGAATGAAAATATTCAAATTTATTTATTAAAATGTGACAAGCCAAGAGTTATTTTCTTACATTTATCAAAAACCAATAGCAGTCATTAGGAAGGAAGGAAGGAAGGAAGGAAGGAAGGAAGGAAGGAAGGAAGGAAGGAAGGAAGGAAGGAAGGAAGGAAGGAGTTCAAATTAATTAAGTCATTGCTATATTTTAATCATTGTTCCAAGAGCTAAGGGTACACATAATAAAGCAAGATAATTCATGCCTTTGAGGATCTACAATTCTTTTTTTTTTTTTTGGCGGGGCAATGAGGGTTAAGTGACTTGCCCAGGGTCACATAACTAGTAAGTGTCAAGTGCCTGAGGTCAGATTTGAATTCAGGTCCTCCTGTATCCAGGGCTAGTGCTTTATCTACTGTGCCACTTAGCTGGCCCTTCAGGATCTGCAATTCTAATGGGGGTGATAAAATACATATGGGAGTGGTAGCAAGGGAGGGATATTTTGGTCTGGCAGTTAACAGGGATGGTGAGTGGAGCCATAGGGGAGTTGACTTATATGTCATTTCTAGTACTGATGGCATTATGGATTTAATAATAGTACCATAACTGGAAGGAATGGGGTGGGAGGGAAAAGGAAAGCATACACCAGTGAAAGAGAGAGTTCCAGTGTGCTGAAGGTGGCAGGAGGTTGGACAGAAAAATGGCCAAAACAATGGCCAGGGTAGAATGTAAAGCGTAGTTGTGTCTGGCCAGATATAGTGGGTGAGATAGCATGCTCAGCAAAAGAATTGTGTGGGGCACAACAGGACTTTCAGAGCTAAGAAGGTTAACTCATTTCTAGCAGATGTACTTGACATATATACTTAAATTATTACTTTAGACTGCATAGTTCTATAAGTATTTTTTTTTTAATGTAGTAGTAGATAAATGAACCGATTGTGGTGATTGTGGGGAGTTCTGCTCCAAAATAAGATGGATCATTTCTTCAATCAGAACTGAGATTTCAAATTACTTTGTGACCATCACCCTTATAATGCTGAATTGTAATGCTATTTGTTAAAATATTTCCTGGTCTCATATTTTACATTTTCCTTTAGAATTTGCCAACCAAAAACAGAATTTTCTTGTAACCTCTTTTCAACATATCATGAGAAATAGAGACTGCTAATACAATAGTCTGAAATGTAAGGTGAATATGAGCATTTTGTGGTCTGTCAAGCATGTCATTTAAATGATAGGCATGTTATAAATGTGCTATTGTTCATTCAGAAAGTTCTCTACCCAATTTCTAAAATTTGCTTGTAGCCTCAGGGACATCAAATTGAAAGTTTTGATATTTATGTCACTCTAGGGACATGTGCCACAAAAGCCAATCATATAATATCATATGAAAATCGGATATTTTATTAAAAACTCCATAACTTCCTAGGGAATACTAATTTTCTTTAGTAGTAAAACAATTCACAATAAAAGAAACAAAAATACTGACTTAAAAGGGGACAATGAATTTTATAGAAGAGAAGTTAATTACATTTAAGAGGTCATTTTCAATATGGAGATTTAGATGGATCACACTGCAGAAATTTAAGGACAGAATTGGTTCATTGCATGTAGACATAATAAATAAAGACAAAATTTAAATAGCTTGGTAGTAGAAGGAAAGAAAAAAATTACAAATCGGAATCAAATCAAGGGTTTTTTTTTCCCTTTTAATGAATTTAATTCTTTTTTTTTTTTGACTGGGCAATGAGGGTTAAGTTACTTTCCTAGGGTCACACAGCTACTAAGTGTCAACTGTCTGAAGCCAGATTTGAACTCAGGTCCTCCTGAATCCAGGGCTGGTGCTTTATCTACTGTACCACCTTTTAAAAAAATAATCAAAACAGACCTGAAAAATGTTTAACGGAAGAAAAGAAAGACTACATGGTAAAGGAAAGGAAGGCAGAGGCTATGAAGGGATGTGCTCCATGGCACAGGTGAAGGGTTCATCTTAAAAGATAAACCTCTTTTGAGATGAAAGGTGCAAAATGCCAACTGGGGAGGAAATTAATATGTAGCAACTTTGATTCTCCATATTTAGTGCCTGCCAGTTGAGGTGTCTATCAAATTTTACAAGTAAAATGTTTCCTTCTAGGAAGTATTCCAAAAAGTGTTTCCACTTCAATTTGTAGGAACTGATTATGTTAATTAAGCTAGATGTATAGGGAATATACTTATCATCTATTCTTTTCCCAAATGCCAAAGCAGTTCTGTTTGTTTGTTTGATTTTTGGAGACAAAAGGATTTAGAGATATTCTGGTAGACTTTATCTCTTCTCTGTCTCTGTTTCTTTCTTTATCTGTCTATCTGCCTCTGTATTTCTCCCCCTTTGCTCTATCCTCTTCCTTGTCACTTCTTTCCTCCTTTCCCCATCCTCCACTCCCCTCACTCTTCTCTCCTCCTTCTGGGCTCTTAAGTTCTCCCTTTCTTTGTTCTGACATCTTCAATTGCCAAAAGCCAATGAAGATTATCTTTATTTTTTGATACCTCTCACTCTTTGTATCTTCTATTTCCTTTGGATGTCTCGGTATTAAAATAATTTCAAAGAAAGGAAGAAGCTTTCAAAAAGTATTTTTTCAATGCAGCATTTGTGCCCATATTAAATTCTTCACAGTTTTTTTTTTTTTTCAAGTCAACCTTGGAGTAGTTTGCAAGGTCATGAGGGAGCTGCAGTTGTTTTCTTTTCTTCTTTACTACAAGCATTTTAAAAATTTATTTTAAAATAGCAATAATTGTGATTTATGCAAAGCTCTGTACATTTGCTTTGTGGCACTGAATGTTTTAAGCAATTCATTTCCAGGCATGTCCTGCTTTATCCAGGAATTTCTTAAGTTATACAATTGTTTGAATATGTGTGCAAAAAAAAAAAAAAAAGATACTTTGAAGGTGTGAGTGCTAAAATTTGTCCTACCATATTCATTGAGCTCATAATTCATAGAACTAGTGACACTTTATTTCAGACATAATGTTGTGACTATGTTTTCTACAGCCTATACTAATCTATATGTTTCCACAAATACTTTTCTATAGCCATATGTGTGCAGATCTTCCCACTCCAGGTTCAATCTCTCTCTTCTTGTCTATATCTTTGTCTCTGTCTTTCTCTGTGCTGAGTCCATGTATGTCCATACAATGAGTTCGTAACCTTGAAATGTTTGAGTAGCCATCTTAGATGTGATACAACTTCAGGTAATTAAGAAAAATTTAATTACTAGAAGAGGCTGAGAGAAGTACTCATTGACATATTTTTGAGTAGTGTAGTCAGTCACTACACCATTCAGTTAACTGTAAATTTGTTGTTGGCTCTTTAAATGGAATTGTATTATGCTTAAACAAATATTTGTGAAACTTTATCACTAACTAATAACAAAGTGTTTTTTGTTTTGTTTTGTTTTGTTTTGCTTTGTTGTTGTTGTTTTGGGTGGGGCAATATGGGTTAAGTGATTTGCCCAGGGTCACACAGCTAGTAAGTGTCAAGTGTCTCAGGCTGGATTTGAACTCAGTTTATACTGAATCCAGGCCAGTGCTCTTTCCACCATACCACCTAGCTGCCCCAATAAAGTGTTTTTTTTTAAAGCTCTTACAAGATTAGATTATTTCTAGAATACAAAGCACCTATGGGGTTTTCTGGAGCATTTCTATTACTCATATAAACAATGGCATAAAGTGAACTATGATATATTTAAATGAAACATTAAAATACACTCAGAAAAAGAATTCATGATGCCCTGATCATCCCCCATGTCTCACATATTACCATATGAAATGGTGGAATTGCTTATTAGTACACATATGGTACATGAGATCTGCTTTATTTAGTTTGTTATTTTAACCATATATATCTATAGTTATGTCACTTTACCAAAATCTGAGGATTTTTAACTGAGAATGCTTTTGATTGGATGGACTTCATGGAGTTCATTTGTTTCTTTACCATGATGAAAGTCTAATCATGATGTTTGGAAAAGTAAACAAGCATTATTTACATGTATATTAACTAGGGCTCTGGTTGATCTCATGTTTCTAAAAGTTTCATTCTTTGAATTGAGATACTTTTAGTTTATCCTAACTATTATTGTCTAGCAAAAGGAGATAATGTGCTTTCATTTTATAAGCATAGGTGAATTAATACACAGATGTACTTGTTAAACAGAACATAGGTCCTCTCAATCAGGACATATGTATTAAAGAATTTCAGTCTTCTTAAAATTGAAAAGATAACTTTATTTTTCAAAATTTCATTATGGAGAGAATTAGAAACATTTTTGATTCCTCCTTCTCACTAATACTGTGTGACTAGTCAACTTATTTGACCTCTTAGTGCCCCAGTTTTTTTAAATTAATTTTATTCTGAACTTAAAAAATAAAACTAGTACTTGCATAACAATAGATTTTTTAAAAAGATGATTGCACATGAAACTGCAAATCTATTATTTACAACTTAATCTTCCTTTTAAAGATATAATGAATGTATTTTGTCAATTTCTTTTTTCTTCTCCCCTCCCAGCCATCAAGATATAGCTACCAGTAGATACATATATGTAAATCATGCATGATATGCTTCTATTCTGGTAGGCTTAGTGTCATCCTTCATATGTCCTTTGTAGTGAATTTGGGTATTTATAATAGTGAAAATGATTTAGTTGCTCAAAGTTGATCTTGAAACAATATTGCTGTTACTATAGACCACATTCTCTTGGTTCTCCTCATCTCACTCTTCATTATTTCATGCAAGTCCATCTATGATTTTTTTTTAAATCAAGAGCTCATCATTTCTTATAGCACAGTAGTATTCCACCACAATCATATATCACAGCGTTTTTCAGTCAAACAATTTAAAAATATAAATTACAGAGCAGATCCTAATCTGATTTGGTGAAGGGAGTTCCCTTAGTGGGAATTTCCTATGCCACTGTAATAACAAGTCTAGTACAAAGAAAAAAAAAAGAAATAAAGATGAAATTCCAGCAAGAAGGAGACTTTAGATCATTCATTTATTTCTACTCTTTCACATTAATGGGCCTCTTTCTATGATACAAGTTAGTCTACTGGGCAACAGAATTATAAACAAGGCCTGAATTTATAACAATGCCAAAACATATACCCCCCCCCAATTCTAGCAATTAGTCAAGTTTCAGTCTAACCTATACAACATAAAACAAACAAAAAACAACAAATAACCTATAGAGCAGATGTGAAAAAGATGAAAAAGAGGACAATTTCAATGTTTTGATTTATAAGTTTTATTGGAGAACAGCTCTTATAGAAAACAACAATGGTAAGTATGTAATTTATAACTCTGGGGCTTTTTAAGTTCTCAATGCTACTGCAAACTGTATTAGTTTTCTCATACACATTTTTTTTCCAGGGCAATGAGGGTTAAGTGACTTGCCCAGATTCAAACAGCTAGTAAGTGTCAAGTGTCTAAGGCAGGAATTGAATTCAGGTCCTCCTGAATCCAGGGCTGGTGATTTAACCACTGTGCCATCTTGCTGCCCCAAAATATTGTTTCTTGATGTCTTGTGGAGTTTTTAGTTTCCACTTGACCAATTCTAATTTTTAAGGAATTGTGGTGTTTTTTTTGGGGGGGGGGAGAGCAATGATGGTCAATAAGTGACTTGCCCAGGGTGACACAGCTAGTAAGTATCAAGTGTCTGAGGCCACATTTGAACTCAGGTCCTCCTGAATCTAGGCCCAATGCTTTATCCAATGCACCACCTAGCTGCCCCTCTCATACACATTCTACAGTCAATACCAGCCTTCTTTTTTTTTTATTTTTGTGAGGTCAAGTAAAAACCTGCATGTACTTTATTTTCATCCAAATGTCAGTCGGCATTCACAAGGTTAATCAGTCGAGACACAAGTATATGTTAAATGTCTATTTATGTACCAGACACTCTTCCCTTCTGGGGATAAATATGTAAAAAAGAACAATTTCAAGATCATTTGATTATTGATCTAGGGCACAGACAGGACTTCAGGGAGCACTGGTTCAAAAGCACTCAATTTACAGATGGGGAAACTGAAATCTAGGGATTTTAAATGAATCTCCTAATAGAGAAGCATAAGAAATATAATTTGAACCCAGGTCCTCTGTCTCCAGACCTCATGATCTTCTTCTCATATCACAAGTCAGAGCTTGATTTTCTCTATATGTTGACATTTTTTTAACCATATCTAGCTTGTAATTCAATTAAAGCATTTAATTGTAACATTAAAATTAATGTTCTAAAATAATTAGATAATTATTGCTTGAAATTTTTTTTCTCATTTTTATTCTACTCTGATAGTGAAAAGTTACATTTCTTATGTTTCATGAAAGTATACTTAATAAATAAAGTGTGCTTTATTCCAGGAATTATGCTTTTGCATATACTAAAGAATTTCAATAGCAAGGGATCTATCAGTAGCTGAATGAATTTTTTTCTGGTACTTTTATTTTAAATAATGGATTTTATATTTCTTTTGTGTAGGAAATTCCTCCTGTGAAAATTACTTTACCAATACAAATCAGTAACTTAATCATAATTGCTAACATTATATAGTGCTCTGAAGTTTGCAAATAATCATTTTACTTATTTTATCTCATTTGATCCTCAAAAGAAAGTCCTATATAGTAAGTGTTGTTATTATCCCCATTTTACATACAATGAGACTGAAGCTAATGATGGTAAGTGACTTGCCTAAGGTCACACAACTACTAAGTGTTGGAAGTAGGATTTGAATTCCCTGGCAGGCTTCCACATAAGATGCAATGTGGCCTTTCAGTTTTGTACCAATTACCATAAATTATAATAACTAAGATTTAATATGTGATGGTTTCTTGAAAATATGACATTTAGGCCAATGGTATGATTTAACAATTTTGAAGATAGTAAATATAATGATTAAGAGTTTAGATAAAATTTTTGTATTTGTACTAATGTATTCAGTACTTCAAAAGATTTCTGATTTCAGGAGGACTGCCCTTTAAGGTAATAGATTTCTCTTTACCTGAGGTCTTTAAGTAAAATATTATGAAAATGTTATCAGCATTTGTTGTAGATGTTATAGAGGGATTCCTTATGTTTTTGTTGGCCAAGATTATCACTGAATTCCTTTTTACCTCTGAATTTCTGTGATTCTCCCAACCTCTTTGGTGAAATTTCTTTAAATGAAAGAGACCTAGTTAAACATGAAGATTAAAAAAAAAAAAATAAAGGGAATCAAGAACACATATTGACAAGCCAAGCAATAAGTTGGGCAGTTCCTTGAATTATTATTGACATTTCTATATGTAAACATAGATAAAATATATTAGGTGTATAATATTGTATTGTCATATCTATGTTTTTATCTGGGGTGGCACTGGTGATATCTAGTGTAAAAGCTCCCTCCACTCATTTATATCAACATTTTTTCTGGAAGTTATCATAGAGAACTACTTGAGGAGGTAAAAGCATATTTGATACTAAGTGACCATAAGTCCGTAGTCAATTCATATTTTTCAAAGGCAGAGCTTAAACCCAAGTCTTTCTGATTTTAGGACTGGCCCTTTATTCTCTATCCATGCTACTATGCATATATATATATATATATATATACGCACATCTGCTGATATGTAATGTGCAATACCTATATATTATATACAATTACTATCTATCTTTCTATCTATCTAAACAAAAGGGTGATACCATGGCATAATAGAAAGATATCCTCAAAACCTTGGTCTAAATACCACCTTTGTCCCAAAATGGCTATGTGTCCTTGGGCAAGTCACTTGACATTTCAGTGATATGGGTCTAGGCACTTCTCTATGATTATAAGTTGCAATAAGATGGTAACCCGCATTGCTATAGAAAAATTGTACTTCCAGTAGCTCCCTGTACTTATGAAGTTTTACGATTTGTACATGATTACTGAGAGATAGAAAATAGAAAGAGATGGTAGATGGATAATAGAGATGGCAGAGATAACACATACATGAGATAACTAGATAGCTAGGTGGATTGATAGGTAGATAGATAGATAGATATGAAAAGCATCACTGATTGTCAATGAATGAGCTTTCTTCAGAATTTAATGAAAGAAAAACTGAGCCAATTCTTAATGTTCTTAGTGTTCCTAATGATCCCACCCAGGTTTCTTCGTGTCTCCTAGCAATTCGTTGTGAACCTAAGTCACAGAACATCAGAATTGTGGATGAATGAAAGCTATAATTACTCCAAGTGACAATGGAAAGATCACTGTGAGCACCAGTAGTCAGTAGCCTGTTACCAATACTGATTTCTGTATGAAATGTGGTATGATGGCATCATCAAAACATGCCTGAAGAAAGAGGTGGGCTAGCCATGTAACAAGAATGCAAAACAACAGATTGACAACTTGCAGGGAGTTTTGCTATATCTGAAATGTTAAAAGAATAGAAAATCTTCCAGTGTGTTTGATAGATCCTCTTGAGAATATGTAAGAAAAAAACACAATGATTGAGATATATGTCAATATATATGGAGAGATTGTCATTTGCATCAGTAGAGAGAGTATTCATATTGATGAAAACATGGTTCCACTAAAATATTGAAGTATCACATATTTGGAAGTGGAGGCAAAAAGGAGTATTTGTTAGAGTTCAAATTGTTTTAAAAATGACTGATATAAAAGCTACTTCTCTATGTAGCCACGGTTGGTTTTCTAGAATATGAGGCCTACAGGTATATGATAACACATACAATTAGATTTTTTTCTGATCCCTTTGCAAAAAGCTACCTGCTTTCAATTTTCTCACTTTAAAAGAAAAAAAATCATTTTTAGAGTAGTAAAACTACATATAAAATGAATATTTCTATCACTAAGATATTGGTTCTTGTCTATAAATATATTGCATCTTCTAAAATGGTCTTCAAATACTATTAAAGATATAAAACATTAGGTAACTAGGTTTGAATATGATTTTAAGAGGCAATGACATTTGAAACATTGTTTATGAAATATAAAATGGGTCACCATTTTGTTGCATCCTGTTCACCATTTCACTATTTAAATTGCTATTTCCTTAAGCTTTTGGTGTCCTCTCACTCCATTTCAGTCTTGTGTCTTCCTCCTAAAATTGGATGTCTACAGGATCTTAGTTACCAGAGGATGTTTGAACAATTCTCATTGCCTTGTCCTGTATGCATAACACTCCTTAGATTGACTTTCAACTTTCAAATAATTAGTTAATAATAGTACACAAGAAAGTTGTATTGAAAGGAGGAAAGAAAACAAAAATCCTGAAATAAGCAACTGTGTCCCTTGGATCTCTGTAAAACCCCCAGTGACTCATAGGCAAAAATATGATATTCTTCCCTAATTCTAATTCCTTGAAGCCATCTGTGGATTTTTGGTTTTCTCAGAAATGCTCTCCACTTTTGCCTCCAGAATTGTCTCTTTGAAATTCCTGGTTACATCTATCCTATGATATTTGCATTGTATTCTGGCACTGCCTTATTGTCTTTTGACAAGTTGAGCTAAAAAAAAGTTATTAATATTATTGAGATGATCTGTGTGCAAAGGGAAATCTCAACTGTTTTCCTTTCTGGCATAACTTCAGCTCAGGTCAAGAAAAACATGTGCTCTTATAAAAGTTTTGGCCTCTTGCTTTGTAAACAACTTTCTACAGAAGAAGGCATCATTTAGGACTCTATATTCTTAAGAATCCCATCTCAAACTCCTATGTTTAGATATGGTGAGCAAAGGTCTTGATTAACCCAATCAGAGGAAGAAAGACTCAAATCTACTAAATTTGTGTGACTTTGGATAAGACCCCTTTTCTGAGCCTCAAGATCCTTATCTGTAAAAGTAGTAAGTTATTCTAGTTACCTTCAAAATGTCTTCTGGCTCTAAGATCATCCTACAATTCTTTTCTCCTTTCACAACATAATGAGTGTTGCTATACAAGGTTAACAGTCCTTACTTATTCAAGAGCCAATAAAGCAACACTCTTTCTCCTCTATTTATTTCCCTAAATCCTGAGAGTGAATTATTCAAATTATTCCAGGTTAGGCCAATCCCATACCTACTAGTCTCCTCTAAAATAGGTATTTGTATTCTTAAAGTTGACACATACATAGTCACAGGCTAACATTTTAACTAAATCAGAGAAAGACTAATAAGGGAAAAACCAAGCCCCAGTTATATCTCAAATAATCAGAAACTGGAAAATAGTTTTACAACCCACTAAAGACTATTTGAGAATATTAAAAGTATTGGCATAGGGGGCAGCTAAGGTGGCACAGTAGATAAAACACCAGCCCTGGATTCAGGAGGACCTGTGTTCAAATTCAACCTCACACACTTGACAGTTACTAGCTGTGTAACCTTTGGCAATTCACTTAACCCTCATTGCCTGACACCCAAAAATTTAGAGAGAGAGAAGTGGTAGCATACATAATCTTGAATCCTTGAACTCCATTCCACATAGCTTGTCTAAGATACCTCCAGACATCTAAAAAAATATTTTAACCTGAAAATAAGAATAGGGTCTGAACTTATGGCTTCATTGACAAAGAGAAGTCCTAGATAAGGAAACTCTGTATATACAGGTCAGAGCCTCCATTCCCTTACTTCTACTGGAAAGGACTCTAGCATTTCTTCATTATAGAGAATGTCAGAACTTGGTTTCAAATAGGTAATGTTTATTATGCTAAGGAAATATCTTCGAGAGTTTTAGAAAGAGAAGAGGGGCCACTGTAGAGTCTTTAAAGAGCACCTTTTCTTAGTAAATGTGTGATAGAAGATAATCCAGACAAGCAGAATTATGAGGAATGAAGTTCAAGCAAGTATTAGGAGACAATAGAGGAGAAATGTCAGAGAATCCAGAGTCTTTTGGAGGATGGGACAATTCACAATGTTAAATGCAGAATGTGGATCAAATGCAATGGGGATTAAGAAGAGCAAAATTGAGTGTGAACAATAAAAGGATTATTGGTAACTCTTTCTTTGAAAGAATAGTCTCAGTAGAGTGGTCATCTTAAGGAGCTAAATTGTAAGGTTCTGAGCAGTAAGTGGGAGGTTAAAAAAGTAGAGACAATGAATGTTGAGATTTTTTCTCCAATGAGTGAGAAAAGGAGAAAAGATGGTGACTTGAGATGACAATGGCTCAAGTGACTTTTTTGTTCATTTGTTTCTTTGAGACATGATAATCGAATACATGGGATTGGAATATTTCTGTGTGAGCATAAAAAATGAATTTTACAGAACAATATAATAATCCAAGAAAATCACAAAAGATTATTGATGAAACATACCATCTATCTCCCAAAAAAGAACTAATATTGATGGAAAAGAATGAAGCATGGTATTTTTTACATTCTTTCATCAAGTGAAAAATATGATGTTTTACATGATCATATATGTTTTTGTTTGTTTTTGAGGGACAATGAGGGTTAAGTGACTTGCCCCGAATCACACAGCTAGTAAATGTCAAATGTCTGGAAGCCAGATTTGAAATCAGGTCCCCCTGAATCCAGGGCCGGTGCTTTTATCTACTATGTCACCTAGCTGCCCCCTTGATCATATATGTATAACCCATATCAGATTGTTTCCTACCTCAGGAAGGTGGGGAGGGGAAAGAGGGAAGAAGGCATAGAGATTGGAACAGAAAAATATAAAGAAAAATGTTTAATCTGAAAAGAAGAAACAAACAACAACAAAAACAAAAAACATAATTTTAGAGCCCAAGGACACAATTTTGAGAGACACAAATGCTTACAGAGGAGATAGGGATGGTGATTCATCAAAGGAGACTGAAGAATTAGACTCGAACTGGTAGGAGAAAAACAGTGAAGAATAGTGTTGGGCAGCTAGGTGACACACTGGATAAAACACCAGCCCTGGATTCAGGAGTTCCTGAGTTCAAATCTGGCCTCAGACACTTGATACTTACTAGCTGTGTAACTCTGGCCAAGTCACTTAACCCTCATTTCCCTGCAAACAAAACAAACAAACAATAAACAACAGTGTCATAGAAACCAAATGAGAAAATATGTAGTAGCAGAGGATGGTTAATAGTTTAAAAAACTGAGGGAAGTTGAAGGATGATGATAAACTTAGAAAATAAATCTCTATTTCTTAATTCCTAATTAATTACAAATTAAGATATAGTTTACAGGATTTGAAAGTAGTTCCTTTACTAGCTTTGTGACCCTGGGCAAGTCACTTAATCCTCATTGCTCTACCAAAAAAAAGTAATTCTTTTTTCCTTCCTTCTTTCCTTCCTTCCTTCCTTCCTTCCTTCCTTCCTTCCTCCCTCCCTCCCTCCCTCCCTCCCTCCCTCCCTCCCTTCCTTCCTTCCTCCCTTCCTTCCTTCCTTCCTTCCTTCCTTCCTTCCTTCCTTCCTTCCTTCCTTCCTTCCTTCCTTCCTTCCTTCCTTCCTTCCTTCCTTCCAGCAATTAGGTTAAATTAATTTCCCAAGGTCACAATTCTAGTAAGTGTCTGAGGCCTGATTTGAACTCAGGTCCTCCTAACTCCAGGGCCAGTGTTCTATTTACTGTACTGCTAAAAATAGTTTCATTAGAATGGAGTTAGAATCTGGATTGCAAAGAGTTGAAGATATGGAGGCAATTAATATAGTCTACCTTTTCTAGCAATTTGGCAATGGAATGGAAGATACCACATGATATCTTGAGGAGATGGCAGAGTCAGAAATGTGTGCAAGCTCTGAGGAAGGAGTTGGGGAAAAGAAAGAGTGAGATAGAACTCTCTCCCTGCTAAAATTATGTTATGCTTACTTTTCAATTGTCTTCACCCCCATACTTATTCAGTTGGATATAAATTTCTTAAAAGCAAGATCTTTACCTTTATTGCAATAGATGCTCTCTCAGTTCCTTGTACATAGTTGTAATTAATAAGATTTTTTGTTGTTGTTTAATGATCCTTGAATTAAGCTACCAAAGGAAATCAGAGAGAATTTAATGAAGGATGAGTTGGGTTTGGCAAGAAGGGCCACCCAATTCTTTGAGAGCAGAACAAAGGGAGGGAGGACAGCTGAAGATATAGCAAGGTTTTAAGATGTGGAGAAGCAGAGATGAGTGAATGAGAGATGAACTTAATTAGGCCATGAAATTGATAGTCCCTATTGAAAATAATATACGAGGGGGTGGCATTGACCTGAGAAGAGGAGAAAACCAGTGGAACGACCACTTCCGTAATGTGCTTGAAAGTCATTCAGAGTTCACTCTATGTTCTGCACATCCCGAGAAAGTGATATTTCTAAAACATAGGTCTGATCATGTTACCCTCCCATAGTTAGTAATCTGAAAGGCCTCCATATTATCTTTTAGTTTAAATTATATAAAAAAAAACTCCTCTGAAATTCAAAGTACTTCACCAAATGTCGTTAACGTATAGTTACACCCTTAATGTATATGACTCCCCTTCATATATCGTATAGTACAGCAAAACTCTTCTTTTTGTTTCTCATTCCTAAAAATCCATCTCTCATTTCTGTTCCAGGGTATTTTCAATGCCTGGAATTCATTCCCTAACTTCACTTCATAGTATACATAGTTTCTTTAAAAGTCCAGCTCACGCACCACTTCCTAAATGAAGGTTGGGTTTTTTTTTTTCCCTAATCTTCACTAGCTTCTAGTGATGCCCTGCTCCCCAAATGACCTGTGTTTTACATATTGTCAAGTATATGTCCCCCATCAACTAGAATGTCAATTCCTTGAAAACAGGAATGGCTTTTTTTTTTGTTCCTTTTTATCCTCAGTGACAGATATATTGTAGTAGGCTCTTTGTTAAAGAGTGTTGATCAATTGACTAATTGGAACAGAAGTGGGAAAAAATCTATTATCATATGGCAATATATAACCAGCTGATCTGACAGAACATGATGTTGTAGACCCAATTAGAATCAATGGGTGACTTTTCCCAGCAGTATCTAGAAGTGTTGGAGTAAGAATGGCAAATGCAGATGATGGGAGTAATAATAGTGGTGGTGGTGGTGGTGGTGGTGGTGATAATGATGATGATACTTAACATTAAGGCTTTAAGGTTTCTAAAATATTTTACATATTTTATCAAATTTAATTCTCACAACAATCCTGGGAGCTGTTATTTTTTTTCATTTCATAGCTGATAAAATTGATAGTGAAAGAAACTAAGTGACTTAACCAGGTTCACAAAGCTCAGAAGTATTGGAGGGATTTGAACTCGGATCTTTCTGAGCCCAATTCTATCATTCCACCTAGTATAATACCAAAGTGACCTAGGTATGGAAATTGCCAGCATGTGATTGTTGAGAAAATAAGGGGATAGGTTGATGAAGAGACTATAAGGTCAGAATCCTCAAGTAAGGAACTAAAACCAGAAAAGAATAAGGATGATGAAATTTTTAAAAATGAAAGACAGGCAATCAAAGGATAAAATCTAACATTATTTTGAAAATTAAGATAGGATATGTGCCCTGAGCAGATGAAATAAGCAGATTAATTAAGGACAGACTGTTTTACCTGAAATTCTTCTTAGTGTTATGTCCTAGTGGTATACACCTATTTTAGGTCAGGCATACTTCAGATGGATTCAGTGATTCAGTATTGAGAATGAACTGAGACACTCATGCACAATTGAATTTTTATCCAAAGGAGGCTTCAGTAAGAGTAGAATGGGAAAGATAATCAGTAAATGTTTCACTTGCATATAGTTTTTTGCTTGTTTGGTTTTTTGGGGATTGTGTTTTTTCTTACCGCCATGGATTTTTTTTCTCACCCATTCTATGCTGGTCTTCTCTATAAGAATAGTGTGTTGTCTGACATAGCACTATCAAGCTATACCGTATTATCTGTGCATTTCTGTATTGTTTTGGGTGACTATGAAGCTGTATCAATAAACCTTAGTCCCCTGGACCAAGTAAGTCTCAAGAAAGGTGTGTGTTAAGGGTTAAAATTCTAGCTAATCTGTCTAAAATATCTAATGAGTGGTCGCCAATAAATTATAAGCTTTAGCAAGAGTTAGGCTTTTAAGCATTTATTAAGGAAAACAAGAATTTGGTAAAGAGAGAGAGAAAGGCCTAGATTCCTATCTATTAAAGGGAGAGCACATTTCTAGCTCCGCTCTCCACCCGAGTCCAGAGGAAAGAGAGAGCCCCAGTCTCCTCCTTCCTCCTCCCACTAGTCCGCGTCACTTCCTGATACCAAAGAAAAGACTCCTGGTCTTGCCCTCAAAGACCTTTGCTTCATGGGCAGAACTCTTCTACAGTAAGTATCCAGCAGGTGGCATTATTCCAATCGTTACATGTGCTTTTCAGAGAAAAACAAAAACAAAACAAACAACTTCTACTATTAGCCTATGTATCAGGTCCCTGCCAAAATTCTTGGGCCATTAATGGTTAATTTCTAGCTTTGTAATTGGTCCTTTTGCTATAGAACCCACACATATCTATAGTAAATGTGACTCCTACCATATATCCCTTATCTTGTGGCTGGGAGGGAGTGGATATAGAAAGTATGAGAAAATCATAATGGTGAGAAGATATAAATAGCCAAGCCCCAGCATGGGCAAGAAATAGGAAATGTCAAGCCTGGATAGATTGTTCCAGTCAGATCCCTATCCCTGAGAAACTAGGGAAGAGGGAGCAGCATCGGGGCAGCTAGGCAGAAAGTGGTATGCCTAGATTATGAAATGGGGGAAAGCTCAGAGGGTAGGAAAATTATCATAAAGGTAAATGAAAAATCAGGCATAATTTTGCCTTGGGCAAATTCTAGACAAGGGGACCTTCAGAAAATTAAAGGGAACAATTTTCATTGCAGTCAATTATTTTAACCTGCTTTACTTAGGAAGCTATAAAATTTCCCAAAAAAAAAACCCATCAGTTTTCCCTCATGTAATAAGTCTAACTACATGAGTTGTGTTTAAGAAGCCCTGTCTTTCAGATTCAAGATTCAAAAAGCAAGGAAACTCAGGGCATGCATTAAGTATTTTTTCTTGATTCATAGTGTTGCCATTTGTCCAGTGTCTTTAAAAAAAATTCATTGCTATGAAGACATTTAGATTTAATTTCAGCCTGTATTGTGATTTATCTCTGAATGTTCCTGTTTCTTTGGCTTTTAAAGGGACAATTTATTTTAGTTGTTCTGTTCTCCATTAATCAGACTTTACTGTTCCTTCATTTGGGATGTCACGCATCTCAACTTATCTTCTCAGTTCTCTTCCCTTCCTCCCCAAAATACACACATACACACACACAAACACATACATACACACTACACATGTTGAGTAAACCAAAGAAGAACCAAGCATACTTCAGAAGCTAATTAATATTTTAATTTAAAGCTATTCTATATTACAGGGATTCAAACATTTAAAGCAATCTTAGCTGCAACCTACTGTCTGTGCTATTCTCAGGAGAGCTTAGAGCACAAAGTAAAGCTCAAGAATATTTACGCAGTTTGACTACAGAGTTCATGGTAAGCCTACAGCTAAAGCCAGCATTTAAAGATACAGGACAAGAGCTTCATCTTAGGTAAATCCATGGAAAAATTCCCACGTAGTTATATAGGTTGAGATTCTGGCTTATAGAAATTATATTCATACAGTCAAAAAGAAGTAAATGTAATGAGATATTTCTAGTTCTGTGCTTTCCATTTTCCCCATTGCCATGTAAAGTACTAGACCTGAAATTAATCAGGGCCAGGAGATCCCTAATATCACTCAATCAAAAGCCACCTTGACACTTTTGCAGGATATCAGTTCTTCCTTTAGCATTCTTTACTTTATCACCTACAATTAGTAATTCCAAGTCTTGCTGCTGTCAGAGCAGCAATCCTTTGCCAGTTGTTTGAGCAATCTTTATGACACTTCATATTAATTTTCAGAAATAAAATTCTAGCCATTAATAAGCTGATTATTTTCTTATTATATTTATTATAAATAAATTCTATCATTTGAGTATGTGTTTAATGATGTTTGGCTTGAGTTTAAGTAGTTTTACTTTAGGATAGGTTCTTATAACTATCAAATTGTTACTTGATTTTGTTTTTTAAATCAAAGATTTTGAGCCCATCACCTCCCTGAATGTCCAGGTCATTTGAAGATCATACCTTTTAGAGGTTTTCCCTGTTACTAGACTGCCACTTTGAAACATGTACATATGTACATATATGTGTATATTCATATAAAATATGCATGTGTTTGCGTGTGTGCTTGAGGAATGGAACGTTTATTTTTAACAACAAAATTAAGGCTCACAAAAAGTTGCTGTAGCCATTTATATTTTCATCTTTAAATCTTTTATAGTCCCTAAGACACTTTTCATTGTCTCTTACAGAGCTTATTTATTTTTTTACTAAGATATTAAGGCTTAACTCCTAATTAATGCTTAATATCTAAAGTACAGAAAAGTCAAAACTATTGTTCCAGCATCTCTGAAGTGGGGTTTTATTTCACAGGGGAAGTAGAAAAGGGAAAAAAAAAAAACAAAAAATAACAAACACATAAACTAATCAGTGATTACCTTGTTTCAAGATGTGAATTGGTTTAGAAACTTGACCACATCAGTATAGCGATCATAATAAAAAATATTTAAGTGTGTATTCCTAAGATGTTAAACCTTTGTTTAATAAGGTATTTTTAAAATGCCGTGATCTCTCTGAACTTTTACATGCATATTATCCATATAATGACCATTGTAATCTAAAATGGTTATCAAATAAAACTAATGAATATGTTCATTTTATGATCGTGTAATGAGAGTGGAGACAAGCTGAGTACAACTTAATTAGGTTTATTCAAACAAAGAGCAGTCAGACCCAAACACAACACTAACAACCAGGATCTGTTCCACACAATCAGTAACCTTATTGTACATGACTATTGAACTAATGTGTGGTCTTTCATGTTGTTGTTTGCCTGAACCATCTATTAAGTCCCACTTGAAACTAAATAACAGCAGTAAAAAAAAACTGTAGACCATTTATGAGACTTGTATCAAGCCCATTCTTTAATATTTCTCTGCTATAGCATAAGGCAGTTATATAAATTAATATATAAATTACCTTCTGTATACATTTTTATTAACTTACTTTCAATCCAACCAATAAATTATGACTTGGGGATCTTATAATCAGAGTTTTTGCACTACAGTTATTTTCATGAAAGAGTTATTAATTCCAAGGCCAAAAGGCAATGATAGATTTAGATCTCTATCTCTATCTATCTATAGCAGTTATAGATAAAAATTCATATGAAACAGTCTGGAACAATTTATTCTATAACAACAAATTTGTGAAACTGAACAGCTTTGAAAGTTATAATAATAAGTATGACCAATATAATGATCAACCATGATTTCAGAGGACATGTTATCCATCTCCAGAGAGAGAGAGAGAGAGAGAGAGAGAGAGAGAGAGAGAGAGAGGAGAGAGATCGATCTCCTGACAGAGACTAAATATGTATGGGGTCAGGGACAATATGACATATCCCCCCTAACCTATGCATATGTGTTACAAGATTTTTTTTTCTTTTTTAGAATGGGGAAAGATAAGAGAAAAATAAATGATTATTAATTTACAAAAATGAGATACATAGTATTTAAACAAACTGTAGAATACCAACTATGGAAAGGACTTTAGAGATGAACTTGGATCAATGGTCAAGCTGTTCAAATGAGGAAACTGATAATAAGTATCTTGTCCAAGGTGACATACATAATTAGTGATGAAAGTAGCACCATAAAGAGAATAGATGATTTCTTGAATAGTATTGGGTTTAGACAAAAGAATCCTAGGATCTCAGAAGATACACTGTCATCCTTACTTTGCTGGATTTGTGGCCTCATAGATGACAGTATTCTTGCCAACAATGAAGATTCAAAATCATTCTGCAATATCATTCCCAGGAAAACCAACTCTTTAAAACTATGAGCTGACATGAGAATGGCAGCCAAGGTCAACCTGAAAATATTGACCCCCACTGTGGTCAATATTCTCAGGTTTGAGCTGAGAATCTTAAATATTTTCAGAACCTCTGTGTAATTGTGTATTGCCCCTACTTCAACTGAAGATTGAAATACTTGGGACTTTAAATAACATAAGCAGACTCTTCACTATTGAAGATGCTTTTACTAACTAATAGAAGGATTACCAGAATCTTTATATGACCTCTAATCCACAGTCAGACTATCCCATAGAAATAATATTATCTCCTCTTTTTTGTTTGTTTTGTTTTCATTTTTCTTTGTCTGTTTTACTTTGTTAGTACCAGAGAGGGTGGTAGGGAAAGTCCTCTTTCCCAATATTTGGTCAATAACCTAATGACCATGTTCATATCCTGTATTCTTCTATGTCTTCTTACTATACCTGTATTTCTAGTATCCTGGAGGCCAAGGCTCTCAGGGGAACACAGAAGTATGCAGTGTCCTCAAAGACTCACAAATTAGAGAACACCAAGCAAATGTTTGCTGTTTCAACAAAAATATTTTTTTCATAATCATGCCTTCCAGCAAATTTTCTACTGAAGACATTCCTCGTAATAACAGGAATTCATTATGTGATAAATAAGGTTATCATTACATTTTATGACTTTAATAATTGTTAGTAAATGTAATAAAGTCACTAGTTGAAAGCCCTGAAAATATATAAAAACAGTTATTATAGCTCTTCTCTTCTATACACTAAATATTGCAAGTTTGAATTTCATATGAAATAGTTTTGAAACCCTCAGCATTTTGGTCACCCTATCACATTTTGGTCACCCTATCCCTCAGTTTTCCAGTATTCCTCCTAAAATACAGAAAATAGAACTGACCACAGCATTCTCCATGTGCTCTGTCCATAGAAGATTAAATAGCTAATAGTTGTTTCATTTTAGAACCTGCATTCCCACTAATGTAGCCTATGGTCAAATTAGCTTGTTTGGAATTCATGCCACAGTTTTTATCCATGTGGATATTTCATTCAATTAAAACTCCATAAATATTTTTCACATAAACTTTGATCAAAAGACATATTCTTATCCCATATTTACTCAGTTCATTTTTTTTTAGGTAAAGGATTTAACTCCATGAAATTGAAACATATTGAGAGGCTTTTGAATTATGAGTCTGCCACCTAGCATATTAGCTACCTCTTCTAGCTTCATGTTTTAAAATATATTTTATTCTTTTCTTTAGCTTATACATAACATAAAGTTTGCTTTATAGCTTTCTTACTCTTTTGTTCTTGAGAACCATTTTTATATCAATATTTTTAAAGAGAAAGAAGAAAGAATTATGAAAACTGATATACAAAACAAATGACAATAAAACCCAACGTAGGTAAAGTTGCACATGCTAACTTCTCCTTTGCAGAAGTACATAGCCTGTATCCATCCATCCATCTACATACATACATATACATTCTTAGATTCACATACATACCTACATATATACACATATGTACATATACATACATATACATATGTCAAGATGGCTTTGCTAAAAACTTAACTTTTGCCTAAAGGAATTCCCTAAGACTTTAGTATTCTTAAAAACAATACTTATTTTGGCACATAATTTTAACTCATTCTAATTCTGAATGATTCGGAATTTTCTTCTGCCCCCCCCAGTCTGTATTGCTTAATAGTTTTATGACCAAAAACAATATACTGGCAGAATCTCACCTGCCATTTCTGAAAGCAGTGATCATCACAGTACCAAATGACTAAGCTGAGTATATAGGAAGAATGGATGCCAGCAGAGCATGCCAAGATATTCTCTGTCAGGAGCTGGGATAGGATAATTACTGAAAAAGGAAGCAGAAATTAAAAAAAAAAACATTAACAGTATGGTATAGATATAGGCATTTAGGCTACCTCAGTGGCAGAGCACACAGTATGACTTCATGATGAGGAAGAAATTACTACCCCCAAGTGAAAATAAAAAAGCCTTCAGAATATTTGGGAATCTAAGAGGCACCATAGACAGTAAGGTACTCATCTAAGAGCAGCAAATTCTGTGCCAAATTCTTCAGGGTAATTTCATTGTACATTGATCTTTTAAGGAACATCCTTTTAATAACAAAATCAACTATTTTTTAAAAAGTAAATAACAGCTTATATCTTAATGATGCTTTAATGTTGTCAAAATGCTTTCTTCACAACTACTCTGGTGGATCAGTAGCTAATAATACAGTTAGTAGGTTAATTTTCAAAGAGAAAGCACATACATTTATAGGATTTAAACAAGAAGGAAAAAGTTTTTTGTCAAGAAATCTGGAAATTTTTTGACCTCCTAGGAGTCATGCACACACATATGCATGCATACATACACACACACACACACACACACACATATATATATATATATATATGACATCATAACCTTTAGGTCCTTTTTAGATTGATATTTTTATGTTTTTTCCATTAGAATTTGTATTTTATTTTCTGGTAGGTCATCATGGAAGGAAAATTGAGCATAAAATAATGAGCTGGCAATATTGGTAGATGTGAGCTTGATCTTGTTCATTGGAGAACCATTGCATAAAGACGATTTTTGAGGAAAGGAAACCAAAACAAAGCAATATAGATGGAATGCATATGCATGCATGCACACGTGTATGTATAAGCATATTTCTGTGCCTATGTATGCAGGGCATATATGTATAGCCATATAGACATACATGTAGGCTTTTATAAAAGCCACATTATGTGTGTACACATGTGTATGCATATATTGTGTACATGTATGTATATCTAACAAATCTCTTTATTATAATCTTAACACTAGGTAGATTCACTACTAATCAGGACAAAGGTAGTGTGTATTCTAAGTCCATCTCTTAGTTTGCTGTGATTTTTGACATTTGTTTCTATCCTTGATTTTTTTTTTACTTAATACTTTATATTTTTTTAATGGATTGGACTACAACTCAGAATATCAAGGTTCTGTACTAACATTTAATATTACATAATTGTATGACTTTGGACCTCAATAAATAAAATGAAGAGGGGGACATGTCTACATGAGTAGAATGATATGATGATAACATATAATTTGGGAGATATTTTAGGTTATTTACTGCATTCTTAAAAATCTCCAGATATTATTATAATTCTTATCCCACTAATGCATAGAAAATTGATTGCTGTGGCTCTACTATTGAGATTAAAGTACTAATAAAGGGAATCCCAATCCTCCCAGTCCATAAATCAATCCTAATTATTTATGAGGTATAATAACTCTCAGACCACTGGGGTTCTATTCAGTGCATAATAACTCTAATTTATAGACTAAAAGATTTAAAGGGTTTGTGTTCTTCATTAGAATAAATTTTTCAGGAAAGAGTGATGCCATTTAATTTCAGGAGATCCAAAAGAAGGTGACTGAAACCAAAACTCTGGCATTCTAAATAGCTGTTCAGTTACAGTGTTAGTAATAAACAGTTACATTGGTTGTAGCCAGTTTATAAATGACTGCCAGTCACGACATAGCCATTTCAACTCTATCACCATATGAAGAATGAGAATTTAAATAAGTTTTTCAACATTACAGGAAATTGATTTAATGAAATATTTAAAAATATGATGTTGTGAACACATAAAATATTAGCAAATGGCAAAAAGATTGATTCTTTAAATGGTGAAAGTAAAAATAGAAGGTATAAGTAATTTAATTTTTAAATTATATTAGCTTCAATTTAGTGAAGTTCTTACCATTGTGGAGCCACCTGATGTTGACAAGCCCAGAGGAAAATTAGAAAAAGAATGTTTAAAATTCAACTGGTCAAATTATTTCCCGAATTTCTTTTTTCCTCAGGCACTGCTTTGCAAAGATAAAAAACACTTTCTTAGAATATATAAGGTCATAGAAAATATCAAGACTCAAAAGAAAGACACTGGTAACAAGGATCAGGAAGTAATTAAATTGACAGGGACCATGAAACCAAAGACCATAAGGTTTTGGAAAAAACTATTGAAATACAAAGAGTAAGAAAATAGTAATTGCAACTATATTTATTTACATATGCTTCTTGGTGACGTGTGCTCATTGATTTATTTTATTCTTAACAACAACTACATGAAGTGCAGGCAGCAAGTATTGCCCTCAGATTAGAGAAGAAGGAACTGAGGTTCAGACAGAGTGAATGACTTGCCTAAAGTTTTGTAAGTTGTAGGGAAGAGTCCTGAATTCAGTGTTTGGTTGTTATTATTTGTTGTTTGTTTTGTTTTTATTTTGTGTACACACATATAAACGCATGCATAGATACATGTATGTATATTTGCATACACATAACATGCATGTTGTACATAGCATATACATACAATACATATACTTATAATACATAAACAGAATATATTGCATATATACTACATATGTATAAATATACATATATTCATACATATACATATATCTTTATCTGTCTCTAACTTTCTATCCTCTATCAATGTGAATGCCATCTACATTGCTTAGCTATGGTTTTCTTTTCTCCTCTCTCATCTTGATGGAATTGTTCTCCACTGAATAAGGTCAAGCTCAAATACCAGTAATTCATGCTCAATGTTTCATGCTTTCCCTTTTTTCCTCTACTTTTTCCCTATTACTCTGACCTTAAAATGATTTGATACAGGGAAAAAGAGCAGATCACAAAGCATGTAGGTATAAAAAAGGTTGAACATTTAACAGTATTATTAATGAGAAAATGTATTATCAAATAAAAAAGCATTTATTAAGTATCTATTTGTCAGGCAGCATTCTAAACACTGGGGATTCAAAGAAAGACAGAAACATTTCTTGCTCTCAAGGAGCTAGTCAAGTGAAAGAGATATAACAAGAACAACAATGAATAAGCAAGATATAAACAGGATAAATTGGAGATATTCTCAGAGTGAGGGCAGTAGTATTAATGAAGACTGGGAAATGCTTCATTTATTTAAAATTTGAAGAAAGTCATGGAAGACAAGATGCAGAGATGTCAAGTAAAAGAACTGTAAGTATGGGTGATAATCAGGGGAAATGAATCAAGTTAGGACAGAGGGGCTTATGTGAGATAAAGCAAGGAGGCCAGTGTCATATAGAGGATAATAAGGTATAAAACAACTAGTAGGAAGGAGCCGGGGTAAGCATTTAAAGCCAAAGAATTTTATATTTGAGTCTAGATGTATTAGGAAGCCACTGGAGTATGCAGATTGCTGGTAGGGGTTGGGAAGTATAAGGGCATGATATGGTCAGATTTGTGTTTTTGGAAGATAAACTTAACCAATGAGTACAGAATGTCCTGGAATAGGGAGATTTGATGCAGGGAAACCAACCAACAGGCAATTTCAGCAGTCCACATGTGAGAGGATGAGGGGCTGTGCCAAGATGGTTGTATGTCAGAAAAGAGAAGGGGTGTATATGAAATATGAGTTAAATTTGGGCATGTTGAGTCTTAGATGTCTCCTGGTCATATAGTTTGAAATGTCTATTAGGCAGTTGGAGCTATGAAGCTGGAGTCAGGAGGGAGATTTTCTCTTAAAAGTTTTCAGTCTGCACATATATGAAATGGCACCTTGGAGTATTTAGGGCTGGATCAGAAGTCAAGATTTTTTTTCTGAGTGAATTTCTGTACCATCATAACAACCCAAAATGCCAGTGTTTTGAACTAATGCAAAAAGGTAGCACTTAAAGGACAGTACTTGAGATGGAATGAAAAATCAGAAGGTAGATATCTCCAAAGTCTCTATTGTGTGACCCAAACAAGACCATCAAAGAAGGTATGGTGGTCATAAATTAGATAGAGATACTATAAGAAAAGTCCAGGGATGTTTTGGATATCTAGAAGTAACAAAAAAGGACCATCTGGGGGCAGCTAGGTGACACAGTAGATAAAACACTGGCCCTGAAGTCAGGAGGACCTGAATTCAAATACAGCTTCAGATGCTTGACACTTACTAGCTCTGTGACCTTGGGCAAGTCACTTAAACCTCTTTGCCCAACCAAAAAAATTAAAACAACAAAAAATATAGAACCATAACCAAAGAATGTGCAAAAATTCTGTGTATACTTGTATAAATAATTTTTAAGCTCATAGCAGCACACCCCTCTGCAGGAAATAATAAATTTAAACATAGTTCAGAGTTGACAAAATGAGCCCCTATACTAATATTAATAGCCCTGTTTGACAAGAAAAATATTGATACTCAATATCTACTCACTGCATTTCATATATCAGATCTTTGTTTTAAATCCTTAATTTGTAAAAATCATTCACTAGCAGTCTCCAAGAACTAAAATTAATCTATGTGCATAGCTGAAATAACTCTCTCATATTCACTACCAATGAATAATGATACAGGTTTAATCACCTATTTGAGATATATTGTAGATTATTGGCCCTAACTGGTTGGGGAATGATTTAGGATTAAACCTGAAAGCCTCTGAAGGATGCAGATCTTACATAGACATTATCCACTAAACCAATTCACTGGGAATAGAAATATGATGTTTCTTTATGGTAGATTCTGCTTCTAAGTGAAATGAAAACATCTGTGGAGCTCATTATCGTAACAGTTGAGGCATCCTGAGTTTAAAGATGAGACATTATACTTAATGGTGAAAATTTTCCTCATGTGCTGCCCAAAATATGAGTGTAACAACTAAGTTTTAAAAAGAGTTGCTTTTATTTAACATGATTATTTTATCAACTCTTTAGCTGACCTTGAATTTCCAATTAAGTTTGTATTCTTTAGTTTTCAATTTCTAGTTATGTATCGTCAATACTATGCTTGTTAAGAGTTTGTTTAGGGGCAGCTAGGTGGCACAGTGGATAGAGCACCGGCCCTGGAGCCAGGAGTACCTGAGTTCAAATCCGGCCTCAGACACTTAACACTTACTAGCTGTGTGACCCTGGGCAAGTCACTTAACCCCAGTTGCCTTACTAAAAAAAAAAAAAAAAAAAGAGTTTGTTTACACAGACTTTTCTGATCTCTTTCTCAGAAGTCCAAAGGGCCATTGATGACAATGAGCAAACAGGAATCTCAACAAATCCAGATATTTTGGTAGTAGCAATTCATGATGCACTTTAGACTAAAAAGAAGTACTATCAAATCTCACTGTATCACAGATCATGTGACTTCCTCGCTATATGGATTAAAAAGTAGCATAGGTTATCCCATTTAGCTAGCTATGTGGCTTGGAAGAAAGTAACTTAATGTCTCTGTGCCTTTTGTTCAATTAAAATAAAAGGACATACTTCTTAAGCCTTTGCTTAATGCCAGGTACTATGCTAATCGTTGAGGAGATAAAGACAAAAGTCCCTACTTTTGAGGAGATTAAATTAGAAAAGGTACCTGTAATCAAAGGTAGATGTAAAAATACATACAAATTAGATAAAGAGTAACATTAGAGATGAAGGTACTAGCTGCTAGGTGACAGAGTGTATGGAACAATAAGTTTGGAGTCAGGAAGTCTTGAGTTCAAATATGACCTCACGTACTTATTAGCTATATACCCTGGTCATGTCAATTTCCCTCTATTTTCTCCCTTTGCTTCCTCATTTTTAAAATTGAGATAACAGTACCTACCTTCTAGATGAGAATTATTGTAAGGATCAGATGAGATAATTATTTGTAAACTACTTGACGCAGGGCCTGACCTATAGTAAATATTGTGGTAATATGAGCTAATAGTTATTATTGTCTATCTGGAGGAAATAGAAAAGATGTCAGCTAGAATGTGGCACTTGAGTTGAGAAACATGGATTCCAAGAGGCAGAAGTGAGATCAGAGCTCATTCTAGGGATAAGTGTGCCTCAACACAAAGGGGTGGAGACAAAAGATAGGATGTAATGTATGAAGGGCAGTTAAGGCCTGTGATGTTTAAAATCTATATCAGAAACCTTAAATCAGAAGCTTCAGCTCCAGTCCAGCCTAGAGTTCCAGCCTGGCTGGGGTCTTCCTGAAGTCCTCCTCCACAAGCCTGCTTTAATCAGGAACACACTAGCAAGCTGTTTGTGGAAGCTTTTTTATAGATCTGGAACAGAGGCAGTCCTTACACACTGCTTCAAGGTGATTGGTTGGTGTCATCCAAATCCATTGGCTTTGAAGGTGTTCTCAAGTTGAGTTCACAGTCTAGTTTCTGAGAACAATACCTTCTTAAAGGATAGCCAGGTGTGATTACAATCCAATTAACTTGAAGTAGGCTTAATCAGCAGTCAATCACTCTCACTTGATTCAATCAGTATAGATTAATCTCCAGGTGGGTCTTTGAGTATCTGCTAAATCCCATTATTTCATCACAGGCCCAAATGGAAGAATTGACCAGGGAATGGAAAGGAATAATATGTAACAGGGCTAAAAAAGTAAGATAAGGCAAATTTGTATTGAGTATTATATTCCAAAGAGAGGAGTTGATATTTGATCTTAGAAGTAATCATTAGCTTCTGGAATTTATTAAGGAAGTGATAGGATAAGACCAGCACTTCATGAAAATAACATGTAGCTCTATGTAGGAGAGATTGGGATGAAGATACTTGAGGCAGATAAACTAGGAGGCTATAGCAATCTTCTAAGAGGAAATGAGTGCTATATAGTGGTGGCCACATTCATGGAGAGAAATTGAGAGATATGGATCTAGAAACAATAACATTTGTCATTTGGAATCCCTGAATGTCAATACTAATTTTTCTTACATGGATGAATGAATGAGCAAACAACATTTGAGGAGAGTAATCTGGGCTAGTGACCTTGAATGTTTTCTTTTTTTGTTGGTGGTGTTATTGTCAAGATCAATTTTTCACTGCCATTACTTTCTATTACATGAATACTAAAACTGTGACCCAATGAGGAAAGGTCCAAATTCCAAAATAAGAAAAAAAAAAGATCAAGATTGTTTGAACACTGAGACTGGCATGTGGCAGCGTTGATGGATTAATAAAATACACCAAAAATCTGAAAGTTGCTTTTGTGATAAAATGAACTGCAGAGAAGTTCATGCCAAAATATCCAGTATTTGTTCATAGAGGAAGAGTGCTCTAAAATAATATCATTTAATTTAGGGTTATTTGGTGTCATGATATCTATTTTTCATAAGACAATCTTATTATTTGAATAGCCAGCTTAGATCTGGTCTATCTGCATGAATCATGCTTTATCATTAGAAGGTGACAGTATCTTTTCCATAGCTTCTCTATGATGCTAAGGGAGTATCAGATATTTACTAGCTTTTCATTCTTTTTTTTTTCAATACCATTTCCCCTGGGGATTAGCATATCTGTCTCTGTGCATTCATTGGATCTTGACAGGTATGGAAACAGTTCAGTGGAAAGATTACTGGATCTGGAGTCAGAAGGACCTGGGTTCAAATGTGACCTCAGACACTTCCTTGCTACCAAGCCTAGGCATATCACTTAACACCTGCCTGCCTTCGTTTTCCCTTCTGTAAAATGAGGAAGATAATAGCACTTACCTCCCAAAATTGTTGTGAGGATCAAATGAGATAAATGTTAGCATTGTGCCTGTCATATCGTAGGATTTCCCCCAACACCAAGTACTGACTTTGGATATTAATTTGACATTCTGGTAAACTATTCTCCCAATTTCATGGTGAGGGAGGAAAAGTGATAAAGCTATTGGGAATGCTTTAATATCCATTTCCTCTAAGTGAGCTACCTCTGAGATTCCTTACTTCTAGACCAGATCAACAACCCACAGATTTTAAGAACAGCTGTCCTATTTACTGCTATGGGTTCACCCTAAGGATGCATATAGAGTTATATCTGTCCCTACCCTTTGCTTCCTTCAGACTAACTGAACATGTACTCCTAGATGTATGCCTGCCAGGCAGCACGGACTTCTAATTTAGATGGCTAGAAGAACAGATGACATTGTAAGCTGTCCCCTATTATAGGAGAGCAGCCACCTTATAAGACTGTCAATTCACTTGGAAACCATAAACAAGATTGATGTCCAAGCCTAATGCCACCTACCTTTAAAAATAGGATTGACACTATCTGCCACAGATGGTTTGGGCATAGTCCAGCCTGGGGATGGAAAAGATAACAAAAGACTCTTTCTGGTTGCTCGATTTCATAAAATTCACTGCAAAAATATGCCTTGTTTTGAATTGTAATGCTAGGCCCTCTCACATTTTGTTCTTTTTTCCATTTAAATGAAATTACTTGTATTTTAACCTTAAAAGGAGGAGAAATGAGGACAACTTTGAATTCAGAATAATAAGATCTGCATAATAGATTATTTACATCATAGGCCATGTAGTCTGACTACAAATTTGACTATCCAGATTTATGTCAACAAATTAGTGAATAAGCATTTTTTAAGTATTTATTATGTGCCAAGCACTGTTCCTTTTTTTTTTTTTGCACAGGGCAATGGGGGTTAAGTGACTTGCCCAGGGTCATACAGCTAGTAAGTAACAAGTGTCTGAGGCCAGATTTGAACTCAGGTACTCCTGAATCCAGGGCTGCTGCTTTATCTACTGTGCCACCTAGCCACCCCCTGTTCTAAACATTAAAATACAAAGAGTAATAATAATAATAATAATTTCTGCCTTTATAAGGTTTAGTGTACATTCTCTTTTTTAAATTTTTTAAATAATGTATTACCATTTATTATAAATGTAGACATATATGCATATATACGCACCAGGGACAGGGGTGTCTACATGTTCATTTCTCTGTGTATTTATTTAAAATATAGGGGCTCTAGCTATTTCTAAAATATTGCTGCTTATAAATCAATGGCTATTGCACCCATTTTGGCAGTAAGTATTTATTATCAAGGCATATTAAATATTAGTAGAGAATTGACCAAACACAAGCCCCAAACCCTCCTGTACCATATTTTTAAGAGAGAAAAAGTACTTGGCTTCAAGCCCTACATTACCTAATGAAGAAAGCACTCACCAAGCAACAGCCTTCTGTGCCTAGAATGTGAGCCCAGAATAGTGTTCACCTCATGATCTGAGTCTTTTTCCTCTTCAAATAGAGATAGCTCATTTTTTCTTAGAATTTTATTTTCCCAAATAAGATGTAAATACAATTTTTGATATCAATTTTTTTAAACTTTGTGTTTCAAATTCTCTTCCTCCCTCCCTCCCCAAAGAACTCAAGAAATTCAATATAAATTATACATGAGCAGTCATGGAAAACATTTCCACATTAACCAGGTTGTGAAAGAAACCATACAAAAACAAAACTTCAGAAAGTCATCCATAAGAGCCCTAATGTTGCTATTGTCTTCTGAGGGTTCACCTCGATCTTCCTTGTTAATGTACATTTTAATGGAGGAGATGAGAAATGTGATCTGGAGAATTATGTAGAATTATGTAGAATTAGTAGATGGAAAAAATATTAATAAAAAAAAAAGAATTGGGGCCCTGGATTCAGGAGAACCTGAGTTCAAATCCAGCCTCAGACACTTGACACTTACTACCTGTGTGACTCTGGGCAAGTCACTTAACCTTCATTGCTACACACACAAAAACAAACAAACAAACAAAAAACAAACAAAAACACTATAAATAGAGGGGTTTCACTGTGTCAGAGTGCTTGAAGGAAAGTAATGTGTAAGATGAGAAAGTTAGGAAGGTCACAGATTAGGAAGAGATTTAAATATCAACCAGAGGACATTGCATTTGCCAATGCAGTTAACAGGGCGACACTTGAGTGTATTGAACAAAGGTTGACATAATATGCATGCTTAAGAAAAATCACCTTGGCAACTGAATTGGGGCTGATTTGGAGTGAGGAGAGACTTAAGGCATTGAAACCAATGATATCACAATGGCCTAGGTGAGAGACTAGTAGTGTCTATGCTAGGATTCTGCCCCATGGGTAGAAGCAAGAGGATATGTAAGAGAAATGCTGTGAAGGTAGGAACAATAGGATTTGGCCATGGATTGCATATGGGGAATGAGAGAAAGTGAGGAGTCAAAGATGACACCAAAGTTGTAACCCTAGATGACTGGGAGATTTGTGGTATCTTTGATAGTAAAAAAGCAGTTTGGAATGGAAGATTGGAGGGGATGTTGATAATGAGTTCAACTATACACATGCTTAGTTTGAGATGCCTATTTGACTTGTAGTTTGAGATGTCAAAGAACCAGCTGGTAATGTGTAACCGAGAGTGATTATGACTGGAACTGGGATTCTCCTGTGAGATAATAATTTATTCAAGGGGATTTTATGAGATCATCAAGTGACACAGCATAAATCAAAAAGAAGGGAATCTAGGAGAGGCCATTGGAAGGAATACAATTATGAAATAGTTCTTTGAATCAGCATATGAAAAATATGCAGAATGTGATTTGAAAACAGCATTCAGCAACCTAAATGCTCTTAATGGCAACCTCAACGACAAAACAATGCGATTTGCTTCCAGTTTCTGAAGTGGCAACATATATGACTCTCAAAGTATGCATTGTTTTGGAGCTAAAAACACTTGAATTATTTTAGAGGGAGACATCACATTGATTAGAGAGCCATACATTTCCCCACCAGAGAATCTGAGATTTCCTGCTGAGTAAACACACAAATGGCTGCTTTTATTGTGAAATCCCTCCTAACTGAGCAGAGCCTACAAAAGAGATGTCACTCTTTATTCCCATCCTGTTTCTATTTTAGTAACTCCAGAATATCACATTAAAAATCCAGCAAATTCGCTTTCTGGAGGATCCATCTGTAATTTTTCCAGGCCACCTTGCTATCGAAATGTGCACTTTGTGTCTTCCTGAGTTCAAATGTGGGAGCTTCATCTTTCTTCCTTAATAACTTAGGCTCTTTGTTGCTGATTGTCTCATTCTTCTTAGTCAGGACTTACCAGACTCAGATGACCATACTTCTCTACAATAAGGTTGCACTACCCAAGGCTCTCTCTCCTCTCTCTTTCCTCTCTCTCTCTCTCTCTCTCTCTCTCTCTCTCTCTCTCTCTCTCACACACACACACACACACACACACACACACACACACACACACACACACACACACACACACACACACAATGGTTCTTAACCTGGGGTCCATGAACTTAAAAATAACTTTTAGTATGTTTATTATGATTGTACTTGTATAACCTATATCAGATTGCTTGCTGTTTTATGGAGGGGGGGAAGGAAGGGAGGCAGAAAAATTTGGAGCTTAAAATGTTATTAAAATGAATGTTTAAAACTATCTTTACATGTAATTGCAAAAATAATATTAAGTGGGAAAATAACTTTCAATATAATTAGTTTCATTTGTAATCCTAGGTATTTTATTTCATGTATTAAAAAATATTGCTCTGAGAATGGATCCATGGGTTTTACCAGATAGGATGAATAAAACCCCCCAAAAGGAGTCAATAACCCCTCTGGAGTTTTAAGAAAGCATGAGCAAACTGTAATGGTCCTTATACTGTAGTTCCCAGATGTCACAGATGAACCCCATGAGCCATGTAGATAGAAACTGAAAGTCAAATTCAGGTACTGAGTTCAGTACTTGCTTGGCCACAGCTGTGATTATTCTCAGGTTTATTTTAATATCTAACTATGCCAAAGAAGTAGGAACAACTGAGGAAGCAACAGAAGACCCAAGCCAAAAGAGAAACAGGAAAAAAAAGATTACATTTAATTCCTCCTTCACTACTTACTCTCTATAATTCAAATATTCATCATTCTATCTAACTCATAACATGATGGCCTTGAAGTTAGAAGACACAAGTTCAAATTCTTCCTCTTATAGTTATTGATATGGCCTTGGACAAGTCTGTTAACCTCTCAGAGCGTTTCCTTATTTATAAGATGATGGGGTTGCATTAAATGGCTTTTAAGGGATCTTCCAATGCTAAATCTATAATTTTATATCTGTCCCTCTACCTTCAAAAGAACCCCTTCCTCATGCCCTTACCAAAACAAGGGAGCAAGTCTCTCCCTTACCCCAACTGCCATGACATATGATATTCATCCTTAAGGATGTCTACCCTTATTGGCCTATATTTTGTGGCCAGTCCTCTTCTCCAACCCCAATTCTGTCTAGATTCCAATTTCTTTTTAACTCTTAGTAGAAGGTACAATTGGTTTTTTTTGTTGTTGTTGTTGTTTTGGTTTGGTCTTGGGTTTTTTTTTGCAGGTCAATGGGGGTTAAGTGACTTGCCCAGGGTCACAGAGCTAGTAAGTCAAGTGTCTGAGGCTGGATTTGGACTCAGGTACTCCTGAAAACAGGGCTGGTGCTATAACCATTGGGCCACCTAGCCGCCCCAGTACAATTGTTTTAAAAAATAAAATGTTTTGTTGAAGTATTATCATCATTTCTGCATTTAATGAACCCCCCAATAACTATCTTTTCTAATAAAAAATTAAGCAAAACCAACCAATATTAACTGTATCTTACTGTGCATGTGATATGTGCACCTGTAACTTTCCACAAAAAAAAATTATTATAGGCTTTAGAAATTGGAACTAGAAAGTCTGGCAATGCAAAGATAGTTTTAAAGATGAAGGAAATGAAGAGTTCCAGAAAAGTTAAATGATGTTCCAGTGTCCACACAGGTAATACATTCCTGAGCCTGGGTTTAAAACTGGGGCCTCTGTCTCCTTAACATATAGTCATGAGATCATACATTGAGTGCCAGAAACAATCTTTTAGGCCATCTAATGAAACCCTCAGATTTTACACATGATGGGCTGAGGCTCAGAGAGGTAAAATTTTCCCAGGAAACTGTTATTTTCTTTCTTATAATTTCCCAAGACTTCTTTCTACTTCAGTCTACTTCAGTTCCACATCACCTGTAATGAACCTCTATAGTTCTTTACTAGAAAGAAGTTGAAGAGACACTAGAAGGAGAGATATCCCAGCTTCTCATAAGCTACTAAGTGCATTATGAGGCTTTATATTCTTGCACCTAAACTGATTTTTGTCCAAGACCATCTGAATGATCCTGTCTCTTAGATTGTTTACCCCCTTAGAAACTGTGGCACAATAAAGATGGATTCCTCTGTAATATTCACAGACTGCAGTATTTTCACCCACATAGTATATTTTTTAGCTGACCTTGAGCTTTATTTATGCCAGTTCTCTTACTCTAAAATTTACTGTCTCACCTGTGGGTGATCTGGCCTAGGGAGAGAACAAGCAAAAACACAAAACTTGGGAATACTAACATGATAGGAGTGCTGAAATCATGGAAGCAAGCTCATTCCCTTGCATGGAGTCAGACATTTGTCTTTATACAAGAACTTTTATATTTAATGCCTCCTTTCTAGCAGGTTGAATCTCCCTCTGTATAGGTCAGTAGACAATACAGAGTCCCATTTCTTAAATCTTCCCTGGATTATTTAGTACTCCAGCTGCTGCTGTTATGCATCAAAGTTCCATTGGGGTAACTGAGATTCATGGAAAAATTTGTACTATATCTGCACATCCTCCTTTCCCATCCCATTCTTGCAAATAAAGATGCAAATGGTAGTATTAAAACAGCAACAGTGTGATCCCTGCTGAAATCTAAGAAGGTGCCTAAAACTCTCATCATTTATGAATACTACTGAGTTAATTGCTCAGCTGTCTTTCCTTGTCAGGAACTCCTTTGCATTAGGAAAACAAATCAGCCATCTAGCTATTAAGTCTGAACAACAGTTTACGGTGTTTGTTAAAAGAATTAAAGAACTCATTTGTTTTCATATTTATCAGCTAGCATCTCTACAGAGGTGTGCCCTCTCCACATGATTTATGTTTCTGGGCCTTGCCACTATTTTGACTGTAGAAAAAAGAGAGATTTGAATTCTGAAGGTTTGGAGATTATCTGGCATTAGACAATCCACAAGCTGCATCAGAAAGTGGTATTTTCTTGTCAAAATACTGCCTCTAGAAGTTGAAGATGAAAATATTTCTCTTGAAAAGAAAAAAGATAATCAAGCTGAACAGCTGACTTTCACATATGATTGCAATGCCACTGTTGCTAAGTGGCATTAGATATTTTTGGCATGGAGAGGACAGATGGGTAGACTTGCACAGTTACACTTAGGGGGAATAGTTCCTTAGTATAAATGGGTTGAGTGAACTTGTTATACCTTTGGGTGACTGACTGATTTAAACAACCTGGTTATAATTTTAGTTGTAACTATACTTAAAACAGAGAGCAAACTTTTCTCTTTCTTTTTATATAATCCAAAGTAAGACAGCTCTATCCTAGTGCTGACTTTAAATAATGAATATTGGATAGAATTCTCAATTTGAACAGAAGCACAGGAAAACAACATTAGGGATTTTCATGCTTAGAGTAATTAATAAAAAAAAATACCTGAAAATTATAATTAAGTGGTATATGTGGCTTTTCCCTACTTATTTGACCTTCCTTGATAAGAGTAAAGAAAATAGTTTCCTCAGAGTTGCTTCTTTTTCTTCTTTTCTTTTTTACATAGTTGATGAATGTCATGTTTAGAATGATGAAATAAATGATCTACAAAAAAAGTGATATACTTTAAAGAGGTTACAAAAAGGTTTTGCTCATTCCTTAAAATGAATTCAGAATTCTTTGTATCACTCAATTTCTCTTTTATAGCCAAAGTGAGTTTGCATTCCTCTCCTTCATGACAGGGATTGATAGTCTAAGTGTTGCCATCATGATATGCTGCATTATTTATGTACAACAGCTGAATTCTGTCTTTCATGGTGTCCTTTGCTGTAATCCAAAGCTCTGCAAGTTTCTTGAAAGGAGTCTTGTTGATACTCATAGTTTTTATAGGATTATAACATATATGGTATAAAATATGATTTTTAAAAGAACCAAAAACATATACAGGATGTTTTCCCATTGTTGGAGCAATAAGACTCTGTGAATAAATTCAGAAATCATGAGGATAACTAAAAATAGAGGGTTGGCTTCCAAAACCATGGCTAAGGTTTCAAATGATTAATTTTAATGAATGACAAAAAGGTAAGCATATATGTTTATGTGTATTAATGTATATACACATGTATGTATGTGTATACACAAATAGGTATATGTGTATTCATATACACATGCATTTGTGCATATATGTAAGGATGTCCTGATATCCATTTTTTGATTTATAGTATTTGTTCATAAACTTAGTGCAAGGGGGTTGGACAAGATGACCTTTGAAGTAGTTTTCTGTTCTAAATCTTTTCCTATTACAATGCTATATTTCATCACCTCTTTTGAAACGCTTTGTTACTGCATGGTTTTCCCAGGGTCTTAAGAATTGGAAGAAAATGCACAGCAGAAAGAATACTCAATGTGGAAGCAGAACTTGGTCCAAATTTTGACTCTGCTATTGCCTCTTTGTTTGACTATGAGCAAGGGACTTATCCTTTCTGTGCTTCAGTTTCCTCTTCTGTAAAGTAAGGAGGTTGGATAAGGTGCTTCCAGGCTTATAGATAGTATTTTTCATATGCCTACTTGGCAGGATTGTTGTAAGGGCAATTTGTTGAAAAGGCAAATAAAATAACATAGGCAAAGCACTTTGAAAACCTGAAATTGCTATAGAGAAGCTAGATGGTACAGTGGATAGAATTCTGAATCTTGAATAAAGGAGTCATAAATTCATATCTGGCCTTAGACACTTACTGTCAATGTGATTCTAGAGAATTCACTGAATTTCTGTCTGCCTCAATTTCTTCATCTATAAAATTGGGTCTTCAAGGATGTTTTAAGGAAAAATGAGAAATTTTTATACAGTAGTTCACAAATCTTAAAGTATTATATAAATGACATTATTATAGAACTACACCTAATTAATTGTCATATTAGCAGCCAACTAAAATAACTAAGTTGGGATTGGGAAATTATTTTTGGGGTCAATAATTTTGATTCTGCTTATTTCAAATTGGAGGGTTGGCTTAATTATAGAGGATAATTCCCCAATGTTTTATTCCCTACAAAACAATGACCAAACAGGAGAATGTATCAGAGGATAGATTAAATTAGATTTCCCTTAGAGTGGGAAAGAAAGTTTAGCAATAGCTCTACTATAGTAAGTATGTGTTGTAGCCTTATGTTGTCATAAAAGGTTTTCTACATTAATATCATTCTCAGGCCAAAAAGGAAAGGAATGTTGGGATACACACACATATATGTGTATGAGTATATATGTATATATATATATATATATATATGTGTGTGTGTGTGTGTGTGTGTGTGTGTGTGTGTATATGTATATGTATGTACGAGTATATATATGTTTATATGTATATGTATGTATGTATATGTGTGTGTGTATGTATGTATGTGATATTTTGGCCAGCCAGTCATTTAGTTTTAGATTATATGTGTGCATATGCATGTATATATGTATATACACACATATATGCAAATATATTCATTTGTACAATTATTAACTCATATTTCTTCAAAGAGAAAAAATCTGTGAACATTGCCAGTTCTCATAGTGTTGTATAGGTTTTCTTCTAATTATGAAAATATTAATAGGTGAAAGATATGGTGTTGCCTTTTAATTTCATTTATTTGGACTGATGTCTAAAAAGCTAATATTCATATGGCATCATGGTCATTTACAAAACATTTTTTCTCACATTAAACCTGTGATATATGTAGTCCCTCCTATTTCATATGAGGAAACTGAGGATTAAAGAAGCTAAAAGACTGTTAACTGTCATAGATTAAGCCCCAAGTCAATTAACATGATTATAACTTTTGTTTTGTGGGGTGTTTCCTGATGATATCAAGACTAAGTGACATGAAGACCTATATAATTTGTTGATTAACTGATGCTTAAATATAGTATATTGATTAAAAGGTTGTGTTTAGTGAACTCTGAAATGCATGACATGTTCACTCCAAAAAACCTCCAAATAATGCTATAGGACAATTACTGGAGCAGCAAAACTCACAGAAGGATGTGCTGAGATCATTTTCCTACCATAGAGGCATAGAAGGACAGAAGGAAGGGGCTGTTGTGCCAGGGTAGGAGTGGAGCCCAACACCCCAGTTAAGCTAAAACAGATCCAGTCCAATGCAGGCAAAGACTGGGAAGGAAACCCCTAGAGCCTGTGAATCAGTTGCAGTGGCAGGGTTGTCTGGAATTAACCTCACAGTCTGTTGAGAGATTTGAGCCCCTGGCAGGGGGAAGATTACACGGGTCTCTCCTGGTGCTGAGGCAGTACTTGGGTTTTTCACCCCTGCTTGGAACCAGGAAGTAGGCTTGAGTGGCAGTGGCCCAGGTGGGGAGGGGCACAGCCTCGTTGGAGCTAACAACCACAGCACACACAGTTCTGCTGTCTGGCTAATTAGAAAGTTGTCCAGGGGTCATCTACAGACCAAGGAACAGGCCAGACAAGTGAAAAACCTGCGCCTTCTTAAATGATACCACCTGCAACTCCCTGAAGCTTGAGTCAGTGTAGCCTGGAAACAGTACCGCACTTTAAGGAGCTAAAAGTCAAGTAAAAGACAGGCAAGATGAGCAGACAGAGAAAGGTGAGGACCACAGATAGTTTCTTTAGTGACAAGGAAGAATAAAGGTGCACACTCAGAAGAGGATAGCAATGTCAGGGCCCCTACATCCAAAGTTTCCAAGAAAAATATGAATTGGTCTAAGGCCATAGAAGCACTCAAAAAGGACTTTGAAGATAAAGTCAGAGGTAGAGGAAAAAATGGGAAGAGAAATAAGGGTGATGCAGGAAACATATGAGCAAAAAGTCAACAACTTAAAAAGCCAAATGGAAAAGCTCTGTGATGAAAATAATTCCCTAAGATTTAGGATTGAACAAAGGGAAGCTAGTGACTTTATTAGAAAACAAGACACAATAAAGGAAATAAATCCAAATGAATAAAAAAATAGAGGGCAATGTGAAATATCTTCTTGGAAAAACTGCTAACTTGAAAAATAGATGCAAGAGAGAGAATTTGAAAATTACTGAACTACCTGAAAACCGAGATCAAGGAAAGAGCTTAGACATCATCTTCCAAGAAATTGTCAGGGAAAATTGCCCTTACATTCTACAAGCAGAAGGTAAAATAGAATTTGAAAGAATCTACCAATCACCTCCTGAAAGAGATCCCAAAAGGAAAACTCCCAGGAATATTATAGGCATACTCCAGAGTTTCCAGGTCAAGGAGAAAGTATTACAAGCTGCCAAAAAGAAAATATTCAAGTACTGTGGAGCCCCAGTCAGGATAGCACAGGATCTAGCAGCTTCTACATTAATGGATCAGATGGCGTGAAATTTGTTATCACCTATCCAACAGAACTGCATATAATCTTTCGGAGGAAAAAGTGGGACTACAATCAAATAGAGGACTTTCAGGTATTGTGATGAAAAGACCTTACTTGAAAGGAAAATTTGACCTTCAAATTCAAGACCCTAGAGAACCATAAAAAGGTAAACAGGAAAAAGAAATTAAGAGGGATGTTAAAAGGTTAAACTCTTTACATTCCTACATGGGAAGATGATATCTCTAACTCATAAGAACATTCTCAGTATTATGGCAGATGATTAAAATAAATTTAGACAGAGGGAACAGGTGGGAATTGATTATGAAGGGATGATAACTGAAAAGTATTTATTTTTTGTTTATCTCTCTTTGTGTGGTGTTTGTAGTTGGGTGACATGCCTGGGGTCTTATAGTAGGTGAGTGTCTTGTGCTGAGTCCAGATTTGGACAGGGGTCTCCCTGGGTCCAAGGTGGTTGCTTTGTCCACTGTGTCTTCTAGCTTTCTAATGATGACATATTTAGGGGAAAATTGAGGGGTGAGGGGAATGTACTGGGGGAGGGGGAAGGGGAGAGGTAGAATGGGATGAAATCCCACATGAAACAAACAGGAAAGGGCATATGGAGTGGGTGGAAATATGGGGAGGAGCAGGGGAAGCAAATGAACTTTATATTCATCAGAACTGACTCAAAGAACTTAATCTCATCAGAGTTGACTCAAGGAGTAATCTATTTAAGTAGGACAGTAAATGAGCCTAACACTCATCAGAATTGGCTCAAAGACCTCAACCTCACTGGAATAGGCTCAAGGAGGGAAGAACATACACACTTAATTGGGTGGATTAATCTATCTAATCCTGCAGGAAAATGGGAGGGGAAGGGGATAAAGAGGGAGGGGCAAAAGAAGGGACAGCAGATTGGGGGAGGGGGCAGTCAGAAGCAAATCCCTTTTGAAGAGGGATAGGGTAAAAGAAGATAGAAGATAGAGTAAATATCATGGGGAAGGAAATAGGATAGAGAGAAACAATTAACAATAGTATTTGTGAAAAAGAGAAAAAGGGGGAAATGTACAAAGAATATTTATAGCAACTCTTTGTTGTGGCTAAGAAATGGAAATCAAAGGAATTTCCATTAATTAGGGAATGACTGGACAAGAGGTGGTATATGATGGTAATGGAATATTATTGTGCTATAAGAAATGACAAGCAGGGTGATTTCAGAAAAACCTAGAAAGACTCATATGAACTGATATATAGTGAAGTGAGAAGGGGAGGACATTTTGCACAGTGACAGCAGTATTGTTCTATGAGCAATTGTGAATGACTTGATTACTCTTAGCAATGCAATGTTCTAAGAGAACCCCAAAGGGCTAATGATGAAGCATACTATCCAGTTCCAGAGAAAGAACTGATACTGTTTGAACACAGACTAAAAAAAAAAAAAAGAGTACTTGTGGATTATACATATATAACCCATATCAAATTGGTTGCTATCTTGTGGAGGAGAAAGGAAAAGGAGGGAGGAAGAAAAATTTGGAACTCTAAATTTTATGAAAATGAATGTTAAGAATAAAAGCTTATTGTAAACAAACAAAAAAGGTTGTGTTTAATCCACGGTATATTTAATAGTATAAGAGTTAAAAACAAAAGCTTTTTTTTGTTGCTGATGTTTGGGCATCTGAGGAAACTATGCATGTAAAGAAATATTTTGATTTTGATTTTGATGAATTTTTTTAGAATTGAAATTATTATGGCACTGAAATTGAAGTAGGAAATAGGAGAGGAAAAAATTAAATCTTTATTTCAGAGAAAAGCTTGGTATCATTAAAAATATCATACAATAGTTCCAACCCTATTCAGGCTGTTCTCTCCCTCATATTTGACATTGGCTCACTGGGAATTTCTGTTCTAAATATGCATACTTATGGACAAGCTTTATGCTTATCTATCAGATAACATACATTTTTCAAATGTTTGGTTTATACAGTTTCAGTAATTAAGCCAAACTCTTTTTAAAAATATCAAAGTAATTAAATTATTATGGTGACCTCAGAGGTAAGGAATTGATGGTGTTGTTATAGAAACAGAAACATAGATTAGTAAAACTTTTAAAAAAGCTGTATGAGGGAGGATGAGACTGATGAAAGAACTCTCAGATAAGAAATCCCCACCTACCAATGTAATATTCCAATTCGTATTCTTAGAGAATTGGAACACCAAAAGGTTAAGTAAAATGCTTCCCCTCCTACATACAATATATTTCAGAGGCCTTTCTTGACCCCCAGTCTTTGTGGTTCCAAGATTACCCCTTTAAACACTATGACCCATAATCTCCTTTATAGACAAAGTAAATAGTTAATGTATGAAACGAGAAGCATTTATTAAATAACTACATTATATTTTCCATATAAGATTATTTCAGAAAAGAGTACTAACAGTTGAGGAGATAAGAAAAGGTTTCAAGTAGGAGGTAGCACATGGCCAGAACCTTGAATAGAGCTGAAATTCCATGTGGCAGAGATAAAGTGATGGAAAGTCTGGACAAGTCATGGAGGTTCAGGTATTAGATGGAATTTAAGGTACATAAAAACAAATTTAGAAATATGTGATTGAAAAGTAATGTGAAACTAATATGGAAACATTGGTTGGCCCATATGGTGAAGGAGATTAAATGATAATGAGATAAAATGGTGAATATACATGAATATAGGGGCAGCTAGGTGGCACAGTGGATAGAGTACTGACCCTGGATTCAGGAGGACCTGAGTTCAAATTTGACCTCAGACATGTAACACTTAGTAGCTGTGTGACCCTGAGCAAGTCACTTAACCCCAATTGCCCAGAAAAAAAGAAAAAAAAAAGAAAAAGGAAAGAATATACATGAATATATATGGCTAAATGAACAAATATACATATATATGCATATAGACACAGATATGCAAAAGTTATATGTGCCTACGTATAGACAATATGCAAACACACAATTCATACATATTTCAACATGCATGCAATTACATGTACACATATGTATGTATCTACCTGCATGCTTGCATATACATACATACACACTTTTTATTCTGACAAAGTGTTGAGAGAAGATATGTTTGAAAGGTATTGTAGAGACAATAACAGTGCTTTGAGCAAAGAAAGATGAACTAAACTGATGAGTTGCAAGATTGACAGCTTGAATAAATAGGATAGTAATTACCTCAAATGGAGTAAAAATTTTGGAAAAGGGTTTGGATAAAAGATGAAATATTCTGTTTTAGAAATGGTGAATTTTTGGTGTCTATGGAACATCCAGTTTGAAATGTCTAATAGACTTTTGTTGATGAATAAAAGGATCTCAGAAGAGAGAGTAGGTCTTGATGTATACATCCTCCATTTATTTTGCTATTTAAAGTTAATTATAAGCACCAAACGAACTATAATCCATTAACTTCCTTACTGATTTTCCTGTCAATGATTCCTAAACTTAAAAAGAATTAAGATCCTATTTTAAATAAAAAATATCCTCAACATACAAATAATATCATTTATATAGTTTCAATTGAATGAGAAAATACATGGTAACACACTGCTGTAATTAATTCAGCATTCTTTCAAATGCATTTGTATTTTATTAATTACCAGAACAGCTATGGAAATGAGTCCTGCAAATACTTGTGCAACATATTATTTTCTTCTGAACAGGAGATATGTTTGTTTATCATACTGAGTCACACTTCATATATATATATATATATATATACATATAATTTTTTTTTGGCAGGAGAATTGGGGTTAAGTGAGTTGCCCAGGTTCACGTAGCTAGTAAGTGTCAAGTGCCTGAGGCCTGATTTGTTTTTAGTTTTTGTTTTTTTGGGGGGTGAGGCAATTGGGGTTAAGTGACTTGCCTAGGGTCACATAGCTAGTAAGTGTTAAGTGTCTGAGGCCGGATTTGAACTCAGGTCCTCCTGACTCCAGGGCCTATGCTCTATCCACTGTGCCACCTAGCTGCCCCTGAGGCCATATTTGAACATAGGTCCTCCTGACTTCATAACCACTGCTCTATCTACCGTGCCATCTAGCTGCCCCAAAATATTGCATTTTAAGATTGAGATTATAATCTTCAGAAAACCATTAGTTTGTACTTCAAAAACAATTTCAAATGAAACTTTACAGGGATCAAGGAGTCCATACAAATAATATTGTAAAGAAAATATACAGTTCTGGTTAGCTAAAATCTCAATAATAAAAAAAAAAACCTATATCTATCTTTGTGGAGACATGAGGCCATAATAAGGAAATTTTGACTTTGTATCTATGCAGAGCTGTGTGCATGTAGCTACCAGACATACCAAGTCATCAAATAGAGTTGCTGAAATTTGTAGCCAGAGATTGTAAGGAAAAGACAGATGGTCATGGTGCTGTGTCATGGACAAGAAGCTACTAACATCTTGGCAAGAGGAATTGTCTCTCTTATTCCGGAATCCTCTCACTTTTATTTTAAGCTGCATCCAAAGTTGATAATAACTTAGATGAATTTGGACAATGATTCCTTTTTTAGGTAGTATTTTTGTACTTTTTTTCTTTTTATATTATATTTATAGCTTACATGTTCCTATATGTCTTCCCTAGGATGCAAATTTTTCTTCTCTAAAATTCAAACAAATAAAGGGAAAAGATTTCAACAAAATTATTAAACACGTATATTGACCCTGACAAAATATGAAGATTTTTATACCCATAGTTTCTCATCTCTTGAGTCAATAGAGGGCAATTTCTTCTCATTTGGTCATTATAATTGTACAGCATTCATTTATGTCCCTTAGTCATTGTATATGTTCTTTTTGCACCTATGATGGCTTCTTTCTGCATCCGTACATGTATCCTCCCATATTTCCCTTATGTATTCAAATTCATCATTTCTTATGATGTAGTAGTATTGCATTGCACTCATGTTTAATAATTTCTTCAGCCATTCCCACGTAAATGAGTGACTTCTTTGTTTCAAGCTCTTATTTGAGTACTTGCAAAAGTACTGCTATGAATCTGTTGGCATACAGAGACTTCTCTATCTTTGCTTTCCTTGATGTACAAGCCTACCAGTGGGATTTCTGGGTCAAAGGGTCACAGGATGATATATTCAGAGCTTGAAAGGACTTTCAAATTCATTGATTAATTTTTTTTCACTTTACAAGTGAGGAAACTGAGGCATAGATTTTAAGCAATGTGTTCAAGGTCACACATCCAATAAATATCTGAAGTACAATTTGAATTCATCTTCCTAATTTCAAATGTAGATCTTTATCCACTATGCCACCTAGCTGCCTCACATAATATGAAATTTATTCACTTTCTTTAACCATGTTTTCAAAATACTTTCCTGAAGAATTGAATGAATTCACAATTCAACCAATAATGTATTAATATGCCTGTCTTTGTGCAGCCTTTCCATCATTGACTATGTCCATTTTTTTGTTATCTCTGTGAATTTTTTGAATGGAAGATAAATCCTCAGAATTGTTTCAGTTTAAATCTCTCTTGATATTAAAAATTTGGAACAGTTAGACAGTTAACAGTTTAGAATTTTTCTTTTGAAAATGGCTTGTAGCGTTTGGCCATTTATGCATTGTGTCATAGTTCCAGGTTTTATTTTTTTAATTATAAGGATCATATTTGTTTTATGGAAAATAATTTGGTAATATGGCTATTCACAATTTTGGAAAATGGTTTGTATAATGTAAGTATTATTTGCCCATTAAATATTTGATAGATTTTACCTATAAATCTACCTTGACCAGATATTGTCATCATTGTTGATGTTGTTGTTTACCTTTAGCATTTGCTTCCTGGCTCATTTGATTTCATTTTGAGTTATAGAAAAGAAGATAGTGACATTTTTGGGAAGAGGAGCTAAATGTTCCACTTTCAGGAATTCCCTCATCTATAATTTGAGAAGCAAAGGTTATGATTACTGAGAACCATCAACACATTGATTCTTTTTTTGTTTTGTTTTCTGCAGGGCAATGAGGGTTAAGTGAGTTGCCCATGATCACACAGCTAGAGTCAAGTGTCTGAGGCTGAATTTGAACTCGGGTCCTCCTGAATCCAAGGCCAGTGGTTTATCCACTGTGCCACCTACCTGTCCCCACCAAGACATTGATTCCTTAAAAATAATTACATAAACACAATTGTCAGGATACAATGCTACTTCTCATTTCTCAGAGTAAATAATCTATGGGGGGAAAAAGGAAAAACAGTTTTATTATAAGGAATGGAAGAAGCATAGATTTGGAGTCTGATATTGTATAGATCAAAGGATTAAGAATTGAAAAGACTTTAGAAATAATATTTTTTCTCTTAGTTCATTTTACAAATGAGAAAACTAATAAATGAATTTTCAATGGTTACTCAGAAAGTAAATAGCAGAGGTAGTTTTTGAATACAGGATTTCTGATTCTAAACCCTGTATTTTTCCACCCACTGTTCCTTACTTAGGAGTTACTGTTACAATTATAACATTTACTAAGCACATTTTATATGCAGAGCACTAGAGTTTGTGCTGGTAAATTTTAAATGAAACCTGATCCTTGACCTCATGGAATTTACAGTGTAATAGGATGATATCAACCGATCCAGATTATTATAGCATACATTATATAAGTGCAGTAGACTATTATATTAGAAGTGTAAGTTGGAAGGAAGAAGGTAATTAAAATAAGAGACTTGAGTTCAATTCTAGAAACATTAAAAACTGCAATGGGTAAATTACTTTGATGGGTGTTAGACACAATAGAATTTTGCCTGGAGGAGGTGATTTGAGTTGAGTTCTAAATGCAGCACTTAATTCCCAAAATTTATAGGCTCTTAGTATATAAAATATATTTTAAATGATTGTTTACAAGGTTAAGTACTTTGTATTTATTTAGTATTTATTATACTTATATTTATAAGATCATATTGCTTTCCCTGATACAATGATAGTCTCCTTAACAGTTAGGATTTTTCAATAATTTTATTTGTATCCTCATCATCTAGTGCAATGCCTCACACATAATAAAAGCTTAATAAATTCATCATGATTGATTAATTGAATGGCTAGATTTAGCTTCTGTCACTTATACTAATACCAGCACCCACTAATACCACTAATACCAGCACCCATATTAACATGTCAACTTATCAGCCCCCTGCATCCAATAGCTCTGAATAATTTTATTCTAGTCTTGTCATATACCATTTGGGACTTTTGTGCCCAGGGATATGAATTTTACATAGGAGTGCATGTTTAATAATAAGGCCTGCTGGTTTCTGCTATTCTCTGGGGGGAAACTTCCGCTGCTGCATTGTTCCCTGTTCTGATAGTTTTCTAAGACCTTTTTGAGAATTTCTTATGAGAATGCATTAGGCGATGGTAAGAAAGAAAACAGGCTTAGAAATGAGAGAATATCTGATTAATCACTATGGTCAAGATTTGGATCGCAAATTTGAAGATATATATATATATGTGTGTGTGTGTGTGTGTGTGTGTGTGTGTGTGTGTGTGTGTGTGTGTTTTCTATTCTGGATACAGAATGGTTAATCAAAATATTCCAGAAAAGACATTCTATTATTTAACTTTAGAATAAAGTTATATCTATTGACATATGGATCTTCTTATATATTCTTTTATCCTTTGATTGCAAATAGGGTCCTTCAGCTAGAATGTATTTTTAAAAAATATGGACAACATGAAATATTATTATTTCTTAAAATTATAAACTTTATTAAGATAAGTTAGGTCCAATCACACATCCATAATTTTGACTTTGTGAGATTATGCTTTAAAATCAGTTTGTAGATCAACACCAGGTAGACCATATAACAAATCAGATTTCACTATTTTAATGTAAATGGTCTCTCAAGAGGAACAAATGTAAATTGAGAGGCATATTGTTGATTTAAAAAGTGACATTTATTTTGTTCTGCATAATTTCACAGGCATTAAGTCATAAGGGTGTTAACATTTTCAGTGAGTTTTACTAATTTGAGTATGCAAATTCTCATGAACTTTATCTCATCTTAAGTAGAGTTATTGCTCACTTGTCTGCTAGAATTTTCTTGTTTAGTGAAGTGCATTGTTTACAGGGTAACTTCAAATTTTGATTTGAACCAATGAAGGCATTTTTTTCTCTTTTATTGTTTCATTTTAGACTAACGTGCTAGTGTACAACTTAGTCTAATGCAGAGTACACTAGATATGAGAAAAGATGTCTGAGATCATATCATATGAATTAGAGCTGGAGAAAATCTTACTAGGAAGTGGATAAAGCCAATTGGACATTGAATCAGGAAAACCTGGGTTCAACTTTCCTTTATACACCTACTATCTTAATGACATCATGCATTTTTTTTTAAATGAGCTTCCTCACTTGAAAACTTAGAGGCTGGGATTGGATGATTTTGAATCTAAATCTATGATCTGATCATCTAATTCAAACACTTCATTCCATAGCTGAAGAAAGGAAGACTCACAGAAGTTGGTCACATGCTCATTTGCATGCAGGAAGCGACCAGTAGAACTGGCATTTGGCATTTAAGTATTTTTGGCATCTACAGTGGAAAGGAAAGAATACTGGATTTGGAACCAGAATATGTAGGTTCAAATCTGACCTCTGCCTCTCAATGACCTTATTTCCTATAGGAAGTTGGAGAAGTTACTTAACCTCTCTGGGTCATGATTTCCTCATCTATAAAGGGAAGAGTTTGGAAATGGTGACATCTGAAGTTCCTTTCAATTTTTAATCTACAATCCTATGGTTTTATGACACTAATAATTGATTTATCTGACATTGTAACTCTATTATTATAGGGAAATCATTTTAATGTTCCATGTATTTCTCCATATAAATATTTTGATATCTTTTTGAGTCCTACTTCATTTAATTGAATAAGCAATATTAAATGTCTACTATGTGTATAATGCTGGTTACTGTACCATTTGGTTATAATATAAATTCAATGTAATTATGTGGGTTAATGCTTACAGAACTTCAAAGGAAAGATATTAAAGGGCTCAACTGTGTTACATGTATGAGAGAATTTATATTAGAGAGTTTCAAATTCAGTACATACTAGAAACACATGGGTAGGCATGATTAATGTGCATAAGGGCCAGGAATCCCATATCCTGCTTCCTGACAGTAAAGCTATGTTGCAGGCAATAATGATGTCTTATAGATTTATATTTCAGTAAAATGTAAAACTCTTCAAGGACAGGGACTGTTTTATTTTCACCTTTTTTTTTACCCTTAGTGCTTACCTTTTTCGTACATCCTGGCTTTCAAAAAATAATTTGGGGAATTGAGTATTGGCAACTAAAGTAGCATGAAAGTAAGTAGGAAAGTCCTCTAAAGGTTGATATGAGGTGGAAAGGTTGGCAGCAATGATCCAGGGGAACAAATCCATTTGGAAATATTATTTGTCAATTGTCTTTCCAGAGACTGTAAACCTTGCCTCTTCAGCAGCTACAGCAACCAAAGACCCATAGACAGTGTAGCAGAGGGGAGAAGGGAGAGAATAAGTTCTTGTCACTAAAGTATTTGGCAGTTTTTATTCATCTAACAACACAAATAGATATTGTTTTATTAATGGAAAGACAGAAAAGATGGTGTATTTTCATATGCTTTGCTACTTCTTCATAAAGACCACTGAGCTTTCCACCTAAATTAACAAGTGAAACATATATGTGTTGTCTCCTCTGTTAGAAAGTGAGATCCTTGAGAATGGCCTGGCCTGTCATATTTTATCCTCAGCATTTAACACAGTATATATATATATATATATATATATATATATATATATATATATATATATATATATATATATATTTCATTAATTCAAGTGGGAGAATTCAGGCATCAATTTGTATAGCCAAGAAATATAAGGGAACAATTTACTCCCCTGTGAGAGAGAAACAATATTATGGCATAGTAAAAAGAGTACTGGACCAGGAGTGAAGAGACCTGAATTGGAAGCCTGATTCAAACATCATTTTTGTGAACCACACTTGACTCTGAGACCAATTTCTTAAGTCCTTTAAGATTCAGTTTCCTCAGCTGTAAACAGGAAAAAAAAATTTCTCTATATCCTTTGCAAAGTAGCATTTTACTATATTTTATCCAAATGTATCATCATCATTCCATCTATTTGGAGTGATTGTGTTCATAATCTGTAGTGTCAGAACAGTCAATTTGGGCTCCAGTCCAACAACTAAATCTTTGGAGTTTTTTAGTGTATGTGTGTGTGTGTGTGTGTGTGTGTGTGTCTGTGAAACTTTAAATCATTCTATAGAATCAGTTATGTAGGATGTACATATCTATATCAATATATAAAAGGTCAAATATTGCCAATTTATAAAAACAAATATAAGACAAGTTAGATTCACTATGAATGCAATAGTCTGTTGACAACGAAGAGAGGGCTAGTGATGTATCTGTAGGAGATGCTGAATCCAGGCAAGCACATCATAGTCAACTCTGAAACCCAGAGAGGAGGTGGAGTGAGCAGGCAAACAGTAAGTTAAATATAGCAGGCAATGATTTCTTGCCCCTAGGGAAAATAATTGCTTCATGCTATTGCCAAAAGGCAAATCGGTATCAGCTTAATTTGCCTACATCTGCCATAAATGGTAGGCAGAATCATAAAACATAGTTAGATTCAAATTAAACATATCTTTCCTAATGTAAAACTGGAGAATACCAACCAGGAAATAGGCAGGTATAACACTGCTCATGGATTATGCTGTGCACAGTTGCAAATTAGATGAGTTTAAAAAAAAAAAAAAGGATTGTAAAGTCACAGAATCCTGATCATTCCAGCCTCCTTGGACTAGTTATACTGATGTTTTTAATAAACTATGCCAACATAATCACTGGAAAAACTAAAACAAAAACCAAATAAAACATGACCTTGCTTGAAGTGCAAGATTTTATTGTATTTCAATCAGAAGTTTTTACCTGAGCTATTTCAATAAATTAATTGACACTACAGGTCATTAGGAGTCTCTTAAGTGCATTTTAATTGGTCTTAAGACTGAATCATCTCATACCTATTTTAACCAAAAGAATACTTAGTAGATTTTCAAAATCCTTAGTATTTCACAATATTACTATCACTTCAAGGATAATAACACAGACAGAGATAACCATTTTCCTTCCCCTAAAAGAAATAACTTCCATCTAGAAAAGGTTGTTTTCCCTCTTAAAACTGTCAACATTGTGGTGTAGAAGAAAAAATGATGGATGTGGAGTCATAAGATGGGTGGTTATAGAACCACAACTATAGACTTGGAAGAGTATTTCCCACTAGTCTAATTCCTTAACTTTACAGATAAGGAAGCTGACATCCAGGGAGGGGAAGGTAAAGTGGTTTATTGACTCAGAGAACTTGTGTTTGAATTCTAGCTCTGTACCTTACTACTTGTATGACATTGAACAAGTTGCTTCACCTCCTTTGAGCCCCATTTATAAACTGAAGGAATTGTACTGAAGGTGCCTTCTAACTCTAAATCTATTATGATATAATCTTTTTTTTTGGGGGGGTGGGGCAATGAGGGTCAAGTGACTTGCCCGGGGTCACACAGCCAGTAAATGTCAAGTGTCTGAGGCTGCATTTGAACTCAGGTCCTCCTAAATCCAAGGCTGGAGCTCTATCCACTGTGCCACCTAGCTGCCCTATTATGCTATAATCTATACCAACAAATGGAGCAATGGTAGCAAGGAAGAAAAAAAAGGCTACTTGCCTAATAATGAAGTATAGGGTTATCAAGATCTGGGAACCTCTCCTCATTCTGGTACAAGAATGATCCTGATCTATCTATCTTCTTACTGTATTCACCTTGAATTGCTATAGCCATGTGGCTCCTTGTTCTGAGACTTAGATTATAGGAGCTCAAAAAGGTGATCTGGAGGATAAAGGGAAAAGAAGCTTGGACTAGAAGATAGGGTGCATACCTCTTGTCCCAACTCTGCTATTATACTTGGTGGTCATAGGAAAATTACAACCCCTCTGAATCTAAGTTTTCTCATCTTCCTCTTTCCTCAAAATTTAATTTTATTATTTTCCAATTAACTTTTATTTTCTCTCCTTCCAATTTATCCCCATTGAAAAATAAAAAAGAAAGAAATCCTCATAATAAATATTCATCATCAAAAATTTCCCCAATGGCCCTGTAAAATAAACTAATGCATAATATATTACATATGCACATATGTGTATATATATAATATAGGTAGATAATTTTGCATAACCCATGTGGAAATGTGTTTTGTTTGATTATGTATACAGTTCTGTATATACATATATATGTTTCATTTTACATTATATGGCTTTTACTACTTTAGCAGGAAGTAGATAGAATGCTTTGTATCTTCTTTCATCTGAAATCATGGTTTGTTATTGAATCAATCTTAACTCTAAAATCTTTCAAAGTCTCCTTGTTATAATTGCACAGATTGTTTTCCTGGTACTATTTATTTTGTGCTTCATCACTTCATATGGAGTATATCTACAAAACTATAAATTTTGACATTTCTTATGACACAATAGCATTCTAATATGTTCATATAGTGTATTCTATTCTATTCATTTTCATATATTCATAAATTGTTTAGTTTTTGGTAAGAATCCCTATCTGCATTTTTGTACATATGTGTCTATTTTTCTTTCACCTTATTAAGGTAAAGACTTAGTGTCAAAGGGTATGTATAGTTTAGTATCTTTTTTTGGTGTCATTCCACATTATTTTTCAGAATGGCTAGAAATATTCACAGCTTCACCAATGTGCATTAATGTGCCTATTTTCCTACCACCTCTCCAGCCTTTGTCATTTTCCTCTTTTGTCATCTTTGCCAGTCTGATAGTTGTGAAGTAGAAATCTCAAGTTGCTTTCATTTGCCTTTCTCTAATTATTAGGGGTTTGCATTTATCATTTCAATGAAGCAACTGATTTGGATGATCAATGAAGTCCCTTTTACCTCTAAAATTTTGTGATACCAGGATTCTGTGATAATGAATTCTGATCTCAGGTCTTCTACTTATTTACTGTTCAAACATCAATAAATCAAGCAATTAGCTAATTAATCAGCCAACAAGCTTTTAATAAATACCTACTAGGTACAAATACTATGCTAAGCACTATGGAAACAGACAAAAATGAAATAATTCCTGTCCTTAAAGGACCTTAAATTGTGTCAATGTGTACCTTGTGAAACTTACTTTAACACATATGATAAATTGATAAATAGATGCCTATAAGCAAAAAAGGACATAATGAAGTATTCCTTAAAGCACAGATTTTAAACTCAAATAGAAATAGGGGTCACTAAAGCATATATATTTATCCCTATGGGCTGCATATTGCCTTAGAAAGACACGTATTAATACTATCTATTTTCTGTTATACTTTTCTTTATTTTAAAATATTTCCAAATTGCATTTTAATATGATTTGGGCTGTGCTAAAGAATGTTGTGGGCTACATGGAGCTATATGCATTACTTATCTCTGTCTTAAATGATATAGTACTGTGACTATATTTCTTCATACTTAGATACTTTGTTGAGATCATGATATCATTGATTAAGTTCTCCCCTCCCCACCAGCCTTTCAGATTGGAAGCATACATATCTTCTCATCCCATGACTGTTATCTAGCACCATTCAGATTTGTAAGAGATAAATGGAGAGCTTTTATTCATGTGTTTTTGTGTCTTGGTATCTATGCGTTTTTAATACTTCATAGATAAAAATATAAGATCCAAGCTGCCTACAGTTATCCCTCCTCTTAACCAATAATTTGTCCAAATATGTGCCCTAATGTTGTATTTTAAGAAAAAAATGCTTAAGAAAAAACAAGAATCTGCTTCTTGAGGGTTAGTGGTAATATATATCATCTTATTTATACTCATATTTCTTTCTGGTTTTTTTTTCTTTTTTTGTGGGGCAATGAGGGTTAACTGACTTGCCCAGGGTCACACAGCTAGTGTCAAGTGTCTGAGGTCAGATTTGAACTCAGGTCCTCTGGAATCCAGGGCCGGCACTTGATCCACTGTGTCACCCAGCTGCCCCCATAATATGTCTTTTTATTGTACTGAAGGTCTATCAATATTCTGTCTCTTTGGAAATAACCATGTTCCAAAATTTGCATTCCCAGTAGTATCACTGTGAAAATATTGGTGTTGACTCCTTTACTTGTACAGAAGGAAGGTAGGTGTGTGTGTGTGTGTGTGTGTGTGTGTGTGTGTGTGTATTGAATACTCCATCAGATGACATGATTGTATTAGCTGATTTTGCTTAATTATTTTTTCTTCTTTGTTAAAAGTCACCACAGATAATGATGTAATATCAAAAAATTAAAGCAAGTTTCTCTGAAACAGGCTCTTTTCTCAAATATGCAGGGAATTGAGTCAAATTAATAAAATTAAGAGCAATTCCCTAATCGAAGAGTTGTCAAGGGATGGGAACAGGGAGTTTTCAGAAGAAGAAAACTATATATAGTTATATGAAAAAAATGCTCTAAAACTTTATTAGCTAGAGAAATGCAAATTAAAGCAGCTCAGGGGTACCTCCTTATGCTTATCAGAAATGACAAATGCTGGAAGGCATAAGGGAAAATAGGTATACCAATGAACTAGTGGTGGAATTGTGGACTGGTCTAACCATTCTGAAGAACAATATAGAATTACACTGGAAGGGCTACAAAACAGCATAGACTTTGACCCTGCAATATAACAATTCAGACTGAATCCCAAAGAGAAGAAAGGAAAAGGAAAAGCAGCTAAATATGCAAAAATATTTATAGCAACATCTTGTAGTATCAAAGAATTGGAAATTGAGGCAATGTCCATAAGGACAATGGCTGAACAAGTTGTGACATCTGATTGTGATTGAATTCTATTGTGGTATAAGAAATGACAAACAAGATAATTTCAGGAGGAAAAACAAAACATATAAGAACTAATTCAAATTGAAGAGAGCAGAACAAGGAGATCATTGTGCACAGTAATAGTAATATTTTTAATGATCATCAATTGTGAAAAACTTAGCTACTCTGATCAATACAGGAATCCAAGAGTCCCAACTCATGATGAACAATATTATCCACCTCCAGAGAAAGAAATGATTAACACAGTGAAAATTGAAGTATAGTCTTCTCTCTTTATTTACTTGATTTTAAAAGATATTGTTAATATAGTAATGTTTTACATGATTTCAACATGTATAATTGATATTTGATAATTGATCCTATTAATATTGATAATTTATATCATATTGCTTCCCTTTTCAGGGAATGGTTGGAGGGGCAGGAAGAAAAGAGAGAATTTGGAAATCTTTTTTTTTAAATGCTAAAAATAAATAAATATATTTTTGGGTGGGCCAATGAGGCTTAAGTGATTTTCCCAAGGTCACACAGCTGGCTAAGTGTCAAGTGTCTGAGGCCTGATTTGAACTCAGGTCCTCCTGAATCCAGGGCCGGTGCTTTATGCACTGCACTACCTAGCTGCCCCCAGATAAATATTTTTTAAAAGAAAAAAGAAAGAGTTTATTGGATAATGGAGAAGGAATATATTTAGAAATAACTGGTGTGAAAACAAAAGTTAGTAATTAAATTTTAACTCTGAATGTTTCTCTTGACAGTATGAAAAATGAACATATGAATAATGAGAAAATATTTTTGGTTTTAAAAGATTAGTTTTTGTGTAAGATTATAATTATTTAAATTTTTCTGAAATTAACTAAGTGCAATCAAGCTTTTTATTCTCCTTCTAAGTTCTGGGATCAGATTTTTGAATATATGTAGGCCCTGTTCAATATGTGAATATATTGAAATTAGACTACTTCAATGAGGTGTCCATTAATTATTTTCATTTGATTGTTGTTGTCCTAATTGTAATTGTTGTTAGATGATTTCTTCCCATGTAACTTGCTAGGTTGCCTTCTTTTTATTGGCTAGGGTCCCCTGAGGAAGACCTGTAGTTTTTTATGACTTGATACAGCTAGAACTGTATAAATTGCAGAAAGGAGAATCTGAAGAAATCCATTTATCTAAGAGTATTTCTCTTACATTTGAATTTAGAGCAGAATCATCCATGAAAGTGGCAAACAACTTTATTTAGCATATTTCTCCATTCATTTGGCATTGATCATCAGTTAAATTTATCTTTCTGGTTGTATTTATCAAGGAACATTGGGTGAATCCTGTTTGGAGGAGAGTTCATAATGCTAAATATTCTGCATGTTGTCTTATGCTCTTTTTACATTCAACAGTCAGTAAACACAGTGAGTTCTTATATTTTTACATCTCTCAATCAAGTATTTACCCAATGATGAGATAGTAAGTAGAAAATCAACTTTAAAATCCTTCTTATTCTCTTCTCATACACTCATGAAGGGTATCATCAAAGAATATATAGGTTGTTCTCATAAAGATTTTCTAGAAATGAGAAAAAAGACCTATGGACCAGAAGTTGCTAATGTCTTATTGATCACTTCGGGAGGGTAAAGGAGGAATTGAGTGGAGAGGGTATCAATGAAATCATCAATAATTATGCCAATTCTTTTGGAGTCTCACTCTCCTTGAAATATCTAGAAAATGGATTGTTGAATGCCTTAACATTCTGCTCCTTCTATAATATATTCCTTCTGTATTTAGCACTGTCCCCCTGCCAGCTCTTTCTGACTTCATCTTCTTAAATATTACTTCACCTAGTGTATAGAATCCATTTGATACTGAAATATACTGACTGACACATACTAGATGCTTAAGAAATACTTATTGAATTAAATTGAATTGAATTGTTAGGGTTAAAATTCCATTCTTCCATTATTATCAATGATACAAATAGTTCACAATAGAAATGCTGTCAACTGCTTTAGAATTTTTTTTTACCTTTTTTGAATCTCATCTAGAAATAATTCTAAATGTTTCAGCTTTGATGGATTTAGGCTAAATTTTCTGTATTCCTACTCCCCAACAACTTTTCTTTGTTTTGGGAGCATGATATTGTTCAGAATCCTTCATCATTCTCAATCCCACCCTCTTATTCCAGTTGTTTTTTTTTTTGTTTGTTTGTTTTGTTTTTTGTTTTGTTTTGTTTTTTGTTTTGGGGTTTTTTTTTTGCAGAGCAATGAGGGTTAAGTGACTTGCCCGGGGTCACATAGCCAGTTAAGTGTCTAGTGTCTGAATCTGGATTTGAACTCAGGTCCTCATGAATCCAAGGCCAGTGCTTTATCCATTGTGCCACCAGCTGCCCTTGCCTCTCTCCTTCTTGTCTCCATGCCCCTCACTGTTAAATAAATCAAGTGTTTTCCTCAAGGCAGTTTCTGGGTTTGAATGGGTTGGGGGGGGGCTTTTTCTGTGACAATAGGTTTATATCAGTTAAACTTATGTAAGAAACGGTTGTAAACAGATTTATTTATATTTCTCAACTTATGTAAATGCATCTGAATTTATGACATGATAGAATTTAAATCTGGATGGAGAGAAAGGACACATTTATATTGCTGAGGTACAACATAGTTTTGGGCAAAATTCCATTGAATGTACTAATCCTGAAATTATCACATTTCCCAAGTTGTTACAGATGTGTAGCAGTCATAGAGCACTGCAAGTCTATGCAAATCAATTTGCTATTAAATCAGAAGCATAAAAATATTAAATGAAACTCAGTGCTTATTAGCCTGCAAAGTTATAGGTATACACACCCATAGTTTAGGGCTATAAATTTAGATGAAAAGGAAATTAGTCTTTACCAAATCCAATGAATTATTTTACAAATAATAAAATTAAATGCACAGATAATTACCCAGTGTCATTAAGCTAGTTAATATCTAAGCTAGAGTTTAAACTATGTTTTCCTGACTTCAAGTCAACTAGCTAATTGACTTACTAACAAATACCAAAGCCAAGTATTTCACCCATCTGACCGAGCAAAAGCTATCTTCCACTTTGTTATACTGGATGGACAAAACAAATAGATAAAGTATGTAGTATAAAGTTGGAAAACAAATGAGGGCAGTACCAAGCTGGGTTAAATATCCTTGTGCCATTTCAGGAAGAAGTTATCACATCACCAAGATACATTTACAAAATGCTGATCGGGAACATTTCTTTTTTTCCTTGAGAGAAATAATGTCTCAGTCTTTAAGGGTAATGTTTATCCTACCTCCCATAGTCTTGTTAAATACTTCAAACTCTAGAGGAGCAAGAAAATAAGGGAAGGTTAGAATCCTAAATCCACATTCAAAAACCACCTGAAAGTAACATAATTGCGTAACAATCTAGGATTGGCTAAACTGTGATATATTAATATAATATATTTGAAACAATGAGCAGAAGAAGAAGAGCATAGTGAACTCTGGAAAGACCCTTATTATGAAAAATGGTAAAAGCAGAACTGCAGAACTGAGTACATACTAATTAGGATCATTGAAAAATGAGTGAATAAGAATGACTAGAAAAAAATAAAAGAGAGACTGAAAGTCTTTGATATTTATCTAAATAAATTTATTTAAATATAAATTGTTGGAAATAATTTTAAGTGGTTGTATTAATATTAAATCTAAAGCTTATAATAAATCACAGACAAATAGAATCCTAGAAATGGTTTAACAAAAATAAATACTAAGTGGTGGATTGAATAGAGCACTGGACTTGGAATGAATTGGACTTGAGTTCAAATTCTGACTTCAGCATTTATGAGCTATGTTACTCTGGATAAGTCATTTAACCATTATTTGCCTCAGTTCCTCATCTTTAAAATGATCTGAAGAAGGAAATGGCAAAGCGCTCTAGTATCTTTGACCAGAAAATCATAAAAATAAAAAGGATGATTGTCATAACCAAAATCATTTATCTCACACAAACACAGGTCATCATTTAATTGTTTTAAAAAATTCATAGTCTAATTTGTTTTATTTGACTATATATATTTTTACAAGGAGTTTGTTTTTCCTTTTTTTTCCCAACATGGGGGGGGTGTGGAAATCAATTTCTATTAACTAAAAAAAAAAAGAACACTAAACTAAAATTCTATTAAAAAAACATTCATATTGATTGAAATATAGTCTATGTTCTTCCCCCACATCTGGTTTGCATAAAACCTAAATGCTCCCTAAAATCTGCATTAACATAAAGATATAGATCTCTATCTATGTCTATGTCCCCCTCCCTCTTCTTCTTCTTCTCTGTCCTTCACCCTCCCCCTTTCCTTTGTTTTGGAGACATAACAGGTTTTGTTTTTAATGCTTTCTAAAATGTTTTCTTTATATAGTGCAAACATTTTTGGGTTATCCCCATTTGGTCTCACTTTCTCTCCAATTCACTTCCTAGCTATTATCACCTGAATAGGTGGGACATCCACTTCATCCCTCTCCCACTAGAATTGACTCTGCCCAACAAATATAGGCTTGTATAAATGACTTTTCATTTTATTTTCACCTAACCCAGGTCTCCAGGACATTTCCCAGAACCCATGTTAGATGGCAGGGATAATTGTGTTTCTTGCTTTTCCTCTTCTGGCCCTCCCCCAACCCCAGACTTTCCCAGAACTCATCTGGACTGCAAGGTTGCTGGAAGACATCACAAGCACAGAAAATGTATTCTACCCACTCCCCACACACATTTCCTGAGATTGGAAGAGCTAGAAATCACCAACTCAATCTGTTTCAGTGAGATGGAGGACCACCAAACATAATCAAGTGACCTACCTTTACTTTGGCACTGTTCTATGACCTCTTAAATTAATCTATGGCTGTCTGAGATTTGCCATTTGCCTTGCAGCTGAACCCTTAGAACTTCTGTTTATTTCCATCTTTGCCAAGCTGAATTTTCTCTTTTAAAAATTTATTTATTTAGAATTTTCCCCAAGTGATATGTAAAAACTTAATTTTTCCAATTGATTTAAAAAACTTGCATTGCAAATTTTCTTCCTCCCTCACCCCCACCCCCACCAAGAAATCAAGAAATTCAATATAAGTTATATATGTGCAGTCATGCAAAACATCTCCACATCAGTCAGGTTGTGAAAGAAAAAAGACAAAATAACTTTAGAGAGAGGAACTAACAAAAAAATTATACTTCAATCTGTATTCAGATACCATCAGTTCTTTCTCTGTAAATGGGTTGCATTTTTCAGAAGTCCTTCTGATAGCATCCTGCTCATCATTTCTTTCACAGTTACTATTGCTAACTTCATTATCCTGTATCCTATTCCCTTCTCTTGGTATTTACACTATTTTCTATCTTCTTTCACCCTATTCCTCCTCAAAATTGTTTTGCTTTTTACTTCCCCCTCCCCCAATATGCCCTCCCTCCCTTCACCTCTCCCCTTAATCCCCTTCCAATCCCTCTATCCCTTAGGGCAAAATATATTACTATACCCATTTGAGTGTGTATGTTATTCCTTCTTTGAGCCAATTCTGATGAGATTAAGGCTCCCTCACAACCCCTCTCCTTCTCTATCTTCCCCTCCACTTCATAAGCTTTTTTCTTGTTTCTTTTATATGAGCAACTTTACCCTATTCAACCTCTCCCTCTCCCTTTCCTCCAGGGCATTCCTCTTACCTCTTAACTTTATTTTAAAGATATCATCATAGGGCAGCTAGGCGATACAGTGGACAAAGCACCAGCCCTGAATCCAGGAGGTCCTGAACCTAAATCCGGCCCCAGACATAAGCAACCCCATCCTGCCTACCCCACACAAAAAAGTATAAACAAAAAATATTTTACAGATATTGTCCCTTCATATTCAAGTCATACCTTTGCCCTCTAAGTATATTCCTTTCAGCTGCCCCAATACTGAGAAAGTTCTTCTGAGTTGTATCATCTTCCTCTGTAGGACTGTAAACAGGAATGATTTCTTTTTCCTGTTCAACTCTTATGCTTCTTTAGGGTCTTGTATTTGAAAGTCAAATTTTCTATTTAGTTCAGGTCTTTTCATCATGAATGCCTGAAAGTCCTCTTTTTTCATTGAAGTCCCATTTTTTCCCCTGAAAGATTAACCACAGTTTCTGCTGGGTAGGTGATTCTTGGTTGTAATCCTAGTTCCTTTGCCCTCCAGAATATCATATTCCATGACCTCTGATGCTTTAATGTAGAAGCTGCTAGATCTTGTGTTATCCTGACTGAGGCTACACAGTACTTGAATTGTTTCATTCTTGATGCTTGCAATATTTTCTCCTTGAACTGGGATCTCTAGAATTTGGCTATAATATTCCTGAAAGTTTTAATTTGGGGATCTCTTTCAGATGTGATTGGTGGATTCTTTAAATTTCTATTTTACCTTCTGCTTCTAGGATATCGGGGCAATTTTCCCTGATAGTTTCTTGAAAGATGAAGTCTAAGCTCTATTTTTGATCATCTTTTTCGGGTGGTCCAGTTATTTTCAAATTTTCTTTCCTGGATATATTTTCCAGGTCAGCTGTTTTTCCAAGGATATATTTCATTTTGCCTTCTATTTTTTTTATTCATTCAGGAATTTAAGAACTTGCTTCTTTATGAAGCCATGATAGTATTATGTAGTTTACTTTCCATCTATAACAAGCTATTTATACTCAGTTTTCTCTTCATTATTTTTTGTTCACTCCTCTGTAACCATCTCTCATAACACAATGGTCAAATTGCCAAATCTTTACAGTTAAACTTCAGTGTCTCACATCCAATCCTGTCTTTCTATTCCTTAAGTTATAACCTTAGTTCAGGCCCTCACAACCTCTTACCTGTACTCTTGCAATGGTGACTTCATTGATATCTCTGATTTTAAAATTTCCTCACTCTAATCCATCTTCTATGAAGGTGTCAAAATTATTTTTTTCAAATGCAGAGTGAACGATCTTGTTCCTGTACTCACTTGTATTCTCTATAGAATGAATATAAACTTCTCTGTTGGTCTTCTAAAAGCCGTTGTGGTTTGCTCTCAATGTTTATTTCTAGCTTCATTTTACATTACTTCTTTTTGGACAACTTAGCCATACTGTCCTTCCTGTTTCTCACACATGACTCTATCATTCATTTCTATCTTTGCACTGGCCATTTCCTTTGCCAGTTATCCACTTTCTTCTCACCTCTACCTCAAAGATTTCCTCTTTTCCTTCAAAATCCACCTTAAACATCACCTTTCACCAAAGCGTTCCCTGATCCTACCCCCTATATGCTAGTGATATTCTTATTTTATCATTGTTATGTATGTATATGTCTAGGTGTGTCTATACACATACATACACACACACACACACACACACACAAACACACACTTGTCTCTATAATAGAAGATCTTCCAGGCAAGTACTATTCCATTTTTATCTTTTTGTCACAGTGCCTAGCATAGTTCCTAGAATATCCAGTGTGTGCTTCAGAAATGCTTTGTTTGTAAATAATTTATTCATCAAATTCCATTATATGGTTGCTAAATTGATAATATTTTCTGAATACTATTATCAGTGATCAAAATTGTTATTGTGTAAAACTGAGCAAAGTATGGGCAGCTAGGTGGTGCAGTGGATAGAACACTGGCCCTGGAGTCAGGAGTACCTGAGTTCAAATCCAGCCTCAGACACTTAACACTTACTAGCTGTGTGACCCTGGGCAAGTCACTTAACTCCAATTACCTCACTAAAAAAAAGTGGTGAAAGTATTTCCAAATAATTACCTTTTTGTATTAAAAACAGTATAAATCAGACTCATTGTAAACTACTGTTACAATAGCATTTATTGGATTTAGATATAAAATAATTGTAAAATTTTTATCTATGATTATGTTAGATTCATTTTAACTTAAATAAGATTATTTAAATTAGATTCCAATAAAATTAGGATGCAAATGAAGCAAATTTAATCAATAGTAAATGAGAAAGACTGCTGTATAGTGGAAATGAGTCAAGAATCTGGATTTGATGTTTGCTTTTTATATATGAAGGTGAGATGATGCTAGGCAAGTCACTCAAACTCCCAATGCCACAGAAAACTCTATATGATTATAATGCATAGAGAAGAGGCCAATCTTCAGGGAAGAATGAATTTTTCCAGCAAGATTTATTTTTTCAATGTAATCACAGGTCTAAATTTTTTAAAGAAATCAGAGACTAGAATACACATTAAAGAGTACTCTGGGGGGCAGCTAGGTGGCGCAGTGGATGGAGCACTGGCCCTGGAGTCAGGAGTATCTGAAATCGAATCTGGCCTCAGACACTTAACACTTACTAGCTGTGTGACCCTGGGCAAGTCACTTAACCCCAATTGCCTCACTAAAAAAAAAAAAAAAAGAAAAAAGAAAAAAAATGGAGTACTCTGAAAGAAATAGTTTACTAAATATCATGCATAAGGGATCATAAAGTATTCACATGACACTGACACCATTGGTATTATTGTGAACTGACCCTACCATAAAAGAAATCAATTGCGAATTATGCCCAAAGAGTTAGAAATCTGTGTATACCCTTTGACCCATTGATGCCACAATTAGGTCTGTTTCCCAAGATGATCATGGAAAAATGGAAAGGAACTATTTGTTCTAAAATAGTTATAGTGATTCTCTTTCTGTTGGCAAAGAACTGGAAATTAAGGGAATGCCCATCAATTGAAGAATGACTTAAAGAACTTGTGATATATAATTGTGATATAATATGACTATGCTATAAGAAATGATGAGCAGGTTGATTTTAGCATAAAATACATGGAAAGACAAATGAAATAATGAAGAATGAAATGAGCACAACTAGGATTTGGTAACAACAATATTGTTCAAAGAATAACTGAATGACTAAGCTATTCTGTGTATTATAAATATTCAAATGAACTACAAAGGAATTATGAAGAAAGATTTTATTCATCTCCAGTGAAATAACTGATAAACAGAAATATGTAATAATATGGTTTTGCATACATACATACACATATACACACATACACACACATACACATATATACTATGTATATTATAAAATAAATTTTAAGATAAAATCAAGGGAAGCTAAGTGGCACAGTGAATAAAGTATTGGCCCTGGATTCGGAGGACCTGAGTTCAAATTTGGCCTCAGACACTTGACACTTACTTGCAGTGTGATCTTTGGCAAGTCACTTATCCCTCATTAGGCCACAAAATAAATAAATAAAATAATAAAAATGAAATTATCAAATATATCAAAAAGTATCTTCTTTCCAGAGGTGGGAAGCTATGGGTGTGACATATAGCATACAGTGTTCTACACCCATACTCCTTAACTTCTTGAAAAAAATACAGAGAGGAATATTTTCATCTCTTTTTTAGAGACAAATTTACTTGTTATAATTACATGTGATTAAGTTGCATTTATTTTTTTCCATTTATATTATTAGAGTAGTTGTGTATATTGTCTTCCTGGTTCTGCTTACTTTACTTCGGATTCATTCACCCAGATCTTCTCACACTTCTCTGTATTCAATGTATTTATTGTTCTTTTAATTTTTAAACTTAATGGAAAGCAATAAATATTACATTTTAAATATTAAATTATTAATATGCTTCTTGTATTAAAGAAATTTTCTTATTCTACTTCAGTATCTCAAAACATAACTAAAAGACAAAAAGACATCTTATTGCTATGTTTGAATATCAAATCTACATGAATTTCATTTCTTGGAATCTTTTTTCTAGAAGGAGGTGGCATCAAATAAATCTAAAACCTCAGTATCTATTCCTTCAATCCACAGGTGATATTTGTGACTCCAACCCATGCGAAAATGGAGGAATCTGTTTGACGGGACTGGCTGATGAATCTTTTTCCTGTGAGTGCCCAGATGGCTTCACAGATCCCAATTGCTCTAGTGTTGTGGAGGTTGGTAAGTGAAGATTTGAACATTTTTTTTTCTTCTTTGTTTTTTTTGTTTTTGTTTTTGTTTTTGTTTTTTAGTGAGGCAATGGGGGTTAAGTGACTTGCCCAGGGTCACACAGCTAGTAAGTGTTAAGTGTCTGAGGCCGGATTTGAACTCAGGTACTCCTGACTCCAGGGCCGGTGCTCTATCCACTGCGCCACCTAGCTGCCCCCAGATTTGAACATTTTAATGGTTATTTGAATATATTTTTTATTTGATATATGCCATGAATTTGGCTATGATTCAATGTACACATTTTGTGTAGGTGTTGCTATATTCTGGCATTTTGCTCTCTTTTTTTTTTTTGCATTAGATTATCACCTATATCTATCTATGTATCTATCTATCTATCTATCTATTTATCTATATATATATGTGTGTGTGTGTATGTATGTATATATATATATATATATATATATGCTTCTAAACATTGAAGATAGTAATAAATACAACTTCATTGGTAGGTAATGGTACATAATTTTAAAATCAATTTGTTTGGAAGAAATACATATTTTATCTAAATAGACTCAAGAGGGCCTATTTAGAATGTCCATTTTTGGCAATGATTATACCTATCCTTTTCCTTTTAAAATTTATTTTATTTTTTAAAAAAATTATCCCTTTTCTAATGAAATCATCAGGTACTACTTTTCCATTATAGGAAGTAAACTAGTCTTTTAAAAATTTTACTTTGCAATAAATACATATGTTATTAAATATTCCATTCAAATTCAACAAAAAATTGAAACTATTTTTCCTCTTTTGGAATGTTTCAATTGCTTGTGAATAAATGACCCCCATTTGGCATATTTTTGTTCTAAATTATTCTGCAACAAATATTCATCCTTTTAAAATGGGAAACTTGAGCAAATGTAAACTTGAGCAAAATTTTCCCCTCAAACTATAGGCGCATATTTGATCAGCCACCCTAAGACATCTCTCCTCTTCATGTCAGCTCTAAGGAGGAAAACTTCATATCTTTAAAATCCTCAAATATTTCACCTTAGTGGCTTAATGTTGGGTCAGCTACTATAAGGTTTCTGAGCATACTTTTAGAAGTTAAACTTGTTGGGAAACATGTTGAGAAAAATTTCCATGATTTAGGAAGAGGATAAAGCCAAAGTTATGGTTGCCATCTTATCATGAAAAAACATATTTGTTCTCAGCATTTTCCCACTGATGGACATGATGCTACTTAAATCTTGAACAAATTAGAGCAACATATTTAAACATTTCCCTAGTGTTTATTCATTATTGTTTAGAGGATAATTAAGCTATAAATGAGTAATAGCACTTTCTTCCAATTCATTCCAAGATTACTCATTCTAAGATTTTTGGCAAACTACTGCAACCTCAGGGCTTCTCATTATTTGCTCTGGAAAGACAATGACTATATCTCCTAGGCTCCAATCCTTAACAGAGGGAAGATGGCACGATTAAAGTTGATTTTCATTAAAGAAACACATTTTGGGTGGGGGGAGAATGAATATTTCTGAAACAAATGATAACAGTACACATTCTTAGCATGAAAAAATGAATAAGTGATGAATGGAAAACACTTAAAAGTAAAACAAAGTAGAAGAAATGTTTTGAACACTTAAAAAGTATCTAGCACTGTGAAAAATTAAATGTATTCCAAGGGAGTAATTATGACCCACTGTCCCCAGATTGAAAATACTTCTGACTCCTTGTAGGATGGAGGTTGCTGCTTGTTTTGGTTTATAGCAATATGGAAAAAAAGGCCAAAAAGCTTGTTTTAAATGTTGAGAAATAGTTTCCATTAGATTGGCATGCTTTATAGGAAGAATTAGGATGGGAATATTTGACTATTGTTGGGTCATAACAAAAAAAAAACAATCATTTGTTTTATGAGAAAAAATATCATATGCCAGAAATCTTTCATGTACTATGTATATCATATTTTATCAGTATAACATGTTGGATTATCATCTTTTTGCAAAATTGAAAGTGCATCTTGGTTCATTACTCTAAATTCTCCAGGTCATTCAGATGTATAATAATTGAAAAATTAAATTTTTATCAGGGATAGTGATTTCATGGTGGTTTCCATGTAACCCCTGAATGCATAGGGATTATCTGTAATGTGTTTAATCTTTTTTGAATCATTATCCCCCAGGCTGACTAAAGCTTGGTTTTCTGTGGGAAATAACTTTAACATATATCTAAAATAGTTTTAAAGGACTATCACCATTCTCTAGCTCTTTGAATCAAATATGTTTTTCATGCACTTAATATACACTCTCTCTGCATGTACAAAATACATGTTACATATATACATGTACACACATGCACATATATGTATATACAATGTAAAAGTATATATATATATATACAAGCACACAAGCATGCATACACACAGCACAAATATACAATTTTTTAATAATTAAAAAGTCCTTGAGGGTAGGCCAAATACAAAATCAATTTAATCCAACTACTTGTTTTTGAGGTTTTAGAAATTAATAAATAATGAAGATAGAGACTATGTCTTATTCCATTTATAAACTGTTATACCACATAACACAGTGCTGGAACATAGTAAGGTTTCTACCAGTATTTGTTAAACAAATGAATAAGTGCATCAATCAGTCAGCATATCAGCATTAGAAAATGCCTTAAATTCCATTGCAAACAATAACAATGACTACAACAACAAAAACCAAGCAAAAAATAACAACAATAAAAAAAACCCTCAAAAGTACATTAAACATTGAATATGATTATGAGTCAAAATATTTGAGCCATTAATTCATTTAAGAAAAAAATGCTTTTTTAGCTCTAGAATCAGCTACTTTGCTCAAACTTTTTCTTATCAGATAATTATTTCCATGCTTTTAGGAATATGTTCCAGTTCAGAGTGCACAGAAGCAGGTTAGCATTTTACAAAAACAATCAACATTTGGTATTTTGAAGATAAGGTCTTGAAAGAAAAAAAAAAAAACCTTGAACTCTACTTAAGTCCCAGTGATAGCTATGTTTTTAGTAATACAGAATCCCCAAAGATGGTGGAGAGGTCTTTAAGGTTGGGTTTAGCTCAGCATTAAAATTCTAAGATTCTATGAAGTTCTGAAGTCCCTCGTTTCCAAGTTACTTCATTTTTCACATTCCAAAGAAATGAAAATATCTCTTCCTGGATGTACTTGAGAAAAAAATATTTTGATCCCAATTTTGAAAATCATCCCTCTTATGTCCACGGGAAGGAAAATGCATTCAGATATCTAATCTCCTTATTACGGCACATCTGGAGGCAGAACATTTCAAATGCATGCTATTCTTAGTGATAAAGCCTCTCCATGCTTTAACCTAAACCTTATTACTTTGCAGTAACACTGCCATGATATTTGAAGACTACTTCTTTCAAAGGGATCCTTATCCAATTTTGCCATTTTATTCTTTCCTCACAACATATCAAGTTGCAACTAAGTCTAAAGCTCTAAGCTCCACTGGTAGACAATGCTTCTTTCATCTAATGTCCCTCTGTGCCAAGAGGAGGCTTGGAGAAATTCATTTACCTGAGTTTGTTTCCACTGTTCAAGAAGTAATCCTGCCCCCCTCCCACAGCATCCCCTCATCATTCTTTAACTTTTCTTTACTTCTGTTAAAGTCTTTTCATTATCTTCCCCTTTCCCATCCCTTGCAAATGAGGCAGGTTATTCATTGTGTGTGTGCTTTAATTCATCAAGGCTTATTTCTAATAATCGTAAAATGACTTTTCATTTTTCAACTACTATCTCAAAGACATCAACAATGTCTTTCACTGAGGAAAAAGGAAAGGTTCCAATCCTATCTCCTGAAATTTTTCATCTTTAAATTTGTTCATCTTTATTTAGATGCATATTGAATACAATAGCGGGTCTCCAGATGAAGAAATAGCTGACCATTGAGTCCCTGACCAACAGAATCTCTTCTTGTGTATCAGTCAAAACTTCTGATAATAGATATATAGGTTTGGTCATGGGTGTTAATCTCTCCACTGGACAGACCAGTGAGCATATACGGAATTCCAGGTCATCAATAGCCTAGTAAGTTGTATGTATGCATGCTTGCATGGGTATGTATAATACACACATGTACATGTATATTATATGTATATATGCGTGTGTTCATGTTTGTGTGTATATAACATTACTAGGCCACTACAAATATACACGTGTGCATGTGTGTGTGGGGGAGAGAGAGAGAGAGAGAGAGAGAGAGAGAGAGAGAGAGAGAGAGAGAGAGAGAGAGATATGGAGGGATGGAGAGAGGGAGAGAGAGGGAAAGCAAAACCTGGTGAAATACCCTATCCCTATGAATTGGCTTTACCCAATACAAGGAATGAATTCAGTCCTTAGCTCTGCCACTTAGCATACCTGGTTTCTTTAAACCTTACATTCTACATGAGAACTTTCGTAATCTCTTCAGCTGCTAGTGTCTCCCTCTTTCCAAATCATTTTATATGTTTGCATTTTTATATATTCATATATGTGCTGTTTGTACTGCTAGAATGTAACGTCCTTGAGAATAGAGAGTTTCCTTTTTGTCTTTACATCACCAGGACCTACAACATTTTCTGGAACAAGTTAGATGCTTAAAATATGCTTAGTGATTAAATGATTGTATACTTCTTTTTTTTTGGTGAGGCAATTGGGGTTAAGTGACTTGCCCAAGGTCATATAACTAGTAAGTGTTAAGTGTCTGAGTCTGTATTTGAACTCAGGTACTCCTGACTCCAGGGCACGTTCTCTATCCACTGTGCCACCTAGCTGCCCCATGATTGTATACTTCTAAAACTGAAACTTAAATATGAAAAAATAATCTAGCACTGGTATATGTATACTTAGTGATTAAATTATTGTATTCTTCTAAAACTGAAACTTAAATATGAAAAAAAAAGAATTTAGCACTGGCACTATGCATAATTTAACTTCATTTTAGTAATATGAATACAGTGGTCCTGGTCAACAAATAAAAATAATATATTCATTATGTTTCTATGAGCAAGAGAAACATTTTAAACCATTTGCCCAATACTTCCAACACAGATCCTTGGATATTAGGTATAAGTGAAAAACTATCAAGAGATCAGCACTATTGGAAATATGATTCAAAGGGCATATATCACTGATAGAAGATCAGTGATACCATCTTTGTATACAAAGAACACATTAGTATTAGTATTTCCCTTTATTTTTTCCATATACCTCATGTTAGCTTAGTGCTTACCCTGACCCAACATGCAACTGGCACTTAATGTCACTAATTTGAATCCCATTTTACAGATAAAAGGTCAAAGTTTCAGAAAAATTGAGATACCCAGGGTCACAGAGACTGTAACAAGAAGGATTGAAATCCTATTCTCATGACAACTACAATAATAATGTCACAAAATTTCACATTTATATAATACTTTGAGGTTTGTAATTGACTTTTACTTTATCTTATTTCATTCTCACAATAACCCTTTAAGATATGTATTATTATTAGTCCCATTTGACCAAGGGGAAAATGTGATGCAAAACCTAAATCACTTTCTTAGTGATGTAAAACTAGCATTGAAGGTAGAATTCAAATCCAAGCATTCTTCATAGCAAGTCCAGCACTTTATATTTCATTGCCTTTATATTTTTATACCTTTCCGAACAGTTCCCCACAATCTAGGTATATGCAATAATGTTGGTCTGGACTTTTTATTTCATTGGTATGGAGATCAATTGGTAAGGAAATTCCCTAGAGTAATAGAGATGGACAATTACTCAACAACTATTTAGTGTGATATAACAGATAAAACTGTAAGACATGTAGTTTGAAAAACCTGACTTCAAATCCTACTTCAGATACTTTCTAATTATATGACACTGGGCAAAGTCACTTTAAGCTTTCTGTGCTTCAGTTTTCTTTTCTCTAATATGCAGATAATAATAGCAACCGCCTCACACTATTGTTATGGCTACCAAGTAAGTTAACATATATAAATAACTTCACAAACCCTAAAATATAATGTAAATGTAAGCTGCTATCATCATCATCATCTTAAATATTTGCCGAGGGAAATAAGAGGTTAATAACTTGCCCTGGGTCAAGCTGGTAATATGTTTTACAAGGAGAACTTCGACCCAGTTCTTCCTGTTCTGAACTGTCCTCTCTATCCCCTATGCTATGTTCCTTGCCAATAATATAGTGTAATATTTTTATTTCCTTTCTATACCAACTTAAGATTTCATTAAACTAGTGAAGTACAATGGTTTTAATGTGTTATCAGAATTTTCCAAATTTTATTTTAACTGGTAAAAATAAAGGTGGTCCTCTCAATTATTCTAGATCTACTAAATATTTTCTCAAGTTAAGTTCCACTGGCTTATTTCACAGGCCATTCACACAATGTCTTTGACTTTTTGATAATGGACAGTATCAGTATTCTAAGTAGTACAACATAGTGACTGTGTCTTAAAGACTATCTGGTTTGTGGTCATACACTGTCAGGATGGTATGCAATTTGAGTACATCTTTTAGGCTAGATGAAGCTATTTTTGGATGACTGAACTTTGGATATCAAATGATAAGATTCTGCAAATTTCACTTAGGTTGTCAGCATAGTGAAGGAGGTGTCAGGTCATTTTAAGATTGATTCTTGAATGGAAAGAGAAGAGTAGGCAAAGCAGTTGATCCAAAGCTGTTTAGCCAGGAGTGATTATGAGGAAATTTTCAAGTTGCCTACAACCACAAGGATGAACAATCATCAGTGACATGAAGATTCATTATTTATTGATTTATTTTCTTTTTTCTTGTACTCATGGAAGACTTAGCTAGTGTTTATTTAGGAAAAGTAAAGTAGGTAATGGAGTGGCATCTGAATAAGTAATAGGGATTTTAAAATGTTTATTTTCTGAACATTTTGGATTGGATGAACCCATTGCCATAACAACTCTATTAATGAAATGATTTAAAATGTACTTTACATGTGTTATATATTGGTTTATGAAATAGAGATTGAGCGTATAAGTGTGCATATATGTGTATTTGGATGTATTTACGAGACAGAGAAATACATTACAACAAAAAGAGAAGGAAGAGAGAAGAGAGAGGGAGACGGAAACAAAGAAGGGAGAGACAGACAGAGAAAGAAAAATAGAGATAGAGAAAAGACAGAGATAGATGGATTGAAGAGAGAGAAGTGAGGGCAAAGAGAAACAGAGGAAGAAAGAATGAGTCTTTTTCTTTTTTCATTTTAGTGAATAATCATAAAGATTCTCTGCCTCCTAGGACTTTATAATATAATGAGGAATCCAACATGTAAACAGTTGTCAATACCAGATATTTTGAGGAGGGAAAGAAGTGTGGTGGGATCAGAAGCAATTTACTTTTGGAGCTGGTATATGAGCTAAGTCTAGAAGGAAACAAAGGAGTGTAAGAAACAAATGTGAGCAAGGATTGTATATGTCATTAGGAAACAGTCTATGTATGGGAAATATAATGCTAAGTTCAGGGAACAGTTTTGGCTAGAATGTAGAGGACAAAGATTGTAATGTGAAAGAAGTTTGGACAGGTAGGCTGGTAATAATGGGTGGAGATCAGAGGGGAAAATTGATGGTGTATGAACCCTGGGGGTATGTATGTGGGCTTTACCAGGCACATTCCTCTAAAGCAGATCTTCTTAAGTTTTTTTCCACTCATGGCCCCTTTTGTCCACATCGTTTTTATGTGATGCCCAGTACGTAGGTATATAGAATATGTTTACATAAATTTTATTGTGGCCAAATTGTTTTTTTTTCATGATCCTCACATTTAGATATGTGACCCTATATGGGTTTCCACCCATAGTTTTAGAAGCTTTTCTCTAGACTGTCATTTCTGTATCTGAATGGTCATGTTTTGTGCCACAGTAAAATCACCCATATCTCCCTGGATGGAGGGCCAGGAGAAAGCCACAGATCTTGTGACAGGAGAGAGAGGTTCCCATGGGTACCAGTCAGTTGAATATTCCAAGATGGGTCCTGGGGGTCCTTGTATAAATGTAAACAAGAAAAAATATTAACATTTCCAAAGTGCCAATTCTCACAGCAATACTTGGAATGCCTGATTTTCATAGGGTAAGAGATTAATCTAAGCAGTCCCTTTCCCTGCTAGCAAAGTATAAACTGGAGGCCAGTATTGTAAAGTGACATGAGATATCTTTAAACCATGTTCTCCAATTTGGAAAATCCTGTGCCATTGCTACACATTCTTATCTTCCTGATTGAGTATCAATAGTAACCTTTTTCTTGAAGATACTAAGAGATAATGGTTGCTGTTTATTCATTTCTAAATTTGGCTTTATTAGCCACTGAGTCTAAAGGGCCCATGACACAATAAAGTATTAGTAATTAATCACTGATTAATAATGGTACAATCAAGCATTGGAATCTACCACTGGGGACAAACAGATAGTGGATCTTTGGCCCAGCTCAGCTGCTACCTCTTTTATCAGGTTTTTCTTTTCTTTCTATTGATTCTCCATACCACCTTGTTTGAACTCTTCATTGTTCTTTTTTTTTTTTTGGTGGGTCAATGAGGGTTAAGTGACTTGGCCAAGGTCACACAGCTAGTAAGTGTCAAGTGTCTGAGGCTGGATTTGAAATCAGGTCCTCCTGAATCAGAGGCCAGTGCTTTTCCCACTGCGCCACCTAGCTGCCTCTCTTCATTGTTCTTAATCATCTTCTAACTTATCTATGTGTATCTCTCCTCCCTGACCACTAGAATATAAGCTCCTTGAAAACAAGGGTCATCTAATAGTTCTATAATATTCTTAACACCTAGCATTGGCACCTATTATGCCTAATAGATGCTATTCAAATTGAATGCTAGATAGAGAATGATTGCAGCATTCCCAACTATTATTTCTATAAATAGTTTAGTTTCAAAGGTGTATTTGTCATGTTCTGCTAGTAAGATCAGTAAGCCGAATTTGGATGGGGGATGCATTCTTCAGATTCCCCTGGGAATGACAAGCATCATGAGAGTTACTTGGGATTGTGTAACTTTCTCCCACAGTGGTGGCATCCCCAACAGAAAAGAACATTGACTCATCTTCCCCTTAGCCATGGATGAGATTATTTGAGAATAGTTTAATGATACATTGAGATGAAGTGCTTATTTGACAGGGGTGGGGAGGCTATCAGATTGTTTACACACACACACACACACACACACACACACACACACACACATATATATATATATATATATATATAAATAAATGTGTGTGTGTGTATATGTGTATATATGTATATTTTAGGGGCTTATCTGGGGCAATAAAATCTAATAGATCCTGGTCAGCCATTGGTCATTATGTAAATTATGAAAAGGGCAGTTTAGCGTGGCTTCTGAGGGAAAACATTCTGCAGAAGTAAACACATCTTTGATTCTAAATATCTACTGTGGATGATTATTTGGCAATTTTAGGCCAACTGGAATGGTGATATTCAGGGAAAGCTTAAGGAGGTCTAATAAAAGGAAAGGAGCAAACAAAGATATGTGTAGTGATCTGCTAATAATACAGTTTCCAACTTTTTGAAATGGGAAGATGTTTTTTTTTAAAATCAAAAAGTAGCATGTATCCCACATGATAGTTGTTCTTCCATTAGTTACTACTGATTGAGAAAATATATATTTAATATGAATTTCTTGAAATAAATCCATGGCCCTGCTGAGGGTCAGGACTTAACAGAATGAGCACCAGTGTGGTGGTGCATGAAAGGACAATGATGTTGAACATCTGCCTTCCAGTTTCACTGGGGATGGAATAAAAATAAACAGATTTTAGCTTTCAGTCAATGCTACCTAGTGATTTGAGAAGACACTTCTGCCCACTCCTTTGCAAAGGTCAGTGGATTCATAGGCTAGTGACAATAGGGAATGGAAAATAAGTTAATGGCATAGTATCTACCATGAAGGAGACGAGTGAACATAATTCTTTCTTTGTAAAGGTTTGCTTGTAAATCATTCAACATTTTAAAAAAATTATTGAAGAAATCTACCTCTACCAATTCAGGTCAGTACCTTCTTTGTGACTTTGAGAGCTTTGGAAGCTACTTAGGGAATGCAAGGATAAAACATTTACACTGGATAAAGCTTGTTTTTTTCCTTTCTTTTTAATCAATGAAGCAATTTGAAGTCAGATTTTCTTGGGTTCAAGGCCAGCTTTCTATCCACTACCATTAAATCCTCCAGATATATTTGGACACATTTCTATTTAACCATGCCTCCCCCATATTTTAATAGTGATGTTGATCTCTTGAACCCAAGGGTAGAATTTTAGATTTGTGCCCATTAAATTTCATGTAGTATGCTAGCAGTCTCTTTTAACTTGTGTAACCAAAAATGAGTTTTTATCTAGACATCACCATAAATCAAAATCATTCCTATAATTATTTATAACCTAATTGTATAAATTTTCAAAGAAAGCAAATTATATCCATTTTTATGATCTCTTAATTGCCACATTTCATGGTGTATTCTCAGTCCTCATTCTTCTCAACCTATGTTACATTTATACTTGGATATCTTCTCTGCTTTGGGTATTCATAACACTACTCTCTACTAATTCTCCTCTTACTTGTCTCACCATGTCTTTATCTGCTTTGCTGGCTCATTATTTATATTGTCCTCCCTAACTGTGAGTTTTCTCCAAAGTTCTTACTTAAGCCTTCTTTTCTTTTCTTTTCTTTTTTCAGTAGCCTGATTGGTTCTTTTCTTCTTTCTGTAAACTCAGGAGCTCCCATTCATTTATCTATCAGAAGTGCGAGAGATAGAGGGTGGGATCTGGAGTAAGGAAGACATCTTAATTAGTTCAAATCCTGCCTCAGACACTTACTAGCTATGTGAGCCTGGGCAAATCACTTAACCCTGGTTCCCTCAGTCTCTCATTTGTAAAATGAGCTGGAAAAGAAAATGCCAAGAAAACCCCAAATCATGTCACAAAGAGTTGGACACAATTGAAACATGACTCAACAAAACATCCATCTCTCTCTCTCTCTCTCTCTCTCTCTCTCTCTCTCTCTCTCTCTCTCTCTCTCTCTCTCTCTCTCTCATCTGTCTATCTATCTATCTATCTATCTATCTATCTATCTATCTATCTATCTATCTATCTATCTATTTATCTATCTATCTATCATCTATCAGTCTGTTTATCCATCTAGCATCTCTTTGTCTAAATATCTATTTTCTTATGCAAACCTATCAATCCATAGGAAGATAGGTAGATAATCAACAGACAGCATTCTAACTCCATGATCTTCCCTGGGTTTCACTTCCAAAAAAATGATTACTCATTGTAAATTTCAAATTGTGTCCTGGAAATGACCCAAATTTAACATGTCCAAAATCAAAATCATTGAATTTTCCCACAGATTCCCTCTTTTCTGAACTTTCCAATTCAGTTTGAAGGTGCCAAAATCCTTCCAGTCTCCCAGTCCACTTCCACTTTTCATTTTACCCCACATTCTCACTCTCTCTCATCCCACTTATCCAATAATTTGTCAAATCTTGCTCTTTATACTTCCATGATACCTCTAGAATCTTTTACATTCTTTCTACTCATAAAAATATAACTTTAATTCAGACACTAATTGCCTCTCATGTAGATTATTCCAATACCTTCCTAATTGGTTTTCCCACCTCAGTTGTCTCACCACTTCAGTCTATTCTAAGCAGTGCCACAAATCTAATTTTATTTAAGCCCTGATTTTACCATATAACTCCCCTACTCCATAAACTTCTTTGGCTTCCAATTACAATCCAACCAAATCGACCTTCTCTGATGTTGCACCTCCTATGTCTTTACCTTTTCATTGATCATCCCCCAGGTGTGGAATTTTGTTTTCCCTTACACAGCCTTATAGAGGCTCTGTCTTCATTTAGAATACAACTTAAGCACCATCTTCTGAATGAAGTGTTTTCTGATCTCTACCTTCCCTCGAGAATTGTTTTCCCTCTGAAGCTATGTTGCAATTAACCATTGTATATATTTGTATTTTTATTTTTTTATTTATGCTGAAAATATTTAAATACATACTTCTTATTTCTCCCATTAGATTGTAAACTCCTTGTGAATAAGGATTGCTTATATTTGTAACACTAGCACAATGAACTGGCTCTTGATAAATGCTTTTTGATTAATTGACTACTTGACTGTTATTATATTCTAGGGCCTTATACTTACCTAATTCTCACCTATATTTTTATCTGATAAATTAATCTCATCAAGAAATTGTGTTAAATCTATATCTAGGATATTACTGAGTTCTCTTTCAGCCTTCTGTTTTCCTGAATAAATAATTTTTTCTGGGTTTCCTTATGTGTTTATACTGCTTCAGAAGAAAAAAAAAGCAGTTTTTTTTTTCAAAAATTTAATTATCTTGATTGCTCTCAGTAGGAATTCCTGTAAGAAAGCCTTGACTCCAGGGATATGAGTCTGAAGGATGAACTGAAAAGGCTGTTCAGTTTGACATATTAGTGCAAATGAGTGCTAATTACTAACTCAGTGGATTTAGCAAAGGTTGAAAGGTGAGGAAGTGACCAGACTGATATAAAGGAAATATTCCCCACAGCTTTCCCCTTCTCTTCACCTAGAGGATTTCTTTTCATTCTGAGTACTTTATTTAAAAAGGAACAGTGATGAACAGGGATATTTGCCGAGAAAGGTTTCTATCATGTTGAAGGAATTCCAAATTGTATTATGTAAGAAACACAGAGGTGAAATGATAGCTGTCATCAAATATTAACATGGGTTCATGTGAAGGAGCATATAAATTTATTCCACATTACTCTAGAGAACAGAATGATTACTAAAAGGATGCAGAACAGCAGATGTTTAGCTCAGCATAAAAATTAATAATAATAATGCTTTTTGTGTATATATGTAGATATCTCACATCTGATTTTATTTTCTCATGAAAATTCAATTATAAATGTAGTTATTTACATATCCAGAAGGAACACTGAGGTTGTGAGAAACTAAGTGACTAGCCTATGGCACCCCAAATACTAAGTGTCAGAGGCAGGACTGAAATCCAAATTTTCTGATTCTAAGCCTAGAGTTCTAAAAAGCACAATTTCCCCAAGGAGATGGATCACCTTGTGAGCTAACATTGATACAATATTTTAAGCTTTTCAAAGGTTATATAACACACAGTGCCTAGAATCAGGAAGAAATGATTTCAAATCCAACCTCAAACACTTATGAGCTGGGTGACTCCGGGCATGTCATTTAACCTTCATTTGCCTTAATCTACTGATGAAGGAAATGGCAAACCACTCTAGAATCCTTGCCAACAAAACCTTTGGACAGTCTGGTCCAAGTGAGTCTCAAAGAGTTGGACATGCCCGGAAAAGTGAACAACAAATTGGGGTAGCAAGTAGCAGAGTGTATAGAGCACCAGGCCTAGATTCAGGAAAACCTGAGTTCACATCTGGCCTCAGATATTTACTAACTGTGTGACCCTAGTCACTTCACTTAACCCTATGTGCCTCAGTTTCCTCATCTATAAAATGAACTGGAGAAGGAAATGGCAAGCTATTCAGTATCTTTGCAAGAAAAACCCAAATGGACTCATGAAGAGTTGGACATGACTGAAATAACTGAACAAGAACAACTTATGTATGTTATCTCATTTGGCCTTCATAATAACCCAGAGAAATGGGTATTTATTATTATTATTATTATTATTATTATTATTATTATTATACAAATGATGAAACAAAGTCTCAGTGAGCTTAAATTACTGGCTCAGAATCATATAATAATGTCTGAGGCAGAATTTATCCTCTGGCCCTATTGTCAACAAGTGTGGAGCCAACAAGTGAGCTATCCCTTATTAAGTGCTATTTGTCAGGCATTGTGGTAAGCACTAGACATACAAAGAAAGGTAAAACCAGGTCCCCTCCTCAAGGAACTTAGAGATAATATGTAAACAACTAGGTATAAACAAAATCTATACAGGATTATTTGAAGATAATGACAGAAGGGTGGTACTACCATTAAGGAGGGATGGGAAAGGCTTCCTACAAAATATCAAATTTTAGCTAAGATTTGAAAGAAGCCAGGGAAAAATAAGAGGCAGAGATTAACGTTTGAGAGAATTCTAGATATGGGAGATATCCAATAAAAAGGAATACATTTAGGAGGAGTGTTTTACACAAGGAACCATAAGGAAGGACATGAAGGAAGATGTTATCTGCATCCAGATAAAGGACTGATAAATTAGAAGTATATATAGAAGGATTTTACTCTTACACACGTACTCATATACACAAACACACACACATACACACACACATTAGTCTCTAATTGTAGCCATCTCTAGGGTGGGAGGAGAGGAAAAAGGCAAAGAAAGGAAATTTCCTTGATAACTTTATTATACATTTAAAAGGAAGAGTAAGTTGTACATAATAGATTTTCAGTTTCATGTGCAATTATCTCTTTTTATTAGACCATGTTATCAAAATGTTTGCTTTAGGGGGCAGCTGGTGGTGCAGTGGATAATGCACTGGCCCTAGATTCAGGAGGATCTGAGTTCAAATCTGCCCTCAGACACTTACTAGAAAATTACTAGCTGTGTGATCCTGGGCAAGTCACTTAACCCCAATTGCCTCATCAAAAACAAAACAAAACAAAACAAAACAAAACAAAACAAAAAAAATGCTAATTCCATGAATTAAAGATGAAGTAAGCCAAAATCTAAAAATAGAATATATGGAAGTGAGTAAAATGTAAAAAGAGTCAAAAGATAGGAACAGTCCTGGTTAAAAAGACCCATAAAAGTCAAATGGAGGAATTTAAGTTTGATCCTTCAGGTAATAGGAAATCACCAGATCTTTTTATTGTTGTTTTGTTTTTATCACATATCAAGGCTAAGGAAGGAGTTGGGGAGGGTGGGTGTTGACACAGTCAGTCTTCTTTAGGAAGATCACTTTGTTAGCAGAATGGAAGATGTACTGGAATTGTAAGAAAATTGGGGTTGGGAGAATGTAAAGTTAAATATGCTCTCCATGATAACACCTAGGTGCTTAGGTAGAAAATTCCCTATGATTTTAAATGATGAATCACAAACTGTCTATCTCTCAAGGATGTTATAGAAAGAGTTCCTGCATTCATGGGGGCTTAATTTCTGCATTCTATTATCTTAAATTCTTTACATCCTGTTTCTGAAAGGAGGGATGGATTATTCCTGAGGATGGAGAAAGAATGGAGGCCCATGGTAGAAATTAACAAACAACCACTAAGCAAAGGTCCCCAAAGATAACAAGACTAGAGATGAGATCTTTTTGCAAAGATTTTGTTCCTTTGTTCCCATCCATTATCTTAACGTTAAGCTTGTCTACATGTTTTTGTATCTGTTGAATTCTCTAAAGACATTTCAATTAAGGAAAAATCTAGCCCAGGGAGACTAGTTTTGCAGATAGGGAAATTACACTGTCAGTGTGATTTGATTTATGCCAGAATATGGCTAAATTGACTATTTTTTAAAAGGAGGGCCTAATGACTCTGAAAAGAAGGCATTTAATTTCAGTCTCTACTTTTGCTGGCAGGAAAAAAGAAACATCTGCAGCAATCATTAACTTACTACAGAACCAAGTCAAGGGCACATTAGCTTGGTTCATCTATTTACAGGCAAGCAAAGATAAGCTCCATCTTGCTCATGGATTTGGGATCATTTTAAATTGTATAGAGAAAACACACCCCATCCAGGAAAGAAGTAGATGGCTTATATATTACAGGTCAACCATTTTTATTTTGAGGATTCTTAGTTTTAGAGCCATCATACAGTCTGTTTAGAAAATCAGGGATTCCATCACTGATTCATCAAGTTTCATAGGCTCACAGAGGTGAGGTCTTAGAAATCATCTAATCCAAACTTCTGACTAATTAGTGCACATATGAGTAGATAATATATGTTAGTAGATAATATAAAGTCTATAAAGTATGCAACTGTGTTTTTTCAATTAACTGCTCCATTTATAAAATGATAAGAATTCTAGATTTTTAAAACTCGGTATTTTGAAGTGTCTCTGCTTGTGAATGACTCAGTGAATGAACCATTTATTAAGTGCTTACTATGTGGCAAGTACTGGAGATACAAATAGAAGATGAAGACAGTTCCTTCTCTCAAGGAGATCATACTTCATTGGAGGATCTAAGAGATACAGATTTTAGCCACAACTCAGATGGAAAGGTCCCATGGTACCTTAGGATATAGTGGAAAAACCTATACCATATCCAGAAATAAAATCATATGGATTCATGTTGTTGAATGATTTGACAGTGCCAAGGAATTTAGTGGCTAGAACCTTCTTTTCTGTGTCTTCAATAGATGTGACTGCTGCCCCTGCAGGAGCTATTGCTAGACTGCATCTCCATAGATGCTGTTTCCCACAATGATGACTGCAGGTAGTTAGCTGGAAGTATTGCTATTCTCAAGGCTCTTGAGTTCATAGTTCTAGGATATTGCCAAAGGGATATAGGGGGGCAGGATTAGAGTTCAATGTAGTGGTAGTGGTTGGACTTGGCTAACAGACATTGATTCCTGTTTCTTCCTTGAGGTGCCGTGCTACTTCAACTACTGTAGTTTGTCTGCCCTGTGAGTGGCAGTTGGTAAGAATGGTTGCCCCTTATCTATAGAAGTCAATTCTCCAAGATGATGGCTAAAGGTTTGATGGAAGTAGAACCAATGATATGGGTGAAGTCCCAGAGCTCTTCGACTTATGTGTTGATGGCTCTTGCTCAGCAATTGTTGCAGGTGATGATTGGGAAGGTGGGCCTCTTCTCCACAATAATTTCCTCCCTCAATGATGGATTCAAGAACTGGGTTGGAAACAGGTTAAGTAGTTTGGGGGATACTGCTATGTTTAGTGCTCTTTAACTCATGGTCCTGAACTGTCTCCATCAGGGTCTGAGGGGAGATGGTCATCATGGTGATGATGGTGGTTTGACTTGCTCAGCATATGTTGCCTTTCATCCTTGCCTCAGGGTGCCCTGCTGCTTCAACCAGCTGGCTTGACCATTCTTTTGTGTGTATGGATATATGTGAATATACAGGAGACTAAAAGTACTATGAAGGCAAGAACCATGCTTAACCTGACCTTAATTCTCTTAAAGTATCCAGAGGAATCAATCTCTCTCTGTCTGTCTCTCTCTCCATATATATATATATATATATATATATATATATATATATATATATAAAATCAGTTGCTTCACAATGTTCATTGAATGAATAGATGAATTCTTTGTTACATGTATATTTTAATATAGGTAGGCATGGCCAAAGAATTCATCATCAAGAGTCAGTGGGTGAGCTTTTCCACACAGAGCTAGGTTGGTCCACATAAATGACATTGAGTTTATTTTCCAGAAGATGTTGATTTTTCATGATTCTCAGTGGTTATCTTATATTTATATTGTTAATGCATTACATGATTTATTGTTTAGATATGAAAAATATATGAAATTCAGTGTTTAAACATATACTTAAATAAACAAAATGAGACAAAGCTAGAGTTACTCCGTTTAACTTGAATCATTGAAAATAATTGTGAAACTGTTTCAGAGAAACAGAATTCTATTTACAGGCTCCATTGTAAAGCCACATAAAGATGGCTAAAATGTCCACAGACACTTGATAATAGTATTCTGGCTTTCATCAGGTCAAAAACCATCCAATCTAATAAGATATGCTGCTTGTTTGGGGTAGAAATGGCAGGTTGTTGTGTTGTTTTTTTCATCATAAATTTTAAGCAACTACTTTGGGCAAATCATTATTATAGTAAATAGTGGAGATACAAAATAAAAAACCCAAAACATAAACAAAACAAAACCTCTCTCTCACTTCAATGAGCTTACAGCTGAGTAAAGGAAATAAGACATTCACACAACTGACTAGAATACACAACTGAATAAGGAATGAGAACTGAAGCTCTACGATTCAATTCAGCACCTTCTCTGGAATTTATTGTCTTACCGAGTTACCTAGAACACTTAGATTTCAAATAACCTTACCAAAGTCACACACTTAATATAAGAATTGCTGATTTAGATGCCAACTCAATACCCACTATGACATCCTGCCTCACCAAGAGGAATATGTGGTAAGTGAATAGATAGGTTCAAGTTTCTATTGGAGTTCTGATCGAAAAAATTCATTTCTAATTTGTGGACAAGGATATGCAATAGGTGCTTTTTGTTCTGGATCTTGATGTACAAGTAGGAATTCAACTAGTGGTTTGGGGGTTCCAGATGCATCAAATTGGGTGAACAAAAGCACAGCAAGAAGCAAACCTGAAATGTGTTCAGGGAACGTGGTACAGTTCCATTTAATAGGAACATGGGACAGTAGGTGATAGGGGCCAAAGCTGTTAGATAAGACTGAAAATGTAGAGGTCAATTTAGAAATCTTAGAAACAGATGACTTGTGGGACAGCTAGGTGGCACAGTGGATAAAGCATTGTCCCTGGATTCAGGAGGACCTGAGTTCAAATAGGGCCTCAGACACTTAACACATACTAGCTGTGTGACCCTGGGCAAGTCACTTAACCCCAATTGCCTCACAACCAAAAAAAAAAAGAAAGAAAAAGAAAAAAAAAAGAAACAGATGACTTGTGTCCAGATCCAATTCTATTACTTATTAGTCGTTTAGTCATCTAAAATAGACGCCTTACTATCTTCATAATTCTTACAATATGGCTTCTGACCTTATCATTCCACAAAAAGTACTCTCCAAAGTTATTAATTATCTTTTAGTATACCAAATCCAATGGCATTTTCTCAATCCTCATGATCTTTGACCTCTCTGCAGTCTTTGATGCTGTTGATCCCTCTTTCTCCTCTTCGATCCTCTCTTTTTTACTAGATTTTCAGGACATCATTCTCTCCTGGTTCTCTGCCCACCTACCTGAATACTTTTCTGTTTCTTTTGCTCCATCTCACACCATCTAACAATAGGTGTCCCTCAGGGATTTGTTTTGTTCTCTTCTCCCTCTATACAACTTCATTTTGTGATCTCATCAGCTAACATGGATTTAATTACCATCTCTATTATGATTCTCAAATCTACTCTTCCCAGTGCAAATGTTCTTACTGCAATTCTTCCCACAAATTATAATGGCCCTAGGTTTATTTCTTCTTTGATAGGCCATGGGAAAAATTGAAGAGTCTATGTTAAGGGGGTTATTCTATTTTATTTTCTGATCATTTGTGTGTGTGTGTGTGTGTGTGTGAGTGAGTGAGTGAGAGAGAGAGAGAGAGAGAGAGAGAGAGAGAGAGAGAGAGAGAGAGAGACAGATTGAGGCAGAGGATGAGATGTAGGGATAACTCTGAGGAAGGAAACTGGTTCATTAAGGCTTTTTCTCCCTTTGCACAAGGTTTGTTATGCTTAAGCTTAATGTGACTTTCTACATTTTAACATAGAATCTCTGCAAAAGTATTAACCCAGGGTCGAAGGAGAGTTTGTATTCTGTTGGATAGAAGCAGTTTCAAATGTTTCATTATTCTAAAAAGGTGCAAATTATACAAAATAACAAAGCAGAAATGAATAGTTGAATGATTTGTTAGAAGTTATTATAAATTTGGTTCAACAATTTTACTTTTGCTAATCAATCTTCTTCCCTCCCCCCTCCTGCAAAATCTACAGAGCACTGAGAAAATTAATAGAAAGATACCAACAATCTAAGGAAACAAGATCTTACAAATGTATTTCAATGTGTAACTATTATACAATGAACATTTTTAGGTTTGTTTTTTTTATTATTCTCCTATTTTATATCAAAAATCCAGAAGCTTTTTTGCACATTGCAGTCAATTTTTGGCCATAATTTTCTATTGAAGTGAGAAAGTGTAGCATTCACAATGCATATATATATATATATATATATATATATATATATATATATATATATATATATATATAAAATTACAAATAAAAGCTACTTCTTCAAAATATGAAATATTTATGAAGCAAATTGAGCTTAATGAATTTTTTATGATCTTATGTGTGGGGGGCTTTTTTTAGAATTTAGTTTTTTGAACATATCTCTGGCTTAGGTTAAAAAAATTTGGATTTGGAGAAATTTGCTTTAATATTCTACACATAGATATCAGCAGAAACTCTTAAAATGCAAAATTTAATTTAAGATGGTGATCTCCTATCAGATAAATACCCTTAAGAAAATGTTTTCCACTAAATGTGCTATTCTATGTCTAGAGATAGAAGGAAAAGGAGAAAAAAAGATTTTAATAAACAATTTTAATTTTCCTCAAATTCTGAAATATAAAATATTTTGTCTAAAGTCTTCTAATACCAAATGCAAATAAATAAATTTACCTTTTTTATTACAAACCAGATTATTTTAATCTAATTCCTCTTTTTTTAGCAAAAAAAAAATTATGAGAAAATTTCAAAAAGTAGCTAATAGAGTTAATACAATTTATCTAAGGTATAAGAAATTGAAATGGAAAAACAAAAGTATAAAATCATGTATTCATTATAATAGCCCTATTCTGTTTCCTACTATCCTCCTGAATCCATGCCTTATACTCAAAGACCTTTCTCTTAGGAAAACAAACAAACCATCCACCCAACTTCTGCTCACAAAATATATCTGTGCCCTAGTTGAAAAAATAGGATCTATGAGCATTCATCCTTATAAGGTAGATCAATTAGGTGTTGATTTTTTTTTTTCATTACAATATAATTCAACATTGGGTTCCTATAAAAATGAGCACCATAGGGCATTTAAAATTCATTTAGGTTTTCTAAATTTCCATATAGATAGTTTTCAAAGAATAGATCTGTTGTATAAACACATTACCATAATGGAGAATATCTTAGCAAGAAGTGTAAGGTATGAATTCTTACTTGTTTTTATGTTATGGACCTCCTGGGCAATAAAGTGAAGACTCTGACTTTCTTATCAGAATGAAAATTGACAAAATCAAACACATAAGATTACAAAGGAAACCAATCATATTTAATTATAGTTAACAAAATATTAAAAAAATAAAACCAAATTTATATATCTGAGGTTATGAACCTATAACTAGAAAGTAAATGATATGTGTGTTTGTGTGTGTGTGTATGTATTATATATATGCATTTTTTTTTTGTGAGACAATTGGGGTTAAATGACTATCCCAGGGTCACACAGCTAGCAAGTATCAAGTATCTGAAGTAAGATTTGAACTCAAGTCCTCCTGAATCCAGGGCCAGTGCTCTATCCACTGCGCCACCTAGCTGCCCCTAAATGCTATTTTTTTTAAAGTTAAATCCACTTTGGTCAATGACTAGTTTTAACCTTTATTGTGAAAAAGTCTGAAAAGCAATCATTTCAGTTTTATTTTCTACAAAATCTTAATTAGTTTATGTAGCTTGATGGTAATGAACTATATGTTTTAAATCATATGATAGACTCAAAGCAAATGCTTCTGATTATATATCCTTCAAAGGATGGAGAAGGATAAAATCTTAGATGTTAATAAGAATCAAATTACCTCAGGTGCTATGAAGTGTTATACTATTTACTGCTCAAAATTTTCTTTTCAGTGACTGGCTTTACCTAGTAGTCTTTATCTACTTTTAATCTAAACAAGAAATTTATTGGTTTAAATGATTGAATCTCACAAACTGATTTAACAAAAAAGACGTCCGCAGTAATTTGAATGTTCATATAATTATCAGTTTAGATTCTGTTGTGATAGATATTTTTACAAGTGTACCTGGAATAATCAATGCTGACTGAATGATGACTCATATTTCAGAGTTTTGAAAAATCAGTGAGTCTCCACTAATATGAATTTATTCCAGGACAGTAACTTTCTCCTGCAGAAGGATGAAATATTGTATATTTATTCAAGAAGCACATATAGTAAAGGCATCAGGAAAGATGATATTTTTGAAAGCATTTCAATGTTATTTAATATTCTACATTGATTCAGATATTATGTATTTAGATTGCTACTCCCACCATTGAACTGTTATTGATCCATTCACCTGTTCATTGTTCTCAATCACTCTACAAGCCCTTGGTCCACTTTTTTCTTCTGTGTTTTTTTTTTTGTTTTGGTTTGGTTTGGTTTTTTTGTTTTTTTAAGTGAGGCAATTGGGATTAAGTGACTTGCTCAGGGTCAAACAGCTAGTAAGTGTTAAGTGTATGAGGCCGGATTTGAACTCAGGTACTCCTGACTCCAGGGCCAGTGCTCCATTATGCCACCTAGCTGCCCATGTCCATTTTTGCTTTTTCTCTCCAATGTCCTTTCCAATTTTAAACCACCTGGATTCTTAGGACAACATTCTTCAGATTAGGCATTTTGGAATTTGTGGGGTTTTTTTTGTTTGTTTGTTTGTTTTTCTGGTTAGACAATTTTGGTTAAGTGACTTTTCCAGGGCCACAAAGAATCAGTCAAAATTGAAACAAGTAAACATAAAACACACATGTATGAACATATGTACATGAACACACACATTTACATGTATGTATATAATCACTGGAGGAGAAAGGAATAAGCCAGCATTCGATAATTCTTGAACTCAGTTAAGCTATAGAATCTACCCGGGAGGTGGCAAAACAAAAACATATTTTCCTCAATACATGGTATAGCGGGGAAATGTCCCGTTATATTGAAAGCAACATTGCTCATGGCACAAGAAGGGCATGAATTGGGGACCTCTCAAACTATTTTAGCATCTCAGTATCCTCTGACATAGACAAGCTCCTGATCAAAATCCTGGACTATGAGGTAAAAGGCAAGCTTTAGGAGCAGATGGACAATAAAGAAATAGAGGAAAAGAGTACAGAATGGTACCAAGTATTTTTTTTAAACAAGTATTTTAAATGTATCAGTAACCTCCCCAAAACATTTTATTTTATTTTATTTTATTTATTTATTTTTTTTTTTGCAGGGCAATGGGGGTTAAGTGACTTGCCCAGGGTCACACAGCTAGTAAGTGTCAAGTGTCTGAGGCCGGATTTGAACTCAGGTACTCCTGAATCCAGGGCCGGTGCTTTAACCACTGTGCCATCTAGCTGCCCCATGCCATCTAGCTGCCCCCCCAAAACATTTTAAACCAAGAACAGATTTGGAATCTGGCTCCCATTTAATGACCCTGAGATACTCAAAAACCTCTTGGTTATGACTTCCCATGACCAGATCATTTATGTTAGCCAATGACATGTTGTCTGAACTTCTACTGCTCCTGGTCAAGCAATGGTGAATGGATACTCTACTTTCTTCCCACTGAGATAGGACTATTGTAAGTCCATGGTAAAAGTTCGAGTTAGATAGGAAAGTAATGGTGATTTTTCTCTAAATTTTGTTGTTCAGGGCAGTTAGGTGGTGTAATGGATAATATATATCCACCAGCCCTGGATTTAGGAGGACCTAAATTCAAATCCGGCCTCAGACATTTGGCACTTAATAGCTGTGAGACACTGGGCAAGTCACTTTTTGGTCATTTTTTCAATCATGTCTGACTCTTTATGACATCATTTGGGCTTTAGTTGGCAAAGATACTTGAGCAGTTTGTCATTTCATTCTCCAGCTCATTTTACAGATGAGGAAAACAAAGGTAAGCAGGGTTTAGTGATTTGGCCAGGGACACATAGCTTGTGTCTGAGGCTAGATTTAAACTCAGGTCTTCCCAATTCCAGGCCCTGTGCTCTATCCAAGGGGGCACCTGTCTCTCCTCTGTAAATACATATATATATATATATATATATATATATATATATATATGTGTGTGTGTGTGTGTGTGTGTGTGTGTGTGTGTGTGTGTGTGTGTGTGTGTGTAAATATGCGTATGTGGATTTTTTTTTTTTTGCTGGACAATGGGGGTTAAGTGAATTTCATACAGCTAGTAAGTGTCAAGTATCTGAGGCCAGATTTGAACTCAGGTACTCCTGAATCCAGGGCTGGTGCTTTATCCACTGCGCCACCTAGCTGCCCCTATGTATGTGGATTATTTAAAAAGCATAGGTATACATACTACATATGTATATATCCTCTGTTTTTTATCCTGATTCCATAGCCTTATCGACACTGAACTTCCTATTACTTAAATTCATTAAGGCAAAGAGTTATAACCATATTTCTATGTTTAGCAGTTAAATTTAGCTAAAGTTATTTTTAAGAGGTATCTATTCAGAAATTTTATTCATAGAAATTAGCTATAAATTTGATGATTTTATAACTTTAGAAAGGAAGTTTATAAAGGGGGGAAATAACAGGGAAGAAATAGACGTATTTGGCTTTGCTGACTTGATACAACCTGGTTCAGCATGCCTAATACTGGGAAACTTGGGCATAATATCAGAAAGCTCTTAAGAGCAGGGTACCTAATAGCCTACATTCATATTCCCAGCTTGTACTATAAAGTCTTTTGCAGACATAAAGTGGAACACATTATCTGACTTAAAGGAGACAGTAAGGATCTTTAAGGTAGTAAATTTGACAGCAACAAGGGACCTAAATCATAATTCAGTTTTGTAAAATATCTGTCCAAGCCTCTCCAGATTTTTCCATAGCTCATGCTCCTTTTCCCTTGCCTCTGATGCCCTCCTGAATCTATACCCCATTTTACAAAATCACTTCTCTTCTTTCATACTAACCTTTCCCTCCTCAGGGCTATGTGTGCACTATTGCTTTGGTAGCTATTTCAGTACCTGTTTTTTCTTGTTTTACATATGGAGGGAGAGTTTTCCTATTTACATTTTAAGCCCCTGAGAGCACTGTCCAACACCTATACTCAGTTAACAAAGATTTATGTAAAGTGTCCAATATTCAAAGCATCTTTACAGGAATCTTGACAACAAAAGAAATAAAGAGATAAACAAAGCATAATACTTATCCTCAATGAGTTTTTATTCTACTTGTCTGGAGAAAGAGCAACCTGAGTAGTATTTTACTTACTGCTGTTGATTCAGGTCTAGGGGTTGAAAAGAGAAAGGCAAAATTGGAAAGGGAGGAGCTAATTAAGCAAATGATATATAAGAAGAGGATTTGGATTTCTGGACCATGGCTAAAAGGTAAATGAATATGATAAGCTTTTGGTCAGGTATGGAGTGTACCTAACTCATATATTATCCTCTGTGTATGTATACCAAATTAAATACCATAGAAAGTAGCTAGTTATGGTGTAAAATTAAGAGTAGAAACACCCTGAAATCCCCAGAAGACAACATTCAATAAGGAACTCTAGAACAAAACTTACAGCCTCAGATGTTTATACACTAATGTATTAAATATGAGTGATATCAGGTAAACTAGAACAGTGGTGTCAAACTCAAATATAAATGAAACCCCTAATCCATACATAAGTACCCCTTATTGGGTTCATATTGACAATTCTAAAATGTTATGTTTTATAAAAAACTAACATCAAGTGAAGTACAAAGCACACTATGAAGAGTGAATAAAAGATATACAATCAAGGTACCATGGAAATTTGTTGAGGTAGACATTACTTCTGAATTAGGAAAGTGGAAATAAAGAAAGGCCATGTAGAAAAGATCATTTCTGGGTTGGACTTTGAACAATATGTAGGATTTCAATGGGCATAAATTGATTGGAACAATTCCAGACATAGGAAACAACATGAGTCAAGACATAGATGGGGTCCAAATATGGGGTATGTTTATAAAATGATGACTAGGTTAAAGGAATAGTTACCTGTAGATCAGATTGTAGTAGGAAGATAAAAAGAGGTCAGATGCTCACTTAGATTATTGCTGGAATATTGCCCCAAACCATAGGACTGTGAGATCTAGAGGGGAAAAGAAATAAATGGTTGCCCCTTACACAGGAGAATTCCTCCCACTTTGCTTTCAGTGGGGTGCTTGCCAAAGGGCCATGGATGTTTGTGACTCCATGTGGCATATTTAGAAGCCTCAATGTCCATGTAGGATTGGATCTTTTTGGTCTGGCACAGAAAAAGCACTGAAGGGAGAGAGAAGGGTGGGGCATTTACAATCAAAACAGATGGCAGTTTCCTTTAATATTAAGTATTGCTCCTTGTGGCTTTCTGGAAGTAGCTCATTAGCTTCAGGTGAAAATAGCCAACAGGGATATTCAAATGGGTTTGAGGCACAGGCTTGGCAGTCCCTATGTGCTACTCAAGAAGAATTCACCTCTGCAAGGAGGCATCAATCCCTGTACACCAATGAAGCCACCCAGGGGAAGCTACATACCAGCTGCTTCTTATTTATTGTTGGCCTAATTTAGGTCTATCACAGTCAACAAATAGTATCAAGGTTGGTGCTTACTGATTGCTGGTTTAGAGCACTGACCTAGGAACATCAAAACTGGAAAAACATGGAGAATCCATGACTTGGAAAAGGTATATTTATCCACAAGATATTAGTGAATATTGGGGGTTTAGAATGGAAGGTGAGTGCCTAGCCTAGGAATCATGGTGGTGCATAGAATATTAGGCATGGAAGCAGCAGGAACAACCAAAAAGTAAATATGAAAATAGTCAAGATACTGAGGAAATGCAGTGAGTTTGGGGAGTGACTTGAGCATAGTAATTGATGGAGCAGTATCAGAAGCATATGTAGTTGGAAATAGAAGACTTTGTTTGAAGTCCAGATCCACATTGAAGTCCACATCCCTGTGTGATCTTGGACAAGTTATGTGATCTCTGGGCCTCTGGTTCTCCACTTGTAAAATGAAAGAGTGGGTCTAGATCACCTCTGATACCCCTTCTAGCTCTAAATCTATGACCCCAGGAGAACATAGACAATACAACTAAGACAAATGAGAATTAAGTAATATAGGACTCTAAAGGTCTTGAAGTACAAAATCATTTGTGATATTACCAGTCAATAAATACTTATTAAGGGCTATGTGTGGGACATGATACAAAGCATAATTATTCAGTTATTCATTTTCCAAGTTTTATAAGAAATACTTGAGGTTATGAGAGAATAAAATAGAGGTAGTAGAGAGAGTTGAGACATCAAGTGACAAAACTTTTTAAAATAGGAATTATGGATTTTCAGATTAAATGCAACCCAGTATTGGAGGATATGGAAGGAAGGAAGGAAGGAAGGAAGGAAGGAAGGAAGGAAGGAAGGAAGGAAGGAAGGAAGGAAGGAAGGAAGGAAGGAAGGAAGGAAGGAAGGAAAGAAGAAGGGAGGGAGGAAGAAGGGAGGGAGGGAAAGAAGGAAAGGAGGGAGGGAAGGAAAAAAGAGAAAATGAAAATTGAGTTGTTTAGGTACTGTGACTTTAAAGCTATGACTATGCGATTATACTCACTGCCTTCTTGCCTATTTTCATTACAAGTACACAAACTTGTTAACATATTTCAAAATTGTAAATCCCAACCCTTTCCACATGCCGAGTACACACTCTGCAGAAATAGTTTCACAATTAGATGTCAACAAAGCATATCACTAAAATAAATGTTGGTTTTAATTCTGCCCTTTCATCTATAGCTGAGAGGTTTCTAGACAAAACATTTAACAGGTGGCCAATTAAGGTTGTGTTGACATGGAGCTGTCAATAGAGCAAAGACTAAAATTGAGAGGGTACAAACAATAGCTGCTCAGGAAGTTAACTTTCCCTTCAACTCAACACAATTGCTTTGATTGCTGTATTTTCATATTATGATCTAAAAAGGTGATTGGAGGGTATGGTTTATGCTGTTTGGCCTAGGAACCAAAATTATTACTTCTGAATCTATGTCTGTGACAGAACCAAAATATTCTTCCATTGAAAACGTTGTTAAGCCAACAAGTTGTTGATTATTAATTAAGCTTACAGGTTTCAGACTTGAATGGATTCACCAGTCCCACCATTTTCCATCCCCTTCATTTAGCTATATTTAGATTCTTGAGCTTCTTAGCAAATGCAGCTATGTCATTTTTTTCTATCTAAATAGTATTTTATTTTTTTCCAATTACATGCAAAGATAGTTTTCAACGTGCATTTTCATAAGATTTTGAGTTCCAAATTTTTCTCCCCCCTCGCTTCCCTCTCCCCTCCATAAGACAATAACCAATCTGATTAAGGATTACATATGTACAATCATGTTAAACATATTTCCACATTACATAACTATGTTTTAAGGGATTATCTCTATTAAATAAAATCTACATTAAGGCTAAATGTAATACAAGGGAGCATAGCTTTAAAAACTGGAAGCTAACAGCTCTGAAATTAGCTTTAAGAAACCCCTCTTTTTACAGTTGAGGAATCCAAGGTGTAGGAAGTTTAAGGTGACCTGCCCAGTGTCAGAAATTTTAATAAGCCTTAGAAATGGAATTTGAACACTGGTCCCCTGAGTCAAAAGCTTGTGTTCTTTCTTCTGTGTCATGCTATCTTCCCACATATATTATAAACAATACTTAAATTACCTATGGCCCAAATTCTCTGAAAACCCTTAAACTCACTCAAAACTTAGAAAAGTTACTAGTTCTGTTACCCTAGGCAGCTAGGTGGGCTGGGGCAGCTAGGTGGTTCAGTGAATAAAACTCTGGCCCTGGATTCAGGAGGACTTGAGTTCAAATCCAGTCTTAGACACTTGACACTTACTAGCTCTGTGACCCTTGGCAAGCCACTTAACCCTCATTGCCCCACAAAACAAAATAAAACAAAACAAACAATAAATCCAGGGCCATCTCCAGCCACCCTGATCTATATCTTGCCATTGGACACAGATAGCTCTGGATGATATTGGTGACTTTGTGCAGCCCTCCCTCACTTAAATCTAATTCAGTGCAAGTTATGACATCACCTTCTGAAGTCATGGTCCTCTTTGAGAACAGAGGGCAAACAACAAGAAAAGGGTATTTCATTAAATTGTTGCTATAGATGGGTCCCCCACAATATGAACTAACTTCATAAAAGTTTTATTTCTTGTATATATTTTTAAATAGCATTTACAGGTCAAAGACTATAATAAGAGTAGAAGTGAAAAATCCAGGGATGAAAATAAACTACTTGTGGTGTTTGTATCACATAAGATTGAATTGAGTTTTCTACTTTCTAAATTGCTTTTTTCATTTCTGTAATGGATACTAACATTTCAAATATTCAATTTAATAAACACTTATTAAATACCTACTACATGCCAGACACTGTGCTAAGCACTGAGGATACAAAAAGAGGCAAATGAAAATCCTTACCCTCAAGGAGCTTATAATCTAAAGGGAAGAATACTTGCAAAGAAATATATACAAAATATCTCATCATTTTATATAGGTAGACCTTAAGATTGCTTTTCCAGCAAATAAAACCAACTTGGTTAGTTGTCCTGTTTAAAAAAAAAAAAGTAAGATAGCAATATAAACGGTGATTACCTAATAATGGCTTGTATTATGATATTATCTTTACTTTTTATTTAAAAATAATGTTGACACCTTTCATGTTATAAATCACATTCATTTTGGAATACAGAACAATCCCTTCTAACAAAGAAAAATGATTAAGATAAACCAACTAACAAGGTGACTTTCAGCATATGGGCGCCATCAAGTACAAATTACCTGACAGCAGTCTACTGAAAAGAATGAAATCTGCTTCATCATTTGCTTCCTGGAACCAATATTTGTATTTGTATTTTATCTATGATTAGTTTATTAACTAATTAGAAATTTACAAGGTGTTATAATTCCATCCCAGTTAAATACAATTGGCTAGAGCTTGGGTTTTTCAAAGCTCCAGACTGCTTTCAGCCTTAAAGGCTTGGGAGAATTATACTTTTGGACTTTTAAAATCTCTGCTGAGACCCCTCACTCTGCGTTACTCTTGGGGATACAAAAAAGGGGAACAAATGCTAGTTTGCTTCTAAGGAGAAAGACCAATACTAATCCCTCTGGGCCCTTGCTCTGCTCATGTGTATATAGTCAGAAGATGTAAATTCCTTGAGGGCAGGAAATGTTTAACTTTAGGATTTGAATCCCAAACTCCTAACATATTACCTGGAAAATAGTAGGAGCATAATAATGGCTTGTTACCTAATAGATGGACTTTCTTAAATGTTTTTCTTTGTTAAAAGAAATTGTTGGGGGAGAAAGAATAGAGGGTTAATGGAAATCATGACAGATAGACAACAATAAAAACTAGCAAAACTTTGAAATGAAATCAAATTCTATTCTTTTTTGTTGTTAAGGAGTCATGACACCTTAAACTGATATACTTTTAATTAGCTGTATGAAAAGCACTTTGTAAAACTTAAAGCATTATAAAAATAACCATTGCTATTTATATCATTATTACTACAACTACTGCTATTAACTAACCCTGACAATATTCCCTAATTCTTCAGTGATACTTTGATTATTGTCTTCTGAAAACAAAGCTTTTGAAACTATGAAGTCAAATCCACCTAAAAAATAAATCGTAAATCTTTTCAAATAGTGTTAGTCTATGACATAAAAGTCAGTTACAGTATTCTGGATAAACTTTGGAGAAAGGCTCCCTTTGGGCAATTTCTGCTTGTGCACACATCATTTATGGAAATTATTTGTATCTGATATAGATTTCTGTAAAGGATAATATCATTGTGCACCATTTTCTGGCCATATTCAGATGAAAATAAGGATCAAATCTTAGGTAAAATTTGCAAGTCAGGGAAATTGTCATCCCTTTAGTTTAGTGGTCCCTTTCTTTGCCCTTTACCTCCTAAAGGGTACCAAAGTGGGAGGAACTTTTGTCATGAGACTAAGTGCTCATTTTTAGAGTCTAGCAGCCCAGTCTTTTGGAAAATAAGACATCCTTGAAGGATACCTTGGTGGAGTAATTTTATCAGGTCTGACTTCCTTGCTTTTACACATTCCAAGGCCAGCTAAATTCCTTGAGGAAAGAAGGGCTGGATTTTAAAACAATCCATTACAGGCAATTATCTTACATTCTGTATCTGATATAAACAAAATTAGTATTGATTACCTGGGTATTTAATAAGTTTGTAACAAAACATTAAATGAAAATAAAAGTTTAAAAAAAGGAGATAACAGCCACCATTTATAAATACTGATTAGTTGACTGATACATCAATGTGAATGTTTCAGTCAACATAACTCACACTGCCATTTCATTAATATTTAAGGTTATTCATAAATTAAGAATCAATTAAGATATTAGTAGTATTGAAACTAAAAGTTTGAGTGGGATGTATATGTAAAAATAAGCATTTTAAAATAAAATTATTAAGATAAAATTTACTGACAAGTGGGAAGTAAAGTCATGCTAAATGACAAGTATGATAATTTCTGATTAACAAAATATCAGACTATGTGGAGGGTATGCACTTAATTAGTTCATGATTCAATATGGTTATATAATTATAGATTTACTATATATATATATATATATCCAATTATAAGTAAATGGATATTAAGCTTTGTTTAGGAGTTGACTGCATACTTTTAACTTCTTTCTTTGTCTCCTTCCCTCCTCCCCTATTTTCTCGTTTTCCTTTGTTTTCCTTCTGCCCCTATACAGCATCTGATGAAGAAGAGCCTACTTCAGCAGGTAAATGACCTTGATTTCACATTTTTTTCTTCCTCATACCCACGATTAGTAACTTATAGCATATCTGAATTATATCCCTGAAATGTGAACACAGCTGTTATCAGTGATATGGATTTGCTTTGATGGCATTGGTAACCATTTTCCCTTTCTTTAAAAAAAATAGATTTATTAATATTTTTTACCTTTCATCAACTATATTTATTATTTATATCCCTTCCCTCACCCCTCCCCAAGAGCAATCCTATATAAAAATATTATTTTAAAGAAAAAAAATCATAAGAGAAATTGGAAAAGATCTATCCAAACAAATAAATTTTAAATAAATGAAAATATGTGTAATTATCCAAATCAATAGGTTTGTCACTTCTGAAATGGAGTATAGGTTGAAGGACATCTTTTCATATATCTTATTTGGTGAAGTGTTTGTTCTTTGTAATTTTTCAATATTCATTTTAATTTTTTTATTATGGTTGTCCTTTCCATTTATATTTTGTAGGCATCATGTATATTATTTTCTTGGCTCTGTTTATTTCATTTCCTATCAGTTTATGTTTTTCCATGCTTATATGTATTTCTCATAATTGTTTCTTACTGAAGAATAATATCTCATTGTGTTCATGTACCACCATTTGTTTAAGTGTTCCCCAACTGAAGGGTATCTACTTTGTTTATAAGTCTTTGATACCCCCCACCGCATTTCCACATCCTGTGGCTATAAATACTCAGGTTTATTTCTTCTTTTCATTTACTGCCTTGGGGGATTTGCCTAGAGGTGGGATCTTTATACAAAATATTGAGGAAATTTTAGTTACTTTATGTATATAATTTCAAATTATTTTCCAAAATACATATTATGATTCACAACACCACCAACAATGTCCTAATGTGTGTGCATTGCATCAATTTACAGCTCACCAACAATGTACCACAATTCCTCTGAGACTTTGATTATTCCCATCTTTTGTCATTCTTGCCAGCTGTATGTGAAGGGTGAAGATGTATGTTGTGTTTTTTTAAATTTGCATTTCTCTTATTAATTTGTAGCTTTTTTGTATGGTTGCTAATAATTTACAATTTCTCTTTTGAGAACTTATTTTTGTTCAAATTCTTTGACCTCTTATCTAAAGAGAAATTTTTCCATTTACAAATAGGTAGAAAAGTCAAAATGCGAGAATGAGATAGGTGATCTTGGAACTGAAAAATCTGCTTTATAAGGGAAGGAAGGAATGTTGTAAGAAAAGCAATGACGTAACAGGATAGAAAAAAGGCAAACATTAAAACCTATAAATAGTGAGAAAAATAAGTATTAAATAAAATCACAGAAATATTATGGTTTACAAGGGAACAGCCCTTCTATTGACAAATCTTTTATTGAACCAGACAGGCTACCCTTTAAATTTCTGGCTGATTGAGCACATGCTAGAAATGATACAGATAGAATTCTTCTTTTTGGTCTTGCTTTACAATGCAGAGATTTTTTGATGCTTTGTCCACATTTCATGCTCACTGTGGCCTCATGACTGTTCATATTGGTGAAGTGAGTTCTGGAGAGAATAGATATGGGGTATCTTGTTTTGAGTACATTGAGATATCTACTTGATGTCAAATTTGAAATGTCAGAAAGGCAGTTGGAGATAGAAGATTCGAGGTCAGCAGAGAGTTTGGGGAAGTAAAGTAGATTTTTATGGGTAGGATAAATAGTATAGATACCCTTGGTAAGGAGTAAAGCCACTTCATCATGTGAGAGATGGATAAAAGAGAAAGTAGTGGTGTAAATCACCAGAATTATAGGAGGAGAGGAAGGAAGGAAAAGAGAGATCACATGATTAATGGAATAATTGCTTTCTGTAAAATATGAGATAAGGACCATTTGACAAAAATTGCTGGTAAAACTGGAGAGCAGTTTGGGAGAACCTAGACATATAATGACATCTCACATCAACTTCTAAAATAAAGTAAAATAGATAAATAATTTAGACACAAAGGGTGAGATTATAATTAAATTAGAATAGAATGGAAAAAATTTTACCTGTCAGATCTATGGATAAGGGAAGAGTATGTGACCAAACAAGAGAAATAGAGGATCACAGGAAATAAAATGGGTAAGTTTTATTATGTTAAATTTTTAAAGTTTGCACACACACACACACACACACACAAACTAATGCAGCCAAAATTTGAAAGAAAACAGGAAACTGAGAAATGTTTATAGCAGATTTCTCTAATAAAGTCATCATTTTTCAAACACATAGGTAACTGGGCCAAATTTATAAAAAATATACTAGCCATTCCCCAAGTGTTAAATGGGCAAAGGATATGATCATACAGTTGCCTTTCAGAAAAAATCAAGGCTAACAATAGACTTATAAATTTGTCTAAATCATTATTGATTAGAGAAAATAAAATTCAATGAACTCTGAGAATCTATGTCATACCTACAAGAAAAGGCAAATGATAGGTGCTGGAAGGGATTTTGAAAAGGGGACACTAAGGTCCACTTAGAGTTGCAAACTATTTTAACAATTCTGGAGAACAATTTGGAACTATGCCTAAATTTCTATAAAACTATGCATAGCCTTTGACCCAGCAATTCCACCACTGGGTCTGTATCCCAAAGAGATCAAAGAAAAGGGAAATTTTGTCTAAATTACTTATAGCAGTTATTTTTGTGGCCATGAAGCATTGCAAATTGAGGAGATGGCCATCAATTGGGGAATGGCTGAACAAGTTGTGGTATATGATTGTGATGTAGTATTATTGTGCTATACAAGCTGGATGGTTTCAGAAATGTCTAGGAAAACTTTTATTAACTGATGCAAAGTGAAATGAGCAGAACCAGGAGAACATTGTACACAGAAACGGCAATATTTTAGTAATGATCAACTGTGAAAGACTTGGCTACTCTGATCAAGACAGTGATCCAAGACTATTCCTAAGGACCCATGATAAAAAAAAAAATGCTAAGCACCTCAAAAAAAAAAAGAACTGATAAACTCTTAGTACAGATTGAAGCATGACTGTCTCTTCTTTATTTTTCTTTTGAATATGTATTAGCAACTTGAATATTATGGAAATGTTTTGCATGACTTCATATATATAATTAATGTCATATTGCTTGCCTTCTCAAAGGGAGAAGGAGGGAGAGAAATTAAAACTGAATTTTAAAAAATGAATATTAACTTTTACATATAATTTGGAAATGTTTAATAAAATAACATATATTTTAAAATATTAAGTAAAGTTTGCAGCTGAAAGAATGGAGATGGGGAGCCATGGTAGCTTTGAGAAAGGATAAAAATTATTGGAAGAGCTACTGTAGAGAGAGTAATACTGACTAGATAAGGGAGGAATAGGAGGATTTCCTAGTAATAGTGACAGTCTTGCTGAGGTTTTATAACATAATTTGATAGTGGACCCAGTTATAATAGTGGTTTGATTTCCCTGTCTTGGTTCAGTGGTATGTGTATAGAACCAAAGGTGGCCAATAGTGAGACTGATGCAAGTTTGAGTCTTGGTTCAGTGTAATTAGTGATATGATATGGGGATAGGTATTCAAGAGAGGAAGATAGTATAAAGTTGAACTGGTTCCCTAAGGAGTCAAGACCAGAAGATAAAGAGAATATGGCTAGTTTTGGGGGATATGGCTGGGAAGACAATAGAGGGGTCAAGGGATTGGAGGCTGTGCTGTTGGATAATAATAGGATTTTTTAATGAGAGAGTGAGAGTGAGAGAGAGAGAGAGAGAGAGAGAGAGAGAGAGAGAGAGTGTGAGAGAGACAGAGACAGAGACAGAGACAGAGACAGAGACTGGGCTTTCTAAATGGAAAGTCACTAGATTATGGTTGGATAAGGGGATTTTATTATTCTTTAACAGAAATGTGGTACATTTGTGGATGTTGGCAAGCTTAAGGGTATGGCCATGTTTGTGAAAGTTAGAATGATTGACATACATAGGAAAACGGTCATCCAGGACAAAGAATCAACCTGAATAATCCAATTTGGTGAGGCTTTTTTCTCAGTTATTCTTTGTTATCAAAGAGAACCAAAATGACATAACTGTGCTGGGGTCATATTACAGTGTATCTGACTTTGGCTGATCATACCAATAACAGTTCTACCTCAAGTCAAGCTTTGTTCTAAGGGCCTAATATTTAAATGTTAGATAATCATAGAGTCCATAAGCCTTAGGGATTTTCTCAGATCCCTTTATGGAGCATGATAGAGTATGTAACATCTGCATAGGCAGCAGTAGATTCTATGGGTAGGAAGTCTGACTGCAAATTGTTTGGAGTAAGTCTTTACTAGTTAAACATGAGGGAAAAGGGAAAAAGATGTCTAGGGGCTAGAGCTGTGGTTTCTTCAGCACTCTCTACCTTATAGCCCCCTTGCTGGTCATGAATGAGGAATTATTTTCTTAGAATATTTGACCCAGGACAGAATAAACTTTTACCCCAGCTCTTGGCTCAAATTTTCTTCTTATTGCTGGTGCCCCACTCCATGTCTTGGAAGCCCTGGTTAGATCTTGGTCTCCTTTTGATCTGGGTCATTTATCTCTAGTTGTCCAGAACTTTTCTTTGGATTCCTGAGCTTCTTCCCTAGTTTTAAAACCTAGGTTTCTCATCCCAGATTCTTGTTCTTTTGAGACACTAGACCTCTTGCATTTTTGAGCCTATTATGTACCATTTTGTTTTTTTTCATCTTGCCATTGTTTATGTTCCTGGAATTGATCTGTGCCTCCCTTAATCTTAATGACTTGCAGATTGCTTTCTTCATTTACAATAGAAATTATATAATGAGTGCCCATCAGATCACAAGTTGTATGGTGATACAAAAAAGTTTCCTCAGAATTGAATAAGGGAATCTTCTTGCAACCCTTCTTTCCCCCAAAAAGTTTTATCTTGTACTTTGCTTGTAAAGGAGGAGAGAAATGTATGTTATCCCAGTCTTCCCTCTTTTACTCTTCCTTGCACCCCCACAACTCTTTCTTCCAAGCCAGATGCCTGTTACAAATGCCTATTTTCTCAGGCTCAGGCCAGGAGATTTTCTGTACAGTTCTTTACTTTTTCTTTCTTTCTTTCTTTTTTCTTTTGGCAGGACAATGAGAGGTAAGTGACTTGCCCCAGGGTCACAGAGCAAGTAAGAGTCAAGTGTCTGAGGCCAGATTTGAACTCAGGTCCTTCTGAATCCAGGACTGGTGCTTTAACCACTGAGCCATCTAGCTTCCCCCAATATGGATACTTTTTTGTGGGGCAATGAGGGTTAAGTAATTTGTACAGAGTCAAGTTTCTGAGGCCACATTTGAACTCAGGTCCTCCCAAATCCAGGACCAGTGCTTTATCCACTGCACCACCGAGGTGCCCCAGTTCTTTACATTAATACCCTTTCCTCAATGCATATTGAGAATAAAATTATGTCCTAAATCCTATCTTCTCTTTTTCTCAGCTCTCACTCTGCTTCATTTCTCCCCACCTTTTTGCCATCCCTCCATTACCTGCCCCTTCTAAGATGGAAGGGGAAATGAACTCTGCATGTTTCTGCAGGACTCAACCTTCCTAGGAAGAAGGCGGGGCTGAGCAGGAGAGGAAGTGGTTGGTCTGTTGGCAAAATTTATTCAGTGTTTCATTTTGTTGGCAGTGAGCCAAGCCACAGGGATACAAAGTGGGGAAAAAACAATCCTGCCCTCAAGGAGCTCATTTTAAGGAAAAAAATATCACCATGATGGTTCCATAAGTAAAGCATTTACTGGAAAGCCTTGTAATGTTCAAACTAATAAACTACTTAATAATGTCTTACAGAGACTTAAATGGTTTTAAAATTTAGTATTTACCTTTAAAAATTAATTACCATGGTAATGCTTTTGCTTTATCTCATTCAATAGGATATTAGTTGCATCTAAGTGTTGATTTTAATTCTGTAATGATATAAACATATTAGATTTTTAATGTGTTTTTTAATAATTTTGCTTGAAGATATGAGCAGATGTTGTTTGAGGTTTTGCCACAGCCTTTTGAGAGTAATGGACTAAAAGTACTCTTAAGGAAATTTTTAGTTCAACAATTACATTTACAAATTTTATTAACATTAGGGTGCTTTGTAATTTGCAGAGAACAGATGTTCTTTCTCTATAAAGACTACTAAGAAGAAGGAAATATTTCCCATTTTAATTGGGAAAATATTTCATTATAATCTTGAATACAAAGGATTAGCTGAACCTTCTTGTTCAGTTGTTTCAGATATTCAACTCTTTGAGACCTCATTTGTTTTCCTAGCAAAGATACTGGAATGGTTTGCCATTTCTTTCATCAGCTCATTTTACAGATGAGGAAACTGAAGTAAACAGGGTTAAGTGACTTATCCAGGGTCACACAGCTAGTAAATATTTGACGCAGGTTTTGAACTCATAAAGATGAGTATTCCTGATTTGCAGCCCGGTTTTCTATCTACTTTACCACCTAGGGGCCCTTAGAAGTCACTTAGTGCAATCTTGTAATTTAACAGATGAGGAAAGATCCCCAAGAAAGATAAGTGACCTAAGCAAGGTCATATAGATAGTTAAATTTTGGGGAGCATTTTACTTGTAATGAAATTGAATATAGAGAAGTAGGAAAGCAAACGAGTTGAATAAGCCTATACGTTTTCTTTCTCTCAGGTGCAAAATATTTTAACATTTATCTTAAATCATTAACTCATCAATTTGGAACAAAAGAGAGGCCTCAGAGACCATTCAGGAAAATGCATTTCCTTGGTAGATTAGGAAACTGAGATCTAGGGATGTTAAGGGACTCAGGAATGTCATCCTATATGTTGTTTGTAAAAAGAGTCAGCTAAGTGGTGCAGTGAATAGAGGCCTATAGTCATGAAGATCTGAGTTGAAATTCTTTGTCAGACCTTCACAGGACTGTAGGCAAGTCCCTTAATTTGTTCATGTCTTGGTTTCTTCATTTATAAAATGAAGTTAATAATAGCATCTCCTTCCCAGGGTTGTTTTAAGGATGAAATGAGAGTATATTTGTAAAGTGCTATATGAATACAAGCAGTTATTATTATTTTAAAATTTGAACTTGATAAGGTTAAAAATCGTTTTTACCTATTTTTTCTGTTCTCAAGTTAAGCTCAAAATATTTTTAAGCAATTTATTCATTTTTAACATTAAAAAATTGATTTCCCAATGCTCTCCCTCCGCCACACCACACCACTCTTTGAGAAGGAAAGCAATACGTGCTTTAAACAATATGATAACAATTATGTACCTAAGATTACAAAAAACATTTACTTATTAGTCAATACCAAAAAAGTGTGACATTTTCTTATATTGTTTTCATTCTTTTGACTTTGTTTTATTGTTTCTTGATGTTTCTTGGAGGCATTAAATTCCACTTGCCCCTTTCTAATTTTTTTTCTTTGTGGGGCAATGAGGGTTAAGTGACTTGCCCAGGGTCACACAGCTAGTAAGTGTCAAATGTATGAGGCCGGATTTAAACTAAAGTCCTCCTGAATCCAGGGCTTGTGCTTTATCCACTGCCCCACTTAGCTGCCCCCCCATTCTAATTTTTACATATTTTTTCAGTGAGATTTTGTACCTATTTTTTTCATTTGAATAATTTTACTTTTTAAGGAGTTAGAGTCTCTGGTCTACCTCTTTCTTTACCTTTTCAGGAATACTTGCTTGACCTGTGTCAAATTTGCTTTTTTCTTTGATGTTTATTTTGTAGCTATCTTCACACTGCTGTCTTCTGAGTTTGTGTCTTAATCGTCCTTGTTATCATAGTAGGCTTTTTTAATGGTCAGGTTCTATTTTTGTTATTTTCTCATTTATAGTTTATTTCTTGACTTTGAACTTTATGTTAAAGTTAGGTTTTGCTCCCTTGTGGGTGGAAAGGCGCTGTTCTAACCTTAAGGCTATTGTATACTACTATTTTCAGAGCTAGCTCTGGTGGTCTATAAGTTTTTGGTATTTCCAAGGTGGTCTGACCTGGAGAGAGTTGTGGTCACTGTTTTCCTGGTCTTTACTCTAATCCTTACCCAGGAAAGGCTTCTGATACCTTGCAGCTCCATGTACTAGTATTTCTGTCTGTCCTGGAACTGTAGACAGTGACTCTGCTCCCCTGTAGCTGCAAGTACTAGTGCTCCTCACTTCAAAATGTTTTAAACATTCATTTTACTTCATTAAATTTGGAGCAGATGATTTCAAATCAACATGAAATGAAATTTGTGTTATCCCTGATAACACTTGACACTTTAAAAAATATATATAATACATTGTATTGTACTATATAATGTACTATATTATTGTGGTGACTGACATGCTTAACTCAGCTGATTACTTGTATTTTAAATCTTCCATTATAACAAAGTTCAATCAATCAATAAACATTTCTTAAGCACCTGCTATATGTCAGCTATTGTGCTAAGCTCTGGAAATAGAAAAAGAGGTAAAAGGCAGTTCCTGTCTTCAAGGAGCTTACAATCTAATAGGGAAGACTACATATAAATGAACATATATAGAACAAATTATCTAAAGGAAAAATAGAAAATAATTAAGGAAGGCTAATCACAGGAATTAAGAGGGGTATGTAAGGCTTCATAAAGAAGGTGGGATTTTAGTTGGGAACTTAAAGCCAAGGAGGTTAGTGGTGAGAGCAGAGGAGAAAAAACACTTAAGCCATGAGGAGCAGCCAGAGAAAATGTCCTGAGCTGAGAGAAGGAGTGTTGAAGTGTCATATTCAGGAAACAATCAAGAAGCAAATGTTAGTGCATTGAAGAGCACATGTCAAGGACTAAAGTCCAAGAATACTGGAGAAGTGGGAGTGGTCTGGGTTATGAAAGACTTTGAATGTTAAGCAGAGCATTTTGTATTTGATCCTGGGGGCAATAGTAAGCCACTGGAGCTAATTGAGTAGGTAGGTAACATAATTGGATTTTTGTTTCAGGAAACTCACTTCAGTGGCTAAATGAAATATGGATTGGAATGGAGAGAGACTTGAAGTAGGTTGTCACACCAACAGGCTACTGCAATAGTCCAGGTGTGAAATGATGTGGGCTTGTACTAGAGTACTTATTGTGTTAGAAGAGGACACAAGGGGGGCAGCTAGGTGGCACAGTGGATAGAGCACCAGCTCTGGAGTCAGGAGTACCTGGGTTCAAATCCGGCCTCAGACACTTACTAGCTGTGTGACCCTGGGCAAGTCACTTAACCCCAATTGCCTCACTAAAAAAAAAAAAAAAAAAAAAAAGAGGACACAAGGGCTTATTGAAGAAATATTGTAAAGGTGAAGTCAACAGACCTTGGCAACTGTTTGTATATGGGAGATGAGAGATAGTAAGTAATCCTGTATGACTCATAGGTTGGGAGTCTGACAGACAGGAAGAGTGGTGTTACCTTCTATAATAATAAGGAAGTTAGGAACAGGGACAGGCTGTAGGGGAAAATGAGTTCTCTTTTGGGCATATTGAGTTTGAGAGGGGAAGCTATGTGGTACAGTGGATAGAGCACTGGCCCTGGAGTCAGGAAGATTTGAGTTCAGATCTCACCTCAGCCACTTACTAGTTGTGTGACCCTGGGCAAGGCACTTAACCTTAACTGCCTCAAACATCCAGGGCTATCTCTAATTGTCCTGATGTATATCTTGCCATTGGACGCAGATGGCTCTTCTAGATGAGAATTCTGCTGGAAATATATTTGTATGCTTTCCCTACATATTGCTAGTTTAGTATTTTAATGAGTTTAAAACAAAACCCACCTTTCTAGTCACTAGCCCTCAAGGTAGGAGGGTAGCCATAAGCTTACAGCTACTGGCTTGAATTCCTCTCACCAAACACTGATTATACAAAAGATAATCACATGGGGCAAATAGTGAGAAAATCCATTCATCCAAGCAAAACAGCAAACAGAATTTGGAGAAGTCATACAGATTAGAATCCATCAGAAAAATACACCAGAGTGAGTGAGTTTTCTTTAGGGGAGCGAGATAAAATCTCAGTTTGAACCAAGAAAGAGAGTTCCCCATCTCGCCAAAAGGGAAATTCTTTATTTCTCTGTCTTACTTGTCTAGGGAGGCAAGCTGGAAATCAGAAATATTTTGAGAAACTAACAGGCTTTCCTTACATGTCTATAACTTCAAAAGTCTTTTTCTCTCTTCCCCACAGAGTAGGTACTGAAAAAAGTTCAGAACCACACATGTTCATTCTCATTTGTTCTCATTCTCTCTCTCTCTCTCTCTCTCTCTCTCTCTCTCTCTCTCTCTCTCTCTCTCTCTCTGTGTCTCTCTGTCTCTGTCTCTCTGTCTCTCTCTCTCAAGGTCTGCCCCTCAAGCAAGTACACAGCATCCTGTCAGCACTACTCTCTCTGGCAATTAAGAATCTCCTCCTGCATACTCTGCAACATGTAAAGTGCCCCAGGCTTGAAAGCCTAGGTTTACATTCTAACATTTTTAAAAAGCATTGTCCTATCTTCT